>NC_134643.1:83033720-84233720 GCF_030463565.1 Pelecanus crispus | reverse complement strand
TTCCCTTTTCCAAAGCATCAGACTATGTTATATCCTGATCCTGTCTATACTTCTTCTGAAGGCATACATAATCCTTAGGCTGCATTTACCTTTTGCAAAGATGTGATGCTTGGCATCAGGCTGTGGATCATACCAACCTTTTCGTTAGGGTTACCACAGTTCCTTGTAAAGAAAAATGTCTTATTGTGCTATTGTTTCAAAAATCTGAGCTTAAATATTTTCAGTAACAAAAAAGAATTCCAGAAACTTTCATTGACAAATCTTGCCAAACTACAGTTTTTTACCCTTATCCAGCTAAACAATATTCTAAAGTGCATCATTTAAATTTTAAAAAAGCCGAGGAGTAATCCTCAGACCAGAATTGTTCAACCTTTTCCCTATGCAAATCACTTCATAATTTAGTAAAAACTAGCACCATACCTCCCTGTCTTTTCACTGGTTTATCTGATAATATTTCTAATGAGTCTAATGAGTTCTAATATCAGTTGGACTCCAGAGAAGAACTACCTGAGTTCAAGAAAGCAAAAAAAGAATAGCCTTCTCTGATGTTAGGATGACTGGGATGTTTTGAACATGCTTATGGAATATCATATTTGGGGAGACCTAGTATGCAGATGAGAGTGCAAGATAAGGCAGAACAGTAAGGAGTTAAATAAAGGTCTTATCAAGCCATTGTGAAGTAGAGCGGCTTTTCTGTTATCATGGGGTTTTGCTGTAAGTTCTAGTTGGTCTGATTTACCTCTTTGTAAAATGCTCCTTAATCATTCACTAAAAGGCAAGCAGAAAAATTTTTTGCAAAATACCAAAAAATCCCTTTCATCCTAGAAGAGTTAGCACCTGCTTGGCCTGTTTCTACTAGAGGTCAGCATATGATAAAATATAATAAAACAAAAGCAAAATCTAGCCAGAAGGAAAAAAAAAAAACAAACCAAACAACAACCAAACAAAAAAACCAACCAGGTTGATGGGTTTTCTTTCTTCAGTGACATATTGCTTTCTTGCTACTGTGTTTCAGCATCAGGCTCCAGGCTCAGAGAAAACAGAACAAAAGAAGCAGAGTGCAGTAGCTGGGAGGGGGAATTAATATTCCTTACACTACTCACTTAAAAAACAAGGGACAACATAAATGCCACTCTCAGGAACCATCAGTAAGGCAAATCCACACAGAAGACTGCATTTTACATGTGACATATTCTTGCTGCAAACATACTCAAGATGTTCAAGACTCAAGAGCATAACTACTGAAGTATTTTTTTTAAATCTGGATTCTCTTTAGCTGTTACCTACAGTAGATTCTCAGCAGAGCTGAGAGAAGATGCATAATCACAGACAGAAGAAGAGCAGGGAGTAAGAAGCTTTACAACACATAGCCTAGATTTTTTGATACTGCTATTGCAGTAGATAGCATGTGCATCTAGATAGCATAATGTTTCCTGAATTCCTAATCCACACCTGGGATACAAACCCTAGTGCAAGTTTGAGAAGATAAAGGAATGTGTCAAACCCTAGGTGTTCCCCTCTAGTAGCTTGCTGTCCCTTGCTATAGCTGCCTCCTGCTTGATAATCCATTTTACCACTCTGTCCCACCAGAGTTATGTACATGGGACCCAGCTGGCTTAGTCATAGCTGCATTCTCTTCTTTAACTCTATTTTCAAACTGATAACTACTCATTTTGAAAATAATAGGACATTTATCCTGGGGCAGTATTTATAAAAGCAGTCATTCATTTTGAGCACTTGCACTTTCTGTCCATTAAACACTCAAAGCAAGAGGTGAAAACAAACAAACAAAAATTATAACATGGCTAGTAATGCTGAGTAGCATCTCACATTAGACCCCATAGATTTCTACAGGTTCAGGTGAAGTGTTAATACTTGCTGGTTGCTCCCTATATTATCTACAGTCAAAGAATAACTCTTCAGACAGTGCTCCCTAGGTTGTCTCTCAAAGGAAATTTTTTTTTCTTCTTTTTGTGAGGTATCTAAGGCAGAAAGACAACATAGCCTTCCGCCCTCCATTTATTTCTTTAGAGAGGAGCACTCAATCCCATAGTTTTCCCTCCCTGTATGGTCTCAGCAGAAGTAACAGAACCCTGAAAAAGGGCTGGAAGGCACACATTGAGGTTGTCCATGTCAGCTTTGAACATTACACTTACCTATGGGCACAGGAGAGCTGACACTTCATCCCTGGAAATATCCCAACCACCTCTCCCAGTGGCTCTGGAGCCTGTCAGTGATGTGGGTACATCTTCACCTCATAGGCACATAATCAATGGCCAAACACAAGAAAGGCCAAAGCACCCTAAAAATGGTCCTAGAATCATAGAATCGTTTAGGTTGGAAAAGACCTTTAAGATCATCCAGTCCAACCATTAACCTACACTACCAAGTCCACACTAAACCAATCACGGGTAGACTAGACTAAACCATGTCCCAAAGTGCAACATCTACCCGTTTTTTGAACACTTCCAGGGATGGTGACTGCTCCAGTTGTTGCCTCACAGGTCCAAATTTTTGAGAAGAGTTCATTCTTTCAGTCCTTGCAAAAGAAAACTTCAGAGATGCTTTTTGAAAAGGCACAGCTGGCCAGATTTTCAAAAGTGCTCAACTCCCAACAGCTTTTACTATTCTCAGTGGGAGCTATCAGCTGTTAAGCCCTTTTGAAAACATAGCCATATATAAAATTAAAACAAATTGAATTCAATTTATCCTCTGGCCTGCATTCCTGACAGCTGTGATTAGAGTATTATACCTCAAGCTTGTGGATCAATGAGCAGCATCCCTCCCTGAGAACAGCCCAAATGTAAACCCTCTGAGATTGTAGGAGGAATGTGCCATCCTCCACAACAGCTCATCCCTTAGCAGCCACCTCTGCTGAATACCTGGGCTCCACCAGCATCAGCACAGTGCATCTGGTAGTGACTCAAGGTTTCTCTTCCTTATAAAACTGCAGCCAACACACTTGGCTGGCTTGGCAGTTGAATGCTTTGGCATGCTGTATGGACTCCAATTATTTTTCAGCTGAAATAGAGCATAATCCGTAGTGATTTTCATTGCATACTGCTAAATTATTGCACTGGGCCACTCCTAAGGGCTGTTTCACATTTAGCTTGAGTGCGTGCAGCACAGCACTGTGTCTGTACAAAGCTCCAGGAGCAAAATGGGAAACCTGGAGAAACTTGGGACTCTCCAGATTTTCAGGATAGGCTTGCCAGGGTTCATTATTTAAGTTTCATCTGTCTGCCTGGGTTTTATTTTGCTTGCCTGAAATTTCTACCTCTTATACTTTCACCAAAAGCCATCCAGGGATTTAAAGCAGCCTCCTAACCTCAGTATGGTCATTTTCCCTACCAAACACTTCTGAATGCAGCTGGCTGACCCACTTCCCATTTGAAATGATCTTGCCATTAGGTATCATATGAAAGATGACAGCTCTCCTTGCCAACAGCCATCAGTTTCTCACAATCCTGATGGCTCTGTTGAACTGCTAGGAACCATGAAATGAAGAGCTATGCTAAGGCCTCACACTCTTTTGGGCATATCTTTAAGTAAGTATCAGTTAGAATAGCTGTGTACCACTAACAATTTGACCACCTAAGCCTTTTCTGCCTTGGATGTCTTCTAGGATGTCATAACTGCTTCTTCCATAAAACAAAATATTTAGACAAATAGAAGTGACTCATCACATCAGTCCAGCTAGCACTGTAGGCAATGCAGCTGCACATGCAAATGAAATGCATTTAAACACCACATCCCATTACCTTTCTTTTCCTGCAATGATTGCCCCAAAACTCAGTCATAACTGACTCAGGAGAGAGGCAGCAGGATGTTCAGAATTACTCCAGAGGAAGGGTTTAACTTGTGCTTCTAAGCCCATCAGAAAAATTTAAACACTTCACTAATAATTACACAATCTAACCCTAAATTAAAGACAGTGCTACACTGAAATGGTAACCTTCTGTGAGACACAGATTTTGAAAACAGTATTTCAATGAAGTGTTTATTTGGCCACTAGCAAGAAACAAGAATGTGAATTAGACTTTTTTTTTTTTTTTAAACAGCAATAATGAACAGATACAGTCAGTGCTGTTAAAACTCACCAGAAAATTAAAAATTCGGTTCTAATAATTCAAGCCTACACAAACTATTCTAAGACTCCTATTTGTACTGAATGGCCACACTAGGATCTAACAGAGTAGAAGGAACCAATATGTCACTTAATGTTGGTAATGTCTTAGGGACAAAAAACTATGGTCAAATGTTAAAAATACTATTGAAAGGTTTGGAACTGCAAATAGCTGCACTGGAATTGCAATGGTAGCTTCATTTTTCATCAATAGACAACCTAGAACTGCATTTTAGAAAAGTCTCATTTCTGCTTTCTAGTTTGTAGCCATTATAAACTTTATGAAACAAAAAGTTGTGTCTCACACTTTTAAAAGACACATGGCAAACACAGGCCAGTACCAGCCTATGTTACAGCAATGGTGAAGAAAGAGTGAAGGTGAACTTACGCTTTATAAGAATTAGGGAGTAGGAGAAGACTTAGCATATGCATTTTTAAGACAGATTGTTCCACATAAGCAGCTGCTATGCTTCTGTCCAATGGATTACATCAAAAAGTACGTTAAAGTTGAAAATTTGGACATTCAGAAGTTGGGAATTCCAAAATCTATTCAGAAATTCATGACACAAAATTCTGGCCTGAAGAGTTACTGTTTTATACAATTGTAAGCTACTGAAAATAGATAAAACTCTACTAGGCCCAACATTAGAAATCCCACCTATAATAAATGGCTAAATGAAAATTGTGTGATACTACAACAGAAAGTTATGAAGTATCTAGAGGAAATGCACATATATTCACTATAAGCAGTTTAATTTTTTTTGGTTGTTGCTTACAGCTTATATTTGTTTGTTTGTCAATGTATAGGTTGTGCAATTCCTAGATATAATTTAGTGCTTTTATTTTGAAGACAATAAGTGCTACTCTTAGCTTCAGTGGTTAGTTAATTTTGACTCCACACATAAGCAGCTGAAGTGGCAGAAACTGTAAACTCTGCTTAGCCAAACTAATACCAAAATCTATATTTCATACACAGAACCTCTTAGGTCCAGGGGGTGTTTCACCTTTGCAACCAGTGATGTGTATCTTCTCTATCAGCTGCACTTCTTCATGTCAGCATATCTCTGCAGGTCAGTTTTTTATTTAATTTGTATTTAATTATCACATTTCAATGAGCAGCATGTAAGCAGTCTTCATAACATGTCTGTAACTATAGTCTTTCCACCAGATCCAAGAGAAACTGTAGTAAGTTTTAACACTCTCTTTCAGTGCTTTCTAAACCAAGACCAAGCATCTAGTTCCTTCTAAACAAGGTTCAATAAATGTTTATGTACATGCATAAGATTTCAAGCATGCATAAAAAAAACCAAAAACCAAAAAGTGTGTGGGGAGGGGTGGAGGAGGGAACAGGCAAATAAAAAAATTACAGTTTTTATAACATCAGAGTCGCACAACAAAACAGCTTTTAGACAAAGCTCAGGTTTGGCACTATTATTCAAGACAAAATATATATATTGTTTGGCTGCTGTGACATTGCATCATTGCATGGTGACAAAATCAGCTAACAACAATTTTTTTGGAGAGCAGTCTTCCCCTCTGCCTCACCACCTATGAGGTTTTTTTTCTTTTCTTCCTTACAAAAAACTGGCGCAAGGAGATGGGGTGGAAAAATGCTATAGCAAGTTTTATTCACTCTTTACTACTTACACAACTGTGGGTTTTGAACAGTTCAGTCTACACTGCTTTTGACCTTATGTTTCCTAAACGGATAGCAATGAAGTTCTATAAGTTGTTCATAATTACTCTTTTCCTCACAAGCCTGTGATTATTTTTATTCTTTCATTATATCCTTTTCTGCCCTTAGATTTTAGCCCTGCTTCTAGCTCTGCACCTTAATTGCTCAGGCTGGTAATGCTTCAGCTCCCATGAAAACCCATTTAGACCATCTCTTACCATGGAGTACAAACCTAGGAAAATGCACTTTTATTTTATAAAAATCAAAATGTAATTTTAAAATTATGCTTAAATGTACACATAATTAGTTATTCCATCTTAGCCATTCTAGAAGTTAGCCAAAATGGCAAGTGTCTACTTTCTTTCTTCTTCAACAGGTTTAACAACCTGTTAAAAAATCTAGCCAAATTTGTGCTTGACTTCATTTTTCTGATTCAGTTTTTGTTTCTCTGAATCTGCTCTAGATTTTCATTTCATAAGGAGAAACTAAACCAGCAAAAGTGGTCTTAAAAGTCTGTGATATTCCCTGGCGTGACATTTAGGTGTAAAGGGCCTTAATTTTCATCAATGGTAATTTTATACTGGAATAAATGAAAGTAGATGAAAACTTGGCTTTTTAACATGGGAGCTTCCTAAATCCTGAAGAAGAGAGAGGCAGAACCCAGCCATGCTGTGCTTGTTTCCATAACTGAACAAGCCTGGGGTAAGAATAATTAAGGAACAAATATTTTTATTATATCATACCCATTGGGAAAAAAAAATCTGTCAAAAACAGGGCTTATCTACATTCTAAAGTATTATATCCTCAGACATTTTTTAAATGATCAGATAACCTGCAAAGTTTTCCACATTCTCCACATTAGCTTTCTTCAAACAAGTTATTCCCAACTCTATAGCACCTTTAAGTCCCTTTAAAGATACAGAGGAGGGGAAATATATGTTGAAGTTCATACGGACAAACTTAGCATAACACTTTTTCCACTACATAGCCTGATACTTTATTTCATTTCACCTGGATGAATCAACAGGTATGCACTTAACCTCATGGAAAGATGAAGCACAGAAAGAAAAAAAAAGCCATGCCTTACACTTAGAAAGACTCAGCTGCAGGTTTGTACGGAAAAGTAGATTGAGAGGAAAAAAGAAATATTAGGATCAGAAGGTACAACACCGCCAAAGGGAAAAAAGCCCTATGGTACACCACCTGAAATGCAAGGAGTGAAAAAGCGATCACAGAAATAAATTAGAGAAGACCAAACAGACTTGGCCTGAATTCTCATCCCATCTCTTTCACAGGTAGTCCTGTAAACTTTTAAAAACCATGAGATCATCTCCTCTAGCCCTGCAGTGATAACGATATGCAATGAACCCCTTGCCATTTGCCAGGAAGACGAGTAGGAAGGCTTACAGACCTTACAGGACTCCCCCTCTTCAGGTACCCACAGAGAAATGCTCCTCTCTCTCCTTGAACTAAGTAAGCAGCTGCCCTCCTTACTCACAGCACACTGTCCTCTATGTTTGGTTCATTAAAAAAAGAAAAAAAGGATGATGAACAATCATCACATGAAGGAGAAGAATGAGGCATGAAGCACCAAACAGCAGTGGCTGGAAGGCACTGTAGTTGCATGGCCAAATTAACCATTTTAAAATAAGATTTTCTTTTTGATTTTTAATGAAAATTCTAATAACCATTTTTTCCAGTCAGTTTCAGTGAAATATATTGATTTACAACCTATTAAATACGTGATATTCCCCTTGTGGCATAACACTATGTGAGTCTACTGTAGTACACTACATTTCTCTTCCTTAGGGAATCAATTATATCATTAACAAAAGACACCAGTTTAGATGGCATGGTTTATTAATCTGCCTTTAGTAAACCCATGTTACATTTTGTCCCATTTCTCAAGTATTTCTAATAAAGCTCAAATTATATTTTCTTTCAAAATATGCCTATTGAGGTCAAACCAATTTGTCTGCATTTGTTTGGATCATTTCTTTCCTGCATTTCACAGAATTGCACAACAGCCAGAGCTGGAAGGGACCTCTGGAGATCATCTTAGTCCCTGCTTAAAGCAGGGTCATTTAGTGCAGGTTTTTCAGGCCTGTGTGCAGTTAGGCTTTAATTATCTCCAGGGAAGGCTTTAATTATCTCCAGGGATGGAGACTCCACAAACTACCTAGGCACCTTGTTCCAGTGTTTGACTACTGAGTAAGAGTTTTCTGTTATGTTTAAATGGAACTTCCTGTATTTCAGCTGGTGCCCATTACCTCTTGTCCTTTCACAGGACATCTCTGAGATGAGGCTGGTTCCTCTTCATGAATCCCTCCCAGTCAGGTATTTGAACACATTGATAAGATCCTCCTGAGTCTTCTCTTCCTGAGGTTCAACAATCTCAGCTCTCAGCCTTTCAAAGGCTCATACAAAGGTATGTCAGATGCTCCAATACTTTAATCAACTTAGTGACCCTTCACTGGACTCACTCCAGTATGGACATGTTTCCTTGTACAGGGAGGTGCAGAACTGGGAACAGCACTCCAGCTGCGGTATCACCAGGGCTGAGTAGAGGAAGAATGTCCTCTCAATCTGCTGGCAACACAGTTCGTAATGCATCCCAGGAGGCTATGGGCCTTTGCTGCAAGGGCACGTTGCTGGCTCATGTTCAGCTTGTTCACCAGAGCACCCAAGTACTTTTTTAGCAAAGATGTTTCCCAGCCAGTCATCTCCTAGCCTGTGCTGGTGGAAATTTAAATAGAGATTATACAGCTGATATCCCCCCATTCTCTTTTTCCAGCTAGTTTTCGTGCCCTTATCTCTTGTGCTAAATCATCATAATTCTGGAGGAAGAGTATTGTCTTTGGCAATTAGAATCTCTGCTACACAGGTGTGTCAGTTATTTTGTGGGGGATTTTTATTAGTATCTTCAAAGACCTTTCAATTGGTTAAACTTTCCCTTTAAAAGCCTAATGCAGAATTATTTTTTGCAACTTTTTATTTCAACTTTACAGCTTCAAAAATACTTTCTTAATCATTGTGAGCTGTCTTCTAATATCTGATGTCTTTTTTGAGGTGATCAAGCCTAATTAAGTCCAGAGTCCTTTCCTATTATTTCAATAATATTTCCTATTATTTCCTAATATTTCACTAATTGAGACCCTTCATTTCTCAAAGATTAACTTATTGAGGTAAAAAACTTTATTTACAGGCTATTATCCATTTATTGGATATGGAATATTTTCTGTCAGTATTGTTTTCATAATAGCAGACCATTTCAAGAAATACATCTGAAACAGTTTGTTATGTAGGGTTTTGCTTCATAGTGCCTGGCACTATGACTCAATCTTGCAAGGATACTTCCATAAACATAGTGCAATTTGCTCTGTATGTACCAGTTAGTTGACAATGAATAAAGTGAAAAGAAAAATAAGATCAATAATGTCTTTATGTTCAATGTTTATAGAAAGAAGATTTCTTTGAAACTGTTTCAAGTGTTTGCTTTATCTGCAAATTAAGAACATCCATTCCTCATGTCTGGATTTGATAATCTTTCCCCTTTAAATAATGCCCAAGAAGATCATATTAATTTTAATTTTCTTGCTATTCGGTGTCTGTTTTGTCAAGAGAGACAAAGTCTCTTTCCATATAAAGAATGATGGTTTACTTAGTGTTTGAAAGATACCCTTCAGATAAGCATAAGTAAGCACAATAAGCTATTTTAAATAATTTACAGTGAATAAAAACACATTTTTTCTGTGTTACCAATCATGTGGCAGGATTCTTAAGGTAGTATACCTTATTATTGTCCCTAATCCACTATCCCAAAAGGCCTGGTAAAATCTCCTTGATGAGATCTCCTTGCCTAGGTGTGAGTTGCACACAGAAGAACAACAAGCAAAATAATAGCAATGATGAGTATTTGTCTCACAAAAAATTCAAGTAGAAAAAGACTCTTTAATTATACAGTGTGTTTGGGAACATCTTAAACCTGAAATTTCAACTGTATACTGCATTATCAATCAGAGAGACTGCATTAATTTTTTTCTCAGTGTTTCGTTAGGTCACTGGCCTTTGTAAAATTACATCTGAAACCAGTAGGAGTCAGTTAACTGAGCCCTTCTAGGTAACTCACAGATAGGCCAGATTTCCTCTATGAGAACTTTAGTATAATTTTACCATTATTAGTATAATTTTACCATTATCACCATCCTCGGCTTTGGAGAAGGAAATGGACATACATACTAAGACCCCTCTGTACACAGTCCACAGCTAGTCTTCAGGCTAGTGAGCAGTCAAACTAGATCCTATCAGAGGTGAAAGCAGTCATAGGACTGCCTAACCCGTGCCATCCAAGAGCTTTCACTGCTTTTCATTGATTTACAATTACCAACATACAGTGCAATTTGATCTTCCCTCTCTTGTGAAGGTTCTCTACTTTTAATTTTAAGTTGCTTTAACATTCAGTTAATCAGAGCTGACAACTGAGTCTGCATATTTCAGCTTTAAAGTGTAAGCTTTCACCAAGCTGTCTCTGAACTTAGAACTGATAGTCAGTGATTGCCCCATAAGTAAAGGTGGGGTCTCCTCCTCCTTCATCAGCATAGCCACTGTACCTTGCTATACTGTCTGTCCTTACTAAGGAAGAATAGACAGCCAGAAAATACAGGTAGTGATGTGAAACTACGAAATGCAAAATGAGGATGGAGAAATAAAGACAAATATTTGGAGGTGGAACGGAAGAAAAGAATCTGGGGAAGGAGGAGAATAAGCCTAGAAGAGGCCATGATAGGAGGTGCAGAAAACAGGAATTGGTATGAAGGAAGGAAGGAAGGAAAGGGTGAAACCAAGCAATGAGGGAATGACAGTAGAGGAGGAAACAGATGCAAGAACTGAATTCACTGGGTGGACCGAGAACTATTAAAAAAAAAGAAAAAAAAAGGCACCTGACTAAAGGATGGCTTTTGTAATGCATTGACAGGAAGACAGAACTGAAGCTGTATTTTCCATACAGCACGTGTAAAACACAGCAGTCTGACTGAGATATTAAATATTTTCAAATATTAAAGTAGGTTAATTTTTAAAGATCTGTTTGCAATGTAAGAGACAAGTATCAACACGTTCAAAATGGTGTTTAAGTTGTTTAAGGTCCGACCTATTTTCCAGACACTTAATCTCAATAAGAAAATCGAGCACAGAACAGGAAAATCAGGTACAAAATGAGCAAAACATAGTGCAACACTTGGTCCACTAAGTTGTCTTTCTGTAAGCCACTGTAATTTGTTATGCCAAAAAAAAAAAAAAAAAGGCACCCGGTGCCTATGGGTTAGGAAAGATTCCATGCTGATGTTTAAAGGACCATCCCATTTTAAACCCATCACTGTTTTTAACATCACATTTTAAACCCTTCACTCCTGTTTGGGAGGGAGAGGCGCTGGAGTGGAGGGGATTACAGAGACTGCCATGCCAGTAAGGTGGCCATTTTAAACACGAGACTGATTTTAATCATAAGATTTTAGCTAAATTTGACAATTGGGCCAAAGGTAGCAGTAAACTTTAAAATTGTTCTTGCTCTCTGGCATCAGATGCTTGTAAAAGCTTTGTGGCATCCTCCTTTGATTTTCTGGTTTGATTTCATAGAACTTTAAGAATAGAAGAAAACCACGTGGAGGGTTGAATTTTGAACAGTTATCCCTGCCTACAAAGGAATAGCTAAAGGCACATACATAGCACTCCATCATCTTTCAGTGGACTCCTTAACGGAAGAGGAGATGCACTAGAGGTTTCTTTTCACTGTTTAAAAAGGTAATAGCCCATCTTCATTTATATCATTAGTTATGCACCAATCTCCGAGGCTAGCATTGGAGTATGCCATTGGAAGTTGTTAAATTAGTCCATGCATCCAAACAAGCTTTATGTTTTCACTATATGAACAACAGAGATTGAAAGAAGCAGTGAATCTGGCATCATGTATTAATAATTAAAAGTCTACTCTCACTAACTTCAGTTGTACAATACCCAGGTGACATCAATAGGAGAAAAAGTGGACTTGAATAACCTGGTAAGAATTCAGGTTTATCTATGACATGAAATACTATGATGTGAAGGAGCTTTCAAACACCACGACATCTTATCCCTAAATTAAGTGAATCATGAAAATCAGCAGATCAGCAGGCAAGTGTTTTTCAATTAAGCATGGTGATAGCTGCAAAAGTTGAGGCGTTCAAACTGACTTCTTTAGCTCTTTAAGCTTGGAGTATGTGGAATTTCAATCTTCATGGGATGGATGCCCGAATAAATTTAATGTAAATGCAGTTTGTTTCTTTAAAATTGCAGACAGGATTGCAGTATGTATCAAATAAAAAACTCTTGGCAACTAGTTTAACTGACTGTTGTTTCCACAGCCAATTTGTGTAAATTTTGTCCCAATCTGGGCTTCTGTTTTGACCTTGGAGATTAATAACATGATATTTACCCTATAAATATGCTCAACAGAAGGTAAAAAATACACTCCAAGATACAGGAGTTTGTCACAGCACACAGGAAAGGGAAAATACTCTAGTTTTTCTTAAGTTCAAGTATCTGCATTAAATTAAAACCCAGCAGACTTCTGGAGATTTATTTTTCAACCTGAGACTTTGCTGTAACCCTCTAACCTGTTATTATAGTCTTTGACTGGGTACAATGTGATAGTAAGTCATCTGCAGTAACTGCAGACTTAAGGAATAATACTTTATTACTCACTCAGGCAGAACTCCCATTAATTTCAAGTACTGATGAATAGAACCTGTAGGAATCAGTCTTTCCATTCAGTTTAATAGGAAAGAGACCTGCATCGTCTTTAATGTTGTCAATAAAAAGCTTAGGCCTCAATTCAAGAAAGCACTTAATTGTATCCATGTTCAGGACACTGAGGCATGTGCTTAACTTTAATCGTATGCTTAAGTCCCAGTTACATGATTAAACAACGAAAGCTGTAGTACTGCCCTAGAAAGCATGCTTCCTTGAGCCAAAATCTTAGTAAATAACACAAATAAGACCAACAAACAGTAGACATGCCTTCTCTTGTTTCTAAGTTCAAAGTTCTCTTCTGTAAAAGACCACTAATTTTTATTTTGGCAGAAAGAGTCTCATGAGCATTAGATACCCTTTTCTTAAAATTCTGGCTCTGATCAACACTGTTCAGCCTCCAACAGTTGAATAAAAAAGCATCCATTATTCCTAGCTAAACATCATTTTGATACCTAGACAAAACAATGATGATTTATTCCTTTAGAAAAGATAAGCAGTGATTTTGTTTACCTATAACTTTGGAGAAGAGGAATGGAAGCCAGAGGAGCAGGTTGATGTTATTGCAGGGTTGATGTCTATCATCTCTGGAAGGACACTGAGATCAGGGAAGGGCCATGACAACTGGAGAAAGACTAATTTTGTATCCATCTTCAAAGAAAGGACAAAAGGATATTCAAGGAGTCAGCCTTACTTTGGTCCCTTGGAAAGTCATTTTGAAACCCATTTCTGAGCACATAGAGGAGAAGTAGGTGATTGTGAGCAGTCATTGCGGATTTACAAAAGGTGAATCATGCCACACCAACCTGATTGCTTTCTGTGAGAAAATGACTAGACTTGTGGACAGGAGGAGACTTGTCAATGTCATCTGCCTTGACTTTAGCAAAATACAAGTTGGATGCTCTGGCTCAGAGAGTATTAGCTAATGAGTCATACTTTACTAGGAGATCTGTAATAGCTGAAGTACTGCTGGAGCTTATACTAGAACTGCCCTGTTTAACATCTTGGCACATGGAGGAGGTGATGGAATGCTTGCTCACCAAGTTTGTAGATGGTATCAGACTGGGGAGAGATGAGTTAATATGCTCAAGTACATGGCTGCCATCCAGAGGGACCTAGACAGGCTGAAGGAATGGGTCTATACATACCTCATGAAATTCATCAAGGACAAATGCAAAGACTTGTCTTTGAAATGGAAAACTCCTTGCAGTAGTACAGACTCTGCTGAAAAGGCCCTTTGGTGTCTGTGTAGACAGCAAGCCGAACATGAGTCAGGAGTGTGCCTTGGCAGCAAAGGCCAACAGCATCCTGGGCTGTATTAACCGGTGCTTAACCAGTGGATCAAGGGAAGTGATTACCTCTTCTTCTCAGCACTCATCCAAACTCAGCTTCTCAGCCTGCATCTAAAGTATTGTGTCCAGTTTTGGACTTTCCAGTAGAAAAAATAAATTTGTCAACTTATGTGAGTCATGTATGGAGCCCTGGAGCACTTGTCACATGATGAGAGGCTGAGGAACAAGGCTTGCTCAGCTTGTTTAAAGAGGTCATCAAGAAGATAGAGCCAGGATCTTCACAGTGGTACATGCTGGGAGGATGACAGACAATGGGCATAAGGTGAAAAAAGAGACATTCAGGCTGAGAAGCTTTTACACCATGAGGACGGTCAGGCAGTGTCCAGAAAGGTTTTAGCATTTCTGTCCTTGGAGGTTTTCAAGACCTGACTGGATAATACCCTGAGCAACCTGGTTTGATATCATAGCTGACACTCTTTTAGGCAGGAGTTTGGACTAGATAAAAAATCCTGAAGGCCTTTCCAACGTGAATTATTCTATGACAGTATATTTCTAAGCATTTTCTTTCTTCATAGCAAGAGTATTGGAAGAGCTACCTCCTTCTGAAGGCTGACTGGAATATAATTCTAAATACTGGAGCACAGAACTGTGGCTATACATTGGATTTATTTATTTGATACAAATGAGAAAATTGCAACTCGGATTTTCAGAGACACAGGGAACAAGTGGGACATTTTTAGCAGCATTTTTTACACTACTCCATACAAAGATAACCAAATTCCAAGACAACAATAGGGAAGAGGTTTAAATACACATCATATACCCTATAGTCAAAGAACCCACACATCTAAATAAGAACACACTGAAAGACCATGTCAACAGTCTTTTGAAGACACAAATTCTGCTTATGAATACTGTGGTATAAAACTGATGTAACCCAGAACTCAAATAAGCATTAAAATAATCAGAATTATAACATTTACACTTCAGATGTGACTTGATCCAATTAACCAACCAAATATTGGTACAATAAAGAGAATGAGATCTCTCTCTAAGATTATCATCATAAGTTATAATTCATCTTCAATCATTCTCCATTTTTTATTTTCAAAAGTTAATGATTCAAGGAATAAGTTGAAAAGAAAAAAAAAAAAAAGATCAGTTATTACATACACCTCTTACTATTCCATATACTTGGAAAGTAAAGTTATTTGTTAAAGTAAAGCAATGAAAGAGGCTGGAAAGACACTGGTCAGTCTAACAAATACTGGATGAAAATTGGTGGGTTTATCACATTAACAATAAGGTCCAATAAATGCTAAAAAATTATTTTCTCAATATTATGGATTAAGGAATTCTGGGTTTATTCATAGGTTTTTTACAGTTCCCATTAGTTAAATTAGTAGCTATGACCAATTAGCTTGGTTTCTTCTACAGAATAACAGCTAATATATAAAAAAAAAGATACTTATTTTTTTCTTTAGTTAATCTTATCAAGGACTTGCTTAATAAAGAGGTGGGTTCCAACATCCAAAGTGTTTCTTAGGCCTTGTGGGAGATTTGCTTATGCAAAATTGGGTAAGGAACCAACTAGTAGCAAGAATTACTATTTCATGTTTCGCAAGGCTGAAATTTTCAAAATATATTTATAAAGTATTCATCATCAATGTACAATTCTACTTTCATAGAATCATAGAATCATAGAATGCTTTGGGTTGGAAGGGACCTTTAGACATCATCTAGCCCAACCCCCCTGCGGTGAGCAGGGACAGCTACTTTATATTTACCTGTATCATCCTTACACTAGAGACCTTCCTCTTCAAACCAGCTTGCTTTAATTCAGTTGTTAACTGAAAAAAATGGTTCAGAAAAAAATATTTCTTTCTTTTGTTTCAATTACCAGTTGAATTAACAATTTAAATAAGTTACTCTGCTAGTTTCATATTTTAAATGAAGTAAAGGCAAGATAGAATGCCAGTTTATTATTCCCAGGGTTTGCTCCAAGTAAGGACGTAAGCCAAGAGAGAAGTCTTTTTTTCTATAAAGAAAATTTTCCTTGAGAAATATGTAGAATAAGTTATTCAGTTTCCTGCCAAATAGGAAAGATAAGAATATACATGATGTTGCACCATGTTTTCCAGATCAGCTGGACATTAAATGAAAAGGAGTCAGGGCCTTATCCATCTCTCCCAGAAATGACTGGAAGGTTTTCCTTCCATCAGCTCCAGTGAGAGTTGGATCTAGCCCCATCTGCATGTTTTCAGGCAAAAGACCAATTTTCGTTTCCTGACCTGCGTGTATTTCCATTGAGAACATTACTATTGCACAGAGAGAGGAACAACTTATCAGAAGATTACAAATATCCAACACCTTTTTTAGTTAACATTCTGCAGATACAGTAACTTTACCCTATTCATTAAATATTTCTGTTATAGAACTTCAATGTTATAGTGTATTAAACAAAAAACAACAAAAAATAATATTAATTGCTTTATTACAAAAATTGCATCTGCCATATTTGCATGAATGTATTATCAGACACATGCATTCATGTATGCACATATAAGCCTTCATCTCTGCTGCAAGTACAAAGAAGCCTTTTAATGTACATGAATCAAGAATCTCTCCATTGCAACCCTTTATTTATGAGACTGCAAAGAATCAAGTAGTGCTACTGATTATAAGCCAGATCATTGCAGGTTTCCAGAATCAGTCCCTTAGAACTTGTCATTTTTTTAAATGAATGCTGTAATTCATAAGAACTGTCCGTTTATACAATTGCTACCTAACCTGAGGCATTTCATGTAAATGTTTCAACTCCTTTAGCTTTAAATGAATTCTCTTCTGAAATAGTAGAACCTTAGGGTGTAAGATTAACTTCACACCAATCTTTTGTGAAGTGCTCTGAGCTCTCACAGTTTCTTTCCCACTCTCAAAATAACCAATAAAATATTTATTAAAACAGCCTGAACCACACAGGGTGGTGTAGGCTGAAATTTTGTTCTTTGCTTATTACAGTAGCCTAAATACCCTAAGTAGTATTTGTATGAAAGCTATATTCTATGACACAAACCCCATTGGACCAGTAATACATTAGATCTGTAATGCTTTCTATTGCCAGTCTCATCAAGCTGATTTGGAATTTGTTGCCTGGGTAGAGTGACTCATATGTTTACTGGCCCTGACAGGTGCTGGGCATCTTCCATACTCATTAAAGTTAATGACTTCAACAGCAGACAGGGAAAACTGTATGTTGAAGTAGGTTTCCTCTTAACAGGTATTCCTAAGTTATCATTTAAGAGAGTACGTAAGTGGTGTTGATTTTCTGCAATCACAAAAACAGCCCATAACCAAACCCTTATCCCTTCATTGCAAAAATAACCCAATTAGCTTCACAGGGACTCCTTGTTGGAGGAAGGCAAGAAAAAAAATTGCACTGTACACAGAGCTTTCCACATAAAAGCTCAGTTTCTTGCCATAAAAATAGTCACATCCTCACTGGAACAGAGGAATTAACTTACTGGAAACAAGCCAGTAATTTTATAGAAATATATGCCTTTAAGTAAGCTTTAAATCAGTATTCTCACAATAGCCGCAGCTTTGGCATCATTTCTATCCTAACAAATGACAGCTGCTGAACTGGAGACTTCTGACTTCATATTAGATAAGTAATGAGAAGTTTTAGGCAGTGGTGCCAGACCCTGTCCTTTGATATCAACAGAGCACACTACAGTTGTTGACCAGGTACACCCAAAAGATAAGCCTTTAAATTACACTATTTAGCTAAAAACACTCAGGTGAGAACTTCACAGAGACTTATGCCATGATATTAGACTGTCAGCCAAGATATGATGAGACTGAGACCTCACAGGCATCTGTGTATTTGTAAAAAACTAAGAAATTAGGAGGACTGAATCTTTAACTACAGAGAGACTTTACTTTGATGCCTGTCCAGACACTAGATCTGCACTATTAATATGACAAAGTCCTGTACCCTGGCTTCCACCCAACAAGACAGAAGTACTGAACCAGAGACCTCACAGAAACCTGTGCCTTAATATTAACCTGCCATGCAAAAGCTCCTGAGCTAATGGTCTTGCAATGAATATAACATACAGCTATCTGAAGGAGGAAAAAGCAAAGATTAAAACCTCTAAAAATTAGGCAGAACTACTCCAGTTTTAAATACTCATCACTTTTAATGTCTAACTTTTCAGGATCTTCCAAAGCAAAATGTACATTTCCACAGTTACATTAAACATAACAGTTCAGTTAAAGAACTGGCCTTTTTCCTCTTCAGGAGCTCTCACACAAACATTTCTTGCCCTTATAATATCATAAGACATTGAGGTACAAACCACTGAGCAACATATCTTTGATATCCAGACTAATGTGTTGCTTGCTGGAAAGAATTTGAGGGAAATCAAAAAAGTGATTGTAACAGAATTGGTAAGCAAAAGGTTTACTGATGGAAAACTGGTCAGAAGTTTGGAATACATTTCAGTAATTTGAGGAAAGATGGTAGTCAATAAGAATAATTTTGCTCCCTATGAATAACTGTTTGATGGTAAATGTCAATTTACTTTATTTTTTAATGACGTTTAGAAAAAGAGATTGAGATGACTCTGGGAAACTTTTTTCCAGAAAATACTTAAATGGCTCAATGAACTTTTTTTTTTTTTTCCCAAATTACTTCAGAATTAAATATTACTAAAAATCAGGAGTTTTGCAGTTTGAAATGCCTACATCAATTTCCAAAATAGGATTTTGTCTCCTATAAGGACATTGGAGAAAGTCCACATAGAGAAACTCTGCATACAGATGCCCCAAAAAATTGAAGCAAATATTTTCTGAGTGCTATTTTTCCATCCACATTGGCACAAAAATTAACTGGAGAAAAAATATTCTAGGAAAGCCTTTCCCTTCTTGATGTCTGGAAGGAGTTCTTCCCATTTTTATAGTGCTGGATCTTTACATTGTTCCTCGTTTTCCATCTATGCTTTTAGCATTTTTCATTACTTTCTTTTACCTTAAATTAATTTCTAATTTATAATGTTGTGATTTCTCTGTCTCATTTAAGCAGGATAGCCATCTAACACTGCCTCATGACTACAAAAGTCTAATATTCTACAGCATCAATCACTGACTTGTTTCCAGATTTCACTTAAAGACAGAAAAAGCTGAACAGCAGCAGCTGCTTTATCCATCTTTTACAGTCTTTGATCCCTCACTTGGAAGGCCTAGAGAACTGTTTAATGCATAAGGGAACACCTCCCCATACTCCTATGTGAGAGTCCCTGGTCATACTGGGCAAGATCCAAAGCCCATGAAAGTAATTGAGAATCTTTCCATTGTCTTCTGTGGAGTTTGGTTGGGCCCAACAGGTGAAAGGCAGTTTCACTGAGATGAAAAATTCACTGGAAACACTTCACAATCTTGACAGTGATCAGCAGAAGAAAGGGATAGTTAAGTTCTTTCATAAGCTGCAAGGCTAAATTTGTTGGACCAAACCTGAAAACTGGAGTATTCTCCACTTCAGATACTGTTTCTCAATATTTAAACAAATTAAATTGTTTCCGTCTACCTGGAAACTGGACATGGTTTTGGAATGCTTTGGCTTTGCTGGTACATGTGGTATGCAGGAAATAGGCAAAGGTTAACCAAGCTTTATGGACAAAGCCTACAGGGACTTATGAGTGCTTAGGAAATAGACCTCAATCAGCGTATTACAAGAGGGGATTGGGAAAAAAGTGCTTGTTCTTTGAAATAGCCATAGAAAGTATAAACCTTCAATCTAAAAATTATATACCAATTATTATTTTTCCATTTATACTGGAAATGCTATCAAAACTTCACAACTGTGTAACTGTGACATGACTAAAGATGCCAATGTTACTTATGCAAATGAAATCACTATAATAAAAGCTATTTTCTTTATTGTCCACAAAGTACTGAAATTTTAGGTCATTGCTATAATTCCTGTTGTCATTATTTTACTAATCATTCATCACTCTACAGATTAGATCCTGAGCCACCTGTCAACCATATTCCTATACAAATTGCTTTACTTTGCAGCACTAGCAAAGTGATGACCTCAAAGCCTTTCCATGGCACTGAAAGGCTGCATAACACCAGACCCCTAGCAAGCAACTTACAAGGCTGATTACGAGCACCAAAAAGTGTCTTTTGCAAACTAGTCATCAGATAATAAAAATGTAATGAAACACAAATCCAATATAAGTGAAAAAAGTAAGTTTCATCTTACTTCATTTGAATTTTCTGTTGTGATGTTTTTATTTTTCAGCTTTTTCTGCAGCAGTTTGGTTTCATACTCTGGTCTGGGATGCTCCTGAAAAAAGGAAGAAAACAACCACATGCGCGATTATGATTAAGAGAAAAGGAAAAAAAAAGTTCTGGTCGCTTATTCATGATCCAAGCCATCAAGATGTTTTAACACCACAGCACTTTTTGGACTAGGGGGATGGCTGCCTAGAGGTATGGGATACACTATGGGATGCAGGGGAAGAGTGTTTATGGATTGCGCAGGACTCCTTTAAGGGATGCTTAGGGGAGGAACCAAAGGTGGGGAAGGGAGGGATCTAGGTCACTTGGGGAGGAACAACTGTGGAAAAATAGAGGGATAAGGGGATAAAAAGGGTCGGTCACATGTAGTTTGCTGGTCTGTATGGGGGTCTGACCACCAGTGAGCAAGTGCACATGTAAGACTGAGTATGTAAGCATTAGTGGAGATCAAGCTGGAGTAGCTGGCAAGTAGGTGAAGAGCCTGGGAGCCAAGGAGGTGTGAGTCTCTAAGGGTGAGACCATGGTGGAGCTGGCTATCAGAGGGACCAGGGGAGTCCCAGCCAAATGCCAGAGAGACCACAGGGTCTGGGGGTCTCTAGGAGTGCAACCCACAGGGGACAGGGCAGGGGGAGTGAGAGTCCCTCTCTCTCTCACCACCCCCTCCCCCCTGCCAAGGTCAAGAGCAGGGTAGGTTGGCTGCTAGGGGATGAGGGGAGTCCCAGCCAGCTCTGGGGGAGCAGGATGTGTGTGTGGGTGGGTAACTGGAGAGGGGCTGTAGCACTGTGTGCTTGTACCACTGGGTACAAGTAACTGGGGAGACTGGGGTCTAGGGGCAGCTACTGGGCAGGCTGAGTGAGCCTAGCACCTGGGGGGATCCTCATGGTACATATGTGCATATATATATTCTCACTAGCAGACCTCCATCCTGCTCAGCCACAGAGAGGAGTAGGATGAGTCTGTTGTGCTGTCTGTGTTTGTGTGCCTGCTGTGTCTGTGTGATCTGTGTGGCTGGCCATGTATATATATATGCACGTATGTGGTGTATATGTGTGCTCTGTGTATGCCTACTGGCAATACATGCTTAGCTTTACTACAGGTTGGACCTGGGGACATGGAGCTGTGGCTGCCTCACCTCTCCTGGGCTGTCGGATCTGGCCCAGTTTCCCCTATGAATAATGTTTCAAGGTTTGCTTGCAAATTATATTTTTCTTTTCCAAATTAGAGCATAAATTAAGCATGGTAGCATAAACTTACCAGGATTCTAAAGAGAGCAGCTCATAAAAAAGACAAATGCCATGCATCTCCTCATTCCTGCCAAGTTCTGTATTCATTCAGAGCCTGGAATTTAAATTTGATGCCTCCTACAAAAAGGCTATTCCTACGGCATTGGTCATACCATCCATCCTTACTATAATTAGAACATATGCTTATCAGCCCAGTCAGAAAATCGACTTACTAACACTTTTTAATGAATCTGATAGCCGTGAAAAGAATAAAAAGCATTTCTTTAAAAATTAATTAATCCTCATGGACAATAGAATAGGGGTTGCACGGAACTTCAGCAGTCTTCCTTAGGGGATACCTGTGCTGTTCATTTTCTGTTATCTGTGACATTTTCACTATATCAGACACCATCTTGAGTATTCTCGGTTGCACACCAGTATATAGACACAGTGAGACTTCCAATATGTTGTTTATCCTGATCGTGAGATTTTTCTGATGCATTGAACAGGTATGTGAGCACACTATCATTTAAATAACTGCCTTAAATGAATATTTCTGTATCTTTTTGAACTGTATGAACAAGTTATATGCATGTCTGCCCTAAAGGCAATCCCACAAATGGTACATGCATTCTACTGCTCCCAGCAAGTCTGGTACTAACATGGGAGGCTTGAGGAAGCATTTTTTCTCTAAAGCTCAAGGACAGCTATGCCTCTGAGACTCTGGCACTACGATGCTATACCAAACAAATATAATGAAACTGCTAGCATGACAGTTTGTTTTACACTTATAATTTCATGTAGTATTCAAATTAATAAAACATTTTCTAAGGGTGCAACTGTGACACTCTTTGCATCACAGAGTTCTTTTACATTACTTATGTCTCACATAAAATCAATACCACAGTGAATGAAGTTCAGGAATCACTATAGCACTTCTTGTCACAAGGGTCACTGTTGTTATTAATTACAAAGTGCTATGAGTGTATGTGGACCTCCAAGAAATAATGAGGCATGGGTCATCTCTGACATTACTAAGTTGATTAGCAGCAAAAATGGTGGTGAGCAGGATGGGCAAAGGAAAGACAAAGATACAACAAGAAGTGTTTAAAGGTGCTGTGATCAATGCATGTGTCTTGATGTTTTGTAAGTTTTCACTAGCTTGTTGATTTACATTAATTTGTATCATGCATTCTTAGATAAAGTTCAAAGGTCACATAGAAGAAACATCTTTAGACTTAAATGAAGGAAGGATGAAGGCACCAGGCATGGATGAGAAGTGACAGCTTAATGAAAGTAGGGAAATGAGATAAATGAAGCTGTAACAAACTGAGATCTAATTACGCTATGGGAGCACCTGCAGAGCTGAATTGGCTTTCTTCCTTTTTTCTTATTTTCTGCTAAGCAATGCATTCTGTGACACCAGGGGCAGCTTCCAGAGGCCAGAGCAACTTTTGAAAATTGTCTTGAAGGGAAACAGGGTGAGAAAATCAAATGCCAAGCAAAACATTGTACTGCAACTTACATTTTTGCCATTGACAGTTTTGCTTTGAGTGCATATACTGTTCAAATTTGGTCAAGTTATGTTTAGTTTTCCTAGTAAGACATTTCAATGCCCTTTTAACTGCACTTCATACACCTACATCTGGATTGGAAAATTAGTTGATCTGTGTTCACTGAATCTGCCAAGACATCTTAGTCTTGACTGAACAGACCGCAGCACCTCCTGGAATGCATGTATCTATATCTTCTTTTTATGAGTATATTGCATGAAATGATTCTTTACAATACAGATTTAGAGATACTTGATCCTGATCATATATACACGGATGTAAAGGAACAACTCCACTCTGCCGTAAAAAGAGTGTGTTTCAAAATCAATTCTTTGTCTGAAAATGGGAAGAGTTCTACACTTAGGACAATAAGCTAGAAATAGTTGTCATGACTTGAAGAAGGCCAAATGTCCATGTAGGGATAAATATGAATCCCACGATGCTGGAAGTTTGCCAGTACAGCTGCCAGACACTTATTGAAAACCATGTGAGCCAAGGTACTTTGAGGCCAAATGACTGCTCAGAGTTGAAAACGATAATTCCCATCCTGAAAACAAAGAGCCAAATCATGACATTTTTACTCAGACAAAATTCCTATTGACGTCAGTGGGAATTTTCCCTGAGAATGGTCTCCAGGATTTGCCTCAAACATACAACATGTGTATCCACAATACATTGCAAATTAAGGCTGTGTAGGTAATGATCCAGTTTGATAAGAATATGTAAAGACAACTGATCTCTCCTTAATTTCTCTTTGATTTAGGAAGAAAGTGATAATGAAATTTTACAAAGCACGCATGACAAACACATCTGGGTTGCTAAGAAGAAATAGAACCTTAAAAACGCTCCCAGATTAACAGACCAAAGGACTTATCAGCAAAAAATAAGCCAACTCACTGCTTCATTTTTACACTTAAAGGAAAGTCAAAGAAACACTGAGAATTCATTGAACAGCCTTATCCTGATATGCTGAATACAAGCAGAGCAGCAAAGCAGTGCACACTGGTAGGAAGAAAGGTTTCCACAAATGAGAACTGGAATGATCCATCTGCTGCCCTAAATCAAGATGGAAACTTGGAATAAACAGAACAGAGAGCCCAGCTGCTCTCTGCTGCAAGAGGGTTAATTGTTACAAACCAAGGACTAAAATCCTCTGTTTCTTATGTTGATGAGACAGTCGGGAGGTGGGGGGAGAGGCTAAGGAAGAGATTGTCATTCACAACAATGATCTGTTTAGACTGTCCTAGTAATGGGATGCTCATCCAAGGAAAAGTACTTTTATATCTCAGCACATATGAAGGGATCACTGGAAGATGTTCACAATCTTTCTAGTCCAGATCACTTGCACAATAAATTTGATTTATGTAAAATTAAAACAAAAGCCTGAATAAGTCATCTAATATTATTACAAGTTTAGGGATGTTAAAAGACAAAAGCCACTGTACAAGTACATTGGAACTCAGTTATCAAAGGTATTGTAAAGAAACATAAAACCAAAGTAGTCAAAACAAAAAACCCATAAGGAATATTATGGAAAGATATTTGCCAGATAGATAGGTAGATAGATATAATGTCTTTCTTTGCTCCCACAAAGACCAGTAGTAGTTCTTTAGAGGATGACCTTCAAAACTAAATTTTGAAATACGGCCTCAGATTTTTAAGTGCCCTTAAGACCAAACAACCAAATGCTGCCATTGCAATGTCAAGATACCATATTTTGTGGTTAACTGTAGCAGAATATAGCATCATTTGTTCTTGTTCATAACTCACATTCAACCCATTTAAACACTCCTATATCACTAAGTGGAATTGTGTGAAGCCAGATGTCCCTTGAACTATGGTATTGAAAATATTGCTTAACATTATTTATTCTACTGCATGATAAGTCATTGCTGAAACAAATGAGCTGACAAACATAAAGAAGAAACCCAGCTCTAAAGTTGGATGCTAAAATGGGGCACCACCCAGCTTGTCAGTGGAACAACTTCTAGCTTACCTTACTGCTCTAATATTGATAAAATATTACCTGGGCTCTAGAAAATTTAAAATGTCTGTGCATATCACTGTCATGTTTATTTTTTTTAGATGTCCTATGGTAGTGTCAAGTAGTTGCAGTCATGGACTAGGACCTTATCACTTTAGCCACTATATAAGCATAGAACCCTTCCTCCAAAGAAACATTCTTAAAGAATGGATTTTTTCCCCTTTGGGCACTGTTCTCTTTTTTTGTCTGATAATGTGTAACTGTGGGAATACTTGGCTGTGGCGGCACTCTTTAGGTGAGTGTGTTTATGGAAACTTTTCTCTGTCAATATTTAGGATTGAGTGTACTTTGGATGGATTATAGATTTGTAGCTCTAGCAAAAAGAAATACAATAAACACTGCAAAATCCTTTAACTTTGATCTAAAGTAGCTGTTTCACAAATCATAGAATTATAGTCTCAAGAAAAAATACCCTGCAAATTAGCAAGGTTAGAAACCAACAGTTTCCTCCAACTAGGAAAAGGTATTTTTCTTCTAAGCAAGATCAAAATCATGATACACTGGGCCTTAAACTTGTCATTGGTCCAAGGCTATGTATTGCACATTATACACCACAGTGACCCCAAGAAACTCGGAGAGAAGGTTAAAAGAGAAGGTCACTGATGCATGAAAGAGGAGAACATTTTGTAGATTCATCCTGTTAGAGCTTGTCAAAGGTCATAGATTTTAGATTTATGATTGAGTGGGCAAGTAGCTGTCAAAGTTGAATGCTAAATCAAACTTACAACATAGTACTTTTATCAATCCCATGGAAAGAACTACTGCACATGTCATTAATTTCCCTGTCTTGACCTTACCAGAGATAGATAAGTGAATGTAATGTAAGAATGTTTCTAGCATGCTAGGTCTCAAAGTCTCTGTCAGTGTCTCCCATTTTAATAAGAATCCCTCATAAATAGCCCAGTTTTTCTGCCACACATGAAACTCTCTTCCAGGTAATATCAGATCAGATTTTTATTTACAAAATAGTATTTTCTTAGCACTGTCTATTTATGATATTTCTGGAATTTTAATTTCCCTGGAGTTTTCTTCCTTTCAGCCTCTGTTCGCCTGGAACCCATGGCTTACAGGCAACCTGGCTTACTAGGTAAAAGCAATGTGACTCTATATAGCATTTTAAGGCATACTGCCTCAAACATCTTAAAGCATATACATCAGATGCAAGCTAACAAAAGCTTTATAATATCCAGAATTTTCTGGTTCCAGAAGGTGCATATTCTGACTAACCATTGTCTTTACAAACCTCTGTGAACTTTTCAAGTTGAACTATGATCCAGATTATAGCATTGGCTCCTCTCTAATGTGGAGAAATACAGATACTTTAGCTAATCTGAACTAAAAATCTATCTCTGACCACAAATATTTCTTCAGTCTTTATTAATTTGTTTCAGCCGTACCAGTGTCTCTTTTAATTGCTTCCCATAAACATCCCAATGACTGGATTTACAGCCAGGAATGTTCATGAAAACAACTTACTTGAAGCAAACACATATGTTGAATTTGTAGGCAAAACCTTTTATACTTGAGGGTTAAATTTAATGGCTTGAGTTCCACAGCAGTATAAGCCAGTCTAAGCCTGGGCTCCCATACTCTCAAACTCAATTTCACCTTGCACTAGCCACACATTTCCATTTTTGTCCTTACACTGACACCAGCCCACATGCAGCTGCATGGTATGACCAGGATAAAAACTCCTACCCATCATACCCCCAGCTACCCTTCAGCTCTATCAGCTGTCTGAACCATTCACCACTCAGTTGTATGATTGCCAGCATGCATGTAAGAGGAAGCACAAGATTGCATGGCTGGGAAATTAGCACTGTGGTAGTGTGAAGTTAGATTGGCATAAGCTGCTATGCAGCTGCAATCTATAGATGAAGTTACATGCTACAGATGAGCTGATTTAATGGCTCGTCATTGTTAAAAGGGTCTTCCTAACCCACACATTCTTCTCTTCTGCCCAATGCCCTGATTATACTATGAGAAAACTTATCTAATTAATTGGTCCTCTCCATCACAAACATTGTCCACTTTATTTCTGGAATTACTTCTCCACGGTTTTAGTCAGTAGGTTCAGGTGATGGGTGAGAAAATAGAATTAGTAGCATGAAAGTAAGGATGGGTTCTCTACCTAGTGGCAGCAGTGAACTATTGAGTCATTTTAAGCAGCTTCCCCTGTGAGTCTAGATCTTCCAAAGACTAAAGACTTGGGAGAATAACATGGACAATACATTTAAAAAAAAACAAAAACAAAAACAAAACACGCCCCCCCAAAAAACTAGCTTCTTAATTTTATAAACTGAGGTAAATAAATGCATAGATAATCACCATGGCAAAAACCGTGAATTTTAGAAAAGAGAATCACATCCCCCATTAAAGTGAGAGGAAGGGGTTTGATTTTCATCTAGAAACTGTGCCACTTAGTTCAGGTGCCTGAATTTACATTGTGGATGCATTTGCTCTGTTGTGTCTAAGGAGGCTGGTCACCCACCTTCTATGGAAGAGTCAATGGAATCTGGATGTCTAACTTTCAAATGCCTTTGAAAATCTCAGCTCAAGATGTCTACCTTAATGCACTCATATTTGAAAATGCTGTGATAGGCATACATTCAGAGATAGTGAGAATTTCATTATTGTGTAATGAACTATTAATGGACAAGCCACAGATCAGCTTTTCACACAAATCTACACACAAAAATGGCAAAAACTTTCTACAATGCCTAGAAGAAATTTAATCTTGCAGTAGAAATAGCAGAATACACACTCCCTTGCAGTACAAGATCCCCTACCCTCACTCTGTATCTTGCCTGTTCTGCAAGAAGCACAGCACTGGCAAACCCTGCTTACCCACCTGGATCTTCTGAGTCACTGGGAAGTAGGAGAGGAAGAAGAAAATGCCTACAGATGGTCCCTGTTCCTAGAGGGGCAGTGCTGGATATGGGATATGGTAGGTCAAAACAGAGAACTATTGGAAAGCAGGACTTTCCTCCCTGTTGTTCTTCTCCTCTACCAGTAGCTCCTATTTTCCATCATCCATGCCATGACCATGCACTGGGCAACAACAACCGCAGTAGAGAGCTGTGTTGCACAGGCTGGAAGAGCCCATTCCAGCTCCTCCTCCACAGCTTCACACCGCAAGCAACTGCCCACCTCTGTGCTTACGTGAGGGAATGTGAAGATGTGAGCCTCCTCTCTGAACTCAGGGGACTGCAGGAGGAAAGAACTCATGCCACCCCAGATGACCCACCCTTTGAGTGGCCCATCACAACCTTGTGAGGAATCAAGACTACCTATGAGGAATCAAACACCTTTGAGGCTT
The DNA here is from genome assembly GCF_030463565.1 of Pelecanus crispus. Lineage (NCBI taxonomy): Eukaryota > Metazoa > Chordata > Aves > Pelecaniformes > Pelecanidae > Pelecanus > Pelecanus crispus. Next base: position 84,205,402 of record NC_134643.1, on the reverse strand, counting down.
GTTAGACAATTCAGTCCTGGAAAGGACACAGGAGGTCATTATAATGGAAAAGGAATAAAAGAAAGGAAATAAAAGCATGTTGATATGTCTGGTTGAAGAGAATAAAAGAGCAAAACTAACTAGAGCCCCAGCATATTGTGATACATCTCTGAATCAACAGTCTTGGAATGAAAACAATGTAATCATATATCTTTACCAATGTCTTTGCAAGCAAAGGAATTATCACCTGCTTTAGTTCTTATAGTTTACAAATTAAAACATGTTTAAAGTGTGCCTTCGTGTATAATTTTTTAATGGAACAACAGCTGGTACTAAATAGCTTCCCCTAAGGCCTGAAGGATAACATCCATTTTTCAACATTCCTTCCCCAACTATCCTAATAAAACTCTCATCCTCCTAAACACAGAACTTTCTGTTGAAAGGGCTTGTTCAGAAGATCAGGGCTATCCTAGGATCATTAAGTAATTAGAGTTAACAGGAATTTAATGAAGGTGACAGAAGATTCACTGGAAGGAGTGATGAAACGCAAGAAAAGGTAGTAAAAAAAATGTATGAAGAGATCGAAAATAATTGCAAACATGGGCCCAACAGGAAAATCAGAATAGGCATGAGAAAAATGTGAGATAATGCATCTGGGGAAAACAAACCAAAATGAAGAACTCATTAGCACAAGAAACCTGAGAAGTAGTGAGGATGAAAGGAGAGATTTGAGACAACACAAAATATTGTAGCTACACATTCTCCTTTTATGATTACTGACTACTTTTTCCCAAGAGGACTAAGCTGTGAATACACACTTTATTAGAGTCTGCTTTTAACTCCTCCATTTTTTAAGCAAACAAAAATGTCTTATACTGCCTGTTTTATAGACACTGTTAGAACTTCAGAAAAGGAGTCTGCTCCTTGGTGGAAGACAAGCTGAAAACATCAAATTAATCAGATGACAAAAGTTTTGAAATTGTAGTAGAGAAGATCAAGTTAAACCATGACTGAGTTAGGAGAGAATGGAATACCCTGTATTCAGCGTTGGTGCAGCCTCACCTAGAATACTGTGTGCAGTTCTGGGTCCCACAATTTAAGAAGGATGTGAAGGTCCTTGAACGTGTCCAGAGGAGGGCAACAAAGCTGGTGAAAGGGCTGGAAGGCATGTCCTATGAGGAGCTGCTAAGGACTTTGGGCTTTTCTAGTTTGGAGAAAAGGAGGCTGAGGGGTGACCTCATTGCTCTCTACAGCTTCCTGAGGAGGGGAGGTGGAGAGAGAGGTACTGAGCTCTTCTCCCTGGGATTCAGTGACAGGACACTTGGGAATCTTTCAAAGCTGCGCCAGGGGAGGGTGAGACTGGACATCAGAAAGCATTTGTTTACCAAGACGGTGGTCAAACCCTGGAACAGGCTTCCTAGAGAGGTGGTCAATGCCCCATTCCTATCAGTGTTTAAGAGGCATTTGGACAATGCCCTTAACAACATGCTTTAACTTTTGGTCAGCCCTGAATTGGTCAGGCAGTTGGACTAGATGATTGTTGTAGGTCCCTTCCAACTGAAATAGTCTATTCTATCTGTAAACATATTTAATGTCACCAAGTCTGCTTGCTATTTAATTCTGTCTTACCCAATCTACCTTTCTTATTATTTTATCTTAACTCAGTGATAATCCACAGAATATTTTAAAGTCTTCCCTTAAGGGTTCAATAAATTTTTTTTTCAAGTCATCAAATAGCAAAAAGAGGAACGAGACTTTGGGAATTAGAGTTTGCAAACATTTTACAGACCACAGCATTTTAATTTTTTAACTTAAAATTGTAACTGAACAGACACATTTCTAATGAAGCCAGACACCTAAGTTCCTCCCTGTTGTACTGAAACAGTACAACAGCATGCCTATTTGAACAATAACGAGACCTCCACTCATTGGCATTTCAGTTAGTGTGGACTTTCTGTCCATTTATTCTTTCAAGTTCCACTCCAAATTCTAAGATTTAATCTTTAATAATTGCATTTCTATTTCAGATTATACAGGACTGTTGGTAAAATGAGGTAAAATCACTTCCACCCAGAACACCTAAAGCAGGAACATCCTGGGTCCTAGAAATACAATTTCTGAAGATTCATGGGAGGCCAATAGTTTCTACTCCCAATACCATTTAGAGTCCCTCAGTATTTCTTCACCAGCTCCTTGACAAGTAGAAGAGGGTAGGGATTCTCCCACCTCTACCCCTGTTTTATTGATGGCTATATCCCTTGTTACACAAACTGAAAAAAACCCGAATGCACAACCTGTTTGATTGGATTACACAAACACACATCTGTGGCATGGCACATTGAGTGTTTATTCATGTTATTTTCGAGGCTTTGTCTGTTTTCATGGTTCTAGTCTGGGTTTGTTTCTTTTCTTTCCCTCTCCCATTTAGTAATCAGTTGCTCTATTCCTTTTCAACATAATTATCTATTTTACAGTCTAGTACCCAATGCTACCTACTATTTTTGCAGATTTCAGATGTACAACTGCAAATCCCCTAAGTCTGTACAGCTGCCATCTGCAAATATGCAGGCAAGCCTTAGGGAGTCTGCTTTCTCAGACTGCTGTTGCCAAGATATTTACAAATAAATGGACTAAATTAATCTCTCGTGTGACTCTTTTGAAGCAAAAGATTTGGCCCAGTGTGTTTAAAGAAAGTAAATGTATTGAAAATTTTATAGTCAAGAGTCCACAAAAATTACACTGAATGTATTTATTTCAATATAATTCTCATAATGTACTTCTCAGCTCTTCAGCTTTTATGGTTGTTTTCCTCCCTGTTTCAGTTCCATAACTTCCCTTTCTGAAGAAATTGATAAAAATAAATAACTTAACCCCATCTAGTCTTAAAACTGTTAAACCTTCTGAACTACTTCCTTGTCCCATTCCTTCTTGCTATGTTAAGTGATCCTGTGCATTCCACTGCTAGTTCCTTCTGGCCTAACCTGATCAGACAGTTTTCCATTTCCAACAAAATTTTCAATGGTTGGAAAGACTTCACCAACACTGAAACATGGTGCCAATATCTGTCTTACATTCAGCCTCATCTTTATAAATCTAATGAATAAAAGGTGAACAAAACCTAGACTCATAGGATCATAGAATCATAGAATCATTTGGGTTGGAAAAGACCTTTAAGATCATCGAATCCAACCATTAACCTACCACTGCCAAGTCCACCACTAAACCATGTTCCTAAGTGCCACATCTACACATCTTTTAAATACCTCCAGGGATGGGGACTCAAACACTTCCCTGGGCAGCCTGCTCCAGTGCTTGACAACCCTTTTGGTGAAGAAATTTTTCCTCATATCCAATCTGAACCTCCCCTGGTGCAACTTGAGCCCATTTCCTCTTGTCTTATCACTGTTACCTGGGAGACCAACACCCACCTTGCTACAACCTCCTTTCAGGTAGTTGTAGAGAGCCATAAGGTCTCCCCTCAGCCTCCTTTTCTCCAGGCTAAACAACCCCAGTTCCCTCAGCCACTCCTCATAAGACTTGTGCTCTAGATCCTTTACCAGCTTTGTTGCCCTTCTTTGGACACGCTCCAGCACCAAAATGTCTTTCTTGTGGTGAGGGACCCAAAACTGGACACAGTATTCCAGGTGTGGCCTCACCAGTGCCGAGTACAGGGGACCATAACTTCCCTAGTCCTGCTAGCCACACTATTTCTGATACAAGCCAGAATGCTATTGGCCTTCTTGGCCACCTGGGCACACTGCCGGCTCATATTCAGATTCTGTCGACCAGCACCCCCAGGTCCTTTTCCACCAGACAGCTTTCCAGCCACTCTTCCCCAAGCCTATAGTGTTGCATGGGGTTGTTGTGACCCAAGTGCAGGACCCAGCACTTAGCCTTGTTGAACCTCATAGTTGGGCTTGGCCCATCGATCCAGCCTGTCCAGATGCCTCTGTGGAGCCTTCCTACCCTCAGGCAGATCAACACTCTGCCCAATTTGGTGTCATCTGCAAACTTACTGAGGGTGCACCCAATCCCCTCATCCAGATCATCAATAAAGATATTAAACAAAACTGGTCCCAATACTTAGCCCTGGGGAACACCACTTGTGACCGGCCGCCAACTGGATTTAACTCCATTCACCACAAGTCTTTGGGCCTGGCCATCCAGCCAGTTCATTAACCAGCAAAGGGTATGCCGATCCAAGCCATGAGCAGCCAGTTTCTCCAGGAGAATGCTGTGGGAAATGCTGTCAAAGACTTTAGTAAAGTCTAGGTAGACAACATCCACAGACCTTCCCTCATCCACTAAGTGGATCTCATAAAGAAGATCAGGTTAGTCAAGCAGGACCTGCCTTTCATAAACCCATGCTGACTGGGCCTGATGGCCTGGTTATCATGTACATGCCACATGATGGCACTCAAGATCACCAGCTCCATAACCTTCCCCAGCACCGAGGTCAGACTGACAGGCCTGTGGCTCACCGGGTCCTCCTTCTGGCCCTTCTTGTAGATGGGCATCACATTTCCTAACCTCCAGTCAAGTGGGACCTTCTGGGTTAGCCAGGACTGCTGGTAAAGGATTGAAAGTGGCTTGGTGATCACTTCTGCCAGATCCCTCAGTACCCTTGGGTGGATGCCATCCAGTCGCATAGACCTGTGTGTGTCTAAGTGGAGTAGCAGGTCACTAACCATTTCCCCTTGGATTATGGGGGCTTCATTCTGCTCCCTGTCTCCCAGTTTAGCGGGTTTAGTACCCAGAGAACAACTGGTCTTACTATTAAAGACTGAGGCAAAGAAGGCATTAAGTACTTCAGCCTTTTCCTCATCCTTTGTCACTATGTTTCCCCCCACATCCAGTAAAGGATGGAGAGTCTCCTTAGCCCTCCTTTTGTTGCTACTGTATTTATAGAAACATTTTTATTGTCTTTCATGGCAGATTAAGTTAGATTAGCTGGACTTTGGCCCCTCTAATTTTCTCCCTGCATAACCTCACGACATCTTTGTAGTCCTCCTCAGTTGCCTGCCCCTTCTTCCAAAGGTCATAAACTCTCTTTTTTTTTTTTTTCCTGAGTTCCAGCCAAAGCTCTCTGTTAGCCAGGCCTGTCTTCTTCCCCGCTAGCTCATCTTTTGGCACATAGGGGCGGCCTGCTCCTGCATCTTTAAGATTTCCTTCTTGAAGAATGTCCAGCCTTCCTGGACTTCTTTGCCCCTCGGGACTGCCTCCCAAGTGAGTCTGTCAACCAGTCTCCTAAACAGGCCAAAGTCTGCCCTCCAGAAGTCCAGTGGAGTTGTTCTGCTAACCCCGCTCCTTACTTCAAGAATTGAAAACTCTGTAATTTTGTGATCGCTATGCCCAGGATGGCTTCCAACCATCACTTCACCTGATCTAGCTTTTGTGCTTTTGCTGAAGTACCAAAATCTGACAGAAGATACAGTGCATGGCTTTTTGCTTAAGATGTTGGGTTTAAGAGGCGAGCATTTTGAGCATTATTCTTCAAGAAAGAGCTGGATCAACTAGAAAATATCCAGAAGGGAACAGGAGTAAACAGGCATCTAGAAAATGATTTAAGAACAAAGACTGAAAGAGCAGAGGCTAGATCGTCATAAAAAAAAGAAGGTGACAAAGACATAAGACATTATGTTGAATTTTGCTGAAAAGAGGACAGAGATAATCTCTCCATCTTTGAAAGAAAGAACAAGAAAAAACAAGAACACTTAGCAAGGAGTTTTAAGTTGGACACTAGGGAAAGCTTATTAGCAGTATGGATAGATAAGTATTAGAATAGATTGCCTAGGGAGGAAATGAAATCTCCAGTGCTGGATTTATTTAAGAACAAATTAGACAAACATCTTTTCATAATGATTTAAGTAGAATTGATCCTACCATACACAAGGGATGGCCCCTCATGGTCCATTCCAGCCTTATTTTTATGATTCTATGTTCCTAATTCTTCAGCTTGTGCTGAGATGTGTCTGGCACTCCTTCACTTCTCATAAACAAGGAATTCTTGCTGATCCCATAGTTCCTGTCCCCAAACTTTTACCACTTTAGAGCTCTTTGTCACAGGACCTCACAAATCTATAGATTCTTTCACAGCATTTTGCAAATATTGAGATAAACCTTAGGATTTTGTACTGCAAATTATGAACTTGAAATTCCGTAAAATCTGATGGGTTCATCAAGTGTGCTGCAGAGCCAAAAGTTTGCACTCCAGCCTCTCAGTTTGTACTGTAATTAGTACAAAACTGCTGTTCTCCTGGGTAGCAGTATGATGTTCCACATAGGAAAAGCAGTAATTTCTGATGTGCTAATGCACTTAGTTTGCATCACAACTTACAAACTGCAAGTACTGGGACATACTGAGAGCATCATCCACTTCATAACTAGATAGAGAGTAGTGAAAAAGCTGAGAAACCAGAGGCAAAACAGGGGAGGTTGTTGTCAGGTCATCAGTGAAGGAATACTTGGGAAGTGTCCCTTACACTAAAGACATTGCTAGAGGCTGCATTTTGGGACAGTGGTGGAAGAGGAGGAAGACTGGATTCTGCTGTCTGTTCTCAGGGTTATTTTTTCATTTTATCCAATGATTCTTATCTGAAGACTAGGCAAAAGTGGAATAACATTGTCATCATGCTACATCATGAAGTTCATGATGTCAGCTTACTTCTAGGTTATTTGCACTCTACACCCTGTTTGAGCTCAAGCAGCAGGGCTGGAGGCTTGTATGTGGTCTGTTGTTTAAGGAACTATGCTGGGACATGAAGAAATGGATTCAAAGCCTCCCATTAAACCAAGGTAGGCCTACAACTCACCTTCCAGGAACCTGACCACATTTTATTAAGTCACACTCATGAGAAATCTAAATATCAAAGCATATCTTCAGATACAGAATAATTTATACAGTAAATTAGCACAGGAAGAGGAAACTTACTTCTTCTTCCTCTAGTCCAGTTAGATCCCAGAAGTAACTCAATCTCATCTGCAAACGCTTCCATTGTTCCAGGAACATAGTCGCTTAGAAAAAAAAAAAAAAATTAAAATTATAAATCCAGTACACTGTGGTAAATGTTTGTGTTACTTATAAGCTCCAACTGATATTTGAATCCCATTATGCTAGGACCTTTATAAATAAGCACTAAGAAACAGCCCCAGACCCAATTTTAAAAAAAGAGCACATGCAAAGCATGGAAACAATAATCACTGTCTTTTTACAAATAAAATACAGAAAGATACAACATGGATTGCACAAAGGCACTGGTAAGTTCTTGTCAGAGACTGGAACGGAACCCATATCTGCTGATATCCACCCCAAGAATATAATCTCTCTTAATTTACCATTAGTCATTCTATAATTCATGAGTACAAAGCATATAATGAAGCAAAATCTAGGTCTAAATATTAATCTGTAACACTCTAACTGGCCAAACAGATTTTTCTGTTTCAGTGTTTCTAATCAGCCAGAAACTTGTGAAGAAGGTAGGTGTAGCCCGCTACTGAAATACATCATTGATACCTATATGTAAACTAAGACCCTCAGTAACATGTAGAAAATAATGTTCTTTTGAAATATATTATAGTGATACAGCTGAATGTTTTTGTCCTGCATAGACATGGTGATTTTGTCCTAAAGGACTAGCCAGTAGTTCAGTCTCCCAGTTTTCCTTTTTTGTTAATATGAAGGAACAGATGTTGTACTGTTGTCTCATGCTTACAGTCTCCTGACCTTCCTTCCATAATTGCTGTTTCCTCTAGACAGCCCTTTGCCTAGCTGCTCATAACAACTGTATCAATGCTAAACCAGTATACACCAACTAAAAAAAAACCCTGTACTAATAAAAGCTGTACCTATAAACAACGGTGGGCACTGTTTTCCATTTTCTTATGCTTCATTTCACCTTTTCAGTTGGTGAAAAGGGGACTATAAAAACCTTGTTAGATCACAGCAGTATTTACATCTCTTTGAACATCTTGTAGATAGTTTCACAAGACACACAACGGTAGAGAATAAGATCCACCTTCCTTTGACTGCATCTACATTTGGTGTGAGCTGTAAGATAACCCTTGCAAAAGTTAGACCACTATGAAAATAACCTGACTCTTACAGGACACAATCTATTCCAACAGTTAGCTTCAAATATTTTCTGCACAGGTATCCTCCCATAGTGTAAGAAATACATATAATTTAAACACTGGACAGGCAGTACACTGAAAGTAAATCCAGACATTAAACAATTAAGTTGCTGTCTCTGCTCCTTCCTTACAGAAGAGAGGAAATAAAAAACCCCTATATTTAGCATGTTTTGAAAACTCAAGGGGTTTTAGATATCCTAAATACAAAAACATTTGTTTTTTTAATAGGGTGCTATTACTCATTTCATTTTTTCCTGTTGTTCAAAAAGTCAGTTCCACATTTAGCTCTTTAGGAACTTATTTGGCTAGATGCAGTAGCTGTTCTGAAATCAGCAAGTTTGCACTGACTTACACTAGCAGAAAAACAGTCTCATTATATTAATGAGACTGTCCTTCTAATAAACACATCTGACAGCTGAAATTCAGCACCCCAGAACACCAGTGACATTAAGCACAATTAGCCAGGCATTACTCCGTATTTTATGAATATGGTCATTTACAAACAGTATTGCTGGAATCACAAAGACACTTTACAAGGCATCAAGATCAGCTAGTAAAAGCATGATTCCTTCAAAGATATTAAACATACTTTGCTCCTCTGAGTATACAATTGTAAGTCATAAGACATGCCAGTTTCCACATCGCTACACTATATCCTATGAAAAAGCATTCAGGCAACATTATTCAAGATACTGTGAGGCAAGCTGATTAGGTGTGTGAAGGACATCTGTCATTCAGCAGAATGAGCTCTAGATATAACCAGTACAGTCTCCTAGTAGTAAGGCAGCAAAATTTGGTGTAATCTAATACTTAAAAGGCAAGCTGGGCAGAGTTAGTAAAGGATACTTTATTTCACTTTGCTGTTCTTTGTATATGACGGCTGTATTTTCTTGCACTGACAAGCTCAGTTATCATGGTCCCAAGAACAGACTTTTCCAATCTGTGGGAAATATTTTTTGGAGGGGGGCTAAAACTCAGAAAGAATTTTGTTATTCTTACATGCCTTTTTTTAAAAGCAATGCATAGGGAACTTTTTGTTCCTTTCTGTTCCCTTACAGATTCTACTAATTTGTCTTAGTGCAAGGATATAGCAACATTTTGCTTTGCACATTGCATTGCTGATAATAAAATACATTTATTTGGGATGAGGTTGCATGGAAATGATCATTTGCATGGATGCAAGTTTACAGTACAGATTCTCTGTCAGGAAAACACTATTTACCTATGAAAGAGTAAAGGAATTGTCATCCATACACATGCTGTTCAAACAGCTACACTGAAACTTGGACAAGGCAGTGTATGTATTGCATGCTTCATGGCAGCAGGTAAACTGTGACAGCTTATCTGCCAGCCTACTCTGTAACTGGCAGCAATCTGAAGTAGGAAAATAAGTCATTGTGAGTATCTATAAATTCATCATCTTTTGCCATTTCTCTCAGTCATAATGCTTACATATTCTCTAACTTCTGCTGAAGGGTTTCCAGGAACTGGTAAACAAAAACTTCTTACTTCCATGATCTGTTCTGTCTGCAAGTTCCTTAAAACTCCTATGCTATCCATACCTAACACCAAGCTACAGTAATTTCTAAAACAAGCTGTAAAATTTTAATAGGGTTGCAAAGTATAAGACACTGATTGCTGAGGGATGGCTATAGTACAATAATATATCTTCTCAATTTCATACTAAGAATGAAAATTTCATTTTGTGAACAGTGAATAGGGAAATAAAAAATCATTTTACAGTATCAATAACACCTTTAACTTTCACAATAAACAAGATCTGGAGTGAATGAGGGCATAACACCAGCAATAATACACACAAGCACAGTATACACGCTTTTCAGGGCAGAGGTGAGGCCAGAAACACTAAGAATAATACTACAATGCGTTCATTAGTGTTTATGAAGTGTTTTGATATCATCAGTGAGACAGGGTATATTTGTCATTAAAGAAAACCAAGCTTGTTTAAATGGAATATTTTAGAATGTATTATAATTAAAACAATAATAGTCCCATTGTCCTTGGAATCCCATAAAGTTTTGATAAAATTATGTGACTAAGTTGTCCCACATGGAAGTGCACTCTGTGCTTAAATTAAACCCTTTCAGCTGCCTGCACCATACCAATCCGCAAATACACTCTTGCCCCAAATATGTTCTTGCCTCAAATGCAGATGGTGTTAAAAAGACTGGCCATGTCAATAAAAAATGAGGAAAACTACAGCAAATCTTAGAAGTGCCATTAAACAAAGCAGTAGAGGGAGAAAGGACACATTTTTCTTCCCTGAACTACCCAGCTCCTCTCCATTTATTCCAAGCCTTGCTGCTGACAGCAGAAATATTGCTTTCTCCAGTCTCAGCACAGACAGTGCCTCACTGGCCCTCTGAGGCTTGCCAGCTTCATAAAGCCACATGTATCCCATTCAATCTAATAGCACTTTGGTATATGTAAGGTTACTACATTGTACTACTGTGCGTGGCAGCTTTCATTTCTGTCAGTAGTCCAAAGGTCAGATGACACTGTTAACATGCAAAGCCATACTCACCCCAGAGAGCCATAAAGATGGAGAATAAGACTGTGGCAGGGTTGTCAAATAAGTGGCTAGCTCGAGCGGTAGCACATGCAGAGCTGAGGTTCCAGTAATCACAGAACTTGTCACACAGCGGGCACATGGTGAAGGCATTGCGTTGATCGCACATTTCTTTACTATGAATGACAAGTGTACAATTTCTTAGGGTATTACTACTCAGAAAAGGGGAATATACAGTAATGAAATTAAGCAGCACCTCATAGCTATTACAAGGTATTTGCAACATACGTGGCTTGCAGTTTCAGAGAACAGAAGCTGCGTCTCTCTTCACGGTACATTGCCATGCGCTGGAATATTAAAATAGTTATGGGCACCTTACCAACAGAAAAACAATGCAACACAGCAACCAATCTAATCGCTGCACTTTGTTAGTGAATTAGTGAAGACTGCATCACTGAAGACTGAGGTTAACCACACTAAAAGAAAAAAATTAAAACACAAAGTGGAATTTGCCATCTCTACGCTCAGTTACATGATTTGATACAGATCAGATCTAAATTAATGAAAAAGAATTCTGAAGTATCCTTAAAGGATATTCTGTGCCGTTGACAAAACACACATTTTTAACATGGTGGTACAAAAATCCATGTCGAATACCATGCTACTTTCTGTATCGGGACCGGCCATTTAAGTCTGCATAAAAGCCAGAACTAGCACCAGGCATGTTGGTTGGTCTGTGTCACAGACAGAATAAATCTGCAACACCATTTGCAAGATACACTAGGTTTTGCTATAAAGTGACTTACGTGCACTGAATTTAAAAGACTTACACTAGCCAAGAGTCTTGTTCTTAGCAAGGATGTTATATTTCACAACATTTACTTTGAGATTCACCTCTAATCTGCATTTTATTTATGAGGTATTTATAAAAGCAATCACTGTTTTCCCAGCATAGGGCTTTAACAGCAATTCTCATCTGTACCAACATCTGCTATAAGGCTTTGGCTAAGTTCTTCAAGCGTGAGCAGTTATTTTAGGCACCCATACTAGTATGTTTTAAGGGTGTTCAGATATTACGTGCACAGTGGTTTCAGGAAATCAGATACCTTTACATTTCAGGGTTGTCAAGTTTGAATGCTGAATATGGATGTGGTATTCTTGGTGTACATAACTCCTTGTTTTTCTAGTACAGAATGCTAACCTAATTTTCAAAAATTAAAAAAAAAAAGGAAAAAATCCCCCTCCCCCCCCAGCAGTAAATCTTATAAAAACTAGAAAGTTTCCACTTGTGCCTCATATATTCAGATGTTAAGTTGTATTTCCTTTCCCGCAGTTTACAGCATTTGTTCAGCTGTCCTCCGGAAAAAGTGAGATAAGAGACTTTCTTACAGATTTTAAAACTTTTATTTTAAAGTTGTTATTTTAATTCTTATTCTTATTTGCTATGCATTTACTCAGTTTCTAAAAATCTTTAAAAAATCATTATCACTATCTCTTTAACAAGCCAAACCCTAATTGACACTGCTGAGTGTGCTTTCAGTTTTTCTCATAAGTTTTGTATCTGAAAGACCTTCACACCTGCACAGTCTTACTCAGGTGAACCGAGTAGTGCAAAGCTCAAGTGTCCTTGCTAGGATTGTGAGCTAAGGAAAGACTTGCAACATTGCTTCATTGACAGCAGGCATATTATGATTATTCTTATCTTGACCATCATTAAATAGCATTTTTTCTATGACTTCAAATGAAAAAAGAACTATTCAAGCTGTAGTATCAATATGTTTAAGATTATATCATTTGAAAGGCATATAGCTGTTTCCAGCTATCATATTGTTAAAGCAATGCTCTCTTCTATTTCAAAAGGCAGTAGAGGGTGCTACAGATACATCTTAGCCATAAATCTCACTTAAGTTTAAGTGTTAGCACAAGCTTTCCCACAGACAAGCATAGCCCATCAAGATTCATTCAGATCAAGCTAAGAAAACAAACCCTGACTTAGATGTGTTGTTATTCATCATTTACCTATCACTAACAATGTCTTACTGCAGCGATCCACTGTAAAAGTTGCCAATTCATTTGAGAGAATGCAGAAACTGCCACGACGAGTGTGACCAGCAGTACTAGTAATCCAGTATCCTGTCTCCACCAGAAGTCAGACACAGATAACACAGAGGAAATGTCCTTTTTTTCACTGAGAAGTAAACATTAACATCACTCTGACAATCTGGCACTTTTTATTTAGTATAACACCCTCAGGACACACAGCACAAAATTCAAAATTTTTTTGTAAATGTCAAGGAGGAGAACATTGTGTGTACCAAATATGCTAAATCTGCTAACTATTGTTCATCTTGTACAAATCGCCTGATTTTACTAAGAACAACAAAATAATTCAAGAGTACTGGACAGTGTATTTGCATTAAGTTCAGTGAGTTCTGCACGATGTCTTTCTGGGTGAGTGTGGAGATATGTGCATTCATAAAAAGCAAACGGATGTCATAAAACAGAACTTACAATAATGTAGTAGACTCACTGAACATTTCTGTTTCAGGAGCTGCAATACTGAACAACCAAATAAATGTGTGTCATTCAAATGTCTTATCTGCTCAATGCCTGTGTACTTCTAATGCTCACAGGGTTGTTAATGATACATCACTGCTATTCAGACATGTTAAAAAAATTATTCTCACTAAGGATTACAAACAAAAATAACCATCTTATAATTTTCAAGTAAAAAATTATTGATCACAGAGAAGCTTACCTAGGAATGTCACTCTCAATGGTTATACATCCATAAAGAAATACAATAATCCCAACTACTGAAGATGGAATGAGGAATTCTGTATATAAACCCAGCCATGCAAAATAAAGTCCTATCTTTTCTCCAAAATACTTTCTGAAAAAGAAGAGGGGGGTGGGGGGGGAGGAAGTATGTGTCAAGGGTATAATTTTCAAATATGTTTTACAGTTTCTTAACAATCACTGAAAGTTAAAATACTAATTGTCAAAGACATGGATGAAAACCCTGAGTATCTTGAAGTCAGTATCACCAAATGAAGGGGGTGATTTGGGCAGTTTGGGGTTCTCTGTTCTGAGGAGTTAAAGACAGTCCTGTATCATTATATTACATATTTAATATCTGCTCAGGGGAGACGGTGGCTTTTGCATCTCTTAAATGAAGTCAGTGAAATATCCCTCACTCCCATCAAGAGTAGCAGAATTTCAACCAGATGTTTAGCAAAAAAACATTGGAAAGGATTTGGCTCCTCAGAAGAGTATCTAGATATGCCATCATTCTTTGTCTCTGTGTTCCTCCTGGATTCAATTGGTAAGAGTCATGGAAATGACGTCTATGGGAACATACTGACAACATCCTCTGATATCTTAAAAGACTAGTAATCTTGAATTGCTGTTAAAGAAGGAAGGCTTACTTGCACACTTAGCACTGTCTTTTCAAAAAGAATAACTATTTTTGACAAATTAACAGTCTCTGGATGGCTGGTTTGAAAAAACTGTTTCTGTTCTGAGGAACAGTTCACTGTAGATGTTGATAAATATGTGCTAGTACTCAGCCCAACATCCTCATGAATCACACTGCAAGAAGTAAACTAAACATAGATGAAACTCACTGATCATTCCAAAGTACTGTTAGGAGTGATTACAAATACTGCAAAATGCCAAGAGCTTCAGAGAGCTCAAGAACTCACCATCACTAAAATGAGGCTAAATTTAGATAAAAAACAACACGGTTAGAAACATTTCACAAGCCAGAGAATAAGGGCATGGCATTGCATTTGAATCAGTGAGTCATACATTCACAGTGTGGTGGCAGAAAGAAGAAAAATTTCAAGATAACATGTCTAATAGAAGAAAGCCAAGACTTGCTCCTCCTAAAGGCTGAGCACAGTCCCACTTTGAGATTGACTCTGAACTCACTCATACTAGGAAAGTTTTACCCAAGCTTAGCACCCCAGATTAAAATTATTCCTAATGAAAATAGTTAAATGAGATTTTTGGAGGCCCGGAATTTCTTTTAACAGATATAATTCTATTCTGACAGAATTTAATGACAAACCTCAATGTCTGTAGAGTTGAGCTCAAGTCCTTTCAGCAGCATAAGCGAAACTGAAATTTTCTACTCCAGAAGCTAGGTCTCAAGGCCAGGCTGCTCCTGCCACAGGAGAGACAGGGGCAGGAGTGCAACCAAGGCAGAGCGCCATGGTACAATGAGACAAGCCTCCACAGTCGCTTCAAGCTTGGATGAAAGGAGCAAGGGTAGCAACAGTGTGGGGTTTTTTATTACTACAGTTCCTGTTGTTGTTCTCACACCATCACAGCTGCAGCTAACTTCACATTCCTAGGCTCTCACATAGGAAAGTGGACAGTGTGGTCATGCCTATTTCAGTGTTGCCTTACATGAGTGCCTATATTTGCTTATGTCTAACCAACCTCACTTATCATTTAGGAAGGGCACATGCAATCATAAAATGGAAAACAGAACAAAAGCACTTTAAGGTGATACACAGACAACATTATCTTAAGTATAAGGGGATTCCATAACTTGGAGAACCAGCACAAAAGCAGAGGAAATTTCAGGAATCTTCTGGAAAAGCAGTACAGCCCCTACACCTGACATTTGCAAGGCTATCATAAGCAACAGACTGTGTGAAATATCAACAACACTAACGGAATCATGACAGAATGACTCAAATGGCAGTAACTTAATTAGCTGTGTAATTCTCTTTTGTTTCAGAAAGACAACTTGCACAAGTCAGAATGGGAATACTATTTGCAGTAGCCAGTCTTTAAACAACATATATCAGCTTACTAACTGTACATTCATACCACAGCATAGTTTTTAAGCACCTTGGGACAATGGAATATCACATTTACACTGAATGGAAGGAAATATGATATTATGTGATATAGTATAGTTTTTTTAAATTATAAATGTAAATATTTTTGTTGCAAATATAATCCAAATACTGTGGGACTACCCTGTAACCTGGCATATGCCAGGTAATTTTGGAGGTAATTTTCAGGAGGTAGTTTTTCTTTATTTTCACATTTGTTCTTTTTTTAATATTTTTTAATATGACGTGAGGAAGGAAATATTCAATTAAAATATAGAAATAATCAGATAGCCTTTAGCGTTTCCTAAAGCCTCCTGTGTGAGTCAACATACAGCAGCAATGGCCTTGGAGCAGCCATTGGGACAGAGGGAGACTCAATTTGCTGTCATGTTTCCTCCTGACTGGGAAGTGACACACCTTGCATTCGACAGTAAGGCAAACATCACTGAACACTTCCTAACAACATGGAACAAGAAGGAGGAGAGGGGGATTATCCTGTTTATCTGTCTTCTTACTCCTTCCTTATTTGGAGAGTTGGGCAACATTCATAGCTGGTACAGTACTCCAAATAGGTCAAAGCAGACATGAAAAATAGTCCACAATCTGAGCCGTTCTAAACTGTCTATTGTTTTGACAAAGGGCCACAAATTAGCACAGAAAGTGTACAAATCCCAGAAGCATTAGAGTGAAGAGCAGTTGACCAGGGTCAGTGAAGTTGAAGCTTAAGGCTCATGAGGCTTCCTCTCATTTTTAAGCCTTCCAATGATAAATGCAATCTGTAACCTATAAAGCAAAGGGTTGCTATTTGCGTCCATGCCAAGAGAAAGTGAGAAGAGCTCAACAATGTCCTGGCAGTATGGAAAAAAGCAGTTGCCAAGAAGAAAACTGCACAATGTTCTGTGGCTTAACTGTTTTGAAAAAGAAAAATAATTAAGACTGCTCTGCCCAAACTCAGTCCACCAATGTGCCAGAAAGTGAAATAATCTAAGGAGAAGCAATGACAGTGCTTGGAAGCATGATGACAAATTTAAATCTGAGTTTATCAAGCTGGAAAAACACAGGATGTGGACATGTTCCTTCCTTTTTTGACATGTCCCAAGAACTGTTCTCCCATTGCTCTGAATAGGAGTCAAGCCTCTGCAGACACCTGTGACTACCTGTGACAACATCTACTGTAGCCACAGCTGAATTCAGTGATTTTTGGCTCAGACCTTAAGAATACCATGACGTGGGTTTCTTTCTAGTGCCCTTGTAAAAATCTCTTTAGAAAGGCACACTGGCAGAGTTTTACAAGGTTTGAAATCATTCCACCCCTACTCAAGTCAATAATTTCATGTTAACAAATTGCAATGCTTTTTCACTTTGAAAGCAGGATGTTTTCTCAAATGTGGACATACTAGCCCCTCTATATTTTCACACTAACAAGAAAAAAAATAGAATGGTTGTAGTGAATGAAGAGGGAAAAAAAGTTTTCGTCAAGGGTAGAGTAAGATGTATGTCAAGAAAAGGAATTTTTACAAGTTTTTGTATATTTACACCAAGAACTTGGCATCTTCTCTCATTTAGATTGTGACAAAACCAGTCTTACTTTATTATACTAAAGGAATTAGTCATTATTTATGCTGGCATGGAAAGATGAGAATTAAGACAATATTTTTGCCCTACCTCAGTAGCTAATTCACATCTGGTTCACATATCCAGACAAAGCTAAGGACTAGTCCTTTCCAAAATATGCTCATGGATAGGCCACTGCAGAGTGCCACAAAAAAGTATGCCCTCTGCATTTCATGAGCTTTATTTCCACATTAGCTATATTCTAATGTAGAGAAATGTCCCTTTATGTACACATATGCAATGAGGACAGCAGTTCTCATCCAAAGCAAGGGGCAAATGGCTTTGAAAATTAATGTTTACTGCTCCTATCAGGAGCAGGAGCCAAGCATTTTGTTCTCTGTGTTGTTACAGTATAAGGTGAAATTTTGTGCCTTTCGCTTTGGAATACTTTTTGAATGCTGGTAAAATGGCCACCTATCATGCACTAAGTTCTCTTGAGCAAGAATCATGTCTTTAAGGAAAGATTTGGCCAAATCATCCATAACTCCTTCAGAAGCTGAACAAAAGTTGCACTTCAAGCAAATTATCAGAAACAGCATTAAAAACCTACAAAAACAACAACCACCTGTAGAAAGCATATTCCCTCTCATGGCAGAGTTAGAATAAGAAGTATTGAGATGGAAGCGGTGAAAATGTTTACTCAGTTCCCTCTGCTTCGCCCATGTAACACTTGAACCAAACATCTGCAATGCACTTCTGTCTGTCTGGTTGCCAAACCAACATCACAAAGAATAACTGATAATTAAACTCTATGCTTGCATGTTGGTCACAGTGCTTCCATGCCAAGTTGTGCAATTTATAAATAGACTAAGATTTGGGGAAGGGGGGAGAAAGAGGGAAGTTTAGTTTTTGACTCTGTGAAAACAAGTGTGGGATACCTGGAATGCGAATAAAGCATGTGGTGCGTGACACATGCTGGAAAGAACTCTGGAGTCGTTCAGGAACAAAGTTAAAAAAGCGAGGAAAAGACATTGTGAACACTGAGTCACCTAACTGGGAAATCTGTTCAAAATCTTCAGTTTTTTAATTTCCATACCCCATTCTAGGACAGCTGTTATTCTGTGTTTGCCACAATTCATTCCATTACCCCTATGGTGGTTGAATAGTTTCTGTGCAACAGTTCCTATGCAAAACTAAACTGATTTACAGCCACTTATTGCATAGGCTTTCCCCTGTGCAAATGGTTGAACAAGTCACATGTATTACATACACCTTCAAAATAAACCTATTTGCACAGATTGTGGACAAAATTCTGGTGTTTCTACTGTTGGGAGAAAGGACAAGCAGTCCTCTCAAGGTACAGTTTAATGTCAGAACATCTCTGCTACCAGAGCCAGTTTAAGAACTTACTTTCCCTCCCCAGCTTCCAGCCCAGGTGCACATTCCCTTTCTGATCCACAGCAAGCCAGTTCACAGTGTATGCCTGCGAACAGTTGTGACAGACAGTGGAGAAAATGGCAACCTGTGGCAGAGGGTCAGGAACACAATTAATTCCTTCAGGGGGCTTTGTCACCGGAAGAAAATCTGCCATTAAACCAAAGGTAGAATAATGACTACCCTTAGAAATAAACATAGAACTAATTTCTAGCTCATACTAAGTTCAGAATACAGAAGATTTTTCCTTGTTTCTGAGATAATAGTTCCCACCAAACTGAAGTTTACATCTCAAAACTGTAGACTTATTTCAGAAAGACTGGTGAAGTATAAAGAAAACCCCAGTCACTATAACAGAATCAAGAACAGGACACAACATTTCTGTATACCCCACCATTTCACTCCAGGTACAGTTGCCTGTGTCCTAACTTCTCTGGATTTGTCATTTTTTCTCCACTTGAAAATTTTCTCAGGGCAGGATTCAAGCATTTATTACAACCATCTGGGACACCTGGGTGGAATTACCGCTCAGCAGCAGCACTGAGGCTGCTGTGCATCCAGAGATCCTAGAGATTTCTACCATGTTTGTGCCTGACAGCATATATGCACATATTCTGTCCAGACAATCCCAAGAAGAAACATACCAGTGCTAAATCCAGATATACAGAGAGTGCACCAAATGAAGCAATACGGAAGCCAAGAAAGGCTCCTGGCAGAAGACAACCCCCCTTGGAACAACTTAGCAAGAGACTGAAAAACTTTTTTTATTAAAATTTTAAGAGGAGAAAAAAAACAACTACAGAACCTCAGCTAAATTACAATGCAGCTGAGTGAGGCAGGAAAGAAAAAGTCCATTAGACAGGCTGACTGGTTCTGCATACAGAAAACAAGGAAAGGAGCCTCTGTCCAAGGTAAGAGCACATGGCTTTCCCTAAACTGGAGAAAAAGACCAAGACTGTCCAGTAGAGAATGATTATGAGGGTGTGTGTGAAAATAGTTGATAAGCCAGTGCAAGAACCCTAAATCAAACCCTAAATGCTGAAAGCTAGCTCTAACGTTCATGTCTGTGTCCACACCTGCAAATATCCCTCATTCACTTTGGAACACTTGGTACCAGATTGGTAAGACCTGGAAACAAGTTCAGAGCCACAGCCTGGGTTTTGATTTCTGTAAAAGTCTTCATACCCTGTGTATTTTCTCTAGCAAGTAATGCACTGAGTCATCTGCAGTGCTTCTGACTGAGAGCATTCACCAAAGACCAAAAGAAAAACTACGAATCTGACCCTTCTTGTCTGAAAGTAGAATGAAGTAAGATGCCACAAGAGCCATTTAATCAAGACCTTTTAGTTAAAGTTCTTGTTTGAAATCATTAGTTAACAAATATTTTCCATCTCCTCCTCTGGTACCTGAAGTCTGGAGCCAAACCTGCCTAAAATACAGATTATATCAGCCACAGTTCTATTTTCTTCCAAGTCACTGTGAAATATTACCTGTGATCCTTTATAGGACAAAAAACCACTGCCAAAATATTGCAACTCCTTAGAGAACAGAAATTTTGAAATTCACTTAGATGTAGAACTCTGTTTTCCCCTAGTCTCTTGGCTCTTAAGAAAAAAGTACTATTGAACACAGTAACAGGGTACTGTTTAGGGAGAAGGTAATGTGTGTGGACGAAGGGAATATCCAAGTTCTCAAATTCTAAGGTAATCAAAAAACTGGGAAAGTATTTGTGTATTAACTGCAATTTAAAATAGCAAAAGATCAAACCTTATCCCATAAAGAAATAAAACTAGGACAAGCCACTCACTGAGCTTCATAGATTCACAAACCCTATTGCTTCCATTCCAAGAAAGTGTCAGAATACAACTGAAAGGGCATAGTTTGTGGTGGTAGATTATAAACTGAAAAAAGCCTTTGTTTACTGACTGTAATACAAAGAACAATAGAAGCATAACAAGTAGACATGTAATGTGACTGAGACAGAAAATAAAGCTGACTACCTACCAATTGTATAAGCAAGCAACATGATGCTGGTTAGTGAGAAGCACTGTATCTGCATTCTCCCCTCTGTTATGGGAGACTACAAAGCTTCAGTGCTTCTCCAGAGCATTTTTGGGTTTGTGCATGGCCTTTGTAAAGTGTCCAGATCCCCACAGTTAGATAGACCTTTCATCAGAGAGCTAGACACAAAGATATTGTGATTTGCAGGAACATAAAAATAATAATGTACTCATACATATCATTTTAGGTGCAGTAATAGCAGTCCTTAACCTTATGAAGTGTTTGAAAGTGTTAAGTGCCTGATTATATTATTCTGTTGATGTCTGCATTTGCCTGTCATGTTCTTTGCCTACAGAAGTTCTACATGTCTCTGAGCCTGCAAGTAACCACAGCACACCTTACTAAAGAGAGACATTTTCAGCAAGAGTAGTAATGCAGTGTTTGTCCCGTCACTTCTAAGAACTCATGCTAAGACAACCTACATACACTCAGTGTCTCTCTTTAGCATTCAAAAATGTCAGTAACCCTCCAAACCTGGCAAATTAAAAATCCATAGCAGGTTAGCCTGGCTACCTGAGGCTGTGTCAATACCAAGGTAAGTCAATAGAGGTTACCTATGAGGGAGTACAGTTTCACTTCATAAACACCTCAGCACACCAAATGACACTCTATGTAAGAAACAAGTAAATTGTTCAGTTATATATATAACATTTTCTCTCATAATAAACTCTACAAGCTCCTACAAATAAGGAGTAACCTATTTAATATGATACAGTGAATCAGCCTTTCTTTTAGACTGGCAGGGAGGTTACCTAGTCTTTTTGTTCCTATTTTTTTAACACCTATTATGACTTGATTTTCTGGCTTTTCCTTACTTGCAAATGAGATGTTTGCCCAAGTTTTTACCTTGCACAAATGTGAGGTCACTGATATTTTATCACTTTCCTAATCTTCAGTTTTCACAAGATAATTTGCATGATTTTCATCATCTAGGTTAACAGAGTTTGAAGCTCAAATACTGACTTCTTTTCATAAATAACTTTGATGTATAATAACTAATATTTTGTGAAAGCTTTCTTGCTTTTCAAATTCATATAGCTAAGCCTTACTACAGAGTTTGAATTAATTTCATGTATTTGTTTTAGAAAGTAAGTACTTGTAAGTACTGGCACTGTAAGTATTACTACTGTCAGATAGACACCATCTAGTGGCTAATTTCCAATAACAGGCAAGTATAATAAATTCTTTTTTAGTCATAGTATTACTGCACATGTTGGCATTTCCAGACAATAAGAGAGTTACAGAACTTTCTTGTTTAACTAAAATTTATACTGCTAGCTCTCAAGACTTCTGAGACTGTGACAAATGGAAAGGCAAATAAAACACTTGGAAGTGCATCCTGCAAGTTAAATGCGTGCAAGAGTTTCTGGTTCATTATCTTTCAGGCTTTCAGGAATGCCAGGTCCCAGAGATCAGGGGAAAAAGTTGGAGCAAGGAAGATGTAGCCTTGGTGGAAGAGTATCAGGGAATACTTAAGCAAACTGGATATACATAAGTCCATGGGCCCTGATGGGATGCACCCACAAGTGCTGAGGGAGCTGGCAGATGTCATTGCAAGGCCACTCTCAATAATCTTTGATAGATGATGGCAACTGGGAGAAGTGCCCAAAGACTGGAGGAAAACAAATGTCACCCCCATCTTCAAGGGCAAGAAGGAGGACCTAGGGAACTACAGGATGATCTGCCTCACCTCAGTCCTAGGGAAGGTGATGGAGCAGCTAATCCTGGAAACCATTTCCAGGCACATTAAAGATGAGAAAATCATCAGTAGTCAACATGGCTTCACCAAGGGGAAGTCATGCTTGACCAACTTCATAAACATCTATGATGAAGTGACTGGCCTGGTAGATGAGGGGAGAGCACTGAATATTGTCTACCTGGACTCAGTAAGGCCTTTGACACTGTCTTCCTGTCCTGGTTTCAGCTGGGATAGAGTTAATTTAAACTAGTAGCAGGCATAGTGCTGTGTTTTGGATTTAGTAGGAGAAGAATGTTGATAACATGCTGATGTTTTTAGTTGTTGCTAAGTACTGCTTATGCTAGTCAAGGACTTTTCAGCTTCCCATGCTCTGCCAGATGCACAAGAAACTGGGAGGGGGCACAGCCAGAATAGTTGATCCAAACTGACCAAAGGGCTATTCCATACCATATGGTGTCATGCTCAGTATATAAACTGGGGGGGTTGGCCGGGGAGCAGCAGTTGCTGCTCAGGAACTGTCTGGGTATCTCTCGGTGGGTGGTGAGCAATTGCATTGTGCCTCACTTGCTTTGTATATTATTATTGTTATTATCATTATTATATTGTTATTATTATCATTACTATTTTACTTTATTTCAATTATTAAACTGTTCTTATCTCAACCCAGGAGTGTTTCTCACTCTTACTCCTCCGATTCTCTCCCCCATCCCATCGGGGTAGGGGGAGTGAGCGAGCGGCTGCGTGGTGCTGAGTTGCTGGCTGGGGCTAAACCACGACACTTCCATAAGATTCTCACAGAGCAGTTGTTGATGTAGGGGCTGGATGAGTAGACAGTGAGGTGCATTGAAAACTGGCTGAATGGCCAGGCCCAGAGGGTGGTCAACAGTGGCAGAAAGTCTAGTTGGAGGCCAGTGACTAACAGTGTAACCCACGGGTCAATACTGGGTCCAGTCCTGTTTAACATTTTAATTAATCTGAATGATGGGGCAGAGTGTACCCTCAGCAAGTTTGCAGATGACACAAAACTGGAAAGAGTAGCTGATATGCCAGAGAGTCACGCTGCCATCCAGAAGGACCTCAACAGGCTGGAGAAATGAGCTGACAGGAATGTCAGGAAATTCAACAAGGAGAAGTGCGAAGTCCTGCACCTGGGGAAGAACAACCCCATGCATCAGTATTTGCTGGGGGCCACCCAGCTGGAAAGCAGCGTGGCAGAAAAGAACCTGGGGGTCCTGGTGCACAACAGGTTGAACATGAGCCAGCGATGTGCCCTTGCTGCAAAGAAGGCAAATAGTATCCTTAGCCACTTTAGACAAAGTATTTCCAGCAGGTCAAGGCAGTGCTCAGCACTGGTGAGGCCACAGGGGGAGTACTCTGTCCAGTTCTGGGCTCCTCAGTACAAAAGAGACATGGACATACAGGAGAGAGTCCAGTCAAGGGCCACAAGGATGATTAAGGGACTGGAGCACCTCACATATGAGGAAAATCTGAGAGACCTGAGACTGTTTTGCCTGGAGAAGAGAAGGCTCAAGGGGGGGTCTTATTAAAGTACATAAATACCTGAAGGGAGGGTGCAAAGAGGACAGAGACAGGCTCTTTTCAGTTGTGCCCAGTGTCAGGACAAGAGGCAACGGGCACAAACTGAACCACCAGAGGTTCCCTCTGAACATCAGGAAACACTTTTTTACTGTCAGGGTGACTGAGCACTGGAATAGGTTGCCCAGGGAGGTTGTGGAGTCTCCCTCCTCAGAAATATTCAAAAAACATCTAGTCACAGTCCTGGGAAGCTGGCTCTAGATGGCCCTGTTTGAGCAGGTTCTTGGACCAGATGACCTCCAGAGGTCCCCAACAACCTCAGCCATTTTGTGATTCTGTGATCTTTGTGCACTACAATTGCAACAATTCCACCAAGACAGTAATACACAACAGCAGTA
Source organism: Pelecanus crispus (assembly GCF_030463565.1). NCBI lineage: Eukaryota > Metazoa > Chordata > Aves > Pelecaniformes > Pelecanidae > Pelecanus > Pelecanus crispus. Next base: position 84,181,231 of record NC_134643.1, on the reverse strand, counting down.
ATCACCTGCTCAATATTGCATTAAAATGTTCATTTTTCAGCTCTCTGCACTGACTGTGGAAGTTCAGAGATTTCTCATGTTGGAAACCTTCTTTATGTGGGTGTTTTCTGGGAATAAGGGCTACAAGGTGCCCAGTTCTTAATCTCTTCCCTTACCATCTTGGTTTTGTCCACTGCTGGAGACAGGTTACCGGATCAGACAAAGCTATGGTTAGTTCTAATGTAACTTCTGTACAGAGAGAGACAGGATCCTCATACAAAGCATCTTAATATTGGGGTATACCTTTAAACCAAATTAGAAGGGTTGGTCTTAATGCCTGGTCATTGCCCAAGGAGTCAGAAAAGGACCTCTCACACCAGCATGCCATAGCAAGAACTTTCTACTGAGATTAAGATGTCAAGAGCAGTTTTAAAAGAAAGATAATCAGAACTGTAACACCCAAATGCAGCAACTGTTTTCTGCTCCCTGCAGTTCCCAGCCATACGTACCTCTAGATGCCTACAAATATTTGTATGCATGTATATAAAGATGTGCAGGACTTTCTCTTTTGTTTCAATGTGGCCTCCCACCTCTGGCTTTTGCTTCTCCAGTTGAAAACAACAAAGTTTCATTTCCTGTCATAATCCACTGATATGACCTCCAAAGATACCTGTTGGATTGGGATCTATCACTCAAGTCTATTAAGAAATACAAATTTCTGGCTGTGAGGTTTAGGCATCATACAGGCACTATGGAACTTAGCCTGAGACAGTTCTGCACACAGATAAAACTGAACTCTAGCTGCCTACAAAACTATACAATCCAAGGGGAAGGCACCAGGAAGCTGAGCAACAACTTCAGTCTTCAGAGCATAAATCCTGATGTAGATGTGCACATCCTTTGCTGGACCCAGCTTTTGAAAATCCCACTGAAGGAGTGAGGAATCTGGATGGTAATGAGGATCTCAGTGCTCAGACAGTGACCTGAAGCCTGGGAATTTTGTTTATCAGAAGGCAGGGATCTGGTTTTCCTCAGCACTGCAATACAAGCAGTGTACAAGCAATACAAGTAAACCCTACAAGATGGTTTAAAATTCCACCTCTCATACAAGTACCAATAAATAAGACCAAGCACTTGCCAAAATAGACAGAGAAAGAACCACTTCCTACAGGACTGGCAAAGTCTATGAAATGCAGAGCTGTAAGTAAATCATCTCACTCCAGTCAAAGGCCTGCACCCAGCAGAATAATTCAATACAAATTCTTCAGTGATTTATGCATCTTAAGCAAAATCCCTCTGCTTTGCAATAAACACAGGCTGGACCACTCATGTAAGCCCTGTGATGAGAAGTTCCAGGGATGGAGGGAAAATCCCTACAACTGCAGATGAAAAGTGCTGTCCTAGCATCAAGCATCTAATATGCAGTCCATTTAATGGACGTATGACATGATACAAAAGTCCATTCATAAATAAACTGGGGTTGTGAGAGGTAATGAGATCACACAGACACCAGAAAGGGGAAAGAATTGTAATGATGGAGAAAGCATTCCTTTCTCAACAGCTAGGACTCTGCTCCAGAGTCCCCCCTGCTTCTGGCTCCCTCCAGGAAGTTCTCTGCCATTAAAACTGGCATAAAGGACAACATGAAGGCTGAGTGGATACTGGCATAGCACTTCCCACTGTACCTAGTGCTTTAATGATGATGAACTGTAAGTTGAATGTACCCCATGTTGGGAATGAATCTTTGTTTTAGAGTTCTTTGGAACTATAAAAAGATGTTGGACTCAAAATGCAAAAAGGTTATAGCGAGAAGATATGCTCAGATTATTGCCTCAGGCACGTTCTCAGCAGAGGTTTGGAAAGGAGTTAGATGGACTACTGCCAAAGTTACTGGTAGAGCTCATGGGCGTTTTTCTACTTAATGCTAAGTTTGTTCGATTACTGCACTTTCCCAGGCTTAAAGCTGTTTTCTCTTCCTAATAAAGAATTCCTTGCATATAGCCTCAGCATCTTTGTGAATGTTGAAGATATGCCTGCTAAAGACAGTCAGGGAAGAATTGCACAGTGATCCCATAATTCTGTGTGGGAACTCCATCATTTAGTTATTTACCAAGAAGAACTGTTTTTTACTGTAATTACCCACCTAGCATAAGGGGACCCTCTCTAGGATCCCATGAGTCAGTGTCATCTCAGAAGAATGGTACAGTAATTCACCAGACTAAGGGGGAAAGCACAACACTCTAAACACACTGATCACTAATGCCCAAAAAGAAAGCAAGCTCCTTCCTCCCTTAAAGGGAAAAGGAACCGCAAAAAATGAGGAGCACCTCACTGGCACACAGCGAAGAAAAGGGGATATAAAAGAAAAGAATCCATGGGTAAGACTGAAACATGCTTGGTTTCCACTGAAAAGGCATTTCTGTTAAATAAGGAATCAAACTGTCAGGTAGAGAAAAGCTCCTCCTTGTAACAGTGTACAGACCCCACGCTGTACGTGATGTCTTACTCAGAAGGTAGTAAATAACCACCTGACCTAGCAGTTGCTTCAGCAGAGAGAAAATTTCATAACATAACCATTCTCAAGGCACTAGGCACCACAATATATGCACGTATACCATGGTGGAGTTTTCCCTCTGCAGCCTTATGGAAGCTGGTGATAGTCATGTGACCCTTGCAGAGAGAGGGCATGAAGGGAGCTCACTGCTCTCAGGCTGCTGGCTGTATATGGAAGGCAGGTCTCACTCACTGTTCCCTGTTTTGAAACCTGGCTTTCAGAAAAGACACAGGTATTTGTTGCAAACCTGGGAAGTGTAAGACTGACGTGCTGGGTCAGCAAGCCCAACACAGAGTGGGGCACTGTATATATACATCTCTCCCAAAATATTAGTCTAGACTGATTAGGCTTAGCTCTGTGGCAAGCATTAGAGAGTGCTGTTCAATCCCTGTGAAATAACTATGTATCACAAGGTTGCTTTCTGCCAAAGTAGTTACATTGCATAAAAAATAAAGATCAGACATTTGGTTAGGTTAAGTCACAATAATAACAGAAGAGTGACAGGGAAGCAGATGAATTAAAACATACAGAAGAACCTGCACTTTGAGGATCAATAACCCCAAGTTAGCATAAACAATGATTGAAAAACATTTGAGTGTACCTCTGTAATTAAGGAGGGCACCACAGACATTTATTTTCAAGTTCCTGCAGTTCTAGACAGTATGTGGAGACAAATGTTCTCTCTCCAGAGATGAAGATGTGGCTACAAAGAATGGTGGTGAAAGAAGCAGTGATTTACTAACGTATTGAGCAGGATAGATGGCCATAGTTAGAGGAATGCTGTACCAGAAATTGATCTTAACTACACTTTTGCCCAAGAAGCAACACTTATCGCTAAAGACAATAAAAACACCATTTTAGCAGAACTCCCATTTTCTTATTTTACCACTCCTTTACAACTACCCTATCCTAACTAGGGCAAGCAGATATACCCATTTTGGTCTTTGTGGTGAAAACTCATGAAAGAAGAAAAAAGAAAAAAAGGCAAACCAATAAAAACACTTTTGGAGCTTGATTGCTTACATTGAATGCTGAACTACACAGACCCCAAGACATTGACAGTGAAGGCAAAAGTATCCAGAACCGAGACAATCAAACTTCGGAACTTCATAGGTCTGTCATCACTTTAAAAACTGCCAGGAAAAGAAAGCTACAGGCTGCTATGCTTTAGAAAGACAGCATTCACATGAAGGAACAGGGGGGAACTGGTGACTGTTCAGTCAAGAGCAGGTTCCACATGGGCACACTACAGTGAAGGGCCAGAATTCATTACAAAGTTGAAACAATTTTCCATAGAAAAGCAAAACATAGTTAAAAATAGGAAGGAAGAAATATATTAGGCAGACAGTTTGAGTAACAGAAACTCCCAAGTTTTGATTTACATGTTACACACTATAAATAATATTTTGGTTAACAGACTTTTCCACCTACTCCTGCAAAAAGAGTTATTGTATACATAATCTTAATCTTTACAAAGACCATGTCTTCCCATTTTTAGGCTTTACAGCAAGATAAGCATATACAGGCACTTGGAGCTTTGAAAGTAATCATGCTATAGATAATGTAGCCTTCTAGTTATCAAGAAGTTAGATGAAGTCCTAGCAATAGGAAATAGAAATGAAAACATGAAAAAGGAGATGGACTAGAAGAAGCTGATGAGCTGGGACCTTTCAGAAGCGCAAATAGTAAAATAAGCTGCACCACAAATAAAAAAGCACCTAGCTCTGCTTGACTTCTTTAGGGTGAGATAATTTTATATTAATAACAAGATAACAAAACGAGATGTCCCCTCTGTGATGATGGTTCTCTATCCGGAATTTCAGTTCATACACGGGTTCCCATCTGCAGGTGTTTCAGGATGTCCATTAAGAAGATAACTTGCCAATTTTCCAGGAGTTAAGTAAGCTTTTTGTCTTGGAAGGATAACCACCTCTCTGTGATATCAGTAACCTTAGCAGACTCATTTCACCTGTCATTTAGAGGTCCTAAGATTGCATTCAAGCACAAATATAATTCACTATAAATTCTATTGCACTTCTTATACTTGCTGTATGTTTTCTTGACCTGCTCTAACTCATTAGAGGTGCACTGCTGAAAGACAAGAGACAATGGCTGTAAGTCCTGCCAAGGGAAATTTGGTTTGGACAGAAGGAAAAAATTCTTCCCCCTGAGTGTGGTGCAGCACTGGAAAGGGTGCCCAGAGAGGCCATGTGATCTCCATACTTGGAGATTTCAAAACTCATGAGCAACTTGAACTGGCTTTCAAGCCAGCCCTGCTTTGAGCAGAGGGTAGGTCTAGGGACCTCCAGAGGTCCCTCTTCACAACCTATTCATTCTAGAATCACATAGTTAAAACTTGGATTAACAAACTATAACATTTATTAAAACATCATAATACCTATTTTCTTTACGCATGTTCATAAAACTCCAAGGGATTGTCCTCCCTGTCTCTGGATCAACAGTAGTATTACCCCTTAGGAAAATAACAAATGCATTAACTGAAAAAATTGTTAAGAACTGGGTTTGAACTCATCTTCATTTGAGGAAGAGCATCATCAAAATAGAAAAAAATCAATGAACTACAGATATGTTTTTATAGCACCTTTAAATTACATTACAAGGATTGAGAGGAACTACTGTTGATAAGTACATTCCTACAAGAAAGCTACACTAGAGAAACGCTTCTCTAGTAGAAATCAATACCTAAATTAGGATGAGGAAAAAAGTATATTATAACAGGCAAACCTCTAGAGCCCTGCACGTCCTAGAACTGCAACTTTCATTCTCTACTTGTTAATACATCACTCATGCCTCCCAAGTCTAAGGGTGACTGAAAGAGGAAGCAAACCATTTTCAGTACTTCTAGCCAAAGATATCTGCTAGCAAAAATTTCATAATTTGCCTCTCAAAATATATTTATCCACCTCTTCATCTGAGTTGAAAATAGACATTTATGAAAGGCAAAAATTGAATTCATATGACTATATTTAGATATTCATATGCTTTTGAAAATAAAACACTGCATTAGCCAGGCTTTGTCTTAAGCGATGTTGTTTAATATCTGGATGTGCACTGAGAGACTGGGTGTTATAAATGTTTTACAAATCAACCCTTAATTTACACTGTACTATTGGCATGATCTGCACTATATATTCCCTTAAAGTTTTTAACTGGAGTTGTTTTGCTGTAGAATAGAAATATGTAACACCCACCGTGTTCTCACTTGGTGAAACCCTCCTCACTCACAACGGTATTTCTTCATTTACAAAAAATTTAGCTTTTTCCCTATAGCCCAAAGAGGTCCATAAAGCCAGAGCAGTGCCATACCTAGTCTTTCAGTATAGGCACTTCAGTTAAAGAATGACTTTCAATTTGCATTGTTATGGTATAAAGGTGAAACAGGAATTGTTAATAAGATTTGCACTGTTGCAAGTTGTATTAAAAATTAGACTAAAAAGTCTAATTAACTTGGGGATGTGAATATTATTTAAGCAACATATTTCAACAGTTACTGTATTTGAAAACATCAGTCAGAAAAGGCTTTGAATATAAGGCAAAATAAATGCTGCTTCTTCTGTCCATCAAAGCCTGAATATAAATTTAAGTTACACAGTGCTCCCATAACCAGAAAAAGGTTGAGTATAATCTAATCTATCTAAGAAAGAAGGACCACAGTAATTTATCAAAAACCACGAAGTGTGGTTGATGTTTGCCAAGGGAATAAGCATCCACATTGACACTGAGCTCAAACCACCCCCCTCATGGTACAGAGGTGCAAAAATCTAGTTCAGTTGCAGAAAGAAAAGGGTACTAGTTCTTCAGGTATATATACTCTAAGGCTCTAGCATTACCCAGAAAATAAAACACACATTTATTTTATTGGTAACAGTCAAACTTGCAGTCAGGAAAAGTATGGAAGATAAAAGCAAGAAAAATCATCTCTGAGAACAGAGAATCAATTGCACATGTCTGGTCCTTTTTTTTTTTTCTCACAGAAGTTTAAACCACAGAATTTCTATGAAATCATATCAGTATAGTGGAACATTATAATGGAGACAGCAAGATACAAATGAAGATGGAGTGTAAGCAGATGTACCTCTACTTTTAATCCAGCTAAGTTGTCAGGTCTGGTAAAACTTGAGAATTCCTCTAGCCAGTCACAGTTTCACATAACATTTGTAATATTTACTAACAACACACCAGGTGTTGTAATCTTGTTCTGAGTTTATCTATTCCATACAGTAGCCTGGCCTGGAATAACCGGTATTCAAAAAGTACATAAATCCTGCACAAAAACATTGAGGCAAAGAAGAGGAAATTTCAAAGCCATGCAGATCTCAGTAAGATTTTATGGTCTTGCTACCATTTGCCAATTTGAAACATTTCTCTCCCAACAAAGAACAATTCTGCTCACACTATGAGTTAATGGTTAAGTCTTTGAAAAACTATATGCAGTGTTTCATATTTAATTCAAAATACAGTAAATACATTTTACAAAGATTACTGATTATCTGTATTACTAACACGAGATTTTGCAGGTAATCACGTAGGGACAGATCATGTAATAAAGCCTAGTTGGTGTTTGATTATTCAAAAGATAAATGCTAATGAATGTCATCTTTCTGATGTATACAAATTATCCAGAAACAGATTTTGGGGCTTTTTTCCTATTGTTTGTTTGTTAATATCACAGTTCATTTATTCCTAGACAGATATCTTATGTCAGAATATTTCAAGTCAGCAGTTTTCACAAACACTTCCTTTTACTAGTATTTACAGTATACAACAAAAATCATTTTGGTTTGGTTTGGCTTTCTTGAAGAGATATTGTGCCTATTCCTTAAAAAGCATGGTTGTGTTGTTTTGTCTTGTTTTAAGCCCAACTTTTTCTATGTTTGTAATGTCAAAACTCATAATACACAAAAAGCACTGGGAACACATATGGATGTGTTCAGATGAATAAAACTTGTAAAACCAGGAGTAAAAATATCAAATCAATTTCAAAACTGTCAAATACTTTCACACTGATTCATGATGTGAACACCAGCTTCTGATTATTCACCAGACTTTGTGACCATACTCTCCAATAAAAATTCATCAGTGTAAACGGAAATTCCTCTTTTTTGAAAGAATTAATGCTTTTCTTTGAGAAATCTGAAGTATGATGTTCTTCCAGGAGCAAGGACTATACAAAAACAAAGGTACATTATTGTTTAATGCATTTTTGTTACAGTAAACTATTATCAGAGCTACAGAAAAGCAGTGAGAGCATTTTTAATGCTCTGATCAATCCAAGATTTCATTTGCTGAAGTAACTGGAAGGAACTTAATCTGCATCAGCTAAGAAACAGGTCCCTTAGTGTTTTGTACAAGTCCATATTACCTTATGAGGTCAATAGGCTGAAACTTGTAAAACACTCCATATCTTGCCCATTCTCGATACAGCAACTAAATAAAAAAAACAGAAAATTAACATGAAACAAGTGCTCCCATCTGTTTTTACAAACATCTTCTAAGAGTTAAAAATATATGTACCAAAAAAAGCAGTTTCCCATACATCAAAACAAACTTCCAAGTACATTTTTCAGACAGTTATGGAAGGCTCCGACCAAGCCAGCAATGCGAGGAGAGTGTACACACATATCTACCCGCTCCTCACCACATTTATTAGATAGTGATGTTAAATAGAAAGGCCCAAAAGCAAAAATAAAAGATGCTGTAGTCTTGTGGAAATCTTTGGAAAGATGCTAGAAATAATCCTACTTACAGAGTTAAATTCTTCTATGATGTAATTTATTTAATGTCTGGAATCACACCATAGATAAGTACTGAGCAGTGTTTCCAGGTCCAAGGTGAAGTGATCTGAGGTAAGAGTTCAAAACTAGTAAACTGGTATGTAAAAACATACCAAGAGGTAACAAATGTGGCAATACCAGCCTGCTCTCCTGCTCAGCTCCTGAGGCTATTATACCCAGTAGAGCCCACATAGAAGCCCCTTCTCTCCCCATGCTGCACATGGACACACAAGTTCACATCTTTACTGTTGGAAATGCAAATTCACCCACAGCTTACAGACAGCGCAAAGGAAGGCGCAGATCCTACAGAAACTTCTTACGATGGGAGGAATCCAGTGGGAACAGGGTCAGGGATAAAAGGAAACATTTCAGGACCTGTGGTGTATTAACCACAATACACTCAAGTGCAATAGGCGAGGGACTCAGGATGGTCTTCCCCATTTCCTCCTTCATTGCTGTGATGTATGTGACACAACTTTGTTGAACTTTCAAAACAGAAAAAGAAACCTTTGATACTCTTTTACAAGAGGCTGTAAAGGAAACTGGTAGTTATGGTGTGAAAGACATTATACTGTTCTGAAACAAAAGCCAGCTGCTGGATAGAAATTACCATGCAATTAACAATTTGGTAAAACAGTAATTTGATACCAGGACATTTTATAACTGTGTATACATTTATTAATAATCCAGAAAGGATATTTAAAAATGAAGCTTTCCAGAATTATATGAAGACTAAAGGAAGCTCAGAGGAAATATCAGCAGGATCTAACAAAGTTAGATGACTGTTCACCATATTTTATCTTCAGAGGAAAATAAAAACCAGGGCAGTCCTGTGCAAAAGAGTAAAATTTTCTGTGGACCCACCTGGATTGTTTGTATTCCTTTCATAGTTTTATGCTGTGACAAGACTGTAGACAGTCTAAGACAACATGCTCATTGAAAACTATTTCTTGAAGTACAGTGTGCATCAAAACATAATAAACAAATAACCAGAATATGATCATAAATTAAACTAAATTAACCACATCACTATTTATAGATTATAAATCTGTATCACCCAAAAAGACAGGCGTCAAGCCTTTTATCCCTATTTTCAAAAAAGAAGTGGAGAGGATCCAGAAAAAGAGTAGCATATGAAAGGTGCGGTCAGCTCCTTTAAAATAAGACACCAGGCTATTCCTAGTAAAATTGGAGTAGTGACGAAACTGTGTTTTGAGAATGAGCTTCTGTGTGGAATATCTGCTGGCTCCACGAGATGACCTCATACTTCCGTTCCTCCCTTGCTGTGAGCACTAACTGACAGTCCCTCACCTGTCTCATGGAAATTGTAGTTAATGTGAAGCGATATAATTGCTGAGTTAATACCTTGGAGACTTCTATTCTTCTGTAAACTTTGGCTGGGACTGGGCAATAAGTTTTAAAGCTGCTGGGGAGGAAGACACAAACCAAGAAACGCATGCACACAAATACACAACCAGGTACATAGAGAGGATATTCTGCAGAGAAGTTAAATTCAATATTTGTTTAGGGTTTTTTTCTTTAACAGAAAAAAAAAAGAACTCCAAAGACAGTCAAAATCAGTAATTTTAAAACAGTAAGATATAGATTTTTTCAACATGTATAATATGTGGAACTCATCAGCTTAGTTGCAGACTAGATTGCAAACTGTTTAGTTCTATCTGCAAAATAGATGCTCATTAAGCATGGCGCTTTTTTCCAGTAAATAGATTATTGCGCAATGGAGTTATGTAAGTATGCAAGAGCTAGAGAGGATTGGACTGGATGATCTTAAAGGTCTTTTCCAACCTAAATGATTCTAGGCTGTTAATAACAAAGTACATATCATTTTTGCAATTATCAGTAGTTGCATCTGTCAGATGGCCCATTTTGACAGCTAGCAGCACACTACACCATCTTATGAAGTTAACAGCACAATTAAAATTAGTGTGGAGAAGTTTCAGATACTGTAACTGCAGAGTTATCTTGATGCATTTTGAGGTTTTCCAATCACATTTTTCTACTGTTTATAATGCCTCTGCTCCTCCAGATGCTTTGTGAAAGGACTAAATAAATATCAAGAGAGCAATTAAGACCTGGATCCTGCAAACATGTGCCCAATGAAGTATTAATCTTCAAAATACGGAAACTGGCTTGCAACCATTTAAGTGAACAGAGCTATGCCACTGCATATTCATTAAAGATACAGCATAAAGTATTTTCTGTTCATAGATCAGGGAGTAAACTCTACACTGCTGAAATAATTGGGAATTCAGCAATGAGATTCAAGGAGTGTGGAATCTCAGCTGTTAGAATATTGTTCTTACAGAGCACAATCTTGCAAAATGCTTTGCACTTGTGGAAAGAAATGATGAGACTAGGTTTGATTTTCTTTGGCTCCAACAGAAGTGGAAGAGGATTGCCCTGGCTGCCATATTGATATTTTCATATGAATACTTGCGGTTATCTATTCAAAATCACCCATTACCATTGCCCCACAGCATTACCTATGATTTTGTTTATTTCCATAAATAATCATACTAATAAATGCATTCACTGAAATACACAAACCAAGAAAGTTAAAGCTATTAAATTATTAGAACTACTTAAAAGCTGTTTTGAACATAGCTACAGAATGGAATTTGAAGAGCAAAAAGAAAGGTCTTTCTAAAATTGCAGTCAGTTCAGGAACAGGTTGCTATGGCATTATGTCAGACTACAGAATCACACTGGTTATTCTGATTCCAAAGCACTGAAGGTGAGTTTATGGCATGAATATTTTCCATTCACCTGTGTTGCCCATACTAAACCTCAGCCTCAACACTGCAATTTTACAAGATTAAGCTTAATATGGAAGCTGGAATGTGCTTCCTTTCATGATATTTATTAAATTGAAAGGAATTCTAGGAAGAGTTTCATAATATAATTTATTGTATTTTATCAGCTTCACTTTAAAGCGGCACATTCTGTAAGTTTATAATAATACTTTCTAATCTGCTTCTAATATTTTAGGGATGTTGTTGTAGTATATGACAACAGTGTATTTCCCAGATAGATAACAAAGCCCTTATCTATTTCTCAATGTCAAACATATTGCTAGCAATGAAGGGTTACAAGTTTCCAGTGGGCTAGAAGCTTAAAAAAGGCCAAGTCAGTGTTTATACTCATGGTAAGATATTACCATGCTGCCGTGCAATACCTTTCTTAAAAAGATTTTTTTCTAGACCAGAAATCACACTAGAACAGGGAAATTCTTTTACTTGGATGAACAGTCTTAAGAAAAGAGTGGGTTTCATTGACTGCAGTTTTCTAATTCTCATAGGATGTGACAATAGTATCGTTTCACAGTGCATTTTCTCCAAGGAAATCATGAAGAGGGTTAATAAGGATTAACCTTTTATATTACGAACTGGTACATAAACCTTAATTACTTGTGCTGCCTTATTGGCGTAAGTACCCCAGACAGGCTCAGTTCATCATTCTTTGGGCTTATACAACAGGCAACTGAAATGGAAGATACAGATAAGTTAAAATGGACAAAATAAAAAGGGGCAGAGAAAAATAAAACTGAAAAATGCCCCCCTTTCCTTCAAACCTGATAGGGGCTTTTCAGGAAATTAAACACTGAGACTATTAGATTCAGATAGAAAACAGATGATGTTATGTATAGAAATACTACAGCAGATTCAATGGCTAGGCAGCAGAGACATATGTGAATAATCAATGAAGTATTTCTGGAAAGAACCTTTTATGTTTTTAATACTTAACACTTCATAGCTGAGCCTAATAGGCAGAATAAAAAGGCGGCAGCACAAAATACAACTGGTAGGGTGAATATTTTTCCAGAACTAGTCCTTTTAGGCCCTCTTCCCCCCTTTTCCACAGTACCCAATCTTCCCCCATTGACAAATGTTCATTCACCTTTCTTCTCTAAAAAATTTGCTAACCTTATAAGTCATTAAACTATGTAGGTGACTTTCAGAATCATAGAATCATAGAATCGTTTAGGTTGGAAAAGACCTTTAAGATCATCCAGTCCAACCATTAACCTACACTACCAAGTCTACTCTAAACCAATCAAGGGTAGACTAGACTAAACCATGTCCCACATCTACCCGTTTTTTGAACACTTCCAGGGATGGTGACTCCACCACCTCTCTGGGCAGCCTGTTCCAATTCTTGACCACCCTTTCTGTAAAGAAATTTTTCCTTACTGTATTACTATTATCACTTACTCAGAGAAAATTCTGCAAGTGCAGACTAGACAATTTCTTCATGAACAAAAAGTTCAAAACAACAGACACAAATATGCAAGTTACTTTATAGTTTGTTTTCCAACTTTGTCTCTTTTTCTTACCAAGGTTCATATACTAAAATAAATTGTATACGGCACATGAAGACATCTATTGGCTGAATGTTAACACTATTTACCAAAAACTACAAAGATTATGTTTTCAAACTTTTACTAGCCCAGCATTGGAGGAATCAGATTTATTTCTATGACCTATGAACTCAGTATTCATTTCAAATGCTCAAATAATCATAATTTCTGGCAATTATACTCTTGAGAACGACACTGTGTTTTGCCAAATTAATGTAATTTTCTTACCTCTTCTTCAAGCAACAGATGGCATATACCAACATGTAATACCACAGAGTTAAAAACATTTATGAAATGATTTACAAGTTACCAAGAATATATGCAATTTAATCTCTAGTATAGCAAATATTTTGGGCATCCAAACATTCTCTTTTTCTTCATTCTTCCCTCCCCCCCTTTCTCTCCCCACAATTTTCCCTCTTCATTTCCTGTCCTATTGTTTGTATATCAGGGGAAAAAGAAAAGCAAATGTTAGAGAACAATATGGAATGGATCTTAATGGATTACAGTAATTAAATGTTTTTGCTCATTTCTAATAGTAAGCGTATGTATTAAAACCAGTCTGAATTCACATAGTCTTTGATTATGCATACATTTCTCTTGTGTAGACAGTTGGTGGGTGATATATTTTCAGAAGTCATTTGAGAGCTAGAAACTCTTTATTTACAAAATAATTGGAAGCAGATTTTTAGAAATTGCATGTAATTTAATTGAATGCACAATCAAATGAAAAATACAACTATGTTTTATTCTAGTAAACATTGTTCTATAGCACCATCTGGTTATGGAAAGAAAATAATCATCTAAGTTATTTAACAACTTTTGCTTCCTGACAGGTTGAAAAATCTTGTCTATGCATGCAGAAGGTAAACTACAGCATTTCAAGATGTAAATATCAAATTAAATTCACTGAAATACTTCATAAGAAAACTTTGTGAAAAAAGATTTATATGCAGAAATAGAGGAAAATAAGTAATGCAAAAAGCATATGCATTTGTAAAAATATTTAGTTGATTGAACACTGGCTAGTGCTTTATGATAGCATTTAGGACACTAATTCACATTTATCATGTGAAATCTAATATGAAATTAATTTTGCAATGTATTTTACCTTCCTTTCATTCATGTCATCATTTTGGCCTTCATATTCACCCTAGAGAAAGAAAATAGTTTAATAACTGATGTAAAAACAGATAAAATTCAATAAAACTTTGCTCAGCTGTTCCTACATTGTTGATTTTACTTTTAGCACATGACTTGAAATGTACTTATGTAAGAGTTTTCATACTAGAATCACACGCTTAGAATATATTTTCATTGTCACAGGCAATAAACATATGCACTATTGAGTGACACCATCAGAGAACTGTATTTTTAATAGTATATACGTACATCATGAAGTGGGTATGCTGCATCATAAACATTGTTTGCTATTAACGTGCCAATACCTGAAAGAAAAAAAATTAAGATGGTCAACAGCTAGGCACAGTTAAACAGAAAAGATTATTACAGATTTCATTTCATGACATTACAAGGGAACTGAGCTGTATTACTGAAAATATTCAAAATCATGCCAAAGTGAGTATATCATGGAATCATAGAATCATTTAGGTTGGAAAAGACCTTTAAGATCATTCAGCCCAACCATTAACCTGACACTATCAAGTCCACCACTAAACCAATTAAGGGTAGAGTAATAATTTCACATTTCCTGGCTTGGTGGCTGGATTATTTTTTAAAGAAGGTAAAAGCTAGGAATCATTGAGGTTGGAAAGGACCTCTGAGATCATCAGTCCAACCATCAACCCAACACCACCACCACATTGCCTACTAAACCATGTCCCAAAGTGCCATGTCTATCCAGTTTTTGAACACCTCCAGGGAAGTACTTGGCTATGGAAAACATGTTTTCACAGAAAGGTTCATGTAGTGCTTTTTCTTGAATGAATTAGTATGGTACAAAGACTGTTTTGACCACTTTCTCATCCTGATAGCAAAGAGGCATTTGACTGAGGAGGAAAGCATCTGGGAAGTCCTTCTTGAAGCTTGACAATGATCAGAACCATGGATCCCCACTGACACACACAAACAATTAAAAAAAACACTTTCACAGAAGTTTGAGATTAAAGAAACCCTTACACTCTGTTGACTAATATTATATCACGTCTCATTTTCACTGAACCCAGTGCTGGGTTTTCTACCCTTCCTCATATCAATACATAAGGCCATCCTTCTGAGTTTGAAACAACGCTCCTTTGTTTGCAGGGGTTAGACCAGTTTGTGCTCACTAAATCCATGGTTATGCTGGAAAGCTGGATGCACAAGGAAAAAAACTACTGACTCCTAAAGATTGCAAACAGAAAGTCTAGTGAAAGGTAGAGGAAGATACAGGGACATGGTACTACCACAGTGACCGCATGCTACAAGGGCTTTAGCAACTGAATCCCCAGCTAATGACTACAGCACCTATAGACATACACAAGACAGCTACTGGCTCTCAAGACCTATGACTCACAGACATTCTGTCTTCAGTCTCTGCATGTGCATTGTTCCATAAGATGATAATTAAAGTTAAGATTAGTAGTTTATTCCACATCTCTTTGCTTTCAATGTCCAGTAAAAAGTAACCAGCTAGCTTGTCTTTAGGGATGAAAAAAATTCCATAGTCAAATTACACAAGTACCAGTCCAAAATGTTTGGGAAAAACCCTCTGGTCAGAGATGCTAGATAGACATCACCAATAAATTTCTTCCTTGGTACAAAGAAAAATACTCTTACCCCTACAAGCATGAATAGAATTGGGAAATCTTCTTACTTGGATCATGCCAAGTCCTCTACTGAAAGCATTCCATGTTTGGAAAGTTTACAATGCTTCAGAGTTATGCTAGATGAAAATATGCCTTCCTTGTGTAAAGTCATAGAAGTGGAATCAGATTCAGCCTTACACAGATGTAAAAATCAAGAAGCAAATAATGTTTGAAATGTTATTTTCCTCCTATTGTATTATGAAGCATATGTTTATGAAAACCAGAGACTGCTATAAGTACTTCCAACACTACTGTCCTACCTCTTGTGCAAAATAAGCAATGGAATCTTAAAAAAAAAAACAAAAAACCCAGAATAAAACAAGGTTGCTTGAAGAAATCTTTTAAACCACCCACGATGAGTGGTCTTAAGACCCCTAAGAAGGGAAAACGTTAGCAACATATGAAGCGCAGGACTTTGCGGGGAGGATCTCAGAAGACCAAAACAATTAGTGAATTTAGGTCAAACATGATGCATAATCTTGTTTTGGCTATGGGCCAGAAAGATGGGAAGGACAGGAGGGTTAAAATATTTGCTTCATGTCAAATGGTATCTTGAGCTGGCCTGAGCTTGAAGTGGATCAGCGTGTATTTTCACCTTAGAGTAAAAAAGTCTGAAAAATCACTACTAGTGATTTCATCTCTAATGATGGCTTTTATTACACTATAAACCAGAATAAGCTATTAAAATAGAGAAAACTTTAAGAAAGAGGCAAAAAACCCCATTGGTAAAGTGCTTTTTCCCTTCCTACTCTGTCCTTGTAGGATGGGTCGCTTCTTTCAAGCTTTCTCTCAGCCCAGCAACTTACAAAGTCTTAAGAGTTTCAACAGGTTCTACACAGTCTCTCTGGGTCCCTTGGGAAAGTGTCAGATCTGTGGGGTGGCTTTTATGTCAACAGGCTTAATGTCCCTGCTGGACTTCAGGCTTCTTGTTTTATATATCTTACACTGCCTTGTCTCCAAAATCCTGCAATCTAGAGACATCTACTTGCACAGGCTCCACAGCTCCCAGGAAAAGCATTGTCTCCCCAGTCACCAGGAGGGTTTCCTGGATGCCTGGATTGCTGGATTCCTGGATTGCTGGAGCAATCCGGCAAAATAAGGTATCATTCCTATCTACTGCCCCACCAGAGCCTTTGAGCAGATCAAAACATAGAACACCACAGAGCGAACAGTGAACAAAACAGATACCAACTGAACAATGGTTTAGAAATGAAGAATGCCTGACATTTTCTCAACCATCTTTTCATTTTTTTAAGAGAAACAGTGTAATAATAATAAATTTAAATGTTTGTTCTGGGCAAAGACAAGTATTTTTGGTTGAAAAAGAGAAAGTAGTTTGGTTTGGGGTTTTTTCATATAATTTGAAAAAAAAAAATCTCTATTTCAGGGAGGCCTAATTTAATCTGTTTTCCACTCCAGCTGCTGTACCAAAGAAATCTGTTACTGCAGCTTCACCACACAAAGTCACACCAAGACTGTGCAGGAATCTGTTGCTACAGCATATTTATTCTTTACAAGTACATTACCCCAGGACATTGTAATCTGCACATAAATGGTCAAGCTTACAGAAGGACTTTCAGAAAACATGCCAGACAAGTACTATCACTTCTTCACCACCAGGGAGATATGTGTCATGATATCACAATGGATGAAAGAAAAGAGAAGAGAAAATAAGTACACTTGTACATGTTCTGAACCTCAAGAAAACAAAAGCTCCAGATATTTCAGGGTTACCCCAAAAGTATCACACAATATCTTCAAAATAGTCATAGTTAAGCCATATATTTCACTATGCAGTTCATGGACATAATTTTTAAAGATGTAGTCATAAAAATAACCTGGAAAGATGTATTATTCTATTGAAATGACAAGAAAAATCTGGTCCTAGAAGAAATAATACAATATATTGTAGTTGACATCTGAATTTTCAAAAGCAGATCATATAATAATCAAATCCAATTTTATAGCAACTCGTGAAATGCAAGTTATGTGCCAGATCCTGCACCTGTAGAAATGAAAAGCAAGCTCCCATTACCATATCCTATCCAAACCATGGACCAGAAAGTCTGATTTTATTCCTCAGAAAAAGCATTTGTTTCAAACTCTATTTTTTGTGGAAATGTGCCAGCATACTTTTGTGTTCTGCTAGAAAAATAAATATTCTACGAGATACCTAAACAATTCCTTTTAAAGCAACATATATAATTATGTTCCCTCCTTCTTACCCATGCTGTTTCTGGCCTTAGTAGATGTGCGCTTCAAAATTTCACGTACCTGTGGAAAAGAACAGTGATATAACACACAAATCACCTTTTAACATTCTTTTCATCATGGAGCTAGCAATAAAACAAAACTTTAAAATAACCGGCTTCAGTAGAGTTCATTTGCACATACATGTTTCCCTCATATGTAAATGCATGACTTGAGGCCACTAGTTAACACTTAACAATGCTATTGCAACTCTTACTAGTGTATTATCTGTCCTAACATTTGTGGGCTAAGTCCTGCTGTGTCACATCATTATAAAACTGTATGAAGGGGGCGAATGGAAACAGGTCCCTTCCAGGGGAGACAGGCGAATCCCCTCCCGGCCTCCCTCACCTTCCCAGCTGCCCTTACACAACAGATATGGGGCTCTGGGAGTTGAGGGTCAGGCAAGTGGGGAGGGAGGTGAAGGTGAAGGTCCAGCCAGGGGGTTGCCGAGGGCCAGTCAGTCAACCCCACGGATTACGACTGCCCCTGTTAAGAAAAAAAGGAGGGTAATTGTGGTGGGTGATTCCCTCCTGCGGGGAACTGAGGGCCCAATCTGCCGTCCGGACCCATCCCACAGGGAAGTCTGCTGCCTCCCTGGGGCCTGGGTTAGAGACATTACTAAGAAACTCCCTGATCTCGTACGGCCCTCCGATTACTATCCACTGCTGGTTGTACAGGTTGGCAGTGATGAGGTTGCAGAGAGAAGTCCAAAAGTGATCAAAAGGGACTTCAGGGCACTGAGGCCCTGATTGGTTGCAGGATCGGGAGCGCAGGCAGTGTTTTCCTCTATCCCGTCAGTGGTAGGGAAGAATGCTGAAAAGAATGGGAAAACTCACCTGGTTAACAAGTGGCTCAGAGGCTGGTGCCACCAGTGGAATTTTGGTTTTTTCAATCATGGGGAGGTTTACACGGCACCAGGCCTGCTGGCAGCTGATGGAGATCAGCTGTCTCCAAAGGGGAAAAGGATCCTCGCTCATGAGTTGGCAGGACTCATTGAGAGGGCTTTAAAGTAGGTTCGAAGGGGGAAGGGGATATAACCAGGCTCGCTAGAGAGGAGCCCAGGGGCAGTATGGCAATGTTGGGTGTGAAATCGATAGCCCATCTCAAGTGCCTCTACACCAATGCACGTAGCATGGGCAACAAACAGGAGGAGCTGGAAGCCCTTGTGCAGCAGGATAGCTGTGACATAGTCGCCATCACAGAAATGTGGTGGGACGACTCTCATGACTGGAATGTAGCACTGGATGGCTGTAAGCTCTTCAGAAGGGATAGGCAGGAAAGGAGAGGCAGTGGGGTGGCTCTGTATTTTAGGGAGTGTTTTGACTGTATAGAGCTCAACAGTGGTGATGATAAAGTTGAGTGCTTATGGGTAAGGATGAGGGGGAAGGCCAGCAAGGCAGGCGTCCTGTTGGGATTCTGCTATAGACCACCCAACCAGGATGTAGAGATAGATGAAGCTTTCTACAAGTGGCTGGCAGAAGTCTCGCAATCGCTAGCCCTTGTTCTTGTGGGGGACTTCAACTTGTCAGACATCTGCTGGAAATACAACACAGCAGAGAGGCAACAGTCTAGGAAATTCCTAGAGTGTGTGGAAGATAACTTCCTGACACAGCTGGTAAATGAGCCTACCAGGGGAGGTGCCTCGCTTGACCTGCTGTTTACAAACAGAGAAGGACTCGTGGGAGATGTCATGGTGGGAGGACCTCTTGGGCTTGGCAGCCATGATATGATAGAGTTTTTGATTCTTGGTGACATAAGGAGGAGGGCCAGCAAAACCACTACCATGGACTTCCAGAGGGCAAACTTTGGCCTGTTCAGGACGCTAGTTGGGAAAGTCCCTTGGGAGGCAGTCCTGAAGGGCAAAGGGGTCCAGGAAGGCTGGGTCTTCTTCAAGAAGGAAGTCTTAAGGGCGCAGGAGTGGGCTGTCCCCATGTGCCAACCAGTGAGGCAGACAACCAGCCTGGCTGAACAGGGAGCTTTTGCGGGGACTCAGGGAAAAAAGGAGAGTCTACCACCTTTGGAAGAAGGGGCAGGCAACTCAGGAGGAGTACGGGGATCTTGTTAGGTCCTGCAGGGAGGAAATTAGAAAAGCAAAAGCCCAGCTAGAACTCAATCTGGCCACTGTTGTAAAAGATAATAAAAAATGGTTTTACAACTACATCAACAATAAAAGGAGAGCCAAGGAGAATCTCCATCCTTTGCTGGATATGGTGGGGGGGAACATTGTCACCAAGGATGAGGAAAAGGCTGAGGTATTAATGCCTTCTTTGCCTCTGTCTTTAATAGACAGACCAGTTATTCCCAGGGTTTTCAGCCCCCTGAGCTGGACGACAGGGATGGTGAGCAGAATGGAGCCCACATAGTCCAGGAGGAAGCAGTTAATGACCTGCTATGCCACCTGGACACTCACAAGTCTATGGGGCCAGATGGGATCCACCCGAGAGTACTGAGGGAGCTGGCAGAGGAGCTCACCAAGCCACTTTCCATCATCTATCAGCAGTGCTGGTTAACAGTGGAGGTCCCTGATGACTGGCGGCTTGCCAGTGTGATGCCCATCTACAAGAAGGGCCAGAAGGAGGACCCGGTGAGCCACAGGCCTGTCAGCCTGACCTCGGTGTCGGGAAACATTATGGAGCATTTCATCTTGAGTGCGCTCAACAGGCATGTGCAGGTCAACCAGGGGATCAGGCCCAGCCAGCATGGGTTCACGAAAGGCAGGTCCTGCTTGACCAACCTGATCTCCTTCGATGACCTGGTGACCTGCCTGGTGGATGAAGGACAGGCTGTGGATGTCATCTACCCGAACTTCAGCAAAGCCTTTGGCCCTGTCTCCCATAGCATTCTGCCTAGGAAGCTGGCAGCTCATGGCTTGGATGGGCATACCCTTTGCTGGGTGAAAAACTGGCTGGGTGGCTGAGCCCAGAGAGTAGTGGTGAATAGAGTTAAGTCCAGTTGGCGGCCGGTCACGAGCGGTGTTCCCCAGGGCTCTGTTTTGGGGCCAGCCTTGTTTAATATCTTTATCAATGATCTGGATGAGGGGATTGAGTGCACCCTCGGTAAGTTTGCAGATGATGCCAAACTGGGTGGGAGGGTTGATCTGCTGGAGGGTAGGATGGCCCTGCAGAGGGACCTGGACAGGCTGGACCGATGGGCCGAGGCCAGCTGTATGAGGTTTAACAAGACCAAGTGCCGGGTCCTGTACTTCGGTCACAACAACTCCATGCAACACTACAGGCTTGGGGAAGAGTGGCTGGAAAGCTGCCTGGCTGAAAAGGACCTGGGGGTGTTGGTTGACAGCCGGATGAACATGAGCCAGCAGTGTGCCCAGGTGGCCAAGAAAGCCAACAGCATCCTGGCTTGTATCAGGAATAGTGTGGCCAGCAGGAGCAGGGAGGTGGTTGTCCCCCTGTACTCAGCACTGGTGAGGCCTCACCTGGAATACTGTGTCCAGTTTTGGGCCCCTCAATACAAGAAGGACACTGAGGTGCTGGAGCGTGTCCAGAGAAGGGCAACAAAGCTGGTGAAGGGTCTGGAGCACAGGCCTTATGAGGAGTAGCTGAGGGAACTGGGGTTGTTTAGTGTGGAGAAGAGGAGGCTGAGGGGAGACCTTATTGCTCTCTACAGCTACCTGAAAGGAGGTTGTAGTGAGGTGGGTGTTGGTCTCTTCTCCCAAGTAGTTAGCAATAGGACAACAGGAAATGGCCTCAGTCTGCACCAGGGGAGGTTTAGATTGGATATTAGGAAAAATTTCTTCATGGAAAGGGTATTCAAGCATTGGAACACACTGGCCAGAGAGGTGGTGGAGTCACCATCTCTGGAAGTGTTCAAAAAATGGTTAGACATGGCACTTTGGGACATGGTTTAGTAGGCAATGTGGTGGTGGTGTTGGGTTGATGATTGGAATAATGATCTCAGAAGTCCTTTCCAATCTTAATGATTCCTAGTTTTTACTTTCATTATAAATAATCCAGCCACCAAGCCAGGAAATGTAAAATTGCTACTCTACCCTTAATTGGTTTAGTGATGGACTTGGTAATGTTAGGTTAATGGTTGGACTGGATGATCTTAAAGGTCTTTTCCAACCTAAACTATTCTATGATTCTATGATTCTAAGTATAAGGATTTCAGATAGAATGGGACTTTTCCACTAAAGAAAATCACAACAAATCCGGACTTTGTAAAAAAAAAAATTAGCTTTCACATTTGGAGTTATAACATCAAGATGCAGATAAAGTGATCAGTAAGTATATCTTACTGCAACCGAAGTGTGTATGGACAAACATAGCATGTTAGGGAGGAGTTGGCATTGCATACGTAAAGAGAAATCTTGCCTCACCAACCTGCTGGAGACCTAGCAGGATCTCAGGAACATTGTACAAGGTTTCTCACCAAAGACTGCTGGAGCTAGGAAGTTACTATAGGATTGTAGAGGAGGTTCTTTTATGGAATAAAATCTGCTTAAAGATTAGGAAGCAACAACTTTGAACAATGGAGAGGTGTCAGTAGCAGTGTTTCCCTGCATGGCACCTCCTACTCCTGGACCACTGGGCAGCTCCAGAAGTGTATTCCTTACATACTTACGACTGCTTAGTGTTTTGCAGGAACAGAGAAATGCATAAACTGATGAAGTTAGCAAAGTAGTCACTAACACTCACTATTAAAGCAAATCCCATTTAGCACAAGAAGTCAATGATATGTTACTTTTTTTTACTTACTATTCGGCTGCGGGTAGCATTGTCAAAAAAGGTGTCTTTGTCTTTAATGTTATACCTAAAATGTTGAGACAAAAAAAAAAAAATCAGTTATGTTTTCAGACATGGTAGTGAGTAAGATAATATATAAGATTCTGATTTAGAATTCATTTAGAAACCACAGCAAGTAAGAAAAACAGATGTTTAAAGGAAATGTAGATTAAATAGTACGGCATAATAGACTGTGTTATTTAAGACCTAGTCATTCAGAGTTCTACCTGGATTGCAATGATGGTGGGCAAAAAAATGAAAAATATTAACTATTAATATTAAAAATGCCTTTCATTTAAGGAGAGCTTGTCTGTTGTTTACACAAGATGACCTTTTACTCTTTTCCTTATAACATACCCTCAACACTGTAACATTCTAAGGTTATGTTATCAGGTTTCAACATGCAGATGTTCATTACTCTTTTCCAGGCAACTAATCAGTCAACATTTCACTTGCTTTCAAATAACCATTCCACTGGAATTATATATTCCCTTAAACCTTAAAATCATCATATGTGAAATTAGCCTTCCCAGTTTATTCCTCTCAACCAATTTGACTTGTATTCAGTATTAATGAAAATTGTCAGAGAGGACAATAAATGATATGGTGGGTCATTATATTTATTACTGAATTTTATTTATCAGACATAAATACAAAGAGACACCCATGAGGAAAAAAGGAGTGTTTAATGTCAAACTGGGCCCAGAAGTATTATTCTGAGTGAAAGGGCAGGTGTCAAGAATTCCTTATCCGCATATTAGCCAAGCTTTAATTACTATAATAAATCTATCAAGAGGAAAAATATTATTGGATTTCTACTAGCTCTTTCTTTTTTCAAAACAGGCAGTAATATCCTTAACCAAATAATCAGGAATTTGGTGCTAGGATTTTTACCATTCAAGTTAAAACATAGATATTTTATTTGTTGCACTGCTTCCAGTGCCCTATCCAGAAGAATGAAGTAGAACACTGGCAGAAAGTCTCTGCAACTTAGATTTCTGTTAATCCACTGAAACTGAACTCAGTGCCAATGCATGTTCATTTACTTTAAATCTATTTACTTGGTCTTTGATAAATTTAGTTTTATGCAGACCTATGCTTTTATCACTTGGAAATATTATCCAGGAATAATCTGACAACTTGGATATTTCCTCAGGATTTCCAGAAATACTCAATGAATTTCTGAATTTTTATTGAAATACTGGCAGGAATAATGACAATGCTAAAATAATGTTACAGCTTTCTTCATTGCTCATCACAATTTAAAGTACTCACAAATATATTTTCTCTCTGGAAAATGGGTAAGACAGGCTTTTCATGTTCGTATTTTTTTGTTGTGGCACCTGGGGTTGCAGAGGTTCAGTCAATTTGCACCATATTTCATTTAATGTTTTGAGTATTCCCCCTTCTTCTATGATTTCATACATCTGAGTAAATAAAATATTGTACATTAGCATGTCACCTCCAAAAATTCACTAAAATGAAAAAAACAAAAGATAAAATTTGCTATACACATGTATAATTAAAATAAGTATCTTCTCTGAAGATATATTCCCACATAACAGCAAGCACCTGAATTCATAGGGGTTTCAGTTCCAAAAAGAAGTTTTGTCCTTCACAAGCTACTTTCAGAAGAAAACTCAGTGCAGAATTGTTAATACAAGAAACATCCTTTCTAAATAAACTAGGAGCTGCAGGGACATGACAGAAAGGCAGAGTAATTATTGTGACTTTGTAACTGGGAATAGAGGGAGCAGACAAAGCAGGGAGGGCCTTTACCTGCTGCCAATTATACTGCCCTGGCAGAATAAATTATTCCTGGGTAATAATTGCTAGTATGGTCTGACAGCACATGTACACCTGCCATTAGAAGGAAAGATGCCAGGCTCATGGCTCAGTGGCAGTTTTAAGTGCAAGGACCTAGTTTTTTGCTGATTCAGGTTGATGTGAAATGCTAGGGAGCTTCACAGAGATATGAAGGTATTTTTTCCTGAAACACAGACAACCTTATCAAACATGAGTTTATGTCCTCCTCATAGGCCACTCCTTCCAGCAATTTCACCAGCTTTGTTGCCGTCCTCTGGATGCATTCAAGTACCTGAACATTGTTTTAAAATGGTGGGGTCCAGAACTGCACACAGTACTCAAGGTGAGGCCGCACTGATGCTAAATACAGTGGGATAATCGCCTCTTTTGACCAGCTGGCTATACTGTGTTTGATGCACCCCAGGACATGGTTTGCCCTCTTGGCTGCCAGGGCACACTGCTGACTCATGTTGAGCCTGCTGTCAACCAGCACCCCCAGATCCCTTTCTGCAGGGCTGCTCTCCAGCCACTCCTCTCCCCATTTATACTTGTGCCCAGCATTACTCCATCCCAGGTACAGAATGGAACATTGTTGTTCTTAAATTTCATCCCATTAATCATTGCCCAATGCTCCAAACTACCTAGATCCCTCTGCATGGCCTCTTGTCCCTCAAAAGAGTCAACAGCACCTCCCAGTTTGGTATCATCAGAAAACTTGCTAATGGTGAATTCAGCTCTTGCATCTAGATCATTGATAAATATTTTTAACAGAACTGCCCGTAGAATTGAGCCCTGAGGAACACTGCTGGTGACTGCTCACCAGCCAGATGTAACCCCATTTACTACAACACTTTGAGGCTTGCCGTTCAACCAGTTCTTCCAGCCACACCATGTACCTGCTCATCTCACAGTTGGACAACTTGTCCAGAAGGATACTGTGAGGGATGCTATCAAAAGCTTTACTAAAATCCAGAAAAAATTACATCCACCACCTTCACATCATCCACTAGGCAGGTAACCTTATCACAGAAGGACATAAAATTAGTTAGACAGGTCTTTCCCTTCATGAAACCATGTTGACTATGCCTGATGATTGCATTGTCCTTTAAATGCCTTTCAATAGCACCCAGTGTGATCTTCTCCATAATTTTTCCAGGTACTGACCAGCAAGTCTGTAGTTTCCTGGGTCCTCCCTCTCACCCTTCCTGTAAATTGTAATAATGCTGGCTAGCTTCCAGTCAGCGGGGACCTCCCCAGACTCCCAAAACCTTTGGTAGATGATTGAAAGGGTGTCCTGGTTTCGGCTGGGATAGAGTTAATTTTCTTCCTAGCAGCGGGCATAGTGCTGTGTTTTGGATTTAGTAGGAGAAGAATGTTGATAACATGCTGATGTTTTTAGTTGTTGCTGAGTACTGCTTATGCTAGTCAAGGACTTTTTCAGCTTCCCATGCTCTGCCAGGCGCACAAGAAACTGGGAGGGGGCACAGCCAGAATAGTTGATCCAAACTGACCAAAGGGCTATTCCATACCATATGACGTCATGCTCAGTATATAAACTGGGGGGGGTTGGCCGGGGGGCAGTGACCGCTGCTCGGGAACTGTCTGGGTATCGGTCGTCGGGTGGTGAGCAATTGCATTGTGCATCACTTGCTTTGTATATTATTATTACTATTATTATTATATTGTTATTATTATTATTTTACTTTATTTCAATTATTAAACTGTTCTTATCTCAACCCAGGAGTGTTTCTCACTCTTACTCCTCCGATTCTCTCCCCCATCCCATCAGGGTAGGGGGAGTGAGCGAGCGGCTGCGTGGTACTGAGTTGCTGGCTGGGACTAAACCACGACAGTCCTTTTTGGCGCCCAACGTGGGGCACGAAGGGTTTGAGATAAGAACAGATTAACTAGAGTGTATTAAGGAATCTGTTAACAGTTGCCGGTCATGACATTAGTTCATCTGATCTGTACCATGTTCTTTTCTTGGCTGTGCATGTTAAAGCTTGGTGTTGGTCTGTGCATTGCGCTATGCTCTGTAGTGATTAAGGATGTTTTGATTGGGAGGTTCCTTATCAAAATCCTGACCTTGAGCATGGTTTTGTATCTGGGTTTTATACACAAGTCATTACTGTACTTCGGGTACCACCTCATGGAGAGAGTTAGCAATTATACCTTTCCCTCGGAGACGTTTGTTGTGGAGGAACTACAGAATGGCACCTTCATTACCTTATTCTATAATGCTTCCTCCTTCATTACAGAAAGTTTTCAGTATTTTGAACATCCCTGGGCAGTTAAGATACTTCTATTGATACTTCTTGGGAATATTGTTTTGGTTTTGACAAAGGTTAGTAAGCAATTTAAGAATATCATCCAGAGATCTGCCCCAAGGCTGGAGAGTTATGAGTGGCAGGGTGTGTGGGATCGTATGCGCAAGTACCTAGGGCAGTGGGGACCTCCAGTGTTTTGGAACTTCACCCCTGAACAAGTGCAGAATCCTGAAGAACTAGTAAAGTATTTGGAAGAAGTATGTTCTCACCCTGGCAACTCCAAAGAGACACAACTCATTGCAACATGCTGGGGACTGGCCCATGCTTATAGAGCCCTGTTCAACACTATTCAGTACCCTCAAGGGAAAGAGAGGGTCTCTGGATCTGATGACAAAACAACAGGCACTGTGGCTACTCCAACCACAGCCATGAGCACTGTGGCTACTCCAACCACAGCCACAAGCACTGCAGCTACTCCAACACCCACCACAGGCACTGCGGCTACTCCAACACCCACCACAGGTACTGCAGCCACTCCAACCCCAATGGTAGGCACTGCGGCTAAACCAGAGAACCAACCTGCGCTGGTATCAGTTGCCCCTATACAGAAGAAAAAATACACGAGGAAATCAGTTCGTTTAGTAAGGGATGAAGATGAACCAGGGCCATCACGAGAACCAGAGGAGGAAGAACCCATAAATGAGATGGTGACCACCCGATCCCTATCCCTGAGTGAGCTGCGAGATATGCGAAAAGATTTTGGTCGTCATCCAGGCGAGCACATCATCACCTGGCTGCTCCGATGCTGGGATAACAGGGCCAGTAGCCTGGATTTAGAGGGTAAGGAAGCCAAGCAGCTGGGATCCCTTTCCAGGGAAGGGGGCATTGACAAAGCAATTGGAAAAGGGGCAAAACCGCTCAGCCTCTGGAGGCGACTTCTGTCAAGCGTGAAGGAAAGGTATCCCTTCAAGGAGGATGTTTTATACCGCCCAAGCAAATGGACCACCGTAGAGAAAGGTATCCAGTACCTGAGGGAATTAGGCGTGCTGGAGGTGATTTACAGTGACCTGAATGATGAGCAGTTAACCAAAGACCCAGATGAAGTCAGATGCACACAATCCATGTGGCGGAAGGTGGTACGGAGCGCACCAGCATCGTATTCCAACTCGTTGGCAATACTAGCCTGGAAAGACGACGAGGCATCAACGGTGGATGAAGTGGCTAGACAACTCCGGGACTACGAAGAAAAGCTCTCTTCCTCCCTACGGGCCTGTGTCTCGGCTGTGGAAAAACTGTCTGAAAAAATGTGCCAAGAGTTCCAACAACTCAGAGAGGATCTGTCCTACTCCCCACCTGCACGGACCAGTGTCTCAGCCATTAGGAGTCAACGTCCCTATGCTCAAGAGAGAGGATATAGAGGATACACACCACGGGGCACCCTGTGGTTTTACCTGCGTGATTATGGAGAGGACATGAGAAAGTGGGATGGAAAACCCACCTCAACCTTAGAGGCACGGGTGTGTGAGTTGCAAGGAAAAACTATTAGAAAAGGCGGTTCTCCCAGGAAAATTGCAGCTCCAGTTTCCAGTGAGCAGTTCCCGAGACAGAGTAAGAGGGCTAATTTTACTTCCGACCTTGATCAGGGGACTTTTGATTCACATTTACAGGAAGTGAACAGCGAATACTGCGACCAGTGTTAGAGGGGCCCTGCCTCCAGCCAGGTGGAGGAAAGGGACAACCGGGTTTACTGGACTGTGTGGATTCGATGGCCTGGAACGTCAGACCCACAGGAGTATAAGGCTCTAGTGGACACTGGTGCACAGTGCACGCTAATGCCATCAAACTATAGAGGGGCAGAACCCATTTGTATTTCTGGAGTGACAGGGGGATCCCAACAGCTAACTGTACTGGAAGCTGAAGTGAGCCTAACTGGGAATGAGTGGCAAAAGCACCCCATTGTGACTGGCCCAGATGCTCCGTGCATCCTTGGCATAGACTACCTCAGGAGAGGGTATTTCAAGGACCCAAAAGGGTACCGGTGGGCTTTTGGTATAGCTGCTTTGGAGACAGAGGAAATTAAACAGTTGTCCACCTTGCCCGGTCTCTCAGAGGACCCTTCGATTGTAGGGTTGCTGAAGGTTGAGGAACAACAGGTGCCGATTGCTACCACAACTGTGCACAGGCGGCAATATCGCACCAACCGAGACTCCCTGATTCCCATCCATAACCTGATTCGTCAACTGGAGAGCCAGGGAGTGATCAGCAAGACTCGCTCACCCTTTAACAGTCCCATATGGCCAGTGCGAAAGTCTAATGGGGAGTGGAGACTAACAGTGGACTATCGTGGCCTGAACGAAGTTACACCGCCGCTGAGTGCTGCCGTGCCAGACATGCTAGAACTTCAATATGAACTGGAGTCAAAGGCAGCTAAGTGGTATGCCACAATTGATATTGCTAATGCATTTTTCTCCATCCCTTTGGCAGCAGAGTGCAGACCCCAGTTTGCTTTTACCTGGAGGGGTGTTCAGTACACCTGGAACCGACTGCCCCAGGGGTGGAAGCACAGCCCCACCATTTGCCATGGACTGATCCAGACAGCACTGGAACAGGGTGAAGCTCCAGAACATCTGCAGTACATTGATGACATCATTGTGTGGGGCAACACAGCAGAAGAAGTTTTTGAGAAGGGAAAGAAAACAGTCCAAATCCTTCTGAAGGCTGGTTTTGCCATAAAACAGAGTAAGGTCAAGGGGCCTGCACAGGAGATCCAGTTTTTAGGAATAAAATGGCAAGATGGACGTCGTCAGATCCCAATGGATGTGATCAACAAAATAACAGCTATGTCCCCACCAACTAGCAAAAAGGAAACACAAGCTTTCTTAGGCGTTGTGGGGTTTTGGAGAATGCATATTCCAAATTACAGCCAGATCGTAAGCCCTCTCTATCAAGTGACCCGGAAGAAGAACGAATTCAAATGGGGCCCTGAGCAACAACAAGCCTTTGAACAAATTAAACGTGAGATAGTTCATGCAGTAGCCCTTGGGCCAGTCCGGGCAGGGCAGGATATTAAAAATGTGCTCTACACTGCAGCCGGGGAGAATGGCCCTACCTGGAGCCTCTGGCAG
Organism: Pelecanus crispus; assembly: GCF_030463565.1. Taxonomy (NCBI): domain Eukaryota; kingdom Metazoa; phylum Chordata; class Aves; order Pelecaniformes; family Pelecanidae; genus Pelecanus; species Pelecanus crispus. Next base: position 84,151,525 of record NC_134643.1, on the reverse strand, counting down.
AAAGCACCAGGGGAGACTCGAGGTCGACCCCTAGGGTTTTGGAGTCGGGGATACAGAGGATCCGAAGCCCGCTATACTCCAACTGAGAAAGAGATACTGGCAGCATATGAAGGGGTTCGAGCTGCTTCAGAAGTGGTTGGTACTGAAGCACAGCTCCTGCTGGCACCCCGACTGCCGGTGTTGGGCTGGATGTTCAAAGGGAGGGTCCCCTCTACACATCATGCAACTGATGCTACATGGAGTAAGTGGGTTGCATTGATCACACAACGGGCTCGAATAGGAAACCCCAGTCGCCCAGGAATCTTGGAAGTGATCATGGACTGGCCAGAAGGAAAAAACCTTAGAATATCACCAGAGGAGGAGGTGACACGTGCTGAAGAGGCCCCACTGTATAATAAATTGCCAGAAAATGAAAAGCAATATGCCCTGTTCACTGATGGGTCCTGTCGTCTTGTGGGAAAGCATCGGAGGTGGAAAGCTGCTGTATGGAGTCCTATACGACAAGTCGCAGAAACTGCTGAAGGAGAAGGGGAGTCGAGTCAGTTTGCAGAGGTGAAAGCCATCCAGCTGGCTTTAGATATTGCTGAAAGAGAAAAGTGGCCAGTCCTTTATCTCTATACTGACTCATGGATGGTGGCAAATGCCCTGTGGGGGTGGCTGCAGCAATGGAAGCAGAGCAACTGGCAGCGCAGAGGCAAACCAATCTGGGCTGCCGCATTGTGGCAAGATATTGCTGCCCGGGTAGAGAACCTGGTTGTAAAAGTTCGTCATGTAGATGCTCATGTACCTAAGAGTCGGGCCACTGAAGAACATCAAAACAACCAGCAAGTAGATCAGGCTGCTAAGATTGAAGTGGCTCAGGTGGATTTGGACTGGCAACATAAGGGTGAATTATTTATAGCTCGGTGGGCCCATGACGCCTCAGGCCATCAAGGAAGGGATGCAACGTATAAATGGGCTCGTGATCGAGGGGTGGACTTAACTATGGACAGTATTGCACAGGTTATTCATGAGTGTGAAACATGCGCTGCAATCAAGCAAGCCAAGCAGTTCAAGCCCCTTGGGTATAGTGAACGATGGCTGAAATATAAATATGGGGAGGCCTGGCAGATTGATTACATCACGCTCCCACAGACCCGCCAAGGCAAGCGCTATGTGCTCACCATGGTGGAAGCAACCACTGGATGGTTGGAAACATATCCCGTGCCCCATGCCACCGCCCGGAACACCATCCTGGGCCTTGAAAAGCAAGTCCTGTGGCGACATGGCACCCCAGAAAGAATTGAGTCAGACAACGGGACTCATTTCCGAAACAACCTCATAGACACCTGGGCCAAAGAGCACGGCATTGAGTGGGTGTATCACATCCCTTACCATGCACCAGCCTCCGGGAAAATTGAGCGATACAATGGATTGTTAAAGACTACCCTGAGAGCAATGGGTGGTGGGATGTTTAAACATTGGGATACGCATTTAGCAAAAGCCACCTGGTTAGTCAACACCAGGGGATCTGCCAATCGAGCTGGCCCTGCCCAATCAAAACTTTTACGTACTGTAGAAGCAGATAAAGTTCCTGTAGTGCACATGAAAAATATGCTGGGGAAGACAGTCTGGGTTACTTCCCCCTCTGGCAAAGGCAAACCCATTCGTGGGATTGCTTTTGCTCAAGGACCTGGGTGCACTTGGTGGGTGATGCGAAAGGATGGGGAAGCCCAATGTGTACCTCAAGGGAATTTGATTTTGGGTGAAAATAGCTAATGAACTGAATTGTATGATATTAATTGCTTTATAATACTGTATGTTATCTCTTAACTGTATGTTATCTCTTAACTGCATGTTAATATAATAATATAGTAGGTTAATATTAAGTATATAATACTGTATATTATGATTGCTATATGCCACATCAATGGTATTGCAGTAAGAATTGCCCAGCTTAATGAAAATGAACTTTGATGAAACCATGTTGGAATGAGAACTGACTTCAGCATGCAACAGTCCAACACTGCACACCACCTCTCCTGCTCTGAAAGACTGTGATGACAGATGGAACCCAAAGTCATGGGCTAAATGAACTCAATGGACATTTTAGAGGGATGGGCCATAGACGAAGGGAATGATATCTGTGTGTATATCAAGATAGGAAAAGCGGTGGTGATTAATTGGAACACATTGGAAAGGGGAGGGCCTGTGCATGACGTAGATGGTATAGAATAAGGGGTGGATACTGTCCTGGTTTCGGCTGGGATAGAGTTAATTTTCTTCCTAGCAGCAGGCATAGTGCTGTGTTTTGGATTTAGTAGGGGAAGAATGTTGATAACATGCTGATGTTTTTAGTTGTTGCTGAGTACTGCTTATGCTAGTCAAGGACTTTTTCAGCTTCCCATGCTCTGCCAGGCGCACAAGAAACTGGGAGGGGGCACAGCCAGAATAGTTGATCCAAACTGACCAAAGGGCTATTCCATACCATATGACGTCATGCTCAGTATATAAACTGGGGGGGTTGGCCGGGGAGCAGCGACCGCTGCTCGGGAACTGTCTGGGTATCGGTCGTCGGGTGGTGAGCAATTGCATTGTGCATCACTTGCTTTGTATATTATTATTACTATTATTATTATATTGTTATTATTATTATTTTACTTTATTTCAATTATTAAACTGTTCTTATCTCAACCCAGGAGTGTTTCTCACTCTTACTCCTCCGATTCTCTCCCCCATCCCATCGGGGTAGGGGGAGTGAGCGAGCGGCTGCGTGGTACTGAGTTGCTGGCTGGGACTAAACCACGACAAAGGGGTCCTGCTGTAACATCTACTAACTCCTTTAGTACTCTGGGATGAATCCCATAAGGCCCCATAGACTTATGAACATTCAGCTGCTACAGATAGTCCCTTATAAATTCAGTGTTCACAAATGGAAAGTCACTCTTCCTGCAGTTGTGGTCCTCTGACTCAGAGGACCAGGCAGCCCAAGGTCTTTCATTAATATTAAAGACTGAGGCAAATAAAAGCATTGAAGGCCTACATTTTTTCTTCATCCCTATTTGTCAGGTGACCAACTTCAACAAGTATTAGTCCAATATTTCTCTTAGACCTCCTCTTGCTATTAACATACTGTAAAAAGCCATTTTGTTGTCTGACACAACACTGGCCAGTTTCAATCTAGCTGAATTTTGGTCTTTCATGTTTTCTCCCTGAATATGTGAACCACGGCTCTGGAATCTTCCTGCAAAGCCTGACCTTGCTTCCAGAGATGGTAAATTTCTTTTTCTTCTTGAGCTCCATGAGGAGTTCCCTGTTCAACTAACTGGTCTTCTGCCCTGCGTCCTTGACTTATGACACGCTGGAATTGCCTGCTCCTGTGCTTTTAAAAGGTGGTTCTTAAAAACTGACCCGCACTCATGGACCCCTAAGCCCTCAAAAGCAGATTTCCAAGGGACACTGCTATCAAGCTCCCTGAGTAGCTTAAAGTTTGCTCTCTTGGAATCTAAAGTAACTACTCTGATAACCTTTTTTCTCATTACACTGAAAATTTTGAACTCAGCCTTTTTGTGATCACTGTGGCCAAGACAGCCACCTACCATCACATTTCCCAAAAGTCCTTCTCTATTCACAAATAGCAAGTCTAAGAGGGCATCTTTCCTAGTTGGCTCACTGAATACTTGTGACAAGATATTATCTTCAACACACTTCCGGAATTTCTCAGACTTGCTTGTCACAGCAGTATGGCATTCCCAGTTAATGTTTGTGAAGCTGAAACCTCCTGTAAGGACAAGGGCTACCGATCCAGAAATTTCTCCTAATTTCCTAATAGAACAATTCATCAGTGCTACCATCCTGGCTGGACAATCAATAGTAGACATCCACAATGACATCTGCTTTGTTTTCCATCCCCCCAGTTCTCATCCAGAGGATCTCAACGATATCATCCATAACTTTAAGGGCTGTACAGTCAAACTTCTCCCTTACATACAGTACAACTCCCCCACCTTGTCTGCTCTGACTATCCCTCCTGAACAGCCTATAGCCCTCCATCCCAGCACTCCAGTCATGGGACTCATTCCACCAAGTCTCACTAATACCAGAGACATCATAGCTCTGGGAACAGACCAACGCTTCCAGCTGGTCCTGTTTAATTCTCATACTGTTTGTTTCTCATTCTCATATTTGAGTGTGGCCCGTTGTCACTAATCAAAAATAACTACATTGTCATATCCAGAAGTATACATATAGTTAAAATTGCTCAAAAAGTACCCTTTCCTAGCATGTCATTTCTCCTGAAAAATTATTTAAGACTGAACATTTGAAAAAAAAAATTTGCAGCGAGTTCATCACGTTTAGAGGTGGATAAATACTTTCCACTGAAAATGCTTTGCTTATGGTTTCATTGGATGTTTGAATAAATAAAAATAGCATCACAGAAAATACCTAATGTGTCTTGAAAACAACCTTTTGTCTTTCTGAACAAAAATAGAATTTCCTTTTTAGTGGTTACTGGCTGAATTTTTCAGTTTGTATTGCCAAATCCCCAAAATACAAGACCTCAGCTTTTCAAAGTATTTTTTTGTTTTCTTCACAGGAAATTCCTCTTCCAACTGTCTTTAATTGCAAAAAACTTTAGACATGAACACAATTTTCCTGTCATGTTTGCTTTCTGGTAGTGCACTGGTAGTGCTCCATTTCTGCTGTTGAGATAATAGAAAAACAATGTAGTCGACAAGAGTTGTCAGCAACCTTCTACTTAAAAGTGTCATATCACTTTTAAATTATGCAAAACAACTTATTACCCTAGGAGGAATTTTCAGGAAAACTGAGATCTGGTTTCCTTGTTGGTAGACATATTTAATTTCGTCGTCTTCTACACACCAAAACAAATTACAGGTACAAGCCTGAATACTGCTTTCATAACTGCCTAATCAATGACTGCATGTCCATTTTCTCTTTGAATATTTGTCATACTATTCAATAAATGTCAGTTATATGGCAATTTCATTCATCATGAAGTGTACAGACCTGATTTTTTCATTGAAATCTGTTACTTTAAAGAAAAGGATGCTATAAATAATGTATAATATATAGCAGTTAAATGAAGTAATTTGTCAATATTTTTAGATGTCTTTACCCCAGATGATTCTTTAAGGGCTTTATGATTTACTGTGTGTTTTTTCTCCCACTCAGAGGAGAGAAGGGGATGCAGAACTGTTTGTGAGTGACTAGGATGGCTACTGGAGAGTATCAGCTCCTGAAGACCTTAACTCAGAGCAATACGATGGCAACATTCCTCAATTAAAGTAGTATAAATTTGCTTCAGTGTATCTGCAAAAAGCTTGGAGGGGAAAATTCCCATGAGGGAAGAACGGGGGAGAAATGAGCAGGCACTAAAAATGCACAAAAGGAACGAAGCTGGGAAGGGATCAAAGAGAGGAGTTGAATATGTAGGTCCTTTTCTAGAAAGGGCCTACACATCCATCAATATGTCAGAAAGGACAGAAGTACTGTAGCTGTCCAAAATCTACTCATGTTCAAAGACTGATTAAAGTAACCAGACGTTTTTTTTTCTGGGATGCAAACACAATACAGTAAGAGTATACAAGATTGGCTTGGCCAAGCCCATGACAGTAACAGATTGTAACACCATGAGATGTGAATAATACTGAAGCTTTTGCTGGGTGGAAACAGTCAATATGAAAAAAACAAACAAATAAACAAAAAACCCAACAACAACCCTGTGGAAGAAAATAAATTCAGTCTGCCACTTAATTCTAATAACAGTGCAATGAAATAAGTGTTCAGTAGTGCAACTGATGAGTGTCACTAACTGAAAGCACAAGTCAGTTCCACTAACTTCAGTAGAGTTGTTAGCCAGCATGCTAAATCATTGCCGGACCACAAATTTTGGGATCTGCTCCTCAGAATTTACAATGTTTGCCAGCAACTCTGCTGAAAGCTCTAGACATTTTCAGCTATTACAACTGTAAAGAAGACAGTGAGCCAAAGTTTTAATGACAATGTGCAAGTCTGAATGCACTAAGTCATTGACACCACCAAAACAGAATTTCTCAGCATCCCCAGGCTTTAGAGAAATCTTAAGGCAATGACGACCTATCATACTGTCTCCCATACTGCACCTCACCTTTGAGGAAAGTTCCTTGACAAAAATCCAAATAGCTACTGCCTTCTCAGTTTTCAAAGCCCTCCTTAAAACTCACCTCTGTCATCACTCTTCTGAATGCAGTCTGTCAGCCAGCTGCCTCTGTGGCCTTTGAAATCCCCTTTGAAAATCCCATCTTAAACCTGACTCAGAATACTAAATAATCTCAAACTAATTAGTAATGTGAAAGAATAGTTCATTTGCCCTGATTTTGAAATAAAGTAACTCTGTGGGCTTCTACACATTTAACTACCATTCTGATCCACCCTTCTCTAATCATACAACTAGTTGATAAAGATGGAAGATACTTACTTTTTTAGTGGGCATTTTTATTTTAAGGAGTTCCGCTTCTCGACTAAGTACTTGCCAAGGTGCATGTATACGGACAAAGCTCAATCCTTGGCTCTTATTCTGAAACATAAAATAATGAAAACAACGTATTTCTATATTATTGAACAGAAGACAGTAATAAGGTTTCAAGGTGTCGACTCCAACTAAATCATGCAACAGTAGGCAATCACAGTGAATAACCAACTTCTGTTACAACTGGGCTTAAAAGTGTCCTTTTCTTTAAAGCTGAATCTTCTAATGCTCTAAAATCCATTAATCTATTGCCCACAGTGTAGTTGTGCAAGCACCATGAAGGCAGAAGCCTACAGTTCCAGATGCTGGAATCTTGTGAACCAGAAACCCCCAAGCTACAGCTTCCATACTCAGATATTTTGTAAGTCATCTGACTTCATTAGTGGCCTTTGGTGCCCATCTCAACCAACAAAGAAAAAACATTTCTTGTGCTCTGGGTGGGCTTTGCTTCAGGTTCCCATTTTTAGTTTTGCCCAACAATTTCCTGGACCTTTCATCAGAGTAGTAGTTCTTTACAGGGGATCAGGCCCAACATTTACTGCCCTAAGTGTCTGCAGTTGGAGTAGCAACTCTAAACAAAACATTCAAATTTAACTTCTGAAGAGACACATGAGCCTAACATTTATGTGAATAACTGGTTATGCTGTGCAGAAGCAGAAGACTATGCAAGAGAGGGTGATGTCCTGGTAGCACACCTGAGCTACACAAAGGCAATCTAATAACAGAAAGAAGCACCCCTGGCAAAAGCATGAAAATGAAACATAGACACTTTGGTACAGACTTTTCCTCAATGCACACTAATAAATTATATCAGTAAATTATACAGATGAATACTTACTGTGGAAATGAAGGGTATGAAAGTTGGGAGGGAGATTGGAAAGAGGATATGAAGACATATTTTGGGAAGGACATGGAAGTGGACAGGGGGAGACTTTAAAGTCTTGATTAATGCTAAGATTAATGATCTTTGTGCAGCTGTGTGCATGCTGGGGCTTTGGTGCTAAGGCATACTGTCACTTTGCATTTTCCCACCCATATGTGTGTTAAGGATCAGGACAGTCCCCTCCCCTCAGGGGAGTGTGAACCTCCATTTGTACTCCCTCATATATCCTCAAATTTAGAAGTGAGACAAGAAAACTGAAGCAGGGCGTCCATGATGAGAAACATAGCTGGGTTACATGTTGGAATTAAATGCAAAACTCGGGTGCTCCACCTGTGAGTAGCTGCCTATTATGTGTACAAATGGTCTCACACGTCTAGAGAAAGAACGTTAACGAGTATAGCTTAATGTCACTATAATCAACAAGCAGCATAACTCTACAAAACTGGGAACATAGGCCATATCCATGGAAACTTTTCATCTTCTTTTGGAAATCGATTCCAATAAAGTTATCTTTCTCAAAAGCTTTGAGTTAAGAAAAGTTTTAAACAGGAATATGAGTCACAGTCTAAACGTATGTCTAAATCTAAAAGACTATTGTAGAACATTTACCTCAGAAAAGCCTCTCCTCTCAGTCACAGTGATATTTTTTGTTTGTTTTGCATACAATTTATATCAATTTCCAAATAAAGCTGTATCATATCACATTGGCATGAGCATTTTAGAACAAGTATTTAATTTTTTCAAAGTGTATATATGTTTACAACATCATGTAAACACCAAACATGCATTTGCTGAATGTTTCATAATGCTTCCTGATTTAAAAAAAAAAAAAAGTTAGATGGAAATCCTACTAGTTGCAACATGAACTACAAAGATCACTACATCACTTTCAGCTAACATTTCTTCAGTGGACGATGTTATTTTAAAGAACAGAATGAGCTGCAGAATGTCTCTTTCATCAGTGCACTGGGGAAGTCCGCTTTAAGAGAAGGAAGTAAAAGTTTACTGGGCATGAGCAGATGTTCTGGTAATCATTTGCTGAAAATACATTAATAACAGATGAGAGTTTGAATTTCAGTGGGTGAAGATCAGGAGCCTTCTTCTCAGCTTTTGGCTAAAATCAAGCGTGTGTCCTCTGTCTGGGGGACTATATTCCACATTGGCAAGAGCAGGGACAGTCTGATCTAATTGGTTGTTTCCAGCTCAGGCTCATATGACTACACAGATTGCAAATAAAATCAGTCAGATAATTTGAAAGAAAAGACCAGATGAAGAATATGACCTTTGTATATTCAAACAAAAATATGTTGGAAAGTTGTGCTGTTCACGAAGTGATATCAGATGCTGAGGAATCAGAGCCTTAAAAATCTTCAAAAGCCTTAAAAATCACCCCACAATAGGAAATTGAGATCATTTTAATAAAGCCTAATGCAAAGTAAATAAAGTAGGGAAAAAAGGGCCAGGTGATTCCTGTTGCATGGTAAACAAAAAGTGCAGAACAATAAACTGCTGAATATTTAGCTTGGGATTGCTTGAACAATGTTTCCCACATCTTCCTATATTTTCCTAACATTAAAATTAATCAAAGAAATTTAAAAGAAATTTTAAATCATCAATCTCATATCTTATCTCAAGGGATAAATCACCTACCTAGTTTTCTACTGAGTCACCAAAATAAAAAACTATACCAGCTACTCCTCTAGTAAGGCTCCTTTCTCCACTTTTCAAGCCTTTACCTGCAGTAGTTCCAGCTGTCTGTTTGCATGCCCTTCTGTGATTACCGTTATGATGACTTGCGAAGATCTGTTCCACTAACTTATTCCCAGAGTGCTTATTGTATTGCAGACTTTATCAAAAGTTAGAACTTGTTTTTGTCATTTCCAGAGTGGATTTAAAACTGTCTACTGGAGGCATCCCCTAAATGGTGTCATTTGGTTAATCACCTGAAATGATCAAGGTACATGTGTTCATGAATACAATTTAATATTTGCTTTAATGAAATGCTGTCAGTCTTCTACTTTGAATACTCACCATCACCATTGCTTATTCATTGTACTCTAAATGTATCACTAAAGCTAACATGTTGTGCTGGCTAACGTTATTTTCATCTGACTATTCACTTGTTATTTAATACAGCCATCCTTAATCAAGTCCTTTTTCACTTACAGCTGATGTCCCACAGGACTTCATTCTTGGCCCTGCATTGTTCTATGTCTGTATCATTGCACTACCTGATTATATTACTCAGATGACTAAGTATTGCTATGCAGATGACAAACAGATTTGTTGCTCTCATGATCCTTTTTTCATCAAATCTATATTCCATATTACAGAGTTCTTCCAACAAGATTCAAGAGTGGAAGTTTTTCAATAAGTTGGTTCTGAATTATTCAAGATATATTTATATCTTGGCTTCTTTTCTGTTTTGTAGAGTTGAATTGGGCCTTTCCATTTCAATAAGAAACTCAGCATTAAAGTCAAATGGAAGAAAATCTGGAAGGTCTGGTTTGCTTTTCAATCAGCACATGAAGAAAAATATATCGGATATTTCTTTCAGTCTATCATGTATTCCTAGCAGTTTAAAGCAGGACTTTAACAGCAGTCTATATTGCATTTTTTTCTGTCTTATAGTGGAAATGTCTAGGCTGAACAAAATTCAAATTTCTCAAAGGACACTTTTTCTATCTTTCATGCCTTAACAGTAAAATACATTAACACCTGCATCAAGTCTAAGATTTATTGCAAACTTACCATCGTCAAGGCCATAGCAGAAAGAAAAATGTATGATAACTATGAAAGATCTCATACAGATGTATATAAAGAATGTACTCCTATTGATTATAATTTGACTAGTGAAAACTCACAAAGTGATTATTCTTTTTAATTAAAAGCTGACTGTTTTGAAACATGGCTAGACAAGCATAATAGGTAGACTAAGTAGAAAAGCGGTCTCTGCCTGAAAATTTAGATTTGTCATTGAACTTAGGTTTCTGTGAAAGCCAGATAACCAAATGAGAATTTTGTCATTCTAAAGTTAGTGGCATATCCATATTTCTCACCCACTTTGACAGTTACAGTTGTCCAACCGTAACGTGAAAAAATTTTGAACCACTATAACGCAATTACCATGCTTTTATTAATCTCTTCCAGTTCACAGTGTCTCAATTCCAGGCCTTGTAGGGACAGGCCACAGATTGAGGAGATGCACTGTGAAGCATTCTCTATTGCAACAGCAGTTTGTGGAGAAGTCCTGTTCCTCCATAAGAGCACAGCATGTAAAAGGTGGAGTACTGCGTCTCCAGCTCAAAGATTTCTCACAGTGCCATTGTTTTGCCAGGCCAATTTGACTCCCACCTTACCTCATTCAGACAACCCATTTGTCATGTGTCAGCCATGTCACCTCAAGATGAAGTGTTCTCAACAGTTTATTTAGACACCTCTGATATGAGCTAAAGCATATAATGCTAAAGGCATCATATTTGTCACTCACAGTCAAGACAACAAAAAGGGCAAAACCAGTAATTATACTCTGGGAGAACCTCGGATGTTTTAGTGGTTAGCATATTGCTCCCCGCAACTCTGCAAGTACAAAATTCATTGCTGAATGCTACATTTTAGTAAGTGTTTCTCATTATTTCCTCACCATGAAATTGCTCATCACTCATCATATATTAAAGGTATATAGTTATATATAACGTATATATTAAAGGAAGTTTATTTTAAAATACTTGTCCAAAGAAATAGATTTCTGCTGTGTATCTTAATAGGAAGAAAAGAGAAACACTGAAGGATAGAAAGAAGCTGAACAGAAGTGATTAACTTCTAAGGGAGTCCAAGGGAACTGCCAATCTTTCTTATGATTTAAAAAAAATATACATGGGAAGTGGAAAGGCATAAATTATAAAACCTGAAGCATGTAAACTTCCTTCTTAAAAAGGCAAACTATCTGGGCCTTAAACATTTTATCCTTCTGTGATTATTAAATAGACAGAAAAATACCAGACACACACAGACAGCAAGTTTCTAATGGCTTCAGTTAATATAATCAAACGTCTTTTGCTGACATTGGTAATACCAGCCACACTAGAAAAGCAACAATGAGACAGTTTGTAGAGAGGAAAAAAAGACAGGTCCTAGTAGCTCAGTTAAAGTAATCATCTTCCCATTTATTCCATCACCAAATGGATCAGTCACGTCTGCAAATGCAATTGTTCAAAATTAATGTTTACTCTCCTGATACCAGCCCTGGAAACTAAGGCAAATAACAATGTGATGTGATAGTGCAAATAAAATGCAATTTCTTGTTACTATCACAGAACTCCGGTCACATATGTTTTACAAAAGCTGAGCCAAATACTGAGCTGTTGGCCCCCCCCACATGGGTAGCATGTGATAGAATGACATGGCATTGCCAGATCCAGACAGCAACTATGAAAGCATGTATGCTTTGTGCCAAATGCGTTGATTCTCTATCTGAACAAGGATTGGCGTTTTGCTGATCTTAATGTTTTGTATCCAAGATACAAAATCAATTTCTCACAAAGCATGCGTATCAAAGTGTATGTCAGCTACATTATAAAAGGTAAAGGCAGAGCACTAGTCTGGGTGGGACAATAAGACCCAGAATGTCTTGACATGGAGATGTCAGTCCAGAGCAATTCCCTACTCATGTTATCTATATGATTGTAGGCAAGTAATTTTATTCTTTCTGTCACTGATAAAATGAAGATAATGGAACTTCCCTCTATCAAAGACATTTGTGAAGATAAATATGTTACAGATTGACAGGTCCTCAAATAATACAGTAAACAAGTAAGAGTGTTTGGCTACAGATGGTAGCCATACCATGCATCTTATAATTTTCACATTTTCCTTCAAAAACCATAGTCCTTTTACCTTTTGCCAAAATTCCCCTTTTCTATTTTCATTATTTCTCTGATGTACAGGTTTACCTTACTGTATGGCTGAGATCCTCATTAATGACTGCAGATTCTCTTTCAACAGTATTACCAATAATTAGCAGCAATCCCCAACAGCTCCAAGAAGTTGTCCCACTCCTGACAGACAATCAGTCACACATAGCACAAGTGTAAAGATGCAAAGCACAGGCTTGTTCACTGATGGCAAAGGTAAATTCCATCTAGTTCACAGAGTTTATTTTTAGCTGCTCAACAATATACGAAGCAGACATGCTCAAGTCCAAATTTCAGACCTTAAGCAAAGCTGCAATAATTTACACATTTTGACAGTTTGCCTTTCTCTTTCTTCATTTCTACTAACAGTGATGGTGTTAATGTCCTTTATTTTACTCCCTTACTCCCACCTCTGAACACAAATAGTTAAAGAATATACTAGTGTGTATAAGCAAAGAACAGAACACCTTGGAATGAAAGATGTGGCCAAAACATTTTAAAAGAAACTATATAACCTTAATTCGTTAGATAAAGCACTGTGGAATGAAACAGGTGACTTCGCACATCCTTTGCAATGTTTTTTCGTCGCATTGCTACCTTTCCAACTAAAATCTTCCCACTCATCTGTAGACAGAAAGTGTCTCTGAATGGAAGATGATACAGGAAGCCTAAAAACACAGGCGTGCTTCTCCTGAAGAAGATGAAAATATTTAATGGCACACAATAGAATGAAAATGAGCTGTTAGAAACTCAAGCACAAATGTAGAATAGATTGTTAAGTCTGCCAAATACAAAAAAGGCACAGACCTCTGCATTACTGCAGTACTTAATGCAGAACCTATATGGAAGTGAATAACAAATATGTCAGGATTGTCATTCATTTTTAATTCTTTCTGAATGAACATTTTGGATTTAAAAATTAGTCCATTTTCCTGGTTATTTTCCAAATATTTATCTATGGCCACTAATTACTACAGCATGAAAAATGTGACCTTCAAATGTAAAGCAAAATCTTCCCTATTTGTTTAGAATAACTTTATCAGCAAATTTCTTCTATGTCAATGACACAAATTTCTTGCTACAAAAGCATATCACAATTTCAGTACATCTTCTGAGACTGAAGAATACCAGAAATAATAATAAAATGCAAAATTGGAAAAAAACCCACCCAGATCAGACTTCCTCAAAGAGGAAGGGAGGAGTGTGTCTACTCTACCACCTCCTGTATTTTGGCAGTGTCAATGGAAAAACGTAATCAGCTGGCCTGGCTACATTCAGTGCCAAATTAGCCAGAAAATAAGCCAATATTCTGTAAAATACATCATATCAAACTTGATTATCAATAATAAAATGAACAAACTTCTTGAGGCCAAAGAGTTAACATTAAAAAGGGAAAAATGTAATTCCTCTTGAGGGAATGAGACACACTAATCTGCACAGAGATTTATACCCTAAATAAATTTCCAGATGAAGCAGCAAGATCATGGAACTCAATCTTTAGACCAGGTAACAGGCATGTTACCAGTAGGGGGATTAATGAAATAGAGACTGAACCCCCACTCTAGCAGACTCAATCTCAAGAAAAAAAATTTGGAGGGGAAAAAAATTAAAAAGTGGTTAGTATACCAAAATGAAAACCAGAGGAATAGCACCTTAAAATATTGCTTCATCACTCAATTCTTGATCTGGAATATTAACAAGCAAGCATATGAAGGGATGATTCAATTTTGTGTTGAAAGATTTTAAATTTCAATTCATTTTAAGGAAAAATATTTTGGAAGGCTTACTTCTCTTTAATTTAAAAGTGTTAACAGATGGTACAAATTTATTTTGTTTATTAAGTATGTTCTCCTAATCATATGCTACAGGCCTTTCTAGGATGGTGTCTCCCTTTGAGGCCTCTCACCAAAGATCAGTAGCAGTAAAAGGAAGGTTATCTGTATTTGCAGTGGCTTGATTGGGAGGGGATTAAGATGAAGATAATCAAAGTGTTCTGGTTGGCTTGTTTGCTGGCGGGGAATTCAAAACCTCCCTGGACAGTTAGAGCCTCAGTGTAAACAGGGAGAGAAGGGGGAAAAGCACTGGCAGTTGCACATGTGACACATTTTGGATAAGGCAACAGGTTCTGGGGTGGATAAATAATTGGTTAAACAACAGGAAAGTGGGTAGGAGGAGATCCTGCAGTACTTAAAAAAAAAATCACCTAAGGGGTTTTGCAGAGTCAGCACTGTACAGCATCATCATAAGTGGCGTGGAAAAAAGAGAGAAGCAGTGAGAAGACAAACTGCGCTGATGAAGTTTTTCATGGTAGCAAGGACAAGGACAGACTGAAAAATTGCAGAAAAGCTTTATAAGAGTAAGAGCCTGAACAATAGTAAATGGCTTTCAATGTGAATAAATATGAAGCAATATCCATGGGTTAAAACTAGTTTCACATACAGCATGCTGGTCTCTGAATTGACTTATACCAGTCAGTAATGACATCCTGGGGTTGCAACAGAAAGTTCCTTGAAAATATCAGCTCCCTATTTTGTAAGAGCCAAGATATAAAGCAAACACTATGTTCCATTAGGAAAGGAATAGAGACTAAGAAAAAAATATAGACATAGCAATCCATGCTGTATCCACCTCTTGAACTCAATGTGCATTCCCTGTCTCCTCACCTCCAAAGAGATAAATTAGATCACAAATGGGTTTAGAGGAAGACAACCACCACCATAAAAGCCTTGCTATGACAGCTATATAGGAATCACTGAGTAGACTGAGACCTTTTGTCCTGGAAAAGAGCAATCTCAAGGAAGACTTTGTAGAAGTCTATAAAATCATGCATGACAAGGAGAGGGGGTGTGGATGGACTGCCTGCTGTCTCTTTCAGGGCAAGCACTAAAGGGCCTCAGACAAAGCTAGACTAAGCTATTGGGGAGTCAGATTCAAAATTAACAAAAGGACACAGATATTAACGCAGTGGGTAGAACCTCTGTCTCACCACTGAGCAGTTCCTCCATCTTCAGGTTATGCTACAACCAGGTGATTAGTTTATAATAAATAATACAGATTATGATAGAATTGCTTTTCTTCTGATGTTTTAATGAGACTATCAGGCCAGGCTGTCAGATGATGTAATTTGGCACAGCTACACCAAGTTAACAGAGCTATTTAGATGGGCATCATTAAAGGTTATGACCTGAAAATTGAACACACTCAAGTCTGGACTCATGTAGACTCATCACCAAGGGAAAAAGATCAAAGCTAATTTGGAATCTGCAAGCACTGACTGAAGGAAGAACAAATCCAGACAAAACTTAACACAAGGCACAGAAATTTATTTTATTGTTGAGACTTAAGGGCCAGAAATACTTTCATCTTCACCAATCAGCCAAAGGAAGGCTAATGATACTGTTTTGTTATGTGTCCCAATACTCTCGTTACTTGAGAAAAAAACACTTCTCTTCTTGCATAGTACAAGGGAAATTGTTCTGTTCTCAGTAGCTGTCAACAGGAATAAGCAGGAGCAAGACTGAAGTACAGCATACTCTATGCCTGTTTCAGAAAGTCATTTCTCTCTTGAACCAAAAGATCTCAGACTGAGTGAGTCAAGATACATCAATGCTCAAAAACTGATTTGAAGGCTACAAAGTCTGGTGACCTATTGTCTATTAGGTGGGATTAGAAAACATGGGATTTAACTTTAGATGGTATCGTGATTTAACCCAGCAGGCAGCTAAACACCACACAGCCATTTGCTCACTCCCTCCTAGTGGGATGGGGAAGAGAATTGGAAAAAAAAAAGGTAAAACTCGTGGGTTGAGATAAAGACAATTTAACAGGAAAGAAAGGGAAAATAATAATAACGATAAAAGAATATACAAAACAAGTGATGCAAAATGCAATTACTCACCACCTGCTGACCAATGCCCAGCCAGTTCCTGAGCAGCGGACCTCCCAGACAGCTTTTTTCCTATTTTATATACTGAGCATGATGTCATATGCTATGGAGTATCCCTTTGGTCAGTTTGAGTCAGCTGTCCCAGCCATGTCCCCTCCCAGTTTCTTGTGCACTCCCAGCCTATTCACTGGTGGGGTGGCGTGAGAACCAGGAAAAGGCCTTGACTCTGTGTAAGCACTGCTCATGAGTAACTAAAACATCAGTGTGTTATCAGCATTATTCTCATCCTAAATCCAAAACACAGCACTATATCAGGTACCAGAAAGAAAATTAACTCTATGCCACCTGAAACCAGGGCAGATGGGGAAAGTGGGTGCTGGAAAAGGTCACTATCAGTGTATGTCCCTTTCCTACTTTTTGGCACTAAAAAATCACAACATTGAGTATATAAAATAACTTTTCCTGTGTTGACAATGTTACAATTTAAACTTTTTCAAGGCATGTGTTCTTTTAAGGGAGTTCATCCCATCTCCAGACTATAGTACTAGACTGCAGGTAGTTGCAATGATGATAATGTTTTTTATTATTATTAGGTTGTATTTACAATCCTGGTGCTATTCATTTTAGGCGGTATGGCCAGGTGTGGGGAAGAGCAAAGGCAGAGTGCAAAAGAGTACAATGGCATTTCTTGTACTTCTTCAGCAAAGAAACCAACTAAATTCAGGTAGGAATGTATCTTTTTCTTCTACTAAACACACATAATGCAAGGAACCAGACTGCATTTCCAACCACTCAGCATCAGCAGGGGTATAAAAAAGCCACACTGACTCTGGGACTAGTTCCTTGTATCCACGGAGTTCCTAGAGAAGCAGTTCCCCACCAGTGAGGCAGAACCATGCTTCAGATGAAGTGTGAAGGCCAAGCTGATGAGTTCTGCTGGATGCTTGCAGGCTCTGCAGACTATTAGAAGGCAGCAACAGCAGCCTTGCAACCTGAACAAATCATCAAGCAAAGAAAAATAATTGCTTGAAACATTGCAGCTGAGCCTAACATGAGAAGCTTAGCAACGAGGCTGGGAATCAGTGTCCAAGAAATACCTCATTCATAGCTGGGAAGTGCAGTATTATACTATTTCTGGAGCTCTAAGAGACCCAGCTCTCTCAGCTAATGTGGTACCTAGGCTGGAAATAATATCTTCCCACAGGGGCATGACAATCACTACTGAAATCAGCCAGTAAATGGACAATATTAGATTTTCAGAAATGTTAATTAGCCAGCACTTTCTAGTGATCTCTGTAAAACGTGCTGATTTATCAACAGTTTTGAAAATCAGGCTTCAATACACTCTATCACCACATCAGGCATCTCTCCCATCTATACTGCTAGACTCAGCTCCACAGAAATTATGGTCCAAAAGACAGTCACTCAGTAGATATCAGTAGAACACCTATTACAACACATACTGCATTCATCCATCCTAGCAGTACTGCTTTGTACATGCCATAACCTGTGTTGGACAGATTTAGCTCTCATCTCCATCACCATAAATTTGGAGTCACTCTGCAGAAAAAAATAAAAAGGCAGCCAGTCAGGATTTACAAGTGTCAATTTGCTCCTTTGTAACACAAAAATTAAAGAGGGGTTAGCCATCAGCTATATTGCTTATATGACAAACCATCTGTCAGGTAAAAAAAAAACCAAAACCCAACCAAAAAAAGAACAGTTGCCAAATCATTCTAACTGAAATGTCAGTTTCAATTTCTAAGGTAATTCTAAGAATAAACTGTCAGCAAATGTTGTTCCTATAACAATGTTTGGTAAAGCTTGACACATTATAAAGTTGTGGGTTCTCCAATACATTTCACAACAGCATTCAACAAAAACATGTTTTAGTCAGATTTTATTTTTGGGTTGATATTGAAATCTGAAGATTTATGTAGAAAGCTGAACAAATCACTTCTAGAGATGTAAGGGTCAGGTGGGCCGTTAACTTTCAACTATGAAAAAGATACTTAGCAGATAGAATATAGATTATGAATATTAACCTGATAAAAGCCAAAGTTTTTTGTGCCTTGAGGAAAATGAATTAGAAAAGCAAAAATGTAAGATTTGTTATTCCAAACCTGGTGGTATCATACAAATTGAAATTGACAGGAAATCACTACCAGATTTTTGTAATAAATATGGTGCTATACACTGATAGCAGTAAGTACCTTCATCCACATATTAAAATCCATTTTATGCCTCATTAGAAGTACTCATCATTTTGTCATTTTCATAAATCTTTTTGTTTGTTTTGCATCAGCACACTTAAAGAAAATTACATAGTACCTCTGTCTAGACAGCCTTTTTAAAAAAAATATATACATGTTGCATCACATTGAACATTTTTGAACCTTTGCTTCAGCATGTTTCTTCCATATTTTTCCTACGCTTCTGCCATACTGAATAATACTAACAAGTACTATTATTTTCTGATAAATAGTAAAAGTTCAGAAAAGGAAGGCTATGTAACAAAGCCACACACACACTCTGCTAGGCTGCAACTTAATAATAGGAAGATATCTTCAGCAACAGAATATCCAGATCTTGCATAGCAAAAGCCAGCTACTCTCAGGAGAGTTCTGCAAGGTCTGCCTGTTGCTCAGAGGCTAAGGATGCTCAAGCCAAATCTTTCCTGTAAGTTAGGCACTGTAATCCTTAGACATGTCCTGTAATGCATTTACTCTCCAGTGTATTTCCTTCTATACATCATGATAGTTACTCATAAGCATTAAGTCAAAGCTTTCTGAAATCAATAGGGGGAAAAAAAAAAAATCTCTTTATACTAGTGTTATTAAGGCCTGCAGAATCTAGCCATCATTTTTAAAGCCCTGATAGAGTCACACACTTAAGCTTGCATCTTAAGTGGGTACTTTAAGAGCATTCACAAACTGAACATACAGGAAGTCATTCCTGCAGCAAAAATTCGTATTATGCTAAGTTTTGAGTGCCTTAGTAGGGTGTGCTCCTGAGAACTTCAGCGACTGCTTTCTTGAGAAAGAACCTCAGGACACGGTCTCGTAACAGAAACTGCTACGACATTCACTGTCCTCACATGTCTTGCATCGTTGGATAAATGTTAACAGAAATGAACAGTTCAGAGGTGATCACGCATCAAGTGATATCATTAACTCTAAGTTTTTCAGAAAGGATATATCAGGATTGAGATCAAAAGAAAAGAGTGGAGGGGTTGTTTTCCTCCCCCCCCCCCCCAACTTGTTTTGGCAGTCTTCAGTAAACATAGCTGCCTCAAGCAAAACTCTGGTCCATTCTCAGGGGACATCACTGAACCTATCTGTTTAATACTGATCACAAGATGCTTTTTGTTCTTGGCATGCAGTAGGGAGAGTATTCTGAGATGCGAGACTCACTCTGAAAAACTGGGAGCAAGAAAAACAAACAAGGAAAAAAAATTAGCAGATTTAAGCAGTAATTGGCAAACAGTAAGAAATGAACAGACTAAGGCATGGCAATAAATTAACTGCATATTTTGGCTTACTACAGAAACAATACAGAAAATTGTGTCTTTGCCTTCCATTACTACATACCCTTACTAGCATTTATATTACACAAATATTGCATTTGTGGTCAAGGATCATTTAAATGCATTGTAATATCTTTAACCATAAAGTTCTTTGGTCAGATCGAGATCTCATTTACACAAGTTTGAGAGGGTAGCATGTATTACTGATTCTTTGTACTCCCACTGCAATTTATCTTGGCTACTCTGTTCTATTTCCTTACACTCAAATGATAATCTTGGTAATAGAGGATACATCTTTTTGTTCTGGGTTTATTCAGAACACACTGGATTCTCATCTGTCATACACCCCAACAGTAGTATGAATAGCAGTAACCACATAGATCCAGATTTGGTTATACAACTTTTGCACATGATGTTAAAACATTAAAAATATAACTTTATCATTCACTATTAAAAATATTGAGTAGGTTTTTTGCCAAAAAATTCAATCACAGATAACTGAACCGATGTTTTGGCTGAAACAGGCTTCAACTGGAACATTCACACATACGAAAAATGACCTCTTAATACTGGTAGAATATTATGATTTTAGAGCTTTCTTAAATTTCATTTCAACAAAGACCATTAACCAAATATTTGCAACATGTGTTAGCTCTTTTAAAATATTGATAGAGATGGTTTACAAAAAAAAATACTAATCGCAATGCTTCCTTTTGACTAAAAGCACAAACACACATACACAAGTTTATATAACTCTGGATGTCTAAAAAGTGCCTTAATTCCCCTTAAGTCCACTCATTAGTATAGATATATATACACACACATACACACAGTTTTATATATATACCCAAATTAGAAACCCCTGCTTGAACTTTGACCCTCCAGGGACACTGCCTTGGTGTTCAAACCTTCTCCCCCTGCCCCCACCAAAGGAAAAACCAGCATTTGGGCTTCCTACAGAGCAGTATGCAAATACAGAGAGTAGCACTGAGAGTGACTCCTGAGCAGGCGCATGCCTGGATCATGCTTTGTTAGGGGGGTTGGGCTAGATGATCTCTCAAGGTCCCTTCCAACCCAAAGCATTCTATGATTCTATGATTCTCTAATGGCAGCCTCCCATGGAATTTAACTGCCTGAAATGTCACCAGTCCCCTCTCTCTGATCCATCCGAGCACCTCACCTTGCAGGCTCACAACTCATGCAGGCAGTTGGTAGGCTGCCATTTCATATTAATTCAGGCTGATGTGAGTTACAGAAGCTGTGGTCCCAAATTCCTCCCTGCCCCTCGACATGTGGCTACACACCTACCCCTCTACCCCCTTAAGCCAGTAGCCACATTTATATAACTGGATAGTGAATTTCTTTAGCCAGATCAGTTCCCTGAAATCTAAATCCTAGTTTAAAAGAGCAATTAATTTTCAGCTGGATCCACACCTTGAGTGATCAACTCCTGGCAGCACTGCAAGACAGAGAAATGTGCAAGACACATTGCTCAGGGCAGGAAAGAAGAGGGCAGATTCACAGAATCCCTAACTCACATCAGCCTGCCCTGTGCCTTCAAGATGCTTGCAAAAATGAAAACAGCAGCAAGAAGAAAACCTTTTTTTTTTTACTCAAATTTATTGTCTAATTCTTCTTTTTTGCTTTTGTCTTTTCATTTTTTAAATATCTGGTTTTGAATAACATTTAGGCAAATCTCCTCTTGAAACAGCATTTTGCAACAGACCAGATATGCAGCCTATAAAAAAAGATAAAGCAAACTGTGTGTTTTTCTGAAACTTTGGGGTTTTCTCCCTCAAATTAATCATTGAATTGGTATGAATCCCCAAACACTTTTGATCAATCATAAATGTATTTTCCATTAAAATCTCACTCCAGTACACTTTGCCTGCCTGTAGTTAATGGGCATATTTCGATGTCTAATCCTAATATATTTGCCAAACCTAGCTCTTTAGAGAAAAGTAATATTAAATTTACAGAAGTAGTGCACCTTTTGCCATCAACTGAACAGACCAGACTGGTAAGCAACATTTAATAACTATAAAAATGTAAATAATTTAATTGGTATTTATTTTATGATTAGCAACTAAAGTTTTATAATTTATAAAAAGCAGTCTATAATAAATACAGCTATTACTATTACAGGCAAGTGGCAGAATAAAGACATGAATTTGTTGAGAGGAAGAAAAGCTGAAGAAGTACAGGGGGTGGGTGCAGGTAAAAAAAATATTGTGTGAAGAACAGAAGCCATGGGAAGCACACCTGCACAGAGGGTTTTCAGTTGTGAGAATTAACTGTAAAGATTAATACAGACATGGTGCTAAGAGACAAATTCCCATTTTTCATTCTCATTCCCCTTCACATGAATGCATTTATATGTTTGAAAGCACGCCTGCCAGTGAAAAGAGTTAGCATCACCTAATTCTCACCTCCACTTTTCTGTTGTTTTGAAGAATACATTTCAACAATAAAGGACATGAAAACTGGAAACCACAACTATAAGGAGCTCAGACAGTACGCCAGGGAAGACAGGGACAGGAGGTGCTGTCCCCACCAATACCTTCAGATCTATGATAGCTTTTGGCTTGTTATGTTTTATTCCTCTCTCTATCCTCGTGTATTTAGACATGGGAGTTTAGGTTCTACTCCTTCTAAAAGTCTGACATTTGACAGCAGTTTTGGCATTGACATGGAGAAAGACATGGGTATGAATCTTGCCAGATTTTTAGCCTAGCAGTCAGTTTTCATGTCGCCATGAACCATTCACTTGGTAGGAGCAAGTGCCAGAAGACAAGTACTGCTACTTTAGGGAACCAAAGGAGGGAAGCTGCAGGAGCGGTTCACATGCAGGAGGTAACAGCAACTCCTCAAGCCCCTGCCATTTCTCTGTATGACGTGATGGGGTTGGGCAGGTAGCTGAGAGCCAGGAGGAGCTTTGTTCTTCAAAGGTACCTACCCATTTATTTGAGGGCACATGCTAATATGAGCACTTACCTCAGATACAGAGAGTATTAGGCAATATGAATTTACCTTGTCCTGTTTCTACTTGAAAGAGCACTTAGATTTGTACTAAGGAAATGGCCTTCTCACTCTTACATTTCTTCCACCTTTCCATCTGTTTTCAAGGGTCCAGGCAGCAGGAGGATGTCCACTGCCTCAATTCCTGGATTTGGCTTACGGCTTTTATTGTATATTTCCTTGGCTACGCTTCTTATTGTGATTTTAATTACACTGGAGTGCTCCATAATTATATGCCAATTATTTTCTTTGATAATAACCATTGACACATACAAGTGAAGGAATCCGTTTCAGAGCTA
Source organism: Pelecanus crispus (assembly GCF_030463565.1). Taxonomy (NCBI): domain Eukaryota; kingdom Metazoa; phylum Chordata; class Aves; order Pelecaniformes; family Pelecanidae; genus Pelecanus; species Pelecanus crispus. The sequence continues at coordinate 84,128,489 of NC_134643.1, read as the reverse complement.
CCTATTAGTCTTTTGTGGTACTTAAAATTCTACAACATTAACAAAATTGGTTTTACATGATAATTACATTTACATCTTTTATGAAATAATGGAAACTGAGAATTAATTACAAGGAGCAGAGTACATTACTACAGAATAGCTATACTGATATCAGGAGGGTTACCAATCACTGTATTATAAACTACATCTGCTTTTTAATACCAAGATGAGCTGTCTTTAATAACAAAATCCAGCAGGTCTCCTGATATGTGGGTTTTGTCCTGCCAGGGAGCGAGTCTGATAATGCTAGTAGAACATTATGAAGATCTGGAAATTAAGAACAATTTACAGCTGGATCTTGGAGCATTTAAAAACATTCTTTGTGCTGACTTTTCTCTGAAAAGACTTGCCAGTTGGTGGCCAGATGCGACACAATGCTGCTAAACCACCAAATACTTTCCAGGAGAGTCACTTGTGAACTGTGGCTCACAGGTGAAAAACAAACTGGGATCCCTTGTGGTGCAAGCTGTGACTTACACCGTTACCATGGTGCTCTCAAATGCCTCCTGCAACAGAGCAGTTTAAAAGTAATGCAAGTCTTCTAATGAGCAAACTCTGGTGTCTAACTGAAGCTGAGCTTTGCCAGCTTTAGGTGAGCATTTTCTTAAGGACGGTGTCACTTTAAAACTGGAGAGAATAAGGGAGAAACAAATCTTTACACAGAAGTCTTTAAGAGACAAGCAGCCATGAAGTATAAAGTCCTCATGTAAGTAACAGTCCTCAGACTTTCACAGACAAGCAGATGTCTTGACCATTATGAATTCATGTAGGTCTGTGACTGATCATAACTGATGGACAGCAGGGAAGGAGGAAGGACTGACTTCACAGAGACCAAAGAAAGATACGCAGTCATACTGAGTTATCAGCCCAGTGTATCAAGAAGAGAATTCACCCTAAAGTGTAAATTTTCCATGCTGTGCATGGGGATTTAGTCACCTAACTCCCATTAACGTTAATGGGAATTGTGCAGCCTGATGCCACTCTGCTAATTTTTTTTTTCCTAGTTGCTCTATTCAGGCAAAAGTAACTGCTGATCTGAAACAACAGAAACAAGTATGTGATACAGTTTGGAATGATTTGCTTTGTCCTATGATTAAAAGACTTTACGATGAATGGCAAAGCAACTTCTAGCTGAAATCAATCTGATTACAACCTCCTGTATGGCTTATGTATCACAGTTCTCTTTTTTTAGGAAGTAGGCATTGGCAGAACCGTGGTTAATACACAGAACTCATCTCAGTTTGACTAAGCTGTAGCTAAAGGTCTTTTCTCCAGAAGTCCCAAACTGTGGTATGTTAAATGCTTATCATGCTAAGCCCCTTTCAGGGACAGCCTGCTACAGTATGCAGCCTTAGAGCCCAGATCACACTGGAGAGAGGGAAGTGACCTTGGTTCTTGCAGAACCGCATGGGCCCTACCTTCACCTGCATAGACCTGCCAGGTCATTGTGGAAGGGAGAGAAGAACTTCTGTGAGCATTGCCTGAATGCATGATAACATTGTAACAATGCAGATGCCATCATGGTGGCTATGAATTATGACAGTATATTCTTTTTTTTTCTATTTGTTCTTAAAAATGGAAAACATAAATGAGACTCCTACCAGATTGAAAACACAGCCTCTTGAAACTATTTTTAAAACATGAAGCGCTGCAGTGTTCCCAAGTGCTATACATGCAACAGTTCCCACTGCTATGAACAACTAGATGCTCAACATTTCTGAAATTAGGAACAACATTCAGAAGCTGCCGGTTAGGTATCATCAAATATATTAATCCTTACATTAAAGTAAAATACATCAGGCCTTCAAAAACCTTGCATGGTTCCAGATTTCTTCTGTTTCCCCTTGAATGATGTTGTCAGTCTGCAAACCCATTCATTAAAATCAGATCATGCAGACCAACACTCACTCCATTTCACTGAAAACGTGAGAAGTGAGATAGCATTTGGTTCCATAGTGCTACCTCTGGTGATGCAAATAGGTGGAGTTCTCAGGTAGCGCAGAATTTGCAAGTAACTTTGTGCCATTCTTGAAAGAGACAGGAAAACTGGAGAAGAGTTTGACTGCAGAAGAGTTGTATTTCTGATGTTTCCAGTGGCCAAAACAGATCCTTTGACAGCTGGAAAATAACGGAGCATACCCAAGCTACAGAAGCTATAGATGAACATAGTCACCATCAGCACAGTCCAAATTTAAACAAAACCTGGACTTATTGTTAACTCCCATGCAGACCCAGCACATAGAGCAGTGAACCACACTCTTCACTTCTGCCTCCACTTATATATATACAGAGAGAGAGAGAGAGTCTATCTTCAGATTCTTGTTGTCTTGCAGTAGAAGTGGGACAGCTAACTAATCTTTGCCTTTATGACAGCTTCCCACCACTAAATCTGTGCTCATCCACACACACTACTACTGAGTTGATGGAGCTCAGCACCTACCTAGAACTTAGGTCTAGGAAGGATTTAAGAAACAGTTTGTGTTGAAGATGACACTCGGATTTCTAAGGGAAAATGACTTTTTTTTCCTTTAAAAAACACTTTCACCATCCATACTTAACAGCTTGAACATGAATCCAGTTTTCATTCTAAAATGTCTCCCTTTCATATACAGGATAACATTTTAAAATGTACACACCATAAAAAGGTTTAGTTGTGCATCTGGAAGAGAATAATTCCTTCCCTATAGTGGCTCTTTTCCTGGAGAAATATGCTTGCCTGTCTAGTCATAATGTCACAAGCAACAGTCCTTTTAATAACTTAACTTTGGGCTGAATGACACACACAACCATTAGAGTCATCAGTAAAGCAACAAGACTTTAAAAGAATCCAAAACATATAAAAAGAATCCCACAAGCCTGAGTCATTATTTACATTACCTGTCCCTGGATCTGCTAAAGGATAGCAAATTCCACCCCCTCACTCTGCACATACACGAACAGTTGTTTTTCCCCTTAAGACAGTCCTATCCTTCTTCAAAGACTCATTTCCATAGTCAGATACCACCCCCAGCCTTTTCTCTGCTGGAATCTGTTCCTGAATCTGAGATGGCAGAAGCTGTACCATTAGTTGGTTTGTCAAGAGGATTTTTCTTTCCATGTTCCTGCAGGGTTTCTTCCTCCTCCTCCTCCTCTCTCCTCCTGTCCCTCACTCCCTCTCTCTCTTTTTTTGACATTCCAGTTTTAATTTCTAACTCCTTTTCTATCCTTGCCCCCAGCTAAGCCATTCAAAAGTATTCATTGTCACTCCCATAAAAATGGACCGGATTTTGCTCTGATTTGTGAGCTGAGAAAAAAATAACACTGGACTGATGCTTACTATGACAATCCAGAAGCTCTGGACAGTCAAGGCTTTTCCATAGCCAGTTGCATCAGAGGCCAAAACAGAAGTAGCAGAGGTGGAAGATGCCTTTCTAAGAAACCGCTTACTGCTTCACTTGAAACTGTTCTTTTACCCTGCAGTGAGAAGGCATGGCACCTCTGGTTTGCTCTCCCTGGCTCTGAAGGAGAATGCTGTATCTGCTCACTGGAAGATGTGTCCACCCTTTTCTTCCATAGAGAAAGAATTGACTGAGGAACAAATCCTATTCTATATTTTTTTCCAACATAAGCAAAATGAATTTGTTTCTCACTGTTATCCTTGCTTCTCAGTTTCTGTATGTCAGACACAGAGTTTTCAGACAGAAACTGCTTTTTAATCTGCTTCCATACAGGCCAAAAAGTACAAGGGAAGAACAGTGAGGCACCATCTTATCTCTGGTCTTTTATAACATAAACCAGTATATAAATTAGTGTTGATGTTTATAAAAGAAACATATTAAAAATAGGGAGCACTTATGTACAGTGTTGCATCCTCTCCCAGGTAGAATTCTCAGTGTGTCTCACTTACAGAAAGGAGTTTCAGACAGACCACCCTGCTTTCCCTTGCATGAGGTGTGAAATCATGACTAAGAAGCAATTCCTTCCCAAAATGACAAATCATACAGCAGCTACTCAATCAGCAGGAATGCAGAAGTGATCACTCCCTTGGTATCAGACATACCTGTAGGGCTGTTTGCTGCTATAGACAAAGTAGGCAATTGCTTGGAGACAGCAAAGCAAAGAAAGTCCCTTTTCCCCTACAACAGAATCTCTGAAATTCAGGATTTCTTCTTCTGCCAAAGAACAGGTTGAGATGCATCAGGCAGCGGGTACTGCAGTTGGGGCAGTCCTCACCCAGCACCTGTAGAAGTTACTTCCTCACCCCAATCAACAGCAGCATGTTTTCTGTCCTTTAAATGTCAGAAAAGCAACAAATCCCAGGACCAAAATCCCCAAACTATCTCATATTTTACTGTTTTATTTTTGTGAAATTACTATTCAAGATGCTGTGATCTAAACAGCTTACTGAAATTATCACTACTTCATCCTCCAAGTCTCCTCTGCAGGCACTCTAGCTACTGCAGCGTCATCAGTGCAGTGCAGCATCCCTCAGGGCTTCCTGTATTGCTCTTCAAATTGTCTCCATGGATTTAACTTGCAGATTATAATTTCTGCTGCAAACAAGACCACTGATAATTAAAAAATGTTTTCATGGATTCATCTGCGAATAAGCCAAGCAGCTGATTGCGCTGCTTTTCATCCCCTATCTTACACATGTTCAGCTCTCTCCCTGCTATGCCCTAGCAGAGACGTATAAGCCATTTCTGTGGGCTTCTCATCTATTGAGCAGTTTGTAGAAATGGAAGTAGCTTCTCCAGCAGGAGGACACAGAACCCAACACAGGACACAGTGAAATGGGGACACAAATTCAAGAGGCTATTTGCCATTTCTGCCAGGCAAGTCTGATAGAAACAGCATTGTGTAAAAATAGTAAATGTAAAAGTAGGATGCTGTTTGCCCAGCTCCCATTGTAAATATCACCAGAATGCACACCCCAAATCTACCACCATCTGAAATCCAAGATATTGATGCCTCTGTTTCCCTACCTGCAGATGATTGATGAGATTTACCATTGCTGGCCCAAGAGTTCTAAAAATGTTATTGATAACATACTGGCCCATTTTTGTACATCTCCTCAATTTTCTCTAAATCCCTTCGAAGCCACTTTGACTAAGATACCTAATAGCTGAGCATTAAGTGTCTGGATGTTAATTAAAACACAGAGTGAGTCTGTCTGCCCATTCATCTATTGAAGTCACAACACAATCATTAAAAACAGGACTTATAGTATGGACTTTTCAGCTTTGACAGCTCAGCCATTCTACCTAGCCACCTGTATCATCGATCATTATTTTAATACTGATCGAACCACATCTACCTCCCATGGGGCTACTCCAAAATCCGCTCTAAAATGGAGAAATAATTTCCTCTTAAATAGTTAATCAACTTGCCAATATTTTCATCATGTCCACTTCACTATCACTGAAAACCTTGCCTTGCCTGTTCAGCTTTAATTTTATCAGAGCTGTGTATTACATTTCAGCCCCATATAAATAACATACAGGAGCAGAACATGTTTTAGCTAATTAATGCTTCTGTAACTAGAGTAGTTGAAAAATAACCATCAAATATTTATATAATGGGTACACGAAGAGGCCCCCAAAGTAGTATTGCCTTGTTCTGAGTGCTGTACTAAGAGAGAGTGAAATACAAAGTCCAAAGACCTAGAGCACAAAAGACCCCAACCTGCTTCCAATACTTCATTACTCTGCATGCATTCTCATTGGCTTCAGGAGGTGTTCATTAACATGGATAAAGGTCTTGGACTCATATTAAATTTCCCTATCCTTTTAAAATTAATGTCAGCTATTATTAAGCTTTCCTCTGCACTTTAGATGAATGAACTTTTTGAGACAACTATAACATTCACACTGAGTACCTGCAAGATGTCTCACATGTACTAAGGGCATGAGGTACTTTTCTTGGAATTATCCACAAATCACATTGACAGATTTTGGAAAAAGACATCATTTTTCCAGGCTCTTAATTACTACTAAATTAAGCAATATCCATAACCTTCTCCCTAAAAGTTGAAATATTTTATACAAAAACATGTTTTGTCAAGGTAAAAAAGGTCTATCCAAATAAATTAAACTCTTGGCCATTGGAATTCCACTTTTTCACGCTGAAAGTATTAACATTAAAATAAGCTACATATGACATAAATGTGATGTTAGGGAACATAGCAGACCTGAGAAAACAACTCATATAGCAAGAACATTGATGGCACTGCTCAACAGAAATGTCCTCAGCTAGAGGTGGGGATAGGAGGAGACAGAGAAAGAAAAAGCCCCTCTGTATTGAATAATTTACCATGATATTATTTTGGCTACTCTTGTCCTTTACAGCTGACAGAAGATAAAAGATAAAGCCTTCTCCCACTGGCATATGGGGAGCACCTAGTGTGACAGAACAGTGCAATTTAATCCCATAGATAAAATCTAGCTGCAGCACTATAAGCTTTTGTTTGGTTCAGGTTTGGAGCATGGCGGGGGCGGGGGGCGGGGCAGGGAGGGAGTGGTTTGCAGGTTGAGGTTGTTTGGGTTTGGGGTTTTTTGGGGGAGGTTTTTTTTTTGTTTTTGTTTGCTTTGGTTTTTAGTGTGTGTTTTGTTTTGTTTTTTTTTAACACAAAAATTCAACAACATGCCTTGGAATATCAAGCAGAAAAATCTAGTCACAACCACCATCATCAGTAGCATCGTTATCAACAGTACTTCATAAAGTGATACATTGAGGACCTTAAGGACTTCCTTGCCTCAAAGTGTAATGTAGCCAACAGAGTTTAATGACACATCCTTAAAACTATGCTAGTTCTAAAATTCAAGTTAGATGAGCTTCTTGGAGGGTAATTTACACTTGGTTTTAAAATTGTGTTCATCTTCCCGTTAAAAGATATTTTCATCTCTTAAATGTTATTTAGCAAAGTACATTTCATTTCTGATGTACTCAAAAATGATCCTACTTTGTCAGAATGCCAAGGTGTATCTCTAGTGTCTTCTTATTCTATTCCTATTATGCTTTGCCATAATACATTGAATGATTGAATACAGTACATGTTGCATTTGCAGTCATTAAAGCAGTAGTACCACTTGAATTTAAGTGAACTACTGATGCTCCACATTAAATGAAACAAAACAATCAGTTTCCTCAGGGGAAAAAAAAGAAAAAAAGAAAAAAAAATTCAACGCCAAGAACCACCTGCAATGTCAATGGTATTTATTGCCCTTCCTGGGAATCAGGGTGGAATATTTGAGGGTACTCTTAAGGTGGCCCTATCTCAGGCAATTCTTTGTGTATCCAATGCTAAATTTGACTTTTGCCACTAATGTTAAATAGGGTTTATTTGGAGATGACTGTCAGGGATGTGGCAGCTAGCTCACAAGGGTAAATGTGACCTGCTGCTATTCCTTCACAGTTTACAAAGACATGCCAAAGAATCTGGGTTCTGGCATGGACATTTTGGAAAAAGAGTTTTACTGTACTTTTAACTGTGTTACTTTGAAGCAGAGGAAGCAAATCCTGCAAATGCTTAACACATGTAGATTAGCATAAGTGTTTACAGGATCTGTATTTGTGGGGTCTATATTAGTCGCTATGTAATATCATAAAATACAAGGTTGTTACTTCTGCATACACATGCAAGAGTCAACACCAGGCTTATTTTATCTAACTTCATAGACTGGTCAAACAGAGCAGTCACAGATGCAAGCATTATTTTTACTCATAGCAAACTATGCAAAACAGTAGTTCCCTGTTGCTATGTTGCTGTCATCAGATGTCAATAGGGAGTTTCCTCTTCTGTCTTATTCTTTCCACCAAATATGACTTCCATATAACCCTAAATTATACTAATTCAGTCATTTTCATGGGCACAGGCTACACTGGACCACCCAAATGTTTTGATTTGAACAGAAGATAACCAGCCAAAGAGCTTCTTAAACCTGATCTGCCACTTCTGGTCTCTGACACACAGAACAAGAAGATTGAAAGTTGATGGTGGCAGTATTTGTTATAGCACATGAATACATGCTATGGATCAGGTATGACTTTACCAGGGAGCATCATAAGAAGGCTGTCAAATCTTATTACGACCACCCATCATTATGGGTACTCAGTGTCACATTAGAGAGGAAAAAGTTGCAATATTCAGCTTCATGCCTGTTGCCTTCATTGTGCACTTTGTCTTTTTTTGTCTCTCAGTTTAAAAAGAGGAAAACAAAAAACACCAAGGTTATACTAAAAGAGAACAAAACTTCTCTGTAGGACAGCAATAACAAATGATAGAAAGCTATAAGGAAGTTGAAAACTAGTCAAAAATTCCTTAATTGACAAATAATAACTGGGTGGATATGGAGACAGACCATAATCTTGCCTACTTTACACATATTCCAAAAAGAGTAATACTCCCCTCTCCACATACAAATTATATATGTTCATTTATTTTCTTGTCTCTATTCTTTTACACAATGAATTGGAAATACAAATGAGAAAGGTGTTTGTCCCTAGTTAGTCAACATGTAACACCATATTAACATCATGTGTTAACAAACATAGCAACACCATGGAAAATCCCACTTTGTCAAAAGGTAGTTGTAGAAATAAAGATTTTTAAATTGTCATAATGCTATCCTGTGTTCCTAGAGATGAACTTCCTGACATCTAAATAGTTTTAGCCTACAAAAGCAGCTTCTAGAGGAACTCAGCCTACTAACCTCACAGGATATTTGAGTAGCCTGATAGAAAAGATGCTGTGCTTAGTTCATTTAGGTTAATCAAGCTTAAAGTCTTTACAAAGTAGGGTTAACTGAGATCATAGACTAAGCAACTTTCCAGCCATGAGAAGACAGATGCCCTTAGAAGTCATTAAGTGCTGAACCAGCTATATTACTCAGTGAATATATCCTTCATGACTCCCACAATATCAGTAGAAAAAGGAAAATGGCTTGTTCCCTATTTTTTTTTTGCTTGAACAAAAAAAAACCCAAACAATGAGGTTAACGAGAACCAGAACTACATAGACTCTATCAAATATAATTTTTTTAGCTGTATAGCTATTATAGACCACCTAGAAAGGACAGCGCAGAGATGTTCCTTGAAGACCACAGACACAGCAGATACCCTTTTGCCCTCTTTCTTTTTATTGCTACTGCTTCAAGTAAAAACTGATGCTGTTTCAAGAAAGAGATTCTGTTCAGGATATCCTATTGTTCTTAAATTAGTATTTTTCTTTGCAAGACCATATGCATGTGACATAAGGTAGAGAAACCAAGACCTGTTCTAACCCAAGGGTCCAAAAGTGGAGTCCCTCATACAGGACCTGCAGCACAGAGGACTCTTTTGAGTTACCTTTGCAGCCAGCCCTCTGAGCAGGAGATCAGACTCATCTTAGGACCTGGTTCAGAATATATGGCAAGAGTGATATATGTATTAGACAATATGTCTCAGCTTCCAATAATACTGTTTGAAAAGGATCCACTTGTTAGACTAGCACTGAAACAAAAAAAAAAGCCAAGCATGCATGTTCAGCATAAATCACTAGAAATTTACTAGTTGAAAGTCCACTGTGTTATACATCAAAAATACAGCATGCTATTATTAAGCCAGTTCTGAGTTTAATGAACCTATAGACACATACTTTTCCTAGGACTAAAATCAGAAGTTGTTCTCATATCAGCTCAACACACAATTTTAATCAACATATAAGGCTGGCTGTACCCTTCACATGTGCCTGATCAGCATGTTCTGTGAAATTCACAGCAAGGTAACAAAGACAGCAGCCTCAGCATCTTTTAACAGGAATTAACTAACAGGAGAAAAAAAACAGCCAAGTGAGAAAAAGAAAAGGAAGTAAAAGCCACGTGTCTTGGGCAGGGAAGAAAAAGGATAATGCATAGTCCATAGATTCTGGAGGGAAAAACACTTTCCTCCTTTGATTAGACACCTTGTGTGTTGAGAGAGTGATGGCGGGAGTGACTACGTACATACACATATACAGATAGAGAAGTGATGGGTTGCATTTTTTGTAATTTTCAAAATTTTCCCCATAAAAGAACTGGTCACCGAATAATTTCCTCAGAACTTTCCAGTTCTTTTACAAAAAGCCTTTTCCTCTTCAGAAGGAAAACCATGACAAAAAGTTTTTTCTTGATCATCTCTCTGTGACATCATTTATTACTTTGTATATTATTTAAGAGCGCATGTCATCACTTGGAAGGGGTCCGAACCAGAATTTGAATCCAGCTGGACTTCGGGTAAGTAATGAGTCGAATAATCAAATCCAAATCTCCTGCTAGACTTTTCAGATTCTGATGAAATTCAGAACTGAAAGAAACCTTCAAAACCAGCTGTTCTCAGGGGGTTTATACAATTTGGCTATAAAAATCATAGCGGTAAGATAGTCATGTGTTAACAGTATTGAACCTTAACCCCAATGCTTAGCATAAAAGAATCAGGATCTGAGATCACTTTTTTCTGTTCAGTGCAAGGATGGCTCAGCCAGGCTGTGCAGTGAAATACAACCCATAGCCACCTGCAACTCAGTAAACTGAGCAAGGAAAATGTTAAGAGTCAAAAGGCCTTTCTGTTTCTTTCTAATCCTGCCAGTGATTTAACATGTGTATGCTATGCCAAGTTAGCTAGACTCAACTTTTCAGATGCAATCTGCAATTTGGTCCACACTTTGGAAGTGTTAACTGGTTGCACTGAAAGCAGTATGAGCTGTAAGTTCTCAGCACCTCTGAAAAGAAGCCCTAAGTTTCTTAAATTTTGAGTCAAAAACAATAGAGCACCTGAAACTAGAACCCAGTGGGGACTTCCCTTCAACAGATATAAATATCCATGGCTTTCAAAGACGTCCAAAGGGATAGCACAGCGCTCAGTGCATCAACATGGGATTTGGAAGACCCGTGCTCAATTGGCCGACTGGCTACAGTCAAGTAACCTAACCACAGTTCCCAGCTGATACGACCATAGCGCTTTCCAATATCACACACATGTGGTGAGAATAAATACAGTAAAGCCTGGGAGGTTCTCCTGTTGCAGTGTAGGAGCTCTTCATTTTGTAGGTGGAATGAAGAAAATGACACAAAGCTTACTTGTGGCTGGGAAGAAAAGTAAGAGTCACACTGAAAATCACTGAGTTATTCCGAGGAAATATAAAATGTCTTCAGAGCAAATTACTTAAAAACCTTTCTCATTTTAACAATATTAAAATGTAAACACAATTTTTTCTAAGAAAAATGTGTTCACTGCAAGCCATAAGAACATTTAGATAAATAAGTTTTCTACAGAAGTAAGATTGAAATTGCCACTCAATACTGCATTAAACAACAACAACAACCACGTATTTCCCAGGCAGTAAGAACCAAGCAATACAGAAACACCCCCGCCATCTTCTTCTTGGCTCCACACCTTATTTCAGGCATGTATGAAAATAGCTTACACAACATACTTCTTCAGATCCCTAATTGGTTGTTGCCACGGCAGCAGCATTTGACCCAGGGATGTTCAGTACTGAACTACTGTTCAGCAGTAACAAGCTGTCTTCAGGATTAGCTCCTCAAGCTGGCCATGAGACATACCTCCAGGACATCCTACACTTGCCACGGCTGCAGAAGCGACACTGGGGGAGTTAGCGGGGCTGTGTTAGAAGGAAAGCAGCATGTATTCTTATTTTTAAGAGTCAGCACAGGTGTGATTTGCCTCTCAGTTAACATTAATGCAGGGCAGGAATGAAGGCAGGCCAGGCCAGGCCCTAATGCATGGCCAGAGCCGGGCTCCTGGCCTCCCCCGCCTCACCTCGCCAGCAAGGAGAGCAGGCAGCCATGCTCTGGGCACCCTGTCACCGCTGGGCTGCCCCGCCAGCACAGCCCGGCCATGGTTACGGCCTGCATGTAGCCACCTCCCACACCAAAGCAGCCATTACCCACCAGGGCACCCGGCGCCACGCGGGAGGAGCAACTCTCCCCCTCATACCTCAGGGTCCTTCTCTATCTCCAGCCCTGCTTCCACCAGGTTGCGTTCGTACTCCTCCCGCTGCAGCTGCTTCTCCTCCTCCAGGGTGTCGAGTGGGCTGAGCTCTATCACCTCTGCCCCCGGCAGCCCTGGATGCTCCTGGGGGCCATCATGCTGGCCACCATCCTGCCGCTGCGGCTCAGCATGGCCCTTCCCAGTCCTTCCATTCGAAACCAGGGCCAAGGAGGCAGATCCATGCGTTGGCTCCAGTGAGCCCGCACCAGGCGGGTGCCGAGCGAGGCGTTTTCGGTAGTGGTAGGCTAACACGTAGTCGACCTTTCTCTTGCTGTCCCTGAAATGCATGCCGCTTGGGGATGCCTTGTCCACGGCCCCTCCTTGCGTTCCATCCAGGTAGTTGTTTATAATCTGGGAGAGAAACACAAGTCTCACAGACAAGAAAGCCAAAAGGCCCAAGAAGAAGCCAGACCTGGGGTCTGTCTCCACACAAGCACATAAAGCTGCACAGAGCCAAAACTGGAGGTCTGCCAGGGGTAGGTATGACCTACAAACGTGCATTCTGCCAACCAGATTAAGTCACGTTGACCTCCTCTGACCGTAAACGAATGAGAGTGGCTAAAGACAGCAGTCTTAACCCAATGTATGGGATACCTACCTGATGGGCAGGTACAGAGGCACACCCCAACGCTGTCTCTCTGTCCTGCACATACACAGACCATGCAGGAGAAGACACCTGCAGTTTGACATGGGATTGAGCAGTGGGAATAAGGATCGCATTATAAATTGGGATATAAGAAAGGATGTGCTGTGGAGGAAAGCTGGGCAGAGGAGAGAAGCAAAAAACTGTGTGGAAAAAAAGGGAAGAAACTCATCTGATCCAGAACAGGATAAGGATCCTTAGCGTAGTACAAGGGCAAGAAGGGTAGGGCTGGGCAGAAATGCTTTGGAAAATACCAGGGATTAGAGACGCTATGCCCCATGGATGGCTAACAATGCTAGCTGACCTGTATTTTAACATATTATAAAAAGACTATGTGACTGACCAGTAATGCTGCAAAAGGCAATCAATGACTAAAATCATTCAAATCGCCTATGTTGGGCTCAGTGTCTGTCTCAGACCATCCCTGCCTCCTCATCTCCAGTCTCTATACCCTTCTGGGGTGAAGCTGCTCCAGTGCTAACCCCCATCATTGCACCTGAGCCTGGATGGCAATTCTGCGGCACCCATGTTGAACTCTGATACCAAACATAAGGCATTCACTTTCACTTCTCATTCATTAAGACAGCCCATGTTTTCTAAAACTGTTACCAGCCACCATTTCCAGCTCAATGCTGTAGTTTAAAACCCTTCACAGAGCTCTCTACAGTGTCATTCATTAGAGTGACACCAATCCTCCAGTGACTGGAGAACGACATACAACCAAACAAATAGGGTCAACCTGATCCAAAGCAATCCTCCCATAACCTAATTCCAGACATTTATGGTTCCCATCGGTGGCTATACAAGCAAAATCTTCACAGGTACCAGTTACAGATTTCTTTCTCTCCTCACATCTTCTTCCATTACATGCACTGGTAGTCCTGAATGCAAAGTTAACCAAGCATGCTGTATGGCAACTTTTTCATTTGTTAACACAAATTTTTGAAGCTATCATATAAATGTGCATATTATTATATAGCCCAACATCTCCCAAATTCTTGTTTCTCATTGCTTTGCTTCACTTAGTTTCCCACAAAGTAGCTTTCAGTCACCACATCACTAAATAAATCTTGGGTTTATATACGTACTACATCCTTCATTCTTTCACGAAATTATCACCAAATAATCTGTTCTGCACATTTCACTTATCACACACTTTATGTGTAAAGTGTATATATAGTCCCTTTAGGCATATCTAAACTTACACTCAGCACTACATTCTGGCAGAATATAAAACTTCTTGGGAGATAGCATTTTATTGCAATTCACCATTTCCTAGTTAGATACATTTTCATGTAGTACTCACAGGCAGTCCATGCAAACCTCCTGGATCCATCTCTGCCATAGTGACGAAAAGCCCCTTGCAAATTTCTAGTCTCCCTTCCAGAGAGCTTCACACTATACAGCGCAGAAGTAATGATGTCACCACCATCAGGTCACTGGCAGAAGGCAACGCATTAGCTGATTCTAGGGAAGATGAGCTCTAAGCATCCTCTCCTCCCTTACTGGCGAGTGTGGGCAGAAATGAGAAGCACAAACAAAATGCAGGAGATGGAACAAGGAGGTTGGAGAACATGAAGAGTCACTAAGAGGTTTTCCTGCTTATTACCCGAGCGTAGCCAGCTGCCACATCCCAGCCACCTGAGAGAGCACCATAGCAACATTTGATGTTGCTGGAGTTACACATAATAAAAGGATGAGGAGATAAAACAATGCCTCTCTCTCCCCCTCCCTCTCTGTTGACTCTCTTCCTCACTCATGGCAGCAAAGTGGCATTCCCATTATTATGGGTGTCTATTGCACAGAAAACAAATCAAAATTCTCACAGATTTCAGTAAGGACATTTTCTGTCCCTAAATTTGCACTGTTTTCCTCACCATGTGACATTCTGGCACAAGAAGACCTCATTAGGGAGGAACACAAATAAGTTGCAATTTACAAAACATCACTGAAGGAACTATCAAGATCTTCCTCTCCTCCCCTCTCACAACCATTGTAAAAGTCCGAATCAGTGATTTAAATTGCCATCTTCAGTCCCACATTCATTGCTTCTTGACATTTCCAAGACAAGTAGCCAGTGCACCAAGCAATACGAAAACAGGAAGTTAGGATCAGCATTTCATGACTATTTTATTCTGGTCTTCTAATAGCCAGTATATCACTACAAGAGAAATAGATCCCAAGAGGTGTCTCCTCTAACAACAGCTCTGCTCTGGAGACCACAACCACACACTTCCACCTTCCAATCCAGCCCACATTAACACCTGGGCATGTGCTGGCCCAGGGTTTGCACAGGGATAGCTAGTTTAGTCATCAACCTGCAGAGCTTTTCCTACACTAGGGGTAATAGCAACCCCCCTCGTCTGCTTGGAAGGATTTTGGCTAAAGTAAATAATTAAGAAAAGCTTGGTGAGATTACTAGAGTAGCAATTAGTTCTTTGTGTATGCTAAGAGAGCCTACTGAACTACCTAAGGCTGTAATATCATTGTACTTAGAATCATAGAATCATTTAGGTTGGGAAAGTCCTTTAAGATCATCCAGTCCAACCACTAACCTAACATTACCAAGTCCACCACTAAACGAATTAAGGGTAGAGTAGCTTTTCCCAGTACAGTGTAGATTTGCCTAACACACAGGAGGAGTGCACCATGCTCTGCTCACTCTGGTTCAAGCCTCCTCCTCATCTCAAAGGCATTAGAGGTAAGTCAAAGAGCATAAAATCCTACTTACAGAACTGCTGAAGGACTCCATACAGCTCGGTGCTTCAAAAGCTCCATTGATCCTGCTGCTGTGCAAGGAAGTCCGATTTTGAGGAACTGTAAGGTATTTGCTGTTGTATGCTGAAAAAGAGTCCCTTGCTGATTTTGCTGTCTTCTGTCTGTTCAGAGCTGGGTGTGAGGAGGCTAGAGGAAAGTCTGAGAATGGGACATGATTATTGTTATATAAAGCAGGTTTTGTGCAGATAGTTTCCTAAAGGAACGGGAAATACTGTAGTTAATAGACACTATTCAACTTCAGATGCTGCATGGAGTAAATGGAGAGGGGTGCATACAACTACAGAGGAACAGCAGGTACTTTCCTGTGTGAACAGCTGGAGAAGGGGGAACAATGACACAACACTGCACTGAGCTCAGCACTACCCTCGTTGGTCAGTAGCATTTGTACTCCTGCACTTCAGTCACGAGGTTAGGAGCTAGAAAGTGCATACTTTGCAGCTAGCTAAGCACCCCCCAGGACATAAGCATGCCATGTGTCTTAAGTGACTGTACCATGGTTCTCCGGGTGCAGCATTCATGCCAGATAGAAGACAAATCACCACAAACAGAGTCACATTGCTTATGGTTTATAACTAGGCCTGAAATGGACAGTGTTTCAGTTCCAGTGTGATGTGACCAAATCTAGTGGGATCAGGTACAGATAGAAGCTTCTGGCTAGCGGTCATTCTCCACTAAGAACTCTGAATTTTTGGACATGTAATGGTGTGAAATTCTCATAAGGTACATCTAAGTTTATGCCTACATGTTTTGGCTTGAGGAACTAATGTCTTGAACCCTTTAGTTTTGGATGTGTTCCCCATCTCTTGCATTGACAAATTACATGATCACAATGCAGCATAATGGAGGGGATGAGGGGGTGGGGAGTTACATGCCATCCCCTGTTCGCCACCACCATTGGTTAGTTATATACTTGCCATAGTGCAGTGTACAGCAACAACCAAATATGAGAAGGGTGCTTGGTCACAGGTAGGAAATGCAGGAAGTCCATCCCATACAGTGAAAAAAATGCTGATAAAAAGTAATGGGTACAGAAACTCTTTTGACATACAAATATTTCATACTCTTCCCCCCTCTAGTGGTGCCGTAACTGAAATGGGGTTGATTGATCTTTACCCATAGTTTCTTTGAGAAGCTTGGTAGGGTGAAAAACTATGGCTTGGTCCTTCAAGCATTAGTGTTTTCTACTAGAGAGAAGACATAGATGTAGCAGACCTATCTGCCCCCATAGTTAGTCCTGCTACCACTAAAGAGACAAAGCACCATGCCTCTCCAGTCAGGACTTTTGTCTTCCCCAGGAAGAAGAAATAACTGAAAGATTCATCAGCTCCTGTATATCCAGGGAGACATTACATCCATAGCATCTCTTCTTGCCTTCTTACTTGGCAATCCTAGTAATGCTGCAGTTCTTTTCCTGCATCTTCACCTTCTGTCTAAGGAAACAAGAAGCTTCAACCGCATAGTATAGTTACTTTCCAGTTTACGAGTCACTGCCCTATGACATTTGCTGCACTGTGTTATGAGAAAGCAATTTCTCTACCATAAGAAAGTGCTGGAAAATTTGAGCAGTTTCCTCCACACCTTCCTCATGGTGATGGAGACAGGGGAAGAGGCAAGACAGGAACAGCTGTGTCTCTTGCTTAGTGTTCATGTGACTGAAGAGTGTTTCTCCTGCATTGCTGAAACAGCCAACTGGTGGCAGAAATACCTTGCATTGCATCACAAAAGACAGAGCATTGAAGGAGGTGGCTGTATGCAGGAAACCTATAGAGTTGTGCAGTGATCATCATCTTCAAATAATTCAAGAAATATCTAAAAGGATCCGTTCCTATAGATGGTGATAGCAAAACTTTGTCTCTTTTTCTTTTTCTTTTTTTTGGGTGTGTGTATTGCTAAAATCTGGAAGTCATATTTCCCCCTTGTTTAATTGAATCCCTTTTTTTTTTTTTTTTTCTCCCAAGAGTCTAAGGCAGACATTGTGTCCTACTGCTAATCTTCTATACCCTCTACACAGGCTGAATCTACTTACTCACAATCATGGGCTAAGAGAGGAGCCAGTAAAATGTTAAAGAAAGAAACGCGCAGACCTTACCCCTAAGTGTTATGATTATTCTTATGTTTCCTATCAATAATAAATTAGGGTCCTGCAGCACTTGAACAGTACAGTAGGTTGACTTACCAGTCTTCTTTTTCTGATCTCTCAAGGAGACTCGCGGTTGGTTTACTTTAATGAAGCACATAATGATGCCACAAGGGAAACTCCAAGGAAAATAATTACTAAGTGAAGGATTCATTCCCAAAGGCTACACACAGTGTTTCTCCAGTATTTTCAGACTAAGCATGGGATATCTCACAAGATCTTTGCACAGTCAATTAAAGACTTTTTGTTCCCAGTCCTTTTAACTGAGCCTAGGAAAAAAATCTGCATTTCATTTATAATAAAATTATTTGATCTCCATTATGCTTCCCAACCTTCAGAAACTGTGTCATGAACCTGAGGTTAACACTGATAAGCAGGTGAGGTAGTCGGGGACTTCCAGTCAGAATAAGTTTTTTGATGGAAATGCAATTTCCATGTCTGAATTTGGAAGACTTGTGTTCTCCCAAAAGCTTTTCATCTTCCCAAATCAAACTGACAACCAAAACGTTTTGTTCTGAATGAGTTCCACATTTGACAGTGCTTGCCTGTGGTACTGCAGCGCCTCAGGGGCTTCTGCTTCAGATGCTGCCTGACCTCATTCTACCCTGTAAGCCTTTACAACATCTGGCCTTACATGTTCTCATTCTGTAAATATTCTAGAGGAATTAGTATCGATAGAAACAAGCTGTGTGTGTGTATGTATGTGTATATATAAAAATTTTTATACATGCACACATGCATAGCTTTGCTGCACACACACATATATATATTACCCCAGAGAACAGCAGTAGAGGGAATCTTGAATTCAACCCAGAAAGCAAATGTTCAAGAACTACACTTATTCTAGAAAAATAGCCTGTGAGCCATCTCTCCAGTCAAACTTCTTGAAGTTGTAAATGCCTTCCAAGGTCAAGGTACCTCTAGGACAGAGATCAGTGACCAGCTCTAGTTCCAGTGCCAATTCACAGCCAGTAATCACCTACTTGCTCTCTCAGTCTCTCTGCACTCCATTGCTTTGGCTTTTTGTAGATGTAAGGGTTGGCTGCATGTGCACCAATTGACTTCACCATTTGAGTGTCCAATTCCTTGTGTAAAGTGCAATGATGAAGAAGCTGCACATACTGCCAAAAGTGGAAGGACTGAGAGGGTGTATTAAAGGACTATACTGCATGTGAAATATGCATTAAGGGAGTCTACCTAATTAGGAGCTCTGTATTAAATCCTGAGTAACAGCCAATTATCTGATCTGAGTGGTCCAGATGGTCAGATTATCGTAGGCACAACCACTTGCAGAATACATTGTAAATGGTTTGGCCACCCAGGGCACAGACACTGTCCTGCTTTCATTTATCTTCCTCTGTTTCCATTTAAGTATCAGAAATGGGCTGCATTTCTGAAAGACACCACAGTCAGAAGTATACCTCTACTTACACAGATTCATCTGCAAGACTTTTCAAAACATCTGCAATATTTAGGAGCATTGTTTGGCGAACTTGTAATTCCTTCCACCCTCCAAGTAGGTATGAAAAAGAACTACTTGAATTTACTGTTTCTATGTAGCTTGACTTAAACATATCTTCTTTAAAAGAGATATATACAAATAAAAAGAGGTACCATGGTTATACATGTGTTCTTTAGGTTCCCACTAAGCTAATGACTTCTCAGTTCTGAACATGCATATCTAAGTTGTTGATTTCAATACAGCCAGTCACCCCTGTATAAGTATGGAAGTATTTCATTGCACTGCCATTTGGCTTTTTAAGCTGCCACCCCTTGTCTCTTCAAAATACTGCTTATTATTTAATATTTTAATTAAAAGAGTTTCAGATGCAAGGGAATGCATGTTAATTAAATAAGCTTTGGTCAAGCTTAAAGGAAACAGGCCACCAGAGGAAATGTCTAGGAATAAATTTTTATGTAGGGAATACATTCTTCATTCAATATTACTTGAAGGAAAAGGTCAATATGTTTCATTAAAGATAATTTAGATCAGTGCAGTGTTCTCAAACTCCTTATTTGAATCAAAGAAGGATAGAGTTTGACCATTAAATTTCTGATATCTGGTATTTCTTTCTTCAGGATGGTTTAATAAATATTTAGATGTTTAGTCCCCTACTGCTTACCTGCTTCTACTAAAATGAGTCCCATAACTAAACTCAGCATTAGACATTTGTCTCTATAAAGAGTATTTCTTCTCTGATCTGTTTGGGAGGCTGGGAAGGAAAGGGGAAACTGTGTTATGTATGGCCAAATGTAAAGGGAAACAACTGGGGTACTGATTCCTACCCAAGAGATTCTCCTTGCTGAGTGCCCTGGAGGCTCAGGATGTGGCATTTCAAACTGAATGTTGGAACGGGGTCCAGACAGGCAGACGCACCCAGACTGTCAAAAGCATTAGCCAGGACTTCTCATAGGTGGTGTTGCCCTTCCCAACTGCAGTCTGAGAGGTACTGTATGAGCACTTAAACTGCAGGCTGCAAATTTGGATCTCATGTCTCTTGGTGGAAACTCACCTGTGGGGGAACAGGTAGGAAGTGGCAAACTTGAAAAATTGTGTTTTCTGCTTCTAGTTCCACTTCTTCCTCCCTTCAGTTGCATCCCCAGTTTCATTCCCTAGGAGGTCTGTTAGCCCAGGGCATATGGCTGGGACAACGTGATGAAGATGGAAAGTAGACAGGGAATTGTGTGGGACTGTGGTGTCTACCTTAAGCCTTAGCAGGAGTGTTCCATCTCTGATCTTGTCTTAACACTTGTAACTTCCCTCAAGCCACACCTGTACTTCTATTTCCCAGAAGCTTCCTCGAAGTTCCTCTTCTCCATGGCAGGCTTCATACCCTCTAATCTGAAATTTGCTTTAATTTGTACCATGCTGCATTAGAGAAAGTCCAAAAAGCCTTGTCTGTGATTTTTAAAAGGCACTAATGGTAGTCTTGAAGACGCAGTGGAGGAAATCACACTGCCATAGCTGTGTTGAGTTTGGTGGAGCTGTGCGCAAGAAGTAATTCTGGCACAAGGTGAGCTTCTTCCCATATCTCCATGTACTTTGAGACTGTAATGATTCAGGAAGCTGTTAATATGCGGTCAACAGAGCAACTTGTCCATAACCCTCTGGCCCTTTGTGTGAATGCATATTCACTGATTCTTTAAAGTAAGAGTTACTGGCAGAAAGGATAATGACAATCCTCATACAGTCATTTCAGGGAAAATGAGGCCTATGGTCGTCTGCTCCCTGGGGGAAGGTGAGCCTAGAGCAGAGCATGATAGAGCAGAGCAGTGAGTGACCCTGCTGACAGGGAGCCCACATGCAGAGCAGCAAGTCCAGGTCAGGATCAGGGCTGGAGACAGTGATCAGGATCGGACACAGCTCAGTGATCCCCCAGCAAGACAGCAGTGACAAGGTAGGTCTGAGGCCAAGCTGGGAAGCAGAGCTGCTGGGTCTGGGTCAGGGCCAAAATGGCTATGGTCCAAGACCAGGCACAGACGTAGCTGCTGCTCAGCTGCAGTATAGTGCAGGTGGGGGTAAGCGGTAAAGCCTCAGCTTAAAAGCAGTTCCCAAGGGAAAGGAGGGCAGCTCACTTCCAGCTTTCTTCACAACAGCTCTGATCAGCGAAGGAGCTGGCCTCGGACTCAGCCAGCGAAACTCTTTAATGTCACCAACTCAATGCCTGGACGGGGCGATGTGCTCTGGACCCTGACAGCCTGTCCCTGAACTGCTATCAGAAACAACAGCATTGCAGCACCTCAACCAGGCAGGGCCAGGCAAGGGGGAGCACGGCTCCTTGCTGGCTTTGACTGGCCCGAATAGCTATGGTCACAGACGCAAGTGTGAAAAACTGTGGTTTTGATAGACCTTTGTACACAGGAGGCCTCACCTCTGGCATTAGGAGCAGGAAGAATGCACCTGAGTTAACAGAGATGCTCACTCACCTCTGGCACACACCGTGAGCCAGAGAGTCTCTTAAAGGTGGAAGACTGTGAACCTGAATGGTCAAGAATGAAGGAAACAGGAGAGCTGTGGAGGTAGATGTGGGAACCACACAGTATAAAACAGAAACCCAAGCCACATTATGAATGGCTGCATTAACTGAAGACTTAAGGGAGCTGTATCTATATAATACAGCTGCATGTATAACTTCAGACTCCCCTCCTTTTTGGTTTTTTTTTGTTTGTTTATTTGTTTGTTTTTTAATCCTGGTCTAAATATAAAGATTACAGAAAGTACCTGATTTTTCCGACATAAAGTATGTGTCAGGACTAACTCCAACAGTGAAGGATCAGGTATAGAAAAAGGACACTGGAATAACTCAAAGATCATCAGTAGGCATTAAATCTAATGGCTCTTTGCACGCTATGGTCTGCTACGCAAATAATTTTAGGAAGGAGACTGGATGGGAGAGCACAGAAATAGTAGGATTCAGTGAGCTGCAGGATAGTTTGGAGTTCACAGCAGAGCTACAGCCCTAGAAACAATGAGATAACATGGAAACAAGCACAGAGCTTTTGACTGTAGCAGTAAAGTAATAGTGACACAGTATTAGCACTGAACGTTGTTCTAAACTTGTACACTGGGAACTCAAACACAGGTTTTATGCACTGAGCAGATTTGCTCCTTGCATATGGGAACTGAAAGCTCGCTTTCATTGTCTTCTGAAAAAGGATATTCCCTGCTCCCCCCCCAGTTGCATTGCAATACGGCAAATGCAGATGGAAACAGCAGAAGTCCGGCACAAGGCATTTGACTAGTGATTGTCTTTTCCACATGGATAAAAACACTGACCCACAGCTGCACTCCTGAGGCTTCAGAAGAAATGAACGCTACATGTTTTATCTCTGAATTGTCTGTATGTAACCTGGGCCACAGATTTTTCTTTTTTTTTAATTTGTTTTTTTTTGAAAATGTCCTGAAAGAAGATGCAGAAGTCCTTTCAAAGTATTCCTTTCTCTGTTCCCCACCCCCTTTCCACCTATTCAACTTCATAGGCAGCAATTAACAATGAAGCAGAGAATAAACTTACCGGGCATGTGTGTTTCCATGTTGCCTGGAGGTTTGGCTGGAAGTTGCGTCAGTGCTAATAGGATGCGGCTATGCTGATTGTGTGCACAATCTGCTTCTGCACTGGCTTAAGTAGTGAACAGCACTAGCAGCTATTTCCATCCTGGCTTGATCCTGCTTTAAGCAAACCACAAACTGAAGCTAATTAGCGAGACCTTCTGTTTCAGTGATTACCATCATGGAGGAAAGAGAGGGAAAAAGGCAAAACTCCCATGACCTGAGAGGCCATGGCAATTCTCTACTCGAACTTCAGCATCTCGTCTTCATGCTCCATAATGCCTCAACAAGCAACATAATTACAGGCGTATTTTGCCCTAACTCCCTAGAAGGCAGTGGAAAGGGAGTGGAGGAGAGGAAGAAAAAAAGCTAATGCAAAACCAGGGCTCTACAACAGAGCCAGCTCTGTCCATAAAAACGTTATTCAAGGATTAGACTATCTTGGAGGTGGTTTCTGTGGGGAAGAGTGTCCTTATATCTGCAAAGCTTTACAGTGCTTCCAGGTAGGAGGTAAGTGCAGAAACCGTTTTATAAGGCTCTATCTCAACTACTCAAGTTACCTTACTCCCTGGATGCTGTGTTGTCATTCCTGCATGAAATATTCAGGGGATTATCTTGTAATCAACTGTCTGATCAGAACAGGTGATGGATCCTGCTTAGCCTTTCAACCTTATAATTTAAGCAATGTATTGGGCAGAAAAGCTGTTGATGACTAATAACATCTGAGAAAGGATTTTTATTTGCTAATGATAACTGGAGGGAAGTGTAGTTACTTGGAGTTCAAATCTTTTTCTTCTTTTACCTATTTATGACACCGCAACAGTTTCTCTTCTGTGAGAGAGTGAAATGGATTTATTCAATGACTGAATAAAGTACAGTGTTTCTACTAGCTTGTGAATTAGGATCGCACATTGTGTCATGACTGGCAAGAACAGCAGTTGTCTATATCACAGAGAGATGTACTGATGCACTGTGGCTAAGCTATCAAAGATGCTGAGTTTATACAGGGAGCAGTGTGGCTGTTGTGACCCAATCCTTGGGCTGGGTGCTGTAAAACTTTCTCAGCAAGGCTGAGAAATACATGTGCTGGTTTAAATTCTGGACAAATTTTCACTGAGTAGTTGCCCTTTTAATGAAACAGCTATAGGCAGACCAAAGAGAATGAGATTAAATTGGATTGTGTTAATCTGTTTACCTTGGCTCAACTCAAGTGCCATGCGAGGAATTTTATGCATAACTTACACTAATGTTATATGCCTGATTTTACTTAAAAGGGAGAGGGGTCAGGAGCCCTGACTCCATCTTGAACGGCTTTATACAGGTCAGTCAATTTTTTCTGCACTACATATTACCCCTGACAAAGGGGAAAAAGTAAAGTCTTTCTTTGTGCATACAGGGAAGACAAGTACATTAAATGTTACAGAATAGGTTTTAGCACTTGCTTTAGTATTCACATAGAATAATGTCCTCAGATAGGAAAAGTTAAATCACCCCACTCTTCTTAGTCCCTCCTTTGGAATGGCATTTCCTAATTTCTAAGTACTGTGTCAACAGGTATCAAATACTTGTCCTTCTTACCCTGTTAGTATCTTATGTTAATCTCAGAACTTCATTTAGAAACCGCCTTCAGTCACAAAACAGGGAACAATCTAGATGCCACAGCTTCCTTCCAGACTGACTAACCTAAAACCTATTAGATGGCAGAAATTTAAAAAAAAAAAAAAAAAAAGTCAAAAAAAGGTATTCTCAGTTGCTGTATATAAGCTCTCTAGCAGGGGGGATGCTCCTTCATACAAGCTTTTGTCTGCACGCTCGCCCATGCATACAAGTTTTGAGGTGGTGTGCCTGTAATTTTTTCTGATTGCATAGCTACCACATCCATTTGAACAAACAAATTGCTCTTTGCTTGATCGCTTTGCTCCAATGTCCACAGCTGCACAGATCTCAATGTAGTTCATGCTTACTTGGCACAGGTAAATGGTGCAATCACATAATGTTCTTGGTAACTTTTTGCTAATAAAGGGGGATCAGAGAATACTCCAAGGGAAGCAACTGTTGAACTGCTTTTTGCTTTGATGTTTTATGACCAATTAATCTGCTCCCTGGATAGATAGCAAACCTACTGCTTTGTATACACTTATCTCTGGGAGAAGGGAATGAAAACTTGCTGAAAATTATGCTATTTTATTTCCAAGTTACATGCTGCACCAATTAAATGCTAAAACAGTAAGGCATACCCACTAATTTTGGAACAGTATAGGAATGTGGAGCCAGGTTCTGCCAGGATCACTGTGGACACAAAGCTCTGCCTGCATGGGTTCAAATTACTAGCTCCTATAAGCCATAAGGATGGGTCCATTACAGGTTATACAGTTAGCTCAGGTAATAAATAATATACACAGGAGGCAATATGAGGAGGAAGCAACATCCAGCTGGTTAAAATGGAGCTGGGTCTGTAGTCTATTTTTAAGGACACTTTCCAATAGAGAAAATCATTGCTGGGCATCAGCTGTGTTTCCTGAGGTACCTGGATGTGGTGTTAGTTGATAATGCAGAGCAGCAACAAATAATGCCAATATACCAGATTGTGTTTCACCTACTGTAGAGGAGTGGTGCTGTAAGGAAGTCTGTAAAAGTTAGCAGAGAGATTGGGTGCTTTTAATAATTCAGAAGTTATATAAGACTCCTCCCCAAATCCATGTAACATTCCTCTAAATCTACCCTGTATCATGCTCAACGATCCAGCCGGTCTTCCGAAGTGGTGGGACACATTCCGAATCATTGGCGGCAAGGCAAAGACTAAGGTAGCTCAAAACCATCAAGACTCACAAGCAGTATGTACCAGTTGAAAAACAATGTTTCTCAAAGCCTGGATTCTGCTGGTGAATGTTAATGGAGCAGTCTGATTTATGGCACTGTGTGATGTGCTGGCACACTACTACTGTGTGCACAGCTCTCTACTAAGCAGGTACTTGATTACAGGCCTGATTTTGTTCTTCACTTCTGCCAGGAAAGAATGCTTCTGAAAATAGCAAAGGTGCACTAAGTGAAACCGGGCTGTGTGAAAGGCGATTGAAACCTGCATGGAGGAAGGCTGAGCCCATTACCCTACTGGCACCACCAGAGCCTTAGACAAAAGACAGCTCTTTTGAGGCAGGCTGCCTGAAAAAGCTTGATTCTCATGCCAGCAGGTCAAGGCCAAAAATTTATGTACCTTCTCAGTCTGTTAAGGCAGACATTATAATATTCCCTTCCTATTGCTCTTTCCTGCTTGTCTGTTTCTATGACACGATTTTCAAGGAAGAAGCTCCTTCTGGCCTTGAGCACAACTGGGCCTTGTCTTTGCTTGGAATATATAGGCACTAGCCAGGCCTGAATAATAACATATAGACCATACAGAAGTCCACAGAACTCTATTCTGTAAGAAAACCCAATAAGTAAGTTCTCATGGGATACATTGTGCACCCACTTCAGTCCACATACTGGCATAGATACCTGAAAGCAAAACTGCGACCAAGGAAGGTGAAGAAAAGCCATGTAGTATGAGACATATTCTTGAACTAGTGTAAGGTCTTAATACAGTTCTGCTTATCCGCTCAATTACACTGAGCTACATCACCTATGAGTTTGATCCTATAACCAAGCAGTTTTCCAATAAATAATCTAGAGTTCCTTAGGAAAACTATTAATTGCTGTAGTCTGAAAGCCAGTATCTTTATTTTAGTCTGTTTCTCTCTCGAGACACTTAGATCCACAAGATTTTTCCTGTTATTTGACGTAAAAGTGATGAAAGCAGGAATGTTTGCCCCTCTGGTGTTCAGATCTGTCTATCTACTTTGTTGCTGGTGGAAAACACTAGCTGCGCTGTCTTGGTTTCAGCTGGGATAGAATTAATCTTCTTCCTAGTAGCTGGCATAGTGCTGTGTTTTGGATTTAGTATGAGAAGAATGTTGATAACACACTGATGTTTTAGTTGTTGCTAAGTAGTGCTTACACTAGTCGAGGACTTTTTCAGCTTCTCATGCTCCGCCATGTGCACAAGAAGCTGGGAGGGGGCAGAGCCAAGACAGTTGATCCAAACTGGCCAAAGGGGCATTCCATACCGTATGACATCATGCTCAGGGTATAAACTGGGGGAGTTGGCCACGGGGCAGCGATTGCCACTTGGGGACCAGCTGGGCATTGATTGGCGGGTGGTGAGCGATTGCATCACTTGTTTTTCCTGGGTTTTGTTTCTTCTCTTCACCATTTATTATTATTAACACTATTATTAATAATTTCAATTATTAAACTGTTCTTATCTCAAACCACAAGTTTTCTTACTTTTACCCTTCTGATTCTCTCCCCCATCCCACTGGCGGGGGGAGAAGGGTAAGCAAGTGACTGCGTGGTGCTTGGTTGCCAGCTGGGGTTAAACCAGCTGGGTTTTTTTCAGAAGTCTGTTTTTCAGAAGGTCAGAAAACTGTGGCTCCATCTCTGCCCTATGGATGCTCCTGTGTGTCCTCCTCATGCTGATAAGCTGGTGTCTGACTTGTACAATGATCTGATTAGAAGACCTGTCTGCAGCCATGAAGCCTTAGGGTGCAATCCCGTCAGCTTTCATGAGCTAAGAAAGGTCAGTCTGGGTAAGGGCACCAATGGAAACAGAGGTGCAGTCCAGTGAAGTTAAGGGAAAGAGCAAGACATTGCCTTTTACCACCTATCCACTCCTTCTCTCTGGTCCTCTCTGACGTTGCAGGCTGCTGTTCCATGAGTTGCTTATTTGCAGTTTCAGATGAGCTGCTGTGCAGCTGATTACCTGGGTGACCCAAATCCATTTGTCAGGAGGCTAAACATCCAGAGGCAGCTACAACAAGGAGCTAGTGCAAAGATGGAGGAAAACTACCACAGGCAGTAGGGCTGGTGCCAATTAAAACTTGGTTTCTCTCCCTGGTGTTATTGTGGTCCCATAGCAGAAGAAACAGAGATCCCTAGAAGGCCTGTGCTTCTCCTAGCACTGTCCAGCAATAGAGGATGTCTTGAATGAATAATAAGGGAAAAAGAGGGCCTACAATTCAATGTGCTGAAACCACAGCTGAACGGCAAAAGAGAAGAAGCAAAGATCTGCCTGGCTCCTCTCAGAAAGGAATACAACTTGCCTTTTTAGTTGAAAGCACAGAGGGAGTTCTTGTTTGCTCCCAAAGGGAGCCATTCATACAGATGGGGAGGTGTTTTGACCCATTTAATCATGTGACATTGGCATTCCTGTGAGGAGCATTAGCTCTTCATCTCAAAACTTTCCTCCCTATGACCCAGCAGCAATGGTGACAATGTTCTCTGAAATGCCTTCCATTCCTACAGATGCCAACCTAAAAACTGCACAAGAATAATGTGATTTCCTGACCTTTTTTGCTAGGCTTCTTAGGAGCACTCTTACCCTTAAGGACTTCTATACATGCTTTTCACTAGGTCAAGCACACTTCTGCTAGAGCTGGTGAAACTATGATTTTTTTTCACCCATAACCTATTCCTAAGCCTTACTGATTTTATCACAAACATATGAAAAGTTTAGGGTTTCTTTTTTTATTTTTTTTATACAACTCCTATATCCAAATTATAAATATTAAAAAAAAAAAGGTTAACTCAATTCAACAAGAAGTTTAAATATTTCTTGTGTTTCAAAAATTCAAATGGAATGAACAGTTTTCCCTCCCATATTTTTTGAGAAATTAGTACTTCCCAGTGAAACTGCTTGACTGGCACTAGATTCCGCCATGACCAACAGCCCTTGGAAAATCTTGTGTCTTCCATGCCCTGACCAGGCCAAGTGGAATTTAAATCCTGCTAAATCTGTCCCTGGCAGCAGTAACTAAGTTAAACTTGCCACTGACAATTCTGCATTTGAAAGAACTCTAACTTTTGTACCTAATGCAATAGATGAAGTTCTGGTACCTGGAAATAAGGGGGATTACTGATGAGCTCTCTCTTCAAGTTGGTCTGTGGAAGTGCTGAAGTAAATAGGTAAGAGCTGTCCCTCAGCCCATTCACAAGTACTGAGGATTTACGGAAGTTACACAGCCTGTCCTCAGCACACAATTTCTTTGCATTCAGCTTCAGGAAGAACATGTATATGCATTGCAGAAGATATTTGATTGCTTGAGCCATAACCAGTATTGTTTGTGTACCAAGAACATCACTCTCTTACTATGAAGTCTTACTCCATAATTACTGTACTCCCTGACTGGAGGAGAAAAAAAGACCAAAAACCTAAAAGCCCACAGAGTGTCACTAAGGTCTGAAGTGGGGAATGCAAGTGTAATGTCTCTGAAGACAATGCTGAATGCTTTAGGATATGTTCTTTAAGTAGAAGCAACTGTTTCTGTTACTGTGGTGTGGTTTTGCATTTTTTTGCTTTTTTTAATAATGTGGATTACTTTCCATGGTGAAGATGGAGGACAATACAATCTGCAATATCTTATCTATAAACAACTCTAAGAATAATCAGAAAATGCTCTGTTGTGCTAGTAAGTTTTATTGTTTGCTATGTTGATACAATTAGTTAGTTAGGATTCTACTGGATAAAATTGTCTACAGAGAGAAAATGAGGCTTGCACTGTAAAGTTCCTTCATCATAAAACTTGAGATTACACAACTGGGCTTCTTAGAAATATTCAGTCTGTACACTTCCGAGAATAACATTCACACTGTGAGGCAGAAGGGATGTAATGCTGCACCACCGTCCCATTGGCACACCGGAGGGGGATTGTGACTATGGTTGTTTGAATGGCTGTACAGCAGCTGCACAGGTCTTCCCATTTCTCTGTCTGAACAGAGTATCTGGTATTGCTTCTGCACTTGCCCTAAATGGGAGAAAGAGATACCAAGTTTGAGCAGTGCCAGACCTCAGTGCCATCAGAATCCAGGTTCTTGCCTTCAAAACATCCGTGGATGACTTTGCCTGGAGTTCAGTGCTCTGCTACAAAACATAAACTCAGAAACAGGTATCTGATTCCACACTGTAGGGTGCTGGTCAAAGAGTAATGTCTTATGAGCATAAGCATAGCAAAGGAGAGGTAAAAGAACTGGTCACACAAAAAAAGCCTATAATTTAAAATATCATAGTTGATGTCCAGGGCTATTGTGTTGGCTTCTAAGCACATATGGTTATCGTCTCAGCTGTATGAGATCATGCATTCGGAAAGTGCTTTAGCCCAAATGTTGGAAGCCGCACATTCATTGTTGTCCTGCTGGTTGCTATTTTTCCTTGTTCTACTTGTCTGGCCACTTTACTAATTTAGACTGAGCTGTCAATGCCTGTAGCTATAAGCTTTCATGACGTAAAAACAAATGGCCCCACATCAAACTCTGTCAGAGTCCGTTTCTTTTTGTGGCTCTATGCGCTTATTTCTGAGATTAATACAAAAAAATGGCATAGCATTATCAGGAAGGACTTTAGGAAAACTGTACTCAATACCAGCTATAGCAGGAGTGTTTACTTTACTCAATATATGGTCAGATTCACAATATAAAATCTGTACTTTTGCAGGGGAAACTTCAGTACATATGACTTTACGGCTAAGGACCTGACTATCATTGACTTTGTGGACAGGACAAGAGGGCAATAATTTTTTTTTTTTTTTTTTTTTTTTAATGAAAGGTAAGTGGTTTTGTTGTTGTTCTTAAAGCTTCCATTCTTATTAAGACTTGTGTAGCAAATGAAGGCACTTTGCCAGGTAGCTATCTGAAAAGCCTGGGCAGGTATGCGCTTAATACTTCTCCTTTTTCTTCCCATTTTTTCCCAGTAGTCATAGGAAAGAGAGAGTCTTCTTTTGCCTACTGCCTCAACTAAAAGAATACTTAAGGGGCTGGGTGCAAGCCATCTTCTTGACTGCCACCCTTGCATGCCATAGTTTGGATTGTATGCAAGGGCTGTATACAATCCTTGCCTGAAGCTTGGTTATGTCAGACTGAGCAGCTGTCCTGCTACAACCCAGTCTGGGAACAGAATGTCATCTTTGGTTCCCAGTCTCAGAGAGATGGGAACATCCAGAACGGAAGCCATGCTCCTGTTTCAAATGGAAGTTGCCCTATAAGGTGTAAGCAGTGATGGGCAGGAAATTAAACTTTTAATCTGATTATGGAAGAAATGCACAAGATATGCAGAACACAACAGCTTAGTGCTCGGGCTAATAGAGGAGTCATAGAGCTTATATAGCACAGAAGTCAAATCATAGCACTCAAGTTTAAATGTCTTTTAAAGTATCATGCATCTAAATACCTATTTACACTCATAAATCAACTTCAGAGCCTGAAGAGGGATATGTGTGCTTAACTGTAGACTCAGATCTGAAAATCAGCTTCATTAATAATAAGATTAAAATTCTTTTTTTTATGTAGAAAGTCCTAACAAAACCACTTCAGAGTTATTAATTTCTGATGGAAGCAAAGGAGCGTGGTATGAACAAAGCCTTTATGTCTAACATATATGCCTTTTTTCATGCTGGCTTGAACAGAGGTAGTTCAGCATCACTTTAGGAAATGAGTGCCAATGAGGTTTACACTGTTCAAGTGAATCAATGAGAAGCACAGAAACTGATGCTCCACTTACTGAAGTGAAACTGTAGTGCAGGCAAGGCTTCCCTTGTCGAAAAGAGAAAGGGGCAAGGGCAGGTCTTGGGGGCGGGGTGGGGGTTGCTTTTGTTATTTACCTCACAATGAGAAATAGGCACTTCCTTTTCAGCCACACATCCGTTGATATTCCTATACTGCAGTCTGGTACTTACTGGTCGACATTCCACTTCCACACCTACCAAGTTAAAAAAAAAAAAAAAAAAAAAGAAGTGTTTGACAGTGCTAACAATTGGGGTTTTTAACTCCTTTTCCCTTATTACTGAAATTGCTGTTAGTGAGATGTCATTACTGGTAAGATCCCTAGCAAGAGAATTCCATGTGTCGTCTTAGAGCAATTAATGTAGAGCTGTGTGACTGTGTCACACTACAGCCCTAAAATTCCACTGGAGAGCAGGGTTTCCCTCATGTTTCTTTTCAATTGACTGCTTTGTTTTAAAGTCACCTTGCCACCTAACATCTGCCTTTTACCTGTTGGCTTTGTGTTAGATAACTCTCCTTTTAAAGGTAGTTCAATGGTACATTGGGCAAGCAGGTGCACAGGAAAAAGATGACACACATGGGAACCCCAATAACCTAGTCAGAGAAACAGAGCACCCCGACCTGGCTATTCCTCGGGTTGTCACAGCAGAGTGATCCCATTGTCTTGGCATGATGCCCTTCAAGATGAGTCAGTGGGAGCAGCCACCCAGATCACCTTACAGACTGAGGTGGGTCACTGCCTTCAGGATTGTATGGGACTCCTTATGCAATACTAGGGAAGAACATTTTGGGATTCTACAAGACTCACTTATCATGGGATTTTTAGGGGAGGAACCAAAGGTGGGGGAAGAGAGGGATTAAGGTGGTTTGGTGAGGAACAAGCATGGCAAAATGGATGGATAAAGGCATAAAGGGGGATGGTTGCATGTTAAACAGCTGCTGACCTTGCCCTACATTTGATCACTGCAGTCTGTCCTGTCTTCTTATTAAACTCCATTTCTAACTGTTTGTCCTTGGTGAACGATTCTATGGACTCTGTGTTCTGTGTGGATGTGTGTGTGCATGGAGGCATAAGTGCCAGCCACTGGAATTGGACCACAGGTCATAGGGCCCATTAGTGTAGGTTAGCAGGGATGCAGGACCAGACAGAGCGAGTGCCTAAGACCACTAAGGACTTTCATCTTGATCAGCCAGAGGGGAGATCAGGATGAGAATGTGGGTGCTGTTTGTGTTTGCCAGAGTACTGAATGTTTCTCTGTGTGTACATAAAGAATGTGTGTGTGCATGTTGTATACCCATGTTTGCATGTGTGCCTATTGGGATACATGCTCAGCCTCACTGTTGCCTGGACCTGGGGACATGGAGCTGTGGCAGCCTCACCTCTATCAGGCTCCAAGATTTGACAACTCCTAAGAGTCCTTGCACATGTGGTGGATTTTGCAGAAAACTAATGTGGCAAAAAGAAAAACTAGGGAAAAAAAATTAGAAAACTAATTCTGCAAAAATCTAATTTTAGGTCAAGGGAAACTTTTCCACTGTCTTCAGTAAGTCATTAAATACTCTGATACTTGTTTTCCAATACTTTTTGCTCTTAGTGTTAGGTAAATTCTCCCTGGTTTTTTCCATCTAATGAGAAATCCACATAAGAGGCAGTACGTCTGGATTTGTTATGTGTGGAGGGTGCAAG
This sequence comes from Pelecanus crispus, assembly GCF_030463565.1. NCBI lineage: Eukaryota > Metazoa > Chordata > Aves > Pelecaniformes > Pelecanidae > Pelecanus > Pelecanus crispus. The sequence goes on along the minus strand of NC_134643.1, from coordinate 84,095,560 downwards.
CTCAGGGAATCTCCTGATCCCTCTTTGTGAAGTGAGGTTGGTTTGCTATGGTCTGTTAACTGCAGTAGTCGACAGTGACTCTGCTCCTCCACTTTCAAAGGGAGCATTGCCATCGACATGCTCAAATACAGACTAATCCAGAATATTTTGTTCTGAACACTCCTGTCTGTTTCGTTCTACATCGAAAGACTTGTGAAAGAGCTAATGCTTTTTTAAGTGGGTATTTTACCCACTGCAACCAGCAGTTCTTTGTAGTGTTAATATGGTGCTACACCTCTGTGTAAAGACAGGCTCCTACTTTCACTCATTTCTAGCTAAACAATGGAATTTCTATATTTACCAGAATACTGGACTATTTTTTTTACATACTACACAACAGTATTTCAAAGCGCTGAAGGAATTCAGCTCACCAAGTGCACAACTAAGTAGATAGATAAATTGGAGAGAAACGTATCCATCTTCCTAGCAGCAAACATAGCTTTCAATATGTTTTCCATGGGCATGTTAATACCAAATTGGCTCTGTTCCTTGCTAAGGCTTTACATTTCATTTAAAAAAAAAAAAAAAAAAAAAAATAGAGCTTGAAAATTGTTTCTGGCTCCAGGGCTGGAACTGCCAGCTCTCTCTTAGTTACTTCATCACTTCATTTGATAAAACTTGTCAGCCTGGAAGGAATACACAATTGTATCTGCACAACTGAAAAGCCCAAACAAAATAATTGTCATCAGACTCAAAACAGCTTCATCACCTTTTTGATCCTGACTTACTGACTTGTTCTTGAGTTACTTTACTACTCTCATTTACTTTTTTTGTAGACTGTGCCTCCTTTGCAAAAGGCAAAAGGCAAGTGCTTGTAACTTAACAAGACATATGCAATTGAGATTAACAGGGAAAAGAGGTAAGAAGCGGAGATGCAACTTCTTTGTTAAGCAGGAAAATAAGGAATATCCTTTGCAAATAATCAAGTCCTTTGTTAGTACCACAAAAATCTAATGAGAAAATAAGCCTGTTCACTTCTGTGCTCCTACATACTTAAAACCTGGAACAATGCTCTCAGACACACTAATGAACTCCAACTGCCAAGGCATAACATAGAAAGGGAAGCTGGCTTCTTAAACAATCTTTGCTCAAAGCCAAATAGGACTCTACTGAACCAAAAGCATCACCCTGAACTGTGCTTTGAACTTGAGAGAACAAGTTCTTTGCCCAATTCTTTATGGTACCGAGGTGTCTGAAAGACAAACTCTCTCAAGACCTGAGAAGGCAATGTAACCTATATCTAAGTCTCTGTGTCCATAAGAAACTGATTATTCTTTTATCTGACTTTTAAGAATAATGAAATTACTCTGGTTTTACAGCAGCTTTGCCAAGCCTTGGTGTTCCCTGTAGAGTATGTAAACAGACTGCATGTTGCTACTGAGCGCCCTGGTGGAAAGATATAAATACAGAGGAGAGAGAAAGAGAGTTTGGTATCTAGAAGCGTCTGTCTGATTCAAATCACTGTCCTTCAGCTGATAACCCGCGGTTAGTTGGCTGGATGCGGTCTGTTGGCTTTTTCCTTACGAAGAGTCCTGAATAGAGAAGAAACCAGAAATAGGACTGCGCTGTACTAAGGGACTTTTCAGTTTTGAGCTATATCCAAGCAAACATCAACAGGAATAAGGATTTGAAGGCCCATACAACATGGTTGGTTTTAGGCACGTGTTATTGCACTTAGATCAGTTTGCTTTTGCTGCTGCAAGGAGGTTTCACTTTTAAATCACTATAACTGTTAAATAAATAGATGTATTAAGCTGTGTTCATTTGGAACTGGGTTTCTCCTCAATTGCAGTCATAGGCATTCTGAATTAGTAGAGCCTGCCCACCACCCTGTCTTTTAAATCTTAAAATCTGGGTTTTTTTAATAAATAATTTTCAATAATCCTTACTTGAAGCCTGGTAGATTAACTCTTTCTTAACTAAATTACCTGTTTCAGCCATTTGATGACAGTCTATCTCAATATCTTTCTGACTTCTATTTCCAAAGCCAGATTATACAGACAGGCAATAGCTGCAAACTCTCTAGGAGTTAACGTCCCTCATCAGGAGTATTATTACAGCAGTTACTGTGCCAGTGTGGTGATGGGCTGCTATGCTGGCCATCTTTTATTTATTAGTGCATGCACAGAGGAAAAAAAGAAAAAAGGGGAGAAAAAAAAAAAAAGAGATAACGGAACACAGGCAAGATGTTGATATTCTGACCTTAAAAGAGAACATCAATCTTCTGTTACTTGGGTTTTTTTTTCTTTTACTTTAAAAGAGCTACAGTATTATTAATTTTTTACTGACAAAGGAGAAAACCAAGAGGTCGTCTGTTCACAAAAGCATCAGAGATTCATTTTAGAAATGAGAACCCAACCCTACAATCCTTTGTCCTGCAAGCAAACCATTCCTACACTTACAGCCTGACTGACATTTGGATTATCTACACAGTGATGCTTCATGCATTGTTGAATGAAGAGCTGCAAGACTGACTCCTTAACTGCCGTATTTAAGATGTGGTCAGGCATCAGTAGGAATGCACCTTTGACAAGCATTTCCCCTACCATTTTTTGGTTATTGCATTATTGAAAACCAATCAAAATTACATTACTGCCACCAGGTTTTTAATTCTAAATTCATTTTAAGTTGATTGATTATTCATGAAGTGGTTGCCTCACATATTCAGTATCGGGTTATGTGACTTGTCAACCTCTGTGTGCAATACTGTTCCTGTTATCTTTAGATGAACAATAAAATAAAACATTTATAATTAACATCTGCATAAAATGTGGAGAGTGTCTATTTCTTTCTAAGCACTTGTGAATACTGTCAAAACACATGTTCTAGTGGACAAAACATGACAGCAGTATCCCGATCAGAGGGCAGACTTGTTTGATGGTTTACTTTAACCACATTGCTTAGCGCTGTCTCATTAAACTGCATCTTATGCAAAATGTAGCTCCTTACACAGTAGCTTAAACTCTCTGCAATTTACATACAAGAGTTTTGGCTTATTTACTTACATGTGTCACAGCAGGTATTGCCAATTTTTGCAATTCTGCCCTAAAACAATAAAAAAAAGAAAACTTCTGTTTTGGCACAAGTAACACACATTTGTTCTGCTGGAAGAATACAAAGGGATGTTTAAAACAGGGTATTAGGCAAGGAAATTGTATTTCTATATTGTACAAAAATACATTAGTAATCATCTCTTTATCCATTTTAAGGTTTTGAACTTCTGATTATATTTGTTGATAGCTGATTGGAAATAATTTATTATATTACCAATTTCAACACCTGAAAATATTGCTTTCACCTTATATTAGGAGCTTTCTAAAGTAAAGACATTGAATACAAATAAATTTCTGGGAAGCAGAGTGATAACACCAATAGCATTCAAGTCTCATGTCTGTTTAAGAAAGGAGGTTAAACAGTCCTTCTTGATTTTTTTAGCAATATAGATGAAAGCATGCCTATTCCACAACAGCTGAAAATGTACAGGCAAATCATCATAAAATATCACAGCTGTCAAGTAAGTTTTAACAGCCAAAAATTTTATTTTTCTTGTTTCATTACTACCATGTAGAAAATAATTCTCAGAAATATATGTATGGTGGAAAATTACTGAAAACCCACAGTGAAAGGAAAAATGGAGAAATATTTATACTGCAGGATGATGCTATTGTTGCATTACACACCTGAACTTACATGCAAAAGTTTGGAGACTTTTTTAATTAAAAAAACCTAAACTTCCCATCTGTAACTAGATGAAACCACTAATTTTATAGCTGAAATAGTTCAATTTTTTGGATGGGAGGAGAAGAAATGCAGTTTGGGAAGTTCTGGTTAAAAAGTAAATTATTCTTCATTGATTCTCAATGAAGACCTTTAGAATATGATAATAAACCCAAGCCTGTAACATAATCCAGCATTTTTCTAAATCTTTGTTTGTATAATATAACTTGATTTCACAAAGTGAGAAAAGCACTGTAGAAGCTTTATTCTTCCTGCATTATACATATCAAATCCTCCATTTGCTTCATGTGTGTGTAGAGAGAGGTTTGGGCACAGGCTCTGTTGAAGGTTTGCCTGCTTCCTGTTGTGCCCAAGAAAATGGGGACAGGTGGACATAAACACCTGTGTGATGCTAGATAAGCAAAAGCAGGACCCCAGGTGCTACACCCCGACCTGCACTCTGTTCCTCAGTGTATGGCTAACCTCAAATGACAGGAAAGATGGGTGGACATGTTGAGTAGGGTTTTTATTATACCACTATACCAAACAACCGCAAATGTGGAAGTTTGAGCTCTTCCTACAGCACTGTGAAAATTCCTTTCCCTAACCTCATACGAGGGCAGAGAAAAAATGTCTTAGCATTTCATATGCATATTCATAGGAAAAAAGGGGGTGATGTGACTGTTTTCTCAGTTTGTGTAATTATCCGCACAGTTTTGCTCTGGATACCAAACTGAAAACATTGTTAGAACAACCACTTTCTTACGTTTGCTGCTTCATATGGAACAGAATTACTGCAAGCTCAGCATCACCCCTGCAGTGTAGTCCCACATAAAACCAGCATATCTTTTAAAATAAAGAAAACTTACAGTTTTCTGAATTTCAAAGAAAGTTCAAATTCAGTTTAGCCAAGGTGCTGGGAGAGGGTTGGGGTTTCCCACCCTAATACACATAAGGTACCTATATACAGAACCATAAACATGACAGAGTCTATTAGGAAACCTGGAAACAGGACCCATTTCACTACTTACTCCTTCAGCCAAACATCTTCTAGAATCAAATGGAGGACAGCCAGTGATTCTCCTTTCCCAGATAAATTCCCCTTTTTCATTTACTTTACAGGAGTGATTATCACAGCCATCCTGAAGTGATTCATTTGGCTGTAAAGATTTAAGGACTGTTAGCTTTACACAGAAACAACATGGGACAGTAAGCTTTCAGGATACTATACAACCTGACTATTCCTTTACTGATATTTCAATTACTGTACCATGGTGGTGAAGTTTATAAAACATGGAAATCTTTAGTAAACAGATTTTTTATCAACAAAGTCATAATCTTCTATTTACTTCCATAGCCATATTGATTACAGCTCAGTCAAGACTGCCAAAACTTGACTTTTTTCAGCTCTTAACAGGAAAGAAATTTCCATTAACTTAAAAGAGAAGCTTGTCTAAGTGAGAAACTGGGGAGTTTGGTTTATGAATTGTCTTTTAAGAAACGTATATGTGAACATTTAACTTCTGGCTGAGTTGGGAGCTTCTTTAAAAAAAAAACAAAAAACATAAAACCACACCCCCACATAGAATCACGGAATCATTTAGGTTGGAAAAGACTTAAGATCATTGAGTCCAACTGTAAACCTAACACTGCCAAGTCCACAACTAAGTCATGTCCCTAAGTGCCACGTCTACACGTCTTTTAAATACCTCCAGGGATGGTGACTCAACCACTTCCCCGGGCAGCCTGTTCCAATGCTTGACAAGCCTTCCAGTGAAGAAATTTTTCCTAATATCCAGTCTAAACCTCCCCTGGTGCAACTTGAGGCCATTTCCTTGGGTTCACCAGAAGTCTGTGCTACATTTACATTTACTCATAAATAAAAGAAAGAGTGCTTAAAACTTACCTGAAGGTATTTAAGCCTTCCATCTCTCAGCCTAATGCCACATGAAGTTGGCACACATTTTCCACAGCAAGAGCCAGGGATTTCCTGCCTTCTGTAATTCTAGAAGGTAAAGGACATTTTTCTGGGTTTATTTTGTTTTAAGCATGCTTCCTACACTTATTTGAGGAGGGTTTTTTTTTTTAAAAAAAAAACTCAGTGGACAAAGTGATAGCCAGAAAAATACTCTTTTAAAGAGTAGGACTACACTAGCTTAATCTAATTAGTTGCATACTTTTGTTTTGTGTTTTATAAAGGCTGGCATTAATTCTTGTACTGATTTATTGTGCAATGGAGAGAGAAGTTTATTTCCAAATACAAAGCCTCCTGTGTCCACTAAATTCAATATTCTTTGACTATAACAGTTGCAAGGTCAGGACCACTAAACAACACATGACACTAGGACAGTGTAAGAAACTTATTAAAATGTTTTGAGTGACATACAGTTCATATTTGTGGTGTGCAGGAGCTTCTCTGTAAAGCTAATGAATACTACACAGTGCAACTTGGAAAAGTAGTTTACAGTGCTTAAACTAAGAGAAAAGGGCAAGATAGCCGGTAAGCAGTGGGCAGGGAAAGGGGAGAATAAGGCTAAGGTGGAAAATTTGGACTATGGAAAGAAAAAGAAAATGGCCTGATAAAACAAGAAAGTAAAAAGAGCATCAGAGAGGGTATGATATAAAAAAAATGAAGAAAGAGAGAAAGAGAGAAAGAAGAAAGGAATAATGGAGACCCACAAATGGCACAGGAAGGAAAACCAGTGGCAGGGAAAGGAGCATGGGAAAATGAGCAGCACTAGATGGAGAGGAAGAAAGGTATAGAGTGGATAATGGAAAGAAAAAAAAAAAACAAACCAGAAAGGAACTGAGTTAACACATGAAGTGTCCCACAGTAATGTCTCCAGCTGCTACACATAACCAACAGCTGCTTATGATGAGCTGAACATTTTTAAGACAACAAACACTTTCTGGTTGAGTGAAGGCATGCATGTTATCCATATGTTTTTTATAGAAAAAGAATTTGGGGAGGGTGGGGGGTTACTATTAAATCATTGGAAGAAGACATAGTTCATTGTTATTTAGGTGAACTTGCTCTACTAGCAAAAATGTAAGCACCTAAAGTAGGTCATAAAATGACCAAAAAAAAATGACCCTGATGAGCAGAGTATGCTGCAGTTGGCTGCACTTCAATTACCATTGTGTTTACTTTCACAGCTTCAGCATCCAGTAGAAAGCAGGTGCTCCTGAGAGACTATATACTCTAAACCCGTGATTTTTATCCATTATGAAGAAATTGCTTTTAATCTGGGTATACCATGAAATCAATGACTCTGAGACAGGAAAGATCCCAAGTATGTGTGTGAATCCCACTGGCCTTAGGGGGATGAAGACATTCTGTATCTTATTTGATATTTTTTCCCCTCAAGCTCCACAGATTCGTTACAATGGGTACAAAGGGATACATACACCTAGACCTGCAACCTCCCTTGGGTAGCTGCACATCTCCTGAACATAAGTTCACAGCGCTTAATAGGCCCAACCGGAAATTGCCCTTTCTTCAGGGTTTTTTTTTAGTTTGTACTTTTGGGTCAGGTGGGGGAAAGGACCTGTTTGGGAATTGTGTGGGTGGTGAAAGAAGGAGGAGAGGAATGTTTCCCCATTTTTTTTACCATGTTTTTTATTGATGCCTTTAATTTCTACAGCTGGCTTCTTACATTGGAAAGCAAGAATTGTGTATTTTTGTGTGGGAACATACATATTCACACATGTTTCTGGCCACAGATTCATTCTAGTGTATCTGGGTTTTTTTCATTGATCTGCCAGGTTATATTTGTGGAAGTGAGGAAGATGCTCAGCACTGAGCTTGGCCGTTTATTTTCCTTTCAGAAGCCTGTGTCTATAATCATACCTTACAGGAGGGGTGATGTTAGTGTCCAGAACCACACAGAGGATTCCAGATTCTCCCTTTTGTCACGGGCTACATCCATACCAGCAAATAAAGGGGGTCAAGGCCAGTCTTCTGGCCCTGTGGACAAGTGGAACACATATGCATGCCTAAAATGTATTATCCCCACAAAACAGGCTGGCCTTGGGTTGTCCTAACTACTGACCTGTGCCCAGGCATTATCTGGAGGTTTGCTAGTTAGAACAGGCCAGCTCAGACATTGCTGACAATTCATCAAGATAAGTGGTTGCAGGATGTAATTTGAGCCTGCAGTCTTGCTCTGTTTAGTTTATTAGTAAAGATGAAACCACAGAAACTTGACTTACTATATTGTCCTTTCCAGTTCTACTTAGGGATTGAAAACTGGACTCATCCAAAACTCTGCCCCTCTCTTTTGCAGGGACCCTATCAATCTATGCCTCTCCTGGATATCAGCCCAGAATCCTGTATCATCATGTTCGAAATGGGGCTTTTTGGTGCAACAGCCACTGCTTCCACAAGCCCTGGGTTTGGTTGGGCCCACTGGCCCATTATCCAGGGAAAGGCAGAAGAGGAGGGGGCATTTAAGTCTTTTTCTGTAAACCTTAGCTGCTGGTCTGTGCTTTTCGGACAGGGGGAGATTAAGCCAGCCTCTGCAACTTGCTTAGCTTCCACTTGAGGTATTAGTGCTAAGAGAGAAAACTACATGATTGAGCAGAACTAGTCAGGCACTCAGGTCACACTGTTGGTGGAGTAAAAACAGGAGCTATTTCACAGAATCATAGAATCACAGAATCGTTTAGGTCAGAAAAGACCTTTAAGGTCATCCAGTTCATCCATTAACCTAACATTACCAAGTCCACCACTAAACCAATTAAGGGTTTTGCCTCTGGCTTTCCCAGCCAAGCTTATTCCTTGCAGATAATGGCAGCAAAGCAGCAGCAAAGACTTCAAAAAGGCCAGTGGAACTGATGGGGACAATCAACTCAAATCATCTAAGGCATGGTTGGGAACCAGGAAGATTACTGAGCTCAGCTATTAGACAATTTGGAACAGTCACAGGAAAGCCCTGAAGAATGGCGATCTGGCTGAGCTGCCAGTCCATGGAGGGACAGATAATACTGTAGGAAAGGAGACACAGCAGCTCCTATTGCCAACGATATGCCAAAACTTATTTTGCCCTGATGGTAAGTAGTCTGAACTAAACACAAATAAAAGTTCCTGTGGACCCGAGTACTATGAAAAGTTACCTTTTCCTACAATGTGGATATAGATCACATTGGGTATATTTGATCTAATTCAGGGAAAGAAGAATACAAGGCCAAGAACTTCTCAGAAAATCTTGGAGAAAGGCAACAGGTCCCAGAGTTATACAGAACATAAATTGGTGTATACAATAAATATTCTCATCAGACACATTCTTAACCAGAACATCCAGACCACTTGCACTTACTACTGGGCATGGTTCACAGCTTAATTTTGTACACGTCAGAGTGTATCTCCGAGAAGATGTTGACTGGAGGGAGCAGAGACATGTTGTGCATTGATCCACCATCAGGCGTCTCCATGGCTGAAACATTAGAACCAGTTTGTAAGTCAGTGACTGTCTCTTCAGCAAAACTCAAATAAATGAGCAATTTTATCTAGGTTAAATCTCTTTCATTAAATCTTGCATTGCAATTCTTCGCAAGAGAAAACAGAAAACTGATGCCCCCACTTTCCAGAGACCCAAATTTTTGCATCTGTAATTCCACAGCAAGCAGCATAGCTTGAGGCTATTTTTCAAGTAAGCCCTTTAGAATTCCTTAATCTGTGAAATGGCATTGGCATTTCTTATTTCGTTGCTTAAAAGCTAGCAACCAAGAAAGAAATCCTTGAAAGTGATGAGGAAGATCTTATCATGAGCTATCCTGACTGTGTTAGGTGGTTGCCACCAGTTCATTTTTTCCTAGTGTAGTGAATTGGTTTGCCACCAAGTTTTTATTCTCGAGCCATCGCAACCCATCATCAACAGAAATTACTTGTTATTGTTCTTGTAATAACACTGCTTAGAATTTCTAGAGGCTTAAAAGCTTAAAATTCAGACAGGAGAAAGAAAAAAAACCAAACAGAACTACTGAGTGAAGAACTGGACTTGTCCATAGTTACAAGCAAATCAGTGTCTGAGCTGGCACACAATTCAAATTCCCTGAGCTCTTCCCCAGCACCTTGTTTGCTGGATTGCATCACCTTTTCAAAGCAAGCAAAAATGGCATTTAAAATATACAGAGGAAAATGCCAAACTATTAAATGGGAAACAAAAGGATGTGGAGTTAGTACTTGGATTCCTAGCACTGAAAGGAATTCTAAATACAAAGTCTTCCTGCTTTCCAAGTGCGCAGCCTTTCATTTCAACTTCAAAATATTAAACCACTACGGCTGAATGGACAAAATGGAAGGAGCCTATTAAAGATTTTCACAAAGAACTTCTAAAACCTAATAAATAGACACTGAATATCACTACATTATAAAAGCTTTGAGCAGTGCTTCAAATGTCAATGGAATTTCACTGTTGACTTCATTTGGAACAGGAATTTCCCATGCTACATACTATGCATATCTTCAAATTCCTTTTTTTCTTGTTCCACACTAGTAAACACCCATGGAACAAATGGAGCACAACCAAGAAGCTGGCCAGAGTAACAGTGTAAAGGTGATAGGTTTGTGGGTAGCTCAGAGCCAATGCTCTGACATATACACTGAAGGACAAATGTTCTAATTAAAGAATTTTCATTTCATTCTTACTCTGCACCCCAGCACAACAGAGGTCCTCAGGGCTCAGTGGTTTTCTATAAAGCACCAGCAATAACTTTTTTCTTGTTTTGTGGTGGTCTGTAAAAAAAGATCTCCACAAAAACATGATGGGGTGGTAATACCAATGGGGAGATCCCTGTCTTTTAACAACCCAGCTTGAGACCTCAACACAGAACCCTTCAGCTTTCTTGGTTTAACCTTTTATAGCAAACTACATAGGTCATTATATAGGTCATTAATCTGGAGGGTTTAAAGACCTCAATGGATGCAGGCATGAGGACACACATAACAATTTCCTGTGGGAGAGGATAGCAAATGTCATATGAAAGACTAGACTTCTTGTTTACTCTCAACATTGGAAAGCATTCGGACACCGGAGTGATAGTTCTAGTACAGACTACATGGCCTCACAAGGGCATTCAATCCACTGACACTAGTATTGCTCTGCTGGTTAGCAGCTCCACACATGCATGTGCTTGTACACTCAGAAGCCTTGCAAATCAGGGAGATGTCCTCATCATGGTGACCCATTTCAAAAGATATTTGGTTTGGTTTTGTTTACTACTATAACTGTACTTAATTCAGGCCCTCTAAAAGTAAGTGCTTATCATAGAATGCCTCAGTAGCTCTAGGCTTTCACATCAGGAAGAAAGCATCTATAAAGCCACAATTGATATTACAATTAATATCACAATTGATATCCTCATTGGATCTTCTAATAGTGCTAACATTCCAATTAAATACAAAAAAGACAGATAAAGTTGAGTTTATACTAAAATCACTGTTATGAGCAGGAACATAGGGCTTGCTAGAGACATGTTGAAACAAAATCCTCACATACAAGTGCCTTGAACTTTTTGGGGAAAGTCTTACCTTGACCCAAAATTTGCATCACAGCTTAGTTCTATGATATTTATTTAATGTATTTAGGGATCAGCATGCAAATGGCTTTAACAATGGCTTTCTGTGAACAAACATAGCTTAGCATGACAGAAATGAGTGAAATAATGGATTGATACATCTTTTCCCCTTTATGTAATACATCTATCGTGTTTTCTTGGCAAACTAAGAATGAAATGTCAACATCTGCTAACCCAGTGTTAGTCAGTGCAACCAAAATAACCTGCATGAAGCCCAAATCTACTCAGATCTCCTTCAAAAATGCCACTCAGTAAAAGCCTGGGAAAACAGATGAGTGATACAGATAATCCTTTTGGTAAATACAGCCACCTGCTTGGAATTCTGCAGTTAAAGCCCACAGCATTGTTAAGAACAGTGGAGTGAACGCAATACACCAAATACTGGAATATAATATTGGTAACCAGATGCAAGACAAAATGTAAAGGGATTAAGGACACAGTCAGTTAACAGAACTGCAGTAAAAGACTCAAAACTTGGAACTATTCAGTGAATGAGTTAATGGAGCAAAGTTTTCCCTTGATATAAAATGAAAATTGAAACCTATTCTTAAACAACCCAGAATAAAGGTTTTGAAATCCAGGAAGTATAAACTCCTGTGGACACCACATCTTCCTTCCTGACCAGAACTCTGGAACAGTCATTGAAGTAGAGAATAGCGTAAGACAAAGCTGTAGTAACGCCAGCTGCCTAAAAGCTTTCAGACATATAACTAATTAGCTTACAGTAAGTCATTAAATGAAGCTAGTTTAATTGAAAAGTTCATTAATTTATGACAAGTTCTAATATAAACTCTAATTCATTTTTTTTTTTAAATCAAAATGGCCACTTTGTTTAGAAATCTTCCAAGATTATATCTCTACTTGAATTTCACACTCTCCATCCTGAGAAAATATTTTGGTAACTGCATTGTTGAATGCTAACTTCAGTAATGCTTGACACTTGCAACAGCAAAGGCACAGAAGTAACGTTAACAGCTGGGGCCTACCTACACCCTCAAAACCTTGCCCAAGCAGTGTTTGATAAAATGTTCAATTGTCAGGAAGAACAATAACACATTTTAAAAGCTGTATTAAAAAAAATATTAAAGACAGCTTTTATATATAGTCAGATAGAAAATAAGAATGAGTCAAAATGTAGCTTTGTGTCCGCTGAAACACTTTATGAATTCATTCCAAATTGGGAAGATTTTAAGATAGGAATTATTTTCAATATTGTAGAAGCTGAAATAATTTATTTTTAAGTCTTCAAAATACAGATACTTCTCATTTTGCCTTCGACATGACATTTTGTTTCAAAATTTGCTTATGGTTCATTTCACTTGAAAATAGAACAAAGACTTTACTTGACAGATCAGGTAAACATTTTGTTGGAAGAGAAAAAAACTAGTGGATCACAGTTGTTCATGGAAGAACAGCATACAACTGGAAAGACAACTTCGTTTTACAACACAGAATATACACATATATATATGCATATCCTATATAACAGGAGGTGGCAGGAGCTAGCAATTACTATACTGCATGACATTCTCTACAAGTATGGTCTTTAGAAAATGCCACAACTAGTTTTGACAACATACTATAGAGGAGACAAATAGAAGAATCAAAGAGAAAACAGATTATTTCAGATTTTGCCACTTTAAAATCCTTCTCCCAGTGTTCTGACAAGAAAGGCAGAGTTACTTCTTGGATTTAATTCTACAGGGAAGTAATCCCCACACAGAATGACGAATGCTTGATGACAGGGCTTTAGCTCTAACAAACTGATAAACTTGTGCCCATCACCTATTAAAAGATCAAAACCACAAGAAATAGATGGAGAAAGGTTCTCTCTGCCATATTTCAAAAGTCCAAAGAGATTTGGGTAAATTTACCTTTTAAATAAATTAAAAAAGACAGACATACATTGACAATGCAGGAATACATAGGTTAAAAGTTAGGTTAAATGACTAAAGAGGACCTGTTTCCCCAGGGAATGATGAGAATATTTAGAGCTCTTTGACACCAGAGGTGCTGCCAGAATATGGATTTAGGGAAACAATGAACAATTGACAGAGCTCTCCAAAGATAAATTCGGCATAAATGAGATCAGATCCTTAACTCCCATCATTCCCACTGTCATAGGCTGGGTTAAACATGTCTTAATCTATCCATTAAATATGCATTTGAGAAAAAAATTTCCTCTGAGGGCATATCAGCAGGGATCTTGAAAGGGGACAGAGGTCAAACAGTGAGGAAGCTCAGCTTTCCTGTTCCTACTAATAGCCAAGGAGGGATACCCCTCCTTCCACACAGGTGGAGCAAGAGTCTCCATCCTTTTTTAATCTGCCTTATCCTCTAGGTAGAATACGGGAAGTTTTTGCTTCCCCAAGGTGGGCAAGGATCATTTTTGAGATTATCCCTTGCAGAGAGTTTCCTGTGTGTTTGGTAGCCTGCAAGTCATGACACAACGCAGATTACCACAGTTTCTAAGCACTTTTCTCAAGCATCCTTTCAAGATAAGGAAACATTACTGTCCCCATTTTGCAGAGATACTCATTGTCTTACAGGAGGACTGTGGCAGGGTCATGAACTGGATACACACGTGCTGAGCCCCTTGCCACTGCTTTTACCCCAAGGTCCCACTTGCAGAGATTCTGTCTGAACAAAGCTGCCCTGTACACTTATCTGTATTCTGGCAAGTTCTTCAAAAGCTCATTTATATATCTAGATATCTTACCATCAGAGCAAATAAAAGGAATCATGTCTTACCCCAACAACAGTGCCATTCAAGGGACAACCATCCAGAGGTACTGAAAAAGAAGATAATACTCCATTTAGCTTTACCATTATCGTAACATTAGTGAGATTTAATAAACCACAGGTATGCTTTTTTTACTTTAATATTAGAGTTCCAGCTGAGGACATTTAGATCCAGTTTCACTGTAAAGAGGCATAATTGAGCCCTCTTACATTACACCTTGAAAGGTAACAATTTGTCAGAGCTATCCTGAATTCCACCCTCCAAATATCCCTTGCTGAGCTGTTTTTTAACAAGTACATGGCACAATGTAGATTTTCCCTTCCAGTGCAAGCCTTGCACTCACAGAAGATGCACTCACAGGTTTTCTGCAAGTTACAGTGCTTATTTCTCCTCCTCTTTCCACTGCTAGCTCCTCACCCTGTGACTGCATACATACTTGTCAATTAAACCTGACTAGAGAGTCTTCCCAGACTGAGGCCAATTAGCCAAATCATCTGATTTGGACTTTTGACCCAAGCCTATGCTAGGAAATGGCCATAGCCACAATGCTCAGAGACATGCAGAAGACAGCATGGCTGCATGCAAACTGCCGGTTCATAGCAGGCCCCGAGGAGAGCATTGAATCTTCCCAGGCCAAAAGCATCTCAAGAACTCTTTTAAATGCTTACCAATGCAGGCTAGCGCTGTAGACACATAGCCTGGTATTCCTCTCTGATGCAATGAAAAATAGTTTCAACAGTAAGTAGTTCAAAAAGAGGTAGTGAACACCTTGTAAAGAGAAAGTAATAACAGCAGGCACTATTGTACTCAATGTCTAAATTATACAAGACCGCTTCAAAGTAGTACTATACTTGCATAACATGCACTTTTGAAATTGCTGTTGAGAAACAGAAGATCAACGCATGAGGTGATTCATTCTCCAGTGATTCTGTTTGTCATACACAAAACCTTACCACATCTGCAAGAAGGACAGCAGTCTATTATTTGGTCACAGCGTAGTTCAGTTCCCTCTGGACAGTCAGGCACATCCATTTGAGAGCAAGAAAGATTCTTTTGCTGCACAAAGACTTCATTGTTCACCCGGACGCACTCATTGATAATGCAATGATTGAAGGGGGATCGCCACTCTGTGCCAACCTGATGGGAAATTGTAAAAGGATTAAATATAGGCAGCAGTATTTGTGCCACTGGATAGCAGGAAGACCACCACAGCCAACACGCTGGTTTGCAAAAAGCACGTTTACTGTGTCAGGAACACTGTCACTCCAGAGTTCTCCACAAATCCTTACCGCAACAGTCAGTTTAGAGAACAGTCTGACAGAAGAGTTGAAAGAGGACACAGAAAGAAAGGGACAGCAGAGTATAAGGATCTATCGCTCCATTAGGACAACCAAAATCAGTAAGACATAGTGTGACATTAAAATAGGCCTTCTGAAGGCTTGTTTTATGAAGCAGAGGAGAATATTGATCCACATTAAGAAATGCCCTTGGTAAAATCAGGGAAGAGGCAGGCTGCAAAATGTTACATTAACTTTTGAAAAGGCAGCAGCAGACTGCCTTTGTAGAAGAAATTATTTAAAAGTTAATATCAAACGTGGAAGTGAGATGTAGACGAAAATGCAGACACACTATAACAAACAACACTTAGGGAAGAAAAGATGAGGAGAAGGTCTATTATTTTAAACATATTTACTTGCTGTTCCTGCCTTTGTTGAATCCAAAGCTCTGCACAGGATTAAGCAATTTAATGCTACTGGGGCAGGCAAAGGCTTGCCAAGGGTGGTTAGGTTAGGGACAGAACAAACTGAACAGGCTGAAGGAATGAAAAATGAAGGCAAGAAAGGAAACAAATATCCACCTAGCTTTCCAGAGTGGTAGGGTATCTGCAGCACATTTTAAATGGCTGTTGCATGCACTCACTTCCTGTTGGGTTCTTTGAATCCTAGGGGAAGAGGCACACTGCTGAAAATAAACTGTTATTCTGAGCAGAGAACAAGCATGGCCTGGACCACTGCAGTCTGATCTGACATGGAGCAATCATCTTTAGCAACCAGAGAATAGTTCGTGTTTCTATCCTCATTTACTTCCTGATATTTCAGTGTGTACCAAGTAGGATGTTCTATTTGAATAGGACGAGGAAATTCAAGCAATCCACTACCCCCTCGCCTGTTATCCGTAGAGTAATACAAATTAATTGGGAATAATTTAAACAAATAGCTTACAGCCAGAGAAGTATAACCTGTTAATATTCTTTTGCGCTAGCATTTGTGAAATTACTAATTTTACATAAACAGATTTCTTCCTCAGAGCCTGAAAATGGAAGAGAGGGTTTGCTTTTTAGAACCAAGTGGGTAAGTCACACGCCCCCGAAAAAAATTGTTTTTCAGTGCTGCCTGCCATGTAGAAGTAACACGTAACCTCCTCATGTCCTTCCTTGGAGCACAAAAATAATTCCAGGGCACTTCTGCTAGAAGAGGAAGTGTCCACACCACTGCCACCTCACCTCGTGCAAACGAGGATCTGCATCACCCCGAGACCAGAATAGCTGCTCCTCACAGGCAGTCTTCTGGCATCTCCCACAACACTCCCCTTCCTGGATGATATACTTGTATCCCTGTGGGAGGAAAGAAGAGGACTGACTGATCCAGGAATAGAAGACAAATGAGAAGATTAATCCTAAAAGAAAACACTGGGATAAATGCTTAATGTTAGCAACTTTTTATGGAAAGTGGAGTTTGAAAACAGAACTGTAAAGCCACACACTGCTATTACAAAACACACAAGTGGTCCACCCAGCTCATCATCCTGTTACATCGTTAGCATCATTTGTCCAAAAAAAAAAAAATGAATTTGCACACATTAGAGGTAGAAATTCTTATCTCATTAGTTCCTTCTTAATATTTATTTTGAAGACATATTCACTTCAGCTACATCAACTAACTCTAGGTACTACCCTTCTTCAGGTCATGCAAATCAACTAATGGGCTAGTCTTGCAAGGATATCAGCTGCTTTAATCTGGTATTGAGCACCCCTTCTTGGAGTGCAGAAAATGTTGATGGTGCCTAACATTTAAAAAGACAGACAGACAGAAAGACAGAAATCTGAAATCACAAAAAACCCTTTTCCTTTTGCTAGGATCTGCTCAAATATGTAATAGCACGAAGATTTGCCACAAGCAGAAAAGAATAACGCTATAAACAGACAGAAATGGAAAGGGAAGAGGTAAAAGAAAAATCCTTTCAGAGGACCCTGAGCTATTTCAACAGCATTAAACAGCAGTCATTTCCAAATGTTAGTTTATTGTGTGTGAGCAGTTTCTTTTATGCATTAGCAATTGTAAAGAGCAAGTCTTTCCAATAATATGGCCCTACAAAGGATTGCAAAAGTATTTAAAAAATACTTTCTTTTTTTTAATATAATTCTATTATACAAAAGAAAATTAAAGGTAAAAATTGTTCTAGTGGCATCTTGGATGTTAATCAGCACTCATAACTCCCCTTCCCATTCCTGAGCCTTCAAGGTTAGGATTCAGTCTGAGCACATTCAGACATCTGATTGCTGTGTGCTGAAGCAGAGGGAAAGGGTTGGTCAGGAATGTAGTCCAAGGACCAGTTCTGACTGATTATTTCATCTTTTCATCTCCTGAAGCAACTAGTCAAATATTTAAACACTGGAATATCTAAGTGAAAGAAAGCAAGGAGCTTTATTCTAATTAGAAATAATATTTTCTATATTTAATAGCTAGGCAGTCTCCAAAGGGCAAAGTATAACTCTGATTTCAATAGAGAGTTGAAGGAAAGATGTTCTGTCAAAGAAAATATTGTTTGTGTGAAAAATGCCAAAGAAAATAAGCATAATTTTATTTTGGTCAACTCCTTTGAACTGAAATTGCTGAAGTATTCCCAACTGCTCCCTCCCTTCATGAACTGTCCTTGATTTGCAATATGAAGCACAATAGCAAACCTCCACAATCAGCACGCTTTCATATGGAAGTGCATTTTTTATAATGTCATACAATGTAATACCAGACCTAGCTTTGTGGGGAAAGTGGTGCTGTTGAACATTTTGCTTTACATGACTTTTATCTGCTAAATGCATGTCTGCAGTATCTGAAGTATGGGATGCAAATTTTTATTTTAGTGGCAAACACAGAGAAATAAAAATCCATGAGCTGTTTGTGCCCAGAATAAACTCAGCATCCTGACTAAGCAAAATCCAGCTGCAGGACCCAAATTTCACTAAGTTGGTTTGAACAGAGCCCTCTAAAGTGCAAACAAAAAGGTGCTACACAGCAGATTCCAGGTGTGATTTGCACTCCTAAGGCACGGACAAATATGTTGGTTTTGGACAGTTCAACCTGCCTGAGT
Organism: Pelecanus crispus; assembly: GCF_030463565.1. Taxonomy (NCBI): domain Eukaryota; kingdom Metazoa; phylum Chordata; class Aves; order Pelecaniformes; family Pelecanidae; genus Pelecanus; species Pelecanus crispus. The sequence continues at coordinate 84,077,115 of NC_134643.1, read as the reverse complement.
GGCCCTTTGGGTGCTCGGTGTGTTCAAACTCTGGGGGCTCTGACTCCTAAGGGGAAGACATACAGGAGATCACAGCTCCTGACCTCAGCGCCTGCTGAGCTCCTCCTAAAGCAGCCCCTGAACCCCCGCAGCCTACAAACCTGTCTCAGAAGACAAACCTGCAAACTGCAGCAGTTCATGAGCTCCTCAAAAAGCAGAGCAGCCATCTGTACTTGAGGAGAAGGTGGACAGTGATTCCCTGCTGTCACAGATCCTCCATAGCATAAGAAATAATTCACCATCAGAAAAACCCACCTTTTGTACTCACAACATGGAAATTTGGGCCCATGGAAATAAATAAAGCTTTATTTTATGTTTAATTCTAAACATGTAATGTTTAATATTACATCTAAGAAAAGGAAAATGTGTTGTGCATTTTGAGGTGGTTTTTTGTTGTGGGTTTTTGTTTTCCAGTTAGATAACTCATGTACAGAGTACATGCTACCAGGATTATACCTGAGCTGCACAATCTATGAGCATGAACATCTGACAAGTTTCAGATACTGTGCTGTTGAAGGTTAATGTTAGATCAAACTAAGCAGAGTAAGCAGTATCGGTCTCTTCCTTCATTATTTTTCATTTTCTAGCATATAGACACTAGCGTATAGAGGTGCCAGTGTTTGTCATGGTTTGTTCAAGGATCCACGTATAGGCAATATTCTGCTTGTCTACTGCTTTTTCTGGACTGGATCTGCTGCTTTATTCCTCCTCCACATCTTGCCCTTTTTTTTTTTTTTTTTTTTTTTTTTTTAACCACCGAGTTCAAACTTCAAACAGGGAATTAAAACTCAGAAGCAGCCCTTGGGAAGTATCTGACCGTCTGTGACACTGAGAGGCATATCACAGTCTACAGCACTAAAAAAATCCCCATGCCCCAGGAGGTAAGGGATAAGGCAACACAAGGCACCCCTCGCATTTGAACAGGTGCACGTGGCTGACTTGGGAGTGATAATCAGCAGCTGCGACAGAGAACCTGGTGAGTGCTCAGTTATGCCGCCAGATCAGGCTGTTTTATCAAATACAAATGCTGAGATGAAGCTGATCTCCCACATGGAGGGTGAAAGCATATGGATTAAGACATTCTACATGGGGGGGGGGAAATTTTGCCCACTTTTGAACTGGGGCTTGGCTTGCAACAAACAAAAGGAGAATGTGGATTAATTCTGTAGCATTCAGAGAACGCACATTTTGGTTTCATTGCCTACTCAAGACTACCGGAGGGATCCACACAGGCTATGGTTTGGCATATTTCTACACTCCCTCTTTTGTTCTGCAGTTGCTCAGGATACACAATTCATCTTTTCATGGATGCTAAGGTTTTGGGCAGAAAACTCTGTCAGGTGCCTTTTGGCCAACAAAGCAGGAAAGAAAGAATGGAGATTATTCCTCAACATAGTATTTTTAAGGAGGATCCAGTATTTTCCTTTTACATATTGAGATGATAGTATGTATAGAGGGTTGGAGGAGGCAAAGAGAATGAAAATGGCAACAGTAGTCTGAGAAAAACCCAGTAGGATGCATATAAATCAACTCAAAATACTGAAAGCAAAATCTGCAGTGGCGATGAATCAGCACAATTCTAGAGATTTCCCTGGAGCTACACTCATTTACCCCAGGTGAGGACTTAATTCTCCATTTGCAAGTCTCTAGAACATTAAGGTATCATTTCCTAATTTCCATAATAAATTATGCTTTAAAATGCAAGCAGGATGTTTGAAATTACCTCCCACCAAGAATTTTCACAATTTTTAAATGGGATCCTGCCCATCTAATATTCAAACAACAGTCTTCCATTAATTTCTTTGATCTCCTTAATACACAATATTAAGCCATTTACTACCTTGCTTTACATGCTACTTCAAAGGAAGATATCCATTTGGAATATTGGAGATTAACTCCACAGATTTTATAGTCAGCATCTATTGCAACCGTCACTCACTATGCCTTTGCACGTATGGTGCAAATGTTCTTTATTTTCACTGAACACAGTCATCAAGAGGCTTGAAAATCTAACCTAATTAATTTACACACACTTAGCCAAATGGCTTTGTCTCAAACACTTATCCCAGAAAATTATGCTTCATTCTTATCATAATCGTCTAATACTTTAAATTATCCAGTACTTTAAACCACACTCTTTTATATCACTTACAAAGTACCTAAATCCAAGAACATTGAAAGAAATTAAGCAAAGCAAGTGCTCCCTTCACATTAGTATACCAGTGATTTTAAGGTGTTTTGAAAGCTGTTATCCATTTTATCACCATGACTCTTTGAAGCGATGTAGTCTGATACACTCTCAAAGAAGTAATTTCTGAAAAAGTTCCAGGAGGGAGACACCACTCCTCCTTGTGGCACATGCAATAATTACAGCAATTATCTGCTTGCTTTCTCAAAACTTTGGTAAGAGAAAGGTAAAAGAGGACAGAAAAAGTGAGGGGACTATGACATATAACGAAGCAAACCCATATCTGGTTTGCAAGTGAGAAGTCTGTATTTGCTCTTAACGTCCTAAGATAACTGTGGGATTGGTTCATTTTAATGAAACATCCACTCTTTTTCCATAGCATTTCTTTACATTCTACAACAACAGACAGGATTTGAGTTTGATTTTGTCATGCTTGGGAGAACAGTAGCACCGTTCATTCATCAGGGTGAAGGAACTAGTTCATGTATTACATTTTTTTTTTTCCTCTTTTTGTGTAGCTAGATAAAAAACTGTAAGCTGTTTCCACAGAAACCAGATGACAGTCGCCAATGATAATCCACAACTTTAAGACCTGGCAATGGAATTAGTAACCATGAGCAGCAGAGAGTTTGAACATTATCTTAGTAATGATACATGATTGAAGTATGTCTTTGATGTCAATACAGCTTTCAATGTCATGTAATCTGAACTGAAAAATAAGCTTTAAGGACAATTCAATCTGGATTACAAAACTTCTGCAGTCCTTGATATGTATATCTACTGAATCAGGAATAAGCAAAGTTAAAAAGAAAGTCTCAGCTATCCAGGTTCTCCAACAGCTACGGTTTTGGCTGTACAACTTTGATAACCATTAAAGGACCAGAAGAAATGGCAGGTTCCCAAAAAGAACTGGCATGGTTTCCACCGAGGCTTTTTGTTTGTTTTAAAAAGCTTTTTGACACTGCAATGCTTAAGGCTTGTTTGTCAAGAAACTGTAGCTCTGCATTAATGATGCCTTATTAGAATAACAGATTATTGTTAAAGTTACGGCTGTGAGCCAAAACACAGCCAGATACTTTAGATCTAATATTTCATAATAATTGCCATACTAGAAACAAGTCTTTCCTACAAATGGAAATCAAAGGGATCCTCTTGCAAAAGCTGAAAGCTCTCACATCTGCCCTCATGGTTTTCACTGCCTTGGGCATCCTCAAGCTTCCTCACCAAACTCTACACTTGCAGAAAGAGCACTAGTTTGGTTTGTTCAGTTTTTTTAATAGACCGGGTTTTTGTTCTGGAATTATGCAGTGTTTAAGACACAGCAAAGTATTATTCAAAACCAGTTTATATTTCTTTTACACCTTCTCAAGCGCACATATATATATGCTGTCCAGACTTGTTCTGCTACGGAGGCTGTAAGTTAAATGATATTGAAGTACAGAGGTATTAAGGCATTTGAAATTCTTTGAAAACCAAGACACAGTTAGCTTAATAGAGTTCAGAAAAGAGTACTGCTTTTCAGGTATTGGTTTGCTTAACTGAAACGTTCATAGTCAAATTTCAATGCATGATTAACTGTTTTAAAACACATATTAGTGTAAATTCAAATGAGAATTTTAGACAAGTCTGACAATGCAGGGTTCTACAACAATGTTAACTCAGCCATGAGGTGCTGCACATATATGCTTACGCCCAAGGTCAGTCTTTGACTCCCAGACACGTTATTAAAGATGTTTTTCTGAAAGCAAAAAGAACACCTCTGACTTTTCATAGCTGTATATACAACGTTTGCTCACGAAGAGCTTTCTTCCAAATGTAACTGAACAAAAGCAAAGAGGAAGAAGAGAGATCATGTGTTATTTTTTCTTAGCCTCTGTTCTGAATGCAACTGCATAAATGGAATTCATTCCAAAAAAAGGCAGACTTCTTAAAACCAGTTAAAAGGTTTAGAAAAAACAGTGGGAAATAGGCTGCAAAGATTTGAAGACTTGGCAGAGGAGGGGAATGTGCGTGACATATTTGTTTGGAGATTCACTTCATTTCCAGCAAGAAGAAAAAACACCAGTCCTGGAGCAGAAAAAAGCAAGTGAATCTTGTCTTACATGCAGCACTAGAAAAACCAGAACATACAGTAGCATCCCAGTCAGCACAGTGAATCAAACACAGAAGCAGCACCTGTCCCTCTTACTTAAAAGGTTTTGCAGTTATTGCTGTAGTATGCCCTCCTTTGCATTTCCCACTGACAAATTCCAGCTGGTCACCTGTAATGACACCAGGGCAGTCTGTTGAGTCACAGGCCAACATGCAGACTGTTATTGGCTACTGAACCACTGAAAGCACTGATGTTACAACACACGTTTGGAAACGCTGCTTGGTCAACTGTTCAAATTTTGTGTGGGCTAATGCAATATGTAGCCTAATATTATATTCAAAAGCAACTTGGAGATTTGCATAGCATTAACTAGCTCATCTTTGCTTCTGCACTGAGGAAAAAAACAAATAGGCTTCTTCTGGGCTTCATTTCACAGTTCAGGGAAGAACAAACCCATGGGAAAAACCTTGGGTCAGCAAAAGACCTGCAGGGAATATTCTGAATCCCACACAGCCACATCTAGTTGCTCCACATGGACCCTGCACAGCCTACTGAACTGGCAGATTATGAACACACCAGAACATGAACTAGGGGGGAACTGCTTCAAGTCAGATGTGCCTTTTCCTGAATGGAATAGGCTAATACCATCAAGAACAATCTCAATTAATCCATGTATATCCTGAAAGCTTTACAAAGGGGAAAAATATATTTGTGGTAGCCTCTGACGTTTGCAGCACAACTTCGCTGGCCACATGGCAGTTGATAAGGGATGTGGGTTGTCAGCACTTGGCTGGGCTGGGCAACCTCTTCTGCCGTCTGCTTTTTCTGCAGACCCAAGCTGCATATTTCCACCGTCCTCCCTGACCGACACATCCATGCTAACCTCATGAAGCAAGGACATAGGAATGCTCGGGGATTATGGGTACAAGGTGCTAGATACCAAAGCAAAATGCAATTCTAGGGCATCACATTTAATTTTACAGTGATTTTTTACTTCCTTATTATTATGTTATACATTATGTTAAAGGTGAGGAATGTTAGGGATGTAAATTGGGTAAAGAAAGTGTAAAAAACATTTTGAACTCCTGTTTGCACAAATCATGTTATGGTCAAAGTCTTCTAATCTGTGACACTGGCAAGTGCTGCTGACTTTTAACCAACTCCTTTGACCCTTCTAGAATTCTTCTACCAACTTTTTGTACCAAGTACCTGTCTCCTCCTGCTTGACCAGCTATGTCAATACAACAAAGCAGCTCATACTTCCTTTGTGGGCTTCCAAAAGTAGACCACATAATTTTATAGCATGTAGCAGATGTCTGAGCATAATGAAGGCCACAGCATGTGGTGTTATTACTGCTACAATGGGCAGAGCTGAGCAATAGACAGATCTGAAATGTTCTCTTCAGAAAGTGAACTGCAGCTAGAACAAAGTCATTTGAAATTGAACTTCAGACATCACGAGTACTTATTGTACAAGTGGTGTAAAAGATAGACACTTCAGGATGCAGTTCTCCTTTTACTGAAATATAAAATAAACTTGTCACTGATTTCCTTGGCAGCAAGATATGATCCTAAAACAATAACTCTAAAATAAAGCCAGTAATGCTCAGGCCTTCTTAGACTCTGTTCCCAAGATAATTTGTTGCTACAACACTTATTTTCTATTTTTTTCTGGTTTCTCTAAACATGCAGGTTTAAAAGTAATCATTTCAGATCCCCATCAGGGCTCTGCTGGCTAATGCACCGGTTTAAATGTTACTCACCCGAGAGCAGAATGTGTTACATGCTTTGTCATGACACTCCATCATCTGAAGTCCTGTAACATCATCCCTCATACTAGTGCAAGAGCATTCCCTGCAACCATCTTCCCAGGTTGTCCCAACAGGGTAGACTATGTTGTTGTGCACACAGACCTGTTGAATGCAACAATTAATACACAAAAGAGCACACTGCTGCTGTAAGGGCACACCGCTGGCTCCACAAGGCTGCTTTTTAAGACATGAAACCTACCATAAATTTTATGGAATACTTTGAACCCAGTAGAAATGGTACAGGTCTTAAAATTGTAGCCACTCTGTTGAGGAAGGGAAAATAAGTGCAACCAGTGCTGCTGTTTTATAAAGAATAAATTGGAGATTTTTATCTGCAGTAGGTGGAATTGCCCAGGGCCTGAGTCAGTTTCACTGGAAGTATAGTGTGACAAAATATTTAAGAGATAATAAACAGTGAGTTTTGTAGAAGGAGCCGTGCACACAAAACTTCTTCCAGCTAAATCAGCTGATCTGAAAAGATCCTACTTGAGCTACAAGCATTCATTCTCTTGTATCCTTAGACCATCACAGCTACCACAAAAGTAGTGCCATCTCTTATATTGCACTTTCTATTAGTAACTTGTAGAGCATGTTATTAAAGAGACAAACATAATTTATTTTTATAGATATAGCAAGTAAGTCACAAAGACATAAAATTACTTATGCACGGTCATGAACTACTTAGGAACAGAAGATAAAGGCTGTATCTCCTGAGCTGCAAGACAGGGTAACCCTATGTTAAGCTGTGAGGTAAGGTTGCTTCAATGAAAAGGTTGCATTGCCCTGCAACCTCTCCTCTAAGCAACCTTATCTTAAAGGTTAACATTATATAAAAACTTAATAAAAGGTTGGCAAAATAAGGAAAAATATATCCTGGTGAAACTTGAAGAGAGTCAGGTATTAATTTGGCAAAAATTTTGAAGTGGCAATATAGTTCATATAAGATACAATGCCTCCTCAGGCAGAGGCAAAGGTAATCAATGGGCACAAGGAGTTTAGGTCTAAGGTGTCCCAAATATTTCAATAAAGGTAATAGAGGATTGATAGAACATATAGTAACTGTACTGATCCAAAAGCATGTACCCCTGTTATCCAGAAACAAATTAAAAATTTCAAAATTACCTCTGAAATTCATAATATATATATTATTATTATTATTACCACCATGCTCTAACCAACTGAGCTAACCTTAGAAACTTCAAGGTCATTCAAGCATGAGGAACATATAAAATCATCTGATTACCTCAAAGTCATAAAAAAGGTTGGTTCTGTCAGAATAAATGACTGTAATAAAGCAAGCAACAGTGTGATGCAAGTGTATTCCTCTCACACACATGTAAATTTAAAATGCCCTGGCATCATTATCCAGTAGTCTCTTTGGGGGCTTGTTAATATCTAGCTAGGCACTGACTTTGGTGCTGTCACTCCATGTACAAATGATACTGTCATCTGTGGAAACCACACTTCATTCTCCTTACCATGCCTGGAACACAGGTGGTAGATATGCAGCCGCAGTCATTGGTGAGAGATCTGGACAGATATCCCAAAGGGCAGCTCACTGTTGAGTTAGTGCAGCTGCAGGTACACTCATATTTATCACAGCACGTGGTCTTCGTAACAGTCAGCTCTCGATGCGGTGGGCAGGAAGGTCTTTGAACTAGGCTGCATGCTTCTCTGTTGCACGCTAGCAGAAAAAGGTAGGTACCATGTCAAGCACACAGCATTTCAGAGTGCTGCAAGTGAACAAGACAGTTCTCTGGCAGCAAGGCACTAATTTGCTACTGCAAACTCTTACAAACATACTTAAAGACTAAACAGTAATGCAGATGTAAAAGACCCAGGTCAAATATTGTGCTGCAGGTTCAGAAAAAGTTCCTATCCTGCCAAAAAATTCTTGACTCATATACAATCAAAAAGATTTATAAAATAAGCATAAGGGTCAGAGCACACACATCCAAGAGTAAAGTGTTTCTCTTTTCCTTAATTCAAAAGCATACTCAGAAAGTGCCAACAATACCCTTCTTCCAAGTCTGTGAAATCATTACATTTCCGTTGGCTCCAAAATTAAACCTTTCAGAGGAATAAAATGTCTAAAGGAAGTTGTCAGTGTTGCTCAAATGCAATGCTCCAGTGTCATTCCCTACTAAAAAAAAAATATCTTACCACATGTGTAATTTGGTCTGCATTCTCCAGGGTTGGTCAGAGCAAGCTGCAGGCCAAACTCACAGACAGGGGCAGGAGGCAAATCACAGGAAACCAGATCACAGACTAAGAAGAGAAATTGAGAGAGTGTTTAAGACCACGCCTGACTAGTTAGTCCTCAAGAAAAGACATACACACACACATGCACGTCCCGATTAACCTTTTTTTCCCCCTATACTCAATTGCTACCCTAAAATATGAAGTTAGTTAGAGTTCAGCAGGTCAGAGTTTGTTTTCAAAATAGCTTAGGGAACAGTTCAAGTTTGAGTTATGAGGATTAAGGTTCTTATGTTATATTTAATGTGCAAATATAGACCATGCAAAAATAGATACTTGAAAAAAGACCATCCTAATGTAATTTAGACCAAAAAAATTGCTCTGTTCCCTTCTTCATCTCTTACAGAAAGTCAGGTTTGAAGTGAATTGAGACTCACATCCTCAGGAGTTGTTTATTTTTCCACATAGATGATTGTACAGTCATTCAGTGGTTTAAAAAAATGGAGTATTGCATTAAATAAAAACACAGAATGTATCCCTTTGAAGCATTTCGTAAAAATATGAACCAAGACAACTCCAAGAGTATATGAGAACCTACCACACTCGTACTCGGGGCAGCATTGGCCGGGGTCCCTGCGTAGACGAGGGACTTCACAGGGACCACACTGAACAGCTGGAGTGAGAACAAAACATCCATAAAACAGGTTTGGATAAGAACTAGAAAACTAGGTAACAAAAACATCAAATCAAGTCCAATCATACTTAGAGCTAAACAAATTTACGTTTGGCAGTAGGGCAAGGTCGGACGGTGCAGTTTACTTTCTTGTTATCAAGACACGTGCAGATCTTGCAAGGCTCATTAGTGGGAATCCATGTTTCCATGTGCTGCATGAAAAAAAAACCAGATTGTTAGAAAGGAATCAAATATTCTGGCCACTGGCATGTTGGCAATGGGAGTGGGTGAGGTTGAGCAACATTAAATTAGAAAACCAGAAGGCTATATGCAGGATTGGTTGGTTGCTCTGTTAACAGTAAGAACCTAAGGAGACACATCATTCTGAAATTACTGTAGTGTACCAATTTAGCAAAAGATGTAAAGAATGCGTGAATGGGATGAGGAATTACTATTGTTTTAAGCACGAAAAATGCTCAGATGTTATAAATGCAGTCGCAGGCTATTGTGAGTAACAGTGGACTCATGCAACTACATACCGTGATTGGATGTTCAGGGGTAATAAGGGAAACAACGCTATTTTGGGAAATACACAGAAGTGGCTGCTTTCCCAAATTAGTAGTACTTAAACACAGAGAAATAAACAGTACATATTTTTTATTAAGAATACTTGGTGTGTCATCACTTGATTTCCCAGTGGACTGCACATTGGAAAAGCACTATAGCAAGCCCAAATCTGAAACTATCACTGCAGTGATTACCTGAAGGTAATAAGTGCATTCAGAAATTGCCAATAAAGTATATCAGTATTCAACCACTGCTCTATCTCTCTTGAGAGAGAGGAAAATCACTGTTTTTAAAGATGTAGTTACCTATACAGAACTATCTATGTTTAAAACCCATGTGAATAGGTAGGTAAGAGTGAAAAGATGCACTATGGGACAATAACGTTAATTTGCACAATCGATCCAGGTTCTGGGTGAGAACATGTAGAGTGGGTTAGGATGCCACAGAGGGAAAAGGTGTCATCCAGAAAACTCTGGAGTGCACTTTAAAAATAACAGTCTGCTGAGATCTTTAGTAATAAGAAGAAAAGAAGGAAATATCTAAGCATACTGCCACCTGTACCCAGAGATGTCTATGTATTTTAAGCCATCACAGGAGTCTGAAAGGACAGTTTGCTTTCAAAGGTTAACAGCACGGCAAGGATAAGACAGCAGGCATGCTAGAACAAGCCAACCAGAGGTTTAACAAAGCTTAGGATCCAAATTGCATAGGGTCAGTTAATCTATAGGAAATCTATTTTTGTCAAAAAAAGCTTGCATCGATGTATTGCTAGCAAAAAACATTATCTCAGGGCTTGGGAAAACTACTCGGAGCCCTCTGCCGGAGCATTCAATGGCCTCAGGGTTAAAAAGTCCTGAGAAGGCAGCTGATAGAGAATGCCTACATTTGCAGGTGGTGATGTGAAAAGCATGTGGATGTTTCAAAAAACAGAGAAAGAGAATCACAACATTTGCTCTAACATTTTCAGCAGCCTCAGTTTTTGGACAGGTTTTCTTCAGCTTAAGTAGGAGTCTCTTTCTAATACCAGAAGAAATGACAAGAGACAGCATGGTGTTAGTAGAGCTCTATATAGGTGTTGATACTGAGAATCCCATAAGTCCAAGCACTATCTGAGGTAGAAGGGAAGAGAGGAAGGAACACCAGAGGGAAAGAAGGGGGTTAAGGAAATCATAACCCACCACCAGTTGCACTGCCTGTTGTATTGCTCACACAGCTAATCCTGCAACGGTAGAGATGCAAAACGGCTGTGTGAGCTGATCCTCCCCTGCCCTCCACTTCCCCATCCACACAGCAGCTGCAGCTAAGCCTTGCCATTGGGGTACAGATGAGAAGTTTTCAGAGTTAAAACCCCATTAAGGGGCATGCGACAACTCATGAATTTCAGAACTTCTGCAGAAACGTGTAGATATCATGCAGACGTTATTCCCAAGATGTGTGCTGAGCTTTTCTCCACGAGGGCTTGAAACAATTATTTAAATGGAAAATGCACTGCATTGCCTCAGGATTCAGGGATTTAAGGCACACAGATCCTAGGCTTTAATCTGCATTTGCAATTACCATTTCATATAGAATCATAATATAATAACTAGAGTTCTCAGGCTCACCAAGAGTTGTGCACAACCGATCTGTGTTCAGGGCAGTGATTATACACGTTGCGAGCTGTTTTTTCCTTCAATGGAAACAATAAGATTTTTTTTCTATTCCTTCTATTACAAAAAATACTGGGTTTTTTTCTCCCACCTTCCACTTTACCAACTCTGTAAGCACTATACAAATCCAATGATACTGTATTTAAAACAAAGATCCAAAACAGAACACAAATTAAAAATTGTGGCCATATGTATGGAGATACTGCAACCTTAAAATAAAAGCTAGTACGAGGTCCATGTGCTCAATCCTTCAGAAAATTCTAACCTTTTGTTTTGAAAAACACTTTTTCAGTGCACTGTGCTTTGACAGTACCAGCAGGCAGTACTAAGTCACAAGCCACGGCGAGGTGAGATGCTGGGGCCAGCATCCTTGGACCCGCGTGGACCTGTCTCGTACGTGGGCAGGCTGCACTGACACACGCGGGGCTCCTGGTGCAGAACTGCAAGCTACAGGACTCTTGCATTGGCACAGCAGTGCCTGGAACACTTGCTTCAGTAAGTCTAGTGCATTGCTCGCTGGAACCCTATCACCTAAACAAAGGTGTTTGCTCTGTTAAATTTGATGCTTGTATCATCATGTTAATCAATGCAAACAATATTTAAAAGAGATGGTTTAGCCACAAATAGTCTTTTCTTCCTTTCAGTTTAACTGTAAACGTTTATAACACACTTCTTGCTGAACTAAATGTGGGTCTAAATCTGTGTGTAAAATGAAGCTATTCAGAGTACATACAGTCATTTACTTTGTAAAATCTATCTTTTTACTTAAAGAATAGACCACACACACACAGAATTCTGCTATTTACAGAAGATCTATGTTACAAAAACAATTATGTCTTTGACAGCAGGTTTGGTGAGTATGATAAGACCATCCAAAAATCTGATAAGAATCTAAAGCCCATAAAATACTGAAATTAAAGCCGCTTCTTCTTAAAGTCTCATAACAAAACTACAGATTTAAGAGGACTGGCTGACTTAGGTGAAAACTCCCAGAGTTGAGTAGCTGGGGGTGAAGATGAACAACCCCTGCTACTGGGAACAGGGGACTTAGGGAGGAGCTTGTGCACCCACTATGTGATGCTGAAAGGGAAATCAACAATCTCTTTCATGGCAGTCTGGCACCCAGCACCCATAGCTCTTCCCAATCCCATTCTGCCACAGAGAGGTCTGACTTAGCTGAGGAAAGTGGATTTTCAGTAAAACTAAAATGATGAATTTCAATCAAAGGAATGATTCTCATTAAAAAAAAAAAAAAAAAGGAGGTAGACTAATACAACTTGACATAAGGTCGTCTTGGTCTCACTGCTCCACACCAACCACTGAAAATATTTCAGTAAGCTTTGCAAAGACAATACAATACATTTTAAGTGAGGGTTCCAGATTTATGATTAAGTTGTCATTTCTGGTAAAAGCCTACTGAATGGAGGAGTTTCTCTTGGTAAATATTGACTTATGCCATCCCTCCTCTCTTTCCTCTAGACCTCCCTCCACACAAATTTGTCATGCATTTCCGGGTCTGTACAGTCCCAGCTGTGAATTTTATATCCATCCCAGCCAATTTCACACTAGGGGAGCTACATCGGGCTGACAGCCGGCTGGTTATGAGGAACTGAGCTAGAAAATAAAGCACCCAAAGGGGAAAATAGTTAGACTTATATGACAGATTTACTTGCAAAAGTATGAACCTCAACCACTTACAAAGGTAAGCTGCCAAGTATATAGTTACCTGATGGTGCGTGCCATCTTCACCGATGCATTGTGTGCAGACTTCTTCATCAACACAGCTGTCATTAAAAATCACCTGTCCGTCTGGACAGAAGCAGCCTTCTGTGGGATAATCCTTGCAGACACTGAGTTTGGTACTATTCTCACAGTGCTTTATGCAGGCTTTGTGGCAGTGATCATATGTCAAATATGTGGGACATTTCATTGCTGAGGAAGACAGAAAAAAACCTCTTTATCTAAAGAGATCTGAAATGCAGAGAGATGTTTCCACTCGCACTTTCTTTAGAATTCTGTTCAGATTTTTGGAAGCCATCATCTGATGAACATGTTTGTCCTCTGCAGACACTAGCATCTTTGAAAATACATTTTTTAAAACTAACAAAATCCACAGTGGAAGGTGATTGAAGGCATTTGCTTAAGTTACAGTCCATGCAGAAATTATCAAACCACATTTTCAGGTCACATGAATCAGCAAAGTATGACTTACCCTAATGATACAATGGCATACATGAGCTGAACATCTTGCCTAACTTTGTTTTCAACACTGGGCAAGAGACATAAGAATTTGGAACTACCTTTACGTTTATTAGAGAAGCACTGGTAACCGCTCATGGTTAGGAGATAGCCAGGACAGACTAAAGCACTGAATAAAGGGGTTTTTTGGCAACTTGATAAGCAGCAGTGTTTCCAAGCAACTAAAGAAAGCTAACATTTTGGTACTTCAAAACTGAACCTGCTGGATTTCTGCACCTTATTAACTGAACTGCCTTATTAACAGAATTAACTGAATCAAGGAAAGTTGCATTCCCCCCTAAGCCAACACATAGATTTTTTACTGATGAGTTCACAACACTGAGAGTATTGTCTCTAAAAGCAAACATAAAACTAAGGCTATAGCTATTCAAGAAACCTGTGGACACAGCTTCTATACTGTGTACTCCCTTAAGTCTACTTTATTTTTCTCTACAGCTTCAATTAGGAAAAGTATTTCTTATTTCCCAGCTTGTGACTGCTGTGAGGTTTATAAAACTATTTTTCAGTCCCCTGACAAAAAAAAAAAAAAAAAACCTGAAATAAAGTTACTGAATGAAGACCTGAGCTCCCAACCAAGCAAGCATTCATCAGCTGAACTGTCTACACACACCCCTCATAGCCAAAGGAAACAGAAAATAAATGCCTTTAACGTTAACCTTTTTCTGTTTCAAGCCACGTTAAATCCGATTATTTCTGGTGTGTTGGAGTCTATGACTGTATGTGTGGATAGCCATCATAGTTCAGCAGATGCAGAGGAACTTGAAAAGCCACAGGAACTTGATGGAGAGTCCAATACTGTTATGAAATGGTTTGGCTGGATTCTGAAAACACAGAAAGGTCTCTCCAAGTAAAACAGGAGAAATTGCCTGCTTATAAACCTAGCTACCTAGACTATACTGTGTTTTCCAGAAAAACTCATTCCCAGAAACAGTTCTGTAAACAAAGCGACTACAGTAAGCACCAGTGCTTATTGCCTGTGACGGTCCCATGTCAGCTCTAATGAATGTGTGAAAATACATCCACAGCAACTGTTAAGGTAGTGTGTAATTTACTTTTTTATTCCAGTGTCAGTAAATATACTCAGCACACTGGCTTTCAGCTTGTTTACCTACCTCTAGCCCTAAACCAAATCTAGTAAACTTTCTCTGCACAAAATTAGATTAATTTATTTTAGAGCTTAATGCTGATGTCGTTTACTGTAGAACCTGGACAGGTCCCGAGCAGAATCAGTACCAATGCTAAAGCCTCTAATGCACTTCATGTAACATAACCCCTTCTCCTTCCTCCTCTTTGGTTGGCATTAAGGAGCCAGGCGTGTGAAAAATGCAGTGAAGAACTGTGCCCCAGATTCCAGATACGCTATCAAAAAGCCTGTGTGCCTGTGTAAAATGGCAATGTTTTTTTAAGGAAGGAAGAAATGAGGTGGTTATATTCTGCAAAAGAAATATAAATGAGCTCACGTGAACGCCCTTGTTTTGAAGTCACCTCTGTCCTTGGGGGCATGGGAATGAGATGTGCATAAGCACGGTGTCAAGAGATGGGATAAACTCCATCAATGTCTGGAAAATCATCCTAACCAACCTTTCATCCTACTGGCACAGTGACAACCAGGCAATCGTAGAAAGCCACCTCAGACACATTACTGCCCTTGTGCTCCAGAGATCAGGCCAGGTCCTATATGACCTACAGGTAACTTTGCTTTTCGTACGAAAACTTCTGCCAGAGTTACAGAATGTGAGGAGACATGAAGAACTCCCCAGAGCCAACCTCAGAAACAAGTATTTCAACAAGCCACCCTCCCGGCTGGCTATTTCAGTGCTCACCTCAAATGCCTATTGTTTCTGAATGAAAATACTGTGGGTATTAGCAAAAGGGGAAAATAAGTCTGAAAAACAAGTAATCGAAGACTAATTCTTCTTCCAAGTGAGTTTCAAAAGAAATCTACCTCATATACTAGCCTGTATGATGCTGCTATAATCATGTATTGATATTGTATTCTTAGTTTGTTGGCTGTATTAAAAATGATCTTTTCTTTCAAACGGGGAAGAGAACAGTAAAAGAAAAGCTGGGGCGGGGGGGGGGCGGGGAACAAGTTTCCCATAAATCTATAATACCACATTTCAAAGTGTGATGTGGCACATTTAAGTATTGACATTTCTTCAGCTGTTTATTTTTCCTTTAAATTACAGTAGCTATTCCCAGCAGCTACTGGTTGGGAGAAAATAACCTCTGTGAGGATCTACAGAAGGTGCAAGTCCACCAAAATAAAATAAACCACTTAACAAGTTCAGAGTGAAAGATCTAGTGTGATAGTTTGCACTGGGATTCACTTTGAATTTGTGGCTCAAACTGATCAGGCAAGACAGAGCACCCTTGGTTAAAGTACTAAATGGGTATTTAGAGGAGGGGTATCAAGCCTGTGATACATGGAGAAAAGCACACTTCCTTTCAGGTGACAATGCCACTCCTTTCTTATCAGTAGTATAACTCAGCAGCTAGCTAGCTCCTGAGGTCACATACTGCTGGCTTGCCTTTTGCCTCACTGTACTGTCACGTGCAGCCAAAAGGACAGCTAAAGCCCCAGTGCCAATAAAGCAGGAGTGAATAATGCACCAGGGCCGATAGCTCATCAGCTGCCAGTCAACTTCCCCACACTGCTCAGACACAGTTTTCTTAAACCTCCCTTAAAGGTCTTCTTTACCCAAAGGAGTATGTTTAGGAGGGTTTTTCCAATGTTTTTGGCAGGGATTTCAAGGCCACATTAAACCAACTTAGATTAGTGGGGCCATCAAAAGGGGTAGTCCCCTCTCTTCCTTAATCTCCTCACCTCAGCTGCTCTTTCCTGCTGGCACTATTTTTCCCTGTACAGCTAGTTTTCAGAGCTCACCAAGCAGCATGGGAGGACTACTGCCAGCACAGCAGAATGAGTGGGAATGCATGGCTGGAGATGGAAGAGGAAGAGAAAAACTGTCCCAGATCAGCTGAAGGCAGCCGTAAAACCACCCCCATACTGTTGATTTCCAAGTCATGGTTTAAATCCTTCAGCTGTTATGGTCCTCACCAGCTTGCCTTGCTTACACAGCAAACAGCAGCAGATAATCTCAGTGTAGCTCCACTACACAAATCCTTCATTAGCAGAGGTGGTTTAAAGGTTTCTTGTATCCCATTGCTTCTCTCTCTTCTTCCTGACCCTCGTTCTTGCTTCTCTACCAGATGTCACTGCTCCTCAGTTGAGCAGGCACAGCTTGTTATGCATTTGCTTTCTAACCTGAGCCTGCAGAACAACCCAATAAAAGAAAAACACAAAACCCTCCAACAACCAGAATGGCTCATGAAAAATGTTGTTTCCAAGCAAATATTTTTCCATGAATCCCTGCAGCTGCTGAGTGCCACCAGTATCCTCCTCAAAGAACCACAGCTTTCCTGAGCAGTACCAACTAGCTGTTTGTTTCATACACCATGCAGGCATCAACTACCTATCTAAATTTAATTCATCTGCAAGCTAGTATTGACAAGTACCTAGACAGCATGTCCACATTGCACATAAATGACCTAAAGAGCTGCTAAGAAGCACTCATGGAAACATCAGCATATGAAGATTAACAACCACTACTACTGCTGCTGCTGTCATTTATCTTCTGAGTATTTCTGCTTTCTGACCAAAAGTTGCTAACTGCTACTGTTACTTGAGCTACACAGTTCAAAGCTGATTTGGTCACCTCCATATGAGCTGCCATTTCTTTTGTAACTGCAGAATGAATGTATCTCAGTCTATTCATTAATCACTATGTAAACAATCTTATTTCCAGGTGAATAAAGCTTCCTCTCCATGCAAAGCTGAATCCCAACACACGTCAATAGTAGCAATGCAGTGATTTGTTAGAAATCCCTATGATCTTCACATTAAGATAAAGCCCGTACTGTCATTGAAGTGGAAACACTATTCAGCAGGCATTCACTGTGAGGGTGAGCCTACTCAAGGGGTGTACAGTCTATGCCTCAGGGTTACATGGCTATCAGTGGAAGCTACAGGCTGCTGCAGCACAAGTCTACTAAATGTGGGGCCTAGAAAAAAAACAAAATTAAAAAAAACCCTGTATCTTCCTTGCTATGCATTCCCACCTTGGAGTAAAGTTTCCTTCCATCCATTGACACAGAGTTGGAAGTCTACCAGATAGCACTCAACACACCCACCCTCCCAAAAAGGAGCAAGGACACTCAGGCAGTGGAACTGAATGAGCACAGGATGGAGAACAGGCTCTGTCTTTATTGGATATTCCAGTGAGTATATTTACCCATCCAGACAGAGCAGTCAAGAAAGGACTTGTACTGCTTGAAATGTCCCAATATGGCATGACTAAAACCCAAATCAAACCCTAAAAAAATGACAGGGATTCACTGGAACAGGGGGAGGGAAGCAAGGTACTCCAGAACCACGCCATTGTTATTATACATGTAGTGGTAGAGGGATTAAGCTGTGCTGTCTATTTAGTCATTAATGTAACCTGTATAATGTCCCTGTAATTGGCAATTTTATTTTTGGCAGTTGCACACATGCACCTGCTTGAAGGAAGAAGATGATGCTATTGTTAGGACACTAACGACTGTTTTATGCAACTAGTGTTAAAATGGGCAACACTTTGGCTATCCTTGTACATGCTGTGTAACAAGATGGGAATTTAAAAACTGCAGGGAGTTATTAAGGTACTCCACTGATATTCAGCCTTGGACATTACAATTTGCAAAGTCTGACTGAAGCACTAAATTTGGAAAACGGCTGGCAGTATTCTCCCTCTGTTTTCTAGGACTATATGTCAAAGACTGTTTTGTTTCTTAAAAGATTCAGTCTGCAACAGCAACATGTTCTTCAATCACCTATCCTGGAAAGATAGTTGAGACACTAACTGGAGGCTCAGGCCAAATTCAAATTCACATTCTTGACTTCCTATCCCATCATTCCCTCAGTATGAGTTTAAAACATGAACAAAACCAAAACATGTACTGAGTTCTTGCTGTACCATGCCTTTAGGATGCTGGTTGTCCAATTCTGAAATGAAAAGTATCTGGGCGGCAAGAAGGAAAGAAAGCAAGGCAACAAGAACTGACTGAACTGGAGAGGCATGAGATGTAAAAAACAACTGGGATATCAAGACACTACATGAGGGGCTAGCTGGGAAAGAAAATGCCTACATATATATACACACATCTCAGCTAGATACCTGACTAAAAGAGAAACACTGTGAGTGAGTATCTGAATGTCTGCAACCATCACTGGCAGACAAACTAACAGTGGAAGGTATAGAATAAGCCACCTCAAGAGTTACTTATTTGTACTTAACTATATGTTGCATTTTTGGCAGACCTTTAGGTATGCCTCATAATAGGGCTGTCAGGAGAAAAAAAGAAAAAAAAAAAAAGAAAAAAAAAAGAAAAAAAGAAAAAAACTCCAGGAAGATAGGGCAGAGCTTCTTATGTCTATAAGAATTTAGAGGAATAGGTATACAAAGCAACAACTGTCTGAATTTAGCACTAGCATGCTTGTCCTGTTTCTATTGGGCTCTGGGGCAATCTGCAAGACTCACATCCTGCTATACTGCTTTCTCACAGCACAAACTCTTCACCTCCAAAACACAAGCAAAACACAGCCAGGAGAACCATATTGGCAAAGCAAATTACAGCTGGTTTAATCAGTGTAGCTGGCATGTGCTGGCAAGAAAAGACACCACAGAGAATGGCCATTTCCCCATTTTTCACTGCAGTAGAAACTTAAAATCACACTGGCTCTTCCACCATGGTCTGAAAGGTTTAGGCTTTGGTTGGAATGTGGGGAATTTGCAAAACTATTACAGAGAAAAGTCTTATTTTGTGCCATTATGCGCAGCTACGACAGTGACAGGCTGGGGAGCAGTTCCACTGGTCAAAATTACGAGCTCCCGTGTCCACCTTGTACAGACCCTCCAATGCCTGTACCAAAGCAATGATATCTGCAGCTAAAACTGCCTGGCAGAAACAGAGCAGCCTCTCAGTCCCAACCTGGCCCCACGATGGTTTGGTGGCTGCAGAGTCAGATACTGTCACATAGCTGTGTTTGCCTGTGCACAGCTTTTACAGTATTTTTATTTCATAGGTTATCCCTCCAGCCTTGGATAACTACCTTGCATTTTCCTAGTTAGGAGTTTACTAAGAAACACATTTTCCATACTATGCAACTTAGTGGATGACAAACCAGTTATCAGATCTGCAATACCACTTACATGGGAAACTTGATTTGGAATTTCTGCCCCATTACACAGTATTTAAAAACTAGTATTACACTGACAGGATGGTCATTTTCACCACCATCTCCAAGTTAGTTTCTATATCCGTTTTAATGTATTGTAAACCCCTTACGACAAAACTCGTGTGTTCTCCAGTCTACGCAGACCCCGTTTTCCCTGCAGATGTGAGCGTAGGAAGTTATCATCTCGCAGGCTTCATCCTCATAGCAGCTGCTTTCTGCGCAGGCCTCATAGAACATGTTGGGGGGGATTACCCTGTGGCACTCTGCAAACCGATCTGAGAGCAGAAGGTGGCAGTGGCTTGTTGCGTGGTCAGAGCATCGGTCTTCTCGCCGGATTTCACAGATCTTCCCCAGCTCTTCCACCGTCCAGTCTTGGATAAACACACTGTGGTCAGGAGTGACAGAGCCATCATGTAATGTGAAGTCATTGATGTGGTTCTGGTCACACACCCCTAGGAGGGTGAGTAAAAGGAAAACAAAGAGTCTCAATAGAGTCAACAATGAAATAAACCTAGAGAATACAGGCACAGGACAGACAGAGCTGGTTGGGGCCACTTGGTGAACACCAAGGGGAAGAGGAATGAACAATATTCCTTATAGCTATTATCAATGGAGGCATAAAAACCCTGGGTCTTGTTTCCTATTTCCTTATTACAGGAGGTATAGGTTATACCACAGAGGTATAATCTATACAATGGATTATACCATAGAGGATACCACAGCATTAATTCTTCCAGGTAGTAGTACCCCTCACAAACCTTTCAACTTCACTGCAAGCATAGGACATATCTCTCACATAAATGTATATGTAAGAACCTAAAGTTAAAGGCTCATCCAAAAAAAAAAAAAAAACCCCAAAAAAACTTGAAAAGATAATGATATAATGTGAAATAAGTAAAACATGAGAGATGTCTAGCCTTGCTCTTCTAAGGTATTACGGGGAGTTGATGAGCCATTACATTGATGGCCATAGTAAAAAAACCTACATAAATTAGCAATGTGCCAACAACAGGGGATCAGTTCAGCCAGAGAGTTTACAGGTTCAGGACCACATAAATCCCAACAGCATAAATAGCAATTCAAGTCCAAGTAGGATTCTGTTAAAATTACTAGCTTTCAAACTTACCACAAAGCCCTTGAGTTCCTGAAGAAAAGCTCTTTGAATTAAGTTTAAGAATAAATTCATTGTTTCTTGGAGTAAATGTGAGATTATGTCCAAGATGGGAGAACTTGATTTCGTGCATTATTGCTCCATAGACAGTGACTTCAAACAAACTGCTAGAATAGGGAATATGGACCCTTTCACCGTTAACAGCCACCTGTTTTCAAAAAGGCAAGATCATCACATCAGTTGTAGCAAGCAGTTAAAATCAACCCAACCTTACAGTTGAAACACATTTTGACTACTTGAAGATCCAACTGAATCTGGACATAAAAATTTTGCAAGCTGAAACTTTCTATTGAGTCTAAAAATGCACAGAACTAATTGACCTTCATTCTGTGTATTATATGAACAACTATTTCAACATTTTCCCATATGAGTGCATCCCTTCAGCATCACATACAGACTAGCAATCTAATGCCATGAAGTTAAAATGCTGCCTACAGACCCTGATTATCAATACAGCTCAGTGAAAGTCAAAACTGTCCATCACCATAGAGAACTGGGTGCATCCTATTTTGCTACACATGAGTCAGAAGAGATCACCTTTGCAAGCTAGCCAACTCCTGTATGTCTGAGGAACTCAGAGATTGAAAATGCGTCATATTGAATTTGAATACTTCTCTGTCTATCAAATAGATGTTAATATATACTAAGCTGGCCTTTCTTCTAATGCTGAGGCCCATCTGCACACAAGGTAAGAACCAACTCACTAGCTCTTCAACTAGTCAGTCATGCATAGGTTTGTGAAGAACAGACTGCTCTCCCATGCACCAAATGATAACATTGTGTAAAGGACCTCTGCTGACAGAGGAGAATCAGAGTGCAGTATGTCCTGTCTATAATCCCTGCCTTTCTGGCAGAAGTGTCAGGGAAACACTGCCAAATCCCATGTTCTTGACACTGTCACACCCACACAACAGGGAGAACACGAAAAGAAACACGTCTGGCTTGTTATGTGAACGTAGATTGTATCATGAAATTGAAATGAGACATTTGCTCAGAAGCCTAAGAATGGGCTGCAAAGGAGAACAGAAACTGGATAAAGGGAAGAAATTTGTCCCATAACCTGAAATTCTATAGCATGAGCAGACAATGCACGGTCATTTCATTATGTTTAGCTTACTGCCATGTCACTGAAGAGCTGAACAGATACACCACGATGTTTCACTTCAATGGAGTCCATACAGTTCATCTTTGGTGTTGCTCTGCATGGCCCTTCATGGAGGAGAACTTCAACACCATGTTGCATATCTCGAAACAAGGTGTAGGAGCAATTGCCAGTCAGCTTAAAATTTAGCCCATCAAAAGTGATAATATGTCGAGATGAACTTCCTATACAGACACCTGCAAATCAATGGGAAAAAAAAAGCCATGTAGGCATTTGCTTTTGTTCAAATTAGACTATTTCTTCACAATTGTTATAAGCATGTGGAATCAATTAATTGAGAAAGCTAGAAAGGTAATGAATTGCAAATGCTTGTAGCAAAGCATTGACAAGAAACTTTAGTAAATACTTCATCACGTATTTTTTTTTTTTAAGTATCTTTGTCTGGAGCAATTAGTATTACAAAAGATTTGGATAAACTCATAGAAAATCCCTTAGCATGAAGTTTACTCACATTGAATGTGATTTGTAATAGATCTTATATGAAAAATAAAAGCAGGGAAAATTTATCCCTTCTCTATTTGTAGAAAGGCTGTAACATACTTTTTTTTTAACTTTTGTATTGCACTTTTGTTGTGGCATTGCATTTTATTCTGTACGGTATTACATTTGAAACAAAGTAACACTATTTAATTCTTATCAAATGCATGCCGCAAGTCAATATGAGGGGACAATTTTTTTTTTTTTTAGATGGGAAACAGGAAAAGGGCAGAAAAATAATATGCACAGGATAAACCAATGGTCAACTGACAGCTCAGTGTCCTGGTCATTCGGTTATAAACACTTCCTTGTCTTCACAAACTGGAAAACAAGGAGGATTATAATCTCACAAGTACCAAAACAAAACCTGAGCAAAAGGATGCTTCTGACTCATGCATTTTCAAATCTTTTGCTTAAAGATAATAAGGACAATAAAAGCTATGTCAGCTGAACTTCTAGGAAGAAAATTCTCATTGTTAATAATTCAGCTACTTGGCTTCTAATTGAGCTTTGAGAATAAACTGTTTCCCGTTAAAAACCCTATCTTGTGTACTGTCAGGCACTGAATTGTCAAGAGGTACATCCCTTTGGAACAGTGGAGCATCTTCAGATATTCTACTTTACCTTCTTATAAAGTTCATGTATAAGCAACAATGAAACAAGTTAGCAATCAAATAATGTTTCTCAACCTTTTTTTATTCATGGACATCTAAAAAAATTGTAAGGATAATGGGAATCCTTTTATATTTCTCATAGGTATTCTGTAGCACAAAATGTGTTAATGCAATCCATTTAAATCCATTTAATAGTCCACAAACACCCAAGAGCCATGAATCACACATTGCAAATCATATTGCTATAAAATTTATAACTAGTTCAGCAAGCAAACATCTTCATGGTGTAACTCCTGATCTACTCTATGAACTTAGTTATATGACATAAGAACAACACTTTTTCAAGTACTTCGCCTTTGCAAAAGCATTTGTCAAAACATCCACACCATCAAGCAATCATCTGAAAGGGCTCTAGTTCTCTAAATAACTGAACACTACTTTGCTGAATCACAAGTAAATGAAGTGTGCACTGCCATCCTCCTGCAGCACAGATTGCCTCCATTCGTAACAACAGAGATGCGGAAGCACACTGACCTCCTACTCGGCACCTACTTTGCTATGCCCATCACTAAAGTTCACTGATTGCTGTGTTTCGGCTCTGACTTCAGCACATACGGCATCAGAATCAGCCTTCCTGCCTGCTACGGATGTTTCTTTAGTTGACACAGCATCACCCAGGTTTTGCTAAGTAAAGGGTACTTTACCCATGGGGTTTTGATCAACATGTGGGGTTGGGTTTTTTTTTCCTCCTCTTATAACATATGAAAACTCAGCACTTTTCATCACCAGCTGTATCACTTTGGGGGAAAAAAAGTTAAATATTGCATATCATGGCTCACTAAATTCATAAAGAGCTAAACAAATGTTATCTCATATTAAACAGCAGCAATCTCAAGTCAACTATAAGTCTTTTCATGACAACCAATTAATGGTATGAATGGTAATTTTCATTTCATCTGTTCAGAAAATCTTTATGCAGACATGTTTTGCCAAAGGTATGCCAAAATATATGCCAAAAGTTACGCCTTCATGTTGCTATCAGTGTATTTAGGATCGAGAAAATTATTACAGATGCACTTTTTATGGGTAGATATCACCAACAGTGTCTTTTAATAGTATCTTTTAAACTTTATAAAATATTTATGATGATTCAATTAAAATCTTTCTACCTTTATGAAATATTTATATCAAAACAGAAATGTTATCTTTAAAGTGTTTGGATAATCGATTGTGCTTTTAGAAAATGCTAAAAGTTGGGGTGTTAAAATTTTGGATGTCTAGCAATTCAGGGATCAAAATCTAGCTACCCAGCTTAGATATTTCAAGCAGTGCCTTGAAGAAATTGTTCTTAAAATAGCCAGTTCTGCAGAGGACATTTTAAACTGAGATCATACATTATAAAGAGAAGGCATATACAGGGTTCTGATTTACTTTAAAAAGTAATTGTATGACTTTAGATATAAGCCCAATTTTCAGAATTATGTTGTGGAGTACAGCCCTCTAACCTTCACCAAAGCTGAAGAGATTCATCAGGCCAGAGATTTTCAAGCTCTGAACAGGATCTAAACACTGTTGAAAATACCACCTACAGGTTCCTGGTTTTGAGATTTCTGCAAATTTTAGCTGTAATAGCATGCATGATTGGGCTGTAGAAATGCATTCTTTTGTATAAATACAGCCTTTAAGAGTTATTTGAGCTATCTTTTGAACATCTAATTCAAAACAAACATCTTGACTAATTTTTATGGAAATCAAACATATGACTACAGTGCGTTTGGCAAGGAGAAAAGGTGATGCTCAGTCCCCAAACCCAGGCAGAGGTGTACCAAAAGACCCAGCAGCTGAGCCTACCCCTCGTTCCACCATGAAGTGCTCTTCCCTGTAATGGATGTGGAGTGATGCTCTGTACCACACTGCATGCAGCCAGGCATCCCTGCCTCCTTTATCCTGGACTGCCACTGTTTCACTGGTGTCAGAACATCTGTCCAAGCACTGAGGCAATCCGGAGGCTCCAGTTCATTTTTTCACTTGAAATCATCATTCCTTTCTTAACTTCCTCCCTCAAGTCTTCCCTTCACATACGTGGGATTTTCGTAAAGAACCTCTCTTTTTAATGAGTGGATCACCAGCCTCAGGGCTGAACCCCTCCACCCTGTACATGCAAGTGGGTGCACTTAATTTCTGTTCCTATCATCTCAGCCAAGGCACTAATCACACAGTGTTCACCATTTCTGCTCAAATACTCAGTGTGAGGTTTTATGGAGGCAGGAGGCATTTTGTTGTTGTTGTTTCTTTAATACATGCACTTAATTGAGGTCAGGCCACACACACCCTCAAGCCTAGAGGTGGACCAAGAATATACATGACTTGCTTACAGCCTGCCAATATAAATTTCTGTTTTCTTCCATATATTCTCCTTCCCAGTTCACACAGCTTTGGAAATCGAGTGTGAAATTCTCTAACACTGTAGCTATGCTAATGTAAAAAATAAGCTCACATTGGCCCTGAACTTGCAAATAGCATCACACATTCCAGGCATCAGTGAGACTCTTACACTCCTAGCTGTTTGTTTAACTGGTGTAGAGCGTTAATTCCTCCCACTTCAGTCATCTTTGATGTGTACAACGACCGAGTAGCTCCATTCAGCATTACATTTCTGATTAACATTTCAAGTGATGGGGAGGGAGAGGCATACATGCAAAGATAGATACTCACATGGACACATCCATCGGCAGCCACAAGTTTCTTCAATCTTAACAGCAGGAAGATTGCTGTGACACACTGGTTTTGGCATCCTCTCACAGTTAATTTGGTGACTCTCTAGAACTGTGTAATCTCCTGGAAAGCATGTCACAGTGTGGCACTGGTCCGGTAATGTCCATTTGTCACCAGGCTAGATAGAGAGACATGGATAGTTAACAATTGGAAAGAATATGGGCAGAGGGGAGAAAAATGCAAAACTTGGCTGCTGCCATGCTCCTACAGCTAGCAAGTAAAGTGACACTGACAGCAGTGCTACTCAAATTAGCCTTGGATAATTAAATAATAGAATGCAGTGTATTAAGGACTTCATGAGGATGAGAAAGGTTAAATTAGCAACACTGTAAGAAATAGACTCTGAAATTCCAGGCAAAAGATAATAGTCTAGAATAGGAGATTTTTTTTTTTACAGCAGAATGATGTATTTGGTACTCCATCTATTGTTAGCTTAGCCATCCTACAGCATGCATGGATAGCATAGTCAATAAAGAATTCCCCTTAGCTTGTCTTTAAATGTCAAAGCCTTTAGTTTTCATAAGCTATAAAATTATTTTAGAAAGAGCTCTGAGCACAGATGGTCATGGCACAGCAGGAATTAACAATATTTGTTCCAAGCTAGAAAGGCGTGGAATATTCACTCTAGTTATTTTATACACAACTCCAAAACTTTAAAACAGTTCCTCCCTTCCCGAAGGGAAATTGTTCCTTTACCAGATTAATGTTATTAGATATACATAGTGGTTTTGTAAAATTAAAAATAAAATGTAAAATATGTTCTCATCTTCTAAAGGACAGTATAAATTTTAAGGCACCAGGATTACATACTACTAAATGACAGAGAAATAGATGTGGTCACAATCTGGAATATCTCAAGATTCCTATCTGCAAAAAGCTGAGCTCTCTGGCCCCAATCCCACAGAACTCTAAAGTCCATAAATAGGCTCAATGAATTTCAAAACAGAGTGTTCATTCCCGAGGCCTGCATTCCCAAGAATATCCCGAAATGTGGGAAACAGCCCTTTCTAGACCTATCTCTACAGAGGTGAGTCCAGAAGCAATAGTAACAAGACAGTGGTTCTATGAGCTGGATAACAGTTCTTGATATTCACAAGCAGAAACATGTGGGGAAGAAATGATGATTGCTATTGGGCAAGGTTATCTCCCACCCTCTCCTTTTCAGCTTACCTATCATTCCCATGAAAGAGAAGAGCAATGTGGCAAAACATCTAGGTAACCACAGCTTAAGTCATAGACTTCTTGGCATTAGCGTGCAAACCAAGAACAGTGATGTGAAAGTATTGCTCTCTATCTCTGACCTATGTGATACCATCAAGTCTAAAAGATAACTGCCAGATTTGCAGCCATAAAAATTTACATATTACATGCAAGTTAATTTACTGGACCTGCTTTGTATGTTTCAGGACTGTGAGAAGGGAACTTGTCCTGAAAGTGGCTTAATACCTTTCAGGCTTGTGAGCCTAGAGGAAGCTGTGAAAAAGTAACATGAGGAGCTTTAAGTATGGAAAAAATATTTAGATAGGAAGAAATGGAATGGTTTTTAATTATAGTTGTCTCGCCTGCAACTCACTGAAAGTGGAGCACCTGGAAGGGTACATATACAGCTGTGCAAGTCTGGCAAAGGACCCTTTGGCTTCCATACATATTTAATTGTTTTTACTTCACTCCTTAACAGGACATCTATTGGAAAGTATCTAAGAGCTGGAAAAGAAAAGCAAAGCACAGCACATTAAAACAAAAATATCAGTGGAAGGATCCAAACAAAGCCAAGAATCCTGGTGCAGAGGAAAATGCAGGGACTCTGAAGACAAAGAAAGCCTAAATCCCAATTGATATGAAATCGTAGGAGTAAGAATAGGACAGAAAGGAAAGCAAAAGCAGAGGTTTCTAAATTGTGAAGGTTAAGTCTGCTGAAACCGATGAGCCTGCCAGCACACTGGAGGAAGCCTCAGACTTCCTCTCTGAGGGAGCTCTGAACCTAGAGACCTGGACTTGCACACTCTTTCTCTTACTGTGCATCTGCAGGCGTGCGAGCCATGTACCTCGACTGGGTTCATCAGCTGGCACCTTTTAATTTAGTCAGGGTTTTGTTTGGTTTTTTCATTGCTCTTCTCTAAACCAAGTGCTGAACAATACTAGAAAGGTCATGTTACAGAAACTGCTAGTTTAGGAATGTGATTTTTACTGCCATACATAGACCAGAAGTGCAGAAGATCACTATGCAGATCACTTCACCGTGAAGTGCTACCATTATAAGACAAGTACCTACACTTCTGTTATCACCTTTATGCCTGTTCAAAAGCATCAAAACAAGAATACTGATGAGAATTAACTACATTAAAAGAAACTTAGTCTATCATAATAATTCACATATTCTGTCAGCTGGCAAGTTCAAATATTAAAACAGTGGTTCTTTACACAGCCTGTATTTAGTGCTATTTGAACTCCTTGACACTGGTATGATGAGTACTAGAAACTTAGATGGATTCAAAGAATGACTGAACAAATTCATGGAGAAGAAAACTATTGAGCATTATCAAATACAAAAAGGTACCACTCGCAGCTCACGGTGTCCCTGAGTCACAAGTTGTTCAAGGCTAGGTCAGTTCAGGGAATTTTCGTATGTACTTACTTACATTCTTCCCTGACTTCTAGTTTTGGCCACACAAGAAAGGGGTTGGATGGATTTTTGGCCTGACCTAGCACATTTGATCTTCCGTCCTTCTGCTACTAACAGTGACCGTAGCCATGAATCTTCCTTTGACAGTCATTTCCAGGGTAGAGGTAATAACAAAAAAAATGTAATGAATCATATCACTCATGATACTGATTAGGATTTAGACTTAGATTTTTGATCCTGAGAACTCTAATTTCCTTGCAAACTGCAAGAGGTCAGTTCTCACAATCTCCAGGTGCATGACAGACATCCCACTTGGGGAACTAAGCCTCCTGCAGTAACCCTCTGAGTAGCGCCTGAAATATTATGGATCCGACATAAGAGCCTGTGTTTTCTGAATCAGGAAGGAGCCTTGATTCTTCATCCCTGTGGATTTGTGGACTATGCCGGAACAGGGTAATAGGCCAATGATGGCACGTTACTGCCCGTGAGGCATCAGAGGAGTTCAGAGTGTGAGTTACGAACACCAGAGGCAGAGCACTTCCATGGTGTCCTGTAGGCACCACAGGATGCTCAAGAACCTGCTCCAAAAGGCAATGGCTACCACGTTGGCAGTGTCTTCTAATACCCATTTTTTCTGGCTGACAGAAGAGGTAACACAAAATCCCCCTAAAGGCTACCATTTGAAAATGTGGTTCATTTTTATATGGACTGGAGCCTGGCCTCTTTTCTTCCAAAAGCATTTTAGCCAGAACGGAAATTGTGCTTTAAGTTTAACACCAAAAAAATGAAACCTGACAGGTCTGAAATTCAAGTTTACGCTTCCCAGCACTTATTTACATGTACCTGTGTCTGCTTCTAGGAGCCCAGAGGCCTATACACATGCAATTCAAATGAATAAATAACAAAAATCTGATTATTTTTTGGTTTTAATTAAGAAAGTTTTTCAAGTTTAGTTTTTGTTTGTTGTTTTTTTCTTAAGTTGTCAACCTCAAAGCCACCAGATTATACCTAGTGTCTGATCTAGGTAAAGCCTTTCTGATTTCTGACCAGCTGACTGAGGCCAACCGTGTAAGGCAGCTTTGATATATTCCCTGTGTCTAGATAATTCATAAGCATTTCTTTATTAGCCACATCCTTCCTTACAGTGTTGTGGTCATGTCTTCACAAGGGAAAAATCAAACAAAGATTTTTAATGTACTGGAAATTCAAGATAAATCCTAGGGTAGAACTCATAACTGACCCCTACAAGAAAATATGTAACAAGCTTATGCTAATGTTTTTAAATGCATGAAGTATCATATACACTCAAAAATCTTGCATTTCACCTGAGATGAAGGAACTGAACCATTCATAACACCTACATCATTCCTTTCTTAGAGCAGATCACTTTTGAGAGATCAGACAGGTTTACTAACATTTCTGAGCATTTACTCAGGATTAATAAAGGCTTTCCTGCAAACAAACACTAAGAACTTTGATTTCATTACTTAAGAGATGGTTTTCCCTAGAGAGATGACTATCACACAATAATTATCTTCCTATAAAATTTTCATAGGGACAAGGTACTTGTATTTTTAGCAGAAGGAGAGGATCTGGACAATGACATTGCCTCCCCCTATACATGCACCTTTATTTTGGCCATGTCTAGCTTTTCCATCCAGGAGATGGAAATACATTTTTCTCTGTCAGGCAAGACACACACTGTCACAAGTTTTGGTTCTGCGCTGCCTTCAATAGTATTCAACACACTGCAAGATCAGGTGTCATTAGAGGAAGTCACCTTTGTGTGCAAAGTTATCCCATCAGTTCAAAAGCCAACACTTTCCTCCTCTAAAATAATTCTTAATACTTAATATCGTCCAACACTTTTCAGGTTATTTATGAAGTTATTCATGGTCCTGCATGAACTTTGTAACTTGAAAGCCAGATGGATGACCCAGGCAATACACTTACTTTCTTTTTGTTTCCATCCTCATCTATACATTCTCTGACAGGGTCTGAAAGAGAAACAGACATCTTTTAGTCATCTCACTCCCTTATCCAGCCTTTTAAGCTGTGGTCACCAAAATACAGATTGCTTACTTAAAAATGTGACTTAGGCTGTAAGAAGGGTTTTTTGTGTTAGAATGTGAGAATCCCTACCTGAAGACCACAGGCACTTGTCCAGAGTGTACAAGAGTAAGTCAAAGAATGCATAAACTTTGTTACTGCTAGCATTACGTGACTTCTGCAATGACGTTGGTCCCAAAATACCCTGCGAGCAATAGGTAGGCTGTAATTCTACAGCACTCCTTGTACTGACATATACCTCTGCCCAGACAGTACTTAAAAGATGATTATGGCTTTAGCTCTGAGGCAGGGTCCAGACTTACTTCTGAATCTTGTGATGAATTGAGAATATTTCTCGTAATTAGCAGGTAATGGCAATTTACACACCCAAGCACACACATTTTTATTAAATGCAGAAAGATAAATACAGCGAGTAACCCCAAGATAAGATTTGTGAGTAACTAGCTAAGTATGAAAATAGCTGCAATAAGAATACCCAAATTCAGTTTCATTACATTCAGGCATTACTGTGATGGTAGTTTTTTATATAATCAGTTAGATGGTCACAAGGCACCCACTGAATTGCAGTTTCTATGTGTATGTGCTCTCATAACACACCTAAAGATATATGGAAAGTAATTTCATATACGTACTATGGTATGACAATGTGATAAGCATGTGTCTAGGAAATTAAAACTCTGACTAGTAAACTCATTATATAATACTATACTATGCTAGCATATATATACTATATGCTCTGTCTTTTCCAGGACAAGTAATGTATTTTGAAAGCATTTAGGAGATCTTTTAAACCTTTTTAACAGTATCATTTTTGGTACACTTCCATACATAAAGTAAGACTCCCTCTGTACAAGAAATCCAACTGTATGAGTCTGGAGGGGAAAATTATACTTTACAGATTTTAGGAAACTTAAATAAAACAAAACAAAACAAAAGATTATGATGATAGTTTCCCACCCCACAGCAAAGGCTGTACCATCAGCAAAAGGGAGAGCTAAATTTTTCAGATTTAGGTGTCTACTGTAGGATATCTATCTTTCAAGTTTTTAAGCATATGCTTTGTGCTGTTGGAAAGGCTGGATGTATGTTTCATAAAAATACAAAACTTTCACCTCTAGTACTGATAGGTTATAGCACAGATTGCAATGAGAAAATAGTTACTGGTTTCAAATTCCTGTTCCCCATCCTATATCTTGGATCAATGTAATTTAGGGCAAGAAAATCACATATTTTACAGTGTGAGGAGAGGAAATGCATCTTTAAAAGCTTATTTTAAAAGAAAAGAAAGAAAATGGCAGCTGTTTAAATCTAGAAAATGGCAGCTGTTTGATGCTCTGGAGAGATTTTAAAATGCCAGAAGTGATCCCAGTGGAGACTGATCGGATATCTCTAAGCTGGACTGTGCACACTCTGCAACTTCCTCATTCTTAGTGGTACTTGGCTCTGCAAAAAAGTCCACTTATTTTAATGGAGATGTAACTAAGCCCTAGTAAAGCTGGTAAAAACCTGTGCAATGACTAATACAATGAGACAGTGGTTTGTGGAGACGACACATAGGTGCTATTGTAATAGAAACAACAACAGCAATATGAGTAATAAATATCTATATACACACAGACCGAGGAAGCAAAAGAAGTAAAATACTGGCCAGAGTTGAAGCAAGTGTCCTTAGATGGGGGGCATTGCTATCTAGAAATAAATGAACATTTATTTAAAACATTTTACACTTTTTTCCCCAGTATTTGTTTTCCTGGAAAAGTTAATTCTTTCTTATTCTTTTTTTTTTTCCTTACACTTTGGCTGAATTCTTTGTAGACATACACATAACAATGCTTAGGTCTGTGCAGAAAAATATGTAATTTGAAATCTTTATTCACAACTAATAACATTTCTGAAGCTTGCCCCCATTCATTCATGGTAGCTTGAGCTTT
The DNA here is from genome assembly GCF_030463565.1 of Pelecanus crispus. Lineage (NCBI taxonomy): Eukaryota > Metazoa > Chordata > Aves > Pelecaniformes > Pelecanidae > Pelecanus > Pelecanus crispus. The sequence goes on along the minus strand of NC_134643.1, from coordinate 84,044,535 downwards.
CCTGATGTCCTTCAGTTAATGACCAGCCCTGATTATTAATAAGATGGCAGCTTGAAAGTTCAGGCCTAAGCACTTTTAAAAACCTTGCTGAAAGTGGGTTAATTAGAATAGCAGTTGGCTGCATGCTGGAAGGGCTCAGATTTTGCTTTATACCTAAGTGATGGTGGTGGTCTAGGTTAGCATTTGTGATGATTGTCAGTGAAACACTAACAGAGAAACATTGGGCTGACCTCTCAAGTCAAGAAAAATCATTCTGGTTTTGGCACTTCCATTTTTGGGTTTTGCTCCAGTTATGAGGCTACAACTATATTGGACTTACCCATGCACACTTTTTTGATAAATTCACTATTCAATGTGATCATAGTGGATAAGTCTTCAAAATTCTGAAGCTTCATGATTCGGTTAGCAGCTGATGGCCCAGCCAAAGTCCTTAGTTGCTCTTCATCATATATGTTCCCAACTCCAATTGGAAACAGGGATACCCCTACAAAAATGGAGAAAAGAAGAAAAAAAAGGGAAAAGAGAAGAAAAGGTTTTAAATGGGGAATGCACAGGAGAAGGAAGTCTTTGCTGTTGTATTTCTTTTCATTTGCTTCTTAAAAAAAAATAACTGGGAAGAGTTTTTTTCCAACAGTTAATTTTCATGTATTACTTGCATCACTCCCTCCCACATGGGCTAAAGGCAATTAAGAGCAGAAATGGTGATGCTCTAATTAGTGTTAGCTAAGATGAGCTCTATTAGTCCCAAGCATAATAAGATCATGCATGGTCAACAAAACACAGCTGCAGACTTAATGACAACATCTTCACTTTTTTCCAAATGTAAAAAAATCACAATATGTTGTTTTCTTTCATCAGTTATATGGCAATTGGATTATTTTCAAGCCATTTAATTAAAAAATAATAGTTGTTATTTAGTCCATGCCTTATTCAATAGCTCCCAAAGCAATCTACAAAGGAAGTCACTGTTCCTCAGGTGAACACTCAAGGAAGCTGACTGTATAGGTTAGTGCAGAATCTGATCAAATCCAGACTCTATTTATTATTATAGTGAACCTTTCAAGATTCATTTTACTGCAACAGTATTGAATTTATAATATTAGATCACATTTCTGTCATCCCTGTCCATCCACAGGACCTTGGAAAATGAAATGCCACTAATTTGTGAAGCCTATGGAAGCTGTTCAGCTTAAATTGCAGATTGCTCCTGAATTTACCAGGAATTCAAAGGCATCTTCATCAGGCACATTTTGTTCAGGCCTGTTTCTTACCAGAACATTACACACAGTAAGTCCTGAACTTATATGAAAATACTAGTGCCTTAATTTTTTCATCCTTTGTTCTAGTGCGTTACTTAAAAAGAAACAACTCTGCTTAAAAATAGTGACAGCAAAACGAGATTTACTGTTCGTTCTTGCAGAAAGTGCAGCAGCCTCCACGGTGTCTTCTGATCTCCCCGACACGATGACTATGGCAACCTTTGATGCGCTGGGTCTCCCCCCGTGGGATTCTGACATTGCATTCTGAACTACAAAATCAATGGCTTTTCCTAAGAAGAAATTGAGAGATAAAAGAGAGATAAGATAGAAGACTCATAGGAGGCTACAGAACTAAATCTTACTTTGTATTAGTAGGTTATACAGTACTGGAAAATACTTATTCTTATAGGACTTTTAATGTCTGCTTTATTGCTGCTACATGAAAGATCTCAGCTGCTAAGAACCTACCAGTATTATTAATACGTCCCAACGCAGGGGGACCATCCTTAGCTCCCCAATCTCTTAAGTAAGGGGAATTTTACTACCTTTCCGTAGCCACGAGGATAAAGTTACGCTCCTCACTTTAGTAGTTACCTTTTCCGGAAGTATTGCGTTACACAAAAGGAAAGAAGATATTGTAGGAGAATATGTACCTATTTCCCAACTGCAGAACAACAGTGACATCCAGTGGCTATCTGATCTACAACTTCACACCATCCTGAACTGTATACACGAGTTGCTCAGCTCCCAGAGAAGATCTAGTCCTTCCCTAATTTGGTCAACTTTTTCTACAGGGATGAAAAGCATATCTTGCCTCCCTACCACCAGCAAATTCTCTGAAATCTAGACTCAGACTAACCCATAATATAACTGGGCAATCCATATAAAAAAAAAAAAAAGAAAAGCTAAACGAAGCCCACCAAACCCCACAAAACACACAAAGACAGGCTACCTTAGCTACCAAATCACAAAACTGGCTTAAAAGGGTAGCTGCTGCTGCCCTTTCATTTAACATCTGTGAACACTCAGGCAAAATTTTGTTCAAAATCATGACCTCAGCAAGAGAGTACTTTGCTAGTACTTGTACTTAGATACTTATTTGCACAAATATTTATACTGGGAATGATATGCCGCTTTTTTAAAAGCTCCTTTGGGCTTGGAAGTTATCAGATCAGGAGATAGAAATGATATTGTGTGACTGATGTGACATTCTATATCCTTCTATGACCTGGTGACCCACCTGGTAGATGATGGAAAGGCTGTGGATGTCATCTACCTGGACTTTAGCAAAGCTTTTGACACCATCTCGCATAATATCCTCCTCAGGAAGCTGGCAGCTCACGGCTTAGACAGGCATACTCTTCGCTGGGTAAAGAACTGGCCACCCAGAGAGTTGTGGTAAATGGAGTTAAGTCCAGTTGGCAGCCGGTCACGAGCGGTGTTCCCCAGGGCTCTGTTTTAGGGCCAGTCTTGTTCAATATCTTTATCAATGATCTGGATGAGGGGATCGAGTGTGCCCTCAGTAAGTTTGCAGACGACACCAAATTGGGTGGGAGTGTCGATCTGCTCGAGGGTAGGATGGCCCTGCAGAGGGACCTGGACAGGCTGGATCGATGGGCCGTGGCCAACTGTATGAGGTTCAACAAGGCCAAGTGCCGGGTCCTGCACTTCGGTCACAACAACCCCATGCAACGCTACAAGCTTGGGGAGGAGTGGTTGGAAAGCTGCCTGGCTGAAAAGGATCTGGGGGTGTTGGTAGATAGCCGGCTAAACATGAGCCAGCAGTGTGCCCAGGTGGCCAAGAAGGCCAACAGCATCCTGGCTTGGATCAGGAATGCTGTGGCCAGCAGGAGCAGGGAGGTGATTGTCCCCCTGTACTTGGCGCTGGTGAGGCCGCACCTCGAATACTGTGTCCAGTTTTGGGCCCCTCAATACAAGAAAGACATTGAGGTGCTGGAGCGTGTTCAGAGACGGGCAACAAGGCTGGTGAAGGGTCTGGAGCACAAGTCTTACAAGGAGCGACTGAGGGAACTGGGGTTGTTTAGCCTGGAGAAGAGGAGGCTGAGGGGAGACCTTATCGCTCTCTACAACTACCTGAAAGGAGGTTGTAGTGAGGTGGGTGTTGGTCTCTTCTCCCAAGTAGCTAGCGATAGGACGAGAGGAAATGGGTTCAAGCTGCGCCAGGGGAGGTTTAGGCTGGAAATTAGGAAAAATTTCTTTACGGAAAGGGTGGTCAAGTATTGGAACAGGCTGCCCAGAGAGGTGGTGGAGTCACCATCCCTGGAAGTGTTCAAAAAACAGGTAGATGTGGCACTTCGGGATATGGTTTAGTCTAGTCTACCCTTAATTGGTTTAGAGTAGACTTGGTAGTGTAGGTTAATGGTTGGACTGGATGATCTTAAAGGTCTTTTCCAACCTAGACGATTCTATGATTCTATGATTCTATGATTCTATGATTCTATGATTCAGGGCAAACAGAGTATGGTGAATAATAAATACCTGAAAGACTCATTCCTCTGAGTAATCTGCAAGAACTGTGGAGCAGAAATATGTTTGCCTGAGGAATTCACTGAACATTTTTAAATAACAAACACATTTGTAAAATACTGGAAGTCAGATCGCAGATAATTCACCAGCACACCACCAGAATACCTTAGCACACTTGAACACTTGGCACTTCACGTCTTCTTTCATCATGTCACCCACCCCTTTTCACTGGCAGAAGCAAAGACTCTTTTCCCAAGCTGCTGCAAGGATGGACAACCTCTAGGAAGCTCACACAGCACACTGACTATTGATAATGTGTCAACAGCAACTGGATATTGTACAAGGCTTTAATTAGGCTTTCAGGAAGAATTTATCCCCTGGAGGAATCTAGCCTAGAATAGGTATTTGGAAAAAGCCCAAATATCTCCTTTTCCACAATACTGGATTGGAGGTGACGTTGCCTTCTCAAATACCATTGCTTTCTCCATCCTTTCCTGTTGTCTCATACACCGTACAGTCCCTGACTGACAGCCTCATGTCCCCCTCCCACCTTATCCAGCCACACCATCTTCCCCATTAGCCCGTTATCACTATTTCCTCCCCAGAGCCTTAGCCTCATCTTCATGTGTCATCTCTCCACACAGATGCCCACAACTAAAGAGAAGAGCTAGGACCTGCCACAGGAGCTGCTGCCAGGCCCTGTCAGACCTACCGCTGGAATAGGATCCACATCAGCTTCTCCTCCTATCAGCTTCCATCTACCATGGGCTGTTACCGCCACTAACAATCTCCTGTCTAGAGAGGGTCGCGTATTTTTCCAAGCAGTAATTTTCAAATAGAAAGACGCATGTTGTTTAAATCAAAATGCTTTTTGGAAATGTCAATTACGATCAGAAGCAGGGTGGGGGCGGGGGGGGGGGGGGGGGAGAGAGAGAGAAAAATCAACAGAAAGCTTTCAACAGTATTTAAGAACAAGATGGGATGCTTCTCTTTTGTTTCTTACTATGTAATGATTCTTTTATTTAGCTCTTCCAACTGTGTAGATTCATTCTGTTCTTATGATTTGGATTTCATTCCCATTTTAATTCCGAATTATATTTTATATACAAAATGAAAACACTTTCGAGTTTCTGTTTAGTGAAAACCTCAACATTCTGCATGTTTTTCTACTTGCAACAAAATATATTTTAAAACATCATTATTAGTTGAATGATGGCAATTCCATTTCACAAACTACTATTCCTGACCAGAAACATTAACTAACCTCGGGTCTTAACTCATGTCCTATACAGCTGTCTCACAATCACTGCTACAAATGGTTTCGTTTTCCAGTAGTTACTCTATTTGTGTGTAGAGTTAGATGTTAGATGCAGAATAGCATCTTAGCTATAAATAACTAAGGGATAAAACAAAATACAGAAAATTAATATGACTATATTCCAATCCCTGACATTGCTCCAGGATGGTCACTGTGCCAGAAAATTGACTTATTTCCCTTTTGTCCTATAAATAATTACTAAAAAAGTATTTCAGGTTTTAACTTTCAAATATCTTAGGTTAAACTTTTGCACAGTAAGAATCACAAATGATTTTTCATTCATTTGTGAAAAGTACTTGGAATTTCTGTGTTTGTCTTTCTTTAATGACCCTTTGACTTTCGTGTGGTTGGTGTGGTCACCAGCTGCTCCAGCTCCATTTTTCTTTCTCCCATTAATTCTGAAAATTTTCAGAAACTTCCATACATATACGTAAACTGGAAAATCCATTATTTTTATAATTTCTAATAAAGAAATCGAGTTCCATTGTAATAGAACCAGGGACTATTTCAAAAAGTCCCCAAAAAACAATTACTCAATTTAATGCATGGAAAATTTGTTTTAGTGTACTAAGAAGTCTTTGGATTTCTCCCCTTATTTTGAAGCCAGCTCTAAAGAAAAGAGCCAGGTGTCTGAAGACGTGATCAAATGAACACTTTCGTCCTGCTAGAGGGATTCAGAAAGTCACCATCCCAAGCTGGAAGCTGTCACTTCTCAGCTGTTTGTCTGTACATCTCACTAGGGAGGGTAATAGCAAACTCCTCACAGGCCATAATAAAAAATATTGACTGTTAATAAACCAACCGAACATTTTCTTATTACTACACTGCAACATAACAGTAATCTGCCATTTTCATACCAATAAAGGAAATTTAAAATTATTACATTGAAATAAACATCACCAAGCATAAGGCTACATTAAGACTGAAAGAAGAGCGCACAGCATCGTGGACGTAATTACACCAGCTTTAAAATGGCCAGGTCTGAGCCACACCAGCTTCAGCCGTCATGAGACCACCTTGGGTCTTGTACACCCCTTCAGTGGCTGACACGTGGGCCACTGCTGCTGCTGGCACCACTACAGCTTGCTCTGACATATCCTCATAGATTGCAAATGCATCTCTGGCTGCAATAGTGCCATAGCAAACTGCTGGCAGAAGGAAGGGTCTGCTCCTCCAGGTGCACCAGCTGGGCATGCCCTCCCAGTCAGCACTGCTGCCCACCTGGCCACGCAGCTGGCCGTGTCTGAAAAATCATAGACTCATAGAACCGGTTAGGTTGGAAAAGACCTTTAAGATCATCCAGTCCAACCATTAACCTACACTACCAAGTCTACTCTAAACCAATTAAGGGTAGACTAGACTAAACCATATCCCGAAGTGCCACATCTACCTGTTTTTTGAACACTTCCAGGGATGGTGACTCCACCACCTCTCTGGGCAGCCTGTTCCAATGCTTGACCACCCTTTCCATAAAAAAATTTTTCCTAATTTCCAGCCTAAACCTCCCCTGGCGCAGCTTGAGCCCATTTCCTCTCGTCCTATCGCTAACTACTTGGGAGAAGAGACCAACACCCACCTCACTACAACCTCCTTTCAGGTAGTTGTAGAGAGCGACAATAACTGTTCTAAAAAGACAAAAAACCCCGTGCATCACTTTCAGCCATTCTGGCCCTTCCCTCAGCTCACTGAAGGCCCAAGCACACATCCCTTCCCACTGAACGAAGGCAGTGCAAGCATGCAGCAGTGAGCTGTCAGGGGCCCGGGGCCAGGCCCTTCTGCAGCAGCTAGCTCTTTAATCTGTTTAGCTGTATGGAACCACACCATCAGCTATCTGTTTCAGTGATGGACCCTAGAGAAAATCCAAATGCTAACACAAAATATCCTAAATCCTGCTCCATAAAACAACAAAACAATTTTTTTTGCTTAAAGAAAATCTGACAGTGGCCAAAACATCATTTGCTAGCATTGACAAGGGGCATCATATTAGCCCCAGTGAAGTGAATAGGAGGTTTGCTAAGGGCTTTAAGGGTTACATATTTTGAAGGATTTTCTCTGTGTGTGCATGTGATGCTAAGCCTGGACTAGCAGCCAACATGCTCCCACATACTGAACGTTGGAGCATATTATGTTAGTCTCATGTATTATTGTTACAAGTGGTTTCTGTATCTCACATATACAATGTGCTATCAAAAAAAAAAAAAAAAGGCAACAAATGGGCTTTGGAAGCAGAATGACTTCTATACTCCCATGTATTTTAGTCATTAGACATACAACCCATGAGAAATCAAGATGGAAGTCTCAAAGCCAAAAGCCTTCATCACATACAGGAGAATAACTGAGCTGAGACCAGCATGACACACAACCAAAAAATCTGTTCCCAAAGGCAGTGGACGTGATGAGGAATGTGTGTCTGGTCGTCTCTCCATGACCTCCTGCCCCCTCTTCTCCTATGGCCTCCTAACATGTCACACTTATGCTGGTCCTGACAGGCATAATGTCCACAATTAATTTCACACATGCACACACACACCCCCTTCCCAAATTTGACCATCTAAATGTTTATCTGGTTAACTGAAGAAAAAGGCCAAGCTTGCAGGAGTACTGAGACCCCAGCAGCCTTTCAGCTCAGTCAGTAGGATGTGACTGTTAGTCATTGGGCATGTCCATGGAAAAAATATAAATAAATAAAAAGAACAAAATGAAAAAACATTGATCTATATGGGCCACTTTAGAAAGGGCAAGTTGGTCGTTCCAAAGCACAGCACCTTCTCCCGATCTTTCAGCGCTGATACACTCCTGACTACACTATACAATACAAAACAGAAGTCATGTATGGAATAGTCATTAAAGCAAAAGCAACAAAAGATATCATACAAAGATGGGGGCAAAAAATGGAGAAGGGATGGCATCACTGCACAGTCTTCTCCTCTCAGCTAAGACTATGAACATTTGATGCCAAACTTCTGACAGTCAGAAAAGGCTTTATAAGAAACTTTTTCTGGTTGCCTTTAACATGACTATCTAATAAAGGCTAATTAGCTGGATATACATACTTTTTTTTCTTTTTTTTTTAATATTATCTGATGCAGATTCAAGCCAGACTCATATTCTGAAGTAATAATTCAGAATGGTTCATGTAGAGGTTCCTGTGAGGACTGAAAGCTGATTAAATGGACATAAACAAACTTTAAGGACAAAAGACAATCTGTTGAGTAGGATTGGAGGTGTTTACTGGGAGTCTACAGGGAATTACACTAGATACTGCCTTAATAATTTCATTAATGATTTGGATAAAGGAGGAAAAATGTGTAAAAAGGCATGCTAATCTGAATCAACAGATATTAGATTGGGAGCAATTATGAACATCATGGAATGAACGGAAAGAGCACAAGGTGCCCTAGAAATGTTTGAAATACATCCAAGAAATAAAAAACACAATTCATCCCAGAATAAGCCAATCTGGAGGAAAATAAACCAACACACAGACATTTAATGGTTTAGTGGGTGCCTCAGGGAAAGCAGAAACTGCTTAAAAGCAACCTTTGCAATTATTTTCTTTAATTTTGTCTGAAATGAGGAATAAAATGTAAAGCCCCCATGAGGATCTGTGGAGCTGTGACAGATGGGGGATTCCAGCTAGGCGGAGGTTCCTGCCGGGAACTTGTGAATCTGTGCCTTAAGTGGCCTCAGTGGTTTCGCTAACACTTCTGCAACATCTCGACCAAAAGAGAAAAACTGCTACAAGAGGTCTTAATCATCCACAAGTACCAAAAGCTCCCTGGGAAAGAAGCGAAAAAGAAATGGCTCCTCAGCACTTGAAGAGGTAGCAAAAAAAGCCATGGGCTAGGAAGCATCTATTTAATCAAGGACTTGTGTGATCAGGAACAACCCCCTGTGATGATAATCCTGAAGCTGGTATTTATATCTTAATTTAGGATCTTGACTAGACATGGAATTGTGTTTCTTTTTAACTGAAACTAGTAGATTATTCTAATTTTGAAACAAAATAGCTACGGCAAACTTATCCCACAGATCGATGCTTTAAATAGTCAATTCTTAGCACATTGACATTCTGGCATTAATGCATGCCAATTAATAGAATGGTTGGTCTCCTCATGAACAGCACAGATTCATCAGTCCAACAGCCCATCAGCACGGAAGGGAGGAGGCTATGAAGCCCCAAAACCTCTCCTCTGCTTTCCAGGCTCTGCAGGTCGGAAATCCTGCATTTCTCTTACCACCAAGAGGTTCTGATAACCCCGGGCTCACAAACCTTATAGGAAATGAACTAAAAACCCAAGCATGTAAACAAAAAAACCTGCCAGGACAGTGAATTAAAATAGCTCAGGGAAGAGACTAGTAGGCACCCAAAGCTGGCTTAAGAAAGGAGCTGACCACCAAATCGGAAACAGTAGTGGGGGAGCAAGTGAGGAAGACGTTTGTCTTTCAGTGGATGGGAGCCCTTAGATAAGGGCAGCTGCTGGCAAAACCATGGCCTTGGGTGGGTGATGGCGGGGGACAGGTTTTGAAAATTTTGCATAGACCGCGTCACTCAGGGCAGGGATCTGAATAAAGAAAAGTGCTATGGTGGGCCTTTGCTTCCTAAACCACAGGGGGCGGGTAGAAAGAAACTTTTATAGCTTCTTAATCAGCAAAGCTGAATGTTGCTATTCAAACATATTAATAACTATAGAAAGTTTCAGTAACAATATTTAAGGTTTTTTTCCTAAAGTGTGGGGGAGGGGACAGGGGGGGAACCATACATTTCTTTCCCTAACAATGCTTTTAATACAACTGAGCCACATAGGTCACACTTCCTCCAGTTTTGAGTCTGAGGAAGGCAGTAGGCATGGAAAACATCAGCCTAAATGAGCTACTTTTAGGAAAGGCAGAAGCAAGCAAAATCATGGTTTTATAAAGTGTTAAGCAGTATTTACTGTAGGGACTGATCACTGTCCTCCCTATGACACTCCTAAATACTCATGAAAGCTGAGGCATGTTTATGTGATTCTCAGTTCTCTCGCACAGATCACACTTTTAGCTGAATGAAGGCTTATACAGTTAGCTCTTGCTTACTGTAAGCTTTCTTTTTTCAGTTATTTCTTAGGTGAAGTTGTACACAATTTCATTATGTCCAAATATCCCCAGAGCTGCTTCTCAATAGGTTACTTGAGCCAAAATTTGCATTATGTTATCTTATTGCATAAGCATGGGAAAGCTTTGTGGTACAGGTTGCTCTTTTCTGTGCTGCCTATGCCCTCAAATATTCTGTAGGTTTTAATTATTTCTTACTAATAAAATGTATCTCTCTCCTGGAGTTTCCTTATCATTAAATGAAACAGAAAAAGGAAAGCTTTATGCAGTAAGACTTTGCCAGCAATGGCAACAGAGCGTACCGTTGCTCTCTGCACGTACAGCTTTTTTGATGGAGGATTTGGATCTGCCAAGATTGAATAATGATTACAGAGGATCATGTTTTACCATAGGGAAGTCAGCGCAAATGAGAAGAAACAGTGCTGATCTGATGGCAATGATATTTTTGATAGGTAAATCCTGATCAAGCCCTCCATAGGCTAGCAAAGATTTCCAAACCTACCTAGGGAACTGCAACTTCCCAACTGAGCCATCTACACCTTTTAAGCAGCCTCTGCATTTCCAGAGGCCCAAGCACAGACAGAATAACATGAATGACCATGCATTTCCCGTGGATGCTGAGTCTCCTACACAGTCAGCCGAATTCATACACATTACAAGGTGCAGGACGGGACCACAGTGACTTATTTTCATTACTTCATTTGGGAGGAACTACTTCTACTCTATTCCATTTTGGTTCATTATACCACATCCCTCATCGTGGTCTCTGAGCATTTTCCAATGAGACATAAACAAATCACTAACGAGTATGTCATGTGGCTGCCTCTCCTCTTTCATTTCCCAAAGGCCATGTTTTCTCTGTTTATCCTGTAGTTGAGTGTGGCTTACTATACACATTACATGGAAGGCTTCATGAAACTTATCTATTTGTATATAGCAATTTATCCCACAACGAGCCTATAGAAGTCTCATCAGCCATCTGGTATTTTTATTTCTCCAGGCTGAGAAAGCAATCATGGCTAATCCTCCTGCGAACTATGGAAGTCAGGTTTTATTTCTCACTTTTCTGTACCAATAACTCTTTACAGTCTGAAGTAGGCCAAAGACCCTAAAAATCTGTGTACTCCTCAACTCTTATAGGACCCTAATGCTAAGTGGCTGCCAGAGTAAATGTGGTTCCAGTCCAGAAAAACAAAATTCCCAGGGTATCTGCTGAAAGATCAGATATGCTGTAGGAGAATCATTTTTTGCTGAACCCTACAACCGATACATGTGTGTGTACTGAATTTCCACAGACGCAGTGGGAAATCTGTGTTATGTTTTAGCACATGAAAATTGAAGTGGACATGTTTTTCAGGATGCAGTTGTCTGGAACAGAAGATAATGTTTCACAAGTAACTCTTCTGTCTAAGGTGCTGCCTTAGGTGATCATTGCTCCCTGGCACCCTTCCCAGCCTTGTGCCAGCCCAAGTCCTTGTGGGACCAGCATGGCAACTTGGATGAGGGAACTGAACCACCCAGAATATAACTACTGTTCGGCTAAGTTATTTTTCAACCAGGTCGGTTACACTGGCTCAGCACAGAGTAACAAACATCTGGCAAGGGCAGTTATTGAAGTCAGCATAAGCAGTTCTGCTGCTAAATGCCTAATCAACTAATTGATGCTGAAAGGTTAATGATCAAAGTTTTTACTTCTTAATTATGTTTTGCTTGCTTGAAAGATAATGAATGCAAATCCTGAGAATTAATTCAAGGCTAAAAAGAAACTGATGGTCTTCTTTCCAAAACACATTAAGATAAACCCAAATTCAGGTAACCTACAGATACATTTTAATAGAGAAAATCAAACCTTTACCAAGGAATGTACATATAGTAAAGACATGAGCAAACTAAAAAACCTGAGAGTCTTACTGCAGAACACTGCCACAATAGCACTGGCACGAATTGGTGATTGGGGCCAGGCTATATTTAGAATTTCTGAGTTTTTTCCTCTTGTTTAAACATCAACATCCACATAATCACTCACCCAGTCTGGTAGGACCTTGCTCCCTTTGTTGAATTGAGTGCACCATCTCTACAAGCTTTTCAGTCTCTTGAGGCACGTTCCATGAAATTTCTAGATTATTTTCCCTGGCATACTGGAGAACTGACACATGAATTGAAGTATTGCCTGAAGCAGAAAGCAGAAAACAAACATTTTAAACAGTGCATATGGATGTCTTAAAATAAATCTAAAGGACACATTACGGTTGTCTTTTACATTAAGCACAGCTAGACAGCGATTTTCCATCAGAGTGTGAAAGCTGTATTTTCAATCAGAAGATCAAAACTGAACTATTCCCAGGGGAAAAAACATGCAAGTATGGATGGAAACAGTTGCTTTTCTGTCAGGAATCAGCAAGTAGTATTTTACCTCAGATCAGTTTGACCCTGATTGGAGTATTTCAGTTTACTGATCTCCAAATGTTATTGCTTTTCCATTTTAAAATTGTCTAAACATGATTTTTTTTTTATATGCACATAGTTTTGCAAAGGCGGTAGTTTGCTGCCCCGTCTGTCTGATCAATCAGGCTCCCCCCAGTGACTACATTTCATGCAAATTTCCCTCTGTCATGCAATACTTGAGTGGCATGCATCATGGCTGCAGCATAAGACAATAGTACACCTGGGGAGCATGACCTCCACAGTGTAATGAAGAAGAATTCCAAGTTTTGCTATTCTGACATCCTAGTTATGTTATACATTATGTAAGAAGTATGAACAAAACTAGTAACAGAGGGTTGATATAAAAAGTTAATAAATATCAGAATTGCAGAATCGAACTGTACAATACGTTGTTTATAATGATCGTCTGTACCTGTCTTCATGGTCTTAGAAGGACTTCTACTGTATACTGAAGATACTTATGTATGTAACATATTATTCTTTTTCAATGCTTTGTAAAACATTTATGAATGAAGTTAATAATAACTGTAATTTCATGTATCCAAATGTTGCAGCCCTATATTGATCTGAATATTGTCTACTCACTACGCTTTACAATTTGTCCACAGTCTTAAAGATTTTAAAATCAAGGCTGTAGTGAGGAGTCATTTCATAGCTACATTATTATTGTCCTGTTGTTAATCATGTAACATTTCCTGTTACAGGCTTCAAAAGTAAGGAAAACAGCTAGGCTAAAAGAATGACCAGCCAGGTTAGCTCAGTTGGTTAGAATATGGTGCTAGTAACACCAAGTTCACAGGTTCAATCCCTGCTTACTGCAGGGGGGTTGGGCTTGATAATCTCTCAAGGTCCCTTCCAACCCAAAGCATTCTATGATTCTATGAAATTGCCTGTTGTTTTATTTAGTTTGTGTTTATTTCATTTGGCTTGCTTCTCTGTATCTTGCATGTACACAATTTTCTGAAACAGAGTGTCTTCTATGTACAATCTCTAAAAAAAAGAAATCTAAGTTATTCTAGGCATACAGAAATGCTGTACTTTTCCTCTATGAGCTCTCTAATTAGTACAAGTGCTGGTAATCACCTCTTTTGGAAGCACAGGTATAATACAATACTACAAACACGTCAACGCCCAGTGGCAAAACACCAGCAGCAACGGCAGTTGCTCCATGGAGATGGTAGAATGCTGAATTGAAAAAGTACAATTCCAATCAAAAATCCAGGTTTGTTAAAAGAAGTGCTACTAGGAAAATGCAGGATCCTGTGCAGACCCTGCCATGTGGATGGACTTGGTACAAGGGCACACAATGTCCTAATTATTACTTGTGCCACATGTATGTGCAGGATATGTGGCATTTTGCCAGGGCAGCTGCACTGGTAATATCTGTGCTGAATGACCTAACTAGAGATGTACCTCCCATCAGTACATATTCTGCAAGCTCAGTGAGTCTAGCACTCCCAAAAAGTGTCTATCATCCAACATGGGCCAGGAAATAAAAAGTCAGTTCTAGCACGCTAAGTTAGCCAAAAAAGCCAGTCAGAGCCAGAAATGCCCATTCCAAAGACCAAAACCTTGCAGTCGGACCAAACCTGAACCAAAACCCTCTGAATTATCCATTCTAGCTTGAACCAGAACTGAACTTGAACTATTATTTTCAAGTCTGTTGCACCTAATCCAGAACTGAACCAAAACCAAATGTGTATTTTTGTTTTTTTGCCACAGAATAACGGTTCAGGTAAATCTCCATCCTGTGACAGGGACCTCTTTGCCTGTTTGGCACACACACTTATGTCCAGTACAGTATCAAGGGAAATGCTCATCAGAGCTGCTATCCTAGATATTCCTCATCATACGGTTCCTTGAATTGGATGTCACACCGTTATTAACCTGAATCAGAACAGCCTGGTTCAGGAGGAAACTGAATGGCATCTGAACCAAAAGCTTTACTAGCTTGATTTGCCCAATACGAACTTAAAAATTTTTGAGGGACTGGAATGGGTAATTTAAAAAAATAAAAACAAAAATAACCTATACTGAGAAGTTGCTTTGTCTTGTATAGCAGAAGAATACAAACACTCTTCATGCATTTGAGTTGAAAGACAGATACGTACTGATCTCAACACTTTCAATAAAGGCCCGTACAAAGTTTTTCATTTCCTCAAACTCTGATGCTCCAATATTGGAACTTCCATCCAGAAGAAACATGATATCCATTGGTTTGTTGCACAACTCTGAGGGGGAAGGGGAAGGAAAAAAAAAAGGAAAAAACCAAGGTTATTTATACATAATACCCAGAAGTAGCATCTGCTAATCATTGGGAGGAGCAGAAAGGGCAGAGATACCTGCATTTTGGGGAAACAAACCAGTTGAAATAATAAATGATGCCCATTTAATGAAAGCCTTGAGATTTATATTCAGTGGGGTACAAGGGTATTTCAATTCCTGCTTTTCTGTAAATGCTATTTTACCCGCAGGAGACTAAAACAACAGCAAACAAACAAACAAAAATCCAACAAAAACAAAGCAACAACAAAAAATCCAACAACAAACAAACAAAAAAATAACACCCCCCCAAAAAGCCAAAAATAAAACCACAAAACTAACGAAGCCTCTTCAGGGAAGAGGAAGTATAATTTTAACTTGCTTGAGGCAGGCAGATGAGAATTTTTTTCCATCTGCCACCCTCCATGCTATCTGGGAGCTATTATCCTTTACTGACAAAAGCAGCCAAGGACTTCTGAGCCTACTGAAAGTTGGCTGCAGGGTTCTGCTCGGTACTGCTGAACTGGGGCAGCATCCTCAGATGCCAGTGAAGATAAATGGTCCTTCCTTAGCATTTTGGACAAGATACCAAATGAGATAGACGGGAACCCTCTTCAAATTTCAGTGATGTGAGGGGGAAATGGAGGAGACAGGAGAGAGGAAAGAGGAAATTACATGGAAAATAAGTCCAACTTTACCTGGAATTTCTGTCGGAAGTTTATGAGAACAGCATGACTGCAGCACTAATTCAGGTGCTTCTTCAATAAGTGTGCTATAACTATGCAAGATTATCGGGTTATTAGGCTCACTGATCTTTCTGAGCTCTTGGATATTTGCATTGGGGGTTATGCCTATGGGAATAACATTTATGCTCCTGGGAGGTCGTGTGATAACATCAGTGGAAGGGCTGGATGACACCATATATACCAAGTGAGGAACATCTTGCCTGCCCCCATTCACTGGTGTAAATGTGTGTTTGGAAATATAATCGAGGGCATTCCCAGTGTTGGTAGCCTTCCCTCCTCGGTAGGTTATGTTCCTCACCTTCTCAATAATACTTTCCTTTGACTGTATTTCCGTAAAGGAATACTCCAGAGTAACAGTCTCTGAATACTGCATGACTGTAATATGAATATCTTCCTGTCCTATATGCATTCTTGTGATCACCTTCTCAAGGAACTTCTTGATGATATTGAAATTTTCCTCCCCTACATTGTCAGATCCTTCCACAATAAAAGCAATGTCCAGCCTTTTGCGGGTGGGTTTTTCTGAAATGGGTGGTAGTGTTGTGACACCCCAAGGGGGAAATAAGACACTGGATGTTTTTGGAGTGGACATAGCTTGGAGCAAAGAATTTTCTTCAGGTCCAAGATCACATAGACGATCAATCAGGAGATCCCTATTATCCATTAGCTCTAACACATTGTTCATTAGGAAGGCTTTATTATCTGGTGACTGCTTTTCAATGAACCTGATTTGCTCCACACTGACATACGGTCCAATCCCCACAGGTATTACGGCAATTTTTTTATTCTTCAAAGCTGTGAGGATGCTGCGGAGTTTTCCTGGAGACTTGCTTGCTATAAATAGCACCGCAATTCTGGCAGCATTGGTCCTTTCTGCTTTTCCAAAAACGTGAAACACAGTATATTTAAGGACTTCAGCGGCAGACGCTACTTCATCACCTGTGTATTTTATGCTTTGGACAATTTTTCTCATCTGGGACTGTGTTTTGATATCTTTAAGGCCAAGATAGATTGTGGGGCCAGCCCTATACACCAGAATTGACACTCGGATTTTCTTTTGGGAGATGTGGAGTTTCCTCATCATGCCAGTTATGAAAGTCTTCAGCTGTTCAAAGTCCTCCTCTGACAGTTTATTGGAGCCATCCATTAGGAAGGCCAAGTCCATCATCTTGCTGCATGAGTATTCAGTGGCTGGTAGTTCAATGTCCTCCTCTGGAACAGGTGTTGGTGTTAGGGTGTCCTCCGCTAGTTCACAGGCTACACAGGTTAAGTTCTTCCCTTCACACACACTACAAAAATCACCAAATTTAATTGCAAAACATCAACGCTTATAATAACACATCACCCACCTCTAAAAAAAGAATGTCCATACAGAAACAGTTAACTATCTCAAAAACACAACAAAACCAAAACATGATGCAAGCAATTTTTTCTCCACCCCATTCCCCCACAACTCCCCACAAGGTTTCGTACAGCTAAATCCTGTATGTTCATGCACATTTGTTTAGATCCAGGAAATGTATGACAAACTATGATGTGTTTGTCAGAGAAAACTCTCTTTATAACAGCCTTTGGCAGAATGTGTAAAATCTGTGTCTGGAAACTGTCTAGAAACCCACTGCGCTTAAGCAATACAGCTACCTACAAGCCACTGGTGGACTGAACTGGCAGATCTGGTTTGCTTCACAAAGATGACAAACATGAGGCAAACTGGAGGCAGCTAACACAAAGTAAAGCAGGAAAGATGCTTTCAGCTCTGATATGACTTAGCAGACTCTGCGAGAAGGCTAGGTTTACCTAAGTTTTAACCTCAGTGAAAATAACAAACAGCCTTTTTTTTCTACTTCTAAACTGTATTACTTTCCTTTTCTTTTTCCTGACTTAATTTGGTTGGAATACAGCTTTGGCACATGTTTGTCCTCCATTTTTTTATGTCTCCTTTGTTATCTTCCTCTTATTTACCATGTTCTCTGTTTCAGTCCCTTTTCTCATATCAAATGATGTATTTCAGCTACAGCTGTTATCTCTTTTTAGTCCTGTTTGTCTTCCCTCAACATATCCACTCACCTCCATTAGTACATTTTTCTCTTCCCCTTTCCATCTCAGCTCCCATTTTTATTTTTCCCCCATCTCTGCGTTTTTTACTATTCATCCTTCTGTACCACCATGAGATTTTTCACCTCTGTCACCCTCCACCTTTTAGGAGCTTGTTTATAATTCATCTCTTTCCATCTTTAGCAAGGCTTTAATACTTCTGCCCTTCTAATTCCTGGTTGCATGATTCTCTTTACTTCACTTATCAGAGCAAAGAACATGACCGTACTCATGCACAGGGTGGTACAGACTCAGCCAATATATTTTCCTTGTCTTACTGGATAGTCCAAGAAACAGAATAGGAAAAGTTTATGAAAGAGCAAGGACCAAAAAAATGCTTATTTTCACTGCCAGAGAAAACCCAGGATGTACAAACTAACCAAGTTAATACTGGAAGAAGGTGTCATTTTCTGGGAAAAGAATTCACTTTACACATGGCACCTTCATTTAAGTTCTCTTAGTTTAGGCACTATGTTCTTTTCAAGCTGCTTTTAGTGTCTTCCTAATTGAAGAATCCACAGCTACTTTTGGCATTAACATATAGCAACAGAAGATTTATTATTTTAATCCTAATACGAGCAAGCCTCTTCTAGTTTCCAATTTCCTTTGGATATTTGCTATAAAATTCATTTTCGTGCAATATTTTCTATTGTTTGTACAGATGGTGTAGGCATCTAAATTAGGTGACAGCTATGCAAAAGGATGTTTCCCTAGTGAGGTAAGTTTTCCTAATGTTCTGAAATCTTTTGTGAGCAGTGGCCAGTGTATCAACATTTAAGATAAATTATTATTAAGGATTACAAAAATTAGGGAACAGAGACTCATCTATGAAGACTCTTTTTTGACCTTTTGATGGAATTCAAGGCTCTTCATGTATACTGTCAAAAAAAAAAAAATTTAATTGATTAGCCTAACAGTCTCATGCCCTGGGTTTATAGCACAGACATATGCTAGTCCCAGCAAGAGGCCAGGAATTGAAAGTTCATACCCGTTCAGAGCTTCTGTGAGGTTCAGAGCATTTGGAGCTAAGGTGTTAGTCTGGGCTAATAGCTGCTGTATTTTTAGCTAATAGCTGCTGTAGTTTTACAACTTAGTTTCTATTAAATATGGTCAAATTACAAGATGGAAAACTCTCTTGTATTCACAGCGTTGTCAGCGACTAGTGAAAGTATCCATCAAGGGTCTAAACATCTGGAGAATGCCAAACTTTCAGGTACTACAGACCGTGATGTAACATGCCACTGGGCAGTACACAGAATGAAAATCAGTTTCTGCCACATTGCAGATGAAGACCCTGATCCTGCATGGTGCACAGCATTGCGCACCCTGCCATAAATTTCATCATATTTGGAAATGCATGCATGCAGGGTCAGGCCATGGGATATCATCTTAAAATCTTGGGGAAATTGGTTTTCCAATAATAGTACACAATTCCAACTGCTAATAATCTCAGCAAGTTCTAGACTGAGTGCACATTCGATCTTGCACTACACATAGGATTTTTTAAGTACTAGCAGAAGGAAAGAGTCTGATGGCTTTACTGATGTTGAATCACACCTTACACAAAAAGAAGTGGAACATCTGAAGCCAGTGAGACCACCTACACATGGGAAAAAGCTTTTTTGGAAAGGAATTTATGAATTTCACTTGCTTAAATTCAGCTGACATCCTATAATCCCTACCGTCACTGAAAAACTTCAGCTTCAGATTGTATGTGAAGGGATATTGACATAAAAGATAGTTTCCAAGCTTCATCTTCAGTGGTATGTTTAAGGTTATGTCCAAAAACTTATTCATGCAGATGTGCTTCATCTCTGTCCCTTCATCTTTCTCAAGAGGCATGCAATTTCACTGCATAAGCCCATCATACCAAGATTGACAGTGTTGTGGATCATCTCTGTTCAAAACTATTTTCCCTCCATGCGGGATCTTGTCATCTCCAACTGCACACACAGGACAGTCTTCTGGACTGACACAATCCAGGGACAGTTCATCAAGTATTTTCCCTGTTTCAAAATAACACAGTAGTATAAAGATGCCGATTTTCATGAATTGCAAAATTAATTATTGCATTTACCCTGCTACAAAAAACATGACAAGGCTTCCAATTTGGGCTCAAAGTTCTGAACACTCTGCCTGTGTTACGGTCACTGCCAGTTTGACACAAAGAAGTATTTCCTTCTTTCATAACCTCTTCTATTTAGATACTGGAAGTACTTAACGCAATATATAACCTGCAAAAGCCAGTACCATACAGAAGGTGAACGTATCTTTTGAACAAAGTGTTGAAGATGACAGGAGAAAATGGCACTTTCATTTTACATATATATGATGTAAATATTTGAGCCCAGAGAGTTGTGGAGAATGGAGTTAAAACCAGTTGGAGACTGGTCACAAGCGGTATTCCCCAGGGCTCTGTTTTGGGGCCAGTCTTATCTTTATCAACGATCTGGATGAGGGGACTGAGTGCACCCTCAGGAAGTTTGCAGATGACACTAAACTGGGTGGGAGTGTCGATCTGCTCGAGGGTAGGATGGCCCTGCAGAGGGACCTGGACAGGCTGGATCGATGGGCCGTGGCCAACTGTATGAGGTTCAACAAGGCCAAGTGCCGGGTCCTGCACTTCGGTCACAACAACCCCACGCAATGCTACAGGCTTGGGGAAGAGCGGCTGGAAAGCTGCCTGGCCGAAAAGGCCCTGGGGGTGTTGGCTGACAGCTGTCTGAACATGAGCCAGCAGTGTGCCCAGGTGGCCAAGAAGGCCAACAGCATCCTGGCTTGTGTCAGGAATAGTGTGGCCAGCAGGACTAAGGAAGCGATGGTCCCCCTGTACTCAGCACTGCTGAGGCCACACCTTGAATACTGTGTCCAGTTTTGGGCCCCTCAGTACACGAAAGATATTGAGGTGCTGGAGCGTGTCCCGAGAAGGGCAACAAAGCTGGTGAAGGGTCTGGAGCACAAGTCTTACAAGGAGCGGCTGAGGGAACTGGGGTTGTTTAGTGTGGAGAAGAGGAGGCTGAGGGGAGACCTTATCGCTCTCTACAACTACCTGAAAGGAGGTTGTAGTGAGGTGGGTGTTGGTCTCTTCTCCCAGGTAACAAGTGATAGGACGAGAGGAAATGGCCTCAAGTTGCATCAGGGGAGGTTTAGATTGGATATTAGGAAAAATTGCTTCATGGAAAGGGTAGTCAAGCATTGGAACAGGCTGCCCAGAGAGGTGGTGGAGTCACCATCCCTGGACGTGTTCAAAAAAACAGGTAGATGTGGCACTTTGGGACATGGTTTAGTGGACATGGTGGTGTTGGGTTGATGATTGGACTGATGATTTTAGAGATCCTTTCCAAGCTTAATGATTCCTAGTTTTACTTTCACTAAAAAATAATCCAGCCACCAAGCCAGGAAACATGAAATTATTACTCTACCTTTAATTGGTTTAGTGGTGGACTTGGTAATGTTAGGTTAATGGTTGGACTGGATGATCTTAAAGGTCTTTTCCAACCTAAATGACTCTATGATTCTATATTACTGATTTCTCCCGGTATCCCCTACCCAACTCTCATCAGAAATACCAAAGCCCAAAATAGCTGGTTTTGGTCTAAAATACCTACTTTCTTTGCCTTCATGTCTTCTTGCCCTGCCCTTAGGATTTATTTATTCATCTGAGTTTTCACTCTCCTTTTGGATCTTGCTCATCTTTCACTCTTTCCCTTTCTGTCTGTCTTTCCTCTCCCCACCCCATATTTCCCATATTTTTTCCTTTCCCCTTTCTAAGAGATAGTTGATGGGAACAGTTAAGCTGAAAGCTCAGGCTCACAGGCAGATGTCTGCTGGGCACTCTCAGGAGCACCAGAGCCTCGGAGGCAGTAAGCAGGTCAAGGCAACAGGTTTTCCCCACTGCAGTAGTTGCTCTGAAGGAGAGCACTTTATGAGTGTCCAGCACAAATTCATACCCTCCTTTAACCACACAGTCAACAACCTCTGTTGCTACACAGCCCCTCCCTAATACTCCTGTCTTCCTTTCTTATCACCCCATTCTCATCCTCTCTTGTTCTTGCTGGCACTATTATCCTCTTCTAGGCACCACTTCATGTCCTTCACACACTGTGCTCATTTCACAAACTCAAACCAGGATGCCTAACCACATTCCTCCTTATGTAGTAAGAAATTGTGGTGAAAGCACACCGGTAAGCCTGTTAAGGAATTAACTGCTACATCTAAGTCTTTTGCAATATCCAGCCTTACCAATTGGCAAATATTTCTGGACTAGAAGACCTCTTTTCATGCAATAGAAATACTTGGGGGGGGCGGGGAAGAAAACCAAAACTGACACTACATACAAGTACCAGGAACAGAGCAGAAAAAGATAAGTAACTGCTTAAAGCAAAAGATGGACTTACCTGCAGGACAGTGTACATGGCATCCTTCCACACACTGCAGAGGGCACTCCAAAGGCTGTGGGTGCTGGCACGTTACAGGACAAGCAGGTCCACAGCTATTATATCGCCATTCACATTGATACTCTAATTCTTGTTTATTCAGGTCCTCACAGCTTTGTGCTACAGAGTGAAAGAATCAGAGGCAAAAAAAAATCAAACCAGAGTGCGTACACCTTGCCTCTCAGAACTATGACCCCAAACTTGGTACAAAGTGGACCACATAAGCATAGAAAAAGAAAGAATTCCATCTTTAAATAAAAATATATTTATTTTAATACATTCAGGGCAGGCCACTTCTTCACACTTAATTTTTTTTTTTCACATAATGAAGCACTTGCTCTAAATCAGAGATATTTGTTTTTGATAAAAACAATTGCAAAAATGATCTTTAAATTTTAATTAAAAAAAACCCAAAATGCACAGAAACAATTTCTTTCTCTACGTTTGTTTGTACCACAGACTATTATGTCCCCTTATTGAGGGAATATTTTTTCCAGATATGGCTCTGAACATAAATGAAAAAGGGAGAGGAAATGTCACCGTGAGCTGCTAGCCCAGTCCCATTAAAGTGAAATTCTCCGGACATCAGTGGGAGCAGAGCTAGATAAGAACAGTCTATCTGAGCCAACAGCTTACTGATTAAAAGCTTGAACATTTTCATGCAATTCTTCCTCATCTGCCCTGTACTTACGGCACAGAGCTGGTGATCTCCAGTGAACAGCAACACCTTTTTGTGCACAGACATGTGCGTAGGCTGCTATAGCATCACAGAAGCAAGCACAGTCCCCAATAGATTCGCAAGCACAAGTGTCATACATGCAAATATCTATGTAGGGCTCAGGATTCACCTACAAAAGAGAAATACAGGGTACAGTACACATATTCCCCTCATCTCCTCCTTCTAGACATGTTTAACCTTCAGATGGTTTGCCTGCTCCATTCGCCAAGAGTTGAGGTGCCACATAAATCAGTGCAGGTCTTTCTGCTGGTGTCAGCAAGGACCAAATCAGGCCATGTTCTCGAAGCTGTTACAGACACTGCAGTTTATTGTTCCTTAATATCCCCCATATGGCATAACTTTATACATTTTTGGGCCCTGTTCCCATACCCTCTTGTGCAGCAGCTTGGGTAGAATGCAGTCTAAATAGCATTGTATTAGCTCAGCTCCCTCTCCCCTCAAATCTCAACCTTGTGCTTGACTTGATGTGCTAGTGTCTGGGCTTTAGAGCAAAATTTCCCTCAAGCAGAAGTTGTTCTATAGCTTTCTACTAGGTGGTACCCTGAATTTTTCCATGAAGCATCAGCTACAGGACAGGGTCAGAGATGAGAACACCAATTAATCAGCCTCCTCCAGGTCCTGTGTGCTGTCAGCACAACCATACTTTTCCCCTCAGCTTTAGTCAGTGTCAGCACAGACCATCAGAATTGAAGAATGTGAAACACATGACACAATACTCACAAGTTTTTTGCATTCTTCAAAGAGATCCCCAGACAAAATGCTGCATGACGTTTCTACCATCACCTGCTTCACTATGTTTCCATTACACAGTGGAGACATCAAGGTCTGTTCCCGGTTGGGCTTAACATTGTAAGAGACAAGCACACATTGTATTAGCCTTGCCTTCAGGACCTCAGGACTCTTCAAATTGAGTAAGAGACTCACTAGCACTAGACATTTTCCATGACAAAAGGGAACTGTCAGGACAAATCCTACCATGGCAGAATGCAGAGTAGAGCAGGTCACCTCCTACATTTTCTCCAGCTTTTACTTGTACGCTGCAGTTTTAACATGGATATTTTGATGACAGAAAGCCCCACTGCACCAAACATCCACCCCGAAAAATGATCACTCTCAGCTCCACAGAGGGCCCACAAGACTCACAAATATTATCAGTCTTCAGCAGACAATAACCATGGCTACTGCTCAGTAGTCTCCCCCTCTCCTGTTTAATTTTTCTAAGAACAAGAAGCACTAGTATTGACACGGCATTTATCATGGAGACAGTCTGCAGGTTCCGTCCTGTGCCTATTACACTGAAACAAGGAGCTGCTCATTCTCAGTCATGCTCTGCGGTCTCACTCCTCATCATTGCAACTTCTTCTGTGCTCCAATCAAGTCATATCTAAGAAGTGACATTCAGCAAGGTAATACTATGGCTATGGCACACTTGCACATAATTTATCCAACTAACCCAAAAGATTTCATGTGATCAAAAATAAATGCTTCATTTTATTTTCTAATAATTTAAATCTTTGAAGAAAAGATCTAAAAAAGGCCTTTTCTTTCCCTCTCTGAAAATTTAGATGAATTTTCAAGAGAAAGTTTTCAGCCTTAAAAGCATCATCTGAATGAAATGCTTCATTTTACAAATGTCAAAATAAGCTGTCTTCAAGTTATTTCCTCTCATTCTTTGATTTGGATATACTTCTGGCCATAATTATTTGTCAGGTCAAGACAAATTTATTATTCAATTTCATTCTTTCAAAACTCTGTATTTGGAAAAGAGGAAGTAGGCTCTCATGTCACATAACTACTAGCCCGTGAAATCACCTAATCTCTGGCACCAGGACATAGTTAATACTCAGATAGCAGGTAACCTCCTCAAAATTCAGAAGCAGTGATAGCATGGCAATAAGATCTTTACATCGCCTCCTGTATCGTGCTTTTTCTGTTCAAGCCTCTCCAATCTGAAAATAGTAACTGAATGCTCTTTAAAAAAGATCCAAGAAGCATACAGAAAGAAATTAATCTGTACATTCACTTGTTCATAAATGGGCAGACTAAGATTTGGGATATAGAAGTTTGGATAGGGAAATACAAAATTTTTATCTGAACTCCCCTTCTCTGAAAATTATAGCTGTTTTTTTTCAGATTAAGCTCTAAAATGAGATTTCCAGTTATACCTGGATTTCAAGCATCTGGGCTGGCAAACTCTATGAACAGCCTTTACCATACAGACTGGCTATTTTAACATCCATCTGTAGCCAGGCAGCGCAGAGGCCTTAAATAAGTTAATTGATCTTTTATCAGATTTCAAGAAATAATGTTATTTGGCAAAAATATGGGGGAAGGAGTTAATTTCTATTTATTTTTATCCATTCAAACCTCTTTGCCCACTCTTGAATAATACTGTAACCCATGTTAATCAGTTTTCACAGTTCATTTGCAATCACCTTTTCAACATCAGCACAGTATGGATTAACTTTCCAAGAATTCCCAAAGTCAACTGGATCTACTTCAAGATGTTCATTGCTGCTGGTCAAGTCATTGTTTTGGATTCCATCAAAATTTCCACACAGACCACACACTTGATCCTTGCAGGGAAAGAAACACAAAATACATAAATCTTACATCTGTAGACTGGCTTAGGGTTTTGCTAAGAAGTCTTTTTAGCCTAGTGTTTTAATGTCACAAGGCTTAAAAACTGAATTATCCCTGGCCTTGCCAAGTTCACTGAAATAGACATAGTCTCTCACAGAGAATGTTTAGCTCCTATACCCATTCTGCTTAGCTGAAATTAGGACCATACTGCCTCCAAGGACTCCAGGAAGCAAGACAACTCTGATCAGTGGTGCCTGTTGGCTCTATGTGGAGCATGGAGTACAACCCCATTTTATTTCTGGAGATGACTGTCCTATTGCCATCACTAGTAAATCTGGCTCCTTATACCGCTCTTCTTGAATACAGAAGAAATCACTCAAGGCATAGTTATTCTGAGGCACCACAGCATTCATCCTTTCTGTCATAGGTCATCTCCAATGACCCAGAATTTACCCCTCACAGCTAAACTACTGGAAAAGTAAGCAACCCTTATGGTATTACAAAAAAAATCACTTCCTTTTCAAGCAAGTGCCTAATACTCCACAGAAATCTATCAGCATGCCTGTATAAAAAAATGTTATTCCCCAGAGACAGGGTTAAGTGCATTCTTTAGTGAGAGTAAGAAGTAAAGCAAAAAAACCACTTACTTTGAAATTGCCTTTTAAGATAACTGAGACTCCCATGGCCAGATCCCAGGTCACACTGATGCTTTTGCCCAGTAAAATGATGTAATAACGGCCAGACCTCATGACTTCTAAATCACTGCCATCTTTCAGAGGTACCTTGATGTTTACCTGAACAAGAAAAGCACATTGTGCTATCTACAGTGTCTCTAATTACTATTTCATGTAGGTCACTTTCCCAGTGGGACACATGCTCATAGGTTATAAGCTGTCTTCAAACATGCTGTTCTCCAGAGAACAAATAGTTCCCATACCCTATACAGATGCTCTGGAGCACTTGCAAAACTGTAAGCAAGGTATGGGTAAGGGACTGATTACAGGCTTGTCTCTACACTGAAAAGTTGCTGTGGATAAATTATTGCCTTAGAAACAACATTTCTGAACAGCAAATTGGGATACAAGCACAGTATTTCAATCTCATCACATTTCTATAATTCTGAATGAGGCAATGTCCCTTTTGCTCCCGGGGTATAACATACACTCACCACAAATCATGACACACAAAGCAATGACTGCTAAACAGAAGGAGGGCTGATAAAGAGCACGGGGTATACCCAATTAACAATCGTTTTAGTATTTGGTCAATTGCCCACTGAATAATTATGTTTTATTTTTATTTCATCCTTTTAGGAAACTAACAATTCTGTGCTCCTGAGGCAGGTAGTGACAAAAGGGCTGGCTAGGTTTAAGTGTTATGTGAACTGGGAGAACCACATGCATCGGTGGCCTCTGAAGGACCAAAGCCTGATTCTGAAGTCAGGAAGGACTTTCTTCCCAACCAGCTACACTGACAGGAAAAATCCTGAGAGATTCCTTTCCGTGTCTCTTCATTTTTCCATCACTCACTTTCCCTTGTGTGCCTCTCTCTCTTTCCATCTGACTGCAAATTCACTGCCTCCAGCTACTAAGAACTTAAGAGATTAATTTAAAATGCTTTCTTTCACACTGTAATCCCCTTTCAATAGGAACACTAATAGGATTATTAACCACATTTGGAGAGAAAGGTCTGGCATGGCTGTTACTTTAAGCATCACTAATGCATTAACTAAAAACTGCTTGATTGTCGAAGAGGCAGATGAAAACTTTCAATCAGTACAAATAGTGATTAAAGCAAGGGAGAAAGAGGACCCCACAAACCATTCATCCACTCCCTAGTTCGAGGGCAAAATACTTCCTTATCCCACTGTTCCTTCTTGCTCAATTCAGTAAAAGCTCAGTACTGTAATTCAATTCTTTTCATCTCTGGGGTATTACCAGAAACTTTATCCCCAGAGAAGACTAAAGATCTCCTAAAGAGGGCCTTCAATGTCTTTAGGGGAAGAATACATTGAAAGATAGACTATTATAGGAACTGGAAGCTTTTTCATCTTCTTCTATGCCCAATGTATTACTATATAGTCTAGTCACACTTGGTCACTTATCTTATAAATATCTACAGTAGTCTCTGTCTTTCCAAACTAAGGCAAGAACCAGAGGAGGACAGAATTGAGCTGGGAGGTTGACCTAAATTACAGAATTTCAATGTTTATGGAGGCTTTTTGCCCAACCATGAAGTCATAAACTTTTGACCTTGCAAAGTGGTAGATTTATTTGTTTCAGAAAAGCTAAAAAAAATTATCGTGAAATTATTTTTATGTGAGCCAGAACTGTAGCATGCAGATACTTCAATTAAACCCTTGTTTACTTAAAACTAGAAGCTGCTCTCAAAACAATATCATCTTAAAACAATGCTGCTTGGAAACATTTTAATGGGAAAAAAAAAGAGAGTTGATTCTTCTGATTGCTTCTAAGGATTCTTGCAGAAAAAGAGTGGAGGAAGTCATCACTGGGTGAGAATTTACCTAAGAGTCTTCATATCAGTTGTTTTTCCTTAATCTCTCCTTTGGTTGCTGTTATTTCTAAGAAAACCTGCTCTAGATAATACGCTGAGCCTTAAACTCTCTAGAAAGACAGCTAAAAACTCAGTCAAGCTCATGTGGACAGTCTTGCGATACAGACCTTTGCAAGGACATAAATATCAAACACCCTCTGTTGCTGGATGCCTAATCACCTCTTGTCTTTTCCGGCCCTTCTTTAAGTGTCCAAACGGAATCACAGCTCTTCTGAAAATCTGTCACCTAAAGAAGCTTTCCGACAAAGCCTGGCTCTATGGATGGATCCCTGCACTACTCTTCACCCTCACCCAGGTAGGGGATTCTTCAACGGTAGAAATAAAGAATTGGTTGGGCAACCAATATGCCCTATATTAATTCCTCCAGCAACCAAAAGCCTACATTGATCATATGCTGTCAAGATGCACTGCACAGACACTATTAATATTGGTATGTTTTACGGGTTCCTGTCATGCATCAGTGGCACACAGCAATTTGCAGGCAATGCAAAACCTGGTACAGCTTTGCCTGCTAACCCAAAATAAGGCAAATGTAGAGTGGTTTCATGTTTCACTGGGAAGATTTTTGCAAAGCTCTGGTCCAGATGCCAGTTCAGAGCACAGGACTTCTGAAAACTGAGCAACTGAAACACTATAATCCACTGTAGCTCTGTAATGTTTGAACACACAGATATTCTTAATTGTTAGCATGCCCAAGGCAAGGAGCTGAACTCTGCCCTTTGGAAAGCTTGTTTCCTGCCGTGAAGGGACATGGGAGGTGGAAGTAATTCTTGGTCAATTCTTCAGTGTTTTTTGGCAGGAAAGGGTCAAAAAGAAGAATCTAGTCACCTGGACTTTCCATCTGACGATTTAACAAGGGAAAGGATAGTTGATATTTGCTTCTGCGGTATCAACTTGTTTCAGCCATGACTTCTTTTTTTTCCTGTGTGCTCGGTCCTTCAGAAGGCTAAATTAGGTTTGAATCTTCACTAGTCATGGGACAGTCACTTCTTAGCTCTTCCTTGCACCTAACCTTGCTTGAAATAGACTTAGACCTCCCATGTTTAGACAGGGCATTCCTCATATGAGCTTGCATTGAACAGCATTCTTACCTGAGACAAATTTATTAGCATCAGGCAGGAATACCAAAATGGCATTATACCTCTGGGAGCGAAATGGGTAGCTATAACCCTGCTAATCTGTTCATTTTACGATCTAATTTTCAAGAACCACTGAGCATGAGGTCATTCATGCCTCATCTTACTAAGCAACCACAAATTTTTTTCCCCAAAAAAGAGGAAGAGAACAGAAGTGTACTTACGTTTCCATTAAACAGCTCTATTTCCCCACTTTCATACAGAATGATAACCTTTTTGGTGCACTTTTCTCCAGTGAAGCCACAACCTTCATTTGAAATTAGTATCCGGAACGTCCCAGAACCATCCTTGCAGAAATCCTATCAGATGAAAATACATGAATGAGTCTTTAACGTAGAACATTTGAAAAACACATACAGATCTATGGAGAAAAAGGAAGCCTCAGATAATACCCTGTGCACTCTGTGGCCAGTAAGATATATGTTGGCATACCAACTGTTCCTATATTAATTTATTTTGTGCTTAGTGTTGATATTCATGTGGCCCACCCCTTAAAAAATGAGGCCCGCTCTGCCAGTGACACATACACATGCATATTTTGCAGGGAGAATCCATGCTATTACAGTATCTGTAGTATTTTAAAGATGTACAATGGTCACAGTATACATCTTAATGCACATATATTTACTGACTTAACAGTGAAAACAAGACTCTGCAGCTTTAATGATAAAATAAAAATATAAACCTAGAAGGTTGGGTTAGAAAAAAGGGTTAGAAACTTCTTGCACCGTTTGGAGCAAAATGTTTGACGCCCATGTTTTCCCACCTGTACACAAATAATAATTACAATAATGTCAACCTATTTCTTGGGAAGCAATTATGCCATTTAATGTAATTTTAAGTCAAATATTTCCGAGATGCATGGAGAGTTAGTAGTACATTTATATGATGACTCATGACTATAAGGGCTTTTAGGTTTTTTGGCGTTTTTTAGTGTGTACCTTTTAAGAAAAAGACCCTGTCTATAGTTCTCTGTGTTTGTCATCTGAGGAAAACAGATCTCATTTTCATTTTAAGTAGTTTTGTAGTACTGTATGCTATTACTGCCCATAAGACCTTTATACAGAGCTCTCACTAGTGCAATCATTCTTTTAAGGTAATCCAGCTGGAATCAAGGTGGGAGCATATTTCAAAGACCTAGCCAGAGACAGATTGATCACACTTTCCTGCCCAAGGAGAACTGCAGGGAGGAATGAGCCTCATGAAAAGGGTCTGTGGGGAAAAAAGTAGCCCACCCAAGAAACATGACACTTTCTAACTGCAGAAGACTGTTGTTATCAATTAGGAGTGCATACATCTAGCGTTAGACCAAATTTTCAGATAAATCCCTCTTCTTTTGCACATGCATTTTTAAATACACAACAATTTGCATCTGTTGATGAGCTTTGATCTTATTTAACACTCTAAATTTCTGGCTCTCCCACAAATCACAGGCTGACGTTAGCGTGCTATGTCTTTATCTATATTGGATATTGTCAATGTACCCAAACAGGTTGGTGCATGGAACAGGACAGTGACTTTGCCGAAGTGAACGAGCAGAGTCTGTGCTCTGGACACTTTTAGAGAAGGTTCACCAAGCACTTCTGGTCTCTTTCAGTCAGACAGTAAGCCATCACTACAGGATAAAGCAGCTAGTGGGGAATGAGGAAAGATTGATTTATGGTATCTACAGCTCCTTGTTAGAGATGAGGTTCAGACAGCTCTTCTCCATACCATGCTGCTATCGTATGATTTACGACTGCCAGCTAGACCCATGACTACCTAACTCGCTTCTATAGAACAGAACACAAGCTTCATATTTCTGAAGGCATCTCTGAAGTCATCAATAAGCTCTGCTCTCCTCTACCATACACCTGGCTTAGCAATTAAGAATACTTCGCTGTGATTTATCCAAATGTTGGACTTCTCTTCTCTGTAAAACACCTCATATATTATCAGACAGCTTCAGTGTTTTACATAGTCTTACCTGAACTAACACATATTGACAGTTTCCTGGAAACTTGTATTTCAATCCATCAAATGTCAAATAATGAGCTGTACCAATAACAGTGCAAGTGCCATCACACATATTTTTGGTGCATTCCCACTTTCGACCATGGCATACACTGTAACATAGAAAACAAGTCAGTGACAGTTATAATTATTTCCAAAGTACATAATAAGCAAGAGAATACGAGGTGCTTTAGGCAAAGCCTTCTGCTTCCAGGAGCTCATGATCTGAGGACTCTCCAAAAGACACACAAGTGGTGGTAAGCTACTATGTTGCTTTGTTCTGCTGTTTTTCCTAGGCCTGGGTCAGGGAGTAACCTACTGCAGACCAAACAGCAGTTTGTGTCTTAACCCGGACATCAGCTGCAGCTCTGTGAGGAACCTCTGCCGTTGTCTGTGCTGCTGTCCGTCCTTGGGTATGTTCCCAGCAGATCCTCTCTGCATTTGGCCTTGAGAAGGTACTCTTAGAGGGCTCCACGCCTGGGCTGCTGGAATCCTTCTCTGGATAGACTTCCATAACTACGTTACACTACCGTGCACCAGATGACAATCTCTCTCATTAACATAAATTAGCATATGTTAACATTGGGTGCATAAATCCAAATAGTGCATTAACAGGTTAAGTGAATAAGGAATATATTTCCCTTTTTCTTACAAGCTGCAAGTAGGAGTATGTGCTTTTTGAACCTCCCTATTACAAAAAGAGGACTGGACAGAGCCTGCTGGAATATTTCATAATACTATTAGTATTTTATTGTGGATATGCTGCTCTGCTCAGAGTATCCTTTTAGAAAAACAATTTGATTACCCTCTAAGGACCATTACAGGTTAAATATGAAGTATAAATATCAGCAACCCTGTTTTTATTTGCGCTACTGTCCATTTTTCCTCATTGAAAGCCAAAATAATAGTAAATTTAATATCCAATTGATGCCAAAGGAGATGTGTTTACTCTACTGACCAACTTTTGTGACCAAGTAACCAGGCCTGTAATTCAGTCTGACCAGTGGTTTTCGTTCAGATGATACACTTAAGTGTAATACCACCCTTCTCCAAAGAGATGTCTCTGTTCTTAAATTAAATTCATTCTTCATGATAGTTTATCTGCCCTAGCAATCAGAGACATTACCTCACAGTCTGACAAGAATACATGTATGGATAGAAATATTTCTTTTTCTGCACATGGGTACACATATACATACACCATCTGAAGAACGTTCTACGGTGCGATACTGTCCCCTGAGCTCTCCTGTGGTGACCAAACCAGAATGTCTGCCCTACAGGAGAATTCAAGTTTGGCGCCATACAAATATGACTCCAAGCTAAATCTCAGGTTATGTGACAGGAGATGTGACAAGATGTCACAAGACACCTGGTCATGAAAGGAGATACACCAGTGGCTCCCTGCCTGTATAGTTTGCAAGTGATGTTGTTGAGGACACCTCCTAGACTGCCTCACGAGCACCAACTGTGCAAGGAAAAAAAGGAGACATCCTGACATGCAGAGCAAAACAAGATGTTGCCTTGTTTATTCAGGTGTAGGGGAATTCTGAAAAGCAATTAGACACAGGGTTAAGGTCTTGATATCATTACACCCACACTGCTGTAGCAGCTGTACTGCACTGTCATCATACAAAGCCAGCAATGCTGTGACAAAAGAGACAGTATTCTTTTTTCTGTTTCACTCTTTTTGCACTCTCTTTGCCCTTTGGTTTTTTTGTTGTTGGTTTTGGTTTTGGTTTTTTTTCAAAAAACAAAGCAAAACAAAAAAATCCTACACGGTGACCATCTTCTGACTGGTTATTCAAAATGCAAAGAAAGCCATTTCTCTCATGTTGGTGTAACTCAATTGATTTCAGTGTAATTATACCAGTGTAACAGACAGAAGAAAAAAAAATAGTACGGCTCCTGTCTTCATGATGACACCAAACGACCCATATTCAACACCAATCATTATTAAGTTTCTACGAGTTTCTGAGAACATTTGTATCTTTTCATTGCCGTGATACATAATAGTGTAAATCTTACATGGTACCCTGATAAATAAGGCTCAAGAAGGTAAATACCATTATCCTCATGTTAAAATAAGGGAAAGAGGGAAATTGAGAAATAAAGGTAAGACACTTCAAAGCACCCATCCAGTCCTCTTGCCCTTTTCCAGAGGCATCCTGGAGAACCACAAGCCTTGCTACAGAAGCTGCAGGTATGAAAGGGGATCTTTTCCTTGTCATCCACAGACTTTTGATCAGTGAAATCAATTTATTTCCTAACTAGCAAGAGTCTGAGCAAACAAAAACCAAGGTCAATGAAGCATAGAATCTGTTCACTTTTTTGTTTGTTATTAATTTTGGGAGTTAGAATAGCATCTGACACCGTATCTAATAATCTAATTTAATAATAATAATAATTTAATAATCTAATAAGCAATAGCTTGCTTGAGGTTGGAGAAACATTCATCTACTAAATGCTATATGAATGCAGATGGACATCATCACTGCCCCAGGGATTTTTCTAATCAAGCTCTATAAGGGCAGAGAAAGGGGAATTCCATCCCCGCATTACAGATGTAAAAACTCAGGGATCAAAAACCTGAAGTACTTTCCCAAGATCAAATTGCTAACCAAAGAAAAAACGGGTACCGAACCAAGTTCTTTAGTAATGCCTTAACCCAAGCATAAGCATTGCTTAATCTTGATAACATGTCACAGTATAATAAATATTGTGCACCACATTTTCTTCAAAGAATGAAATTTCAGTAACATGAAACCTATTGCACCCTCTGCTATTAAATCTCTGCTAATAGGTAGAGCACGACCAAGATTTTGTATATATGTGCATGGACAGGTTATAAAGTACATGGTGTAGCAAAATTCAGATTAGCAAATTTCTGCTGTGTACTGCTTCATAAATGTTATTTCAAAATTTACACTGAGCTGTACATGAATTCCCAATACATAGCATAACAAAAGTTTTGCCACTAGCGTAGACTTGGAGACATTCCGTTGTTCATGAATTAGGGTCTCCCATATGTCAAGTTGAATGTAAACGCCAAATCTGACACCTCTGGCTCATATATTGCGTTTGCAGGTGTTCACATCTGGCTAAGAACAAGCGAGAATGAGAACTCCTGCAACAGCAGTACAAAAAGCAAAAACAAAGAAAAGGAAGATCTGACCTCCAAAATGCAGACTCTCAATTCTTATTAATTCTCAAAGCAATAGTAATTTCCTATATCACTTTCTAAATGACATTTGACTTGATATTTGCTGAGAACTATCATGAAACTTTTCAAAGTCGCATAGTTCAAAAAAGCTCTAGTGACATTTTTAAGGGACCTTATTTCCAATTTTACTTTCACATTCAAGAAAAATACCTAAAATGAGAGGAAGAACTTTTTATCAATGAGAAAAAGCATGATTTCTAACATTTTCTTGACGCTGATATTGAAGAAAATCCTATGTTAGAGGAAATGTCACTTACAAGGGCATTGCCAGAAAGAAAAGGGCAGTTACAAGAATGAAGCAACATGGTTATGACTATTTTAAGACTGAAGATTATAAGAATGACTGAAAAAAAAAAGACTCTGCATGGTTATTGTGAAGAATCTTGCAAATTTCACAACAACAACTAGGAGTTTTACACCTTACTGTTCTTGTTTCAATAAAATTTTCCTTGTGTCTGTTTTTCAGCTGAGTCACTTTTACCTAGATGCAATGTAAGCAGGTTATAGTGTATGTATCTATATAAAAATATCACCTTCTCCTCCATCTTCCTCCCTTCAAACCTACTTTTCTCCAGGTCTAATTGTAGTAAATGATTCACAATGTACTGTGTAGCTGCAAAGGGGAAGAAAAACACGAAACAAAACACTGCAAGGTCAATATTTCCATATAAACCCATAAAACCTTATATCCAAGTCTAATTTACACTAGGTAGGAGCAATCCAACTAGTTTAAAAATACAACACTTGATATCACTGTTGCTCAAAGATCAATGCACAAAAAAACCCAAACCAAATAACTCTTTAATGGTGTTGATTCTCTGATCCAACTCCACCCAGTCATACAGAGGGTAACAGAAACAGGGCTCCTGGGGGTGCCACAGAGCTGGGCAGGGACAGTTCAGGTAAAATGTATGAGAGATCTGGAAGTCTAAGATCAAAGAGAACACAGTGTCCACACAGTTGGTGGCTGGATGTCCGACACCTTGGACTCTTGGAGCTCTGCAGGAAAGGGCCACCATCCCCTCCACAAGCACACATGGAGAGAAAAGCATCTCTCCAATGTAGCAAGCGTGCTGTGCAGGCAGAAGCCAAGAATTGTCCAGCACACAAATACCCTATACCTTACCCAAGGCTGTGCCAAGGACTTCCCTCCATGTAAATCTCACAGCCCAGCACTTTCTTTTGAACCTACAAATTATTTTTCAAGAACTGAACAGGATAGATAGGGATGTGCATGAAAGACACGGAGCACTTACTCTGTTCTTCTAAGAAGATATCATATGTCCCCTTTCTTTCTTCTGCCTTCTGAAGGTATCAGTGGACTGAGTGCTCATCTGAGGTATGAGGCCAGCTCTGTTTTCTGCCTGATTCAAACTCCTCTTTAACATTTTCCTGAATAGCTCCTGTCATATTAGAACTGGCATATCACACCCTTTCTGCTGAAACATGAGCCAGCAGTGTGCCCAGGTGGCCAAGAAGGCCAACAGCATCCTGGCTTGGATCAGGAATAGTGTGGCCAGCAGGACTAAGGAAGCTATGATCCCCCTGTACTCAGCACTGCTGAGGCCACACCTCGAATACTGTGTCCAGTTTGGGCCCCTCAATACAAGAAGGACACTGAGGTGCTGGAGCGTGTCCCGAGAAGGGCAACAAAGCTGGTGAAGGGTCTGGAGCACAAGTCTTACAAGGAGCGGCTGAGGGAACTGGGGTTGTTTAGTGTGGAGAAGAGGAGGCTGAGGGGAGACTTTATTGCTCTGTACAACTGCCTGAAAGGAGGTTGTAGTGAGGCGGGTGTTGGTCTCTTCTCCCAAGTAACAAGTGATAGGACGAGAGGAAACGGCCTCAAGCTGCATCAGGGGAGGTTTAGATTGGATATTAGGAAAAATTTCTTCATGGAAAGGGTAGTCAAGCATTGGAACAGGCTGCCCAGAGAGGTGGTGGAGTCACCATCCCTGGAAGTGTTCAAAAAACGGGTAGACGTGGCACTCTGGGACATGGTGGTGTTGGGTTGACGTTGGACTGATGATCTTAGAGGTCCTTTCCAACCTTAGCAATTCCTAGATTTTACTTTCATTAAAAAATAATCCAGCCACCAAGCCAGGAAACATGAAATTACTACTCTACCTTTCACTGGTTTAGTGGTGGACTTGGTAGTGTTACGTTAATGGTTGGACTGGATGATCTTAAAGGTCTTTTCCAACCTAAATGATTCTATGATTCTATGCTACTGGCTGAAAAGGACTAATTTGAAAGCCCGCAGACAGCAAAAAAAAAAAAAGCCAAGCATGACAGCAGAGCTTAGCAACAAAATGCAGGCTCCATTCTTCCCACCCCAGAGGAGCTCCTGTATTGTTATCTTGTGTTGCAAGAGAGCAAATCCACTAGCTAGTGGCTACAGAGGACCTGCACAGACACATGAACTACCTATTTGTAAGGTACCAGGTACAGTTTGCCTGATATTGTATTGGTCTGATGCCACACGCGAAGGGAAGATGCTGGTTTGTGCAATATGTGTGCTATTGCACTGAAAAACCTGACTATATAAAATAGATCTGTTAAGCAAACAGTATTTTTTTTTTTAGCAATATGGTAGGTGCCCTACAGAAAAACAGAAAAATGCAGTTCCAGTGGCTCACCAGGTGTTGCAGTCATTAGTCACTGTGTCTCCCTTAGCATATTCTCTTCCATTGTGAAAA
Organism: Pelecanus crispus; assembly: GCF_030463565.1. NCBI lineage: Eukaryota > Metazoa > Chordata > Aves > Pelecaniformes > Pelecanidae > Pelecanus > Pelecanus crispus. The sequence goes on along the minus strand of NC_134643.1, from coordinate 84,007,454 downwards.
CATGGGCATCTCTCAGGAGCAACACACTTGTTTTCATGTCGCACCTAAGCAAAAAACACAGTTTGTCAGCATGCAGGTCTGTTGGTATGTGCCGGTAAGCAGAGGAGTAAGCACAAGAACATGTGGATAAAGAATACAGGAAAGGATAGAGGAAATGGTTCGAGACTATCTGAGGTAAGCAAAGTTCAGCACTGCTAATATTTTTTTCCGATTAACATAAATAGAGCAATAGGTATATAAATCACGTATATAAATCACTGTCTTGTTTCATGGGCTGAACGCTAGCTGGGAGAATAAATTAGATTATACAAGAACTTCATGACGAGAAATTTCAATTTGACCAAAACCAGAATAGCTAACCTGAATATGGAGAGCAGGTGAACAGCACATGTTTCTCACACACAACAAACTGAAGGATGGCCTACTAGAAAAGCAGACAGCTGCAGGGCTGAGCTGGGCTAAAAACTGAAATATGACCACTGAGGAGAAGACAAAGAGCTGCAGTGCCAGAAGAACTCAAGCACAAATGAAGATTCAGTTGTCACAGACAGCACCCCCCCTGCCCCAAAAAAGGCCACTCCCTGTCTACTTGCCTTTGAAAATTCCAGTATTCACTCATTTTCTTTCAAATGCCTACTTATTCCCCAGAAGGCAGGAGAAATATCAGTCCATTTGAGACATTATTCCACTCTCACAGGCACTGTGGTTGGCAAATAGGTCATTATGTTCCGTCTACAATTTTTTCTTTCAGTTTTACCCTACTGATCTCAGTTTCTCTTTGTATAACAACAAACCATTTGTCACACTTAAAAAACAAAAACCCCCAACACAAGTAATGCCATTAGACTACTCAGTTTTCTCCATTCCTTTTCTCTGTTTTTTCTGTGATTATTCCCTTTCCATTTTGAAGACAGCCAGGTTTAGAGTACCAAACAAAACCAAGTCTGGCTATGTAGTTTGTCACTTGGACATGGTTCTGCAGAGCCCAGGGTAAGTTTGGCTCATGCTTCATGGAATACCGAAACGGAGAGCACTTCCCTCCCTCTCCTTCAAAAGTCACAAAATATCACCTTCCCACTTTAAACTCTTTCTGTAAAATCATTAAAATAGTTTCTTTTTTACCATTAAATACAGGCCAATGAGATCAATGTAGTCTGAACGCCAGGTTAATAAAGTAGAATTGCTCTGCTTTCTCCTATGGGGACCTAGAACTGCCACAGGGAACTACTAATAAAAAGGATTTCACAGCCCAGAGACCCTTCATTCATATGCAGCTCCACATGCTCCGTGGCTTATGGAGAGCTATATTATGCCAAATAAACTCAGGCCGATAGAAGCAAGATGGAAACAAAGAAATGCTTTTCTAGATGACAGAGCTGGGGCTCTGCATTGGACTTAATCTCCACAAAGGACAGGGAGAAAACAGGCCAGAGAGGACCATATGTTTCCAAGGCTGTTTAATTCCTTCCTTCCTTCCTGGTGGCATTTAGGAAAAAAGCGATATATGACTTCACACTCATGCCTACTTTTCTGAATTTTTCCACAGTGTTCAGCAATGCAGGTAACAATAGACTTGAGGGCTAGTCTCTGGATCCAAAACTTGGGATTAGATTTGTGTTAGTAAAAGGAGGATTAGGACCTTCTTCTGCTTGCTCCCTCACACATTGACAAAAAGCTAGTCACAGCCTATCCCCAACTCTAAAAACTTAATAGATTGGTATTAGTATTTCCATCACAATCGTATGGCCACCATGAAGCTACAAATCCACTGACAAAGACGGATAACTACCTTGGCTGAACACTGCAGAGTGGGTGGGTGGGATTTAGAAAGCTGGACATAAATACCCAAAGTGGACTCTGACCAGAAGACTAATTATTTTTGCTGCAAAACTCAATGGATGATGATTTTGTTAACAGTAACACACAATCTACTGGTCATATTGATATTGACACCACATCCAAAAGCTGGTATATCTGGCAGCCCAATGCCATGCTGTGTTACCAGTCTGTTGAACACAGGACCATGTGGTAGTACTAGGGCAGTGGCATTATTCACAAACAGCTGGACTTCCTGTGGAAGTCTCAATCCATCAATAGATAGCATTTAATATAGGAGATCTAACAGCCCTGAGTGCCTGAGGTGACGGGAGGCATGAGTGTTGGGGTGGCAACCACAAGAATAAACACAGGTTTGTAATGAGAACAGCTGCTGTTCACACCATCTCACACCCGTATGATGATGCTCCTGAGAGCATATCCATGGGATTATAAGTGGTTGAGTAGCTGACAAACTTACCTCCTACTTGGGGATCTGACAGAAACGTCTATTGTTTCCTTGATCTGTCTTATTAATTGTTAAGCCTTGACAAATCTTGCAAAAGGAAGGACAATATTACACATTTCAGAACCTTTAAGATTCTTCTTCCCTAAACTCTGCCTTGATGAAGCTGAATTTTAATCTCTCTTGGTCAACACAATTTTGATGAGTATCTCACTGTCAAGGGAAGCTCACATTTTCACTCCATTCCTCCTGATACACCTGAGGGCTTCAGCACAAAGTCAGCCAAAGGTAGAAGGGAGTAAGGGATTAAAAGTAAAGGAAGTCGGTCAGATTCAGTCCCCAATAGCTGATATGTTTTCACTAAAATGGCCTGTCACCCTTTCTGTGCAAAGTCAAAAACATGTTAGGACAGACTACTCAACGTGTGTTGGTTTACATTTGACTTTTCTTTCTAGGTTAGCTGTATGCTTCTTATGTTTGTTTTATGAAGCATTATGCTTGGGCAGATGCAATGTACCAGAATGCTGGTACCCACCTCCTCGTGAAGACTCTGTCATGTTATATAGGATAAGCCTACGCTGAAGAATATACAACAGAGCTAGCAGGAAAATCAAAATAACACTCTATTAAGTTTCTGTTGAAAACAGTTTGGAAGAAAAAGCCCTTTCAAACTTTTCTGATTAAAATGTTTAGGGTTTGTTTTGGGGTTTGTTTTGTTTTGTTTTTTTTCCTTTTTCTACTAACATATCATAGTTTTAGAAATAGTTTTATTTCAGCAGCCAGAATACAATAAAATGTTTCATTTCAGTTTTAAACCTTAATTTTGCTTCAGTTGTTGGAAATGGATAGAAATGAATTTTCTAGTTTTGAAGTGTCTGGATTTTGTGCGTTCTGATTGTTCTGCTCCTCCTTTTCCCCAGAAAGGTGGTTAACACTCCATTTGTATATTTATTAATATTTTCCAATGGGAAAAACCTGGAGTGCAGTAAACTAATCTGAGAAAGCATATTTTTCCCCGCACTTCTGCACATATGTTATGATTTATCTTTTCTGCTCTGCAAAAGGGTGACAAGTATGGAGAATTTCCCACCCTCCAGATGATCAAAGACAGAAAAAGAAGAATTACTTTTCATGACATACTGAACATTTTTATTTTCAAGAAATCAAAACAATGTAAAATATTAAGTCAAGATGAACTGGAAAACTTATTTTTCAGTTGAAAGAAATGAGTTTTCATCTGCATTTTCTGACTGGGGAAATAATTGATTGATTGGCAATTTCTCACCCCAGCAAGTTTTCCAGTTCAAATCTAGGCAACTGCAGCATCATGTTCATGAACAATCCTTGATTATTGTTTTTTATTATTTTTCAGATACGCAGTTCAAAATTGGCAGGCAATTTATGCATACAGATTTTAGACTACAGATTCCTCCATTTAAGACTGGTAACAGCTAACTGCTCTGTAAACAACTCTTTATATATGTAGGGATAAATATGTACTTAAGTACATATTAAGTGCTATATATACTTGTAAATTGTACTGGAGAGTTGTTTATGTAAACTACTTATCTTTGACTGTGTTTCCTGATGGTATGAACCAATAAGATGAACTTTTTTGTTAGTAAGTTACCCACAACCATTCATAATTTTTATATGCTACTGTACCACAAAAGACGACAATCTTCAGTAAAATGGCACCATTTCTTCCAGAGTGATATGTGCAAATATTTATTCCCATAAATGTTTAGTGATATGTGCAAATATTTATTCCCATATATGTTTACTAATCTGTTACTTCCCACAAACATTCCTACAAACAGTAGCTCACCTCCCTGAATGTTTGTAAATTAAGCAGGATTACAGAACACCAACAAGGGAGACTGACTAGTAAAAGAAATAGCAATACCTTTTTCCGGTCCCTTTATTGCTCAGCTCTGTTGGTATAAGTCTGGAAAACACAGGCTTCATGACTTTGCAGCACTTTTGCTCAGTGTGCCCAGAGTCTTTAAGGTAGGGAGAGGTAGGAAGGAAAGGAGAACCTGGTCACCACCCCAAATCCTTCTGTCCTTGGCAACTGATACTGGGAGCACATTGCAGAATGCAGAAATAAGGAAAAAGCCTCCCCCAGACCATTCTGGTTAGGTACCTGTTGGTGACGAGGAGAAAACTGCTTTTTTGATAACAAGCTGGCAGGTCCCATGGAGCCACATGCCAGGAATCTAACGCATGGCAAAGGGCGCCCACATAATGAAAGCACCGAGCTTGATCCTGCCTTTGCATAGCCATGCTTACAACAAAATCGTCTATATACTGGCTTCTCCCATTGTGGCTTTGAGAAACGCAAATCTCAATTTTTGTTCCCTGCCAGACAGGAAGCCAATGAGAATGAGCTATTATAGACTGAGTTTACTGGAAGATTGAACCATACTGTCATCTAGCGGACAAAGAACTTCTTTGACTAGTTTTTTTTAAAAAATACTGGGCCTAATTCTTCTATCCAAAACCTGACAAACCATCTTGTTGAATTCAGGGGCATGTTTCACATCACTGCAGAGTCAACTGGAGTTCCTAATTCCAAAATACCAAAGACTGCTTCTCTTGGTAAGAATTTTATGAAACAATTGTTTGAATGATAGTTCCAACCTACTGAAAAGGAATATGAAAACCTATACTAAACGGGAAGGTTAATTACTAGGAAGTTGATTTGGGGGAGGTTTTGAGGGGAGGGGGGTGTCCCCCCCTTTTTTTTCCTGTTGAGTAGTTATCATAATTTGTTTTCCATTATTATCTCTAAAGTGTACTATTACCATATCCTGGTACTGAAACCAAATCTCAAGCCCCTTCATCAAATCAAAGAGACCTGTTTGTTATGGACAGAGAAAGACCTATTCACACTGGAGCTCTTGGAACTTTATAGGTACACAAACTTTTGTAAGTTTACTTGTCACACTACTATTGAGGAATAGTCTTCTCTAAAAGGAAAGACATTTAAAAACAGAAATGTGAAAAGGAGCAATACTTGTTTTAAAACTGTGGTGAAAATTTGCTCAATGTTGATATGAGTGCCTTCAAATTATGTTCTGTATTTTTCACTTCAGACCTACAACATACTTTATAACCCTAAGATTTTGTCTACAGCTGGCATTTTATTCTGCTATAGCATCTATTTACATAAATGTGTGTTTATCAGCAAAATACAGTAGCAAAGTTAAAAAAAATACATGAATATTAATGCTAGAAATGGCTGTGTTATGAGAATTCTATTTTTTGTTGTTGTTTCTAGTAACACAATGGAAGGAATTCTGGGGGAGAAAACAACTGTATTCATACAGATGCAGAAAAAACAACACACTTTTATAAAAATACATGGTTCCAGGGAAAGTTCATTACTTTTTCAAATGGAATTGAAACTAGTGGATGAAGTCAATTCATTAGAGCTGAAGCCTAAACATAAACATGCATCACAACCCTAGAAGCAATAACCCACACCTTCATTTGCTAACAGTCGATGTCCAGTGCATATTAATCTGAACATGCACATGGAATGGAGCAGGTATAAAAGAGTGGAAAAAAAAAAAAAAAAAAAGGTAAACTTTTGCATTTCTAGACTTCCTGGGTTGCAGTATCTGAAAACATCTTGCTTTACCATATGCCCCTCTGAGTCAGAAAACTGCACTAACACGTCTCTAAGTACCACAGGTATCAAATAAAGTCTCACAATTATAGAGTATTTTATCCCTCAAACAAAATAAAGACACAACCTCTGCTCTCTTTTTTCCAGCGTCTACCAGGTTTTTTCACCTGCTTTTCATGCATTGAATATCACAAACGTCTTAATCCCAGCAGTTTTCCTGGACAAAGAACTCAAAAGTGCTATTTACTTAACTTCATGGTGTACCATGTGCTCCACATCTATCCTATTCACATGATGCCTGGGACTATACACCCAGCCCCCAGTGAGATCCTGTGCACAACTCTTTGTCTGCCCAGAGAGTGTTGCACAGCACTGAACACTGATGCTTTTTTCTATTGCTCAGAGAACAACAGCAGCTATCTGCTGTCTATTCTACTCCATCTGCTTTTTAACAGGGCTCTAAATTGATATTGAATTCACAGTCACTGGCTTAGCAAATAACTATTTGCTCTATTTAAAAATTACTAAACTAATAATTAAATTTGAGGGTTGCAGGGGAACATAACCCTAGACTCCAGAAAGCATCTTACCAGTCAAAAAAGCATGCTCAGCACGTCATCTGCAACTCCAGGACACCCTCTAGCATCATCTTAGCAAGTTTCATGTCCCACATGCCTTCTCATGGGGAACTCAGTTTGGTACAACACACAGAGAGGCAGCAGCAGAGATGGATACTTGACAAGGAGGCAACGAGTATCAGCAGGATGGTTTGGCTGGATGTGAGGCGGGTATTTGGGGTATGGGTGCCTGTGTACTTCTGTCTCTCTGACTAGGGAAGTTCAGCAAGAATGAGGAGGAGTTTGGGAAGAAAGTTGAAGGAAGACATAAATTGGTCTGAAAAAAAGTGGGGTTTGGCTTTTTGATTATCAATTATTATTACAAGCTAAGCTTCACCTTCTAATATACATATTCTAACATATATATTTTTAAACCAGCCACAATTTGGCAGAGTCAATACTTCACAACCACATATTTCCAAGCCACAAGATGACTGCTGGTAGGAAAAAATGAAGGCAAGAAAACAAAGTGGAGCCTGCTTACCATCCCTTTTGGACAGAGGCATCCAGATACGCAGCCATGGCTGATGCACTCCAAGTCGTAATTCTGGCAAGTCTTGGCACACTCCAACCCTTCAGCTCTTGGGTTGTTTGCAGGACATACAAGTCTTTCCATGGGGGATCTGCATGTCAAGCTTCTTTTTACTTTAAAAAACAGATTTACAAAAGTTGCAATTAGAACTCAAGCATTGTTAGCACAGTATTTTTCTAAAGGAAGAATCAACATTTTTATTAGAAAACTAATTTAGGATATAGAATGGAGCAACACCACTACACCGCTATGCATGACATCGTAGAGGTAACAGTCCCCACTTCCCATGAAGTGACCTCAGTTAGGCTATCATAAAAGCATGTATTCTAATACAGAAGCAAAAGAAGCTGCACAAGGGTTCAGTTCCAGATTGCACTAGGGCTACAAGCACACTTCAGCGTGAAACATATTTCAACCTGTAGGCAGCGTACACTAGTACACTAGCAATGTCAGCACAAAATCGATGTTCTGAGAAGCAACAGCACCACATATCATTGTGTTTAGACTCCCTTCCAACACAGAGTATAACTATATGGGTGACTGTTAATAACAATGCCCTTAGCTTAAACACAAAGTTTTCAAACTCTTTGAGAACTCAGGTTCTGACAGAAGATCAGGATTTCCCAAGAAACTCCAGGTTATTATTTCAATCTATGGTAGAAATACGCCTCTCTGAGGTTTTGTAAGTGTTACTGCACTAGTATCAGGAACATTATGTCTTAATTACATTACAGCAAGAGTCTGGCGAGATATACACCTAGAGGGCTTCACCTGAAGGACAGAGGGGGCCAACCAGTGACAGCATTACTGGTGGTCTACCAAGACCCCCTCTCTCATCACAACTCCATAAGCTCCATCCATATATCAGTGGGGAACCTCAAAAAATCCCAGACGACTGATGTCCTATTTTCCAATGCAGTGCCTAGCTCTGCAAGGCAGTTGTCAGTCTCCAGGAGGTTTTACAGCGAGATGCCTGGTGGCTGGAGGGCACACTCAGTGCCTGGCAGCACTCTAACCTTCTAGCCACAAAAAGCTTTGTTTACACCAGAAAGGAGAGCTTGCAACCTGCTAGTCAGGACCAGGAGCTATAAAGCTGGCTAGTTACTGATGTTGTGTGACCCTCACATAGCAACTGGGGGCCTCAGATCACTGCCAAGGGACCCCTTAACCTCTTCAGCTGAAGAGAGACTGCAGTGGCTAGCTATAAGTTTGAGAGGTGGGACACAATGAGCCCTACACCCTCCCACACAAACATTTTGTTTCTATCCTGTAACAAAAAGAAGGTTAGAAAAAGACTCACAACATCACCAGCCACTGCAACCTTTGAGTACTTCTTCCCTTTTCTAGATTACCAAGAGATTGAAGAGGGAAAAAAAAGGAAAAAAAAAAAAAAAAAACCCACCAGAAAAAAAATATTAATTTTTTAAGGCGTACTAACTTCTGGCAGATGGCCTCTCATCAGCGAAAACATCTGTCAGGAAGGCACCAGGAACTCTGTTTGTACTGCAGTGCATGAAACCATTTTCACAATAGCTAAGAAAAACAAATAGAGCTTATATTTAACAAAGTGACATTTAGCTTTAACTCACACTGTTGTTTTCAGACAGGCCCACGGGGAATTTGTCAGAGTACCAAAATTACACCTCTCATTGGGGCTGATCTGTTGCTCCCCATCCACTGTGCTCATCAACCTTAAAGGCAAACCTTCCTTAAGATAGTTGCAGTAATATACTAGCATGGTAACACCCCTGTATGCTAGCCCTGTCCTGCTGAATCCAATGCATCTGCACAGGCATAAAGCTGGGCAAGATAATAGTCAGGTCTGCTGTGGAAAGAGGTAAGGGACCACTTAGTGCCTGCAACTTATGACTTTGTGGTAGAGGAGAAAAGGAGAAGACACTGCTCCCAAACTGAGCTTGCCAGGAGCTGCCCAGCAATTACATTCCTACTCTTAGTGTACCACTACTCAATTTAACAATTAGAAATGCTTTTTCATATTTGTATCTTTGATAGAGGTAATTAGGTTTCAATGTTTAAGAAATGTATCTCAGTACATTAAAGTGACATTTTAAAAGCCTACAGAGTAGCTATTGTCAGTAATTAAACTCCATTTCAAACTGTCGGGAACTGTTCATGAACAGGGCTTAGTACTGTTTTCTAAGGTGGCATTTGAAATTATATGCATAGAGATGCAACAGCAAAACTCACCATTTGGTTTGTTGGAGGCAAAATCTTGCCCTCTTTTAAACTAGTTTCGGTGAAGGTAAAAGAACTGAGGAACTGAAACAGTTAACCACTCAGGCTATCAAAATATTTGAGTCACAGTGCATAGGGATGAGTTATGAACTTACCACATGGTGTAATGATCTGAAAAGACATCCTCTGGCTGGAAGATCTCACCATCATAGTAACAAGAGCAGTGGGACTTTGGCACACACTGCTCACGCTCGTCCAGGTAGTGCCCAGGGGGACAGTAGCATCCTTCCACGCAGAGTTCATCACAGTCCTCATCCGGATAGGACAGAGATCTGCAGGTCTGGTTGCATGGTGTCCCACACTGCTGGTACACTTGGCCTTCAGGACAGGTCATTGCTGTTGAATGATGTGCACATCAGGGAGACTGGCATTTGATCCAAAGACAACTAAGGAAAAAGCTGCCTAAACCAGACTGGGAAGCAGGGGATTAAAATGTATTTACTCATTGATGGAGGCCTGTAATACACTGTCCTTAATTCTGCAGCACCAGTGAAGCCTAGGGCACTGCTTATATATACACAAGCAAAACCTTACTATGAACAGTTCCAAATAAATGTCAGGACTGGATTGCCCCCTCCCAGCTTCTTGCGCACTTGGCAGAGCATGGGAAGCTGAGGAAGACCTTGACTAGCATAAGCCGTACTTAGCAACAACTAAAACATCAGCGTGTTATCAACATGATTCTCATACTAAATCCGAAACACAGCACTATGTCAGCTACTAGGAAGAAAATTAACTCTATCCCAGCCAAAAGCAGGACACATTGCAACCCCTGTGATGGAAATCCATCCACAAAATTTCATCCAGAATAAAAAATCACGGGCTCTGTCCAACTTCTGTTGTTACTTGGATCTAAAAGGAGTATTACAAGTGTCATCTTCTCTTCCTTTGCAACATGGCTAGGGACAATTTGGTCAAAATAAGTAGAAATGTAGGTTTCTGCCTTGATAAGCAGGTGCTGCAATAGTCTAAATCCTCACATCCCAGAAGCTCTCAGTGATTTCTGTGGAAACAGGTGCAAATAATGAAGTAATTTAGCAATCGTGGAGCCAAACCTTAGGTACTAACGATTTCTGATGATTAATTCATTTTTATGGAGACCTGATTATGGCCTTTGGAGCCATTTTGGCTTCTTTGTTTATAAAACTTCCACTTCGTTCTACAGCATTGATTTTGAGACAATGTCCTCTGCATACAGCAGCATCGGCACTAGGTGGCATCTATGACAACACATTGCAGAAGATGAGCAAACAAGTTAGTATTATAAAGGGCTTTTAACAGGCCTCCTGATTGTAATTTACAGGATTTACAAAATCACAGGATTTACAAAACCTGTCGTTTGTAGCAACCTTCCAAAGCGAACGGCTGTAAGGTGATGGGGTAGGATGTTCAGTGGAGTGAGGGAAGCAGCTGCAAATAAAAGTTGGCACATTTGTACTGTGCTAAAATCAAGATCAAGGGGTTACAAAGAAAGCTCTTCCTCTTGTCATCCCTGCCAAATGATCCGATAATCCCTACCCTCTCTTCTGTGAGCACATAACCCTGGGAACTGTAGCAGCAGTGGCCGTAAAACTTTAGCAAGGCTACAGGCCTGCAGGCTTACCCAGCTGCTCAGCAGGGCTGAACTAACACTGAGGCTAACAAAGCAAGGCCTACATGTTAACCAACATCTAATGCTTACCTTCACAAAATTCTTCTGAAATGAAGAATTACTTCTACTTACTGAAGACAGGCACGGTTGCACCAGCACCTCCCCAACTTCTGTTGAGGCACCTGAAGTCCCATACACAGGAACGTAAGCCCCTAACTTACGGATCCAGCCCAGAGGCATCAAAGGTGACATGAAGCCTTCTTCAGAGCAAAGATCTCCCAAGTTTGGGATTTGTGCCCAAACTATTTAAGGTACCTTTCACAACACAGCCCAAGAAATTTATGTGTGCTCATCAACACAGCAGGCAGAGTAAATACCTCCTAACTCCAAAATAAATAATGATAGATTCATTCACAGTTATAGGAGTCTTTGGCAGCTATTCACAGAGCAGTGCTTCTAATTTACATAAACATCTTTGCAGTAAATCAAATACTGAACAGGCACAGCCTAGGGCTGAGGACCATTTTAAAAGTAACTTTCATCACTAAAGGCATGTGCAAGCAAGACAACTGTGAAGCCTCAGCCAAAACTGATTTGCTACACAGGAACCTCTGGAAACAAGGAACCGGTTTGGCAGATTTCAGGCAGGTACACCAGTTTACTAGAGTTTCAAGATTCAAAAAAGATAGGATAACTGAGCCCAACATCCTGCCCTACTTTCCAGTCAGTGGCAACACTCCCTGCCCACAGGGACAACTTTGCGGTGATCCCTCTCTTAGTTAAAGCTTTGTAACTCACCTGCCCGTGCACTTCCTAAGATTTTAGAAACATCCCCCATTTTTCCAGTTACACTACCCAATGCCATGTTCTCACTCCAAGTCCCAATACACTGCTCCATCACCTCCCAGCAACATCTGTTTTTAACAGCAAAAAGGCAAGACAGCTGACCTGGGAGGGGACTTTTGTCTGTACAATTTGTAATACACTGTCACTAAAAAAAACCCATCCCGTTATTGCCAGGAAAGTGAGGGGAAAAGGCGAGGTGCATCTAGTCTCTATGGATGTCTGTTATAAAACCAAAACAGCTCAATGCTGTGCTCCAAAGCTCAGCCTGTCCCAGGGATAAGATTGGAAATAGGGGAACTGGAAAAACGTGTATCCATCAGATAGTTCATGCAGCTTCCTGGGGGTGGTTTTTCAACCTAGAGTGAAAGAGGCATAAATCCTGACCAATTTCTCGGGTAGCACAAGGTGAAAACACAATCATACCTTGGTTAGAGGCTCTGGGTGAAGACGCACCCTGTCAGGACTAGATTTAACACAGCTGCTCCACCAGCACCAACCGGTATGCTGAGCCCCACCATGCAATGTAGCCATCCTCAAATCCTGCTCAGAGCCTGCCCTTAATTCCCTACTCCCCACTCCAGCACTCTTGGATTTATCCCATACAAATCCTCTCACAGAAGCCATGCAAAGACAATAAACTACCCTAGCACCACCACATTAAGGAAAATAGTTGGCTTATCAACAAGTCCTAAAACCTGAAGAAAGATCTAGGGATCTGTTGACTGATTCCCCTTTGCCACAAAACAATACATACATACATATATACACACACGAGACATAGAATCATTTAGGTTGAAAAAAACCTTTAAGATCATCCAGTCCAACTGTTAACCTAACATTACCAAGTCCACCACTAAACCATGTCCCTAAGCACCACACCTACACGTCTTTTAAATACCTCCAGGGATGGGGACTCAAACACTTCCCTGGGCAGCCTGTTCCAGTGCTTGACAACCTTTTCTGTGAAGACATTTTTCCTAATATCCAATCTAAACCTCCCCTGGCGCAACTTGAGCCCATTTCCTCTCATCCTATCACTTGTTACTTGGGAAAAGAGACCAACACCCACCTCACTACAACCTCCTTTCAGGTAGTTGTAGAGAGCAATAAGGTCTCTCCTGAGCCTCCTTTTCTCCAAACTACACAACCCCAGTTCCCTCAACCGCTCTTCATAAGACTTGTGCTCCAGACCCTTCACCAGCTTCACTGCTCCTCTTTGGACACATTCCAGCACCTCAATGTCTTTCTTGTACTGAGGGACCCAAAACTGGACACAGTATTCAAGGTGTGGCCTCACCAGTGCTGAGTACAGGGGCACAATCACCTCCCTGCTCCTGCTGGCCACACTATTCCTGATACAAGCCAGGATGCTGTTGGCCACCTTGGACATCTGGGCACACTGCTGGCTCATCTTCAGTCAGCTGCTGACCAACACCCCCAGGTCCTTTCCAGCCACTCTTCCCCAAGCCTGTAGCGTTGCATGGGGTTGTTGTGACCCAATTGCAGGACCCGTCACTTGGCCTTGTTGAATCTCATACAGCTGGCCTTGGCCCATCAATCCAGCCTGTCCATATCTCTCTGTAGAGCCTGTCTACCCTCAAGCAGATCAACACTCCCACCCAGTTTGGTGTCACCTGCAAACTTACTGAGGGTGCACTCAATCCCCTCACCCAGATCACTGATAAAAATATTAAATAAAAATGGCCCCAATACTGAGCCCTGGGGAACACCACTTGTGACTGGCCACCCACTAGATTTAACTTCATTCACTGCAACTTCTTGGGCCCAGACATTCAGCCAGTTTTTTACATCCATGTGCAGGAAAGACAGCCCTTCACAGTATGGCCTATCTGCTCCTTCCATGCAGCATGAAAGGATTGGCTCTTTCGCTTATTCATGGTGGGCTGCAAGGGTACAAGCCAGCTCTTAATCAAACCACAACTAAAATAATTTCAAAGACATGGGAGATGAATGTGCTTGTTACCTTGACACAGAGCAGAAATGCTGTGCTACACTAATACTTACCTCCCTGCCACTTATCCACTTCAAATCAAGCAAACCAGTTCTGTCAAGTCATTTCCCAAGAAACTGAATCTCTGTTGACCAAAGCAGGAGCGGAGCACGTGTTCAGTGCACTGGGCCATCAGCCCAAATTACGCAACCTGCACATTCACGTCTCAAGCCCATTAAAAGAGGGATTGTTCTCCTTCATGTGACAGGAGATGTCTGGGGCATCAGGATTATTTAATGGGGGCTGATGGATCTGCAATCAGGGAAATCGTCACTTTATGAGAGCATAAAGCGCTCTGTAATGCACAGAAAGGAGGAAGCAGCTCTGCACTATCAAAGATTAATTGTGAAAATTGACTTGTTCAATTACAGAAAGAACGATGGTGCATTATCGCTGCTCTTTCTTTCAGCCTCCAGTCCTGCACATTTTTAAAAGGATTTTTATTACATTACTGTTCCACTATCTGAACATTTACATAAATTAGGTAAAATATTATGAAACCATGCAGCAGTTTAACATAAACTGGTTTTGTTCTCATTCGCAGTAAATACTCTCCAACATGCAGAAGCTGTAGTCACTGACCTTAAAGGTACAGACCCTACCAGGTAGAAGGCCAGTGACCTCTCTCTCTCTTCCAGTTTCTACACACTGAGTTTATAAATGTTTTTCCTGCCCCTTGTTTGGGAACAAGTAGCAGAACAGATCTGGAGGGCTGCCAAGCATACATGCTTTTCCCCAAAATCTTCAATTGTGTTCTTTCCTAATAGTAAAGTTGCTGAGGAAAATGGAAAAACATCCATTTCATAAATATTTATAGGAAAAGTGTGTCCATGTTCCATCAAAATTCCATTGCAATGGATTTTTTCCTACCACGTTGACCTAACATGGAAAGAAAAGAAATAAAAGATGTTGGCTTCTTCTGCTCCAGCTTCTTAGGAGTTTGGCTATTAATCTTGCACTGGACTGATCTATGCAAAACCATCCTATTCCTTCTGTTACCCCACCTCTGTAACCCAAACCTGCAGTCTGAACTGTCTTTCTATCCTCTTGCAACATCTCATCTTCTAGACTGCAAGCTTTTGAACTAGGGTTGCCATTTATTACAGGTGGCATCCTGCAAACAATCCTCAGGGGAATTCAAAACTCAACTGTTGCTGACTCTCATAGGATTTAAATGCCTGCAGAAAAATGCCACAGACAAAGCTCTTTTTTGCCTAGCTCAGTGGTGCCACCCATGGCTTGTTGATCAAGGTTCAGGATCTCATCTTGAACCAGCTGCCACATCATACCAGAATTTACAAGGATAAGAAGGAAAGGAGCTCATACATGGTTAGAAAAATTATGTTCACACACTAGCTGAATGGTGTACATGAAATGAAATGTGAAATCGATCTCAGACCTCTGCACTGACAGGGTGATAATCAAACTGCTAAGAGAGATGCCAGAGATGTTGTTGGATCTCCATCCTTGGAGATATTAAAAACTTGTCCAGACAAGACCCCAGGCAATCTGTTGTACGCTAGCCCTGCTATGAGCAGGGGTTGTACCAGAAGACTGCCAAAGGTCCCTTCTGATATAAGTTTGTCTATACTTCTATGATTCTGTTCTATGATACCACTTGACCAAGTACCTGCCCTCGTGCTTTCTCCATACCCTCAACTTCAGCTAAAGTCAGGAGTCACTGATGAGGTCAGGAGCTGGGAAGCTTGGGCCTCGAAAGGAGGAGGTACCAAAAAAGCAATTCATAAATTACTACAAATGCCTTGGAGATTCCTACCCTGGGATATTCAGAAAGTTTCCATGTGAGTAGCTGAAACTTAAATACAGCTGAAAACAGAAATCCAGTCAAAAGCTCTGCTGAGGCATGTCATATGACTGCTTCTCTCCCCTAAGTGCTGAGCAGTCTCTGTGAACAGTTTTTGCATCCTTGCTAGAGTAGAGGAAAGATATACTCTCTCATCATTTGCCTTAAGAAATATTTGCCAACTTGCAGAAATCATCTCATTCTAGATTTCTCATCTGACATTGCCAAGAAATTCCTTTGAGACAAGGAAAATAAGTGAGTTTTAGGAGCATTTCACTTACGGCAGAAGTCAGGTTCTCTCCACTGGACCAGGATGCTCTTCCTAGCACAGGCTGCTGCGTAATTGGCAATAGCAGAGCACAGACAATCCTTGCCATTGGAGGAGGAGCAAACATCAAAGCGGCAGTTCTTCACATAGGGAGTAGGACTGACTTCATGGTGACAGGGTTCAAATGCAGAAGACATCAGAATTGAGCAGGAGTCCTCAGCGTATTTGGCTAAAAAGAGAAAAATGACATGCTTGCACTGAATCAATCAGTGGCTTTCAAGCAAAGGTAGAAGAGCCACAGTAACCATTTTCTTTTTCTTATGTAAAAAAACCCAAAACACACAGAAGAATAAAATAGGATCAAGTAGGCATAGATAGCATCATAGCGCTATGATAGGTCATGAGCTCCACCAGAAGAATAATGTTTCACCAGTAAAACAAATCGAGGAAAAGCAATGCTTTTGTATTCTGTTACCACTATTTTTGGTGCCGTGCTTCCTTTTACAGGGCCTCTGTTTGCTGCTGCTTTTTATATTCGCAAAATTAAACATTCTAGGCTGCACTATACTCATGAATCTACAGTGCCTGCTCTGATCTACGGCCATAAAATTTTCTGTGTGCTTGCTCCTCCCAGAAATCAAAGCTTGCTGTAACACCTGGGACAAAAAAATTACTCTGAGAATTTCTCCCTATGTCCAACCAGGACAGCCAAGCAGTATGGAGGGAAAGAGGAAGGCTGTCTGTTGGGATGCAGTAGAAGAAGGGACACAAGGGATCAGGAAGAGTGTATAAGGTGTAAGGACAGAGGGGTGAAGATGACAGGTGTTTTGTCCACCCAGAGGATAAACATAGTATTGCTGTCACTTGTAAGAGTAGTTTCAGTGGCTGTGATGGTCTAACTCTGTGTGGTCCAAACTGAACAGCAGCATGATCCCACATTACTGACTTTTGGTTTCAATTTTCACAAAACATTACATTTTCATCAGGAAGCCTGCATCAATCAGTGTCTCTCTGTTTGTTTGGTTTTTTGTTGGCGTTTTGTTTTTTTTTAAACAGGGATAACAGCCACACCCTGATACTGTAAGCAACACTAGCTTCTTCTCTTTGTCTTTATTTTTATTTTTTATTGCTATGTAAAATGGAAGATCACAGTTTTCTGTACATGTTAATTTTGGATGGAGTTCAGTACCTAAACGAGGATTGAGATTGCAGGGGTCACTATCTTGTTTTGACAAGTCTTGGCAGTCTGCATTGAGCTTCCAGGAATTTCCAAAATCTTCCAGAAGAGCTTCCACCATGCCAGAAGGTGTAAGAAAATCGTCCCCTTGGTTACCATTGTAGTTTCCACAGAGTCCACACATCCTTTCAGAATAGACTGGAGACAGCTAAGGAACAAAACATTAGCCTGGTCATCCTTCAGAATAGGTCACCACTGTATAGCAAGATTTTCTAAAGAATGAACCATACACAATTTAACAATCAAGGAAATTCTCAAATACACATTAAAATACTAAAGACACAATTTCATTGCACTACATTTTCAAACTTCTAACAGTAATGCGATCATTAGTAGCAGCAAGACAATTTTTACACGGTACAGTGATAATTTCAGGTGGTAACTGAAGGTGACTAGAAGAAAAATGGCTTACTTCTGTGCCCTGATCAGCACTCCAGTTTAGTCTTCCCCTATTTTTCCCCTTCATTCATATAAATGAACAGGACAACAGTGGGAGTTGCATTGTTTAATACAGTGAGATGATTGTATTTCCCATGGTACTTTGGGAAAAGATAGGGCACCTGAAACCATTTCACATTTTAAAAGAAAATTTGAAGATTAAGACAATTTAATAAGATTGTTTTGTCACAAAACAGAGACGATGTTGGAAGAGTTGTTTCCCTCAACCTTAAAGAACATTAATAAAATAAGGAAGAGACTACTACCCCTAAAGCTACATTACCTCATTAGAGCTTCCTCTTGCCTAGAGAAATTTATGATGCACTAAAAGCAGCATTGCAAACAACCCACATAGCAGGTGTACTTTTCACCCTGCCTTATTCTTACTGCAAATTAAGGGACATCTGAAAGGGGACCCTGAAACTTAGAGGTAAACAGGGGGAACTTCTAAACCACATCTGCAACACAAAGGCACCAGTATCTTTTATTCTAGTAGGAACTGCCAGTTTCTATTAGAAGTAAAGATCTGATACATCACAAGTACTACCAACTGTCCTTGGGAACTAACTCAGTGCTCTAATGCTACAGCTGCTCTCTGTATGCATTTACTAGAGTGCTACTTTAGTCAGGTTGGCAAGAGTAACCAGTGAAACAGAACCAAATAAGCTAGAAAAACACATTTTTTAAGAAAAATGGTTTTCTGTATAATTAAAAACATTCACTAAAATATAACCTGATACAACCCTCGCTTTGAACACAGTGGTCAGAGAGTAACTATGGAGCATCAAAAAGAACAACCATGAATTATTAGAGGATACATATCCTTACTACTCTGATGGCCAAGGAAGCTACTTTTTCACGTACTCTGCAGACAGACAATGACTCATACAAATCAAAGTTCTAACATATTTTTGAGTGGAAGCTCGAATCAGAAATATCAAGTGGTCAAGAAAGGGGAGCCTTCTTGAAGAACATAGAAAGAATTTTTACCAGAAGTCCGGCCAAGGTAATGGAAGTGTATCACTTCCCCCAATTGTCAGAAATACTTGGCAACAGGTCAGTCTACAAATCCAGTATAAATTAACTCTCCAAAAGCAATTAAAAAGATGCTGTAGATACCCAGCAAGGGAAGGAGCTTGGAGCAGAACCGAATAAATGCAGACGATTGGAGAAACTTCCGCTGCTTTTATGGGTGGAGGATCTGGAGCAGAAAATTAGATTTGTTTCAACTGTAATAAAGAATTTGCCAGGCTATACCAGTCTCTGACCAGGCAGAAAAATACTGTGAATACTGAGGAGAGCCAAAACTTCTGAGATGTGCCAAGGGACTGAATTGAATTATTCTCAGCCCAAAAACAACCTCTAGGACCCTTGGAGCACAAGACATACAGGCTAGATCAAAACAACAGCAACAAAACCACAGATACTTTCTAAAGTTATTCTCGACCTTTCTTCTCTGTCGTCTTTTCAACTCTTGCACTCACTTCTGAACTGAACTAGCTTTCATGAATCCTTACACTGTGCCAAATGTGACATTTAAGCCAGATTTTGGGGCAGGTGAGGAGAGTGCAAAAGCAATGCCATGGTTCAGACACAGCAGTGCTCACTGCTTGGTAGAAACAGTATCCCAGGAAAATAGGCTCTCTTGGCAAAACTCTTTTCGGTGAGCAAACCCACCCCACATGGGGGCCAGCTGCAGAGCCCCTGCTACAAGGGGGGCTCAAAGGCAGCAGGGCTGTGGTTAGGCACCCATCCACGCAAACACGGCAGGAGCACGCAGGTCCGCAGCCACCCAGCATCACGCAGAAGCGCATCACCCTGACGGCTCCCATAGCCTGCAGATCATCACCACACCAGGAAGCAACGCTACAGGTGAACTCACACCCCCGAGGGAGTGAATACACCTCAGGGACAACACTCACAGTCCCTGAGAGCCACTGATCAAATGAGAAAAGCCTCTTGTATGAGCAAAGAGGGAGGGAGACAGCTTAGCTGGAGAAGCTGTGATGGTTTATCAGCCATCAGGAGACTATTCCACAGCAAATAATCTTCTCCACTTCCCTCACAGGCTTTTCTGTGCTGCAACTCATACTGCAGCGTACAACACACGCACACAAAAAAGTGGTTTATGTAAAGCTTTCTGTTGTTGCAGCTAGACTGCTTTTCTTACAGCTCATTTCTTTTAAACCTGATTTGGGTATTTCTACACTCCGCTGCAGTCTGCAGCACAGACAAACCTTAATTGTTAATCAAGGGTGACTTTAAACACTCCTCATAGTTGAAGGAGCATGCAACATATCTTGTATGAGTTAATTGATTTTTCCTGGAAATTATGAGTAACTGTGTCCCTGGAGCCATATTCTTCCCTTATTTTAAGTCATCTGAATCCATTGCTATAGACAGGACAGTCAAAGCAAATGAAAGCAAAAATCCAGTTTGGAGGGTATCTGCTGAACAAAAGACAAAACTATTCATGGTTAATAAAGGCTGTCATTGCACAAAAAAGAGAAGGGGAAAAAAAGCTACCAAGCTGCTGTAGGATGAAAATGTTTGTTTCAGGAATACAAAAGGACCTGTATATTACTCCGGGGGTAGCAAAAGAGAATGGAATTTCTAACATGCAACACAAAGCAATTTCTCACTTCAGACAAGAAAATCTTTGTACACATTTGGGTGGGATGAGAGAGGGAGAAAAAAGGCAGAAATAAAAGAGACAGAAAGAAAGAGTACCTTCACTAGGAGTTCACCATGACCGTCCCAGTCAATCTGCAAATCTTCCCCATAGGTAAGGCGAACTGAAGTCCTCACTGTGCGCTGGATACGGAGGGCACCTTAAGACAACCACAAAGTGTCAGTCAGTCAAGGCATGATGTGGTTTTTCATTGCCCGGGACTACTGTGTCGTGCTGAGCAGGCCAACAGAGTGGGTGCCACAGAGCAGGGGGCACGCAGGTCTGCCAAAGCAAGGGGTGCCAGCAATGCCCACTTCACACTTCCCAAGCTTTGTGCCTGCTCAGCAGTTTATAGCTGCATGAACTTCTCCACAGGCTCTGCTTTAAGGCACTCAGGAGCCCTAAAAAAGGATATATGTGCATTCTGCAAAACCTTGGGCATTAACTGTGACATTTTGCAAGATAACTTCAGGGATTTCAAGCTTCTGGATAAAAAATAATTTTAAAAAGCATAGACCAACCAACAGTGGTTTTCAAGATCACATCTCTCAAATCCAAACCAGCTTACTTCTCCTGATTTTAGAGGAGCTAAGCCAAGACGTGTCAGCTGCATGGAGGGATGCTGGAATGACAGAGCTTCTAGAAAAGGCTGCAAGTGATAATTTGGTATTGAAAACATTTTTTGATTGAACTGGGCTAAGGCGTGCCAGAAAACACTACTAAGTAGGACCCCTTCAGTGGCCAGCCAGAGTTAGACCATGCAAACACACCTTGTATCAAAGGGATCTGTATATCTTGTCCGTTCAGTGAAACTCCTCCTCCATGTTTCATTTTAATGAGGCTGTTGTCCATATCCCGGATTCGGACAGACGCTGAGCGAGTGCACACGGCATCAGGATCATCTGCACACTACAGAGAAGGGAAAATTTGCCTCAAACATCAAGCTTTTACTTTATTGGTGACTTAGCCCCAGGCTCCCAAAAGACACTTCGGCATCTAATTCGGGAGGTGTTAAGTGTCCCGATGGTTTTATGGATCTAGTTTCTGCATCCCACAAACAGCAGGCTGGCAGCTTTTCTTCCATTATCTTGTTAATCACGCACCAGGGAGCTATCTGCAGCTCCTTTGTCACAGAGCCTGGAAAGCAATCCGTGGGCATTACACCAGACCCCCACAGCCATCGAGGCTGGGAAATGGATGCGCAGTTCACACTGCCCAAGACTCTCATGCTATTTCTTTTCGCCGGCTGTGGGTTACGCAGATGAGGAACAGGGATTGCAGGCCCCTAGGTCTCCTCCCTGGTTTCGAAAGGGAAGTTTCAGTGGAAACCCATGCTGCAAGTTCCCAAGCACAGATGACCTCACAGCTGCATTATCAGAGCCTTCTAATGCAAGATACAGACGCAGACAGTTCGCACAACTGTCACACCCCGTCTCTCCGAAGCCCGTGTCTTCTCTGTGGTTTGTGTCCTGCAAGGCGCCCCTTCACTCCGTCAGCCTCCTGACTCCATCGTACCTCTCCCTGCCGTCAGTTCCTCTGTCCCCGCCCCCCTTCTTCCCCTCTGCTTGATTCAGTACCCATTTCAGCCTCCAGGTTAGTTCACCTCTTCTCATGCACAACTGGTCGATTAATTTCATGACTGTGTTAACCTCTCTGTGACACCCCCTCCAGGGTCTCCTTCCCTGCCTGCGCTGGCCTGGCTCCCATTCCTGCCTCTCTCCAGCCGCCTCTGCTCACTGACCTCCAGCTGCCTCTCTCACATCCATCAGGGGAGGCAGCAAAGTCAGGAGACGCTGACCAGCGAGTGAGCAACAGCAATCACCAGCCAATATGACTTAATGGCAAGCAACCCAAGGTACTAGGCTGCCAGCGCACCCTACTCTGCCTCTGAGCAAATGTCTTTTCCCGGGCCATTAGCAAGGCACTGGCCTTCAGGGTGCTTTGCAAGGGGCACACCCTCATCTGCATTTGTTTGTTCAGCTGGCAAAGAGGGGGTGAGGGCTCCTTCTCCAAATCTCATTACGAATTTCAGTCTTGAAGGTGGGCTCCTGGGAATGGCAGCAAGGAGAAGCAAAACACTTATTAACTAAGGAGAAAGACTGCATCTGTTATTTAAACTAATTGTTTCATAGGAAAATTCCTTTTGTTGGCCTGTGCATCTGCAATTCATATCATACTCCCACAGCCCTTCCCGCTCTCTCAGGAGCATGCGCAGAGGCACGCTGGCGCCAGCCAAGGCTGCTGTTACCTGCACGGTCTCGATGATCACAGAAAAGGAATTTTCCACGCAGTCCTTGGCAAATAAGTACTGACAAATCCCGCTGAAGGTGAAATATTTGTTGTCAAAGCTTTTGAAATGGGACTGGCCGCTGACAGAGCATTCTCCTGAAAAATGCAGAGAGCCATTAATGACCCCAGTGCCAGTTGGAAGCAAAATCCTGCTCATCCCTGCCCAGGCCACTGAGGCGGAAGAGCAACCCAGTGGAGCAGGTTGCACAAGGCCCAAGTTCCCTACAGACCAGAAAGCACTGGCGAGATGCTTATCTCACTGTTTATTCCTGTAAGTCACTACCAGTAGTAACAGAAGCACCGACAAAAGCTGGGGAATATGGTATAAATCGCACTCAGGAGCTGAAATTCATGCCTACAGAAAAGCCTATATAATCTTTCAGATGGAGGGTCATGAGGACATCAGCGAACAGCTCAGCTCTCTGCACTGAAGTGGATTTGATTCTTCTGTAGTATATACCTCAGTGGCCCTGGAAATTCAGTGCAGTCACTCAAGCTCTCCGCAGGCTAGGTTGTACCTAAGTTATGGGTGCTGGTGGCACTAACCACTTTTAAACAGCAACCCACACTCTCTTTCATGTAGGACTAAGTTTTTCTCTATATACAATGGGGAAACTGAGGCACAGAGAGTGGAAGTACTAAAGCCCAAGACTGGCAGAGCTAGGAAGAACGCTCAGGATTACCCAGCATTAGTCACACATTCCATATACTGGGACATGTTGCCTCTTTACCGCTATGCAGGAGCTTGCAACATCTTCACATAACACACTTTAAATCCACTTTTACTTAGCCCAGTGGGGCACATTTGCATCCATAGAGCTGGCTGCAGAATGCAGGGGTTTTTATAGAGTCAAAAATCAAAATTTACAACAAGACTCTCACTGTTGGACTCTCACTGCTGCTCTGCTCTTGTTCTGCAGAGGTGCCTCATTCTCAGTCTGTGTTTCACAGTTGTGTCTTGGCAGATTGTGAGCCTCCCCTTTGTCTCGCTACTGGTGTTTTTAGAGCACTGCAGTATGGTTTTATGAAGGCAACAGTGTCTGAAATTCTTCTTCACAATGGCCTCCTTGAACGCAGCCCCCAAAAAGTGTTGATTCCTTTGTTGGGCTCCCTTGAATACCAATAAGTTGTTCTCACATTAAAGTAAAAATACCTTATCAGAACAAAGAGTTGGAAGATAATACTGTTGGGAGTTCTTCCAAGGGCAGAATTTATGCTGGACTTTACTCTGAACCATTATCGTAATTAACTACCATAAAATCAAGAATAATTCTATAGTTACAATAGCTACATCTTAAGTCTTTATAGAATAATGTGAAAGTATGGCTTGCCCACCTTTCCACTACAAAAAGAGGCTATTTAAACATATCAACATCTTAAAATGTTTTGGTAAGTTGTGGCTTTTAATTTCCAGGAAGGCAGTATTCAAATGCCACAACTGGGATTTAGTACCCTGTTATGCTAGGGCCTCTGCAAACACATAGGGAGGCTCCAACTCCACAGAGCTTGCAAAGAAATTCTTTCATATAAGACGACTATCACACTTGGAGATGGTCCCACGGCAAACAAGGTGGGCAGAGACCTCCTTGTCCAGAACGAAATTCAGGTGCTGGGCCTACACTGGCAATCCACTGACAAACAATGGACAAAGGTTAAATGTTACAAGCTGGCAGGTGAACCCCATCAGTTATTCTCTCTTCACTGCCTTTGAGTCCCACATAAGATCTGTCTAATGGACATCAAGTGGAAATTTCTCTCTTCAACATATTATTCAGTGTTAACTGTCTTAAAACCAGCCTGCCATAAAGCACAACCTCACAGATCCCGAGGATTCTCACCCTTCCACAGCTCTGATTTGCCCTAAGCAAAGTCCAGCACCCGCTGGATGCTTGTCATCCCCTGGAGAGTAAGATGGCTTGGTTTTTACATGCTCACCCTGGAAATCCTACTTTCTGTTCAATTAAACTTGGGCAAAGGTAAAACAATTGTTATTCTACTCAACTTCAGAGTCAATTAACTGGCTATCAGATGTGGAGAACAGATTTAAAGAAAACTACGCATAACCCACCATATTACGCGCAGTTTGATTTCCAGAGCGTTCTCTGCAACTAGGAACCAAGGGGACAGGTTTGCAGCATGGAGAGCTAGGGACTGCTACCTAAGACAAGTCCCAGCCCTTTGGCATTACTCCTGGAAGGGAAATTTCTTCTCTGCGGCAAAGTCTCTTCTTATGGGTCCTCTATCTACTCCATTTGGTGTAATGCATCCCATGAGATTTCCTGAAACCTGCTGCCTTCATAATTAATTTAATTATGATATCAGCTTGAGAGCTTCTTGCTAGAGCTAGCCAGCTATTGCTAGTTGGCCAACACAGCACTGCCTTCTGAAGTGCTACCTCCAGCTGGGTACCCAGCTTTATCACCAAACATACAGCTAGGCAATTAATTCCCACAATATAAAAGAAACCTTTCCTGACAAATAGGTTGGTAAAAAAATAATGGAACTACCTTGAGCTTATGCAAGTCTAAGTACATAAACTTTCTGAGACACATGATTTTAGAAATATTTGTTGCAAAAATAACCAATGAACAATAAAAATATGCTGCAATATTTTTTCAAATAGAGACAAAACAGGACAGGTAACAATATAAACTTGGCTACTGTTCCTACAAGGACCGCTACTTTGGGAGGCTTTGCTGCCCTCCCATACTGTCTCAGCACAGTTTGTAGATGTTAGCAGGTACAGGTACAACAGATGCACTTACACAACCTTCAGTCTTGCACAAGCCTAGCTGAAAAGTGACTTGGATATATTGGCAGAAGGTACAAAAATGCTGGCTTTCTTTTTGACTTCTGCTCATTTGGCACAGCTTCCCAACTCAGAAAAAGACAGCAATGCTATATTCCCTCTTGCACAAATCTGTATATCAACATCTGTTTGCAAGCCTCAGTACCAGGCTTATCTTCATTTCTATAATCACTATGAAGAAAACATGGCTGGAGTTGACGATAAAAATGTGTCCCATGTAGTATTCATAGTAGCCCAGAAAGCAACGACATTAAGAACTATAACAGAGGTAAAAACTGTAGTTAGAAAAAGACCCATTTCTTGTTTGTAAACACGTTGCTGCCCCTTAGCTAAAAGACATAATAAATCAGCTGGGGCTGTGTCCCTGATTCTGCATTTTAGACAGTGAGATTCCCTGCACTTGGAGAGATCTCTAGTGAACACGTCAAGCTTGGGGCTTCTCACAGTCCTGCTTGGCACAGCTCACTCAAAATGTCATCTCTGTTTTGAACATTTGCATACCCTCCGCCCCCCCCTTTTTTTTTTACTGCTGACACTTTGCCGCAAGTGCTCTTTCAGTCTAACGCAGGAGGAAATGGACCATTGATGGGTCAGGCAAGCTTAACCTTAATAGAAAGACAGACTTGCTGATAGCCATTTTAAGACTGTTGTAATTCTCCTAATTTGTGAGGATCGCACAGTCTCATCTGAAAACCCAAAACAAACAAAAAACACCAAACCAAAAAACCTGCTCTCCTCCTCCCCTGCCATAACCCCCCAGTCTCCTTCTCATCCCTTCCACTCTCAGTTCCCAAAAGCAAGGACAGCAAACAAGGTAAAGAGCTGTGCTGTTTCCCTGCACACTTCTATGCACAACGCAAGCAGCGTCAAATGTTGTTTCAGGTCAAGCAGGGCTTTCCATGGCTGAACATAATGCAGGAACTGAGACAGGGGATGGGCCACAGAACTAGCAGGAGGAAATAAGGAAGGTGGCACTTTGCTGGCCAATGCACAGCATGAAAAGTCACATTCCCCATGTAGGCAAAAAACTGGGGCAGCAGCCACCAGTACCGGTGAGTTTGGGAGGCAGAGTAGTAGGAAGGGGAGCACGAACGCCTGCAGAGCTGCCTCTCCAGTCTGCCACCACCCATGGAAGGCAGGACGGTCACCTTCTCCCTGGGGCTGTAGCAACTTCACCTGTAACATGACCATTAGGGCCCAAACCCATGGGGTATTAAAAGTGATCCAATCTACTCCCAGTACTTCAAATTGTCCCATCAACAAAAGTATGCCGATTCAGACAATCAAATCGGGAACGGTACCTGCTCAAAGAAACCCAGCAGTGTTCCTCTACCTGAAAGCCAATCATCTGAACGTACAGCCACTTATATCTTGGTAAACTAAGTAGTCAAAAAGAGGAACCATTCTTCTCACCAAACAGGATTTTTCATTGCTACACATAAACGATATAGCACAATGTTTGGCTTGTCTTGCAAGAAGAACTTAGAAGTATGATCCCATCTGGATTGCACTGGAGCAAGCAAGTAAGCACAAAGACAGATTCACTTTTTGTGTGGAAAAAATAGAAGTAGGATGTAAGCGGGAGGGATGTAGGTAAGGCTTACTTGTCAAAACCTGAAAAGAGTACAGCCAACATACCTGGGCATTCCCCGTTGCTGCAGATCCAGGTGCCACGTCGACAAATGCTAGGAAACATATCATGACAAGTTAGGCAAAAGTACCTGAATTCAAATCTTTTGTTGCAACTGTTTCCCAAATAATTGAAACATGGGCTCCTGTTTCAGGGAAATTAGACCAGTCCCCAACATCCTTTCCATCTCCCATAACCTCATTTCTTAATATATCCATCCCTTCTTACCATCATTTGACAGCAACTGCTAGTAATATGAGCTGGAATGGTTGCAAAACTGAAGAACTTCTGTTTTACCCCACCAAACCTCTGAGCTTTCAACTACATTCCACTAATGCGGAACGAGTTTTAAATGCAGTTCTCAACGTATGTCTATTAATACAACAGAATCATAGGGAAGAAAAGTCTGAAGGGACCTCCAGAAAAATCATATACTATAATCCCCAACTCAAAGAAAGGAACTTCAAAGCTAGATCAGCTTGCTGAGGACCTTGTCCATTTGTGTTTAGACATCTCCAGGATGAGGTCCTATGGCCTCTCTGGGCAGCTGTCCCACTGCTGCACCATTTCAGAGGAAGAATTTTTTCTTGTATCTAAACAGAATTTCCCCTGCTGCAACTTGTGTCCATTGCTTCATGCTCTTTTTCTATTTGCCTCTGAGAAGAGTCTGGCCCTGTCTTCTTTAGAAGCCTCCTTCAGGCAGTGAAAGTTCCCCCATCTCCAGTGTTCTCCACAAGAGTCTCTCCAGTCCATAATCCTCTCTCTTGCAGTGGTGGCCCAGCACTGGCCACACTACTCCAGTTACAGCCTCAGGAGTTCATCACAGGAGAGCAATAATCCTTTTCCTTCACTGGCCAGCTAGACTTCTGCTAAAGCAGACCTTCATCACTCTGATGGCACACTGCCAACTCAAGCTCCTCTTGCTTAGTTTCCCTTTCTGTGCAAGTTGCAAGGAGGTAGACTGTCTCTGCTTTAATGTCTTTCGGTGGTGGATTTAGTGCCATGCCCCATAGGCACTACTAGTAACCAGTAACATGCACTGACAGTGATTGAGATGGCTGTCATTCTTGGAACTGTTGCCAGACAATCCTAGAATCTCCAAAATCAATTAAGTTTCAAGAGGTGCTAGATTCTTTTTATTCCTTTAATTATCCCAGCCCTTGAAAACCATTTGTGTGGAGTCAGTTTACTGAGGATGATAAATGCAGAGCCAATGGAATGACATTCTCCACAGCAGTATCAAATTTGAATAACAGGAGGAATTTTCTAACAATACAGTCTATCAGGCAGCACTGATTTCCCAAGAGCACTAAGGTTGCACAATGTGGCCAAGCTCAAAGCTACAGAGAGCTCCAGGGAAAAAGACAAAATGCTAATGTCGTGGTTACAGTTCATATTCTGTGACACATGGTGCAGGTAATGAAAAACTACTGATTAACAGTGATGATGCATAGACTGTCTGTCTTCTGCATATGGTGGCCTTCACTGAGTCCTTCTTCTGTACTTTAATTGGAAACATCTGGGCAAAGAGTTGTCTGAACTCCTTCCACAAATACGTTCACACTTACACAAAACCAGATCAGGAATACATTACTCATTCCCCTTCCTTTCTTTAGACAGCTAGCCTTCCCCTTCAGGCTGTCATTCATGAGTGAAAGAAAAATCGTGAGCCATGCAGCTGGGAAGATTCATTAGCTTTGTGAGAAATTCCAAGGACATGCCTGAGCTAACTCCTCTTGGAAAGAAATGGGGTTTAGAGGTTAAATAAATGTAGGAAGTCAAAACAAAGACACCACTGCTCACACTAACCAGACATGGGAACCTGCCGGTCTGTCTTATCCACAGGAAACAGGTAGTTCTCTACTGTTTGAAGGAGTATGACCCTCACATTGTTCTATCAGATCAAATATCCCTTTAAAAGCAGACCTGATTTTGTCTTTGTGAATAGCTCATTTCTTGGAAGGGGCTGGCATTTCCAATAAGAGAGCAGGTCCTTGCCAGTGAAAGGACATTTTAAAAAAGTAGGGAGATTCTAGAAAGATCATCTAAAACAGTCACTAACCAGTGTGCAGTACTTATCTAAAGCATCAGCAACCACACCAGAGCAACACGCAGTTTACCATGAGTTGCAGTCCTGGGGGATGGTGAAGCCAGGAGGATAATGTTTTCCAGAGTGGATGCAGGAGCAGTCGGAGCTTTCAATGCAATGTTCACCATCGAGGAGCTTCCCCTCTGGATAGATCAGGTAGCAGCAGATACACATGCCATACACACACAGGGACACAAACGTAACTATGATTAGATTTTCTAGTTCTTCATATACTTTGGCAAGACTTCATATGCATTATTATCCATAGTCACAGACAGCAATAAAAAAGAATGAGGCTTGCCAAAAAGCCTCATGGGAACTGGTGTCTACTTTCCTTCTAGTGCTGCCTCTCCCTCAGATGTGCTGAACAGAGCATTTCTGATGCTCCCAGAAGAGCTCTTTGCTTAGTGAGTTCCCAAGTCCAAAACACACATATTGGAACATACATAGAATCATAGAATCATAGAATCGTCTAGGTTGGAAAAGACCTTTAAGATCATCCAGTCCAACCATTAACCTACACTACCAAGCCCACCTAAACCAATCAAGGGTAGACTAGACTAAACCATATCCCGAAGTGCCACATCTACCTGTTTTTTGAACACTTCCAGGGATGGTGACTCCACCACCTCTCTGGGCAGCCTGTTCCAATGCTTGACCACCCTTTCCGTAAAGAAATTTTTCCTAATTTCCAGCCTAAACCTCCCCTGGCGCAGCTTGAGCCCATTTCCTCTCGTCCTATCGCTAGCTACTTGGGAGAAGAGACCAACACCCACCTCACTACTACCTCCTTTCAGGTAGCTGTAGAGAGCGATAAGGTCTCCCCTCAGCCTCCTCTTCTCCAGGCTGAACAACCCCAGTTCCCTCAGCCGCTCCTCATAAGACTTGTTCTCCAGACCCTTCACCAGCCTTGTTGCCCGTCTCTGAACACGCTCCAGCACCTCAATGTCTTTCTTGTATTGAGGGGCCCAAAACTGGACACAGTATTCGAGGTGCGGCCTCACCAGCGCCGAGTACAGGGGGACAATCACCTCCCTGCTCCTGCTGGCCACAGCATTCCTGATCCAAGCCAGGATGCTGTTGGCCTTTTTGGCCACCTGGGCACACTGCTGGCTCATGTTTAGCCGGCTATCTACCAACACCCCCAGGTCCTTTTCGTCCAGGCAGCTTTCCAACCACTCCTCCCCAAGCTTGTAGCGTTGCATGGGGTTGTTGTGACCGAAGTACAGGACCCGGCACTTGGCCTTGTTGAACCTCATACAGTTGGCCACGGCCCATCGATCCAGCCTGTCCAGGTCCCTCTGCAGGGCCATCCTACCCTCGAGCAGATCGACACTCCCACCCAATTTGGTGTCGTCTGCAAACTTACTGAGGGCACACTCGATCCCCTCATCCAGATCATTGATAAAGATATTGAACAAGACTGGCCCTAAAACAGAGCCCTGGGGAACACCGCTCGTGACCAGCTGCCAAGGCTTTTGCTTTTCTAATTTCCTCCCTGCAGGACCTAACAAGATCCCTGTACACCTCCTGAGTTGCCCGCCCCTTCTTCCAAAGGTGGTAGACTCTCCTTTTTTCCCTGAGTCCCAGCAAAAGCTCCCTATTCAGCCAGGCCGGTCGATTTCCCCGCCAGTTGGTCTTACGACACACGGGGACAGCCCGCTCCTGCGCCCTTAAGACTTCCTTCTTGAAGAGGGCCCAGCCTTCCTGGACCCCTTTGGCCTTCAGGACCGCCTCCCAAGGGACTTTCCCAACCAGGGTCCTGAAGAGGCCAAAGTCTGCCCTCTGGAAGTCCATGGTAATAGTTTTGCTGCCCCTCTACATGAGTCAAACACAGGGAGCACGATCAAGGTTGATCAGAGCTGGTCTAGAAACCTGACTTGGAAAAATACATGCACTGCACTGACTGCAGTAAAGGGTATCCAGACAGGTTTTGTATTTGTCCTAAGAGGACAGAAGAAGAGACAAAGTAGGGAATGAAGAAACAAAGTTGGACACCATAGAAGTCCAGCAGACAGGGTCCCAAAGAAACATAACCATGTGGAACTGTGGTTTCTCTTCTCAACTTCTGCAGAAGCAAAAAGTGAAAGGGCCAGCTTCTGAACTTAGATCCAACTGCTGAGGTTTCCATGTTACACAACTATAATTACCTATTCTATATATAGAGTATTTTATCTTACAAAGATAAATGGAGGCACAGAAGAGTTACAAGACTTGTCCAAGATTGCACTATAAGCTAGCAACAGAAGAAAGGACAAGTTTCTCTTAGATCCCCACGTTAAGAGAGAGTTGGTATTCCTCCATTTTTAAAAGAGCTGCTGTAGCAAAACATTTTGCTTGCTGAAAACCCCTCTCCATCCTCTTTGAGGGTTTCTTTCCAATCGCCTGCACAGATTTCGGCCCTTTCCCCTGGCAGCAGCAATCACCACTGACAGTGAGACACAGGTAAGTCCCCTTTCTCCCATTCTTCCCATAGAGCTGCCTGGAAAGATCTTCACTGTTGACAAAATCATTCCAAGTGAGAGATATTCAAAACAAGATCTGAGCATTTAGGAGTGGTGTGGCTCTCTAGAGAGCACAAGAAAACAGAACGTCCACCTTTTTTCCTGGCAATAGCAATTCCATTTACAGCAATTAAAGTAACTGTGTGGTGCATTTAGGGGGGGGGGGGGGGGGAACAAAACAAAAAAAAAACCAAAACATACTCGCTGAACAGATCCTTTTTACTCTTGGAGCACTGGAGGGAAGCAGGTATAATCCTCATCCTAAATCACAAATTCCTCTATTCATCTGTCAGATCCTCCTGGTTCTCTATGAAACTCAAATCAAAGTTCTTCTCTGTTGACTGTGCACCAAATAACAGTAAAAGTTTCAAACTGCTGACTGTTACTTCTTTTCATGCAGTTCCTTCTACCCATCTAATTGTTCCCCATGCAGTACCCTTTCTGTTGGGCTCCTGTTTCTCTGCTCTTCAGTTCCTGTCCCCTTAGACCTTTCCTGTGCTAAACTGACCAGTGCAGCTACCATAGGAAGAATATAGCAAGACTCCTTGTACAGCCAGTGGATTCATCTCCTTCAGCTTTTCCCAACACCCCCAGGACTGCACAAATAATACCTAGGTCCTTCACAGCAAAATAAGCTCCTGTGTCTAGTTACATCAACCTGTCACCCTCCATGTGCACCTTCCCAGGTCCTGCCACAGAGTGACAGCTTTGAACCTCTATTAAGTAAGAGACTGGCAGCTAAATGGGAAAATACTAAGCTCTGAATGCAATAATGACTCCTCAAACAAGGCTGACATGACAAGGTTTTGGAAACCAAATTATGTTATCAGTAAACCTCCATCATACTTGATATGTTGTACAGGAGGACAATAAATACCTCTGTGCATTCACACAAAGTCCAGATCTGAAGAGTGAAATGCAGATATAGTCCTATTAAAAACAAACAAACAAAACGCCAAAACCCCAACAAAAAACAGCTAGAAATGGGAGCATATGGAGCTTTGCAGCCAGGAATAAAACTCTCCTCCTGCAGCTGTCTTAAGAACAATAGACAGAGGAGGAAGACTGTGGTGGTTGGACTGGCCCCTTTAAGCCAATCAAATCTCCTATACAAATGATTCAATAATAAGTGAAATCATTCATCTAAAATCATTAAGGTCTTTGGAATTATAGTGTGAGCTCTACATGTACTGTTTTTCTGTAAGAAACTCCTTCACTATATTGTCTGTTCTTTCTTCCTCTAACTGGATGCTTCTAACCAAAAGCAATTCAGAAGGAATCTAGATACGTCAGTGGTAAGCAGTCCCTCATCAAGAAAGAAAAGCAATCCTAGAGTATTAGATGGTGCTTATTTTCACAGCAACAATTACTTTTTAGTTGGGTCTGAAAAATGGCCCTTTCATGGAGTGAGCATACATGTATTACAGAAACTGGTTTATCCTAGGGCATGGTCCCAGAAAAGTGTTTCTGATTTCAGGAAAATTTAAGGGAAGACACAGCTTTCCTTCTTCTGATAGAATAGGTAGCATCACTGCCAAATGTTCCTCTGTAAATAACCCAGTAAATAAATTACCAGGGCAGCTGCAGCCATCAACACATTGTCCATGACACACTTCATTGATATTCAGGCTCTGGCAGGTTTTGGCACAAGGGGATACACATTCCTTATACTCCATGCCAACTGGACATCCTGGCCCTGAAACAATTAAAAGAAATTAGAAATGCAAATTCCTCAATAACTCTTAAATAAATAAATCCCTTAATTATCAAAGGCTGAACCACAGAGACACCAAAAAGGTCATATCCTCTCCAATCAATGATTTCTTTTTCAGAAGCAAAACATTTAAGAAACACTTGATTTTCAGTTTGCTGCAATACCATCATCTGTCAGGTTGTGTAGTAAATACGTAGAAGCTAAAGTCAATTTCTTTTCTAATAAATTGAGTCTTAATAACTAAAACCAAGGGCATTAAGAGCAATCAAACATGGAGAGAAGTTTTGCAATAATATCTAAGCAATTTGAATAGACATGCATGTTCTGTACCTTTAAGCTATGCAGTTACTCCACTCATTTGTGAAATTATACTGTTCCATGTTTCCAGAGAGAACTGGGAGACAGTTAGGACTCTGAAATCCCATCCTTCTTCTTCCAGAGAACTGCCAGCACAGGGTAACACCTATGCTGTGGTATCTTCACTGCTGTCATTATCTAGGCTAGGCCATTATGCAAGCACACACTATTGTTCCTTCATTTTGATGCATAGACATACCCCGCAAGACTGCGTGGGCATGGAGTGGGAAGAAAAGATTAGAGCTGCCCTTTCCCAGCAAATCCTCTGTTGAAGGCGGTGGGAGGGTAACGAAGGAGTGGTCTTGCCCTCTGTGGCTCCAGGGCTTGGGCACCAGCTCGCACTAGTACAATGTGCCCAGCACCAGAGCCCTTCCAACGCAGCAGAGTGTTTCATGCCTCCAACGCAACTATCATCATCATCTCCTGAGAAAGCACCATAGCACAGATGAAGGGTAAGGGAAAATTAAGCTCCTGATGTGGCAGCAGGCCACCTCTTTTTTTCCCTGACTCAGAAAAAAACCATGGTTTTTGAAGTCAAGTGTTAGAAACGAGCTCTTAAAACTCCTGGGAACGAAGAGGAGTTCATTTCACTTGTGGCTTTAGTTAGGCTTACAGACAGCCCTAGCAAAAATGAGTTCTCTGGCTTGCACCCTGAGCAAGGAGACAAGTTTTCATCAGATCCCTTTTATGTCCCAATGGAAAGGTAACAAATTGCTGCTAGAAATAAGACTCTCCTCTGGTGTACAATCCCTTGAACAAGTGGTTGGCAGTATCTTCCTGCCCTAACCATAATCTGAAGGCAGAGTTTTCTTCACTGATGGCCAATAGCAGAATATCTTTACCAGAGAAGAAAGTGGTGTCAGTGCAAATCAGTTACCTCATGAAATCAATTTACGTAAACATTCTGAGAAAACTGTCCTTCCTGTGTAATGTAAAAACATGAGAAAAATCATTGAGAACATCATATTAGAGGACTGGATTTTTATTATTATTATTATTCATTTGGGTGGTTATATATTTAACCAAGGTTCTCCAGTGGAGGTATATGTGTATATCAATGGCGGGTGCAAACATGACCTTTCCTCTATAAATGCAATCCATCCCAGTCAATCTATGCACTTCCTTGTTGCAAAATCTTAGCAGAGATGCAATCAGGACCTCTGACCTCAGCAAAATTGGGCTAATAAAGGCAGCATTTTGAGATGCAATCAGGATCTCTAACCTAGACAGAATTTGGCTTAAAAAAGGCAACATCCCAATTTCAATGTAATTGGTTCAAGCAAATAAAGGATGAAACAATTGTATTTATGAAAAAAATTTAAGGAGAGCCTTTCACGAGGACGCTGACTTACAAATACAGGCGGGATAATGTCACATGTCTGAACCATATGTGAAATAGCTCCTAAACATCCTAGTTGATACCTTCGTGTATCAAATAAGCCTTCACTGACTTTGTATGCCATGGTGGGACCTGTAGCAGCTCAGGATCTTCTTCATATACGGTTCAAACAATCCTGCCTTATGGACAACTTCTAGAAAAAGATGGGCGATGGAGAGCTGAAAGGGGAGTGAGCAAAGGCACTCGAGATAAATGGAAATGACAGGCACTTCAGATTTTAACCTGCCATGCCTGAATCAACATCCTAAAAACGCACCAGTTGCTTTTAGCTGCAGCACATAAATCTGCAAGACAGACATGATCTCATTTGGGATAAGCAGCCTAGGAATAATCCTGACAGCTTACTGCATGAGCTCTCTTCAGGCCACCCATCCAAAATCACTCCTTCGTGAGCGCAGCTTCTTGCGTAATCAAGGAACACCGAGCA
Organism: Pelecanus crispus; assembly: GCF_030463565.1. NCBI lineage: Eukaryota > Metazoa > Chordata > Aves > Pelecaniformes > Pelecanidae > Pelecanus > Pelecanus crispus. The sequence continues at coordinate 83,972,050 of NC_134643.1, read as the reverse complement.
GTGGCAGTCCATGCCCTGGGTACAGGCACAGATGTCTCTTTCACAGAGATCGAGGTATGGCTCTGGATCGACTCGATGGTGGCACCGGGAGAAGGTCAAAGATGTTCTTAGCAGCTGGCAGGTTTCCATGACGCCCTGCATGACAAGTGAGGAGCAAAGGTAGAAAGCAAGAGAGAAAATGAGCTACTATAGTCTTAGGAAGAAAACCCAACTTTTCCAAACATGCTGTCACCACTGCTGTTAAATAACATCACGGTTATTATTTAACACCACCATGTAGTTAAATAACATCATGGTCAAGAGCTAGAAGTGAGCTACATCCATTTATTCACCACATCCGTATATACACAGAGGTACATTAATATACTGATTATTATAAAATAGAGTGCCATATAAAGGATGGCTGATGCAGAAACATGTCAGTCAATCCATCAGCAAATGGAGGGAGGCAAAGAACTGCTTCCTACCCAGTGAAGAACCAGATGGTGCCTGGAGTACCAGGAAGACACACACAGCAAGGGAAAGGAACTTACAATTGAGGTACTTAGGAAGAAAAATGACCAAACCATCTTTTGGATAATGAGGGAACAGAGTAAGTTTCAGAGTGAAAGATCATGTCTGACTGGAATCCGAGGAACCAAATTTGTTTCCCACTTCTGACCACCATGTTCCTGTCCTGCTGGCTTGTCCAATGCACAACAGATCCATTTAACTCAGATAAATGTCAGAAAAATAACCCAGGGAAGAAAAGGAATTTGTTCTGCTTTTCTCATGAGTTAAATCAGCATGGTGACAGCTAGTATAAGGAGAGGACTGCACAGTGAGATGGGGGGAGGGTATCAAGACCTCTCCTTTCCGACAGCAGCAAGCTAAGATGAAACTTCGCTGTACATGAAACAAAACATAAGGAAAACTTAGTTTATGACTAAGTTTTCCAAGGGAGGCTCCCAAATAGAGCTTCTCTTATGTATGCATTATGTCACAGTTTAATAAGTCTGAGGTCCTCAACACAACTTTCTGAAAGGATGACACTGAGTTTAGATAAGTGGAAAAACAATTTTCTGATACAACCCTAGCACAAACAGTTGAAACATAACTTTCTTCTACTTATTTGTCAGTGTTTTGTATAAGCAGATGTAACCATGCTGTATATTTCAGGTGTTATACATGGGGGGGGGGGGCATGTTCTTCAGAGCAGTTCACAGTAGCAATGCATTGCTCCTGAATACCTTAACAAGTACCTGAGGTGACAGCACATACAAGTTGCTGTGCTAAAAAAAACCAAACCAAACAAACAAAAAAAAACCCCACTAGTTCAGATGTCTTCTCTGAATGGCAGATGGTATACCTGTATAGGAAAACTGCTGAGTAGAAAAGACTTTTTTTGCTGAAGGGTGTTCTGTCCAGGTGATCAGCTAAAGCTAGTAACATGTCTGAACTGAAAGAGAACTTCTTGCTTATGAAAACAAACCAACCAGAAATGACTGGCCCACTGGGAATATATTCAGAGTTTAGCAAAGTGCTCAGTGAACAACTGCATACACAAAGAAGTTTTGAGCTTTCTGAGAAAAGCCTTGGGGAGCTTAAAACAATGCTAACTGAGTGTCATTAGAGAGCTGAACATGATTGTCCTCCAGAAAATGAGCTCCCACCTGGAATAATTCTGATGCCCAGATAGCAGCCACTATGCTGAACCAGCTGGGAAAAAAGACTAGAAGGAAAGGAGCAGGAACTGCATAAATGGTGGTTGGTGCTGCTCTAAGACTACACAGAAGTATGAGAAAGCTGAAAAAGTGCCCTGAGGGTGGAAGTAACAACAACAGAAGCAGCCAAAAAAGCTATTAAAGCTGCGCTTCAAGATGAAACTGATATAACTGAAAGTGAGCTCAGAGCCATTCAGAAGCATAAGCAGTGGATCAAAGCCTTGATCCAGATACTATCAAATGCAACAGAAACCCAGTATATGCAATAAGCCCATTTAGGAGCTGTGTTAATAAGTTTTCTTAATAAGGTAATAGCCTTGTTAAAAAGGTAATACAACTCAATGTTATGTTGCAATAGAACTCAGTCTGTATATTCCACTAAACAGTAAAACTAGTAGAAACAATCTTTTATGACCATGTTTATTACATACCAGTAAATGTTAGATGTGAAAGTGACTTTAAAAATAAAAGAGATTACACACACACCTCCCCCCCCAAAAAAAGAGAATTAATGCCCCCCCTCTTTTTTTTCCTATAGTGTTCTTTGGCCTTGTTGACTAACAACATATCTAATGACTGAGCTCTAGCCGATTACCAAGAAACCAAGTGATATATGTTCAAAAGCAACAAATAGTTCATTTTCTCTATGTAAAGGTTTTCTTGCCATTCAAATTGCTTCAGATTTTCCAGTGGCTTTATACAAGAAATTATAGCTGAAATTTTCCCATCTTTTAGACATATCTCAACTATTGTGATGAATTAACGGACATAAGCTGCAATATGGGTAAATCCAAATAGTTACAAAAAAACCAAACAAAAAAATTTTCACCATGAGGGTGGTCAGAGAGGCTGTGGAACCATCACCCTTGGAGATATTCGAAATGTGAGCGGACAAGGACCTGAGCAACCTGACCTAGGATGGCCCTGTTGCAAGCAGGGGGGTGGACTAGATAGCCTCCCATGGTCCCTTCCAACTTCAACCATTTTGCAAATTATTTTTATTTTCTCTCCTTTCTTTCTTTAAAACCCAGAAGTACCGAGTACTGATCAGGCTGAACTAAGAGAGGTCTTTGTTCTTTAGTTTAAGGGACGATGCACATATGTGGCGAGCGCCAGATATTGGCAGTCTCATCCACTGCTGTAGCGTTCCTGCTCACGGAGCAACAGTCCTGGAAGCAGCACCACAGACAAAGAAACATCTAAAATCAACAGACCGGGGAGTGAAGCCTCAGGCTGAAACAGTGCTTAGAGTACAGGTGGCTGTAAGATTAAAACTAGTAAAACTGACTGCAGTATCTGAAATACAGGTGAAGGTCTTGAAACATCTCCCTTGACTTCTGCATGAGTTCTATTTTACGTGTTTCTTTAAATGGGTTGGCGGTGTCCTGGCACTGACAACCCTTAGCGACCACAGCCTTGCTGACCTTCTTTCTGCTCCAGTCCCACCACACAGAGCTGTAGGTGGAATTTCATACATTCTTCCAATTTCTGTGGCATTGCCTTCTGCTGCTGCATGAACTGCATTTGTCTATTGCTTAACAATTGCCATTAAAGAGATATAACCTAAAAAGTAACAGAAGAAAGCAGACACACCCTCTTGCTCCCTTGAATTTAAAACCTGTGGTATATACACGCACAGAAGTGTTTCTCCAGATCATTCAGGAAGGGTAGATTTTGGCGCCATAATTGGGTATAGTTTTTCAGAATACATCTTCTTTTGGTTCACTCATCAAAGGGAGAATGATTTAGCCTCCCATCTTTCCAAGTAAAAAGCATCCAAAGCCAATATGTTTAGTACACCAAATGCTGGCTGTATGTTTGAGCAAACATAACAACCACCAACAGAAGTCGCTTCACCTGAATGCTGATTCAGCTAACCTGTGTATTTCAGGAGCACAAAAAGGAGATTTTCGATATAGTGGGCCTCATTTTCACCCCTAAAATATATTATAATCTTTGCTGGGCCTGCTTGTGATCTCTACCATTACAAACTACGGTCCAAAAGTTGAAAACCTCTCCCCACTTGCTTTCAGATCTGGGGACAAATGCCATTTCTTCATTGCATATAGAAGTATTCCATGGGATATGAGTGGGACTGTTTCTTACCAATTGCAGCAAAAGCTGAATTTCAGCAAAAGCAGAAATTAGTTGAATTCTAATTTCAGTCATTTTCATATCTAACATGTTATAGGTATAGTTTCCTAATAAGAAAGAAAAAAAAGAAAGAATACAGTGAACTGTGGTCTCCATGCACCATTTCTATTAGAGGTGAAATCTAGAAAATAAAGGTAACATCTAAGAATGCATAAATCAGTCATAATGCTTTAAAACATATATATTTGTGTTTTCAAAGCTGCATCATTACCACAGTTATCCACATCACTTGATTTCATACTTCAAGATCCATGTTACCCACGCAGTTAGTCATCTGAGAGGCTATTAGATTCCAGTACTTCCTTAAACAGGTAGCCTAAATCATCGCATCTGAGTGGTGAAAAAAATGGATCAGACAACACAAAGAAGCTCTTTCTTTTTGGTAACTATTTAAACAGCAGCCAGAGAGGGCAGGACATGGCAGGGAGGCAGTAGCTCCCTCCTTCCAACACTACCCAGTTTGGCGTGCTCTCCTGATCACAAGACAAGGTAGTTAACAGGCAGCTCCACTGGGCAGATGCCAAGCTGCCTCCAGCCCTCGGAGGGGAATACACGTATCTGAGAAGAAACCGTATCTGCAGGTGGAGCAGTAGTCAAACACGTGTATGTGATTTGGAGGTGGAGGGCAGGGAGACGCCCAGAGCAACAGTAGGGTAAGAGCATGAGCTGGGTCAAGACCTTCAGCTGATACAGATACATGGAGCCATTAATCAAGATAAGAGCTCTTCCTTATTAAAAAACACGAAATTGCCCACATTTTCTGTGACTTGAAGAGTAAAGAGCAACAGGGCTTTCTGGCTTCACTGCACCTTAAAAAGAAGTCAGAAGCCATCTCTTCAAGGATGCTGTTGTGGTGCTGGGGCAGTGAAGGCAAAGCAAACCGCAGATCTACCCCAAGTGGAGGGACAGGGGCAGGAGGAGTGCACTGAACCAAAGCTGGTTTTTTTCCTCACCTAGCAGCTGATCGCCTAGCAGGGAGGGAGGCTGGGTGATGGGGGAGATTTACATTCCTGAAGCTGAAGCACACAAACAAAGCATGCCATTAAAAAGCCCTACATTCTTCAGCAGGCACTCATTTGGCTGGACTTCTATTAATAGCACTATATTTATCCTTGCACAGTGAATAAATTAAGCCAATGTTAAATGCTGTGAGCTCATGAACTTATGCGAGAGAGAAGGTAATTTCATCCAGTTTACAGGAGAGCAAACTTTATCCAACAAAGTATCAATATTTAACGTGATCTGTATAGAACTCGCATTAGTTGCGGTCTACCCGTCAGACAAGATTTTGCCTTGCATGCCACTCCCTGGCCTCAGCTGCAATGTTGACATTTTCTAATGTTGGAACAGATAAAATTCCAGCAGCCACAGTTGCAAGAACTAGCCCTGCTCTAGAGCTGTAACCAGGTTTAAAACACAGTCCTCTCCCTCAGAAGGCATCTCAGCCAGGTTGAAACCCCTCACACTTCGGTCACATCCTCGGCACCATGCTCCGTTAGGTGTTCAATCAGTCCTGACCCTGACAGAAATGCCACACACACACCAGATCAGCTCAAGCAAGAAGCATAGGCTGGAGATTTCCAACTTGAAATCACTGCTGTATTTCCTCAGCCAAGTTTGCAGGCTGTGAGGCTGAAGCTGTAGTGCTAAGGGGCATGAGCATGCTTCACTAAATTTCAGAACATATCTAATACAAGCGTCTCCATTCAAAAGCTTAATGGAAAGTATAGTCAGAAGTTTGCAAGCTTGTCCGAGTCTTAGTTAGGTTTTTTCCAGGAAACTAGGAAACCACCACTTGAAAGCTGTAGAGCAGATATGTTCCAGGAAGTGCTACTAATTTGGAGAAATTATTTGAGCCTAGTTTAACAAGTATCGGCCTACAGGACTTCTATAGCAAGAAACTGAGGACTGAAGTGTGGCCTCCGTTACTCTGGTATAAATCTAAACCTGGCACCCACCAGATTGTTCTGATTTACAAGAGTACATGAGATGAGATGCAAACCCTCAATGACCAAGGGCTCAATTTACCATGACAGTCATAACCTGTAATACCACATGCCATCTGTATATATGCAAAGCTACTGTCCTCCCTGAGCTGGTGACCATCTGCGTGTGTCCGCCCTGTGTCTAAGGGAAACAAGGAATATGTGTGTACTTATAAAAGAGGAGAGGGAAAAAGGTTGATGCAGCAAAGGGGGTCACAGAGTTGGCTGAGAAAAGCAGTTCTGTGTTTCTTCAACAAATCAGAGCTACTATCTGTGTGCATAGCTGAAGGAACCTCCTCCTCTTCCTGGCAAGGGAAATAGCCTGGTGGCACAGAGCCTTTGCAACACCTACAGAGAATATCTCCTCTGTCAAAAATAGCCTGGCTGAAGCACCTCCCCGCTCTGGTGACTCCAGGTATATGAACTGCAACACATTCACAAGTACTATCTGTGGTGGTGAAGCCCACAGGGGCTTCATAACTGATGCTTCTCTGTTGGCAGAATCAGAGAGGGAATTAACTACCTCATTCTACAGGCGCCACTTAAACTCACCTTTCCCAAGTAATACCAAAGTTTCTTTGGCAGCAACTCACACTTCAGGCTCAAATGAGCTGTTGGCTTCTTTATCTGTTTGATGTTTGTGTGTTGGGTTTGCAGGTTTTCGCAGGGAGAGGAAGGGGGGTATATACGTACTATAGTTTTAGAAAGAATAGTGACATCCAGGGTGCAGTAGGAGAGAAAAATTGCATTCACTAACTAGTGAGTAAACCGTTCCTTTCTTCAGGCTGCAGTAACTAAGACATCAGTCATAATATGCAACCTCCAAGGTCACTTCCCTACAGCACCAGGCAACCCAGTGCAGAAATCCTCCTGCTAGCACCAGCCAGAGTCTGCAGAGAGGGCACACAGTTACCGCTCAGGAACCACAAACACACAGCTGCATCCTGCATCCAGCCCCACGCTGTCTCACAGAGAGGCTGGGAGCACCCACAGAGAGCACAGGCGCGCACTGCGGATGTGTCACTTCCACCTTCTGCCTGCACCTGACCCTGCTGCACCACAGCAGGGACCTACACATGGCCACCACCAGCCCCACGGTTAACTCCTGCCAGGCTGGACGAGGAGCCACGCACCTTGTTCCAGTGCAGCAGCGACAACAGTGCCCAGTATAGCTATTTCAGACTACACTGCACCTCAGAAACTCAGAACGGGTATCTCCTGCACCTCACATCCTAACCGCATGCTCAGGGAGGACCACATTAGGCTCAGACCTACGCAAGAAATCATTTGTGTTCTTCTGCAAAAGGACAGGCAAGCTGCCTTCAGGTAGGGGAGGACCAAAACCAGAATGGTATCTTGCAGCACCAACCTTCTCTGCAATATCAGATGAAATGTTGCAGGTGTTGCTTGGAGTCTGCATTCTCTTGCACCGCTTGTTTTCACTGTGCAAAGCCCAGGAGTTTGCAAAATCGTAACTGTTTCCCACAAGGGTCCCTGTGAATGAAGAAGAGGAGAAGCACATGGCTGTTCAGCAGTTTGAGCAACAAGTGGTCGTTATTGGCTACTATCTACACAACAGTCCGCTCAAAGCTGGTTTTAATCATAAAAACTGTTGTATCAAATGAATTTCTATTCCAAATAGATTGATCATAGGAAAGCCACTTTTCAGTGATCTGGACTGACTCCTGCAGACAGCCTCTCTGAGTTCAAGGGCAGACTAAAGCCTGCAGAAGGCAGCTCCCAGCACTTCTCACACCTGTATAAACATGGTAGGAGTTATTTGCTGGTCAGCTATAATCTGCAGAAGCCTAAGCATGCCTACACATTTTCCTACTATTTAGAAGTTGTCAACAACATTAGAGACATTAAAGAGGCAAACAAAATGAAGCTGCTTTCCCTACCCAATGAAAGTATTAGCATTCCTGATCCCAACTAGTCTTGATTTTCTCCTTCTGTCTGAAACTAAACCTTGTTTGCAAAGAAATTTAGCATACACCATAATTGCTTGGGCCCATGATCTTACTGTGTGAGCTGTCCTGAAACACACTCCCTCTGTCGTATTACAAGCAGCTCCTGGCCCAGTCTTGGCAGGATTTGTACTGACTTTGCATAAAAGCAAAACTGAAGCAGTTAATCTGTATGGCTGCGGCTTCCTAGGAGATGCAAGCAGAGTCTCTGCTTCTGTTGCTCCGACCTTCTGAGAAGGGGCATCCACCCAGAAAGGGAATGTTTCCTCCTCTCCCTTTTGCCTCCCATGGCTTGGCTGATTAGAGGGACTACCTCTGCTTCCTTCTGTGGGTACCTGCTACAAAATAATTAGTTTCATGACTCTCTCTTGGTTCTCTAAGTTTGCTTTTTAAAACTCTACTGTGTTGCATGCGAGAATATCAATTGCCACTGTTAACTCACTCCCAAGAATGGAAATATGACCCTGTCTGTCACTGGAAAACAAAAGAAATGCTTCCTAAACATATCTATATAATATTTTTATATTTTAAATGTATTTTCTATTTTATAACATATTTTTTAATATATGTATATATAATCAAAATGTCATTGAACTACCTGCTGTACATTAATACAAACACACAGAATACACTGAGCACTAAAACTGTTCATAAACTAAAAGGTAGTTGTGAAAACTACACCAAGAATGCTAACACGGATGTAATAAAGCCAGTAGCCTTTAGTAGACTTTTTTTTGTAAACTAGAAATTAGGGGCTCCTAAATGTAGCATGTATTAGACCCATAGCAGATGTCAAAGGAGGAAGACTCTGAGGAAAGGATGACAGGGAAAGGCAGTAAAATGCATGAAATTTTCATCTATGCAGCCAGAACTGAGCACAAGAAAAACAGCAACAAGAAGAATGCAGCCCTTTAGCTTGCCACAGATTGTAAAGATTAGAGTAACAATGAAATCTGGTCTGACAAGAAGCAAGGTGCCACATTAAATATATCCACTTTTATTTGCACTAATTACACTAACAGTTATAAAATAAGAGATGGGCTCCACCATGAAGCAGCATTCTTCTGGCTCTGAATGTGTGTCCATGTTGTGTTTCCCACTGGCAGGCACCACCAGATCCTCATTTACCCACAAGTTAAGATTTGAAGGTTGGGACAACTGTTGGCCCTGAAATACTGCTCACCGCTTTTTTCACTTCTCCCTCTGTTAGATTTTTTCCTTCTGTGATGCCTGTAAATTCATACCTCTTATGTAGTCCTTTTATGCAACATTTGTGTTATGCTATTTTAACTCTTCTGCTTAATACTTTCAAGTAAATTTTTTTCAAAGTAATTTCAAAACTTTTGTGGGTTTTGGGGTTTGGTTTTTTTTTTTTTTTTTTAACCTGCTCTTCAAACCCTCTTGTTGTCAGTGCCTGTCTGTATATTAGTAGACTATTCCACAGGCACGACCAATTTGCCAACACCTTGCCAGAGCAGTTCTTCCTCCTTGCAAAGTCCTGGGGCCCTTACATTAAGCTACAAGCTGTTTGGAACAGGCAATACTTGATCGATTTGGGTTTGCTCAATAGCTCAAGGTCCTGCCCCAGGTAAGCCTCCTCAACATATGATAGTAAAAATCTAGGATAATGATGAATTAAGAGAGATCAGCTGGCAGTGTATTTTTCCTGTGATTTGTCCAGTGTAGCCTTAAGTGACCTTACGGCAACAGATAAAGGGCTGGAGAGGCACTATGACTAAAACGAGAGTGCTGCAAAATTTTGCATGCACATTTGCCAGCCTGCTTTTCCCCAGAAACTTTGTTTTCAACACTAAACAACACAGTCCCTAAGGACGCACAGTATTTTACTGAATATCATTAGTTATTACTTCCCATAATACAGATTCAGTGAAACCTGTATTTTCAGAGTACCTGTATTTTCCTTGAATGAGCACACAATAAGATGTACTCCATACTCCTGGAAAGGTGAAAAGCAGTTGGACGTGGAGCTATGAAGTGATCCTGGGGCCACTGAGCTGCTTAACAAATACAGGTCATGGGGATAAGGCATTTCTGCAGAGGGTTACTTTGGAGAGTACTCTTCAACTCATACTCTGTACTACATGCCCTATCGATCAGTGTGGTGTTTCTCAAATACTGCATCTATTTGATGAGGCTTCAAGGAAGAAAAGCAGTGAGGGAGAATTGTCCCCAGCACATCTGACTGCTCTGGGTGGAGGGAAGAGTGCCCACCGCCACTGCTGCTTTTCACGCCACACCTTCATTTCCTTCTGCTGAAGGACACGAGGGGGTAGGAAAGGAAAGGTGGCAGAAAGGACAACACAACAAAACCAGCCTAAAAACCTGGGGTTTCTTAAGCATGCAGGTGATACTATTAACAGAACAGTCAGGCATCCCAGCTGCCTACTCTGGCACTGCACACCCACCACGCAGCACGACTGCCCTCCTCTCCTACACAGCAGAGTTTTGTTTTCCTTCTATTCCTTCCGTGTGCAGTTTTTCTTCTTTCTCTAAGCAGCCAAGTTTCTGGAGAAACAATTCCTAGCCAGGGCTCGTTAGAGCCCTACACCCAGAAACCCTCCATATGGCCCAGGCAGCATTTTTGCTAAAGCACTTGTTTTGTCTAAGTCTTTCAGGGAGCGCACTGAAAATAGATGCTGTCAAAAAATGTAATGAAAACAAAGCATTTGGACACAGGACAAGTGCCTGAAGAACCAATGGCTGATGTGGACCATAGTACATACTGATATTGCATGCAAACTTGCTGCTAAACAGCCGAGACTCCCAGGCAGCTAGTTAGCATACAATCCCCTTTTAGGATACAAGATGGGTTCAGGAGGTAGCTGTTACAGCGCAACCCAAATCTCACCTTCTCCCTACACCCTAGAAACATCCCACCACTTTGATAACCCTGCTAACATCCCACAGGAGAGGGCCACACACCAACCACCTGAGCAGCAGGTAGGGCCTCCGGGGGCATCCTGTTGGACTATGACTTTAGTGCTCTAACTGCTGCCCTCATGTCTCTGTCTCTTTGGAGAGATGAGATTTAAAAAAAAAAATTAAAAAAAATAAAAAAATCACACACCACACTGACATGTTTTCGGCAAGACTTGCCCCCCCCTAACCCACGCACCCCCTTTTTCTTTTTGGCCAGAACAGTTGCTTTCACTTCTCCAATTTTCAGATAGATGATGTTCACTCTTGACAGAAAAAGACAGGGGGAAAAAAAGAATAAAGAAGTGTTCACTATGATATCTGGGTCTCAAAAATCACCAGTTCCTTCTAAAATCTGAAACTGGTATGCTCTTTGTTTAGTTTGAGACCGATCATCAGGCAAGGCGAAGCATTAGCAATAACCATCTCTCGCTAAAGGCACACAAGTGGGAGGCAGAAACCCTGACCTCCCTCCCTGGACCTCCTGCAGATTTTTCATATGGCCATAGGTCCATCAGGTTAACTCTCCTAGGCTCTGTCAACACATCTGTAAAATACATGCAAGAATTTGTGCAAGACACTACAATACTGTGAGTTGTGTAAACTTCCACACCTTAGTTATTTACCAAGCAATGGGTTTTTTTTGTTTGTTAGGGTTGGTTTGTTTGTTTGTTTAACACAGTTTTACATGGTTAGGTACATGGTTCCAGACAAGCAAAACTATTGGCAAGGTTGACCAAAAATTGATCCATAGTTTGGACCAAATTAATGATATGAAATATTGAAGTCATGGGCTATAAAGTCTTTCCTGCCTTCTCTGGTTCAATGAATATAAAATTAATAATATTAAACACAAGACAGGGAAAGAGCCATCTCCAAAACTCTACAGCCCAGTGATGAAGGCACGTTCCTCACAAAAAAAATGTCTAACTTTGCTTCCAAACTCTGAATAAAGTAGAGTGAGTTATGCATGAAGGTTTCTGGCATCTGAGATGAATACCATATAATGAAGACAGGTACAAGGCAAGTCTTCTTCATCTGTACTGTTTGTAAATGACAGCTAAATTTCCTTGTGAATCTATCCCCTTTGCTTTCAAATTAAAATGCAAGAGAAAAAATGAGATTATTTACTTAGGCCAAACAAAAACTTTAAACTTGCCTAAAATGAAGTTAGTGATATCCTTTAAAATGCCAAGAAATTTGGATTTCTGAATGACTAAAACTTTTGGGTGTGGGTTTTTGTTTGTTTGTTTGTGGGTTGGTTTTTTTTTTGGGGGGGGGGGGGGGGGGCACGAAATCTGCACTAGCATCACTGTGAGTTTGGAACATGCTTTAAAAGCTTCCGATAACAGGTACCACACACAGGGAAGTTGCATATTCAGTCATACACATTTATACTACTTCAGGAACAAAAACATTATGCAAAACATCAGGTTTTTCCTTGCAGATACTGCCTGCTTCTACCTGTTTAACCTATATTCACTCTCCAGTGGCATCATATATTCTGTATTTCAGCAGCTTAAAAGGCTGGAATATGTTGCTGACAGCTGGAGCAGGCTCAGAATATCAAGCCTTTACCCAAAATTAGCCATGGGTATTGTTTTATCATTAATGTCTCTGTAATTTGGAGACAGATTCCCAGAAACACACTTCCTGCCAATGCCAAGAAAAACATAATGGGCTGCTGGATTAATTTGGGTTGTTTTTTTCTTCCATAATGCTAAGAATGTGTAACATGCACAAATAACAAAATGATGGATTAATATCCCTGTGTTGGACTCAAATGAGCTCTTTTGCACAAATAAACTTTAATGTTGACCTAGACATCCAAGCGTCTATCACAGCAATATCAGTGTCAGACAGCTCAACGATAAGAGTACTAGGCAAAGACTGAGGCTACAGGCATACAAACAAGCTCCATGAGCTTGCACTGCAACCTTTCTCATTGGGGAGAAATTACCTTACACTTTCTGCAAGGTAAGGGCATGCCCTTCAACCCCTAACATGCTGCAAGGCTATGGGGTTTTGGCCACTTGCTCATGTGCACATGCCCCGAGGAGATTTCAGGATCAAGTTGCCTGTGTTGTGTCACATTTCCTCCATAGTATTATGTAAGTCATCCCTTCTGGCTGGTGCTTTGGATGCCCAGTTGTAAAACGCTCATGACAATGACCATGAGACACTCAAATGCCACAGGCTGAAGGCTGCCAAAGAGATATCTGAGCATCTAGAAAAGGCTCAACTTCATGTTTCTGATATGAGCAAAGACTGGCAACCAGTTAGAAGCGTATGATCTTGTCAGAAAGCAGACCCTGTTCAATAACCAAGTCTTGGAAGCATTCACAGGATGGCTATAAAGAACCAGAGCCTAGCTGGCAGGAAAATGCAGAGGAGAAGTTAACTCCTTCATTAGGATCTAGGAGAAAAACAAACAAACAAAGAAACCAAACCAAAAAACGCTGGAAAGCTTCCAAGAACTTTTTATATTTTAGTTATGCTTAAAGTGTGAGAACAAACTCTCAAGGGGCAGCTGGCTTGGTTTTACTGCCATATCTAATAAACAAGCAACCACGTACAATATAATCAATCTTGTTTGTAAGTCTCGACAGGACATGAGCAGTTCTCCACAGGATGAACTACTTCAGTAACCAGCTATGTCAATGACAGTGACTCAGCACTCCATCCTCTGTCTGAATGAAAGTGTGTGTCTGCAACTCTGAAACCTAACGTGGAGAGTTTGGGGGGTTTTGAGGTTCAAGAGCTACTGCCTAAGGCCACTACATTCAAAGCTAGGTCCTACCAATGTTAATTTGCTAGGGTATCATAGCTTGAGTCTCATCACTTAGACCTCCAGGAGGCCAATAAGTGAGCATCAAAAGTGTATACAGATGTGACGTGTATTATCCTCTAACTGGGCTATCAGTTCTCAGTTTCCACACCAAAACACAGTGAGGAGTCATAAGAGTGCCATGACAATAGCACATGATTAAATAGATTATAAAACATGAGTATGAATATATCAAGAGAAAAGGAAAACAATTACACACTTTTCACTAAGTTTAAACACCCTTTCTTTCATGCCTCCTTTACCTACTTGCTGTAAGTGGTAATATCCAATAATACAGCAGGTACTTTGCCTCTTATTTCACCGCTACCCCAAAACAATCCAAATATAATTAATTAAGTTCTATATCATAATCCACTTTCTCAGGAGCAAACCATGGCAAACTAACCCAACCCTCTGTGTTATTAAACCACAATTTTTTTTTTTATCTAAAATACAGAAAATTCATGTTGTTTTCAACATAAACATTGCCATTTTGTTGAAACCGTGACAAAACGTGTGATGCTACATGAAAGACAGAGTTTATAGTCTAGATTGTATCCATGACGACTCTGACTTCTGCACAAATTTGGGATCTTGTCCTCTGGTGCCACAAAGAAACCCTAGAAACGGGTCATCAGGTCACATCAGTTTCCTCCTACCCAAGCAGGTACAAAGATGATACAAAACTACTGCATTAGCTTTTAACCCGTGTGAGCTACAGTCTGTGAGAGACTGAAAAACCATGTCAGCTGCAGACCTCTTTCCATCACAGTGGTTCTTAGAGGCTCCTCTCCTACCAGGCAAGGACTATTAGCAAACAGACAACTTACCATTTCAGTGTAAATGAAAGCAGTTTTAAACTAGTACATCTTGAGATGCCTGGTTAAAAAACCTCCAGGAAGGTTTGAAACATCTCAGCTATCTGACAAGCTCATTGGCTATAGCACAATACCTGATGCATAACCTCTGGCACCATCTCTCTTCCTTTGCCTCTGACATTAAGATCGGCAGAGTGCTCCCCAGGGGTTTCCACATGAGAGCCCGTAATCTTGGCAACATTAGATCGTTGTCTTTTTCCTCTGTGCACTGCACTTCCATTGCATTTTATTCTGAAGCTCAAAGATCTTATTGTATTTATTATCAATACAAATTCTGACCAGAAATATATTTAACAGATTAGAACTGAGGGCCAAATCTGATAAATCAAAATATGCCCAGATTTTAACAGGAAGTAATGGACACATCAACGGGAGAGTTCAGTCTGCTGGCAACCTTAAGGTAACCCTTCAGTGCCCTCAGATTGCTAAGTCATTACACCAAGCTCACATCCTGGGTTGGGTTGACCTTTATGAGATCTAATCAGGCTAAAAGGAGAGCAAATAAAAACTGCAGTGGAAGGAAAAGGGTAAACTGCTTCATAGGCTACCAATAGGCTACCTAGATCTTTCTTTTACAGCCCCTCACCTAGAAGTTAGCTTCAACAGTTTAAAAAAAAAAAAAAAGGTCTGAATTAATCAAAAACTGCTTTTACTCGGAGCAAGTCATATGAACCACCCCAGCAGCAGAGCTGCCAAGGAGACAAACATGTGGGCGTAGTGACATCCCTCACCGATACAACAAATTCAAACATAATTAATTCTAATTCCTTCTAAATTAGTTTAAATGAAAGGTCTATTGTATCATAGTAAAAAACTGGCAGAATTGCTGAGATACAGTTCTGTTCTTCAGGCTAAAATCACAGATCTGTATGTCCACACAGGTTACAGAAGTCAGGGCCTTCATTGTACAGTAAGAGCTACGCATGTTCTTTGCCACCTTCTCTATTATTTTCCAACTCTTCCAAGCAGTAACCCTGTCATGTACTTCATTACATTCAGAAATCTGTGTTTGTGAAAGCACCAGGTTTTCTTTTTTTTTTTTAAAAAGGGAGGACACAGTCTCAGGCATGTTAAACAAATACAGCATGAAACAGATTTAAACATGAGCAGCAGAAGGGAATCCTCTACATTTGAACAGTGCAAGGCAATACAGTCTCCTTTTCTGCTTCTGCTTTTTATAATAGCCTCTACTCCTATTTATTGCTCAAGAAAAAGATGTAAACTTCAGATCTCAACACATTCAGACATCAAGGTATCCAAGTACTGCCAAGCAATTCTGTGAGCTGAGTTTGTTTCTTACTATTTACATTGCTGAAGGGCTGAGCAATCATTTTACAATACTATGAAATTAATTTTTTTCTGTACATTGAAGCTATGCTTATGTATCCCAAGTGTCAGTGAGACACATCTCTGGAGCACTGCCAGGCTCTTCTCCAAGTTGCTTTGCCTCTCTTTCTATTTTCTATATCATTTCTTTTTAATACATACTTTACTTTGTCAACTTAACATATTAATGTATTAACTAAATTTACTCTAAACCTTTTCTCTTCAGATAAGTGCTAAGAATTTAAAAAAACTTCTGAAATGCCACAAATCCAGATCAGTCCTTCAAGGTCTTATTCAGTGCTTTTCCAAAACTCTTAGTCTTCACCCACACTGGCAGACTTTGCATAAAAGTGAGTAGAGCAGCCAAAGCAGTCTTGTGTCTCCCTTTCATTAGGACTTGCTGTGATATAAGGTGCACCTCCAACCCAACAGCCCATATGGACAGGGAAATGTCACTAAAAGGTAACCACTTTATAGAACAGCATCCTGTGCCAAATCCAAGTACAAACCTGCCAGCAGCAACCCCCAGGATTTAGTATTCTGGTATTGCAACTCCATCTATTCTTACTCCCAACTTGTGAAAAATTAGAAGTTGAATCAATGAGTATTCCTCACATCTTTTTTGCTAGGTCTTCTCCTAGTTGGTGTGTCCCCCCCCCACTATATTGTATATTGTTTAGCCTGTAGCTTTATCTTTGTATTTCAAGATTTGAGGTTTCTAAAAATGTTAAATTCAGACTTCTGGGCTTTGCTCAGGAATGAGATGTGACAGCAAATACCTTTCAGGAGAAAGGAAGATGAAAGAACTTAGATAGCTTTTCGGTGCATCAAGATGAGGTACCTGACAGGTTTTGCAGAAACATTTTGCTGGATCAACAAAATCTTTGTTGAATCACCCATCAGGAAAGGTGTGCAGAGTGTACATGAAAATACAATCAGTTAGTCGTAGTCTTACCTTCCTGAGTTCTGAAGTCATCTTCAGCAAATTTATTAAAGTTGCCACACAACCCACAGGTCTTATTATAGTGTGTTTCTTGAAGGAGTATCTGAATATTCCCACTGATATCAATCTTCACCACAAAGCCATGCTCATTGCTGGATATTTTATAATAACCTGTCTCCCTCTCTATAAATATGCCATTGGAGGCAAAAGGTATGGAAACCCTGTGAAGAAAAACAGGAATTTCTCAGAATATGACACACAAAGAACATCAGGTTTTGTCTGCTGGAATACTTGTTCCCACAGGTACCTTTTGTCTTCCTGCATCACATCTCCATCTAAGGAAAAGCGAAGATTGAAATATTCTCCGAGATATACAGTGAAACCAATTTTCTCCCCATCCTGGTAGTCACCTGAAGAGATGAAACATAAGCAAATATTGTTAGTTCTGGGACTCAGGAGGACAACTTGTAAGTACACATTGCAGGGTTGCGAGTGTATCACCTAACATCTTCAAGAGCCATCCATCTGTTTCATCCCATAATTGTTTAACATGAAATGAACAGATAGTCCCAGGATGAGGGCTGGCATCAACCACTGGCAGGTGCATGACCTGGCACTGGCTGTGGACTCACGCTCTCCCTGCTACTGTCTCTAGCCAGTAAATTCTCCATCCTACCATGCAGACTGGAGGAGAGTTTCCACAGGAGATGTGCCTGATGATCTGCCCTGCTCTTTCCCTTCCTACTTTCCTTCCAAGAACAACCCCTAATTCAGTGGTAAGAGAAGGGGGTTGAATCCATTGAACTGATGGAAGAACTGAGCCTGGATATCCTTGTTCTTGATAAGCCCTCTAACCATCTCAGCTGGTCTTTAAGGGGTGGATGCCAATATTGGCTATCCAACTAGGGAGCAAGTCACTCTGAAATTTTTCAAAAGGAGCAGCACAGACATGGAGATCACTTTCTTAGGCTCAGAGAGAAGATGGTGGGGGGTTAAGACATCATCCTTTCTCTGCTTTTGCCCATTGTCCAGCTTTGACTTTACAGCAGCTCCTTGCACAATGTGTTGCCCGCTCTGGACCTCCTGCTCCGAGGTAGCCAGCTTTGCCCAGACCTAGACGCTTTACTCAGCAATGCAGATTACACTTCACAGCCAGGTATCCAAAACCAAAACAAACCCACACGTGTATGCTAAGATAGGCATCAAAAATAGGTTATGCCATGCTTATGTGCCCAATAAAAAAATAAAGCCTCTGCTCATGGGTTTGTTTGCATTTTTTAAAAGATTTATTTGATCATATAAAATACTGCAATCAATTTATACTTCACATATGCTGGTAGGTTCTTCTACATACAAAAAATCATACCAAGTTGCTTAAATTGAGGAAGAAAAATATTTAAATTGGTACGTGTTTCCTTTTCAGAGTGATGGGATCAGTCTACTTCAATTTACTCATCGTCCGTAAAAGTCATCTTAAACTATGACTAATACAGAGCAGTTATTAGTTAATATACAAATATCTGCCAAAAGAGTTTGGTATGAAAGTAACATACAGTTATGGTTCTCATATCATCTGTTGCCCATCCCCAAGCATAATGCTGTAGGGGCTCTTGCTAATTCAAAGGCCTTCTGTCCTGCAGGATGGGAATTTTTTTACTGTGGTATTTAGCATCGGGCAAAATTGGCTTTACAGGGTCATCTATCTCCTATTCCTGTACTCAGCTTTAACAGCCACATTCCTCTAGCAAATTCAAAATTGAAAAAGGTCTCACTTTCCCTCTTTAGAAGAGCCAGTAAGAAAATCTCCATTCCTTGGCAACTTAGTTACATGTGACATGTATTACCAAGGGATAACAGAAGCCAAAGTGACAGCATTCCCTCAGAAGTAATCCTGCTTTCAAAAAAAACCAACCAAGCAAATGAACAAAAAAAACCCCACCACTAAGATCTTTTCATGCAGTGGTCTATGCTATCTGACAAAGGGCAAAGCTATTTGTCTTTTCTTCTCAGTGACGGAACCCAGCACAAGGGCAATGCCACATCCCTACAATATTTTGTATTTGTTTCCTCTTGGTATCGTGCTCAGACTCACCTAAGAGTGTGAAGGAGTGCTTGTGACAGTCCCCAGCAAGGAGATAACTGCAGTCCCCAGCAAAATTGTAGAAAGAACCATCAAAAGTTTTGATGTGATCATTCCCAAAAAGGCTGCAACGGGAAACTGATGACTCCTGAAGCAAAGAACCTGATGATCCTGCATATCAAAACACAACGTAACTTGCAATGTAAAACATTCATTTTGTAGTTCAGGAATTTATCTGCTGGAATTTATCACCATTGATCACTGCATGTCCTAGACCTTTAGCTCTAGTTTCTAGGCAGGCTGTGCGTCTGGCACGACAGCCCACAGGACTGAGCACAGAGGGTTTTTTTATTATATGCATTAGTGAAATGGCTTTTTCTCTTTATTTCTACTGGCCCAAACCTTGCATGGGTAATTTCAGTCCTGATCCTTTAAGGAATACCATACATTCATTCATTTGTGCCTGCCTGCAATCCCATTAAAATCAATAGGAGAGCAGCGAATTTGTTCATCCAAGCATCACTGACTTCAGGGAGTCTCTGTGACTCAACACAGCACAAGGTAAAGAGCCAAAAGAAGTAACTTTATCGACATTGCTAGCAAGATGAGAATGTTGCCTGATCCAGGACTGGAAGATTAGATGGGCAAAAAGAGGGGAAAAAAAAAAAAATCTCATAGAAGAAACAGTGAAAACATATTATAGATCCTAGACATCAGAAAATAAATGTTTTCCTACCTGATATTACAGTGGCCAGCAGTAGGTTTGTTAGCAGCACTGCCAAGAGGAGCATCTGTCAAAAGTCAAGAGAGGCATTAGAACATCCTTAGTTCGGGGTATTTAGTCTGTTTCACAACAACTCACCATTTTCTATCCTTTTTTTATAAAGTTATTTTTGAGGTTCTACAACATTTCAGAAAGCCATAATCCATGCAGAATTTCACAGTAATTCAGTTACCCGCCCATGCTTCTTTAAAGTAGGTAATCTAGGAGATTAACTATTCTTTGTTCCCATTTTCACTTCTCATTGCAGAGAAATGTGGGCTACCTCCACAGGAAATGCAACCCAACATACAGAGCTATTCCGACTTACCCGAGTTAATACATTGCACACACAAAGCCCTTCAATACACAGCATTATTTATCAGACAACGCGACATGAAGAAGCACACCAGACTGGATCAGCCAACTTAGCCCCCGTAGAAGTCACCTCTGCTGCAAACAATTTGCATCCTGCCCAAACATCCATGAAGGGAAAGACATAAAGATTTTGCACCAGCCAACAGGTCTGGTTGTCAGGCCATTATAACTACATGCTTATAATCCACTGATTTCAGGGTGATAATATGGTCAAGACAAGAGGCAAGAAGTAAAAGGAGGAAACTGTGCAGAGATTAGAGACCCAGGGTGAAAACTGCCATTCACCAAAATCAGTTTTAGTGTTGCCTCCTGCTTTCTACAACCAAAACGTCAGCCTTTGTTCTCCATACATCTATAAACTACCTCCTATACTGCCAGGCCTTTAAAAATAATAATAGGATATGAGTGTCATGCAGATGGTGAACTACAGATGCTTTCTGTGGCAAGACATTAGCCGTTAATGGATGAAAGCTGTAGGGAGCTCCATCTAGATGAGTTAATTTCAGTCATCATATAAGCCACTACAGAGTCTTAAATATACCATACTTAATATATTAATGCCAGAAGATGAGACACACCTTTCCCTAAAAGAACACTCCAATTAAAGACTAGAATACATTTTGCAAAGACAAATTCTGATTTCAGTTTACAGATGCACACTTCTTATTGATGTCAGTTACGCTGGTCCAATTCGCAGCCACATAAATAAATGCTGAGTTTGCCTTATTTATAAAAGACAGGAAAAAAAAGACCTATTATAAAACTCAGTCTAATATGTTGCAGATGCCAATCTGACATAAGGCTGTTACTTCTGCAGGACAGCTAAGAAGTGGCAACTGCATAGGAATGCAACTACAAAATAATGGTAAAGAAAACAATAGGCATTATTCCCAGATTACACACTCGCTAGTGTATTCTTAGTGCATGCGCTAGTGTATTCTTAGTGCATGCACTGTGTTACTGTGACCAAATAAGATATTGCTTTTGTTTGTTAACCCTTCAGTTTTACAAAGCAGGGAAAGAAAAAAGACAGGGTAATAAACCCCTTTTCTTCAGTCCCCTTCCCCTCCCAGTCTGCTCTAAGTTGCAGGCTTACAGTTTCTCCCAATTCTAATAGAGCAGGTGCCACTGACAAATCAGAATGCAATCAGTGAGATCTGCCAGTATATACCCCTCTAATTTTATCACTGTTTTAATTACAAATGAATGTACCTTCTTCTGTGTGAGATTTCCTCTTGCACATGAACAAGAAGCTCCTCCAGTTGCCACCTATAGCCTACAACACCATTGTTCCTGTGTTCCTTCAGATGACAGGACTGCAGTGGCTTCGGTCTGAAATTTCTTGTTTTTGTACAAGCCAGGAACTCTTGTTCTTTTAAAAGGAAAGAAAAAGACCAAACGTCACATCCGTCTGATTCTCAAGACAATAGATTAAATTGCTGTCGTGTAAATCAGTAGCCTTAATTGCCAGAAAGTTACAATGAGGGGAAATAGTTTTAAAAACTTACATGACAGATAAGTCTTTGAAATATATTTTGCATGTGTATGTGTGACAAATCTCACTGGCTGAGCCAATAGGCAGCATATTTATTTGAAAGACTATTGTTAAAGAGGAATAGTAGGATGCTCCATGCCTCAAAGACCACAGAGCCACGTAGTATTTTTTCCTGCAAACAACTGCTTTAAAGGAGAAAGAAGAAAAACAATTCAGAGCTAATAATGACCTCTTTTACTTCTCCAGGTACAAATACATTTTAATTTTGTCACATTCTATTAGATCAACACATTTGGTCCTTGAACTTGCAAACATTTGTAGAGGTACCCTCTGGAACAATATATGGTAACAAGTTAATCATGCACACACTTGTTTACAGAGGTGGGCACAAGCTTTATGGGCATAAGTACAGCACTGAACAAGAAATGCAGAGCAGATGACATCTTACTTTACTTTCAATGCCTCATGCTTCATATTTTCAATAGCTACTGGTAATAACAAAGGGGTTAGGAGGCAACACGTTTCCCGGTAAATCATATTTTGTCACCAGTTCACAGAATTAAGTCCTTACTTTAAACTAAGAAAAACAACACAAACCAATAAAATGTGCCTCCTGAGAGTCCCCAGGAGGCATCTGTCTTCTGCACAAGCAATTATGAGAATGAAGTGAGTACAATCCCTGCACACAGTTCTTAGGAAACAAAAAAGGAAAAAAAAAAAAAAAAACCAACACCAAACATTAAAAAACCAATGTAAGAAACATTGTAATATCATCATTTCTTCCAGCAGGCAGTTTCCCGTATGATTTCTACAGATGACTAGGTTGATACTGGCAGAATGGTGGTGGCTTACTTTTGAGACAATTTAGGTGACAAGCCTGCTTAGGTTGAAGAGTTACAAATAATACAAATAATAAATTGTTAGCCATACTTATTTTGTCTTGTACGAACTCTTCATGACATCTGCATGTTAAAATGGTATAGAGCTGCACTACAGCTAGTGAGTGACAGAAAGAAAGAAACACAGACCAAATGTTTCTTTCCATGTGAAAAGCCAGAGAACAAGATTTTGAAACAAATACTTTCCATTAGGATATTCTCAGCCAGATGCTCCTGCCTTTTCTACAGCAGCAGTAAGGTTTGCCCCGATCACATTCATGGCAATGCAAGGTCCACCTGACAGCACCTGGGAAGATCACGGAGAACACACAAGAAAACGCCCCACATGTGCAGAACCTTAGTGTCTACTACAGTCACACGGCCTCTGCTGTGCTCCCGCAGACATCCCTCCGGCATCAGGCAATCCTACTGCAGCAGCATCCTGCTGCTGCAATAAAGTACCAGTAAAGGACAATAATGTATCCCCCTGGCTTCTGCCCAAAGTGCTCCTCTGCATTTGCAAAGGAGTAACATCTATGGGAAAAAATATGCAAGTCAAAGCTTTAAAAAAACGTTTCTTCGGCATTTTTGCATTAGAGGGTGCAACAGGAAGAGCTGGCAACCTCTAGACAGAGGAACCAGTCAGCATGGAGGCTCTGACCCTGCTGAAATCTGCAGGCCAGGATTTTACCCAGTCTAAACCTGACATGACTCTATAGAGAAGGGCTAAAAACCTTTCATGTGAAACTGCCTTCAAGGCTGAAGTTACAGCTGAAGAACAAGCAGAAATGGGGCAACAGCAGAGGGAACAGGCAAGATGCCTCTTATTTTTCTCTTAGTCTCACATCTGCTTCTGGTTTTGTATGAAGACAGAGGACTAGCATTGACTGGCAGTCATTCTCTCCTCTTGGGTCCAGCTGCCAACTCTCAGCAGGTCCTGCGTACCTCTGAGAGCCTGGGCATTAGCGATCACAGAGAGATGTTCTCAGAACCTTTCATTATGGGAATCCCAGTATTGTTCATGATACGGGGAAGAAGATCTATCACCATGGTCTTTTGTCTTCTCAATGCCTGAACCCCAAGTAAGTCCCTTCATTTGGTAACTACTTCTTGCAAATCTAAATCTAACAAGTAGCTTTGATTCACACTTTTTTGTTTGGCACATACAGAAGATAGCGTGAGAGTCCCTTAAAATATTCCTTAAAAATAGAAACATTGCTGGTTTAGTTCCATAGCGATTTCTTTATTGTTATTACAAAAAGGGGCCAGTTCAACAACAACACCAGATTGTTTGGTTTGTAACCACGATGGATAGCCGAGGTCTTCCTTTATTAGCTTTTGTGTCACTGCCCTCACACCCCGACAAGCTTTATCTGGAATGCCAGCGAGGGAGAGCACAAACCACACGAAAGTCTGAGCCCATCGAAAGGTGCTTCGGAGAAGAGCAGGCTGCAGGCAGGCAGGTTACTGAACTTGGACTGAGCCTCTGAGGCCCACACGTGCTCGTCTGCGTGATCAGAGCCTTGGTCTACACCGGGGGACATTCTGTGACTCACACTGCCAACATTTAATAGATGGTTCAGATAAGCCAGACATCATGACACCTCTTAAGCGTCTTAGGGACCTTGGGGAACATAACAAAGAAAATTAATTGAGCTGGACACCCAAAGAACAAACTTCCTTTTTCCCTCCTGGCTCCGTTTTCTCCCAAAAAAAGGAAATTGCAATTAAAGACCGCATTTATTGGCTGATACTGTACCTTGTTCCAATACAAAGCGTAGTGTTGCTTGGGTAGATCTGACGTATAATTTTACAAATAATACACCCAAGGCACAGGAGGAAATATATAAAAGGACTGTACTGCTGCTGGAAAGCACCCTATAGCCGGTTCCTGGAACAGAATAGGAAGGACTTCTGAGAAAAATTATCCATAATGCTACTTTTCACTGCTTTGTTCAAATACTAGGTCACATGCCACAAATCCAATGTTTCCTAACAGTTACATGGTAATATGCACTGAGGCATTAGACACCATGCCACATTTGTCATCGAGTTTGTTACGCAGACACGTATGCAAAGTGCACGTATTATGAAACCTGCAATACTGAGCGCAGGAACAGTGATGAAGCACACAGAGCCTGAACAACGAAACAACAAAAAACAATCAAAATATCTTGATGTGGGTAAAGTGGAAGACTAAAGCCTAGCAATACTGAATTTTGATTCTGTGCTTAGGAACTCTCAAATTAGATTAGGCTATGGAAACAACACAGGATGTCACTTGTAAGACTATTTGAGAGATGCAAGCATCTGCAGTAAGAGAAATTCATCTTACTTAAGGAAAATATACCAATGAGTTTGAGTAACAAAATTTTCTTTAAAATTGATTTTAAACAAGAGGGAAACAAGACAATCTAGGATGTCAACACATAGATCCTACTAGAGCCAACTAAGATTTCAGCCTGATTCTGGCCCTGCTGTAAGCATGTTGAGTTCAAGTACTCTATTCTGGACAAAGTTTGTTTCCATAAGCATCACTTAATTCCTGCAGGCAAAGGCATTGATTGATTTTCTGAGGTCTAAAAAGCATTCTTAGCATCTTGAGTAAACTGAAATCGTAAATGCCACATCCTCAGATGCCACACAAAACCAAATGAAGGACAGTGTACTTTGAAATGTAGGAAATGTAGGAACAGAAGACAGGCCTTGTGAATCAGCAGAAAGTTCTTGAGCAGAGACTCATGGGGAAGGAAGCCATGCTGCTTTGTTGCTCACAAGTAGCCAAAAAAGTGAAAGAATTACAGGAAATGGGTAAGAAGGGAAAAAAAAGAAAACCCACACAAATAAACATCATTGTGCAGTCATAAATACAAAATACACTTTAATCTTGAATGTTGCCTGTGCTCTCGGCCAGTCTATCTCAAAAACAGCGAAATTCTTAAGGATAGAAAAAGATAAAATGATGATTAGAAGTAGGAAGCAACTTCTCTGCAAGGGGAGGAAATTTCCAATCATAGAAAATCAGAGAAGGAAAGCATGAGGAACATCTACCGTATCACAAATGGCACTGAGAAGGTAAATAAGAAATAAGTATTCAACATTTCTTCCAGTATAAAGGCTGGGAGCAGTCAATGAAATTCTTAGGGAGTTGCCTTTAAGGCACATTTAACTGGAAGGCCTCAGCACAGGTCACTGTCAAAAAGGAGTCAGACAGATTAATGAAGGGCTCGTCCATCACAGGGATGCATCAAATCACAGCAATCGAATGATGAATCTGATAGAGCTTGTGGCTTATACCCTGTTCAGTGTTGGAAGCAGAAATCCCATCCTTTAATGTTATACTCCATTTCTTACAACTCTTTTCCTAAGCAACAGCTGTTAGCCACCAGAATCCTACTTTTTGGTCAAAAAAAAAAACAAACCCAAAACAAAAAAACAAAAACACCAAGACAGCTTTCCTTATCCCAGACTGAGGGAAAGTATGTCTCAGTGGTTTTTCACAACTGAGATTCACATTAAGTTTTCCATCAATGACCCAACAGTGAAACTCAGCATAAGCAATAATGAATAAGCTAAAATAAGAATCATTGTAAATAGTTCTGAAAATAAGAGCATCCCATGACAGTTCTTGAAAGCTCAGAGCAGCAGGCCAGAAATAACACAGGGCACAGGCTTAGGAAAGTTACTTCTGCATCCCTTCCTACTTCCTCCATGTCCAAAACTGGGGGCAGGGGGGAAAAAAAAACCACAAAACCCCAACGCCGCCCCCCCCCCCCCCCCAAGAATATCAGCTGGCAAAGCCCACATAACCCTGTATTTGAACCTTTCCCTTTGGAATATTTAGGCTACTGTACTCCTTCGAGGAAGAAGCTGAGGTAGATGAACAAAGTATGCTAGTACTGAAATGGAGTATTGACCTTCCCCTTGCAGAAAAGCCTTGAATGAGATTTATACTGCATAATTAACACATTTTAAGGGCATACGTAAGGGTAGGGAAAATAAGCCAGTTACATATATTCAAGAGAAAGGAGGACATGTGGACAGCTGTAGTGGCTGAAAGAGCAAATTAGACATGCACTAGCAGCACGGTACAATACCAGAAGCGGTACTCATCAGGGCTGCCTAGAAGGCTGCCCTGTGTCCCTGAGCAGGGCAGTAGCAGTGCCCGCTTGCCCTTGGAGATGTGCATTGCCTCTCCGCCACTTCTCTGCCATGCAGGGACTCCTCAGCAAGGCAAGACAGACAGACGGCTGAGCTGCATCGCAACAAGGAAGCCACAGTCACAATCTGTCCCTGTGGCAGCTGCTCAAACAGGACTATATTTGTTACACACAGCAGCATAAAATACATTTCAGCAAGAAGTGGCAGAATACATTTCTTTGAAACACCCAGAAAGCCTACTTGGAAAACTAAACAGTGCAATTGGTTCTAGTCCTGTATGAATTGCAGGGGCTTCGGTGCATTTTTGGGGCCATCAGTGCTCAATTCCTTCTCCTGGCATAGTTATACAAGGTTTAAGAAAGACACTCCTTAGAGCGGATGGGAAGCACCAACCACCTACATTTTCTATTCGTAAGCCCTCAGCCTCCGGACATCCTTCCACATGCTGGGAAGTTCGCAAGGCAAAACAACCACTTGGACACTCTCCCTCCTAACTATGCAACCCATCAGACAAGGGCATTATTAAAGATAATCCTTCTTACTAGCCAGTTGAACTCCTTCCCTGGTGGCAAGTTCATGGGGTTTCCAATTTCACAGCCTTCCCTGGGGTTATCTTTTGAGTCATCTAAGCCTAAAGGACCTCAGGCTGTAGCGAGTGAAGCAAGGCTCTTTGGTGCTAGCCTGTATAAAGCTCTTCAGCATAGCTGCCAGACCACTAGACTACAAACCTGCCACGTAGCAGCCTGGCACGGGGGCTCACGAGCCAAGTTGCATCCTGTAAGCCCAGCGATCTGCAGCACAGCATCAGAGCAAAATATCTCCCCTCCTGTACAATGACCCTATAATGTCTCTAGGAAGCAAGAATACTGTAGCTGAAGGACGATATCTTCAGCTGGTGCCAACTGGTACAGCTCTGCTGAAGTCAGTGGCACTACTCTAGTCTGTGCTAGCTGAAAAGCCAAAAGCCTCATAAATTTGCATATGTTACAAAGAGTTACCACAAGCTGAATGAAAGAGCAGGGGAGAGATTATTTTTCTCCTGGTCTATGGACAATTTGTCCCTTACGTAAGTCAGGTACCACCTTGAGAAGATACGCCTGATTGTATTTCTTGGACACTAACACAAGTTTCAGCATTCTCAGGAAGGGGATACTCCTACAGCAGAGCAGCACAGCCTGGGAGGGGATCCCTCGTTTTCAGTCTCCTCCTGTAAGAGATTGCAAGCTCACTGCTTTTTCTCTTTCGCTTGTTAAATCCTTAAGCCTCCAGCCCTGGGTTGAAATTCCCAGCATACGGAGAATCAGCCAAGATCAATTCAACAATCTCCCCCCTCCCCTCCTCTAGAATTACAGTTTTTGTATTCCTATTTTTTTCCCCAACTAGCAAAACTCTAGCCTTATTGGTTTACATAGTGTATTTACATGCACAAGATTTTCCGAGCGGAGTACTCAATGCATGCATGCTATCCACTTTACCAACTCCACAATTACCCCATGGGATGCTTTCTATTCATCTAGCCTGTTCCAGATAGAGCAAACATTTCAGCATCCTTGTCATACCTTAACATCAACACTGACATCAGACACAAACCAGTCAACCACCGCAATATCACCATTGGGCTGCTGAAGGAAAAAAAAAAAAAAACATACAAGGCGAGGGACTTTTTCCATTAAGATAATAAGAGAAAATGAGAGTCTGAATTCTGCATAACGTCATGCCAGTTTTCAAAACCCATGCTTTAAAAGCAGTTAATCCCTCCCTCTGGGATTAAATTTGTCCAAATGCCTGGCTGCTAAAAAGCCCTTAAATGAAACCATGAAAAATACAACTAGCTAACACTTCTGGGCTGTGGGCCTGTAAACAGTTGCAGTAACAATTCATCTTGTAACACCATATCTACAGTAGAGTAATTCATTACTAAAGTAGCCAAAGTCACCCTCAGATACACACCAAGATCTCCAAATCTCATTTATATGGAAAATGTCCTCGGTCGGTCTTTTAACTGGAATATCTAGGCTTTGGTAAACTTGTAAGATTTACAGTTTGTTGTTGTGTTGTTTTTTTTTTTTTTAAAAAAAAAGTCACCCTTGATTGATGATCCTGGAGCAAAGGCCGGAGGAGGCCAACAGAACAGAAACATAGCTTTGAGTGGGTATCAGACAAAATAGCCCCACCACTGTGCTCTCCATTCAGGCAGGAAGGGGGACAATCAAAATCTATTATTAACCCCAAAGTGATTAAGCACCATGAATGCATGCACGTACAAATATACACCAATACATGCACCCTCTTGTGTATATCCACCAATTACATCTGTTCTTACAGGAAAATATTAATGTACTGAGAAAGGAGCAGAAGTAAACAGGAACAGCCAAAAGATGGGAAATATCCTCTTAGGGTGGGTAGACAGATGCCAAAAAAAAAAAAAAAAAAAAAGAGGAGAAAAGCCATCTTTCTCGTGTGTGTGTATTCTTACAACTGATGTCTTGATTTGTTAGTTCTTACAGCTAATGTCTTGATTTTGAATCACCTATCTTGTAAGTGTCCATGCTTTTGTTGCTAAAACCCAATGGCCTGTCAGTATAAATCCACTTATTTCAGCAGTTATGACAACAGAAACAAGAGCCATAGTTTGCCAGATGAGCCAGATGAGATTTAAATAGAGTAAGTGGTTATGTTTGCAGAGGGAGGCCTTGCCTTTACAGAAGGCAGCAAACACAGACACTGTGCTGCTGCTTTACAGTTTGAGAAGCAATTTCATCCCTCTCCCCTTCTGTAATAAGACAGAAGCAATAGTTTCTGTATTTGCATCGCAAGTGTGTAAGCAAGGATAAATTAATTAATGTCTTCTGCTCCACGCACAGAGCTGGCCTAAGGTCCTAGGAGGTTTACTAATGCCAGACTTCCTGAAACGCTCCTGCAAGAGCACAAGTTTCCATCCAGGGTTGCAACTGTTAAAACATCTTTCCACTGCCCAACTGAGACAGCATCCAGAGCCAGCCGGAGCTTCTGTGTTCAAGGCTGACCCCTGTAGGATTGTCCTAAATTAATTATTTTTTGAACTAGAATACCACCAGGGTTCGTTTAACGTTTCAACCCGATACAACTGTTAGTAAACTTCCAACAATTAATGCCACACCACGTTAAAAATACAGGCTGTAACTCGGGTTTCAGCTAGCCCAGGTTCAGTGTTCAGACAGTGGATTATATGAGAACTTAAGAAACATCTGTTACCACGTTTTCTCCACATATCTGCCTGGACAGTGAGTTCAAGCCAGTTCTCCACTGTCTACTTATTAAGTGAAATCAATTGATTTTTCTGAAGACCCAGATCGTCTCCCTAAAGCCCATTCCTCCACATTTTAAATGGCTTTCATGGCTCAGCTCTGACTCTCTCCAGACATGAGAACTAGAGCCAGGTTTAAATATCTAACGCTGCTGCTATCCCTACAAATACAACATTGCCTTTCTGGTCCATATCCCTCCCTCATCTCACCAGTATCTTCTACCAGCTCACCATGTTAAATAGCATAAGGCAGAGACAGATGCCACCAAGCCTTTACCAGAAACAAACCTTCTCAGAAGGACGATTATCATTTGGCCACATATAATCAATGTGACGAGCACTGAGTTGTTGGGGTTTGGTTGGGTGGTTTGGGTTTTTTTTTTTTGCATCATTCCAGGTTTTCTAGTCACCCAAATGAGGTTATGGCAAATCTTAAAGGTGCCTAAATATGTTGTATTAATACTATTTGCCAAAGTTGTGATCTCACTAAAGATTTATAAGGTTTGTTAGACATGATCTGTTTTTCTTAAAACCACTGGAATTCATAGAAAGCTCAAGTAGCATAATGCAACTACTAATCTATCCAGATCCTTCCACACTTGTAAGTATAAATTATTTGCCTTTTTTGGTTTAAAATATCTAACTTGAATTTACAATGACATTTAGCAAGAGAATGCTAGATGTTGGCTGCCCTTGTAAGTAATGGGGGGAAAAAAATCATATTATAATTTCCTAATGAAAACTCTTCATATTCAGAATAAGTTCTTTTGACATAAAACCAGCTTGTATTAGTGCTGTCAAAGTACGGGTGACCAGAAATACCAATCAGCAAGGGGGATCTTATCCATTAAAATATTTTTTTCCCATTGATTTCAACTTTGCTGGGACTTCAACTTTCATATCTCTACCAGAGATTCAATCGCTATATTCATATTGGCCTTCACTTAATAAAATATTTATACATGCTTTCAGGCTCACTGACTTAATTCTCTTTTGAATACGGGCTACAAAAAGGAAATTTCTGTGACTAAATGCTACTTGGACAGGATGATCTTAAAGGTCTTTTCCAACCTAAATGATTCTATACCCTTTCTAGTGTCAGGAAACTTCTGCACACAAACAAAACAGTTGTAAAAGATTGGGAAGAGTGCTATGAATTAAACCAAATTACATAGAGATGCCAGTTCCCATTGAAGAAGAGGGAGTTTCTGAA
The DNA here is from genome assembly GCF_030463565.1 of Pelecanus crispus. Classification (NCBI taxonomy): domain Eukaryota; kingdom Metazoa; phylum Chordata; class Aves; order Pelecaniformes; family Pelecanidae; genus Pelecanus; species Pelecanus crispus. The sequence goes on along the minus strand of NC_134643.1, from coordinate 83,941,079 downwards.
GGCCTCCACTAGGAAGTGTAGTCCCCAAGACTGAAGTCTTGGTCCATAGAGGTTCATTACACTGCGCCAAGGGGAGACAGGATTTTACCTTAAATATTTATTCCATTTTCTTAACCACTTTTGAAAAAGAAAGGTTGTGTATGGATGAGACTTCTTTTTAGCTCGTTTTTCTAATGCCCACCAAGAAACAACTCTAATAATAAGCAGATCGTTAAGACAAAGTCACGTGTTTATCTTTCTGAAACGCTGATTTACCCTAGTACAAAACAGAGCATGTTACTCATTGTGGAGGACAATTAAGTCGCAGAAACATTCACTGCTCACTGGGAACAATTGGCACCATTATGTGACCAACAAATCTATGTCTTATGTGCATTCCCCACCAGCCCCCTTTTTTTCCTGCAGTCATCTAATGGGGGGGGGGGGGGGGGCGCTCAGATTGTGAAATTTGCCTCTAGCTCCTGGTTTTTGCTCACATATTGGGATACAGTACATATCCTAAAATCACAAGGCTAATACAAGAACTGGGAAATTCTAGAATAATAATTGGTTCTCTCATATGCCTTTTGATTTTTTTCTGACATACAAGATTAGCATTTACAAGATTTTCTTCACAAACATGAACGCTAGAGATTTACTTCAAGATGAAAAACAAAGCTGAGATATTCACCGAAACTCCCAATCCCCATATTTCGCATTCAAATAAATGATAAAACCCTCCAAATACTGTAAGATTCCAAAATAACATCAGGCAAGTTGACAATGCAGATGCAGGGATGGAGGGAGGGAGATGTCTCCCACTGGACTGTTCCAAAAATTCTGGAATTTTATATAAATTACATTACAAATTAACAATACCCTCTAAGTTTAACTTGAGCATTCTGTTTTAACAAAGAGACATGGGTCAAGTGGTCCAATTTTTTTTCCATTTGGAGTGGGACACAAACTGTGCAAAAACTGCATTCTAATAAAAGTCTAGTTTTTGAACAGTTGAGAGCTACATTAGATCACTTTTTTGCAAGCCCATTTCCAAAGATTTTATCTTTAGAACAACAATAACAAAAAAGACTGTATCTTGCTTATCTATATTTGATTGTTTGACATAATACTGGTCATAAATTGTTCTGAAAACAAGAAACAGTTAAAAATTATGCTTACTTTCTGTATCAAACAAAAATAATCAGAACATATTCTTTTTTCCTTCCCTTACATAGCAGAAAAATGCATGGTATTTAAAAGGAACAGCACCTGAGGATTTATGCAAGCATGGATAGATCTGTATTTTTTTGTTTATTTGCTTTTTACTTTTGTTCACATCCTTCTTCCGTTTCACAGCACAGACTCAGCACCCTCCTTGCTGGCTTTGAAGGTAAGTGTTGAAACAGTTCTGGAAAAACTCACGTCCAAACACATATACAATGCCGAGCTACTGATCCCAGCAGTCTGACATGCTTTCTGGAAGGTGAGATTTAAGCATGGATATATAGAGATTTCAGGAAGGTCAGGGCAGATTTTGTAGCATATACAAGACAGGAAAAAGTCAAGTTTAATCTTAACCTAGTGGGCTGAGAGAAGAGTACACCCACCTTTTGGTCTTGGTGTTTGGGTTAATTACCATGGTGCTTGCAATGTCTTTCTTGCTCTTTCCCATTTCACGTTTCAACACAGGGCGTGAAATCATCTTCCCTCAAATCCCAGTCAGAAAATGAACACTGAAGGTTTCCAAAGTTTAACGCACCTTCAGCCACTTTACTTTAATACAGACTATTTAATTAACATGCTGTGACATACGTTCTTCTACATACATTAATCATTCCATGTACTACTCTGTTTTTTCTCTCCTTCCCCCATTTGAGAAAATACATCCCAGGTCATGTCATCACTTTCAGACTCTCAGGAGAACAGGAAGGCAGATGCTCAGTAGGTAGTATTATAACAGGTGTCACTACTAATTGCATAAATTTTATAGCAATTACAGTGAGAGCAGAAGTGCCAAAACTGATTCCAGGGAGCTTTTTTCCTCACCTATAAGTAGTAAACATCCACTACTTTAGTTAACAGCGGAGGCCAAATAAATTAATTCCTTCTTTAACATATAGAACTATCAATTACTTTATACAGGACAATGGCAAAAATTGAGTAACTTCTCTGTAAGTAAAAAAAATTGAAAACTTCTTTTGTCTATTGTAAAGCATATCATAGTATAGGCATTTCTTTCAGGAAAACAGCCAAAAAAAAAAAAAAACCCAAACCTTTACATTATCTAAAACACTGCACTTTACATCAGAAGCACAGCCACATCTCATTTATTAAAAGACAACATGAAACTTAATTCTTATAAGCACATACTGATTCTCTTGCAGACTCAAAAGCGTTGAGCCAATTACATATAACTAGAAGTGGAAACACATCCTGCAGCAAGTGTTTTATTTATAAAGGGGAAAAAAAAAGACTTCCATTACAGACCCCCTAGGAGTGCCTACAAGACCACTCACAGACCAACATCCCATTATGTTAAACACTGTATAAACACAGGATAAAAAAAAAACTCTGTCCAAACCCAAAGCATCAGTAGGAAGACAACAGAAGGAACACTTGAGCGAGGTAGCTATGCTGAAAAAAAATTACGACTCATTAAGTCGACTTTAGCATGGTTTGGGAGTTTACTAGCTTTACAAGTAAATTAAGCTTTAAATATTTTAACACTACTTTTAGCTAGTTGCAGCTTCATAGTCTAAAATTTGTAACTCAAGTTAGAGCAAAAAGGCCTGTTTAGAGAAGACAAACCAAATAAAGTGTTCTTCAAAGAAAAGCTGAAAAGCACTGAAGCCTGAATGTCCAATAACTAGAACTAGTGCAAATCAGACTAGCATCAGTAAGCCCATGTTTGTCATTTTGTAGTAAAACTTGGATTTAGTCCCTCCAGAGACTTGAAATTAAAAACATCTGGCTGCCATATTTGTTAAGTAACAGGAGGCAACTTGTAAGCCATGTTTGTATGTATGAAGCTCTGTGTTACCATTAAACTACAGAAGGGCTCTGTCCTGAAGCGGTAGTTCCCAGGCACTGAAGTGCATGCTGAGCTCCTGCCCATGGCTCCTCCAAATCTCTCGGCTCCTAGTTGGTGGCTGGGATTTAACAGCACTGGAAACTAAAATTTCCTAAAGGGATGTACCTTAAGCCTGGTTTAAACTTTACTTATATACATATTTTTAACATATATTTAATTGTTTGGCCAGTTTTAACCAAATTATGTTCTTAGGTGTTTAATGAATATTAGCAGCCTCACATGGGTGGGGGGAAATACTGGAAAAGGAAAAACTGAAGCAGCCACTCAGCAGTTATCATCATTGCCTCAACTACAAACCAGTAGGTGCTTTTTCCCTCGTGGTAGTTTGTAAAGACAGGAGGGAGTGGGAAGTCCCTGCTCTGTGGGGTGGCTTAGGTGACAGCGGGAGAGGTGAAACGTGGAGGTCAGAGAGGGGGGAAAGAGAAGCTGTGGGTTATTACAGCAGGAACGAGATGCAGGGGCAGAGAGTACAGATCTGTAGGAAATTTAACTCTGCTACTCCTGCTGTTCACAAAACTATTTATGTATGAATAGGTGTATTTTTTTAACGTTCCATTTGGAAGATCTGACACGGGATTTACAAAGTTCCTGTCCTGCGTCCTGATCAAAAGGACAGTGCAGAAGCTCGAACCCTGGCAATTCCTGTTAGACCTGTAAAACTCCACAATCTGGTGATAACAGAGATAACTGGGAAACAACATTTTTGCCATTTAGAAAATTCTTAATTTCCAAACAGTTTTCATCCCAGTCTGGGAGACTTCCTAGATGTTCCACAACAGCCTAATCAAGCAGCGCACTGAAAAACAAGGGACTCGGGCAAGGGGATAGATAGGCTGATACCTAAGCCAGAGGTATCACAGGCACAACATATTTTCCAATGAACTAGCATTTTCCAATGTCAATGCTGGAAAGCCTCTGACCAGCTGTACTGAAAACTCAGGAACCACAGCTGTGGTCAAACAGTGCCCCTCCTCATCAATTAATTTGCCTAACGGGTAATGCACCAGGAGAACAAGGAGGCTGTTTGAAGGACTCTCGGTGGGGACAAAGGAAGGCTTGTGAACTTACCCAGAAACGTCACTCGGCCACGCCGGAAGATAAATCTGACAAGGATGTTCTGGGCAGAATAATGCTCAAAACAGTTTGCAGTCTGGTTTTATCTGGTCGTTGCTGAACAGTACAGGAGCTGAGCAGTTCAGTGGCATAAAAGAATGTATATACTACTCACATCATTTATCCTGATAAAGATTAAAATTGTGATGGCAGGCTAATCTGCTACAGACCACCACCTTATCAGGGTGCCCATAAGGAGCAGAACAGGACTTTGATGGTATCTTGGCTGCAGGACTGCCAAGGGCATGGCCAAGGATGCTGACCAATATTGGTTCACTATTTTGTGTGCTTCTCCTGTCTACAGGTAACTTCTGTCTCTTGTCTTTTACATACACTGTAAACTATGTGGAGCTGGCACCTTATTGTTATTCTCAAGTTTGTACAGCACTTAGCAAAGTAGGGACCAGGTCCACCACTCTGCATTACAAATAGCATCAGCACCACACCAGAAAAAAAAAAAAAAACCCAACACAAACTACCAGATCAAAACTGAGCTCTACCACATCGACTGAACAAGTTTAATCCTATGGAATGGAGGGAAGGTAAAGCCTTTGCAAGTGATGAAAGACACATTCATATCTAGGCTAGAGTTTACAGCCATCAAGGAGCTAATCACACAACTGATGTAAATCCTAGTCTAGACAAAGCTTTGTACACTGAAAGGGGTAAAAATGTAGTGCAATAGCATGGAAGACAGCTTCGCACCCTTCTGTAATGAAGGCTGAGATACTTTCCACTAAGGCTAGAGGAGATTTTAAGCACCCAAGATTCATGCTGACTTACAGTGTCTTAAAGTTTCACTGTGCATTTTAAGCACACAGTCTAAGTTCAAAACCCCTCAGGTATGGATCTACCAAACCCACACCAGTTATTTACAAAGGTCATTTTGCATATTTGGGTCCCAACTGATGCCAGCGTTTATGTTAGCTACTGCACAACAGTGAGAATATGATGGTCCTCAGCCCTGTTTTCTAGAATTCCTTCACAACCTCGTGCACCAGGTTGGGCAGTCCCCTGATTCTTGCTCTCTCCAACTATTTTAACCAATCTGCACATCCTGTGATGTCTCGGATGGAAAATAAGAGAAAACAGTGTTGCACTAGGGGAGAAGAAGAAGAGCGGCAGATTAAGAGAAACAAGCATGCAGCCAAGGCACTGCATGCCCCACAGTCACTGCCAAGAAGCCAGAGACTCCGAAATCTCCAGCCAGGGTGAAACGAGCGCCGTGAAAAATTACTTTGGAAAACACACACATCTGTACAAAATAGTAATTTTTTTAAAAAAATCATTGTTCACTGAAAGGTAAGGTTGCGCAGCAATAACTTGTTCTCAGTGCTAATCATGGTTAAAGAAATCTCCAGAAACCAGGGACTAATGAGGTAAGGCAGTACAAATGCAAACTGCTGAGAAGCGAGAAACGCAGAGTTGACTGCTTTGTGAGGAGGTGGATACCTTAAATCAGTCCTGCTCAACGCAAGGCAGGAATAAATCTAAACTTCTATTGCTGTTGTTACAGAGGCTGCCTAGCAATTCTTTCCAGCCTTCAGAATAGACCATTTCTACCACAATAAGCTAGGAGGACAGAGCAGGAGGCAGCGCAGTCAGCACCGCAGTGAGTACAGCCCCGAGCTCCCCAGCTGGCCAGTGAGCTGGGTCCAGCTGTATTCTCCGTCAGAGGGAATAATGAGAGGAGGCTGGCGAGGAGGAACAAGGGGGTGTGTATCTTCCAAAATGCAAACACACTGTGTTTCAGTGGGGAGTTTTGTTCTGAGGACTTTCATCTGTCAGATGCCGTGACTTTTCTCCCTGCCTCCCTGGCTTTCCTACTCCTCAGCATGTGTATTACTCTTCTGCAACTTCTGCTGCTATAGAACCAGTCTTGCTGTGGTAATTATCTTGGCAGATCTTCAGATACAAGGAAAACATCCTTTCTCGCAGGCACAAGCCCCTGCAACGTCATGAGATCAACTACAGCAAGGGCCAGATTAAATCTGAGGTTTATTAATACCGATTTTGGGCAAAGCCTCTACCCAATATACAATACTAACTTTCCAGCTCAGGACAAGTCAGGATGGCGTTGCTCTGAAGCACAACTGTATTTGCTATAACCCCAGATCAGATGCCAGTATACTAAAATAAAAATGTCTTTGAACTTTTAAATTTATTTCCCTAGATTTATTTTCAGTACTGATTCAACACTGATACTAGTATCACCGTGATAAGGGAAGGCAAGTTACATTATTCTAACTGCAAATACAATTCAAAATGTTTGTCTCTGGGAAATGTTTTCTATGCACTTTTAAGTACGGAGACTCAAAATGACAAGAACACACCTGGATTTGCATCCAGCGGGAAAGTACCTACTGGGCGGCTGCTATCTGTGCTGAAGAGCCCTTGAAATGAAAACAAACCAACCACAAACCACAGTAACGGGAAGGCTGTCACTTCTGGATTCAACCATAGAAATTAAATATAATAGGAGAAAAGAAATATTGGCTTTATTCCCGTACACAAAAAGTAAATCATCTGCAGACAGCATGACATTCCTCTCCTCCCCTTCATCCCAAACCAGATATCAGATCTATGGGAGTGAGTATACAGAAACTTTCCCACCTTTTGACAATGCAACTTAAAAAAGAAAGAAAGGAAAGAAAGGGGGGGGGGGGGGGGGGGGGGGGAAGAACAGCTCTATATGCTTTGGAGACTATACATATCTATTAAATACATGATAAAATTATCTACAAAATTTAACAGCTTCCTGAAGTTAAATAACAAAATATGTAATCTCAGCAATACCAGGAATCTCAGTTCAGCTGTAAATTTCCACAGGTTCCTTGGAGAAACTGGGGAGGGGGGTCCGCATAGAAGGTCTTTTGTGAACTTTTAGAGAGAGAGAGAGAGAGAGAGAGAGAAGTCTGAGGACTGAAATATTCTCAGTTTCCCGACCTGGTATCTCAAGCTGGACACCTAAAAAATATTAAGACTCATTACCCCTTAAGTCTCCCACCCTGGGCTCAGCAGCTCCTCGGGAAGCACAGTCCCCCCACTCTGTCCCCCTGACTGACCCAGGTTGTAGCAGCCAAGGCAAGGCAAAGAGTTGCCCCCTCTCAGATACGCCGCCACAGACTTTTAAAGAACCAGAACATATTAAATGGCAAACAAACTAGTAATAACATCCATCACAAGTATCACATAATTGGGGGTTTTTTTAGCTTTGTTTTTGCATTGTCTAATCCCAGGCTTGAGCCCACGTTCTGTGAAGCCTAGGTAGAATCAAGCACTTGAACAACACATATTTGCAAGTGTCCATTCCTATTTAGATCCCGAAATGAATGACCTTGAATTAGAAGCGAAGACTTTTTGAAATGCACATTTCTAATCCAGGTACTCAGATGGGATGTGGCACCTTCCTAAAAGCTTTGCTACCAAGTGGCAGCTGAGCACTGGAAAACCCAGCTTTTACACATTCATTAGCTCTGTGGTCAGAAAAGAATAGTTGTGTACTCAGCTCTCACAGCCTTCTGAAGAATATGTTCCAGTCCTCCAGAGCTCTGGTATCTGGCAAATTTTCAATACCGCATACTTGCTGTCTATCCTAGTGTGCTCCAGGATAATGCTGAATTATGAACCCAGCCCTTTGCACAAAGTGTTCCCATATTCTTTCCAAAAGACTTCCCTCCTCCACCCAGAAAGTTAAAGAAGCGATTCAAGCCCCGCTGTGGAAATACCAAGTTTGTGTTTTAGCTAAGAGGAGTGCAAAGCAGGGAGAACAGAGGTTTACAGAGAAAGAAGGGACAAGCCAGCAGCCCTGATGAGAAGTTAGAGCAGGGAGGGTGCCGAGGTCACATGGAAAAAAGCTGTGCCTCTCATCCTTTCCATGTAAAGAACTGAGAGTGAAATGATCAGGAAATGACAGTGCTCACGTCAGAGATGAGCAAGAGAAGCATGAGTCTGGACGAAGCAAAAGAACTCAAGGTAAGCAAGTATGCAATAACTAGGTTAAAAAAATAGATTTAAAAAAAAAAAATCAGATGGATCAACAATCAGATGGACATTTCCCACAGTGCTGCCTCTTACAGGTAGAGTGATACTTGCTATGCCCTAAACTGCAATCTCAAGCGATTAACAGCTTGGGATCAACATGGGATATTTTTTTAATCTCAAAAGATACCTGGTCGCCACCTGCTAGCTGGGCTGGCCCATTCTTCTCTAGCATCTCTGCACAGGAGATAGTTTGAAGGATGCAACAGGTGATTAAGTCAAGAGCGTGAGCAAGAAAAGGTTTTCCTAAGGAAATTATTCAGCTGGAAGGGAGAGGGGCCAGCCCTCCGCAAACCCCCCTCCCAGCCCTTGCAGGCCAGCCAGCGCAAGGAAGCAAGGCACCACACAGAGCCAGCCTCAGACGCCTGTTACCGGCACGTGACGGAGCAGCATCTTGCACAGTATCAGGCCATTCATGCAGGATAAAAGGGTGCCATTCTGCAAGGTAAACATATAGGTGATCTCTTCAGTTCAAGGTTGAGCCGTGGTAATTCCACTGTTGCTGCTCATGCCACACTTGATATATCAGAAACCAATTTCCATTCCTGTCTGTCTAGCATCTTTTATGATTATTGAAGGCACAAAGGTAATTTTAAAGAAAATCAAACACCCCTTTCTGGTTATTTTCCGTGACTTGCTTTGGAATAAAGACACTTGGTTTAACAATTTACGTTAAGCATTAGCACTCCTCTTAGCACTTAATTTCAAGTTTAGATGCTTAAATACAGATATCTACACACCTGACTCACTGCTGAGCAGTTATAAAAGGGCTTTATTTTTAATGAGAACAAAGCCCTGGAAGTTAAGGACACTGAGAACATCTGAGAATTACAGCTTAAGTCAACACTACACTCCGAAACTGAACAAAATCAACCCTTTCTTGCTTTATATATAGCTGACTGGTTAGCAATTCCAGCCAAACATTTTCTCAAGTTTCCAGGATGAGTCATACCAAACATTGGTTAGCTTCATGGCAACAAGTTCGTATGCAACTAATGGAAGGTAAAAACAAAATAATAAAAAAAATGCAAGTCTGCAGTATTTATGTATGATCTGTATCTGCTCTCTAATGTGGTATAAAGTCTGCCACATCCAGTTATTATTTACTGGACATGGCAGATTTTATACCACATTAGAGAGCATACCTAGACAAGCAGAACTGAGGTTTATTTCATGTGTAGTTGTGTTCACGTTCAGATACATGATAGGTTATTAGCAATTTTTAGGAACAAGTTGACTTACTATAAATCAAACTCTAGTATCAATGCAGCTAGCAAGGAACCATACAAAGCACAGATACAAGCAAGATCATGGTATTCCATTAGGAAGGTGATTTATTGCTTGGCATTTCTTCAAGTTTTGGGGACATCAGTAGACTAGAGTCACATGCCAATTTCGAGACACACCTCACAGTCTGCCTCTGCCTACTGGCATTTGAAGACTGGTTGTTAAAGTTAAAAACTCTACTCCTCTTTTCCCCAAGGCACTCTAAAAGGTCTACTGCTTCTGGGTTTTTTTCTAGCTACATATTATCCCGGTTTGGGTCTACTTTACTTCAATCCCCTATCCTCTGTATAGTCTGGAGAGACTACCTCTCCCTCCTCCAGAAGGAGTCTTCACAGGCTTTATTAAGCAGCTATAATCTTTTGGGAAAATAAGAATATTTAGTCCTGAGAAAGCATGCATTCAGGTATCTCAAAAGATTTCTGAAGAGCACATAATTCCCCCCTTGTTTAATTATACTGATGATTAACATTTCTCTTCTTCAGTTTGGAGTCAAAATCAATTGCCTTCTAATGAGACTTCTCCAGAGTCAGGTTTTTCTTACACACTTTGGCTTTAGAGCACTAAACCTGAAACTCCTAAAAGAGTTTACAACTTTTTTGGAAATATTCACTGCTTACTCTGAGAACCAGCCTCCCTTGCAGTGATTTAGAGATAGAACTCATTCGTTCCTTCACACCTCCATACCACAAGATTCATTCTAAGAAAACCCAACAGTGATTTAAAGCCTGAAAGCCACAAGGCTGCTTTGATCAACTGCAAAACTGAAGTCACCTGTTATTACCCTGACCTAAGGCAATGAGTTGCTCACAGAGGAGAAAAATTGGTATTACTTATTATCTCAAAAGGGTCAACAAAAGCTATAGATCCAACACATCGTTCGAGCAGTAATATCTGATATTATGGCTATGCAAATATAGTACAAATATAACTTCAAATTTAGTAGTGAGCTGAATAAGATAACATCTTAAATCAAAACCAAAGGATTTTAATTATGGCAGTGCAAAAAGAATCAAAATAATATGATGATGCTTATTTACCACATCTTTAAGTTCTCAGGTGGAGATTTATTTCAGAAAATATTACCTAAAAAAGACTTAAAATTTAGAGAAACTAACTCTGCCCCCTTGAGAAGTATGCAGAATATCCAAAAATGCACATACCAAGCCCCATTTCTAAGGAGGCTTTCAATCTTTATTTCATGACTTGATAGGTATGGAAGAGATTATTTTCAATTGTGCTCTATCTTGATCCTTGTTTTCATCCCCCAGTTTCATCTGAGGTTTCATCTAGGAGGTTGTGGCACTGACTAAGAGAAACTACAGTTGGTAGTGGCCAGCAAAGTTAAATTCAACTATGAGCTGATCAAGCAAACATAAGACCTATGTTTTTTCTCTACTATAAGAAATTTTCACAAGTTATATCAACATAAGTAGAGTAATGGCTATGCCTTTAAAGAAAGGTTTTCAGTGTGACATAACACAAGCTGAAGTTGAGATGGGAAGAAATACAATGCCATGACTTTAAAAATGTACCTTACTCTTTGAAAGCCTAGCCTTCCTATGGAAATAAGCCTTCCTGAGTGACACCACAGGGCGTGTGCTGGCCCAGATTTCTTCAGGAGGGTTTCATTAATCATCATGTAATTAACGATGATTTGGGGAGCAGCTGGAGAAATGTGCGCCCATCATTTCAAGGCAGTATGATTCATAGAGAGAAATGCGGAAGAATAGTTGTAAGATATTAAAAAATAGCCCTCCTTTCCTTTACTCACCACGTCTTGAGAGGACGCTCCCTAGCCCCTAACGGTATCACACAGAAAAGGGAAAGTGTGTTCAGCAACCTGTTCATACTGAAAATTCTCGCTTTGCTTCTGGATTTCATGTAAATACAGCCCTGTTTGGGCACTCACTGAAAGAAGACTAGGCAATCAGCACAAATTTGGTGTGACCTCCCTCTTCTACATTTAATCACAACATCCAGTGTTTCCTCATCTTGGCTTTTGCCTCTCTTCTATATATTCTAAGAGCAGGCCCCAGGATATGAGGTATACCTTTCCCATGCTATTTCTTAAACTCTAATCTTTTTTTCAAGAAAGGGAGTTGTTTTTTCCATTTTACAATGCTTGAAATGCACAGGCAGATTGTAGCAGCCTTATTTCTTACCCATTCTCTTGAAGATACAGATTGGTTTGCCTCAAGCAGGTCTTGATGATCTATGCTTCTCTGTTTCCATCACTGAAATAAATAGATAGATGTCCAAGTAAGCACAGGCACCAAAATAATCCAAGTAGATAAATCTCAACTCCCAAGAACACATCTATCACCTGTACAAAGACTCCTGCAACAGCTTCCCAGCTGATTCACGTTTGACAACAACAACTGAGAGTGGTCAAATGTTCTGAACTGCTGAGGACAGTGAGGGTATCCACAGTGTCATGCTTTTCAGTAGCAGCTGTAGCAAAATAAATTACATAACGTGTTGCCTAGGCTAGCTGGATGCCTGCACACAATACTTTGCCCTCCACTCTCACAACATTAAAAAAAAATAAAATGGCAACACTGCATGACATTGGCATTATTTTCCAAAGCCTGAGAAGATACATGAGTACCTCCTGGTAATTTCAGAGACAAATGCTCATCTGCACTTTTAAAGATGGGTCCACTAGAAGCACATTTCAGGTCCTCGTCAGCTGATTTTCAGGTGCAACATAATGTAAAGTAAGTGACATGGTTAGATGCCTTCCTTATGTAAAAAGATAAGCTGCAACCCAACACCACATTGGCAATTAAAGTCCTGTTAAGAGTTTTCCTTCGAATGATAATAACAGGCCTCCTATGACACTGGCTGGGATGATCTATACGCTGTGGTATAAAGCAGCAGTTCCCATTGTTCTTGGGACCATGAACGTTGTTCCAGGTCTGCAGGAAAGATTTTGCAAAGTAAACAAAGAGATGCTGATGGAAAGGGGAAGTGATTTTTCACAGGCTTTCTAAGCTGTGAAGCAATCTGCAGCATGATCAGAAGGAAATGACCACAGACCTCATGATGACACTAAGAGTCTGTAACTAGAAATATTTGAAAAACCCTATTCTTGCTCATTTGATCATCTCACAGAAAATATTAAAGTCGATGACTTCACTAGAACGGAAAAAAATAAACAGTTCATTTGGAAATACAGTTCCATAACACTTTTTCTCAGAGACCTCAAGTGACTTCTTCAGGGCTGACAGGTTCAAAGGAACAATATTCACCACTCCTGCAACTTCTCCTATTCAGCACTCTTTCCTCCTCAGTTCTCAAGACAGAATTAGAAGAAACTGAAGGGAGAAAAGGAAAAGAACTGAGAAAATATGAGAAGAATTTGAGAACTGAATAGGAGTGGGGAGGGTAAGGAGTAAGAGAGAGAAAAAGAAATTAATAGAATAAAACACAAATCTCCATCCTAGAAGCAGCTTTTTTTGATCCACACACTCAAAGCTATGTGTAGTTGCTTTCATTACCAAAGAGTGGTTTGCAAGCTTAAAATAAAATCCATGTGTTTGCAAAACAAAGAAGTTAAGATCAGTACTGGAAAACAGAGTCAGCCTTATCTAGTCCATCATTAATTAAACCTGAGCTGGAATATCTATTCAGATCAGCTCCCTTGGATGAGTGCTATTTCAGAATTAAAAAAGAAGACTTAACTTCACCTGCAAGTGCTGTGTAGCTACCCAGAAATAAAGCCCTCTCCTTTTCAGACAGAGTGCTTAGGTAGGAGGTTACTCTGCAATAGCTAATCTAGAATAGCTGCTAGGAAATTAAGTCAAGCTAATTTTCAATGAGGCTAGAGCTTATAGAGCCTTTTTGTGTACTGTAACAGTTCCTAATATTAAACCTTTACTGCTAAAAATGAAAGGTAGCGTCTGATATTTTTTATTATTTTCATGTAGGATTTTTTTGTTGGTTTAGTATAATTTTTTTGTTCTTGGCACTTGCATAAAGAAAGGTTATTTTCTTTCTAAGAAGACAGTGGAAAGAATCTCCTAGAACACGCCTGCATAACTGAAAAATTGGGGGAAAATATCCCCACTTTCTCCATTGTTAAACATTACTTTTCATGCTTTCTTAAATTGAATGAAAGTTAAAACCCCAGCATTTTAAAGCTCAGTCACATAACTCTAATGTTCCTAGTTGGGTGTGAAAAATATTTATACATACAAAAGGATTTATAAACACGTTTAACTGAGATTCTGCCGGGGTGTTCAGACTGTTTTGCATCAGAAATTTAAATTGTAAAATTCTTAATGTAACCATGAATCTCAGATTAATAATAATGTCTTGACAATGTCCCAGTCAGCCACCTAGCAGCACCAAGAAGAAAAGCCTGAGTATCTCCCTAACCTGTGCTGTGTGGCTCTCCATGAGTTGGATCATGTGTGAGAGGGACACTGGGACTGCCAGGGGAATTTGGGGAAAACACCTGGAAATCCACCTCTGGCTGCCCCAGCAGAGCATCCCAGCAGCCCTTCCACAGAGTGGTTCTGGGGGAAACGCAGGTGAATTTGCACTGCAGGCTGCGGGATGTCAACACCCAGGAAAGGGATGGAAAGGAAGACTGGAGAGAAAGGAAGAAGCAGAGGGAGCGCGGGGACTGGCAGACCCGACAACAGCGTTGGGAGCCCTACATGACAAAATGTGAACCAAACACCTCCACCGTGCCACCACTGCCTCCCAGTCCACATCCCCTGAACTTTCTCCTCTTGACTTGGTCAAACAAATAGATGTAGCCAACACGTGCAGCTCAAGCCAAGCAGATGCAGTGAACGTGTTGACTACCATGAAGAGACCCATGAAAGATTACGGAGCTCCTCATGGGAACAGAATAAAGACCAGAAATATTTTCAGAACTGGGACCATAGCTAGTAAGCATGTTTAAGGGGCATTAGGACAATGCCCTTAATACAATGCTTTAACTTTTGGTCAGCCCTGAAGTGGTCAGGCAGTTGGACTAGATAATTGTTGTAGGTCCCTTCCAACTGAACTATTCTATTGTGTTCTATTCTGATCACTGATTTTGAAAGGGGACAGGGGGGAAGCCTCCAGAAAGACTACTAAATACAGGCAAATATTAGCTCTTGGTAAAGCACTAGTTTGAGTAGCCATGCCACTGGGGCCTCTGCACACCACTGAGTAAACCACTTTCTGATCCATTCTGCTAGTAGACTGAGATACACACTAGTACCTGATACACAGAGTAGCGTTCACTTTTTAACTGAAATACTATTAAATGTATGCAGGTGGTTCCTCATCACTCCAGCAGCATAAAAGTGCTAGAGAGTAGCCCTCAGGCAGCAGCACTTGGAAGAAATCCCAGATGTTTTACAAGCTGCATGTATATGACTTATTTCTTCCACTGGACATACAGATGAAAACCAGGGACAGCTTAGCATGAAGTACAGAATAAACGTGCAAGAGGGTAGATACCACCAGTTTATGCCAGCCATTCACATCAGGGGAAGCTTTTCTGTGTAGAGCAACAATTTAATTTATTCTAAACGGCGCCTCGTCAGGCTTCCAGTCAAGGGCTATGATTTAGAGTCAGTCACCTTTGGTGGACATTGGCACCTGCCCATCAGAATAATGAGAAAACACACTGTGGCCTTTGTTTTCTTGGCTGTGAGACACAGACCTTGAGCCATCTCACTCTTCTCTGACGCTACCTGTATTTCTCCCTCATGCACTTGGAAAGCCAAGATTTTTTTCCAGTTCATTCCACAAATGTCCTAGACAAGCCTTGGTGGCCTGATTTTTAATCTGACATCTAGAAAGGTCACCACACACGCTATAGTGCTATATTCTAGCAAGGGAGATGTGGCGCATCGCAGGTCCCTGTGCCCAAGATCCCACCCAACTGCATGTACCCCCGATAGCAGCCACAGCCTGTGGCCCCATTTCTGTCCTCTGGTCTGAAAATAACCTCTCCTATACCAAGAGATCTGACACATACAGACATCAAAATAGTAGTTAGATGAATCACACTTACTGCTGCTGCACACGTGTTACAGTCATGGTTTCCAAAAAGGCATTTTGCAGCCCTTCATAGTCACAGGATTTGTTACTAGCAACAGCCTACTGTTTATTAAAGCTTCAGGCTCCCATCCTACAGACACGAGACTGCTCACATATTGAAAGCCAGATACAAGTATTACTATCTGCAGCATGGGGGTCTTACACAGTAATTTCACTTGAAAAGGAGTTAAACTGTCAGCTACATATTCAATGGTGTCAAACTGCTTCTATGAAAAATTAAGGGGCATCAAGACTGTTTTTTGTATTCTGTGACAATTAAAAAAGCAGGTGTGTTTTCTCTTCCCTAAGTAAAACTATGACATTTTCCACATCCTTCCTTCCTGAAATAACCTACTTTCGTCATCGGTAGTAGCAAGAGAGAGATTGAGTTATTTGGAACTGATGCTTATACTTTTACTAAAAGTTTAAATTTAAACAACTCAGAATAAAATATTTTTGCTTTTTATCCCATGCATTTCATTTCAGAATTTGAAACTGATAACTGATTATGAAACGATTTTATAAGGGTTCCTAAATTCACATCGAGATTTACCAGTTGCTCTCCTGATGTTATCAGTACTAATGTATTGTACCCTGAGGTCTTATGCCAAATATTTGCAAGGATGTGCCTAAATCTCTTCTTCTTCAAACCTCGGTTTTAAAAAGTGAATTAAAACCACAGGAATCAAAGAGGTCTGGCTTCAGGTCTTTACTTCCAGCTACACTTCCAGTTATAGCAGAAGACCTAATTTCCAGTGAAATCCCATGGGTCTTTGTGGATTCTTCAAAGCCTTTCTCTTGTTGCAGAAAGCAGACAAACTTCCAGGATGCACAGATTTACTCACAGCATGAGGTGTTCCAGAATTTATCTGTTATGGATACCAAACACCACTTTTCCTCCAGCAGTGGAAAAAGGACAGTGCCTTTGACATAGCGTTATCAGCATGACCGATCCTAGGAGTCATTTTTGCAACAGAATGAAAATCTGGACTTTCCAGCTCCAAGACCAGCCTCTCCCTCGCAGCCCCAGATGCAAAAGCCAGCAGGAACCACTTACCCATCACAGCTCTCTCCCATATATCATGCCATTCCAAATTATTCCTGCATTTAAAAGAACCAAAGTAAGTGCCTATAAGATTTGTTTGTAAAGGTTAGGCCAGAAGAAGTAAGACACTTAATCTGAAGCTTCACGGATGAACTCGGGCAAGGATTTTGAGTGGTAAGAGGAAACAGGAAGCCACAGACCCTCCACCGGTGTCATCTGGGTCATCCTAAACTCTCAATGCCCTGACAGCAGAGAAGCAATGTGGTCGTACAGCCCCCTCCATCACCAGACGGCCTCATCCAGCCCAGCATATAGTGTACCAGTCACCACTTACACAGCAAAAAAAAATTCACTGAAGCGAAAAAGCAAGCAAAACAACCTTTTGAGTTTTTTATTTTGTGACTGGCTTGTACAGTCAGAGATGTTATTTCTCTACAAAGAAGAAAATTGTTATTATTTTTCTCCACTAATCCACACTTCTCAAGAAACTCTGTTAATCCCTATCCTTCACGTGGGAATGCTTTGTACTTTATCTCTCTGTGGTTCAAATTGTTTGCGCCTGGCTGTTTAAGGGAGCTGAAAGAAACATTTTAAAAGACTGAAATTGTTTATGCAAAGAAGGCTAAAGACATCAAGCTAGTTGACACTAGTCCTTCCGCATATTCGTAAAGGTAGAGATATGGGGAAAACAGGTCAAGGAGGCTGTGAACCTCAGTACTTCCGCAGTACTTACCAGTGGTTCCCACCATCCTTTAATGCAGTTAGGAGGGAAACCCCCTCGCTCCTTTGCCTTGCTATATTAATCAAAGGATCAAGGTCCTTTGGGTAGTGCAGTCTGTGGGGAAAACCCTTCCCGGTGAGAAGCAAACACTTCTCCCCTTCACTATTGGCCCAAACAAGACATTTAGTTTTACATCAAAATAGGAGAAAATAATTCAGGTTATCTGTATATGAAAACCAAGTTACTGTCATGTCTAGATGATTAGAAAGGTAAGCTTAAGAGGCTTCTGGTAAACTCAGATTTCTTCTTATCAGCAGTGCACTGAGTTTGTGCTTCTCTGTTGTGGTAGGACAAAATAACACTTTAACCGTCCAGTAGAATTTTAAGTGCAGATCATAAATATTTCATGCAAAATATTTTGGCCTATTATCCCACGTAAAGACAAGGTTTTAAAGTAATAAATCATTCTGAAGTACTTCTACAAGGGTCATGAATTTCCATTAGTGATTTCTATTATGCAGAAATTCAGTTGATTACTATCTTATTCCAACAGTCAGAAAAGTTCACGTATGTTCAGAGAGATGCATCTACCAGATCATCAGACTCTTGAAGACTGAAACATAAATGTCCTCTCCGGACCCTTCATATGGAATGAAAAAAAGCCACATAGGCACAAGTTCTAACTATTTTCATTCCACATTATTGAGAATACTAAAAATGCACAAATCAGTTTCAGTTCTTCATAAATTAATTCACTGGATGAATGGGGAGAGTTTAGTTTTAAATAAGGACAAACTCACAGAGGTTTTGATCCAACAGGTCCATTTCTTGCCTCTGATCAAAAGACTACCGCCCATGAATTTTAATAGGAGATGCTTAACACAGTATAAGCATGAAAAGCTTAATAATATTATGGTGGGAGGTTTTTGGGGGTTTTTTTATGCAAAGTTGTCCTGGTTTCAGCTGGGATAGAGTTAATTTTCTTCCTAGTAGCAGGCACAGTGCTGTGTTTTGGATTTAGTAGGAGAAGAATGTTGATAACACACTGATGTTTTAGTTGTTGCTAAGTACTGCTTATGCTAGTCAAGGACTTTTCAGCTTCCCATGCTCTGCCAGGTGCACAAGAAACTGGGAGGGGGCACAGCCAGAATAGTTGATCCAAACTGACCAAAGGGCTATTCCATACCATATGGTGTCATGCTCAGTATGTAAACTGGGGGGGGGGGGGGGGCTGGCTGCGGGGCAGCGATCGCTGCTTGGGAACTGTCTGGGTATCGGTCGGCGGGTGGTGAGCAATTGCATTGTGCATCACTTGCTTTGTATATTGTTATTATTATCATTATTATATTGTTATTGTTATCATTACTATTTTACTTTATTTCAATTATTAATCTGTTCTTATCTCAACCCAGGAGTGTTTCTCACTCTTAACTCCTCTGATTCTCTCCCCCACCCCATCGGGGCAGGGGGAGTGAGCGAGCGGCTGCGTGGTGCTTAGTTGCTGGCTGGGGCTAAACCACGACAGAAGTTTTTCTTTTATCCTTAACTTCAGAAAGTTAAGGAAAGCCTTATTACCGATATTAACTAACAAGCATAAATTCTTAACGGCAAAGTTACAAAAAAAAAAACCCAAAGCCATACAGAAAATCAGTCACAGCTCAAGAGTGAGACACAGTACTTTCACTTGCTCAGTTTACAGTTACAACAAGTTTTAGTCACGTGCATTTACTAATTTCAGCCTTGCTGGATCTATATTGTTGTGGCCAGCCTTCATCAATCTGGTTCCCTTTACTGACGTGCATAACAAACCGAAATGCTTCAGGTGGAGTTTGCTTCCCGTTAAGCACCATTCGCCCTCCTCTCTGGAGTCAGGCTCATCTACTACCAGCCCATGTAGAGACCCCAAACTGAGCGCGGCAGAAAACTCCTGATGGCATCATTTAACGTGCCACAGCTCCCCACTCTTCTGCTTTCGGACACTCAGACCATCAGGCCACTCGGATGCTTGGCTACAGCCAGGCACGATTAGCAAACAGCAACGCAGCAGCCAGCCACCCGTCCCAAACGCTCCTTTTCCATTTCTACCTGTGGTGCAGCAGCAGCAGAGGCCTCTTGGCTATGCTTGTGCACTCACAATCGTCTCTGAATTTTTCCTAGCTCTTTGATTTTTCTGCCTTGCTTCCTCATGGAAATGTATTCATGTTTTGCAACCTGCTCTGGGAAGCCGCTGCCCAACTCACCATCTCCTCCACTGTATCAGCTCTGGAACGCGCTCTATCTTATCAGTTATTTTGCCAACAATAACTCCCAACGTATTTTGATTTGCATTTCAGTAAGATCTTTTCTTTCTGTTCTGCTTGGGGGTTTTTTGACTCTCGGTAACTGCTGAATTTCTAGTCACGCTGTATTAAACTAAGGTACGAGCCCTCAGTTTTCATTCCTGAGCTACCAGACCCCGAAGTTGAGTGCGGAACTTCCCATTAAAATCAAAGGGAAATTATTCACTGAAACTGAACGTTTTGTCTCACAAACTGGGGTGACCTAAGGGCACGTGCGCAACCGGTTACCGTGGATCAGTCGGCGGGCTGAAACTCATCCCATCCGATTTTTCTAAATGGCATGCTTGTAAACTTTGTTCAGACATATTTGAAAGACGAAAAGCAGTTAAACTACGCTGTTAAGTTTATCCGGTGCGGGAAAATACCCATATAAGCTAGACTTGACGCACTTCATCTCAAGTCGATCTGTGCGAGAGCAGGCGAAGCATCGGCCCGCGCACACAGCTGCAATCGGTCCCTTTTTGGGTTTGTTTTTTTTTTTTTTTTGCACGTTGCACCCTACGGCACCCAACCATTTCCCCCGGGCGACGGCAGCCGGGCGCGGGGCCGCGGCACCCCCGCAGCGACAGCACCGCGGCCGCGCCCGGGACGCGCCGGGCCCCGGCCCCTGCCCCGGCCGGCGCTGGAAGGAGGAACCCCCCGGGGCTCCGCCGCGCAGGCCCCGCCGAGGGGAGGTCGCTGGCGGGCCGGGGCGGCGGGAGGCGGGTCATTGGGCGGCCGGGCCGGGGGCGGGGAGGGGGCCGGGCAGCCGCGGGGAGACCGGGGCGGGGGGAGCGGGATTTAAGGAGTGGCGCCGGGCGCAGGTGTCCCGGCCGCCGCCGTCCCTGCTGCCGGTCGCCCGCCCGCCGCCAGCATGCCCGTCAAAGGAGGCACCAAGTGCATCAAGTACCTGCTCTTCGGCTTCAACTTCATTTTCTGGGTGAGGGACCCGCGCCCGGCCTCGGGGGAGCCCCCGCTGCGGAGCCCGGGGCGCGGCGGGGCTTTGCCCCCTCGCTCGCCGCCTGCCCGGCGGGGAGCCCGCGGTTGAGGAGCGGGGGGGCAAAGTGCCGGGAGTTTGCTTGTTTGGGGCGGGGGGTGGTGTTCGCTTTTTTTTGCCTTTTTTTCCCTCGCTTCCACCCGGGAGCAGAGGGTGGGTGCCCCGCCCTGCTCCTCCACCCTCCCTCCGGCTGCGGGGGTTTCCCCCGCCGCTCCCGGGGCGGCCGCGGCACCCCTGCGCCCGGGCGGGGCGGCCCCGGCCCCGGCCCCGGCCCCTTCCCCCGCGGGGCCCGGAGCCGCCTGGCCTGGCTGGGCCGGGGCGGGCGCGTCCCCGGCCGGGCGCGGAGCGGCAGCGGCGCCCGCTTACCTGCGCGGCGCTGGATGTGCTGCAGGCCGTGCGCTCGGCAGGAGGTGCCCGCAGAAGCCATATACCCGCCTCGCTACTTTTTTCTTTTTTTTTTTTTTTTTGGTACGACCGTGGTTAGCATCAGGCAGGCTGTGCGTCCTGCCTGTTACCGTGTGCGGGGGATGCTAGGTGTGAAGGTAGACCCCCCCCCCCCCCGCCCACCCCAGCAGTACACACGACGCTCGCCTAGCAACTCTCCTCGCGGGTTGTACTTTTCCGTAGCTTTCCTGGTTGCGAAGGCTGTAACGGGGTGGTGAGGCGATTCCTGACGAGTTGCCGCTTGTGCTTGCAATCATCGCGTATGCGAACGCATCTCGGTGGGAGCCTCGGCTGAAGCTGCAGCTTCTGCCTCGGATCTTCCGGGCAGCATCTCGTAAAGAAAAATCCTAAAGCAGTTTAATCTGTAGGAGCACACACCATCACAGGTGGAAATCGTATCGCCAGTGGAGTTTCTGGCACAACTCTCTTGTTTGCCAGGCAGTGTCAGAAAGCGTGGCTTAACTGAGAGGTTGCGGCTGCTTCTGAAGCACTTGGGGCGTGGACGTCTGAATTTAGCATCGTCTCTCTTATGGAAAAGTACACGGGGAATACGGCACAACATTACGCCTGTGTGCCTAAAGTGTAGGTGTGAGACTAAAAAAAATGAATTTTCTCTTGGCTGTCTGCTACAGTGGAGAAGTGCGTGCGTGATTCCTTTTCACCCTCTGTGGAGAAATTAAGTTGGAATTGTGTAAAGAAACCGCTTCTGGAGTCAGTTACAGTATTGCGCATGGGATGACTGGAAGATGCAATGCTAATGGCTAAAGTACTTGTGGTCTCCCAACTTAAAAATGGGTTTCAGCAAAGTAAGAAAATGGAACTGGGCTGCAATTGAGGGAACTTCACAAGGGCACAGGAAAGCACGTATTGCCACCTGAGACTCACCAGAAGGGGGGTGGTGGTGGGGGGGTGTCTGTATTTGGAGGGTTATAGCTGCTAAGAAGCCTAACAATGCACTAGTTGAAACCCGAGTCAGTCAGGTGCTAAGCCTCCTGTTGAAAAAGAAGAAAATACTCATGGTTTGCTTTGTGATCTTGTGTTGCTTTTTTTTTTAAAGTTACAGACTGTCTACAAACTGGTTTATAGTGCAAGACTGCTTGTGGTAAATGCATTGCCTCAAAGATGCTCTTGACATGAATGTTGCCATGTTGCTCTCTAGGTCCCAGGGCTGAGAATAGGCAGTGTCTTTTAATTGAGCTCGGGAGGCATCTGTTGCTTGGGGGTTTCATGGTAATAAAGCTTAGAAGCTTTATTTGCACCTTTGGGTGCCTAGTAAGCATGGATGTAGGCTTGACCTGTTAACAGGGTGGAGGAGTGGTGGTGGGGAAGGGGGCCGTACCACATGTAGGCCATGAGGATGCAGATTTTTGAGTGACCTTCCCATGGGATGGCTGTGCTCACTTAAACCCAGCTAGGATATGGGGAAAAGAGAAAGAGTGGGAAGGAAGATTTAAAGGGAGATGAATGCTTCTTTCTCTTGGGGTGTCCTGACAAGTGGCTGGAAGCACCAAGAGGCAGTAAATGCAAGCAGCTGGGCTTAGCCAGGGATAAGTGTGTTTTGTAGACCAGCTGGAGTAGCCCTGGACTCCTAGGGCTCACTATGTGTGTCTGTGCCCTACCAAAACTGTCAAATGGGAGTTCAAAGTATGGTGTTAGTAAACCTCATGTCCTCTACGGGGGAATAAAATGGCAATCTCTTGGTCTATTTTAGGCTGTTAAGTCTCAATGAACAGTGTAAAGAGAAGGTTTCTTGGGGCAGGCAGCACTAGGGGACAGGAACAACCCTAATAAGAAAGAAGGCTTTAATGTTTCTTATGGCATCCGAGATGTGAAGAATCTGTTAAATGAGGGAAGTAAGTTGAGCAAAAAAAGTTGTGCCTGCATGCAATTCTGATCCTAGTCTTGAACACACAGTCAGTGACTGCCTCTTAGCCTTGGGACCCACCCCTGCAAGAGGAGAACAAGCTTTTTCTTGCTTCTGAGTAGTCCATGGGTGTGGGGTCCTATTGCCCAAGTGCTGCTCCAGAATGGTGGTGATGATTTAGTGCACCTCCCGGAGGAAGAGAAGTTAAAAGACCCTGTGAAGCTGTGATCAAGTTTACACCCTTTTTTTTAAAGTCAGAAGGACAGGTAAGGAATTTAAATGGTCTGCAGCAAACCTGCAGGTATTTGTAGATTGCATATTAGGAGGCATGTATTTGCTTCCATCAGAGACTTGAGTGAGGGCAAGAGGAAGAAGGAAAGAGTGAAACAGCTGGATACAGGAGGCTTTTAAAATCCCCAGTTCCCCATTCCCAAGAACTGGGAAACTCTCAAAGTTGAAGCTGTGTCCAAAGGAAGGAGATAAAGGTTCATAAATGCTGGCAGGTCAAATATGAAAATACAATAAGGCTAGTGAAAAGAAAGCCTGAGGTATAACTTGCAAAAGCAAACCCACCTAACATATCCCTCTTCAGACACATTAGGACCAGGGAGCTTCCCAAGGAGTCCTTACAGACAGTAATCTGTCCAGGTGTAAAAGTGTGTTAGGAGTCATGTTCTGTGGGACTTTGTCTTACTGGGTGTGCTTGGGGAAGACCTTGGAAGTTCTCTGCTGTAACCTGTCTTTGACTCTGAATCACTCACAGGCTTGAATTGACCTCTTGATGAAAAGGTAGTGAAACAACAACAGCAAATGCTGATTAACAACTTGCCGGGGTCATACAACAGTTACTTTGGAACTACGAATGCATTGTGATTAGGTAAAACCTCCTACTTACCACCTACCTCAGTGCCAGAGGGCTGGAATGCAGTGAATTTGAGGCCGAGTTTTTTGTTTCATGTTATTCTAGGTTATGTAGAGCACGGCACATGTGATGCCTCTGGAATAGGCAGAGGAGAAGATTCTTTAAAAATAAGTTGGTGTACACATAGACATGTGACATTGGGGGAAGAGAGGATGACTACTGTAAGGGAAAGCTGGACTTCATGAAGCTGTTAACTTTGAAGCTTTCAGAAGCTTGAATCTTGGAGAGAGAGAGTGAGTGCTGGTTAGTATTAGTTCACTTGTTCAATGTCTCCAGGAAATCTCAAGGCTTCTTAGGGAAACTAAGCAGTCCTGGAGTAAGATCCTGGCAGGGATGAAATTGCTGACTGAGCAGAGGCAGGGCTGAGATGAGGTAGCTCTCTTGTGGTGGAGAGAACCAGCAGAGCTGGCATGCAAGAGGAAATTCTGTGGTGGTCAGTACAGTCCCACCTAATCTGGAGAAGCGTGTGAAGTAACATGTCAGTGCTTGAGTAGCATCCGTTATTCAGAGCGATAAAGATGGGTGTATGCTGACTAGCAGGCTATGTGACAAAGTGTGACACTCACCAAAGGCAGGCATCGAGTAACGTGTGGGAGGCAGGAGCAGGAAGCAGCCTGGAGTTATGAACTAGTTGGCTAAGGGGTATCTGCTGCCAGAGGGATAAAATCTTGGGAGAAAAGGGTCTATGGTAGCTTCATGAAAGCATCAGGTGGGTGCTCGCAGCAGCTGAAAACCAGCTTCAGAATTGAAGGATCTAGAGGAGTGGAAAGATGGTGCTGCTTCATAAATCAATGGTGTGCTGGTGTCTTGCAGTGCTGTGGGTTGCTCTGGTCTCCTGCCCACCTTGAGAGGAATATAGTGGAGCTTGGTATTGTCTGGGAAAGGGAGGATTTCTGCTATTGGGAACTGTTGAGTGAATAGGGATTGCTCAGCCTGGAAACATGCTAGAGGTCTATAGGATCCTGATTGGCCAGGTAGTACGTAGGGCTTGACTGTATTGTAAAGTCAGTGAGCAAGAACTGAGGGGTATTAAGTCTGAGAAGAGAAGGTTTCAGAAAAGGTTGTGGCTGTGTGCACAGTGGTGGTGCTTTCTCCTCAGTAGCTTTTGTGGAGTATGCAGTTTGAGGGGTACCTAACAAATGCAGTGTTTAGCAGCCCTTGGTTAACTATTCTTCTCCAAAGTTACTGTCTGTGTCTTTGCACAACCTGTAAGTGCTGAACATGTAAAGTGGGAGGTTAGTCGTGGGAAATGCTACTGTCTGCCCTGTTCTGATACCCTTCCTGAGGAGCCCCTGTGTAGAATGCTGTGCTAGATTATGAGGGTGACTGGTCTGATGGCTTTTCTCCAGTTGGTAAGGCAAGACCAGGCATGGATGTCACTAGCATGATGTCCTCCAAAACTTCTGGGACTCCAGAGCTTTGGTTAAAACATGCTTGTGGCCTGAATGGTGGGTATGGGGACTTGCAGATGGTTGCTAGAAATGCTTGTCATGCCTCTGAAGTTGGTTTAAGCATTGCACACATCTGTCTAACTTGTAGGGATTGTTTTTTACTGTTGCACTTAAGTAGATGAGTAAGTTAGGCGATCAAGTCCCATCTGAGGGGTGGCTGCATCTTGCCTTCAGTTCAAGTATTGCTGCAAACACCAGGTTCCTCACTGCTGTTGTGCATTTTGGTAGGGCTGGTGTACTCCCAGCTCGGTTTGCCTACAGCTCTTCTGTCTCAGGGTTACTGGCACTGGCCCTGGCATCTTCAGTGTGGTCTGTAATGGAAGCTGTACCAGTTTAGGTCTTTGCAAGTTTGCAGTTTGAATTGGGGATGGTGAGGGAGGTGTTGAGGCTGATACAGAAGTAGTACAAAGATTTTTCTACCAAGCCAGCTTGAGCTTGGCAAAAGGTCAATGGAAACATCACATTGTGTGCCTCACACTTAAGTGGTCTTGCGAAAGCTGGTTTTGAACAACCTTGGTGTGAGCATATGCCTGATTACCTTGAGTTGTGTAATGAGAGACTACCTCTGGCTGAGCTCCCTTAACTCACTGGGTTTGCTCAGGCTTGTTGGCCCTGGTGACAGTCTTTCCCTAGTAAAACTGCTGGCTTCTCTGAGCAGCTTGGTGCAAGTCAGGTAAGTGTCTGGCATGGCCATGCATATGGAATGTGTGCCTGCGTGTTCTCCCACTGGGTTTCTGCTGCTGAACAAAAACAAAGGCTTGCATCATTAAACTTAAATGCTGGGGTTTTCCTTTGTGAATTTTGTGGAATACAAAGACATCTGCTGCTAGTATTTGTGATTTAATGGATTATAGACGAAGAAGTGCTATAGCTTACAGTCAGAGTTCATGTTGAGTCTTTGAGCAATTATTTTCTTGTTCCTTTACACTAGAAGGCAACTATCTTATCTGGGCTCTCCACTCTTCAGAGTGTTTTGTGTAGTATAAACAAATGCATTTGTCTATGGGAGTGCCTGCTAAAAGAATGTTAGTAAGACTAGGCCTGTAGGGCGCTCTTCTTTCTGTAACTTGAAGGTACCTGTGACTTTGTTCTGAGACATAATATGATCTGCTCACACTGCACCAGGAACACCAGGTAGCAATTTGGTGCTCTGACTTCTGCAGAGGGTCTTCCCTCCTCAAGTGGAGAAGAGGACTTGCTGGATGGGCAGGGAAATATGTGTGTGTGTATATATGCAAACATATACAAAAGGAACTTAAATTAGTTGCTTTTGCTTTCTGTAATCAACTGACTAGTTGCTGACTGCAGTGTATGAATCAAAATGCTCCTTGGCTCAGCTCAATGTATTTTAACTGGTAAGTGCTGTAAAATCAGGAATGGAGTTGGAGGATGTTGCCTTGAGAAACCTGATGTGAAGCTACTTGTACTTAGAGTTCTAACAGTCCTACCTCCTATTTGCAATTTAAATTGCAAATACAGTAGACTGGCTTCTGAATAGGAACTTGTATGAAATGGGCACTAGTCTTGGCAGTGGTTCAGGAATTCTGTGATGCTGCTTCTACTGTACTGGAGCACCATTTTATTGCAATAAATGCTGTGACATTAACTTAGCCCACAACATTCTTGAATCTAGCTTAAGCAGAAAGAAAATACTTCCTTTCCAATCTACTTTTTTTCAAAGGAGTTTGGAAATAGCTGCAGTTTCTTATGTAACGTGTGCAATGAGTACTAGCAGTTAGGAAAGCTTTTTTCAGAAGTTTGAAAACCTGTGCTGTTGTGGATAACACTAATCCTGTAATTATGGGTTTAGAGTGATGTTGAGCCTCATCTGTACTTAACTGTTTATGGGTTTTTATTTATAGAGTACCAGCAGGTAACAGGACAGAAACGGACAGTTCATTACTGCTCATAATGCTCCTGATTTTTTTGCCTGTGTGCTTTGCAATGTTACATATCTGGTTCTGGTTTTGTTCATATGCTATCTTGCACAGCGAGGGAAAGTTGTTTGCCTTATGCAGGGGAAGATCTGAGTCAGATTTTTAGCTGGAAGTATTTTCCTGTTTGAGGTGAAGAGAAAGTAGTGGCTTTTTCAGTGTACTCTTGGCACACCCTGGGTAAAACCTATAAAAGGAACAGTAATGTAGAACCTGACATACGTTCTTACTTAAAAAAAAATTAATAACAGTATTCTGTTAGATGCAATGCTGAGCTGACAACACTGAAAGTCATATTTATTTTTGACTGACTCTGCTGTATTTCCACGTATTGACTTGCCTTCTGCTAGATGTAATGCCACAGACTTGATAGAAGTTGCATGTAAGCTTGGCCTGAATGTGCTAAAATACCAGAACCTATAGTTTCCTGTACAAAGGCCTTTTTACATCCTTTGATGCATATAGCAGGAGTTCTTGCAGTGTCTCATTTCTCCTCTATCCCTGCCTCCATGCTGTGGAAGTGGAAGAAGGGCTGGTAGTAACCTGGTGGATGCTTGGGGGGGTGTCCCCCTCTCTAAGCTTTATCTGCCAGCTATAAGGATTTGATAACTGCTTAGACCTTGAGCCCTTTGAATGGTGCTTCTGTCTGTGGAAAAGTAAGATGCTGTAAGGTGTTTAGCAAGTGGGGTGCTTGGCTGAGGATTGTGGTTTCTCAAGATGGATCAAGGTGACAAGGTCAGAAGGGACTGAACAAAATGGTCCTTGCAAAATAGTGGTTAAACCTGAAATAAACTTCCCAGCTTCCCAGAGTAGTGCTGTGCATTGCTGTATCATGGGATATGTTAACAAAAAATGGAATTTCTAGTTTGAAAAGCTTAAACTTTTAATGTGTGTTTACACCAGTATCATTAAATTTAATGATTCCCTGTGCAAGCCTTCTGCTAGGAGTCCATATCTGTGAAACCTCAGGTGTTAAAGGGGAAAAAAAAAAATGCAGTGGAAATGGCTTGATAGCATGCCTCAGCACTGAATGAATCACAGAATGCTTTGGGTTGGAAGGGACCTCTAGAGGCCATCTAGCCCAACCCCGCTGCAGTGAGCAGGGACAGCTTTAACCAGATCAGGTTGCTCAGAGCCCCATCCAACCTGGCCTTGAATGTTTCTAGGGATGGGGCCTCCACCACCTCTCTGGGCTACCTGTTCCAGTGCTTCACCACCCTCATTGTAAAAAAAAAAAAAGAGAATGCTTCCTTGTATCTAGTCTAAACCTATTCTTTAGTTTAAAACCATTACTCCTTGTCCTGTCACAACAGGCCTTGCTAAAAAGATTGTCCCCATCCTTCCTATAGGCCCCCTTTAAGTACTGAAAGGCTGCAATAAGGTGCCCCCGCAGCCTTCTCTTCTCCAGGCTGAACAACCCCAACTCCCTCAGCCTCTCCTCGTAGGAGAGGTGCCTCAGCCCTTGGATCATTTTTGTGGTCCTCCTCTGGACCCTCTCCAGCAGGTCCATGTCCTTCTTGTGCTGAGGGCCCCAGAGCTGGACGCAGTGCTCCAGGTGAGGTCTCACCAGAGCAGAGTAGAGGGGCAGAATCACCTCCCTCAATCGATGCTCCAAGTTCCTGCTGGAGTTAGCCAAGTATGGCAAGGGGAGGAAGGCAGAGTGTTCTGTATGGCTTTCGCCTCCAGGATAGACAGGTTGTTTCTCATCTCAAGTGTATAGCGACTTGTCCTTCGCAGTGGTACAGACCCTTTGCCAGTTACCTTTTGTCACATGGAAGGCTAAAAGAAAGCAGGGTGTCAAAGACAAATACTGGGACATACCCTTAGATATACTCAGAAGCAAAGCCATCTAGTTTGCAAGGGTGAGACTAGAGCAATGGAAAGCGCTGACTTTGGAAAAGGCACTTGTTGGAGTGTGGGGCTGAATGACTGGGAGGAGGGAAGTCTTGTACAAGAGGCTCACTAGAGAAGGTGCAGGGCTGTGTAAGAAAGGAAGGCAGAACGAAAAAGCAGGTTTTTTCTGTTAAAACAGGCGGAAGGATGCATGCAGGAGTAGAGCCTTTCAGGCAGTGGGGGTATGTCTGCATGTGATGCAAAAAAAAAAAACCCCACGAAAAACCTCAAAAAGCAAAAAGCCTCCATAGGACTAGAGGAGGAATAACTAGGTATTTTTATCCTTGTTTGGCATGTCCATTGCAGCTAACAGAATAGAGATAAGTCAAACAGAAATGACCTGGGAGCTCTAAGATGCTTAGTAGTGGTTAGGGGAAACGCAAGGAAGCCTTGTTAGTTTGAGCAGCGGTGATGGTAGCATACTTGTGCCAGGGCATGCTATGACTGGAGAATCATTGCCACAAACTTTTCCAATACAGTGAGTGAATCATAGCCCTGTAACTTCACATCTTGGTCAGATTGGTTAAAAAAAAAAAAAACCCAACCCTGTCTTCTGAGTTCCCTTTCCTATGCTTGTTACTACAGAAACATACTGCTTACATGTTTCATAAGCACACAAACCTGCTCTTTTGTTTTGTAGGTTTCTGCAAACACACAGAGTGACTAGCTTCAGGACAACAGTTAGTTTTGTTCTTTTTCTGTTAAATTTATTTTTCAGCACAGGATAGATCTACTTAGAAATATTCTGTGTTACTCAACTCCTATGACAAAACAGGTCTGTTAAACTGGGAAAACACTTGGATTAAAAACCCAACAACCAGCTCTTCAGGGGATCTGCTTCCATGCAGCCTGGGTGGGGGTGCTTACACCCCTTTCCCAGGGAGGAGAAACAACAGCTACCAAAACCACCCCAATGTGACTGCCAAAACCTACTGGCGTAGCACTGGTGAGCAGAGAGGCAGCCGTGTACCAGTATCTGGTGTGCCAGATTGGTCTGAGATGCTGCCAAGTGCAGCGGGTGCCGGTGGGGCTGTGCTTGCCTCCTCATCCGAGGCTAGCGTAGGTGCCCTAGTCTCCTGTTGTTTTGACAAAAACAAGTTTCAAATTACTTTCTTGCCTTCTGCTTTAAAGCTGCCTTTTTTTAGTTCAGTGGTCATTGTGGGTAGGAGGAGCACAAACTGATAACACAAGTGTGCTTTCCTTAAGAAACAAAAACAATAAGTCACTTCTTGCAAGAAGGAGCTGTGTGGGATTTTTTCCTAGTCCACCATGGAGAGAATTATCACTTAATCCTACAACGTTTTTGGTGATCTGGAGCAGTTCACTGACATCAAGTATTATCACTATTCTGTGATCCCATAAGTCTCTTGCCTCCCTGTGATAATAACTTTTTTCACAGGATGACTGCTTTCCCAAGGAGAAAACATGATGGTTACCCCCCCTCCCACCCCCTGTGTTAGGTCTGTTTTTTTTTAAAAGGAGACATATTAAGTACGTCAGCTCTTCCTAATGTTAACCAACCAGTTTGTTTCTCAAAGAGATCATTAACTGAGCCTTCTGCTTTGCTTGGACTTGTTAGATTATCTGCATGGTTGTAGTATGGCTTGAAGTTTCTTTACAATTTGAATAGTCTGGCCTTAAAGGTCTGCTGGGGGATCAGCTCTGGGTTTTACAGTCCTTTGCTGTTCCCTGCTCGCTTTGCAGCACCGTCACAAGCTCTCCACTTGGACACTGTGAATTGTCAAACCACAAACATGGGTGCAGACAGCTGGGTGTGCTTAGGCTTGTGGCTTTGCAATGCATCAGCTCTTGGCAAAACAAGCAGAGTCAGTAGGTTTCTTCTCCTAATGCTCCAGATCTGGATGCCTATAAAAGCTGAAGACTGATGACCCAGGAAAGTGAGTCTCAGAGTGTTATTAAATACCGGGTGACTTAACTGTAGGGTAGAAGCAGTGCATGAGTTTCTTTTCCATCACTAAGCCCTTCCAGTTTTGAACTGAGGCGCTGAAGTGAGGTGAGGTGGCGAAGGCTTTAAGTGATGCTGTAGCAGTGAGCGCAGGTAGAGCAGCAACCCTTCTCTCTGCCAAGTCTCCTTCTTGCACCTCTCCCTTCCCCTGGGGTGCTGCTGTGGCACAATGAATTGACATAACAATGCTGTTGTGACATACTGTGTGCTACCGAGGTTCTTCGGCGTAACTTATTTTGTCAGCGTAGCCCTAACAAGGAGAGCGGTAGGTATGCACAGGCTTTGTTCTTGCTGCGGGCTTTTTGTGAGTAAGCCTGGGCCTATGTGCCTGTGACACCAACAAAGTGCCTTTTGCGTAGGTCTGGAAATCTGCGCTTGGGTTTGGCTCTTTATGCATTGTGTATCGCTTCATCTGTTTCCCAGCTAGCACCCTGCAGCTCCTCTCTGAGGCAGGCTTGGGAGTCAGGTGCCTGCCCTACAAGAAACGCAGGTTTTTCTGGCAGGGCTGGCCTCTTGCTTTCCTTCACTGATACCTGCGCCCTTTAGCACTTCAGTTAGGATGCTTTCTGCCGAGAAGCTACAAGGGATGTACCTTCCCTTCAGCCCTCGCTTAGCTCCATCCTCTTTGTCCTGTGTGAATCTTCAGAGGTTTCCTTATTTTTTTGGCAGACGGAGCCTAGGAGGTTGGCAAAGACAGCTGTGGGCCGCAGAGCTGTGCCTGCCGTCAGTGCACACCTGCACTCGGCTAGCAGGGAGAAAGGGCTCTCTGGCTCCCTGCGGGGAGAGCGTGGGGCCAGGGAATTTGGGCTCGGTGTCGTGTGCTTTCTGTGGGAATTCCTTCCATATGATTACTGAAAACTAACAGTTTAAACGCTTTCTGGTTCCTTGGAGATGAATCAGGAACGTTCTTCCCTTCTAGAAGCAGCTTCTTATCAGACATAAGGCTTTGCGTTTCCTTTCCGTGCATGCTTAGACTAACCAAAGCTCCAGAGTTTCTAAGCTTGCTGCTCACTCTTAAGTTTAAAAATGTAATGACTGCTGCAATGTGTGGTATTTCTGTCCTTATCTCACTT
Organism: Pelecanus crispus; assembly: GCF_030463565.1. Taxonomy (NCBI): domain Eukaryota; kingdom Metazoa; phylum Chordata; class Aves; order Pelecaniformes; family Pelecanidae; genus Pelecanus; species Pelecanus crispus. The sequence goes on along the minus strand of NC_134643.1, from coordinate 83,908,892 downwards.
CTGTAGAGCTTTTTTCATAGTTAAATGGTCTGCAAAGGAGAGAAGGAAGAACTGAAAAGCACGTTCTCCAGCTTCCTAGTTTGTCCTGGTTTCTTTTCTGTTTCTGCATGCAAGACAACCAAAGACTTTCTCTTTTTAAAAAAGTGGGGACGATTGAGTCTGTTCAAAGCAAACTGTTAGCATTTGCCTTACCAGAGTGCAATTCTCTCTTTCTTGCAACACTGCTCCAATGCCTTCTGCCAGATGCTTCAGCCAGAAGCTAATTTATACACAGAACAACTTGCTGTGAACACAGGCACTGATGTGAAAAAGGAACCTGGAGGTACACAGGCAGAGACAATAATATAATAAAATTAAATATTATCTAAAATTTGATTGTGGTGTTCCAGATCAGCATATAGCAATGTTGCTATTTCAGCAGCCTATGTTTTCCTCTTCCTGTCAGTGCAGTGACTTATTGGATTGGTTTTAGCCTCTTTTGCAAGAAACAGCACTCTTTCTAACTTCTATACTGCAGTATGCTGAACTCTTAGTGGTCTGTTTAATGTGTTAAAACTTTTAGCTGGCCTTACTAGGCACTTTTTCTTGTGATACACTTATCTTAAATCTTCATACTGGAAGACTATTAAGCCATGCCATGTTGTTAGTCACCCAGAATAAACTAATGGGTGGAGGGGGTCAGCGGAAATACTGACACTTGGTGGCTTTACTAAGCCTCGGTTATTTTCAGTTAAGAACAAGAATGGCATTGTTCTGGTGTGTGGCTTAATATGTAAACACATCTGTAAACAAGATGCCTTATGTCAGGAACTAAGTTTGTTCTTGTTTTGGTGTTCCCATCCTTTTATGCTGATTCTGTCACAGCTCCTTTAAGTAAGAGCTGTATCCTGTGTTTACTTCTGCTGTTGTTACTAATGCAAGGGTGAATGTAATAATTTGTTTTATTTAACAAGGCTTACTTGTTCTTGCAGCTTGCAGGGACGGCAGTTCTTGCAATTGGACTATGGCTTCGGTTTGATTCGCAGACCAAAAGCATCTTTGACCTGGAATCCAACAACACAACGTTTTACACAGGTAAGCTAGGAGATGGCTCTGCATGGTAGATCACACTTTTGCACCATGATTTCCAGACTGCTTAGAAACCTTTGTCTTCCTTGAAGGCTAAAGCCAAAATGGCCTTAAACAGCCTTGGTGGGGCAGAGAGCAGCTTCCCCTGGCTGGTGCAGGGGGCCAGCCTCTGTTGTGAGCTCTTGTGCAGACAGCAGCGGTGTCACACTAGCAGTTTCTTGGCTTCTTATGCGTTGTATATCACTTCTTCTTTTTTCCAGCTTAAACCCTACAGTTTCTCTTTGGGTGCTTGTTGGGTAAGTGTTTTGTAATGCCAGGGACTCCTGGTAGACATGGAGGGTGTCTCTTCCTGATGCTTCCTGCAATGTGAGTCAGCAAAGTTTCACTCTAAATGAGTAGTTGCAGATGACGTAACTGATTTCTACCCCCACCCCGCCCCCCCAAAGTGACCAACTTGGGTCTACCCAAAGCTACCCAAAACCACAACTTGGCCTCATCTCTCAGAAGGAGCATACATAATATTGTCTAACTCTATACATAGCCCTATGTATGCTAATTTATACTGAATATAATGGAAGGGATGCACAAATATCTTGGTCTGTAAGTGCAACTATTACAGGCAACCTAGATCAATGCAGCTTTAGCTAGGCCAGGTGGAAGTTATTCCTTGGTATATTCTGTTTTGCAAGATTACCAATTAGGGGACAAACATGCATGTTTTCAGTTTGTTATTCTAATGTTGTAGGAGTTCCTAACTGAATCAGATTTTATCCTAACTGTAAGATTTTGATCTCTACAGTCACTTTTAGGCTTGGATAGAGGAACATGTGCTGCTTTGGTTGTCACGTGTAGGTGCTCAAACACTTTTTGAAAACAAGTAGCTGTGTTTGAAGACCTCTAACAATTGGGAAGAAAGCAAACTTGAATATGTACCTTTCTTACATGCATGTCTGTCATCTTTGATTTGGACCATCCTTATATATACACATTTCACATCCCTGTAGCACCTGGATTTGTCATGTGCTGTATGGCATCACTCATTAGCCATCCACAGCATGGCTACGTTGGTCTTTCTCTTGCCAAGAAAAGTGGCTGCTGTGGCAAGCTACTTGACCTGTCACAACACCCAAATTGGTGTCTAAAGGGTCAGTAAAGATGGTATAAGGCATTCTGGGGAGGTGCAGCTCATGGTGCAGCCTTATAGTACCAGGGTAGCCTGTGCCTACACGGAGTGCTGTTGGGAATTATGAGTTAGGCTTGTTAGAGACTGTAGTGAATAGTGAAATGCTTGTGTAACTTCATGAAGAGGCCACAGGCATGCAGATGGCTTATCTGTGAGAAAGCTTGTGTTTTACCCTTGATATGCTGGCATGGTAGCAAACTGGGTTCTTGTAGGTGCCAGGAAGATTTCCATGTGCTTTTAACTGGACCCTGGAAAGGGAACAGAAATCTAAACTTAGCCATTGAGCTGAATATTTATCAAGTCTTATTTTGGGTAGTCTAAAACAACTCTTTAACCTCCTAAAACATAAAAGTTTTATGATGTGATACTTAAGCTACTGGCTTGAATGCAGCCAGTGAAACCTACTTGAAATCTCTGTAGGTTAAACTAAGTTTTAAGAAGTTGTCTAATAGGAATTACTGTTTTAACAAATTTTTCTGGGAGTAGTTACTGACTGCAGTTTCCAATAGGAAATTGAAAGAATCTGTCAGTTTGCACCTAGTAACAAAGTTACCTCAAAAGCTTTCTATACTACTGAAAATAAACTGAAATAAGAGGTTCTGATAGATTCTTTTTTCAAAATGGAAGTTTGAGCTGGGGTAAAAATTGGTGCTGGAATTTCCTGCTGATAAGAAATGTCAGGCTTAGTCACTTACATATGCTTAATCAAGTAGATGTTTATTTTGGCAGCTAATCTTGTTGGTTTGCATTTAGAAAATATCATTTGCAAATGTTTATATATGGCTTTCTTTAGTATTGATTGGGTCTCTGAAGGCCAGAACTGTATTTTTGTCTGTATTGATAGAAATGTCATACTAATTCTACATGCTTTGTGCTGATTCTTTGTCTCATGTTTCACCACCCCGATAATACTTTCTTGCAATCCTTTGGGAGTTGTTTTGCTTGCTGCATCTTGCTGCTTTTACCACCTAGCAGCTGTAATGCTTAAGCTGGCAATTCCTAAGCTTAGGAGGAAAGGATTGGCTGTAAATGGAGCCTTTTAGCCCAGAAATGTTTGCCCTCTATGCTCCAACATGCTCACTACCTAAGTTCTAGGCAGAATGGTCCACCAGCTCAGCCACTTGATATGTTTTGAAGAAGTACCTGCTTTTGCAAAAGCAGAAGATGCTGAGTTTCTTGTAGTTAGAGACTGTCAAGCTAGGCAGCTGTAGACTTGTGCCACCATGACTGGTGGAATAATTCAGTGTTTCCTGATGGAAAAGCAGGGTAGGAAAGCATTAAAGCTTTATGACAGACGATTATGATGTCTTTTAATACCCATTCTCCTAGATGTAGCATGCTTCAAGAATTCTCAGATGTTGATAAATCACTAGTTCCAGCTGTCTCTAACTGCAACACTCTTCATCTGAAGATAAGTTGGTAATTCTTGGCTCTGAGCCACTTTTCAAATGTGTGTCTCAGTTTGTCTTAGATGGCTTTATCTTGCCCTTTTTGTAAAACTTGTGAAACTGCAGTAGTGGTACACATTAATTGTTACAAGTTGAAGTTTTTATTTATCAATACATTTCCCCACAAGTTTTGAGATGTGTTTTGCTTTGAAAATTAAGCACAGCCCTTTTTTTTTTTTTTTGCTTGGAACACCTCAGTAAAGAAACTTAAACTTGGCAAAAGCTACAAATGCTACAAATTTGTGGAGCAACTATTTTTATACCTTGCTGCTGAGGTCTCAACTAGCCTGTATACATGTCTCTGTTTTTCTCCTCCCTAGGAGTTTACATCCTTATTGGAGCTGGTGCACTTATGATGATGGTTGGTTTCTTGGGATGCTGTGGTGCGTTGCAGGAATCTCAGTGTATGCTTGGCTTGGTAAGTGTTCAGAGTAGTGTTTACATTTTTAGCAGCATGATGAGAAAGGAAGGAAAATATTATTGGGCAGTTAAAGGGCAGCAGATGCTGATTGTTTTGGCTCCACAAGGTTTAAACTCATGGTCAACTACATATGTTAAATATTAAGTATAGTTTCCATTTCTGGCCCTAAATCCAGATGTCCGTGTTGTATTTCAGTACAGGATGACTTCAGGAGTTAGTGACAGTCAGATGCTGAAGTACCAAGTCTGGGAGCATGGGTGAACACAGAACTAAATCTTGAAAAGAGTAATGCTATTTATTAAACAGTTTGTCGTGATCTGTGAAGGCTGTGCAATCTTTAATCTTTGAGACTGGTCTCAAACTGTGGTATTTGCTCTTTGAAACAACAAGCCTCTACTGTTCGTAATCACAGGATGAGCTCTTCTAGTTGACAACTGCTCTGCAAGCTAATTATTGGAGAGCAACCTCATTGTTTTCAGACTGGAGGGGCCAGTAGAGCTTACTGGGTTCATGCACATCTGTACACTTGTGGAACTACTCATCCAAATAACCAGAAGACTTAGTTAATAAAAGACTACTACTATACCTGGAGAAAGAACAATTCCCCTTCTGTGTCATGGAAGAAGTTAATTTAATGTATTTCTTGCAAAATGATGCCTCTAGCTCTCTGTTGTAATTCTGAACATCTCTTTAAAGTGCCTTTAAATGGTAGTGGTATTTTGGACCTGGTAGTCAATTAAATGTAGAGATGACACTTTTATTTCTACTTTACGGGATACACAACAAAGAAGTGACCATTAGCTCTCTGGAAGCTGGTGGCAAGCTAGGTATTAAGTAATGACTCCTAAAGCAATAGGAGTGTCAAGCCAGAGAAAAGAATTGGTGTCAGCTATTGTGATGTGTCTGAGTGACCTGGGCAACTTCAAAGTCTGAGTTAACAGATGATTGGTTTTAATTATCACTGATCAAAAAGGAGGACTTCTGCTTGGAAAACACTGCCAGGCTTTCTGATGCTCCTGGGAAGAAGTGCTGATGCAGTGCAGTGTGTCCTCTTTCCTAGTCTTACCAGTGTTTCAGACCTCCAACTGGAACCTGATTGAGTGACGCTTCCCACAAGGCTGGACACTGGGAACTGGACAAGCTTGCAGTATGTATGTGTCATGCTGTTTTGTAGTACTGTGGTCTTAATGATGTGGTCTTTCTTTTCCAGTTCTTCCTCTTCCTTTTTGTGATTTTTGCCCTTGAAATTGCTGCTGCAATCTGGGGATTTGCAAATAAAGATAAGGTAGGTTGCTCTTAAAAGCTGGCAGGGTGGTAGGGTGCTGGAACAGGTTGCCCAGAGAAGTTGTGGATGCCCCATTACTGAAAGTGTTCAAAGTCAGTTTGGACAGGCCTTTGAGCCTTTAGTGAAAGATGTCCCTGCCCATGGCAGGGGGATGGGACTAGATGATCTTTAAAGGTCCCTTCTGGCCCAGACCATTCTGGGATTCTATGACTGTGCCCACGGAAAGTTAGGAGTCTACTGAAATCTGTAACAGTACTAGTCAAATCCTGATTACCCAGGGAATTTGGGGGAGAGGAAGAAGATGTGTTCTAGCAAAACAGTACAAGAAATTAAACTCTAATATTTAAAAATGAGACTGTAGCAGAGAAGCCAGGATCTGAGATGCTGTTGCATGCTGGAGATGCCCTTTAGGCAGCACCTGGCTGAGCAAAGCGGGCCAGCAGTGAAGCTTTACCATTTCTGGATATGAACTGGGTCAGCTATGGGCTGAATGTTCCTGCATCTAAAACATGACTGATCTGGGCTGTCCCCTCACAAGCAGTCAAGATTCTGTCTTGTTTCAAAATAACGTGCTTGGTGATCAGGGTTGCTTTTCTGCTTGTATTATACAACAGGGGAATATAGCAACTTCTGGGGTACAGAAATGAATAGGGAATATTTTTGTATAACCAGTGGGCAGAGACTTGGTTATCTAGCTCCTAGAAGCTCAGAGGTTTGGAAGAGAAACTGAATCTTACCTGTTTAGGTGTGGCTTTTAAGGTGAGTGTACCAGTTAGGCTCACGTGTTCTGGGTGAGAAATGCTGTCCACCCTCTGTTTCCACCCTGTATTTCTACATGTCAAAAGGATGGGTATTGTAGGTTGCAGAATTTTTAATCACTGACTTCTCAATACAATTTTCCATCATTAAGGTAAGAAAGTAATACACCACAACTCTATCCTGTAGGTTACTGACGAGTTAAAGAACTTCTACATGGAAACCTATGGAAAGAGATCTCAACCAGCTGCCAGAGAGACCCTGAAAGCATTTCAGTTAGCTGTAAGTACACAGTTATGTATAAACTAGACAGTAATGCGGCTTGTTCACACTGTTCTCCATGTCATCCAGTCCCCTCTACAAGTCTAGGATCTTAGTAACTAGAAGAAACAAAAGGAGTATTAGTAACAAATTGCAGAGGAGATCTTTTTGTATACTATCAGTGCATGCAGTATGCCTTTTTGTCCCTCAACCTCTGAAATGCATAGAACAAGTTCTTGTTTTCCTAAACAAACTCAGAAGCAAGCTGGGAAACTCTAGATCTGTGGTATTGATCTAGAGGATCCATAGTATGCATACCTGTATGTCTATGAGGAGTTCCTCTTTGTCTGTAAGGAGTACAAGCTGTCACCAAAATCAATGTGTGCATACTTATGAGATCTAGCTCTCTCAGAATCGTGTACTTTAATGCAATAAAGTCTTTTTAAAATTAGGTTTATAGCAGTCACATTGGCAGGATTTCTAAGCAAATTTGTGTAAGGTCTGTAATAAAATCTAAAGTAATCTATTTCTACTTTTTACCAAATACAGAGCAAAACAAGGATCATTTAACCTGGTTCTCTTTTTTCCTGTTTTCTCTTGTAGCTAGACTGCTGTGGACTCACAGGAGCTCTTGAGCAGCAGTTCATGGACACCTGTCCGAAGAAGACCACTCTTGAGTCGTTTTCTGTAATGGTAAAGTATGACTTAATTCACTAACAGCTCTGCCCAGTGAGTAGAATGAGAAACATGTTTCTGAGCAAACCCTTCCCATCCATGGGAAATTCCCATGTCACACTCACTTAGCAACCTATCTCTATAACCAGTCTGGTTATGGAAAATCAAAGTACTGTTACTATGGAAAGAACAAGCAGGGTCAGCAGGAAATCTGAACTTGCACAGGAGATGTGCAGTCTGTGAGTCACTAGACTCGCTGGTATGACAGCTTAAGGCCAAAACTTCACCTAAAAACAATGCTAGAGAGCTCTGTTCTCCTGGCTCCTCCTATTGCCAGAGCATCTTCCTGTTGCTGCATGGGAGCTCTCACCTCCCCTCTTGGTTAGAGAGAAGTAGAGCACTGGGTGGGAGCAGGTCTGAAGTTTTAGCAAGGAAAAGGAGAGGGAGTAAGTGCATTGGTAGCCTGTTCAGGTGAGTATGTCACTGAAGCCAATTCTCTGAATCAGATTCCCCTGTTGAAATATTGTTGCAAAGGTGCCTGTATGCCACAGATCCAGAGAGGCATCTTGTATAGTTCTTCACTACCTCTTTTTCTTACAACTGTATTGTGCTCTTGCTTCATGATCCAAGGCAGCCTGTATAAGTCTTCCCATAGGAAATAAATGATACAGGAATTCAATTAATGATGTGATTTTTTTCTTTCAATTTTGCTCTTCCTTTCACTACAGATGATTTTGTGCCTTCAAATACCTGACCACATGAGACATTTCAGTCTGTATTTAGATTGTATCTTTGTCCACACAATCTGCTATGAGTTAGACAATGTGGGAATAGCTGAGACAGCATGCAGGTTTTATTGTTTGCTTTTATTCTAAGTGTGTTTTTAGCTTAATCTGACTTCATCTTGCGATGTGTTTATGGCCTAGTCCCAACTGTAGAAAAATAGGAGATAGACTGCAAGATGAAAGGGGTGTAATGGTGTGGCTGATCTGTTTGCCTCTAAGAAGCAGTGCTGTATTGATACTCAGATTAACTGATTAATTGTTGCTAGTATATCCCTTTAATCCTTGATTCAGTCTTTCCTTCTAGACTGGATAGGGAACAACTGAAGAAAAAAGTAGTTTTCAGCAGCTCACTGTAGTCTGCTGCTGGAATAAGTAGATGGGAATTGGAATGAGACTTTGACCAGCTACCAGGCTCTTAAAGCTTTATACTTCTGTAAAAGTTCCTTGTTCTTTTTCTTGCCTACCATGTGTCTTTGCTGAGGAAAGGACTGTACTTGAATTCTTCTTTAGTTGCAATGGTAATGTATTGTCCTGGGAGCTTCAAACTGGCACCTCTGTGAATCTGCCCATAGCCTAGCATGTATGCATGCAGCTCAGGAAATCCTGCCATTCCCATGCACCATGTGTTCATAAGGTGCCTGCAAAATTACAATAGTTATTGGAAATATCAAGAGTGGCTACAAACCTGTTTTGAGAAGGGCTGAGCAATAGAGCAACTTAAATGCTGGCAGCCTTCAGTAACAAGCCAAGTTTGGTACAACTGCTGTTGGTCCTGATCTACCTGATCAGCTGCAGGTGTTGAGAAGGGAATCCTGCTGTAGCCAAGGTGCAGTTAAGAAGTTTAGATACTTGAAGAGTAGATTTAAACTTCTCCACCACTTTCGTGTTGGAACATCTCTGGCTCTCTTTAAAGATGTGAAAATAAAGGCCAGTTTGGAGCAGCCTTCAGAAGATGAGCCTTCATCTCTAGTGCAAGCAGACTTGGTCAAAGGTGTAGCATCAATTGACAGACTTGAGCTTGAACAAGCAAGTAGAAACAAATCTTTTTTGTTTGTTTACTGTATGTATGAAGCACTAGTGAACAGTCTGTTTCTTTTCAGTCGTGCCCTGCTGCCATTGATGATGTCTTCAATTCGAAACTGAATGTGATTGGAGCAGTTGGCCTTGGCATTGCTGTAATAATGGTGAGTTTCCAGTATTTAGAGGGTAGCTGTATGGCCAAAGGATACTTACAGCAGAAGTCTGTTAAATAGTGCCTGGCATATGGCAGTCTACAAGCCTATTCCACTAATGACAGGTACCAGCAGGATCAGGGTGTGTGCTGTGAGGCCTGCAGGCAGCATGGAGGGTGGGGTATCTTGGACCTCCCTGCTTCTGCTTTGGATTAGGATCTGCTTCCTTGTAGTTTCAGCAGTGGTGAAGTTATATTGGTAGTGCATGTATATATAGGGCAAAGATGTATTGGTCATGTTGCCAGCGCACTTCTTAATCCTAATATCTCTTGGGGATCCTTGCTTTTGTTTCCTTTATAACGATTAAAGATTCTGTGAGAGAACTGAAATAACAGTGCAAGTAAGAAAATTTGCACTTTTTTGTTTGATTTCTCTGGAGGAAGGTATGAAATGGATGCAGATACGCTGGGATGATCAAAGATTTCTTAGGAGATAGGGTAGTGGTTTATAGCTGATCTATTTTGCAGTATTGAGGGTGAAGGGGATTCATGAGAATGGGCTGAAATTTGGAGGTGGAGGGGAAGGGAGGGTCAGGGACATACATGAACTGCAGAATAAAGTGTTAATATGGCCTCTGGGCCAGGAAGAGCAGAAGTGCTTGTCTCCATGTTGATAGAAGAATGTGTTTTGGTCCCCCAATTTCTAACGCATTTGCTTTCTTTACAGATTTTCGGCATGATATTCAGTATGGTTCTCTGCTGTGCTATCCGTAAAAACAGAGAAATGGTCTAAGAGCTAAAAACCGAAGACTGCTGCACTATAAAAATCTTTGTCATTAACTTTAGCATTCTGAAAGCATTTCTAAGAAGTTATATATTTGTTACCTTTTTAATGCTTTATTTGGTACTGATGTAGGTTTGCTTTTTATGTTATAGGTTAAAATGATAAAGGTATATCTGACTCAAGACAAATATTGTACATAAAATATCTGACTCTTGAAACAAGTAATTTGGATGTAATTTATGTTGGAGACAATTTGATACTTAATAAAGAGTAAGATGTATTGTATGTTTGTGGGGGAGAAGAAATTTTACTATGTTTATTAATCATACTCTTTGATGCATAGTGTGGAGTTGAACTTGCATAACATGTTAAGTGTTAAATCACTAGGGCTTTAGTATAAAGCAGGAGATAAATCCTGTGCCAATGCCATATTTGAAGGGAGTTCCAAGGAATGGAAAAGATGACTTGTCAGAGCATGTCATGGAAGGTATTGTCATTCTTCCTTTCCTTGATGTCTGAACAAAAGCAGTTCTTAATTATATTCCTAAAATGTTACTGCTGTAACACTTCTACTGTCATCTTCATACAGGGTGCCAAAGGATGACTGTCATACTAGTGATATGCAGGCAGTGGTACTTTGATGCAAACAGGCTGGGCTTTACCCTAGAGCCAGCTGGGCTTTCTCATATCAGCCTGTCTGCTGATGTAACTCTGTCCCCTGGCATCTGACATGGCCTGGGTCCCTTGACAAGACACATTCCCATAGAGTATGCTCAGGGTTTTTCTCAATGGCTGGCTTTGTGCTTTGTTTTTCCAAAGCCAGCAAAGCACAGTCTCAAGGGCTTATGACATTTGTGCCAAATCTTAGGTTTCCAAGTGGAAGAAACAAAAGTTGCATGAGAAGTTATGGTACAGCTCTGCAGTTGCTGCTTGCAGCAGCACCTAGAGCTGTGGCTATCCTATTTCTGTTTAAAAATGGATATGGGAGGGAGCAGATATATTAGTGTGGAACCCTTAGCCTAAAGAATTACCAGTTTGTCATGCACTTCTACTCTAAATGGCTTTCTAAGTGTGTGGGGTTTTTTGTTTAAAATACCTTCTGGTGGGGGCTGCCTATGGACTTGGATCTTTACCAGCAAGTTGATGTGCTACACCTGTATCTGGTGTTCCCCTACTGTAGTATCTCAGCTGTGTTGCTAGGAGCTTCTGGTCTTTGTCCTCTAGGTACTACAAATGTCTTTGTAGTCCTTGCTTGTTCCCACCTTTCTCTTGTAAGGAGGCTGGTATTTATTATGAGAAATATCAGAATTGTTGAGGGTCAGGCTCTGGCTGTAGCTCTGGACTAATGCATGAATGTATTGCCCACCTTTGTTACACATTGTCACTTGTCTAAGGGGTTACGCAAACCATACAGCTCTCCTCTGTAATGCGTTGTACTACTCTGTTAATGGGGCCTTAAAAAAAAGTCTGGATTTCAAAAAAAATCAAATGGTAATCATGCTTTTGTGCGTCTTACAGAGACTGGAATGACTGCAGAAGGGAGTTGATCTAATTTTCTGTCTTGGATATATGAGAGCCTGGAGGAAGAAATCTAATCTCATATGGGAATTTGAGACCTACCATGTCCCTGAGCTGTTGCAGCACTGAGAAGTAGCATTTGTCAGCTGTGCAATTGTGGGCATGAGACTGAACCTGGCACCTGAAAGAGCTGGGGTGAATTGCTGTCAACCATAATGAAAGTTTACTCCTGACTTCAACTGCCCTTGGTTTTGTTGCTCCATGTTGGTGCATGTGTTCAGGTTGCCAACATCCAACATGGCTGTAGTCCAACACTAGCAGGGTTTGTCAAAGTCCAAGAAAATGCAATGGGTTGTAATTAGGGTGATGAGAACTAAGCTGTAGGCTCAGCACCTCAGCTCATGAGATGGGTTTGGGTGACTGCTACTGGCATCCAGGTCAACTGAATATCCAGAAGACTTGGGTTTATACCTTCAACTGTTGCTGCCTTCTACAGAAGCTGGATGGGGGCTTCCTGTGTGTTAGTCTTTACCTTGCAATGCTGCTGCCTTAACTGCAGTGTTTACTGCAACACTTCATGCCTCTGTGATGCCTGCCTCTTTTCCCCCATTTTTTTTTAAGTCCTACAGCCCATCTTTGGCCCTTCTTTTTGAACATCCTATCTGTGTAGGTTGGTGTTTTCCAAGTAATCAGTAGATGGGTAAGTTCTGTTTTATCAGAGTGAGCTATTGTTTATTACTTGACTGTTATTTTCCTTTTAGCAGGAACATGAACTACAGCCACAAAATCTGGTTGCAGTCATCCTAAGATCTGTGATCTGCAAGCTAGCCTGGAATGAATCAGGAATGAATACTGATGAACTGAATGATGAGAAGTTTTACTTTACAAGCAGCAGTTGTGACCAAATTTCCTGAAGACTTCAGTTCTAAGAGATGGCAGCCTTAAAAATCAGGGTTTGTAGCACTGACTGTCCAAGCCAGGGAGTGAGTTCCCATCTTCAAGTTAGGTTGGGATTGTCTCAAGGAAGCTGGAGTGGAATGTGACTTGGAAGTAATATTTAGAGGTGCAGGTGAACAAAAGGGATAATAGACATTCTGGGAAAGCAGGAATAGGGGAATTATAATACTGAAGGGGAAACACTGTGTTTGTCTCAGACTTTTTTTATGTATGTGCTGTGGTAGAAGTGACTAACACTGGTGTAATGCTTGTGAAGGGAGGGAGTGCAAAATGAGTTGGGATGTGGCAAGGATCCCCATTAGGAAGAAGCTTGTCCTGGTTCAGTGGGTTGGCAGAGAAGTAAGTGGTGATGCTTGGAAAAAAATTGGGAGTAGAAAAAAATTATCCTAGAGGTGGGATGTAATGTCTATTGGGAGGAACAGCTGGGGTGAAGGAAAACATAGAAAAGTAAAATACTACTTTGTCTCTTCTGTGGCATCCTAGCTTCCCCATCAGTAAACAGGTGGTAACTATGTTAAGACCTTAAAGCCTGCCTGGAATGTGCCAAACCACTCCAGAAAGGAAAATGGTTTAAGCAGCTTTATTTCCAGACACAAGTGGATTTCTTCATTAAACACAGGTGCTGCTAATCCTTTGCACTAAATTTGCTTAATGTAGCTATGTTTTGTGGCCAAATGTGATGCTGTATGTTGTATGTGTATGGGAATTCCTTGTGGATGGCAAAGAGCTGTGGGGTCAGAGCAGTCCTGGTCTAGACACTTGCTTGGATTGGGATAGTAGAAGAGATGATAAATGGTAATGGGAGTAAGTCCTATGTTAGGCACTAACATAAAACACCACTTGTAATGCTGTTACATAGATAACATTATGCAAAGTTTGCATGGGCTGTTGGAAATGAATGTGGCAAAGTGGCAGGGCACAGGTTGCTGCTGGGTTTTGGTTTGTGTAGGTGGGGAAGCATTGGTGGTCTCTGCACCATATTGCTCCAAGACTGCTGTCAGCTGTGCCCCTTGTCTGCTGCTGTGAGGAAAATCAGGGAAGATCAAGCATCTGAAGGATATGGCTGTTTATATGTTGTAAGCTAGCCCAGGATGGCAGGGGAAAAATAATAGACCACATGCAGAATATGGGAATTTGCACCAGGAAATGGTATATCTGCTGTTGTAAAGTCCTTGCCCTTTAGTCAAACATTTGTTTTCTCTATCTTGCAAAGTCCAGAGGAAGGGTGGATTTGGCAATCTACAAAGTAATTATGCCAGGAGAAAGGTTCTTTTTAGACTGACTTTATAAAATCAGAGCTAGCCTGCCTTAGGAATGGAGAGTCTCAAGCTAGCTGCATGGTCAGCAATGTTGGAAGAAGGTGCACCAAGGCAGGGAGAGCCTGGTTTTCCACAGGGATGGGGTTTATTGCTGGAAAATAGCTTCCTCCTTTACAGTGGAACTGGGAAAATCTTCTGTGGTACAGCACATTGTCATTTTACAGGAATCCTAGCACACCAGCACTGTAATTGAGTAGAAGGAAATGCCAGCAGCTCCATGAAATGTGGAAATGGTGTGGGATGTGGGAAGAAGCTGGCAATACTGGAAAGAAAGGTGTGAGCCTAACATGTTGGGGGGGTGGTGGTGGGACTAAATCCTGTCTTATCAGAGACTTTAAAAATTTAAATCCATCATACCATTTCTAACTACATTTCAGCAATTAATAGCCTTACTCATAAAAAGTGTAGAGAAAATGTGTTTGCAGAAGGGGAGGATGTAGTTACCTGCAAGGTGCCTTCAAAAAGAGCTCCTAAAGGAATTGCTCCAGTAGACAGACAAGCCTGGATTTACTTTGACAGCCTATCCCAGTCAGGACTATACTTCATCCCCTCCACCCTTCAGGAGAAAAGAATATGAATTGTTTGGAAACAGCTTTTAGGAACTGCCTGTACATCTCCACTATTCTTGTTTTAAAGAAGAATCTGAGTCCAAGCAAACTTTGCAGGAGATGGGCTCAGAGCAATTGCTCTGGGGGAGGGGCGGAAAAAAAGTGGTGAGGACAAACTCCCAGTGATAAATTTGAGTCTGATGCAGTTTCCATGGGGGATGTGCTATCTTAAAGGTCTTTTCCAGCCTAAACAATTCTATGATTCTATGAAGTTCAAGCTGAGCCCTGCCCTGTTTTCTTACAAGCTCTGAATGCAGGTGCTTGCAAGCCTTTGCAGAGATGGCTGTCTAGCAAGCCTCCAGCTGTAGGCAATGATGCAAGTAATGCAGGGGCTCTAAATACTACAGCACCTTTTTTCATCCTTTTTTTTTTTGTTGTTGTTGTGGGTTTTTTAAGTTACTTCTCACTGCCAGCCTGCTGCTGGCAAGAGGCTGATAATGTGGAGGCAGGTGACCATCTGAGCACCCTGGAAGGACAGGGGTGTGCTGTATAGCAGGGGAAGCAGTGTGATGAGCCAGGTGCTTTCCAGCAGAGTAAACAAGTCCCTGCAGCCACTGCTGCTGTGCAGGAGAGACACCCTGTGAGCCCCCGGGGGCCTGGGGGCTGCTGTCCCTTTAACTGTGCTAACAGCACAGCCCAAGCTGGGTTTTGTTTGGTTTCTATGTTTAGAGGGTGGTTTATGCCTATGGCCACTGTATAATTATGATGATTATAAAATAGCCACCTCTTCAGTTTCTGCCTGTTGGCAGCTCTGAAGAAATGACCTAATTTGAACTGGCAGCACAGAGAACCTTGAACCCTATCAAAAAGCACTTTTAAATGAACCTAGAACATACAGACAGTTGCCAGACTTTGCTGCCAATGATAAAAATAGGTTAGTGAGATTTTTCCACTGCTAGACACAGGCTTCCACATGCATGGCTCCTACAAAGTGAATCCACAAGGCAGCCATTCATGGCATGTTGAATGCTTCTCTTCTCTAGCTGCCTATTTTGTGTTCAATAGATATTCAGGCTGTGGCTGAGAAGTGATCTTTTATGTCTTGTTCTTAACACTGGCATTTCATCAGACATGCTGGACTACTGCACTTCTGCTCTGTCCCACCAGCAAAATTGCTCCCTTTGAAACACTAACATGGCCGGTCCTGCTGGATAAAAGGAGTTTGCATCTCAAGATGTTGCTCTGCAGCTCTGTAATGAGGAAGGAATAAGGTGGAGGAGAGCCAGAGAATTCACACCGCAGGACAGGTTTTTTGACTTTGTGCTGGTGCAGCCTGATACAAGCTGCACCTTCAGATTATGCAGGCACTGCCTGTGCTTGTGGAAAGATGGGAGAATACTCAGCAGCCTTTTCCAAACCCACAGTCTCACCTCAACTTGATGTTTGTAATTAAAAGGATAGCTTTAAATATCCTTGATGCTACTCTGTTGCTGGGATTTCTTGATCAGTACCTGAGTGTATGAGCAGAGTGAGTTCCCAGGAGGGAGGTAGGCACCTCAAAATTTCATCAGCAACGCAACAGGGGCGGAGGCGAGACAGGGCCAGTTGTCAGCAAGTCGTGATTCATGACTTGGTCTACTTGCAGGCTATTCAGTGCCCAGTGTAAATATAGACAGATGTTGAAAGTGGCAGTGGGTGTTCAATAAAGTTACTGTTTTGTTCCTTCTTTGGAGAGTCCCTATGGGACTAGTCACTCCTTTGCAGTTTTCTGTGCCTTTATTCTGTGTGTGAGTGAAGACAGAAAACTCTTCATTGTTCAACCATGCCAGTGGGGACTGTCTCTCTTTTTGGAAGGAGTTGGGTCCCATAAAGCCACAGAGCTGTGCTGGCTATGGGGTAGGTTGGTTGCTCCACAGCACTGTGGCTGCCTTTGCCAGACATATGGGTAGGGAGAGGACAGAAGAGGCAAAGCCCATGTTAGCCATTACCATGTGCCTTTCCTTGGGACTGGCTTTATTTATATACTGAAGTTGCAAAAATTTTCACATCACAAGGGTGAACAGGGACCTATCTTGTGTTTTGCCAGCTACAATGATAAACCCAGCTGCCCTTCTGTGTCCAGTCAAATTCTTAGCACAGCCATCATTGAATCTCTTTTAGATGAGAAACTACTTTATTTGCAGTGTGACTCCTAGGGACAACTGCTCAAAATCAAGCCCCTCTTGATATTTTACAACATCAATTTTACAATGTCAAGAGATACAGCCACCAGGAACCTCTGCGTTTACAGGACTGTTGCTTTGTGGCATGGGAACATTGTAATTTGTAGACATTCAACCATTAATATCACCATCACTAAAGAAAATTATTTTGCCTGTTTTTACTTCTATTTTCCTTCTTTTAAAAATCTTCCTAGAAGTCATGTAAGCATTCAGATTTTACATATGGCACAGAAAGGGATTTTCATTCCTCTCGCACAGTCTGTGGCTTTAGCCTTCATCCTCCACACAGAGCTGCCGAAGGATTTTGCAAGGTGTGCACACCAAAAATAATCTTGAAAAGAAACCAAGGTGGGAAATGTGGTGTAAATGGATAGCAGAGAAAAGACTGAGTCAAATCCCACCCTGCTGCTCATGCAAATCATGCTTTAATGGCAAGTGAATGAGTGAGGCCTTTCCCTGTAGGAACAGAAAGGATGCTACACTGTATGCTTTCATTTTTATACCAGAAGCTGTAAAAATCTCCAGGATATGAGGACAGTAAAGCTCAAAGAGAATTAGGAATTAGGATCGTAGGCTCACAGAATAGTTCAATAGGAAAGAGACCTCAGGAGGTCCAACCTGTTCAAAGCAGGGTCAGCCATGAGGTCAGACCAGGTTATTCAGGGCTTCACCTAACCTGATCTTGAAAACCTCCAAGGATGGAAACTGCACAGCCTTGTGGGGCAACCTGGTTCATGGCTTGGCTGGTGTCCTGGTGAAAAAGTTTTTCCTTGTGAGTTTGAACTTCTCTTGTTCCAACTTACGCCTGTTGTCTCGCCATACACTACAGTGAGGAGCTTTGTCTTTTTGGTAACCTTCCCACAGCTATTGGAAGGCTGCCATTAGCCTCCCCACCTCACCCCCGCCCCCGACTCTTCTCCAGGTTGTGCAGGCCCTGTAACCTCAGCATGTTCTCACAGAGAGCATGTTCCAGCTGGCATGCTGATCATCTTGGTTGTCCTCCACCGAGCTTGCTGTCAATGCTTTTCTGATGCTGGGGGGGGGGGGGGCAAAACTGGACACAATGTTTTGGATGCAGTCTAATCAGTGCTGAGAAGCTGGAGGTAATCACTTTCCTTGATCCACTGGTTATGCTCCTGTTACTGCAGCCCAGGGTGCTGTTGGCCTTCATTGTTGCCAGGGCACACTCCAGCTCATATTCACCTTGCTGTCTACACAGCCCCCAACCTAACTCCCTGCCAAGGGCCTCTTCAACAGATCTTCTCCCCAGCCTGGCAGTCCCCAACCTGTACTGTCACCATGGGGTTATTTCTTCCCAGATGCAGGACTTGGCAATTATCTGTGTTAAATTTCATAAGGTCTCTGTTGGCTCATTCCTTCAGCCTGTCTATCTCTCTGGATGACAAACCTGACCTCAAGCTATTGACCAGTCCCGCTGCAAACATGAGGAAAATGGACTCTGTCACCTCCTTGAGATGATTGATAAAGATGTTAAACAACACAGTTCCCTGCAGACACCTGCAATGCCTCACTTGTTATTTGCCTCCTTTAAAATTAATGTCTCTTTGCGCACTTGGAAACTTGTCCTGGTTGTGGGTTACCTGAAGGTCCATTTCTGACAGAAGCAAGTACCCAAAATGTAGAGAAAAATACCTCACCACCGTTCTGGGAAAATCTTCAAGACTTATCTTCCATGTATAGCAGTTGCCTGAAAAAAGTCATCACAGCCATGGCTTTTGTTCTGCTGCTTTCTGGGAAGAGTCTGTGCCCTTTGGCTCTGCCTTAGGAAACTCTGGCCTGTTAGTAGCCAAGCTTAAAAGAACTATACTGATGCAAAACAATAAGCAGCTTTTTTGGTACTTTATGGGTTTGTGAAGGATAGCATGTTGTATTGGGTTTGAGTGGCAAGGTTTTGGTAGCGGGGTGGCTACAGGGGTGGCTTCTGTGAGAAGCTGCTAGAAGCTTCCCCTGTGTCCAAGAGAGCCAATGCCAGCTGGCTCCAAGACAGACCCGCCACTGGCCAAGGCCAAGCCCATCAGTGACAGTGGTAGCGCCTCTGTGATAACATAGTTAAGAAGCGGAAACAAAACCAAAACCAAACAAAAACAAAAGGAACACAAAACTGCAGCTGGAGTGAGGAGTGAGAGTATGTGAGAGGAATGACTCTGCAGACACCAAGGTCAGTGAAGAAGGAGGGGGAGGAGGTGCTCCAGGTGCCGGAGCAGAGATTCCCCTGCAGCCCATGGTGAAGACCCTGGTGAGGCAGCTGTGCCCCTGCAGCCCATGGAGGTCCATGGTGGAGCAGTCTGTTCCTGAAGGACTGCACCCCATGGAAGGGACCCACGCTGGAGCAGTTCGTGAAGAACTGCAGCCCATGGGAAGGACCCACATTGGAGAATTTCATGGAGGGCTGTCTGCTGTGGATGGGAACCCACACTGGCGCAGGGGAAGAGTGTGAGGAGTCCTCCCCTGAGGAGGAAGCAGCAGCAGAGAAAACACGTGATGAACTGACCACAACCCCCATTTCCCATCCCCTTGCGCTGCTCAGGGGGAGGAGGTAGAGAAAATGGGGAGTGAAGTTGAGCCCGGGAAGAAGGGAGGGGTGGGGGGAAGGTGTTTTAAGATTTGGTTTTATTTCTCATTACCCTACTCAGTTTTGATGGGCAATAAATTAAACTGATTTCCCCAAGTCAAGTCTGTTTTGCCCATGACGGTAATTGCTGAGTGATGTCCCTGTCCTTATCTTGACCCACGAGCTTTTTTGTTGTATTTTCTCTCCTCTGCCCAGTTGAGAAGGGGAGTGACAGAGCAGCTTTGGTGGGCACTCGGCCACCAGTCAGGGTCAACCCACCACACATGTCCATGATGAAGGACTTTATCGTGGAAAAAGAAACAAAACTGAAGGTGGAAACAGGGCAGAAAGCTGAGCAACCAGTAAACGTGCCACTTGGCGAGTCATTCCCATCAAGGTCCCCTTGTCTTTGGTGGAACTGCTGATCTCATATGCCAAGGTGCACAAGAATAAGCTTCTCCTCTTTGTGAAGGCTCCAACCTTAACTTGGCACTGCAATTAGTAAAAGCTGATTTTTGCTGCCATCAGTTCCCTTTCCTGAGCTTGTCAGCGTATCTCACAAGCTGCTTCCTCTGCTTTTCCAGCCATGTGGATGGAAGCGCCCACATCCTTTCTCAGAACAGTGAGCTGCTTGCTCACCTTATCATTGCCAGAGTTCAAGTGTCTGGGCTAAAACTTTCTGTGCCACCTGCCTCACATCGAATGGGGTTTTTTGTATGTACTGAAGTAGCAGCAGAGTTCAGTTCTTTCCAACAATGAGCTTTGAGGAAAAAAATGTAGTTTTGCAAACATTTAAAAAAAAAATATCTAGCAACCATTTAACTGAAGTACCGACTCTGTTGTGGTGGCAGTGCCTGAGAGTTGTGGACGGCTTCTGCCTTTGTTAGCGATGTGCCACTGGCTTTTTAGAAAGGAAAAGAGCACTAAAGTGTAAGCTTCTGGCAGAGACCTTCATCTGAATAGTCCTGCTAGAGCTGGAGCTGAAGCCACCAAAGGACTTGGCCACCTAAGCATGTTCCTAGGACTAACAATGCAAAGCTCAAAAGCTTCACCTACACTTAGCCCCAGATACACCTAAAATCTGTAGATAATCATCAGGCTTTTCCTTGGGAACAAGAGCTGTGCCTTAATGCAAACCAAATTTTCTCAGCCTGGTCAGGGCTGAGTTGGGTGGCTTTTGCCTCAGGCTGCCCCCAGGAGGAGATGGCCTCACCTGACTCCCTGGGAAGGTCTCTCCTAGATGCTTACAGACATCTATGGCACACCTGGAAGACAGGACATACTGCTGAGGCAAATTTTCCTCAAGGACATGGCAGGAGGAAGAGCCCTTTTATACAACAGACTCCCCCAGGAGCCCCTTCTCTGTCCAGGGAATGCAGCCCCTTGTCCTCCATGCCCCCTCTCTAGATGAGTGCCCAAACTACTAAGCCGTATGCTACCAGTTGCGTGCTGGGTGGAGGAGACCAGGCTTTCTCAGGCCTCTTGAGGCTCAGGTTCACCCAGGCCCATGGCACACCTCTGCCATCAGCTTCATGCAGGGAGAACACATACTCTTCTGGAGGGAAACCCTCCTGAGCTAAAACCTGAAAGCATCAGACCTGGCACGGACCAACAGTAGGCTGCCGCGAAGCAGCCAGGCTACTGAAACGTGTCCTGAGGTACCAGTCTTTTGGGCACACCTGCAAATAGCCCTCTGCTCCCGTCTGCTGCCTCGGGCAGGACAACACCCTGCAAATTTGCTGGTTTCATTCGGATTCATCTAGCCTTTTCCCCTGCCACCCCCAGGCTTTGTAATGAAACACAAACAGAATGTATCTAGCAAGACTTAAAGCAAGGCTTATCCTTAGGGGGAGTGTGGGAACACAAGGTTGAAAGTGAAGAAAACATAAAAGGCAATGCTGGTCAATGGTTAACCTGCCTTAACCCCCCCCGGTGCTCCCAGCCTTTCCTGGCTGGGAGTCACCCAGTGCCCAGGCATTGCCCTAACCCAGGGTGCCTTGCTCTGGGGTCTTTTGGAGCTAGGGCTATTAAGAGATACAGGCTTTTTGGATCCTTACTGGTATCCCAAGTGCCCAGCTTTTTATCTCAGAGGTGTATCTGCTGCGTAAAACTTATTGATCTGGTTTTGGGTGCCCTGGTAGACAGCCTTGAAGTTTTATCTCTAGTCAGCCCTCCTGGTTAACTGGTTCACGTTAGTTCTCTCAGCTTAATACTAAACACGCCACAGGAGACTTCACAGGACCGCATTGTAAAACTCGCTGTCTTGGGTGTGTTGCCAAGTTCCTGTAGAAACTGCACGACGCAAGAGCAAAATGTGCCAGATGTTGCAGAAACATCTTGCTGTGCTGCAGCTATGAGAGCCGGTTTTCTCATGCCCACGCCTTCACTGCCGTCCCGGTGTTGCAATATGCAGGACAGCTTGATGCTCGGCAAGACGCGTGACTTTGCAGTTCAGTGGTTGTGGCACTTCATGGAGCTGGGAGAAGAGAGCGAGTTCCAAGAGCATTTATGCATTTTACACAATGACCTCTTTTGTAAGGAAATGCTTAGCACAGCCAGGCCTGTGCATCCCCAGGATGGTACAGGGAGGGTTATGCTCTTCCCTTTGGGACCTTTTTGATTTCCTTGTTTTGTTTCAACAGAAAAATGAAAAATCCCAGAGTAGCCAGTGACTTTTTCCTTTGTGCCAGTCCTCAAAGCTACCAGGCAGCAACGGAGCTGGAGGCACTTCTCCAAAATCCTGGAAGAGGGCCCTAGCCACTGTAACCCCAAGTGGATGCTGAGAGCACCACATTCTCCTTCCACCCTCACTCCCCCTTCTGGCATTACTTTATAATAAAGCAATAAGCCATTCCTGTGTTTGCTAGAAGCAGCACAGAAAGCTTCCCCCAGGTGTCCTGCACTGTGACCTGGAGCAGGAGGATGGCACCGCAGAGAACAAAGTGAGACCTGCATCAGGGGAAAGGACGCTGAAGAGAGGGGCTGGGAAAGTAAGGGAAGGGAGAAAAACTAGGGATGGAGGAAAGGGCCAGCGCTAGAAATAGAGTGGGGGAGGCAAATGTAGAGCATAGGTATAAGGATAAAGACGAGTGAGAACAAGTTGTGGGGAATGACAGGAACAGGTAATATCTGGGAGAAAATGTAATGGCCCGGATATACAGGGGATCAGACTAGAAGACATAAAGGACTCTTCTAGCTTGAAACGCTGGCACTACAAAACAGTCTGTCAGCTGGCTCTTTAGATCAAATGATGAAATCGAAGACTCCAACCTTCTGATGATCATTATGTGGCAGTTATGACCCTGCACCATGAACTATAGCTTTTGCTGTTTATTTAACAAAAAAAAACCCCCAACCAAACCCCAAACAACGAAGAGCAGAGAATAAATGACATTAAGACTGCAATCTCAGGTGATGCTAGCATGGAGGAAATCTCTAATTCATGTGCACATGCATTGCAATATACATCTGCAGGATCTGTGCTTCCCTTTTGGCAGGAGATTGAAGGCTCTAATGAACAAATCAAGGAGCTCAAGGAAGAGAAAGAATGGTCTTGTGATGGAGATACATTGATGTTGTCCTGTTTCAGGCCCAAAGTGATATGGGGCAAGTCGCACAGCTGGGCTTTTCCTGTATTCCCCATTTTCTGAGTTTACTAGGTAAAAGTACTTTTAGTTTTGTTGGGATGTTGGGCCTACACAGCAACAGCTGAAGTCTGTAAGAGCCATGGACTACAAAACATTGCACCTCCTGAAGAATTATGCCTCTATTGCCTCAGTCCATTCCCAGTACCTATTTCTGAACTTTAAACATTTTTGTGCCTGAGCTCCCAAGCCATAAAGCGAGGATGCAGAAGAGAATTCTAATAATGCCTCCTATTCCTGCAGGGTGTTATGTGAATACTTTCATGTTTGTGGGACACTGACAAACAATACTGATGAGCATCATCAAAATGACATACGGAAATTATTAACTACTCAGTGAGGAATTAAGATTACATGAAGTAAATGTGGCCTCGGTCATACACTGACTGAAAAGACAAAAAAAAACCCCCTCAAATTACTACCTATGTACTCACTGGCTGAGACAGAGATTCTGAGCTAAAAATAGTCTTTAATTACAAGATCATGTAGGCATAGGCACAAAAAAAAAGGCTGAATAAAGTTGCGCCTTTGTAGCAGCATTTCCTAATTTTTGAATGCTCAGCTCTATTAACAGAAATAATTTTCTGCATTTTTTTTTCGAAGTGAAAACATTTACACTCTTCAAAGTGCTGTTCTACCCTCTAAAAAGTGCCTATGCAAGGCCTTGTTACTGTTGCCTGTCACAGGCTGCACATCAGCTATGCTCTGTGTAGAGTCTCTCTTCAGATTCATTTTCTGCCTGCCAGCTCTGTTTCAGGCAGGGTATTTTCCATTTTGTACGCAATTGTCAGTAAAAAACTCCTAAGAGAATTCCACACATGCCTCTACACCCTCTCCAGATAGCAGCACCTTTTTATGTTAGTGAAACTATGTTGTGGCTAATTTTGTGCAAATACCTTGGAGGGCAAAAGGTGCTCCTGAACCAGGAACTTAATTTAGCTGATCATGTGTTGGCTCAGAGCACCTCACTCATTTTCCCCTGCCTGGGTTGGGTTTTGCAGATCCAAGGAGTTAAACAGCAACAATTCTCATTTTAGTATTTTATCTGGCAGCGTGACATTTATACAGTCACTTTTCAGAGCGGAAGAGGGAGTTCCCTCTCCTCCTCCTCCTTTTTTTTAATTTTAATTCTTTTTCTGTTCTTTGAGTCCTTCAGCCTGGGCGGGACGGAGGGAGGGTGTTGGTCTAGACCGTGTCCAGCACACTTATTTACCAAGAGCTTTGCCTGTGGGAGGGGTCTTGCCCACCAGACTGGAACCTGCTCAGGCTCCAGAGCAAATGCTCCTAAAAACAGCTTTCACTAAAGCCAAGCCTGCTGAATCAAAATCACCAAAATCAGCAAAAGGATGCTTTAAATCCCCGTAGGACTTGGCAACCTTTCTCCAGGCTGCCGGGAGGCACCTCTTTCCTCCTGGTTATTGCAGATGCAATCACGTTCTTCTCGAAATGCCAGTGATACTGCTGGAGACCCTCTCAAAAATAGCCAAGCATCCTCCAGCAGAGGAATGATGTTGCTGTATCTCCTGTGGAATCTGCACCCGCACCTCCAGGCTGTGTGCCCCGTCCACCCAAGCAGGCTGGCTCAGGCTTGGGGCAGGAAGTATTTCATGTCACCATGAATTAAGTTAGAGAGGAATTAAGCCCGTTTCTCATGCACTCCTAATTTCTAGCCCCCTTGACCAGACAAGTCCGGCGATGGGTCACAGCTGGGCTTGCAGAGCAGGCGCTGACAGCCCTAACGCAACCCTCCCGGGGGGTTCCCACCAGGCTTCCCCCCGTCTCCCCATCCGCTGCCCACCCGTGCCTCCTCCCACTTCACCCTCTCTTTTCCACCTTTATTCAGTCGCTTTGTAGCCGCAGTAGAGGGAGATGTGCATTCCTGCAAGCATTACTCACTCTTCCCCCCCACGCAGAAGCTCTCCTGTGGGAGCAGCCCGGCGCCACGGGGCAAGCCTCCCCTATAGGGAGGCAGGGAGACAGGGATTCCCTTTCCATTTCCTCCCTTTGTGTAGGCAAAGCTCAAAACAAGGTTTTAAATCAGCAGAATGACTCATTGAAGCACCTCTGTCAGGATGGGAAGCCTAGATTGGGGGGAAAAAAAAAAAAAAAAAAAAAAAAAAGGCAGTAACTTCTACTTTATGATACATTGAGCTGCTATTCAGTCATCTGTGTACAAAGGGCTTTTCTTCCGGAGCCATTAACTAAATGAATCAGCAGAGAGCATGCCTCCAGATGCACCGGGCAGTGGTTCTCCAGAGTCACATCTCGCCGGTACTCCGCGGGCTGGGAGGGCATGTATTCCTCTGACACCGCGGGAACATGACACAAACAGAAAGGTGCTTTTCAAAATGGAAGGTTGCTGTAAAAATAAACCGTGACTCTTCTGCAGAGAACAGCAAACTGAAATTATGGGAGATGTATTATGGGACAGCCTTTGTTGTTGCAAATGGAGCGAGTGTAAACAACCCAGCCAGCAGAACAGGCTGCCACCGTGCGTGGGACGGCGGGCAGCGGCAGCCCGCCGCTCCCCCGCACGCCAGCTCTCATTTGCGCAGCCCCAAAGCCGCAGCAGCGGCCGTGCGAGCTGTCGGCGTTCACGGAGCGTTTGTGCTGTAGGGATGAGAGGACATCAGCCCTGGCTGGGGGAGCTGGCAGGCGCTGGGGCACAGCTCCTGGCGAGAGCCTTGCGAGCTCCCCGGAGATGTGCTCCAGCCACCCCCACGCTGGAGCACAGAGCCCGGACGCGGGGTGGGGACGCCCTCTTCATAAGGGTCTTGGAGTAACTTTTAATTTGGTCCCTTCTTCCCTGATAGTGGCTCAAATTAAACCAGGGCCTGCAAGAAGGGCTCCCGTGGCGTCGGTATGGTTTCAGGCAGACCAAAGCGCTCGTCAGCGGAACACGGAGGAGCTCAGACGGGCGTGTAGTACCTCAGCGTGCCGATCCCAGCGCGAAAATCCAAGAGATTAAAAGCGGTGGCTGGAAGCTCCTGCCCCCCACTCGCCCTTCTGCTGGCGCAGGCTGCCATGGGGCCGCCGGGTAGCCCGAAGCCCACATTAACTCATGCAACGAAAGCTTCAGGGGCACGGCTCGGGGAGAAGCCAGGCAGCAGCGGCGCCGGCAGCAGGGATGCAGCATGGACACAAACACATTTATGACAAACTGGAGCTGTCTGCAGGCTCGGGATTCCCATCACCACCTGAACAGGGTCGCACAACACGCCTTTTGGCATCTGCTCCCCCCTGCTTCTTACTATTCTCTCCCCTTGGTGCGCTCTTTTTCCTTTTTTCTCTGACCTTCTCCCACTGATGTTTCTGCACTCCTAAGAGATGATGCGAGCGCAAAACAAAAGGCTCTCGCCACCCCCGATCACCACATATCACGGCATTTTGATTTTGCGACATCTTCTAAAGCCACGCGTGGCACAAGGAAAAGCCTGGGCACAGATGGAGGGCACCGAGCCTTTGCCCGGGCCCCCACGCAGGCAGGTGGGACCCCACGCGGGAACACGCGGGGCGGCCCGGCCCGCTGAGGTGTGCCAAGGCACGACCTGGCACCGCTTTTCGACACACCTCTCGCTGTGGCATGTCCAGAGGAACGTGGGGGGGGGGGGGGGGGGGGAATTAAAAAATAATAGAAGGAAATAAAAAATAAACCCCCAGCTTCCCCAAGAGGCTGGGTTGAGGAGAAGCAGCCATGTGATTTCCCTGTTAAAGGTAAGGAGGAAACCAGCTTCCCATAGAAGAAAGGGATACCAGTTCCCCTCCCCAAAAACTATGCAGAGGCTTCTGCCTCAGCCTCTCCATTGCAGCAGGGAGCACTGCAGGGGCTGGGGTCCCTCTCCCCCCCAGGACCAGAAGGCGAGGTGGACCCGAGAGGTACGCTTTGCAGGTAAAATGTGCTGCAGCTTTCTCTCTTGTTCACATGTTGCTCAAAAAAACCAAAGGAGGAACTTCACCCCCTTGTTCTAGATGCTGTAAAAAATACATAATAAGCACAGAGGGCACAAGAAGTGTCCCAAGAGGGTGGCATATATGCCTGTATATAACTGGAACCTTTAAGCTCCTGGCTATTTACAGCTGCCCTGCTGTAAAATCAAACACTTTTCCGCAGTTCATTTCTCCAGCAACAACCCTTAGCGGGCTGCTATCACAACCCTGGTCTCTGTGAAGCTGTTGGCTTAATGTTCAAGATTTACCAACCCTTGCCTGATGGGATAATGCAGATGTGGGCACCTAGGACACCCAAGAAGACTAAGCAATGCATCCCGGAGTCCCTCACTGTTGGTTTTGATGACTTACGCTGTGCAGTTTATGCTGTGCAGTCTCATCTCGCAGATTTATTATCAGTTCTGAAGGTATGATTATCATTAAGCTAAATGAGGTATCACAGGTGTTTCCATGCTTGTCAGCACTTAGCTATGAAGATGAATGGCACTGTCAGATAATGGATTTTTTTTTTAATGTGTTGTTCTTGTGCTTAGCACAGCTATGTGAAGATAAAAATCAATATTTACCATTCAGCAATAGATTATTTTCTCAAGCTATTTGTAGCAATCTTTATAATAAGCAATGCAAACATACCTTGGGAATTTCAACTGCTAAACTGAATAAATGTTGATACTTCCTAATGTATCCTGTTTTACAGAAACTAAGAAGCCTGTAAGAAAAAATTTCTCTTTTTGACTAAAACAGAAGAGCTAGTTCATGAGGTTTTATGTGTTCTCACCACATGAAACAGGACTTGTTTGTAGAAAATAATGTCAACTGCTGGCTAAGGCACATAGGAAAAGGTTAATTTACCTGTTTATACACCAGCTATTTAGAAGTAGCAGAAGGTTAACAATTTAATTATGTTAAAATATGCAATATAGAGGATAGATACACGTATGTGAGTGTGCGCGTGTCTGTACTGTTCAGCTGAACAGCCACGCTTTGGGTAACTGGACAAAACCTTACAGTCGCTTTCCTTCTGTGGAAACGTGCTTGCGACAGAATCCTTGCTCTCATTTCCAGTCTTACAACAACGGTACTGAACTAGTCCAATACAAATACACACATCCACAATTTGGCTTTCCACCTCGTAAAACCTCCTCATTAATTAGGAAAAACCCACAGTAATACTTGATTACACACATGGCTATATCCATTTGCACCAAGTCTGAGTTGCTTTGACATTCTGACTACTTGGCTTGGCGCTTCCAGTTAAAATTATGACAGAGGCAAAACAATTCTTCACTTTGAAAGAGGAGATGCCACAGTCACAAAGCCACGGCATTTGAATTTTGATCCTGCCACCCTAACAAAGTGAACCTTCTTGAGACTCAACCTGCAAGGAAATACCTAATGAAAGCACACAGGGGCCTAAACCCAAAGTGTCTGTGCAACATGTACCTAATTTCACTGCAAGTAAGTTGCAGCAGGGAAAATAGCGCAAGGAGGCTAAGGAGTGATGAGATTCCAAGATACTGGTGCAGTGTGTATTGCAGGTATAATAGACAGGCTCACAGAAATATCTAAGACTGCACCTTGGTGGGTGGCCTAGCACATGGTCAAAGGCTGTCACTGCTTCTGCCAGTGGCAGCACCAGGCAAAAAAAAAACCCCAAAACCTGTCTCCGTACCTGTGGAGTAGATTAACCTTGCTTTAGCTCCAGCAGAGTCACTGGAACCACAGAAGGGGTGAATCTGGCCATCTGTGTACTCTCAAGTACCCACCCTTTCCTCCAGCTGTTAACAGTGATATGAAAGAAATCTCAATTCACAACTTCAAGCCCAATTGGACCCGACAAATTCAAGGTACAAGCATGGAAATAAATCAAACTATTCCACTCAAACCACTCCTGGAGAAGCCTACATTTTATCCAAAAGCTTGAACACAAAAGATTTTCCATTTCAAAAAATTTGACTCTGCTCATTCAATCCCCAAACCTCAAAAGATTGTATCACATAGTACTTAGTGATCCTGAATGTCCAAATGCCATTTTTATGGGAAATGTCATGGGCAGAATATGCAAGCTGGCTGCACGACTGTGCTACCAAACAACATCCAAAAGGCATACTGCTGAAAATAAGTGTCTCAAAAAACCCCCTAAATTATTTTTTTCCTTTCTGTAAGAGAAGGGGCAGGTTGGGGTGGACAAGCTGGCATTCTGTTGGTTTTGTCCTCTTCCTCTCCTGGAAGGGTTCTTTTTGGATCCAGGCAAGATACATAGCCAGCCCTAGCTATGAAGAATTCTGCCATCATCACCATTAACAGTTTTCAGAGCGCACCTGTAATTGCAGTGAAAACTCCTATTCACACCTCTTGGAAATACTGGTTTAGGCTGTTCAGCTGCAGATGAGTGGAACAAGTGTGCACTAATGCACATTCCCCACCAGTTCTCAGCCTGTTACAGACAATAATAAACTTTTGCTGTAGGAAATGAAAATTCCAGGATCTCTATATAAACCTGTAGATTTGGGATATGCATCTGTCCCTGACTATACTGCTTAGTCTTCAGGAGTCTGCAGCCACTGCCAGACATAAAACGGTGTTTTACAAGACACAGGAGAAAGAAAAAGGAGAGGAGCAGCAGCATTCAACTCTTGCCAGACACTCTTTATGAGCAGACTATGGAGAAATTGAAACAAAAGACCTGATAACACTTAATTTCACAAGGTACAAGAGGGGCATCCAGATCACTGTAAATCTAAAAATTACTCAGGCCTTGCCTGTGACCAAAAGGCAGTGGAAAGACTCAGGGTTAAACAGAGAAGATATCAAAGGAAGTGCACCTCCAGGTTCCAACACCACAATGGTCCTCCCTCACAAGGACACAGCAAGAGCCTGACATACGTCATATTATATATACCACACATTCAGGTAGTTAAAACTCATTTGGGAGTCACGGTTCCTAGGGACTGCAGCCGTTTGTTTATGTACCAGAATCAACAATCTCTTCACTTGAGTCCTCTGCTACTGCTGCTGACGAGTGATTTCAGAGACTTATTTTATCCATTTCCTAGGCTGACAGTCCAGGTAAAGCAGAAGCTGAGACCATCAAGCCAAGATCGTTTGCTCTACTGAACTACTCCTGCTAACACTGCAGCATGACATTCCCACAATAAGATCTGAGGAATGCAAGAGAAAAGCCACAGCTGTGAAACATCCTATCAGATTAAACCACAACACATCCTAACAGGATGCAGATGTAAATGCAAGGCATACATGTACACATAAACCATCCACAGTTCCTGTTAACTGAAAAAGACAGTAGAGAGCTTAACCCCTTTTGAAATAACTGAGCCACCTCAGCAATAAACTGGTGGGTCAGTCCCAGAGATGATGACCAAGTATCTCAAGAAAGTGGTACCCACCAAATATTTAAGCTATCACCTAATTTGTAAAAAATTTTGAACAATACAATCCTTAGACATTCAAACACATCTACAATTCAAACAGGATGCTAAAACCAATTAATAGCTGATAAAGATCTGGTTACACTGCTGGCATTTATAGTTACAGTTTTGCTGCCATTTATTCTTATAGTTTTATATTGAAAATGTAACAAAAAAAAAAAAAATTGTATTTCAAGGCTAGCAAACACCATGGACTTCCCATGACATTTCTTGCACTATCTGGAGTCCCTAAAATTAAGTGTAGTTGCTGGAGTTCCTCCCCGTTTTGCATACCTCATTCTTCCTGGGCACTCTTCCCATGTATTCCAAGATACCATCCATAACTTCTGACTCTTACATGATCTGGAATTTCCACCTACCCACGGGACTCCAGTGCCTGTTATCAGTTCTTTCCTGTCTGTGAGCTCCTCAAGATTAAGATTCATTAGGAAGAATAAAGTCAGGAGATTTGCAAAAAACACAGACCAGAAGCTTTTATTGATTGAAAATTCCCTGCTTCTTTCCTCAGCAGGAAAATAATCACAGCAACAAGAAAAAAAAATACAACCCAAAAAAAGAAACAAAAAAGTGCTTCTGTTCCAAGTAGTCTTATTCTCGTCTCTCTTGTCTCTTCTTATTTTGCAGAGCTTAAAATGGTAATGTTTCCTCTTTGTTTTTTTCCTCAGAGCGCAGCATTAGTTTCTTTAATATCTGAAGAAAAAGCAAACAGCTTCGTAAGAAAATGTGATCTCATATGACACAGAATAACTTGCATTTTTTCAAATGTTTTCTATTTCAAAATTAGACACACACAAACAATATTTAAAGCATAGGACACCTTTCAACAAATCTAGAGTAAGGTAATTTTGTTTCCAAAATAGAAGTCTGAAAATGGAAATCCAAACAGAAAGCTCTCCCTTCCCCTTCCCCTCTTCTTGCTCAAGAAGTTCTGCTTTGAAGAGAGGTGTGTATGCCTCTGGAAATCTTAGAAATAATCAGTCCTGTGTAGCCATTCAGCTCACAGCAGATGATGTATGACAGAAGACAGAACTTTGCCATCTATTTTACCGAACTGTAAGGCCCCATTTCTAAAAATAGATGAATCTAAGAACTAGCTATAGGATAATGGGACACATCTCGGACAGCAACCCAAGGAAAAAAAAAAAAGTTCCATTCCCATTCATGCCACAGTGTCGTGGTTTAGCCCCAGCCAGCAACTAAGCACCACGCAGCTGCTCGCTCACTCCCCCTACCCCGATGGGATGGGGGAGAGAATCGGAGGAGTAAGAGTGAGAAACACTCCTGGGTTGAGATAAGAACAGATTAATAATTGAAATAAAGTAAAATAGTAATGATAATAGTAACAGTATAATAATGATAATAATAATAATGATATATGAAGCAAGTGATGCACAATGCAGTTGCTCACCACCTGCCGACCAATAACCAGACAGCTCCCAAGCAGCGATCGCTGCTCCCCGGCCAACCCCCCCCAGTTTCTATACTGAGCATGATGTCATGTGGTATGGAATAGCCCTTTGGTCAGTTTGGATCAACTATTCTGGCTGTTCCCCCTCCCAGTTTCTTGTGCACCTGGCAGAGCATGGGAAGCTGAAAAGTCCTTGACTAGCATAAGCAGTACTCAGCAACAACTAAAAACATCAGCGTGTTATCAACATTCTTCTCCTACTAAATCCAAAACACAGCACTATGCCTGCTATTAGGAAGAAAATTAACTCTATCCCAGCTGAAACCAGGACACACAGTTTTGATCCTGCATTCAGGGTAGCTATTGCTGTCTTGGAACTCTTTCCTTATTTCCCCCCTTCTCAAAAAAACAACAAAAAAAATCAGCTGGCCTTTCAGTTACCAACAATAGTCTCTCCCTTCTTGCTGCTGCTCTCTA
This sequence comes from Pelecanus crispus, assembly GCF_030463565.1. NCBI lineage: Eukaryota > Metazoa > Chordata > Aves > Pelecaniformes > Pelecanidae > Pelecanus > Pelecanus crispus. The sequence continues at coordinate 83,876,993 of NC_134643.1, read as the reverse complement.
CTTCCTCTCTTTCAGCATGCGATGTCAACTCTGGCTCTGTTTGGTGGTTCTGGTATGAACTCTGGTCTGGTGGTGTAACTCCCTTTTGTTTTCCAGTATGTGGCATAGATCCCAGTGTTGTTCCCAGTGTTGTTCCATTGGGCACTTGAAGAAAATATGGAGAGGAGGGCAGGCAAGGCGGCTGAGTGTAGGAAATCTGCTCTGTGAAGTACTGTCCTCCTGCTGTGCTAGAAAGTGGCATGCACGAGCGCAACTGATTTGAGACTGCAACTCCCTGCATGTAGAAATCATTCCAGGGGACAGCCTGATAGGCAGTGACACCTGTTGAGGAAAAAGCAAGCAAGAAAGGACAGAACAATGAAAATAAGGAAAGGAGGATTCAAAGCATGCGTATGTAACAATGTGCATGTTGTGCTTAAGAGAGCATGCTCAGTGCAAATACAGTATTACAGTTATGCCTTAATGGTTACTGTAATACAGCACACATCACACACATATGAAGGTTAACTTTGTTGTTTACATTGCAGGGTATTTATCCAGAACATAGTTATTAGGAGGAAAAACGTAAGAAGTACATAGCATTGTTATAATCTAAAAAACATGATGTCACTTCAGCAAAGATCCTGAGTGTATGTAATGATATTGGACATACACGCCCTCCCCCAATTTTTTTTCCTCCATTCCTATTTTCCAAGTTAGCTCTGCAGAGCATAAATGAAAGTGAAGATTAAGCATCCAGCTTATTAAAGCTGCAATACAGGAAGCAGGAATGTTTTTTAATTAATATCTATAATTCAACTAAACTGCTCACTTGCTTACATGCTGAAGTAAGAATTATGGGTGTCTATACTGACAGATTGACTCCCTCCCCGTTGCATTTCTGGAAGCCTAGGCCCTGGTCGTCCACACTGTGTAACAGCCATAGGACCCCTTCCTTGAACAGAAGTATGGAACAAGAGACCGTCAACTCTGCCTCTGTTCCTTCAACAATCCTCCAACTTTATCAGTCCCAACAAGGCTTGCACCTTTACACTTCCCTTTATGCTTGCATGACGTGCCCCAAGGCATGCAACACACACTGCTGGCATCATGCTATAAAAACTTTAGTTTGGTGTGCTGGGATACAGCCCTCTCATTACTTCTGGCACTTCAAACTGAAAAACCACAGAAAGTAATAATTAAGCCTTACAACCAGAGAGGAGAACCAGGCCAAGGGTGCTAGATAGCATGGGCACTGCCAACCTGTTCTGGAGAATGTTAGCCACGAACAGTGTGAACATGAGCCAGCTTGCACCCATCAGCCTATGAGTCAGACTTCTCTCCCTGACAAGGTCCACAAAAATGGTACAAAACCAGGAGCAGCATCTGTGGTCTGAAAACTCTATTCTCTTATGTGATAAGAACAGAGATGTGTTTTTTAGACTATGACCTTAATTCAACAAACCTGACAGTCCAAAGAATTAAACTGCAATAGTTTATCTTTTGGTTGTACTTGGGCTTGAACAACTTCAAAATACAAATCCCTGACACAAACCAAGAAGATTGACAATGCCATTTTTACCTAGTTACTTTTTAGAAAATTATGCTGAAGTGCTTTAATCTAAGTAGTGTTGCAAATTTACATCAGAGGAAGAAAAAGAAAGAAGCTATATCCATACTCTGTTGGTCTCTCACTCTAATTCTCTTCTTTTGCATTACCCTAAGACACATAACATTCTTTCAGAATGGTTTCTGCAGAAGCCCAGCAGAGTTAGAAGCCTGCTTTTCTTGCTGTCTCCAACTATTCCATTGGCTGTAGCACCTTTTTCACTTCACACCCTTGACCACCACCCACATACACTGAAGGCATGTTAGTTTGCACAACACCACACTCCTGAAAAAGAAAAGTTAGCTCTCCATTCCAAACCATTGCACTACCTGACATATTCACATAGTAACACTCTCTCTGACATGCAGCCTACGTAGTAACTTTCAATTCAGATTAATGGGTTAAATTAACTCATGGGTCAATTAAATTAACAATGGGTCAAATTAACTCAGCACTTTAAAAAACAGCATACAAGGAAATTACAAAAAAGATGGGCAGCATATATATATATGTATATTTGTGCTTGTATATGCACATTTCTTCTTTCTGTCCCAGTTACCAGTAAAACCACTGCTCACCCTGAATGTTTCAGGGTATGTAGTTACTCCAGAGGAGTGGGATGTCAGAAGATTTCAGAAATTTACCTGAGTTTTCACTTGGCTGCTGTAACAAGAGCTGTCCCCCCATGTGGTTTTGTACGTAGCCTTGCGTGGCTGCTGCTGCCCCATAGGTTACGACTCCAGTGTTGCCAGGTAAGGATAGGAAAGCTGTATGGGACTCAGCGGGTGGTGTAGGAGTGAGGCGGACACTGGAGAGCACATTGCTGGCCAGGTGACCTGGCAGATGGTGGAACTGGGAGAGCTGGTGCTGCTGGGGATATTGGGGCAGCTGGTAAATTCCAACCTGGCTGCTGTACTGACAGTACGTGGTCTCTAGGTTGCCTGCTGACTCTAGCTGCTCAGGGTAATCAGAGGAAACTGGTGAACTGAAACTGCAGAGATCAAGGAGGCAATTCAGAGATTAAAGTAGGGTCAACAGCTGCAGCAATGTGTACAATAAACAACTGGTTTATCTTCCCCTTGACAGCTGCTCCAACCCTGATCTGACTCCAACCCTTCCGTCCAAATGCCAGGCACAGGACAAGAGCAACAGAAACCACTTGAGCCAAGCGCTTTCACAGCAGGTTTCTTTAACAATGCGTGGTAGTAGGGATTACCTTTCCTTCAGTTCTTCCCACTCTCTGAATCACACCCATCCTCTCTCAATGATTCCTTTTCACTGTGCTTCTGAACCCCACTTCCACTTGACAGGCATGCAATTCTGAAAGCACTCTGACTGAAGGTATCACTTCTCTGATAGCAGATGCCCTGTCCTACTACGCACATTATACACTTCTCCGTGCTCCATTTAAAGGACATTCTCACTCCCACATCTAACTTCTCATTTATGCTCCCACCTATTTCCTTGTCCCATGTCCCACCTTCACCCTCCCAAGGCTTCTCCCAGGGTTCACTTTTTTCATCTCACTCAAAGACAATCTCATCTGTTCCTACCCTTGATTCTGGATGCTGTAAGTAAAGGCCTCCCTGCAGCCATTTTCCTGACTGGACAAGCTGCATTCACTGTTGGGAGTGTCCAGCATCAAGGGAACAATATGACTGTGGGTGTGGAATGACAGAGTGAGAGGTAGGCTGGCCCTGCGGATGGGTGGAGGGCTGGGAAGACTAGGGAAGCACTCCGTTCTGCTGGAACTGAAGTTGAGCTGCGGTAACATCTTTGTCTGAACTGCTTCACAAGATGCCACCATTCCTGCCACTGAAGAGACTGTGAATAAAAAGAGAGACTGTCATAGTATGCTGTCATACCGAAAATTAAAAGGAGCAAGCAGAGGGAATGACAAGAGCGGCAGAACAAAAAAAGCAAGATGCCAGTGAAAGAGTGGAGGTTAACTGATGGGAATAAAAAGTAAACAAGTACCAGCATTGCTGCTGGGAAGCAAAAGGGAGTAGTAGCAAGCTCTCTGGAACAGAGGATTATGTTTACTGGTTAAATAATATTACCTTCATGATTTCAGTCTCTGCATACTGGATTTATTCAGCTCTCAAGGCGGCAGCCAAATGAAGCAAAGTACTTCCTGGAAAAAAGCCAGGAACAATCCCCCAGCCATCTTCCATCTCTACCATCCTCTGGGAAGAGTGTGCTGCACAGATTACCCTTTTGAAAAATTTAACTGTGGTTTGAAAGAAACAAAAACGTGCCTTTAAAGATCCACTGTCTAGGCCATTTTTTAACCAAATTTTCATTCCTGGTTTGGCCTCTGATGAGTCATGCCAAAAAAAAAAAAAAAAAAAAAAGCAGAGATGTCAGCTGAAGGGCCTTGGGAAAAAGAAGCTGGGAGATGGAAAAGGAAACCAACACCATTTGGTTGCTAGAATCTTGTTTGGTGACCTGTCTCCTCAGTCACTGCTGGAAAAGGAGAGAGGAACAGTTTCCTACAGAACAGCCTCTGTGGAAAGAGGACAATATAGGAAATGAAAAGGTCAGAATCATGTATGCTGGTGATCCAGAGTACCAAGTATACACAGAAGTTCAAGATGCTTGCACATGGTGCAAGAGAACAAAATTCTCTTTTATTATGACAAACAGCAAATTATTTCTCTCTTGCAAACTGTAACCATCAGGTGTGCATGACACAATTTGAAATTATTTTTCAAGTCTAGGTAGGCTGAACCGGCACAAGGATGAGGCAGATAAGAGAACATATCACTGACTGTTCAGGTAAAGTTGGTCTACTCCCACACATCATAAAGTATCCAGGGAAAGCTAGGAGCATGGATAGTTTACAGCTGTACTTCACCCTTGCAGGCATCCAGTGTAACATCAAATGCACTCTACCAGGTGTGAATCAAAAGCCTTAAACATAAAACCTAAACATAAAGGTGCCACAGCAAACATTAGAGAATTTTGGTATGCATGCCCAGAGAGCTGATAAGGAGATTCCATTTCAACACCTTGCAGCACCATATCTCAGATTCCCCTGTGTGCTGTGCAATTGTGCCTATCATTACATCTTCCCACATTCAATTTTTTTCAACCTCTGCAACTGTGGAAAGAGGGAGTCCTGATGTTTCAATGAAAACTTGCATAGCCCCTATTTTGGGCTCATTTAGAAAACTAGAGCAAAATCTAGGATGGCATCTCTAAAGCATTCACATGCCCAGGCAATTCTCAGTGGTTTATTTTTTCTATTTGAACATACTACTTCTACATGTCAGGCAGCATCTGTGATGTACCTGTCACATTCCTGGGTTTTGACACAGCACAGATCTAGTCCCACATAAGAAAGCACTAGTCAAGACATTTAGTTTCCTCGCAAGTCAAAATGTCTTAGCCAGAAACAAAGCTGAAGATCTCTTCTGATCTTTTAATACCTTCATTTGCACTGGTTCTCCTAACCATTCTGTCCCAGAATGTAGCAGTTCACACAAACATTATGAAACAGCAGCCATGTGGGGCACAACTTACCTGAAAAACAGTCTACATTCTGATAAAGCTTCAGCTCAATAATGACAGTAGGATTAGCTATTCTGCAGATGGCTTTAGTCTTGCTAAGGATGAATACAAGCAGTGTTAACAACAAAGCCCAGGAAATCACTTCTAAACCCACTTTCACACCTACTAAGAATTGAGTTCTGTTTTCTGAAATATTTGCAACACTTAGAATCATAGAATGCTTTGGGTTGGAAGGGACCTTTAGAGGTCATCTAGCCCAACCCCCCCGCACTGAGCAGGGACAGCTTCAACTAGATAAGGTTGCTCAGAGCCCTGTCCAACCTGACCTGGAATGTTTCCAGGGATGGGGCCTCCACTGCCTCTCTGGGCAACCTGTTCCAGTGCTTCACCACCCTCATTGTAAAAAATTTCTTCCTTGTATCTAGTCTAAATCTATTCTTCTTTAGTTTAAAACCATTATTCCTTGACCTGTCACAACAGGCCTTGCTAAAAAGATTGTCCCCATCCTTCCTATAGGCCCCCTTTAAGTACTGAAAGGCTGCAATAAGGTGTCCCCGCAGCCTTCTCTTCTCCAGGCTGAACAACCCCAACTCCCTCAGCCTGGCCTTGTAGGAGAGGTGCTCCAGCCCTCGGATCATTTTTGTGGCCCTCCTCTGGACCCTCTCCAGCAGGTCCATGTCCTTCTTGTGCTGAGGGCTCCAGAGCTGGACGCAGTACTGCAGGTGAGGTCTCACCAGAGCAGAGCAGAGGGGCAGAATCACCTCCCTCGACCTGCTGGCCACACTTCTTTTGATGCAACTTAGTGCAGAAAATCTTAGGGGATCATGGCAACAGGACCCACAGGCAATGAGATCATGAATACAGCACACTCGGCCTCCAAAGAGTTGGTTCAGCCTTTTCTAAGATTTCCTCTATTTCTTAGTCCTTTCAAAGAAAGACACTGAATTTCTATCTTCTGAATAAAGCTACAAATGCAGTAAGAATAAACAATTCCTAAAGAAGTAATATCTGCTAAATCTGATACTATATTTATAGAAGATTACAGCATCTTGTTCAATGACGAATTCTGATCACTGGCTTGAGATAATACTTACATTTTACAATTCTGTTGCTTTTCCTGATATTGATGTAGAAATAAGATATCCTCAGAAGGCTTTCCAGTGAACACGGGAATGTAACAGTAGGATTTTTTGTTTATCACTTCCACTATTTCTGGGTTTTCAGTCCATAAGACAACCTTGGGAATTTTTGGAGAGCAATTTAATAATTTGCAGCTTCAGATCTCTGAACCGGTCCTGGCCCTGGCGCTACACTTGTTTTAACTCAAGAATAGTTATTCTAAGTCTTCAGCTACACAGCTGTCTTCTCCCTAATGTAGCTGCTGCTTCCTCAACATCCTAGCAGAGTTGAGACCCATTCTTTAATGCAAATAGCTTCCAGTGAATAGGACAGTCTTAAATTAACAAAAATGGATGTGTATATTTCTGTCGGGATGACTGTGATTTCAGTCTTGAAGGAGACTGAGGCCTATTCTGGAGAGGTGCCCATGAACTTACAACAGGGCATGGTTTCAACTGTGGTTTCAACTGTGAAAACATGGGTTTCAAATGTTCTGGGAAGCTGCTTTCACTGTTGTTAACAGACCAGATAACATGCACAAGATTTGTTACCCGAGTGACACCTATTTGCATTGGAGCCCTTCGTTTTGACATCAGCCATTACATGACTTTCTTAGTCAAGCACTTATTATGTTGACTCCAAAAGGCCTTGGCATGAGACGCCTGCAATGATTCAGGCGGTAACTATGCAGCTGCTTGCAGACTGTTTGGAAGGCCGGAGACCATGATTATAACTGTTTAACAAGCCCAGTGTTGGGCACAATGCAGCTGATGTTGTTTACAGGCTGAGCAATCAGTCTAACCTCAGATGGTCTACTTGCTAGTGCTGCTTTCTCAAGCATCAAATCAAGAGCTCAGCAAAAGGCTCTATAACTATGAGTCTCTATGTCATACACTATCTGATCTAGTTTCTTTTAACGAAACATGCCTGTGTAATTGCAGGATTTACTGGAACACTAAGGGCCACACAAAGCTTTTCACAGATACATCCTCTTCTTGAAATTATGAGAAAACACATCTCTCTTGTAAATGACATTTTGAAAGTAGATAAAATATTCACCAAACTTCAGAGCAACGGCATTCTTCATTTAATGGACTGAAGATCAGTAAACCAACTTCAGTCTCTAACTGCATTGCTTTGTGAAGTGTGTCAGTCTGATCCGCTTCTGGATTTTCAGTAGGCCAGAACCTACCATTTGTTTAAAGGTATGACTCTTGCTTGCCATGTCAGCTACACATCATCAGCTTTGAAGTAATTTGTTCGAAACCCAGAATCCTATAAGTGAAATCATTAGAGCCTGTTGTTTATTTACCATTCTTTGACAGGTTGTGTCCAATGTCATCCAGTTGCTCCCAAGACTTCCATTACAATCCCATCTCTGCCACTGAATAATTCTCTTGCTATCTGCATAAGCCATACCAGCATAGGCTGGGCTCCTGACATGTGTCCTCTGCAAGACAGCCACATGAAACAAAGTATTTCCTGCAAAAGCACCAGTGGGGCAGAAAAATCTCCTCCCACAAACCAGAAGTGTAGAAAGTAACTTTTATTTCTAAAGGGTCAACTCTAAAGAAAACATAAGCCAATGTTTTATGTCAATGAATCACAGATATGTATCTGTAAGAAATCTTAGACAAACAAGAAAAACTTCAAATAACTGCAAATGTCAAAAAAACCCGCCATTAATTTAAAGCAAGCTATCTGTCTAGCAAAAGTAGTAAGAAAACAATTCTAAGATCAAAGCGAGCTCAAGACTGAATTTTTGAAGCACAAAAGGCTCTTATGGCAAGTAGTGTGGCTAATACCAAAACCAGAAGCCATAACTGCCAGCAAGGTTACATCTCAAATACAACTTGCTGGCATTTTTAATCAGCTGCTTTGGAGAACTGTACAAAACAGTGGGATGCAAAAAGAAAAAAAACAAACCACAAACCAACAGACAGTCAGAACTACTGGCTAGAGCAAGTAAAAACAATGGCAAAGGCGGCACTGAACACTCTCCAAAGGTGTCAGGTAACAGATCGTACTGTTCTCATGCACTTAAGTCATTTGCTTGTCCTGCTGGAAGTGGTTAAACACACTGCTAACAAGGAAAGCACCTGGAATAGCCACACAATTAGGCCACAATCTCTGGGTACAAGTGCACAGGTCACAGATTATTTTGCTGAAACCCATCATAAGCTGTTTCCACAAGGACCACTTTTACTAAGCAATTGGTTTTGCCTTATAAATTTATGACCTTTTTATTCATTTGTTCCTTCTTTTATTTTGCTTCCGCTACTTTCGATTTTATCCTATCCAGGTTTTATGTCCTTAATTTTCTGAGATATTCTAATAAAGAAAACCGGTGGACCCTGGATGGCCCTATTTATTGATAAGCTTTTTTTCTGAACAAGGAGGCTGAATGAATTTGAAAGTCACACTTTCATTTTTCTTCTTTTTCTGCTTTCATTCTTAAATAGAAAAGTCTGCCTACGCAATGCTAAACAACAAAAAAAAAAAAAAAAAAGCAAGTTTCATTCCCCATGGCAGTGTTATCCCGCATCTAGTAAGGCAAAACTGTGACTGAAGTTCTTCCTGCGACTGTGCCATGCAGATCTCTCTCCCATGAGGACTCACACCTCAAGCCTAGGACTACACCTAGTAACAGTCTTTTCCCTCAGAGGGAGCACTAACTTAGGTCTCTACTCTGTCCAGGCATCAATTTTCCCATGACTTGTAGGAATGTAATTTTTTAAGACTTCCACCTTCTGTCAAATTTTATTAAACAAATTTGGAGGGCAGGGTGGGTTTCATAAACAAAGAGAGCACGTGGCTCATTACACACACCATATTCCTCCCTTCCCTCAGGAAACCAGGTAAAAACCAATCATCAAACATCACGGTTTGTGTGAGTTAGCAAAGCATGCCTCTTCTCTGCAGAGTGATTTACAAAAGATACTTTTTTTTCCAAACAGATCTGTGTCTGGAAAGTATTTACCAGCCTTAGATGACACAGATTTCATTACTTCTTGCCCAGCATGATTTAAAGAGAATGAGGGGAAACTTGTTCCCTCACATAGATGTAGCAGAATGAAGTACATTCTCATCTTCACACATCCTTAACGCTGAAGATACAGGGATTTCAGACAAGCAAAGGAAGCATGTGTTTCATAAAAGCTAGATGCATACACAGTAAATGCAACAGGTGGCAGTCAGCACCAAGTTCAAAGGATTCAAGCAGTAAAAACCCAGCTATCTTTTATCACTCATTTTCTCACATGCGCAGTCCACTCTCAGGGACATTCACTTGCCCTTTTTCTTCCTTACACATTGTACAAAGAAATCAGAGAGCACATTTCCTTCCTATCAGGAAGATTGATTGTGTTTTCCACATGGAGAATTGCATCCCAGTGTGCAGATTCCCCAGAAAGAAATTGCTCAATACAGACAGATGACAAGATCACATCCCTGATGAAACTTTATTTCTCTAACAAATATATTATCTCTTGACTAGATAGCATGCCTGCAGATGTACTTTAGGAACCAGGAGAGTTCTGAATACAAGTGTAAAAATATGAGGATGTTTGGTTTGTTTCTTTTAAATGAATCATTTTGCAAAATATTGGTCTTTATCTAATTAAATACAGGACTCGGACTGCACCACTTCATCATTCTGTGAAACAGTGAATTATTCAAACACTTTGACCATATTCATTCTACTGGAAGTGGAAAAACTGGAATTAACTGAACTACAGTCATGTTGGTTAAACAGCTCATAGAATTGACTAAAGTAGTCCTTGCCTTGAGACTATGACAGGCACATTCAAATGGCAGAAGTGCTAAATTACGGTATCAAGAAAGTATCTCAATTAAATACTTTTCTTAAATACATATCTATTTATTAGCATTCTAAGCTTACGGATACAATCTTATAATTGCTTTCTATAGTACCAAAATACTTTTAAGGTATCAGCACTACTAAAAATACATTAAAGTCTTCAGGCCATTATTAGAAAATGATTTGCACAGAACTGCCCTTAATACTGATAACCCTGTATATTTAGAATACAATGAGGAAGCAGAAATGATGGCATGAAGTTCAAAAGAATGAATTACACAGGGAAGCTGGAAAATACACACAACTGTACCACATGTCAGCACATCTATTGCTTGGGATATCCGTCCCTAAGGAAGTGGTGAAGTCCTCATCACTTTGGAAATATTTTCAAGTCGTGCCAACTTGGAAACGTAAAAATGTATAGGAAATGCTTTAGGGAACATTCCTGACTCTTGGGAACGCTCTGATACTCCACACCTGAATACACAACTGAACAAATCCTCTCTTTTTGGTTGCCAGGTAGAAAACTGGTCCAACAGCACACCCCATCGACTTTCAACAACACTGCAGCAGCAATTAAATTAAGCTACATGCTTAAGAACTCAGCTAGTCTCACTCCCTCAAGGTCTTGCACAAAATGGAAAATTACACTGGCCGGAGAAGTCAAGGAACCTCCTTTGCAGATTTAAAGGTATGGAGTACCTGAGGGAGGCTCTACAACCCCAATAGTTTATACAGTGCACCTTCCTCACACAGCTCATTTGACTACACGTTGTAGCTAGAACGTTACAGTCTAAACCAGAATATGAGATGTGTGTATCTGCCATGAAGAGCATAATAACCAGAATAATACTTTCATCATCATTCAGAGAAGCAGTACCAGTGTCAAACAGCTATTATGGAAGAATGCCCCAATCACATATACTTATGAAGTCATATTCAGAATTCCTTGCTGGCTTGTGCCAGGACATGAATAAGGACTGCAAATTTGGCTCTAGTGTTAGCACAGAGGCACCACCATGCTGGTACATACTTGATTAGCAGAGAGCTGTTAAACCTGGTGTCACTTTTTGGACTGATGGCATAGGACTCTCAAATGACCTTCCCTAAAGTGTTTGGGAACCTACCAGCACCACCAGCTAATGCTGCAGCTATGCAAAATACTTGCGCTGATAGGGATCTCACCTGAGGAGGAGGCAAGCGGTGCAGGATGTCCACTGAGCAGGCTAGAGTAGTTCCCAGCTGTAGTGTCTACACCCAGTGTGGCAGACTGGTCATGAGCAATGTCAGGCAATGGAGGCATGGGCAGAAGAGGTGCCCTGGAGGTACATACAAAGGGTATGAGCATGGACCAGAAACAAGACATTACAACAAAGTATACACTCTTCTAACTATGCTACAATGGGCAAATCCTACATCACTAGCAGGTGGAAAGGGAAAGTACTTGCTCACTTATAAGCGCAAGGAGAAACAGTGCAAGGGACACTGTATCAACAGTATTTGGGGAAGCAGCCCCAGGTCACTAGCGTGGAAAGGACAGGCAGCAGGGACAGTGCAATGAAATCAGTCAGGTGGTCTCCAATCTTTCACTTAATTTTTCTCTTCTCATTCTGTTTTCTTCACATGAAGACTCTCGCTCCAGATTGTCATAAATATCTCTCTGTGGACACTAACTTCCTCCCTCCCGCACTCACCCACCCACTCCCCCTTGCAAGACCATCTATCCTCTCACATACTCCCTTCCCCCACCCCCCAATAAATGTCCCCTGCTCACCTATGAAAGGCACTAGCTTGCATTTCTTCAAAGAAGCCCATGACTTTGTAAGACTGATCTAAGCAAGCAGCATTTCCATCGCCAAGTGAAAATCCATGGAAATGGAAAGCAATTGTGGACTGGGATAAGAAAATTCCCAAGTGCACACAAAGCACCTGGCCAACACATTCACAGAAACTAAAAATGAAGGGGTGATTCCACAGACCTTTCTATCTCATCCCTTGCTCTCTACCTGACTTCAGCCCGAGCAATTTCAACAGTTTTATTTCAAAACAGTGCTACAGGTTAATCAAAAGTGCTTTTAAGAGGGTCTACTACAATTTGCCCAGAAATCTGACAGGCTACTGAGGTCCCACTCAATGGCCAGCTCTCCATAGCTTAACTGTAAAGGGGAAATGGCAAAGGAAAATATTTAATTCATTAGATATCTATTGTGGAGAAATAAGAAAACAGAGTAAGTCCCTCACCCATAACCATCTGACCCAAAGGGGACTGACAGAGCTGATGATGTTGGATACTTTTTGTTGCCTTTTACACTCAACTTCTCTGATTTCCGCCACTTTGCCCTGCGATTCTGAAACCAGACCTGATAAATGGAAAGAAAGGATGCATTCAGAGAGGAAACCATCTACACGTGGGGACACAGGCAATGAATCAGCAATGACTGCCTCTACTCATCACCAGGTGAGGCCAGAAACCTTTCTTCCAGAGAAAGGAACCTCAAGAAAACTTTCTTCCAGAGAATCTGCAAGATTCATTGCAAACAGAAAGAGAAGAATGACAGCAGAAAGATACCCCCAAACACCAGTTTCCTTTGTTGCCCATGATCTTCAAGATAAAAGAGATTAACTCCAATCTCCTTAGCCTCTTCTACCTACCCATTACGTGTCTCATCTTAGGAAACAGGAAGAGACGGAGTACACAACCGCAGACTCCACTGCCATTTTGGGTGGTGTAGTTGGTTGTGCAATGTCCATCACTTTTCTTGTCACCAGTGGCAGGTGCAGTCTCTATCCCGTTACTCATGAGCTCCTCTCTCCTTCCTACTCAAGCTCCTCATCCCTGCCCCAGTCCCTCTCCACCAATTTTCTGCACAGAACCCACAGTCAGCACTCCCACCCACACAGGCGTTACCATGATACGCTGTGGTGTTACACCAACCACAGCCGCGATCTCCCTCCTCTTCTCATTGTCAGGGTAGTGGTCTTCCTGAAACATCTTCTCCAACTCTTCTAGCTGCTCTAGAAATGATGCATTGTTGAAAGAGAGAGAGATGGGGAGTATATGATAAGAAAACAAACCAAAAAAACCCCCAAATAAACAAGATGGGAAAAACAGAACTTTTTTTTTACTATACTTAGAAATACATGAAAAACATAACTGATTTTTTTAAAAAGTAAACCACAAAAATAAACAAAAATCTTCTTCCACAGTAAGAAAAAGAGCATCGCTAGCAATGCTTCAAACATAAGGCACTCAGCAACCTTTGTTTGAAGAAGTCTTCACACATAGTGTAGAATGCATTGCAATACCAGTTAGGGCAGTTCAGCACCTCTATGCTGTGCCTTCAGTATGGTGAAGGAAACATCAGTGCCATTGGCACTACAAGTGTCACTGTCTGCCAGTGGGTTCCCTGGTATCTACCTGCACTATAGAAGGTGCGTGACTTCTTCCTGACCGGTGGTAGAATTTCTGGATTCTCAAGTAACTCTTTTTTTCCCTTGGTCCCATCATGGCTACTTCTGGATTCCAGAACTGAAGACACCTTGTAGGATTGCTGAGCTGCAGCATTGGCTGAAGCGCATTTGGATGATCGGCGAGTAGCTGGGCCACACATATGCTGCCTGCAGAGGTCTCCAGGGATTCTACTAGATGCTTTCTCAGCACACATTTCACTTCTGTTGTTACTTTTTTTCTTCTTTGCCTCCTTTTCAATCCCATCAGAGTAATAGCTCTCACACTGTTCATGTGACCCTGACTGACCTGTGGGCTCCTGTGCAAATTCAACCACAGAAAGTGGGGGTACAGCCCTCACGTCACTGAGGAAATTTGACAGCCGCCCACACACTGAGGCAAGGTCGAGCTGGCCATCAAGGGCCGCTGAGTCATGGGAAGTTGACCCAGTTGCCTGCAGGGTGCAGTATCTTCCATCTTCCTCCACCTTCTTTACAGGGCTGATCCTATCTTCTGTTCCCAAGGTATCCTCAACTTCTTCCGTTCTAGCTGTGCTTTGGAATGCAGATAGCACGCTGCTCCCTGTACCGTGCCCACCAACAGCATCAGCATCTACCACAAAGTGCTCAGTATTCAGTGATGTGCCCTCCTCCTTGTCCTCGCACTCTACAGGGAAAAAATGAAAAACAACACCCCCCACCCCACCCCACATGCACATTGTCTAAGCCAGATGTGCCTGGATGGCATGAGAAAAAAGGTGTGCCTGGATAGGAAGTTTCAGTTATGGGAGAAGGAAAACACTACGCAATGAAACCCAACAGTGAAAAGAACTAGGGATCTCAAAATAAAGACTGTCACCAGGACAGAGTGCTGCTAGGAAGGCAACAGCAAAGAATGTGATATGGTCAAGATGAAGATATTCAAACATCTGAGATAAGAAAAACCTCATTTTGAGAGTGAAGATGTCTGCAAAACCAGCCAACTGTAAACTACAGGAAGAATTAATTCCAGATACAGAGAATAAAGGGAAGATTGCATATTACAAATACAGTAGTGGAAAAACAGCACTGGGGATAACAGAGGTCTTTGGAATAAGGAACAGGACAAAAATCAATGACTTACCAAGACACTGTCACCTTATTAAAATGAGCAAAAGAAAAACAGAAGCAAAATTCTGGTCTACTGTGTCAGCAGTGATTATCTGACAAACGACATCACTTTTTGATTTATAGAGGTTTCTATCATATTCAAGCTGACCAAGCAAAAAAACAATTAACTGTACAAACTTCTAGTAACTGCCTTAAATTAGTTTTCTGCAGCTTCAGCCACAATGCTTACAAATAACAGACTTAACAAGATAGGTAAAAATAGGTGAAGAAGTCTGACCAAGTTTAACAAAAAGCACAAACTGCATTACAGTAAGAGAGGCTGAATAGTAGAAGACAGGTCAGAAAGAACACAGCAAGAGAAATAATTAAAATAGGCAACAGAATAATAAAGAAGCATTATACTTTCCCAGCTGGCATAGATATTTCCAAAAGAAGAAAACCCACTGATTGTCTCAGAATGTGTGAGTCTGTGTGATTTCTGCTACTTAAAAAAAAAAGTTACTATTTCTTAAGAATAGACCAAAACCATATAGCTGCCTCTGTCTAGGAAGAGGAAAGTTTGAGCAGATTGTTGGCAGCATTTCAGTTGTATGTGCCTACAGAGAAATGCGGTGGTTTAATTTGGCAGGAAAATGATCTAAAATAATTTCATTTCACTCTGTCCTGTTTTTGATATATATGAGTGCAATGCCAAAATAAAGGACTTGCTTTCTGCCTCAATGTTTCTTTCTTACACAATTGTTAATCAAGGAGGAACCCCACACCACCAGTCAGATGCAGGAATCTTCATGGAAGTACAAGGGGACACCAGGCTGCTTCCAAGACCTTCTAATTTGCTTTTTACAGGATTAAGAGAACTGAATTACTTGCAGGGGAAGGAGACAGAAGCAGGAAACTATGCAACTATAATAATTTGATCTTGTTAAGCAGCGACAGTTTCCACTGCTATTAAATGAGATGAAATAGCCTGATAGGAGGGGTCAAGAATTGAGCAAGGCAGAAGCTGGCTGTTTTCTGTATAATTCCTTTTTCTACCAACCCCCTCACTGCCTCTCAGCTTGTCTCATGCATTATGTGAAAAAGCTAATATTTTCACACGTCATCCATTCTGTCACTCACTCTCTGCCTCAAATCAGGAATAGCATTTTCAGCTTAGTGCTTTGATTAGAGAAGGCTTTTTACTTATTTTTATGTAAACACCAGTATGTGCTTACATCACAAAATACCTTTCAAAGTCTTGTGTCATCTGCAGCAGAGAAAGAGATTGACACCTGAGAGTTTTAGATCATCTACAGGAGTATTCCTCCAAGAGAAAGTAAATTGCTGTCTCTATTTCTAAAACATAGAGCAAAGGCCTGGCAACAACTTGGGATTGCCAAAGAAAAGACCTGAAATGAAAATAAAGATGGAGAGAAAGACAGGCCTTCATGGCAACAAATAGGGAGTTATCAAACCACTCCTTTCTCCCATCATTCGTATGACAAGACACCAGTCTGAACATCACTTTGTCCCACTTTTAGATAAACATAACCTTAAGTAGAAGGGATTTTAACTGACTAGGAACATCATACATATAGAGTCTGGAACGCCTGAGCTGCTGAAGGTGCATGAGCAGGAAGCAAAGTCCTCTTTTTCTTCTCACAACCACCTCCTTAGACGTTCCTTGGAACCAGGTAACCACTTGCACAGCGACACCAAGAATTTTAAGGTTGTTTTGGAGCATTTGGTACAAAGCAAACGAACACACGCACAGGGAGAAACATCAACTTCACAAGTCCACTCGCGCAACCTCAGACAAGGAGGAGGAAAAGCAGACAGTGGGTGAAGGCGCCAAGTGCCAGCAGCCTAGAAACCCAGAGGCAGCAGGAATGCCTCGGCATGATACAAAGAGAAGACCGCCTGCCCCCGACCCTCACGCCGGCTTGCCAGGCGTTTTTAGGAGCCAGGTGACACGAGGGCCACGCAGGCACCGGACCGGGCCCAGCAGCAGCCCATTGCCCCAAATCCCCCAAGGCGCTCCGCGCAAAATGGCGGCTTTCCCTGCAGGGCCAGGGGACCGCGGGGCCGCCTGCTCAAGGCGACGAGGGGAGGCAGGGGCTAATGGCTGCCGGCCCTCACCGCCACAGGTAACAGCCTGGCGGAGGCGACAGGGTCGTTATCCTTCACCCGGGCTGCTCATTAGGCTCATTGCCGGGTGCCTCCCCACGGTCATTAATGAGAGCCGGCGCCCCTGCCCCGCGGCCCGGCCCTTACCCAGCCCTTTGGGCGCCCGCTCCTCCTCCGCGCCCGCCCCGTCCATGCCGGCTCGGCGGCGGCGGCGGCGCGTCCGGCCCGGTTAATGCCCCGCCCGGCGGCGAGCCCCGCACGGACTGCGGCCGCCGGCCACGGCCAGCTCATCAAGGCCACCTGGGCGGCCAGCGACCCTCAGGGGAGAGCGGGGCCGCGGCTACCCGGCCAACCTACCTCAGCCGCCCGGGCCGGCGGCGAGCGGCAGGGGCGGGCTCCCCCTCCAGCAGCAGCAGCGGGGCCGCAGCCCCCACCGCCGGGGCGGGGTCGGGCCGGGGGGCTCTCGCCGCCCGCCTTCCTTCTGCCCCCCTCAGGGCGTCCCGGCCGGGGGAGCCCCCTCCCGCGGGCCGCCGTGCGGGGAGGGGACCGCCCGCCCTCGCAGCCTGCGTGCGGGGCCCCGGGAGCCGCTCTCCCAGGGCGGGGGAGGAAACCCGGCTCCTGCACGCCGGGCACAGAAATGTTTCTGGCACGGCTGAGGGCGCCTCAAAGACCGCGCTCCGTGAGCTCCCGTGAGGAGCGGGCTTAAATACCGCTAATAGCACGCCTTGGAAACCCAGATGTTACAAAATTGGGTCATGTAATATGAATGAGGTGAACCTCATTATCTTTCCGTGTGGGCTGGCGGGAAGACGGATTCATTTTTTCACGTGCTCCGGCTGCCGTTGTTTAAGCAGCGCTTCTGATTCTCCATAAACTACTGGTTGCAAGAAATAAATGGCACTTCTTGACTTCTAGGCGCTATAATTTTGCGTCCTTTCACTACTTAACAACTCTTAGAAAAAACAAGGCTCCTAACAGAGTGGTAGCAGGAAGTCAGTGATCTCACGCTGCTGCAAGTGTTGTCATCTGCTCCGGTAACATTGAAACCAGCTTTGTGCGCTCCTAGGTGTCTACGGGAGATGAAGGGCAGGAGTGAACTGAGCCTGTCTTTTCTGACTTCCTTCTTCCCGCATGCAGCTGATGGAGAGACCTGGGTCGCGATGGATCCAGAAACCAAGCCCTCTGCTGTTGCGTCCTGTGTACGGCTTTCCTAACCACCAAGTGAAGCGCAGCCGGCTGTAAACACAACTTGCATGTCTGCAAGTAGCAAAGACAGTGCTTACTTGAAAAATGTGATTTGCTTAATTGTATTCTGCTGCACCAAGACAGAATATCCTTCATCCTCATCTTCGTTATTGGCTCAGTATCTCATTGCTGGCAGGGCACCATTCTCCTACTGTGCACTTCCCCATACACCCCATCTTTGTTTCAAGGTTTGCTCTAGCATCAAAGGTCCCGCTTCTGCAGATGCTTTCACCTGAGAGTAGTTTCATTATGTTAACTTTGAGTGTAACCTGAAACATGTGCCAGCATTTTGGAGACAGTATAATTAGTCTAATGGTGCACCTGGCTCAGCCATCAAATGCAAGACATGCTGGCTGGAATGTTATTGCAGCTAAAATGGCATTTAATTTGTAGCAGCATTCAGGTGACAAAACACAACTCTGATATTGGAGAGGATGGGACCTCTTCAATATTAGATAAAAGTGCAAAGATAAATCACTAACTGCTTTAGAGGCTCTTGTTTCTGAGCAAGGTTGTGTTTATTTACTGAACTCTGGTCCTAATGTCAGCTTTTTCGAGTATTGTGAAAGGGAATAAGAACTGTGGAGAATGCTTTCATTTATTTTCCTTTAGGAGGGACCAACATAGGTCTCAAGGGCTGTGAGGTTTTTTTTTTTTTAGCACCACATATATATTTTGTACTTTTTTGTACAAAAAAATGACAGTCATGACATTTGATTTTCAGACATAAACCACAAATTTCTCAGATTCTCAACAAAACTTTTAAAATGTAGTTCATGCTTGTATTTCATTGCTGTTCTTACCACGAAAGGAAATGAGTGTAACTGCCCTCTAAAGATTGTCTTTAATTTTTTTTCCATATAGAAATACTTAATTTCTTTTGTCCAGATATGCTATATATCAGCCTCCACGGGTTCCTGTGGAAGATGCTGTTTTCTTCATGCTTCAATTTACAGCCAGCTGTTTAACATATACTGGCATCTCTCATACAGTGTTCCTAGGCTGTGGACCTTCCTTGGGGTTCTTACTGGAAAAGTATAGGGATTTGACTGACAAACTCTACACCTCTATTTCTGTTTAATACTGATTTTCTGGGAAATCAGGTTACCCATATCAGATAATGTAGGGAGAGATCCTGACTCATAATTAAGACTGTAATAGGACGCAGCAGATACTCTGTCAACTTGATTCCTGCTTCCTGAATGTGCAGTTGTAAGTGATACTGTACTAGTTTGATTAAGTTTGTACAAACCAAGGAGATGTTAATCAGTTTCAAAAAGCATGAAGCAAATCAGTGCAGGTTTGTTTATGGATTTTGGTGGCAGGATGATGCTGGGGCTAGAAGTTTAAATAAATAGTGAGAAGTTGAGGCCTATCTGAAATGTAAGAAATCAAAGTAAACCAGGGTATAAGCACTTATTCTTAGAAGCATAAGCTGACCTGTAAATGTTCCTAAACATACAAAAATCTGACAACAGGAAATAAAGGCTGTACGTGTGACAGGGAGAAGTTAACCTTTGATCCAACTAGTTAAATAGTATAGAAGTCCTGTCAGTCACAACAGCGGCCTTGAAGTTTCCTATCTCAAGAATTTTAACAAGAACATATGGAATTTAACATATGGAATTTAACATACCTTGGGAGGCTCTAATGAACAACATGCTTGCTTGTTTTTGAGAGTGGAAGTTGAAAGAGCAAAGAATTCTTGACTTTTAAAATGTTTAACAGATGACTTCTGATTTAGAATGGCAGTATCTGTGGCCTGCCTCCTCATGATACCAGTAGCAAAAGATGAAGTTGACACAGATACAGGATGCCTCAGACTGCCTGCATAAGACAACCTTATATGGGCACATACCGAATTGATCCTGTGGCAGCATTCTGTGTCCTGGTTGAGATGCTGGTGATCCTGATGACTTATGTATTGCATAAATTCATGACAGCTGGGACAAGCAGGTATTTTGAATCTCTGGACATTCACGGGTCTCCTTGAGGCTTATAACTCTTCTTATGTCACTTATTTTAGTTTGAGGTAGGGCTTTGCTTTTGTTCTTAGCTAGGGACCAGCTTCAGTTCTAGGGAAAGAAAGTGGAGGCAGATTGTAGTCTGGACCATAGACCATTTAAAAGACAATCAAGTAATTGCATCCTATAATGCTGGTGTAGTGGACTGGACTCCCATCTTCTGTAGGTCATGCCTTTAGCTTACCTTGATACACTGATGACTAACACCACTATGGAATCTGCAGCAGCAGTTGCTTCAGGGCTGGTGATAACGCTCTGAAGAATCTTAAGGTATGGCTGGTAAAGCAAGCTTTCTTCACTGCCTCTGCCAAATATAGCTATTTGTACTTAATATTCACTTAGAAAGGAGAGTTATATGGAAAAAATAATGAAAAATACTGAATATATATTCAGTAAATACTGAATTACTTATATTTGAGATGAAAACCTAAGTAACAAGGAAAGCATAAAGTTGTTTAACTGGAGAAGTGCATGAGTTTATTAGGACTAAAAGCAACTTTTTTTTTTAAATCCAGCTAAAATTACTGATATAAATAGGCTGTAATAAGCTATACTAGATACAACATAAATGGGAATTAAAGGCAGAATGTTACAGAGACAGAAAGCTGGAGATACGAAGATAACTAATTCTTCAAATATATTAAATGCAAGAAGGCTACACGTTGCTTTCTTTGGTGTATTGATTCTTATACTTGATCTTGCATTGACTGAACGCAAACATTTTAACACAGAAACAGTATTTTACAGTTGAAGGCATGTCCTCAAATAGACAGGTTCTGCACAAAAGCAGGACTGCATGTAAACTGGACTTAAAACCAGAGAGTTCTAAAAAAGAACAAAGTCCCTGGTACATATTTTGACTTTATCTACAGTGGCTAAATATCTCAGTGTTTTCTATAAGTGTGCAAAATGGTGCATGCAATACCACGTCAGCTATCAGATTAAGAGCAGCAGGAAAGTGCCACTTCATTGCATATGCCTAGTCATGGTTATTTTGTACAGGGCATGTACCAACACGTAATAAAAATCCTTGTCAAAAGTCACTGTTCTACTTCGAGTGGGAGGCAGAGTAAAAAAGGGTCATTTCAGATGGCTTACTGGGACATGTGTTCGGAAGAGAGGTGACCTTTGTGAAACAGATTCTTCAGCTTGATACCTCTAAGGCGGAGGAAATCATCACAGTGACTTCTGAAAACTTCACTTAACTCAGGTGGATTTTCTAATGCTGTCAAGGACTCTTAACAGTATGCTGAGACTGAGTTAAATTTAGGTACGATGAAATATTGGCCTATCTAAAAAACAGTAGACTTGCACAATCAAATAGATAAATTGTTCTAATTGGAAATTACACTATGGAGATCAATACCATCAAGATATCAAGAGGATATTCAAATGGAAAACTCTCCTCAATTATACTGTGCTTTGCACTTAGCACCTTCCTTCTCAGGAACCCGAAGCTCTTAGTATGCTAATACTAGTGAATTTAGCCTCACAACATCCAGTGAGGTAGGTAAGTTTACCCCCATTTCACATGGGAAAACTGAGGCAGAATTCCGAAGCGACTTGCCCAAAGTCCTGCAACTCGTCAGTGGCAAAACCAGGAATATATTTTCAGAAGTCCAGATCCCAGACCTCTGTCCGATTAAAGTCCCTCCCTACTACCACGAAGCAAGCAATACATGCAACTTTTTTTCCTCCTACTGCTGCTGTAGTCCTGGTGACACAGAGGAAGTTAATTATTTTTCCTGATTGAATTCCCGCTTTCTTTGGCAAAAAGCACCTGGTTCTGTCAAAGTGCTGTATTATGCTCTTTGCAGAGGTGTTTCTTCTGAGGCACAATAGAAAAAAAGATGGTTTCCCCATGGCAGGGAGACTGTACAGGTCCAAACAAAGTAGAGTCTTATTTCTTGCAGAAGACCTGCTGCTTGGCATTCTTTACACGTTGTTCCTCCTTCAGGTTCTTCTGCCGCGCATGTTTGCTGGAGATGAGTTCCACGTGTTCTGAGGGGAACCAGCCTCTCTCCCGGTCTGAAAGTTTTACTCCTTCCATCCATCCTGGGGTGTGGGGAGAAACACAACATGAGGCAAAATAGTCAAACATTTTTTCATTCTTCCCAAAAAGCCCCCTCCAAGGGGCTCAAAGAAAAAGATCCCCTTTCAGCTTCCAAATAATGTGTCTTAATGAAGATGAAGAGTCTCTTCATCCTCTCAATCCAACAATCAGGAATGAGAGGTTCCTTCTGAAGCCTGATTGTGTTGTTAAAGCTTTACACTACTACAGTAACTTCCTACCCATAATTTAAGATAGCCATTGTTCATTCTGCTTACCATCATTGCTGTACTGCATAACCATGATGATATCTGCTTTCTCCAAAGCCAGCTCATCATTTTCCCGAGCCTTGTAAGTCTTTATGCATTGAACCTGTGGTGCATCTAAAGGGGAGGAAAGATCATAATGGTATACTAGAAAGCAAGAGTAAACCTGTGTGCATCAACCCCAGAGGAGGCAGGGTATAAGGGACTGCCCAACACTAAAGAGCAGAGAACTGGAAGGAAGACTACAGGTCTTCCACCTAATATGAGGAGTACAAATAAGTAAAATAATGGGCAGAAACTGGCACTAAGGGAAAGCCCATGAATCTCTTCTTTATTTACAAAAAGGCAAGTATTCTGCCTTGGAGTAATTTCTGGGATATTCCACTTCACAGTGACTCCAACTCCTCTGAGCCAGACCATACCCATTGCTGTACTAGCAGAGCAGTCTCACCAGGGCATTCCAGTAGGTCCAGTTCTCCTCGCGGAGGAGCCAAAGCAGAGATCCACCTCAGCTTCTCACTGCTGGAAAACATCACCAGACAGGTGTCAGGATTCAATGCGAGGGATAGCAGTCTGATGATGGGAATGGGGGGGTGTGTGTACAGGTTTGCTCACAGGAGGGGTCAGGGAGGGAGTACTTGGGGGAAGCAGAGAAGGTGGAAGTGGAGAAAGGGGATGGGAAAAGGCAAAACCTCCCATTTTTGGAGGCTGATGGTATGCCATAACACGGTAGTATTATATGAGCAGCTACAATGAGAGAGAGGCAAGGTGGTTCATTAGGGGCTTGTTACGGCAAGAGGATGTTTTTCATGTCCTCTGCTCAGCCAGCTGCAGTTGGTATTTCAGCATTTGGGTAGCTGAGGGACAACCATCAGGCTCCTAGGAGGTGTCTGGCTATGGTAATGGGATATAGTGAGGGTAACCTTGAGCTCTTACTGTGTCTCTGTACGAAACAAGAACTCCACTCTCTTTCCCTGGTAATTCTGAAGTAGAAAGAGACGGAAAACATTTTTGTTTGTTCCGTGCAGTTTCATCTCGCACTTCTCCCCGCGCACATCTGAGAAAGCGGCATGATCAAACACAACAAAACGTCCACCCCTGCAGGTAGAGAGGAGGAACAAAATAAGTTGTAAGTTAAGGTGATGAGGGTTACAAAGTAAGTCCATGTTGTTTTCTGATGTCAGGAAAGCAAAAAGCTTTTAATGAGTCTTCATCTGCTTCAGGCACCTTAAGCTTTGCTCTTCCTAGGAGTCTCAGAAGGCCAGAGAAGAGAGTGAAACCCCTTAATGAAAAGGGTAGAAATACCAAGCTGTGTCCTGTCAGAATTTTATTTGATAGCTTACAGCTTAATAACAAAACCACACGCCCCCCTCCCAAAACCCCAACACAACCAACCAACAACTCTCAGTTTCTTGACAAACCAGTGATTTGCACATTAACTAATCTTCATACTGTCCTTCAGGAAGAAATTATTTACCAAGCAAAACTAGAATAAATGGTTATTATTAAAGTGTTTCACATTATAGAGATGGAGAGGCAGAATAGAAGTGTTGCACTAGGGACCAGAAGATATCTTGTTATATAATCATATGTTGTAATTAAGAGTTGAGACTATCAGATTCCACATACGTGCATGATACTCACATAATGTAGGGTTAGGAGAGTGACTTGACAAATGCTGCCACTTGCTGGCAGGCAGAGGGAAAGGACTCTTTCACCAAAGCACAGACCCAGAAAGAGACAGGTATTTTAGAAGGGGCAGCAAGAATTGTGTTGAAGCACTCACTCCTTTGGCCGCGACAGGAGCAGACAGTCATTGAAAAGATGTAGGTAGATGGGACGGGTGGTGACTTTCCATTTTGGACTCAGGGTGTTGAAGTCCAGTGCTGTCAACTCACCACACTTCACAAGTCGCCTCGACTGTGAGATGAGTGGGAATATCTGCAAGACAGAAACAAACATTTGGGTCAAGTGTGTACAGGGAAATCGGTATCCGTGAGTTTTGGATTTGCATTTTTGCCTTTCTGTAGAGGAAGTGTGCTTTCATCTCTCCAGCTGGACAGGAGTAAGTCATGATAGGCACCTTCAACTGAAGGCTGACATGAATGATTGGGCAAGGGAAGCACTGAGGAAGAGCTGACTTGTGTATGATACTCTGGTTCAACAGTTCTGTGTATATTGGAGGGGAAAACAAAAAGTAAGCGCAAGTGACTTTGTGAGGAAAGAGAAAATACATTAGGCTAGAGCAAAGGAATGGATGAGCTCACCTTGCACTCAAATTCAATCTTCTGGCTGAGGTAGATCAGCTCTTCGGTGCTCTTCATGCGCTGGACATTTTCATTGCAATCCTTGATGAGCTACAGAGGAAAACAGACGATCAGTGAGGTGGGAGCAGAACTGCCTGGTGGGATCAGTGCTACTCCCAGGAGCCCCTCAAAAGTCAGTGTAAGTGACAATTCCTTAGGCATCCTGCAAAAAAAGTATTTTTCCAGGTGAGCATACTAAACTTCTCCATAGCTACAGTGATCATCATTCTTTCTTAAGGAGGTATTCTTTAGATGAAGTCTCTGTGGGTAAGTATTGTTTTAACTTTGGGATATCAGGGGGCGGGGAGGGATACTGGAGACATCTCTCTCCTTTCAGGTGACAGAGGTTGAATTGCTGGTCATTTCGAAGTAGCTCTTGTTAGATGCTCCACTGTAAACACAGGAGGCTGATTAGATAAACATCAATGCCAGTTTTCCCCCAACCCAGAGCTTGCTGCTAGTAACTGTGAGGACTGGACACAATGAAACAGGTACTTCAGCCTGTAAGCTGCCTAAGGTAATACAGGGCAGCTGGGTAACAGTGTCACAGAGTTAATGCTGGCTTGAACACAGCTGGAGTGTAAGGATTTCAGTGAATGACATCTTGCCCACCCACCTCAGACTGCCATGCCTTGGGAGCTGTGCAGCAAGCAGGTGCAATCCTACGAGTTTTAAGGAGGTACGCATCATGCTGAACTGGTCTTTAGGTAGAGAATAGGGGAGGGATTGTAAGAAAGAGAGTGATGCTCCAAGAAGGTCAAATGAGTGCTACAAAGAGCAGGAGCTAGCTAGGACAGGTCTAGCTTATGCTGCTGTACAAATTCCAGATAACAAGTTGTCCCAGGAGACTTTAAATCTTGCCTCTGTAATAAGTAAGATAGAGGAAGGGATGCAATAGAGTAATGTCTTGCCAATATTTTTAGCAATATTTTCTTGTGGGGGTGGGGGTAGTAGTTGATCACTACTTAAGAGACTAAGATAAGGAACACAAAGTGGGGTTGGTGGTTAGGAGACTGGAAAGAGTGCGTCCTGAGAAAAGTAGTTCGATATCTTTGGTGCAGGTTCAGTCACATCGCAACTGGCTCCTGCTTCAGTGTTTTCTGCTCACAGCTTCCACTGCACATGCAGGAGAGTCACAGGAACACACTAATTTGTTGCTGGTGAGGATCAATGACAAGGGCCCTCACCAAGGGTGAGGATCAGTAAAAAAGGACAGGGCCACTTAGGTGCCCTGCAGCTGTGTGATGCAGCATGGATGTGGAGAATCACAGAATAGCCTGAGTCGGAAGGGACCCATGAGGATCCACACAGGGCAACCTGAACGTTAAACCATATACTTCTTGAACACAGTCAGGTTTGGGGCCATGACCACTTTCCTGGGGAGCTTGTTCCAGTGCTTGACCACCCTCTCAGTGAAGAACTTTTTCCTAATATCCAATCTGAATTTTCCCAGATGCAGCTTTAAACTATTCCCTCGCATCCTATCACTGGACAGCAGAGAGAAGAGCACCACCCTCTCTGCTTCCCCTCATGAGGAAGCTGTAGACAGCAATGAGGTCACCCCCTCAGTCTGCTCTCCTCTAAGATGAGCAAACCTAGTATCTTTAGCTGCTCATCATAAATCACACCCTCTAGTCCTTTCACCATCTTTATTGCTGTCCTTTGGACACATTCTTGTATTTTTACATCCTTCTTATACTGCAGAGCCCAAAACTGCACACAGTGCTCGAGGTGAGGCCACACCAATGCTGAGTATAGTGGGACAATCACTTCTTTCAGCTGGTTAGCTATGCTGTGCTTAATGCATCCCAGGATACAGTTGTCCCTTTTGGCTGCCAGGGCACATTGTTGACTCACATTGAGCTTACCATCAACCAAAACTCCCAGATCCCTTTCTGCAGGGCTGCAGAATGGGTTGACGGCCTTACCTTTTCAAGTGCATCGTAGGCCTGTGTTGCTTGCACCTCCTCCTCAGACCCTGGCCGAGTTCTCTTCAGAATATTCTGCATGAGAGAAGATGTTTTTCATAATGCAGACAGGGAAAGCTGGACATATGTATCTGGGAGGGGTAGGAGAAACAAGGAGACACCAAGATGCTAGCCACAAGGGAGACTAAAGCAGTAGTAGGTGATGAGATGTGGAGACAACAAGACCAGAAATTTGAGATGCAGAATGTCGCTGATAAATTGCATTGAAAAGGGCATCCCTGAAAATCTAACCAGATTAACTATCATGTACAAGTTACATGGCATAGGAAGCAACCACTAATCCAAGCACGAACAGCCTTACGTACAGAATTGTTCTTTGCCTGATACTCTTTTTCTCCTGTTCAAAAAAAGGCTCAAATAATCAAAAAGAAGAATTTCATAGAAAGAGCTCAAAATTAATTCATTAGGGACCTGCTGGTTCCCTGTTTGGAAGGCTCCTATTGGTCAATGTTGCAGGCAAAGAACAGAGACAGGCTGCCTTCCAGAGGGCAGCCAAGAACCCTGGCTTTGTTGTCCTAGCAGGAAGCCAAAAAAGTTCAATAAAATGTAAATCAACATGTTCTGATAAAAGTCCATAAATTATTTACTGGAGTACAACTGAGGTAGTGTTGCAACAAAGTCCTAACCAGTATATAAACTGCACTGCCTCACAGAGGCTATCACATCCAATTCCTGATGCTGGTCTAATGCACAGCAGTCATTTGCACAATGACAAACGGGTTCGTTTTTGCAAAGCCATATTCACAATATATGCAACAGAATGGCTTTAAAGCACCTTGCCAAACTTGTTACAGATGCAACACGAAGTAGGCAGTCCTTACACCTAGTAAGTGTGTGTAAGTCCCTACACCCAGAGTGCTTGAAGCTAGCTCATATTTGTATGACTTTCAGACTTGAAGAAGGGTCAGCTTGAGAGAAACTGTAGGAAAGCAGAGAATCACTACAGTTACCTGTAGGAGGAGTTTGAGTCGAGTGATGCGCTGGAAAGGGAGGATGAGGAAGGATTTAAGTGAGAGGCGCTGGCATACTGGATCACTTTCCAGTCTCTCCAGGACTTGCTGGAACCCTGCATTTCCATTTCTGTGGGAGTGGTAAAGAAAGAAGACATCCAGGCATCAGGGTAAATAAATACCCTCCCTAATATCAGATTTCAGTGAGTATTGGAGTACTCCCAACAGTCAGGTTTTGTCCCTGGGGCAAGAGATATCATGAAACTGCGTCACTGCTGAGGAAGAGCACGTATGGGTTTCTAACAGCTATAGAAGGACAGCAGTACAACTGTTACTATATCTTTCCTCTTTCTGCCACAGCCCTCTGAAATAAAAGCCAGAAGCCACATCTACATTTTGATCCCCTCCATCAGTAGGGCACCTTTCACAGAGACAGTGGTGGTTTGTATTCTTTCCTTACACTGCATGGTCCGGCTCCAGAGGCTGTGTCCAGGGTCTGGAAACAGCTGCCTGCCCTCTCTTGCTACTCCTGAGAGGAGCTGCCTTCCCCTCTAATGTCTCTCTCACCCTCTTAGACACAGCCATTGCCATCCAGTTTTCCACATTGGGCAGTAGCAGATAAAAGACCAATGGTATTAAAGTAGCACTGGCCACCAGAATAGCCAATCCCATATCCCTGAAGAGATGGGGAAGAAGGTTGTAGGCCCAGTAGATGTTGCCCTACACAATATCCTGGAGGTCCTTTTTGTGTGGAACTGAGCCTTCCCTGAAGGAAATCAATTACAAGACTAGATCTCTCCCAGTCAGCAGCACCCAGACACAGTGCCTGAATAGCCTGCTGGGAGCAGTGTCTTCTCCTGGAATCACTGTAGCTTTACTGGAATTGGGTTGTTACCAAGGGAAGCAGTGCAGAAGTGGCAAGCAAACCTTGCTCAGGACTGGGCCCATGCCTAAACAATGCTTGGTTATGCCACCAAGTACAGAAAAGGACAGCAAGAGATGTTCCACTCCACCACCCAGAGCAAGAGAGACCAACGGTGTTCTCTGACCCCAAGATTTTCAATCCATTTTAAAGACTCCTGGATAGCCAGTTTAAGCTTACTGACAGCAGCCATATTTTTCTTAATTACAGAATCAAAGAATGGTTGCAGTTGGAAGTTTCACTTGAAATTATCACTTTCAGGTTCTTAGTAGTCTGAAAACCACAGACTGAAAACCCCTATCCAGGCCAGTCATTTTTGCTCTCTTCAGTAGAGAGCAGACAGAGAGAACAGCCTGGAATAGAATCAGGTATTAATTATTATTTCCCTTTCCAGTGCTATGGGAGAGGAGCCTCCAGTAGCTCTGTCCTGCTTTCCCAAATGCCACTGAATTGAAGTAGGTTCCTGCCTGTTCTTCTGGGGGCGTAGTGTGAGCAATGGCCAAAAGCCTGTACTTGCTGCACTCCCCATCATTTGAAAGCATGAATATTTGAGGTGCAGCAAGGAAGTAAGGGGGGAGAAGGGTACAACAAATGAAAAAAACTTACAGTAACCGCTGGAAGGTTTGCTCCTGATATGTCTGGTTTGTTACATACGGTAGATACACCCTGCGGAACTCAGGGGCATGTTTCAGAGCCACATCGCACACGTGGAAGGTGAACATGTCCTCCTCAAATTTCTCCTCCAAGTCAAAGAGGAAACTGCAGCACGTGGTTGCGGTGCCATAAAAGGAGAGGGAAATACCAATGCCATTTAGTAAAGCAGGAACGTCCTCAGTCCTCTAAAATCCTGACAGCCCACATACAAGCATATGACAGCTCTTTCCTTCTAGAGAGAGCAAAATGCCTGTACAATGACAATTTAGGGCTAGGTATCAGCAAGCAAGAAGCAGAGGCAAAAGACCTCTGTTCTTGAGAAGTCATACTTCTAAAGGCACGGTCAGGAAACAACAGAAAATTAAGACATCACCAAAATAATCCCACTAGTAGAAATGGAAAAGGTAGCAGCAAACCTTACTAGCTTAGCGATATATGTAGCCAAGTCTTGCAGGAGAAAAGCAGAACAGAATCCTACAACATACAGGATTCCTTGCATGTGGGGTCATGTCTACATTTTATGACTTATGCTCAACTGATTCACATTAGGTTCTGTCAAGTGATGGCTGTAACTTACTTTTTTTTTCCCCCATCTCTTTTTTCCCCCTTTTTTTTTTTTGGTCAGGGCTCGTGCAGCTGCTTCTTTTGTCTTGTATTTGGCAGGAGCTGCATTTGGTTTGGGCTGAGGTCTAGTTAGTCAAGTTTAGTTGTAGTTGAAGCCAATAGGGCATGGCTACAGTAGGATTTCAAACATTTTGATCTCCTGCATTGAGCTCTGTGCACAATTGCACCACAATATCTGGGATTTAACACCAGGATTTACATTGCCCTGTCACCTAAAAAAGCAAATGTTCCTTTTGGGGCAGTGTTGGTGTGCAATCACCAAGTGCTACATGAGTGTATCTACCCTGAAGATCAGTGAACAAGCAGAACAGGAGTGAGAGATGTTATTGATGGAAATGATCGCCTGTGTCTTGTGCTTCATGGAGGGTGTTAGTCCTGGAAGCAAAAGGCCATATCTCACCTGGCGCTGACATCGCGTACATCATGAAGGCGGGAGAAAAGCCACTGACGCTCTTGATTGGTGAGCATTGCCTGGAGCTCAGCTGATCGCTGGAAGTGATCCACTGCCACATTTAAACTGCGCAGGTACGAAGCCTCAGACATTATCAACTCAAACTTGGCCTTGAGAGATGAAATAAGAGAGCACAGCATCAGTAGACTAGGCAAGTCTGTGAGGAATCTTACGGAGAGGAGACAGAGGCAAAGCATGAAAACCTCCCAGTACATGATGTAAGTAGTGTGTAATTACAGAAGAGAGGCTTTAGGAATGAAGGGCAAGCATGCCATTACATATAGTCTTTCTTTCTTTCTTTCAAAGACAGACTTGTGGTATGACTTAAAAGAAAAACAGCTACCTGCTCTCATTTTACTTTTTATTCCCCCTCAACTCCACTTTCGCTAGGTTCCCTGTTTAACATGCTCCCATAAACTTTCCAGCATCCACATCACCCACTGTTTTTTCCTTCATCGTGTTTCCCACGCAGTTGTTTTTGCCACTTTCTCTGGGTCCTTCCATCCACTTCTCAGTTCCTCTCATTTTCCTTACACAGTTTCTCTATGGACCATTTTGCTGAACCCATATGTCTTCCTGTTTCCTCTCAGCCCTGCAGCTCACACAGGTCAATTTGGTAAAATCACACTCTACCACAGGAACTACAATTCACTGTGGTTTTATTAGCATCTTTCATAAGCTTATGTGTGGGAGAATGCTGGAATTCTTCCACTTGAATATTCTCTTTTGCATTGAACGTGCTCAAAATTCCTTGTTTTATCTCGCTCCAATTTCCCCATGTCTGTTTTCATGAAGTTACTGAGATGGTCCAGAGTCCATCCTTCAGTGCTCCTTTTCTCTACAATTCTGAACTTCCGCACGGTACTACTTCACAAGCACTGGTACCACATCCCCATACTGCTTACGTGGGTAGAGGTGACTTCTGCATTCAACCACCTGCATTCCCACATCAGAATTTTTGCTCTCCACTTTAACCACTCCTTCTTGACTACAGACCACCCGTCTACCCTGTTACCTCTGTCCATTACCTCTTGCAGCTTCTGCTCATCACGGGACATGTTGAGTAGTATTCTGCTGCCTCGTATCATGGGGATGTCCTGCCAGAGGGACGCATTAGATGAAACTGACAGACGTTGCAAATATGAGTCCTGGGGAGACAGCACTTTCCTCCGTAGCCTTGGGGAGCTTGGGAAACTCGACTCTATATCCTCTGAGAAAGAATCCACTCTCTTCTGGCTTTGAATGGCCTTGTTCAGAACCACATCACTGTACTCCTGATACAGCAATCTTGCTGCAAACAGAAGCATATACATTTATACTTTCTATAGCAGCTACTTGCCCTCTGCTTCAATCTGGAGAAAACTCTCTTACTGTCTCAGACTAGGATAACTGAATACAATAGACCACATGCACCTGCTAGAAGCAAAGCTCACCAGCTGCCTTGCCTAAGTATACTCCAGGACTCTGGTTTCACTGCCTCCACTGAACACTGCTCTCTAATGCTCCCTCCTTGCTACCATGTGGCAGGAGCCCCTCTCCTTTGTGCTCACTGCAAGAGATACGATGGAGGAGAGGGGTCTGCCACAGCACTTCGGGTAGAAGGTACTTACAGGAGTTGATCAGTTTGGAGTGCCGGCGTTTGAAGTTCTCCATTGCGTCTGCAGGTTTCTTCTCTCTGTCAGGGAATAAAGATTTGGAAACAAAGAGTGAATGACGAGCATAGCACCAGAGATGGCTTATCCAAATCTTAGTAACAAATCTGTCACAGCAAGGACCTCTCTTTCCAACAAGCTCAAGCTCCACATGCTTTACTAAACAAAGAACAAATTTTGGCTTAATGGAAATGCTGTCCTAAAGGGACAGAAATACTTCTGTTGCAATGGGGCCCTCTCCCAGAGGGCACAGACTGAAACACAGGCCTAAGTCATTTTACTATAGTTTTTTTACTCATTATCATCATCTTTGGTCCCTCAGGAACAACGGAGAGCATCAAGTGTCTGCTACACAGGGATGGAGGCAAATTCTAAGGGGCCTTTGAGAGACTTACCGCAATACAACTGTTTCTGAACTGACTGGTGGTTCCCTGTGTGCCTTGGGAGCTTCTTCCTCTGAAGGAACAGAAGGAATTTCTGCATATAAGACAATTAGAAAGTAAACACGTAAGTCTGTTTTTAGAGTCAAGCTACAATCCAAATGATACACAGATACCACTTACCTATACCCCACCTAAGTGGTGGTCTTGGGTTGGAGTACAGGTGCCCTCCTGACCTTTATTTCTGGGTCAGAAACATTCTGGTTTTAATAATCCTTGACATTATTTACACTTTACATCTGTTACTTAGCCATGTTTGCTTTTCATACAAAGAAAAAAGCTGACACTTTCAGCGATGACAGTAACTCTAAGAGCTTCCCTCTCCAGTTGCCCAAGCAAAGATACTGCCTGTGGGCCCTGTTCGGTGCTGCCTTTCCCCTTTCAGCAACTTGGGCCAGGCATCGCAGGATCAATGGACCCAAAGTCACTCATCATGTCTGAAAGTCCTAGACTTTCTGTTGTGGACACTGAGCCCCAAAAGACTCTCAGTGACTTCTGGGGCAGAAATGCTGGACATCTAACAAAGTCACTCCTGTGAAGAGTCTTAGAAGGGATGCGGCCTGAGAATGAATGCTGTAATCCAGTTATCACATTTATCTACTATGTGAGCATTCACAAACTGCTGCTTGAGTCATCTTCTGTTTATGTAAAATGGGGAAAGTGTGGACTTCTCTTTTGTTTTATGAGCGATTTAAATAAATAAGGTGTGAAGAAATTCTATATAAAATTCATTGGAAGCAGGAGGAGGAAGAAAGCCCAAAGACTGAACTGCAAGCATGGGTCAAGGGAAAGACAGTACTGTTGCCTTGAATGTTTTAAAATTTGGAACCAAGAATTTACAGGTCAAACACATGAACAAATCTTGATTCAAGTGCTGCCAAACCTTTTACGCCCCTCCACGCTCCCCTCCTTTTCCTCTATGCCAAAAATCTAGCATGTTGTGGAGTCTGGAAAATAAACTAAGAGCTGAAAAGAAGCAAGTATGTTTAAAGATCATGTCAGATATAATAAAGAACAGACATGCATCTTGACAGTAAGTAGTGTCTGAATGAGCTGCATTACAGAAGATGCATGTTTTCCATTCGTGACATTAGTGATTTGGCTTCTGTGCAAGTTGGGACCTTGGATTTGACAAATTCGCATTCTTATCTGTAATCTCACATCCTACGTTCTTAGGAGGATCATCTCTTTCAGAAGGTCAAATTCGAACCTAAAGGTGTCAGTTGCGAAATAAAGGGGGGTAGCAAATAAACACAGAACTGAAACACAGGGTAACAGATACAGGCTACTGAGGGCGTGTGCATGCATTTTCCTTACTGCTTGGAAACGGGCTGCTACAAGTGCAGCAAAACGCAACGGCCATGTGATGGCAGCAGAGGTGATGAGCAGAAGCTCTGAACTGAGCCCCACCAAGAAACCCATTCCTGCGGGTAGGCCAAAATAGCCTGTGTTACTGAGTTAGGATGACAAATCATTAAACATGGAGAAGGGACAAGAAGAGAAAGTGGATGCGAAGTCCAAGGGGTGAGGGATCCGTGAAGCGAGGTTAGCTCTCTGCTGCAGGTGTTAGTATG
The DNA here is from genome assembly GCF_030463565.1 of Pelecanus crispus. Classification (NCBI taxonomy): domain Eukaryota; kingdom Metazoa; phylum Chordata; class Aves; order Pelecaniformes; family Pelecanidae; genus Pelecanus; species Pelecanus crispus. Next base: position 83,843,144 of record NC_134643.1, on the reverse strand, counting down.
AAATGACGGGACTGAGCCCCAGAGTGCAGCCCTGCTCAAGGATGCGCTGGTTACAGGGCAGCAGAAAGGAGCTAGGAGAGAGCTGGGAGGGGGGAGCTAAGGGCAGGACAGCAAGGGGGCTACAGGGCTGGAGTGAGGACTAGTACCAGAAAGGCACAAGAGCAATGCCAAGCTCTCAGCTCTCATGCCTCTCTATCATACTGCCTATTTAATTTAATCCCGTGTTTTTGGTATCTGCCATAAGTTTTCAGGGGGTAGGGAAATGAATGAAAGGACTTACCCTGCAAGATGTCTGGTGGTACTGACATCCTCTTCAGGCCCTGACGGTGCCAGTCCTTGCTTTTTACACGGCGTTTAACTGGGTTCTCTTGATTGGCTGCTGGCTCCTGTGCAACTAACCTGACTGGGTTTTTGTCTGGCCAACTTGATGATTTTTCCAAGGGTGAGTGTTTGGGCATTTCCTCCTTTGGCTGAGCTACCAAATGGTGGTGTCCTCCTCCTTCCAGCCTTTGCTTGACCCTCCTCTCACCTTCTGTTTTCTCTATGATTGCTTGTGGAGCTTGGATGTTCTTTGTGTCCACACCAAAGATCCCTGCCTGTTGCTCCCATCGCAGCTCCCCTGAGACCTCCTCCTCTTGGAAGGTTGTTCTGGTGGTTGGCGGTGATGGAGGGCTGAGCTGGAGGAAGTGGATTGGATTGGTGAATGCTAGCATTGGAAGTGGCTGTGCAGAGTCTCTGCTCTTGGAGTCTGTGGATGTTATCAGGCCTTCCAGTGAGGGCCAAGAAGGGTGGTCAGGTGAGGATCTTCCACACTGTATATCCATGTGCTGGTCTGCTGTTTCAAGGCTGGTATCAGAGCAGCCAGCTAATGCTTCATTTCCAACAGCAGAAAAGCTTTTGGCCAACAAACTGACCCCTGAGTCATCAGAAGTCTCTGTATCATGGGTACCTGAGTCACTGAGATCCCACTCTCTAGTTACTTGAACAAGGTCATATTTCTCTGCTACATCTTCTCCATCAGAAGCAGAGGCCACAGTGTTAGAATCAGACACAGAGGTGGCAGTCCGGAGAGGATGGCTTATAGTACGGTGAATGGCTAGTAACTTATTATTGTCCATACCACAGTTGAAATGTGGCCTGGAGTAGGGTACAGGAGCCAGTGGCTCGTAACTTTCAAGGGCTGGAGGTTGAGCAAGACGATTTGCATTAAGTGCAGGGGCCTGAGCTTGACTGGGGCTTTGGACATGGGAAGGAGGATGAGGAAGCTGTTTGGCATCAGGCTCAGACACCAGAGGTAGGCTTGAGTGCGACACAGGGGACAGAGGTTGTTCTTGTTGGTTCACGGCAACGACCACATCTTCTTCAGAGGGCCAAGTTAGGGTGCTCAGGACACTGGAGATTCTGGATCCAGGCTCTTTTTGGTTTAAACTGCAGTCAGACTGATCAAGTAAAGGCATTAGTTGTGCTTCGTGATCCACATTTGCTCCCATTTCTTTTCCTTTGATAATGGCACTTTTTTCTGGGGGGGTTTGCTGAATTGTCTCTGGGTGGTTCAGGGGAGTGGAAGTCCTGGCTGCTGTTTGGGGTGGTTCCAGAGGCCCTGCAACGATAGCCACAGTCCTCCTATCTTCAGGAAGGCTCCTCTCTACAGGAAGACAGCTCGTGTATATTCCAGAGAAAGAAGACGGGGCACTAAAGTCTTTATGAAAGCCTTCCTCAGAAGTAAGGAGTTCATGAGAAGCATTGTCCTCCCCTGGATAAGTACTTACAACAGCAGCTCCCCCTGATGTTGGGTCCCACCCTTGTACATAAGCAGCTCGGTTGGCTGGCTTCTCTGCAGAGCCTAGCAGTTTGTTCAGGCTGGTGCCAGGACAGTCCTTGGGGGTCACCAAGGCTGTTCCACTAGCACCTTCTTCCTGTGGACCAGACATTAAAGCCACAGAAGTGAGCTCTGAGGGTAAATCTGGAATGAAGTCCTGAAGCTCAGCTTTTCCCAAATCTTCTGTAATGGAATGAGGATCTATGGGATCAGGTGTCTCCAAGTTCTTGGTGCCAGAGGAAGGGCATACTGGAACAGAAGCCTCTGGGTTCTCTGCTCTAGAAGGTGCTGCCACTCTTCCATGGAGTGATGCATCTCTTTTACCAAACCTCTGGACAGCATTTCCTTGCCCATCACTATGCTCATCCTCCCTGCCCAGTCTTGTCCTGTCATCCCAATCAGCTTCTCCAATATCCTGACCACTGATGGAAAAGCGGCCAGAGTCTTCTAGGTCTTCTGCCTGGTCAGATATATGGCATGTGTGTGGAGGTGCCACTGGAGTTTCACCCACTGGGTTCAGGTTATTGGAGGACAGAGGGCTGACAGTGGGTGGCTGACATCCAGAACCTGCCTCTGTGACATGAGTTTTCAGCAGTACATCCTCACCAGGATGCTGATCCACAGAGACAGGTTCCCCAGGAAGAAATACTGATGCTGTTTGCTTAGCCAAAAAAACATTCTCCAAACCACACAAGTCCACATTGTGCCTAGGAACAGAAGATATCTCTGATCCGAAAGCTGATGATAGAGCCTCCAGTTTGAGCTCTTCCCTCTGCAGTTGTTGTTCCCGCTCATTTCGTTCCTTGTTTTTCTGATCTTTGGGCTCCAAAGATTTTCCTTCTTCTGACACATTCTGCTCTTTGCACTCTTTCTTCTCCTCTTCCTGCAGTTCAGACGCTGCCTCCTCCTGTGCTGGTTTCTTATGCTGTGAAGTATTCACTTCTTCAATTTTTTTAGCAGTGTCTTTTACTTGGAAGGCACCGTCTGCTGGAGAGGCAGGTCTGGCCTCTGTTCTTCTACAGTCATCTTCAAGATGAAGGCATTTGGAAGTGGATGAGTTTTCTTTAGGAACTATTAATGTTCCCTGGTCTTTGACCATGCTGCTATGCCTTGTTTCACCAGCTGAGATGTTTCCTTCTGCTTGTAGTGAACTGATTTGGCTGTCATCTGTTAAGGTGGAAGACAATTGATGGAAAGAGGAAGACTCTGTATTCTCTTCCAAACCCTGGAGTGCTCTTATGCTTTCCTTAGCATCTTCAGAAGTGCAAGGTTTAGCCAGTGCTTCCTCTGAGGTAGGTTGCTCATCAGTTGCTGGTGCCACTTCTTTGCTACTTTGCTTCTGCTCTGCACCAGTATCAACCTCCTGCAAAGAATCTGTGGAGATCTTATCCAGAAATGGCTCAGCCTTATAATGCCCCTCTGAAATGGTTTTACATACCAAGAAGCATTTAGGTGTCTCTCTCTGAGAGGAAATGGTGTCAGCCAGAGGAGATTTTGGATGCTGGGCCTGAGGGTCTGAGCCATGAAAAGCCAGTTCTGCCTGGCACTGAGGAAACTCAGTGCTGAGGTCCACAGCCTGCAGGATGGCGTTGCCAGGGGCTGGCCCATCTTGGACTGTGCTGAGAGAGGAAAAGTCCTGGCTGCTTTCTGGGTCAACCAGCTCTACTTGCTTAAGCTTCAGAGAACAATCCAGTCCACCCTCCTCTAAAAGCATTTCTCCTTCTAATTCTGAGGGTCCTTTTCGAGGCTCTGCATCACCTTGCTCTTGTTCCAGTCCTGCTGGCACTTTTTGCACAGGGTTAGAAGGTCTGCCCAGCATCTCTGCTGCCTTCCCTGGAGCAGAAAGGCAGTCCTTGGGAGTGCTGAGCTCTGCTCCCTTTGCAGAGTCTGATGGGCTGGTGCTCATTTCGGCTGACACGTGAGGGGCATGATGCTCTCTTTTGACTGCTCTAGAATCTGAAGCTTCCCCAGTGGCGCTGCTGGCTTCTGGGGGAGTGGTACCTCCCTCACTGGTTTCTTCAGACTCCATCAGTGACACATCCTGCTAAAGAAAAATGCATTTTTCTGTTACTACTACAGAATGATACAGTGGATCTAATTGGCTTAAGAGACTTCTAAAACAGGTACCAATGCAGCTGAGGAGAAAAACCCCAAAAATACATACTTAGTGGGTGATAAGGGTTGGGAAACAAATACCAAGACTGAGAGTAGGCAAACACCCAATGTAAGCTTGGACTATGAGAGTAATGTCAAAATAAATCTACTAGGGTCTTTTTAGTTTTACATGCAAAACCAGAAAGTGACTTTGGTCAAAGAGCAGAGATGCTGATCTCTCTGTAATGGCTTCAGTGCAACTTATGAAAAGTGTTGGCCATGGCTATCTATCTCAAACCCAAAAGGGGATACCAGAAGGCATTCAGAGAACAAGAAAATTATCAAAATCTCCATTAATTTTTGTGGGGTATGGTGGACCAATACTCATGACCTCTTCTAGTGGCTAGCTGAGTCTTAAAGATCTCTTTGATTTCAACAGGGAAAGGCCTGGACTTTGGAGCTGAATTTTTTTTACAGAACTCTTGTAATATGTATGTGCAACACAGGGCCTTACTGCAGCTGATCACAGGAATTGATTAACAAGACACAGGAATGTAAGAATTTGATTAATAGATAACTAGGACATGACACAAGACACAAGATATTTTAAGGCTGTAAACCACATGGGCTGAGAGGAGCACCTCTGGTGCGTTTGGACATATCTACAGACTACAAAGAGAAACTACATCATCATTTAGTCTACTCTCCTAGGGAGGGGGGGAAAAAAAAAGTCATCTCAGGATTGTTGGACAGTTTCCCAAAGGATACAGTGGAATTTCCCATCCATTATTGCATTTGAAGTTCAGACATGACAAACCACTAGGGAATGTACATTTGGGAAATGTCTGTGAAAAGCATAGTAGAATCTGATTCACCGCTTTTATTCTTCTGGCTTCTACCTACCCCGTGACCCACAATACCTACCTTAAGAGACATAAAAAAGAGGCAAAGTTTATTGGCTCCCCTCCCTTTTCTTCTGCCTTTGGGACACTTTCTCTAGTGTTCCAGCCTGTCTCCTCTATTCCTTATACCCTCCTTATCAGAAATGGCTTATAAATTGCTGCTTCAGGCTGCTTCACGTACGCTGGGTACCCTTGCAGTCATACCAGAGCTTGTAATTTAGCCCTGAAGGAACTGCTGCAATGTGCAGCCACAGTCAGACTTCCCCCTGAATAAAGCTTCAGTGCTCTCCTTCTTCATCCCATCTTACAGATGTCGAAGCTTCCAGACACGAATGCGTAGTCCTGCATCTTTTGGTCACAGAAACCATTCCACATTTCTTCAGGTAAAAGCCTGCTAGCTGTTTAGTGGCAAAAAAAGCCCCAAGGCTTCGCTCCAGCCTGTTTGCAAAGCTCATGCAAAACCCATTCCTTTTCTTGCTCAAAACACACACCCAAATCTATATGCTTTTTCTTTCTCTCGCATTCCTAATTTCCCTATAATTTTAACAATAGCATTTTTTCCAGAATTTCAAGTGCTGTTGTGGGGTATGTGTGACAATTTCAACTTGGAAGACTCACAACCAGAGAAAGGAAGTCTCTGCATGGAAAGGGAAGCCTTTTAGATCAGTGGTGATTTCCTTGTGCTGGAGTGGCTCTATAGTCACAAGTAACTTTTTCTGATCCCACACAGAAAAAGCAGTAAGGGCATGATTACATCCGGACTAATTGACCCAGTTAACTCTGATGGCCGGGGCATGCCTGACCTGAAAGCTGGTTTAGCTTATATTTTCCCTTATGTCAAGTGAAAGAGAACACCTGCTCTGCAAGCAATGAGCCCATGGTCTGGTGTTAGAACTGAAGCATTATATACACCTTAATCATAGGGATTGTCACCTTCTTATAGATTTTTTTAAAAATGGGGAAAAAATTGAGGTAACTGAGTTAACTAATTGAGTTAACTCATCAGTTAACTTTGTTCCTGCGTATTTTTTCTCATGTAATCTTCACTTTTTGTTTATATTGAAAAGATAATCTTTCTTACAAATCAAGGCCAAAACTGGGATTACTCAGCAATTTGGATTTCCCCCCGCCCACCTGCAAGTAGCGAGTAGTTGTAAATAGTTATCATTTCAACAGAGAGATGTGTCCTTTCAGAAAGTTCCCGCGGGGCTTCTACCACATCTTACTGCTGTCAGCTAACAGTAAACTACTTTAGTGCTGCCAAACCGTCTTTGGAAACTGTTGCACACGGGAAGGTATAAGACTGTCAAGAAGAAGCTCCAGCACAGAAACAAGAGAGCTTGACAGAGCACAGAAAGTAGCAGGGTCATAAAATTGTAAGCAGCCACGTTGTCCAAGACAGGATCAACTTTACCTGTGTTGTCCCCAATAGGTACGTCCACCCTTCCTTTAACAAAGGTTCCATGATCACATCAGATCACTCTTGTGCTACACTGCTCTTAGCTCTTCTTGCTACCTAACTTGAGTCTCCCTTGCTACATGACTAGAAAAGTACTGCTTATCACACCTAATACAGACAGTTTTCAAAAACAGGCTCCCCAGGAGCAGAGAAACTGTTCAGGGAGACAGGTGGTCTTGGACACAAGCTGATGGCTAAGGAAGGTTTACTACTAATAAAGGCAGGATGGCCTACAAAGGTCTGAATAGCAAGATCCTCAACTCAAGGGCACACTCTGTGAGGGGAAAAACCTTTGCTCACTGTGCTGTTACAGATGTACACAACACTGAATTTCCTCTTATTAAGCTCAAAGACCCAGTTTCCACTTCCCTGGCTGTGTTGCAAGGGATTTGGACAGGTGAAAGGACAAGTTTAAAGCTGCATTTGGAGCAGTTCCATGATGATACTGGGAGGCAGGGTAGAGGGAGGTACACAGCAGATCAACACTGGAAGCTGCCAAGTGAGATTTGTCTCATCATATTACTGCCAGGTGTTTTGCACACCTCAGGGAGAGCAAAAGAGAAGCTTTGGGAAGTGAGGCAGGAGAAGGGACAGGCAAGCTTTCTGCAGAGACAGTGGGGGAGAACTTAAGCATCTAGTCAGGAAAACAGTTAAGCTCCTGCTTGAAGGCTGGTTCACCGTAGTGAAAGACGCAGATGCCTCTGCAATAAGGATTTCATGGAGATGGGAGAGAAAGCAATAAAACAAGCCTGACTACACCTGTAACCTTCACATACGGAAGAGCTACATACAAAAGCCTAGCAGTTACTGGAAGAGGTTGCCTGTGGAGCACTGCTGTGTTATGCTCCCACTACAGGTCAGCTTCTCCCTCCACCGGAGGAGGGTCCAGGAGACCCCCAGGAGCTGGGTGAGCCAAAGCAAAATTTCAATTAGCATTTGGAGTCAGGCCAACAACATGACAGACAAGCATACAGGAGCCTATCTGGCAACTGCCAACTTCTAGCAGGCTACACAAACTCTCCCAGAAACCTCACCATTACTGCTGCTGGGGCTTACCAGTCTTTCACATCTCTCCGGATCAGATGTTGAGCATGCTGCCTCTCCCTCTGCTCTAACAGTACTTCTCAAGTGAGGTGGTCTGATGGCCCCTGTTCAGATAAAGCTAGCCACACTCTTCTGCCAAGAGGGCCTGGAAATCCAGGACCTCAGCTCACGTACACACAGCAGTGCCAAGCAGCTACCGCCTAACTCATAAATGATTCTGGATGCAGAAACTCACTGCGAGCTGGCACCGTGAGAGAGTGCAGCTGGCTTCACGTCAGCATGCAAACAAAGGGGTAATGCTTGGTCATACTGCAGCAGGGAGCACAAAATTTGAGAGAGGAAGGGCGAGGAAGGTGGCCAACTAAGCAAAAGGGGACACCAGTGAAAGTACTAGTGGACAAAGCAATTCCTGCGATGATGCATGCATGCATCCACACCTTTCCCAGATTACAAAAGGCAATGTGAATGTCATACTTCCTTCCAGTGTGGGTTAATTCACCTGGATGGAGATGACAAACACTTCTGGATTTAAATAAAAAGTACCTCACCTTCCCTCCCCTCCTCCTCCAACACACAAGAAAGGAGAAATAACAAGTGCTATCAAGCACAGACAAGCCCTTCAGCTAGCCAGGAAACAAGGCAACACAGAATTAAGTGAAGCCCCAAGATCCTCCTCCTCCAAAACTGGGGAGAAACCTAGCTTCTCAGTGTTCCCCCTGCACCCTCCCCACATGGTGCTGGCCTTGACTCCCGCGGCGGGGCAAGCCGCGCTCCCTATCCCGCTCCCCCTGCCGCGGGTGCAGGGGCAGCCCACACGCCCAGGCTGCTGCAAACACACTCCCAGCAGAGAAAGCCCTGCCCTGCAACGGCGGGCTGGGCCTGGCCGCCCTGCCAGAGCTGCACCGGCAGCCAGAGACGCTCCGCAGCCTGCCGGGCTGCCGGCGGGCGCACCAGGGGCTCCTCTCCCCAGTTCTCTGCCTTTTCACCAACGCAGTAGCAAGAGCGTGGACAAGGACAGCAAATTTCTTATTAAAACAAAGGCTTTCCCAAGCAATCCATCGCTTGGGCGCATCCTGGGTGTAAAAATGCCAAAGCCAGCTTTAAGCACTGCAGCGCAGGCAGGAAAGAGCTCCGTGTAGGCTGTAACGCCCACGCGAAGGGCAACAAGGATGCCCTGAGCCCCTTCCTGCTATTTCAGCTCAGTTTAATCATCTCCATCACACAGTCCAGATACACTTTAAAGGGAGTTGGGTTGGTGGGGGCTAGCTCGGAGCCTGCCTTTCTCCATACAAAATCCAGAGCTCACCGTGCACGAGAATTGCCGCCAGTTACCATCTCCCCCGGAAGGCCACGCCTTCTTTCAGTTCAGTGAGACACTCAGGAAAGGGCTCAGTGCAACTGCTCGAACACAAAGCCTGCCCTACCACAAGTCTCAATTTTTATTTTGATACAGCTACGCATGCCGTGCTTAGGCCTGCTTTCTCAGCTGGATGCCTCCTCCACGTGAGAGATGCCCACTGCACGTATTCCTCTGCAAAAAGATGGTTACCGATTTTCATCCACCACCCCTGGGCTGCTCTATCACTGTACAGCCCATCGAGAGAGGTGAAGGAGTGGGGTCAAAACTCTTGAGCTCAGGAAGAGATTACACAGGGCACTAGAGATAAGAATGAAGGAGGGAAATAACATTACGTGGAGACAGCTTTGAGGGTATGAGAGCAGATGGGGCTTGCTGAAGGAAAGAACATATAGAATAAGAAAAGCAATCTAAAAAGGTATGAGCTGAAATAACATAGAGTCTACTGCTGTGCTGAACGGTCTATATGCTGTTAGTGTTCTGGGAACTAGGATATGCTTCAAGTGTTTTGGGCAGAGGGAAGAAACCCAAACCTGTCGATAGTACCTCATCTCCTGGAAATTGCATCTGAGCTGCTACAGAAGCTTGGGAAAAGTGAGTGAGGCCTCCTGGTCATACCTGTGCTGACACTCAGCCGGAGTTTTAACACTCTCAGTAGCATTTCACTAGCTTTCACTCATGATAGGCACACTCAAGATATAGCCAATCTATTAATTATCTAATGATTCACTAACTGAGAAAAGCAATAAGGATACCTTTCCTACATTTGTTTCCATTTAAGTGGATTATAACACTTAATGCTAACTTTTTTTTTTTTTAAAAAGGCCAAAGAAACATTTTGGGTTGAACAAAATTTCACCTTGGAAGTTGCTACTGATCATTTGCCAAACAGCAAGTGTAGACCATGGCTTGGATTGAATATTGTACTTCCCAGAGATGCAATAAAAATCATTCAGTCTTAAGATAAAATGGGGCCACCCATATATCAAAAAAAATGGTTCACTTTAAGCAGAGGTTAAGTTTTATAGTCATAAAAGCACTGGATAATCCTTGATATTCTGCAGTCTTCTGATACGGGAACAAATAAGAATGGTGTGTAGTTCTCACTGCTGTAGCTTAGTAGAAAGACTACTGACACTACTGTGCGGACAGAGGAAGAATTCCCTCAGTGAAAGCAATGTACAGTGTTGCTGCAAGTTGCTCCATGCAGGTGTCTCTACAAACTTTGGGGATGGAGAGATGACTGACAAAAACATCTGGGGCACACAAGGAGGCAAAGACTTCCCAGACATAAGCTATGATGTGCAGTCTTGGCTGCTAGCAGCATGCTATATACATTCCTAGACAGCAGGTTTGCTATAAACCAGAAGAGTTCTCACTTTCTCTTAAAACAGAGTGATTCAGGACCTGGATGGGAAAGATTTCCATTTACCAGCAGAAATTTCATAGTCTCTTACTATGCTACAGAAGCATGAGCCAGAATCCCACGCTGCTGTTTTTAAGTCTCAGATTAAAGAATGCTAATGTTTGCACCAAACCATTTTGACAGATGCAAATGCCATTAAAACATCAAAGGGCTTGGAAACACACTTGAAAGCTTGGCTTTGCCCAGACTGCACAGTGGAACCATTGCTGAGCACAGTTGTTGTCACGTTACCTGTACCAGTCCCGAGCACAGTTAAGCTATGGACAGATAAGGATGAACAATATTCAGCAAACTAAACTGGGACAAACTGTCCTCCCCTGCAGAAAGGGCCTCTGAAGTTATCCTGTCTGATGTTCTTGGCAAACACGTAATATAAGCTCTTTCACAGCCAGATCAAGTTTCACCTTGAAAACTGTAAGATTTCTTGCTGCCATTACCAATAGCTGTCAGAGCCCTACAGGACAGAAGATACAACGTTGGAACATTTTAGCAGTATGGGACGACTCATAAGCTATACAGCAAAATACACCCAGCCATAAATATACTGGCAAAATGCCGCTTTCGTATCAATAGGTAAAGCACATCCCATGCAACCAAAGCAATTCCTAAAATACCAACAAAACTGCACTTGTATGTCATACCACGCCAATGACTTCTACCAGCACAACTTCATCAGCTTAACAGCTATACCTACAGCAGAAACCTGTACCACGTGTCTGGCTTCAATACTGTTAGTACCATCAACTGGAGACAACAATAAAAAATTGTTGGTATCAACGTACCACAAGATAGCAACAACAACAAAAAAAAATTTAAACATTTTGAACAAGTTTGTCCTCATTTTGTGCTTTTAGAATGCATGTTTTCAGCCCTAGCTCCCCATAGCATTTTTAATTATCTTATGCCTCCAGTAATGAGATTTATTAAAAAAAAAAGTGAAAAATATGTTATGAGACTTGTATCATAATCAAAAATACTTGGCAATACTGTAACAGTGATGCAGCTTTATACTGAAAACTGCAGCTAAAGGGTCGGGGGCGGGGGGGAAGTCCATCCAAAAAGGATGTAGGGATGTGTGTAGGGAAAACAGATTTTGGTACAACCCTCCCCTAACCCAGCTTTTCAGGGAACAAACCATTCTTCCTCGGAAATTTAACTGATGTACTTAGATCGAAGAAGCTAACAAGCGCAATGAGACATGTTTGCTATTGGGAGCAAAAAGTATTAGATATAAATAAAATGTTACAAGAAATGTAAATGTGGGAAAGCACCAGCGAGGACCCCTTCCCTCTCCCCGTGGAAAAATAGCTTCACACACCCAAAGCCACAGGAATTGTGTGGGTGCTGAATAGGAAGGTACTAATGCAAACACATGGAAAACTTGTTACTCACAGTGTAACGCCTGCATGGCCAACTGGCATAGGTTTATTGTGCGCATCACAATATTTTCTGTTTTTCATATAGTCCCACTTCCTAGAATCATGTGGTTAAGTGAGAATTTTGGCTTACAATTAAGAAACATGCATGTCTGGCCTTTAATGGGTGTGGAAAAGGCCCGAAAAACAAAGTATGGCTCAAAAATTAGATCTTGCTGTCTGGGTTTATCTTAATTTTTTAAGCCAAAATGTTAAGCCTTAACTTGTGACTAATGAGAGCAACGGCAACTCCCCCTTCCCCCTCTACCTGATTACTGTTTTTCAGCAGCTGGGACTAATGACACTGAACTTGTTTGCACAGTATTTAGACCTGATCCAGTGAACTACATGAGCTACCAGAAACTAAAACATTGGCAGAGAAATATGCTGTGGTATAACTGGGTTAATGAAGATGAATAATCAAATTCGTCAGGCCCAATTTAGGCATTTCCAGATACTCTGCTAAGTTCATCTGCACCATTTATGGTGCAGTCCTAAAAAGATGTAGAGCTCCTTCAATTCCTTCCGCCACTGCTGACTGTACCAACCATCCAACACCACCTGGAATCAGGTCCTAATAAATTTCAGTTGAGACTTGACGTGACAGCCTGAAATCCAGAACAGATTAAGGCAATACACATCCAGGTTGCTGCCATCTTCTCCCACGTGCCAGTGTGCACATGACCATACGTGAGCCAGCTCAGGGAGTTGTCTAGCCAAAAAACCAACCCAGAAGCAGAGCGACGTGAGCAGCCATAAAGGTGTGACACAGGAGGGGAAAAAAAAAAAAAAAACAACACCCAAACCGATAAATAAAGGTAAATATGACAGCTCCCTGCAGCAGTTGTACATGCAGATGTGCAAGCCACAGCAGCAACTGCAAGAGGTGGACAGGAACAAGAGGGTGGGTGACAGGCCGGCGAGCGGGAAAGCAGAAACCTGGACTTGGACCTAAGTTACGGTGAAACCACACCCAGGATCTACAAGCAAGTCCGTGACGCTCCAGCGTAGGTGTCTTGCCGCCTGTGACTGCCAAGCGCTTCAAACGCAGAAGCAGGTGCACCCTCGCCAGCCCATGCAGAGCAGGAGCAGCAGAGCAGGGAAATTTTACATTTTCAGTACTGACCCTCTGCTAGTAACATTTTTTTTTGCTACCCTTCTAGGTTAGGAGCAGGCAGTATGAGAAGCAGGATATTCTAATTGGATTTACAACCATTTCTAAAGGAGCTATTATTTTAGGGTTTAACATTTCCTCGTCTTGTTGTTGCCACCGTCTCTACTGTTCCCGTGAACCCAAACACAGCTTTCTCTCCTCAGCAAAGGACTAGGTACAAAAGGACATTGCATGGCAGCCAGCTTAACTCAAAGGAGCCAACCCCCTGTGAGCAACTCTGAAAACAAGTAACAACATGAAGGAGATTCTAGGAAAAGCCCTGGAAACCTCCTCAAACCCTCTGCAAAGTCTAGCATGGAAATAGTGCAAACAGAAGGGGAGAGGAAGGCATTTTTGTGACCTTGTCTTTCAGAACAAGCGGTGAAAAGTTGTATAAATCAGGATTTTTAAATGGTGTAACTGATACACATCAATCTTATGAAATGCTTTTTATAACTAGCTTCACCAATTACCACTACCTTATTTCAAAGTTTATAGTAGTAATTACAGCTCATAGATGTTGTAGTTAAGATTTAGCATTAGTTCCTAATACTGTAATTAACACAGCATATTATAAAAATTAAAAAAAAAAAAAAAAAAAGTAGAGCCCTACAGGTACAACCTTAAAAAAAAAATTAAGAAATAGCACAGCCAGATCAACAATGCTGATATTCTCTATTTCAGCAATATTTCCCCTTATTTGTCAATGGGCAAAAATTATGCCCACATACTTTCACGTGCAGTACAGCTCCAAGTCTGTATTAATTTAAAGCATAGATTTTATACCAGCTTAGAAATATCACTAGCATTTCTAGGATGTACTACTTACAATATTTTTCCCATTTTAATAATTGCGTTTCAATGAATAATATCTGAATAACAGATATTTAATCTTTCCTCCCTCCATTTTAATGTTTCTGCATATGAACGAGGAGGCAGTCTACTTCCTACCACCACCCTTCAAGATTTCCTAAAATAGTACATCTTTATGGCTCCATGGCTCTTCAGATATTAGCTGAGCAATTAAAATCCTGAGATTGCCCTTTAGCAGTCTTTGAAGACATCGACTCCGACTCTTGACTGGCCTATGGCTTCCTTTTCCTCAACCCTGTGGCATGTAAAACTACCTCTCTCTTTCCCCTCCCAGGTCCCACCCTACCAGATGGAGATGCAGAGGAGTAAAATCAAGTCTGCGTGCCTTAAATTCACCTCAAGCTCATGACTTCACTGTGCTAGTGAGAAATTAGAGCATGAGACAATTTAATTCCTAACAGTCACCGTGACTAATAGTGTAATACAGACCCAATACAATTTCCTTTACCTCTTTTATGACATGATCACAAAATAATGCCAGCTCCAGACGAGGAATGCAAAGCCCTTGGTACACTCGCATCCACCAACCTACACAAGTGTGCATGCTATATTCTAATTGAAGTTGTGCATACTTTAGCATGAATGAGAAACTTCCCCTGGGAAGCTATAGGCACCAGTTAAATGAAATCTAAGACTTGGTCGCTGTCTTTCCCATTACCTGCAACACGCTTTGATCAGTGGAGCATAAACAAACACATAAACTTCCCATCTCTCCCAAGTTCAATGAGATACAGCAGAGTTCCTCCAGTTCAGCCTCATAGGCAGCTCTCAGTTGTAGCTTCTGACACTGCCCATCAAACTCACCTAAACAAGTTTATCAGACCTGGCACACAGCAAACTGCTTCACTGCGCTTACAAAAAAAATCACTACAGGCAACAGCAAAGAGTACAATCTGGTACGATCATTGTAGCTTGGGAAAGCTAAAAGCAACAGAGGTGCTTGAAGAGGAAAGGACTGGGAGGGTACCAGGAACAGGGGTAGGGATGTCAGTGGACTGTGCCCAAGGGGGGGGGAAGAGTCAGAGCTCTCCTCCTTCGAGTCTTCTTCCCAAACACCCTCCTGTACGGAAGACGGGTCGTCAGTCTCTCCTCCGCCAGACTGATGCACTTGGGGAACCCAGCTTTCAGCACCAATGTTTGCTGACTGTTACTTAACCCAGCACCTCGCCTCTGCCATGTGTGACAGCCAGCTGGTCAGCACATTAGTGGACAGGCAGGGGCACAAAGTGAGCGACTTTTGCAAGTCTCGGGCTCAACAGGACAGAAGAACTGCAGGTGAGGCAGAGAGCCGAGGACACGGCGAGAAGACAAGCGAGGTCCCACCCTCGCAAGCAGGCTGAGCGAGAGACCGAGGCAGCAGCGGTCCTTGCCTAGGAGGGGCAGCAAAGCAGGAGGGCTTAACCACCCGAGTCCAGCTACTGTTTTATGAGCAGTGGTTCTGCCTTTGCTCAGTGGCAGATCCTGCAGCGCCGACAGTTGTATCTGGCCACGACTCACTGCCAAGAGGCTGCTGAAGTGAAGAACGGCGACACACGTCTTGCGGTGACAAATCTACTCTGTCACCCTTAGCAGCGCTTTACACAGGAGGTATGACACAGATCACGGTAGAACAGCTCCCAAGAAGCAATCGCATTAAAGAAGGTGCGATTACAGCTATACCCACAGCAGGAGATACCAGCGTTACTGCCTTTGTTGCACACATGGGAAACACCCTGCACTCCGACCTTTTGGCTATTCGTGCTCTATTAGCACTTACCCTAACAGAAGGTGATGAAGATGCACCCATAGGACTGCTGTTTCCAGTCTTGCCTCTACTAACAGCTACAGCTTATGAACAGTTAGACACAACTGCGGTCACCTAGAAATTTCAAGCTAGTGAGTCCACAAAGGATAACTGTTAATCATCAGGAACATAATACATGCTGAAACGGAAACATGCACGCTAGGATACTAGGAGCTCTTCCTCCTTCAATTCCCCACTGCAGTCATTTGTCAAAAGAAAGATCTACAGAAGGCTTAGATTATAACTAGTTTTTTTTCAAGGCAACCAAGCCTTCATCCCTAGACCTCATCCAGCAGAATTGCCAGTTCCTAATTCTGGCAGTTTCCAGCAGTTTCTGCCTGTCTGAGGGTCATCTGTGCAACTGAGGTAACGCTAACCCCTCCTACCTCACAGACATACTCTGAGGGTTAGTCAGGGAGTGGCTGCTCAGTGCACTGAATATGCAAAGCCCTGTTATAAACTCTGTATCTGATTGCAACCGTAAGCAAAGTCTTATTTAAGCAACTCCTTCACCAACAAAAATATATTGACTGCCCATTCTGTTCCTTCATTCTGTGTCTTTTGCCTCCAAGCTCTTCGAGATACACGTTACTAAGATATTTTCCTTCTGTGCTGCAGAGGTGACTAGTACCAACAACAGATGCATTTTTCACACAAACTAGTGTCCATAATTAGTTGTTTCAACTCATTCTGGATTACTGTTACTCTGGTATCATACTTGTTGTACTGTAGGAATCTCACTCTCCAGGCAATGAAAGCCCCTGCCCCATAATCTCACATACATCAGATACTCACAGTTGCCTGTTTTTCACTGTGTCCACATTCAGGTGAGACCCCTTCTGCAATCCCACCAATTTTATGAGCTTAGGACATACTGCATCGGCTATTTCTTGCTACCTCTAAGTAAAAACTATCTTTCCACCTAACAGTTCTTTAAAACCAAGTTGGTGTTTTTGCACATGCTTACCTCAACATTTCTGCATTTGGCTCCTGCATCTGTTAATACTTCTTTTTTTTTTTCCTTTAAATGCATTTTGTTCACTCTTTTCCATTGGCACAACCAAACTGTGTACAATGCTATCTTTTAAATTAACTTGTCAGAGGAAACATGCTAGTAAAACATACTACATTTCAGGGCAGATTTGCTTTCATACTGCCTTGCTGAACTTGAGATTTCTGTGCATGCCAGTTTTCATTGCACATGCAATCCAGGAGATCTCATTTTTTCTTGTTCTGTTCTTTTTTAAAGTCATTTTGCTATGACTATCAGAGTTAGAGTTAATCCATTTTTCCTCTTTTACACTCAGATGCCTATTTTCATGCCTTTGATATCACTATTATTACACACTCAGCAGCTGAATAGGTAAAAATGATGCTGCCTACAGAACGAAGGAAAAATGGCTGTGGTATGCCTGGTAACACCCACTGGGCAACTCAGCTGTCATGATTTTTCTATACATGCAGCCACAATTTTAGGCTGTTTTTTATGGCTCTGACCCTCCCTTGTGACTGGTCAGAGCACACACTACAGTGACATAACTGGCATGCCTGGCCTTGCTCTTCCAGCATAAGGCACATTTCATTGCTCCAGCGTATGTCCAAATTGCTCATCTTGTTTCTCTGCACCTCTCTGAAATGAACCAGCTCAGTTTACTCATTGTGCAGGGGCTGAAAGATAAGGTGGACTGCACGAGCAATGTCAGAGGAAGACTGCCTTCCCAGATGGCACAGGACTCTGACTGAAAAGAGCAGCGTCGACCCTGTGCCTACAGGAACACCTCATAGCTTCCCTTTCAGTCCCCCCATGTGCACTAAGAGAACAGCCCCTCTTCCCAGAGGTGCCCAGGGATGAGGAAGAGAGCAACAGTGCAGTAATGTATTCCCCATCCTTCAAAACAGCACCAGATGTTGTTAAGAAATTACTGGGTGACTTGAGGAGTAAACCCATCTCTCTCAATCACTTGCACACTTAGGAAAACACACCATGACCCATAATTTGCTACAAAAACAAGGATACTTCCACTTCTGTTTGCCTGTCTCCCCACAGCATCCTCTCTCTGCCCAGAGGTTTGTCACAGCACAGAGTCTTGCCAGGGTTGTGTGCTGTATTACAGCCTTCTCAGCGCTAGCCCCACCACCCATCCTGAGCCTCTTCTTGCCCATACCTGAAACATACCTTTCCAGGAGAAAACACCTGAGGAAGGGTAGAGAAGGGAGAGAAAAGTGCATCATTCTAAAAACACCTGTAAGATCCATTAGCTGTATTGTACTCAGACTCAAGCCTGAAATACCTCTATGCACAAACTGAATTACAGAAAAAGAAGAGAGATGCAGAGAAGCAACAGACAACGGGAAGAGTTATTTGAGCCATCTGCAATACCAACAATCAGGACTAAATCCTCACCGTTCCAAATACCGCGCAGTGAGACACTGTCCCTGTCCTGCAGGGCTGGCAGTATACTCGGAACATCTCTTCTCCTACAAAACCAGTAACAGAGGGGAAAGAGATACACACCACAGCTTCTCAACATAGCTATACAACCTGACAGTCCTCACCTTTAAAAACAGATAGTTATCTCAGAGTACTTCAGAAAGGAGATCAACTCAAATGTTGCAGCTAGATTACATTTCACAGGTCTAGAGTTACCCTTGGATGGCTGCACTATGGAATACCTACAGTAAAATTTCTGCGTCTAAACAGAAGCTCAGGCTTAATCCATGCCAAAAGGATTTTGCCTAGAGACCAGACCCACTGAAGACACACCTACAGTATCAGAGCTTTTCTAGGAACCAGTATGGCTATGGCATCCTTCCTTCTCCTATGAAATGAAGTATACCAGCAAAGCTATACTGCTACTGGTGTACTCTTACAAAGTTTCCACTAGCACTCCCTCACAGGACAGGAATCTAATAAAGATGTAAGGGCCCAGTTAAGATTTACCCTATTCAAAGAATATTTCCAGGCACTTTTGATGGTTACACCTGTAAATTTTTGTGAGTATAAAGCATACATACCATAAAGATTACACATGCCTATTTTTTGTAGCTGCCCAGCAACCCTGTGGGCAAAGCATCTTCTTGCCACCCCTCCTCCCACTAGTGGTGTACAAGTTAGTTTAACACTGATGTGGACACCTATTTCTATTAGTAAGTGAATATGCAAGTGTAGCCATTGCAGCCACCTTGTGGCAGCTGTGAACAACGACCATGTCCGACAGGTTACAGGTCTACTTGTAACCCAGACTCAGGCCTTGCACCACATGTCCCCTGATTACCTCAGGGCTTCTGCCATCTGAACAGATCGTGCCCTGACATGACCAGGATCCTAATCCCCTCCCCTCTAGAGGGGTGTATTTTGGATCCTTAAACTCTACCGTTGGATTTGTTGATGAAGCGGCAGCCGTTCCTCACCTCTCCTCCTCCGGTCACACCCTGTGCAAGGCTGGGTCTGCCCACCAGCGTATGACACTGCTCTGCCCACGGGTGGCACATGCAGGGGACCACCCACTTGTGGATCCCACTGGGCACCACCTCAGCCTGATCCAGGTAGGGATTTGGGAAGTTTTGCATATGATCGGCAGCAGGAACTCCAGTGCCAAATGCACTCGCAGCACCAGCAAGGCCAGGGGCAGCAGACCTCACTCGCTGAGCCCCTGCATCCAGCTAGATGCTCAGTTTGAGACTACAAAGAAGCAGTTTGACATCTGAATGTCATCACCCTTCTACGTGACTTACTGCAAATAGGATACATTCACAGGAAGCTAATTTATGGCCATGGCCAGTTCTGCTTTAATGCAGTATTCTTTGAGCAGCAGGTTCACACACTTCCTCCCACTCCAGCTCACTTCTCGTATCCAATTGCAGTTTCTATAGCCACTCCTCCTCAACCTCTTGTAGCATCAGAACACCCTCTATTTTGTATACATTTACATATGTATGTCTATTTACATACGTACATTTGTACACATGTCATGGTAATCACCCTCCCCCCTTCTAAATTTTGCCCACTATCAAAACCAATAGCCCTCCCCCGACCTTGCACTGAACTTGTATTAAAGCCATGGGAATTTCTTCTTTGACTTCATCGAGCTGTAATCCAGCCCCACACCGTGAGCTCAAAACTAGTCTCCACCACAGGCTTGGTTCCACATCTCCTGCAGTGTTCAGCATTGCAGTCGAAGGAATGGCATTTAAAACAATAGATGGGGAAAGGGTTTTGTGCCAGCAAACTAATTCCACTAGAAGAGCAAGAAAGCTGGAGTCACTTGTTAATGGAGGAGACAAGAATAACGAAGCTCTCCCAAAAGGGTACCCCAGCTGGCTTAGGCACTGAAAACCACCAAGAACCTCACATCAAGAACATACAAAATACATCAGCTTGCAACTTCTCTGCACTGATGAACCTTTCATAGGCATCAATACGTCACAGCCAAGACACAGACCTTCTTGTTTGTACTTTAAATGCTCTTTCCCACACAAAGTCTAACTCCAACACACACTTATTGACCAAAGACATAAATGCAGCTGACCTAAACCCCGTCTTGGCTAAACCCAGTTCTCCCAAGTGACGCAATGGAGTTAACCTGGGCTACTGAGCAAATCAGGGCAGCTATTCTCATACATGTGCTGCAAAGGGAAGGTGAAAAAATGCACTAGCTTCCACTAAGATTTAAGGTAAGGTGTGCTTGTGACAATTCCTGTATCTCAAGCCTTAGTTTCACAAGCTCTTCAGCATGTCAAAAGGAGTCCTATCCTCTGCCCTCCTTATTCCCACCCCCACACTGCCCTTTCTCTTTTGGCAGTACAGGCATGCGTGTGGTCTCACAATGAACCAGAGCAGGGAACCGACGTGGATCACAACAGGTAGGCATGACAGCTTCTTTCAACAGCAGTGCCAGCTGAGAGGATTTGTGCAACCACAGCCTGTTTATCCGAGTGCAGAAATATAGGAACTAAACGTACGATTACTTCTTGCAGCTAATCCGGCACAGGCACAGAGCTGCCATTGAAAGAGGTAGTCCCTCTCCACATTTCTCATGCCCAGTGGCATGCTACCCTTCTGCATCAGACCTAGCAACATCTGGCCACAGAGTGAGCTGATCCAACTTCCATATCCAACAGTCATATTTTTTCTTTAGGGAAGGGGGTTAATTTCCAGTTGGAGCAGTGATTGAACTGATTTGAGGCCACTGGGTCACTAGATCCGATCCAAGGAAAGCAGCAGGAGCTTGCAGTCAGGACTAGATGACAACTGGATTGTTCCTTCAGCAGTAGCCTGTAGTTATGCTGGATTAACCATCACGTGAAGCTGTACTCCAAGCAACGTAAGTTATTCAATTACATTTCTCTGAAAGCCCTGTCTGCGCACAGACACCACAGCCAGGCACACTTAGCCGCTGTTCTAAATCATACCAGTCACCCTGTGACTACAGCTCCACAATTGCCTCTTCCCAGAAGCAAGAGGCTTGCACGGACAACAGCTGTGAGCTTACGGTACAATAAGCCATCTTTTTGCTGGAATGTGTCATCCTGGCAGCAACAGGCTCTGTAATCTGGCATGAAAATTTATAGCAAGACTTTGTGGTTAAGAATCAGGCTGGACAGATTGAGATAAGAAATTAGCGAGCATAATCAGCTGTTGGAATAATTTACCTGGGGAACCAGTGCAGTCTATCACTTGATATCTTGAAATCAAGACTGGGTACTTTTCTAATAGAATTTTGGATTTGATGCAGTGATAACCAGCTGGAAATGCAAATACCTGCTGAGGGTCAGAATAAGGCATCTGTCCCCAAATGGCTGATACTATGAACATCAACTGCGTGATCACCTCACAGAAGAGAGCAACAATTTCTCTCTGTACGGCCCAAGTGCTGAAACAATAGAGCACAACTACACTTGCACTGAAGTCACTTCTAAGTACTTCATTAAAAGATATAACAGGAGTTCAGTGAGGAGCTGCAAAGCTGAAAGGAATTACAAAACTTACCAGGCATGACTACTGAAATAAGCTAGCTATGCATAATTTAGCTGAACAGTAACTAAGCAGCCAACATCAAACTGGAAAGATACCAGATGACAGAAAGCAGAGTAACTCTTAGAATCAAATATTCTTGGAAAAAGAAGTGATTCCAATTATGAATCTGAAATCCCTTGCAGGCTGTTTCTTAACTTTTGCCTGGAATAACCATGGAGAGTGAATGTAATTTACATGAATACAAACTAATTAAATACAACAGCCCACTTTAAAACAGACTCCGAAGTAGAGTATGTTAAAAAAAACAAAAACCAAAAAAAAAAACCCAACCAAAAACCTAGAGCAAAATTTCGCTGTTTACCTCTAGAAAGCACTTGAAACAAGTGAACCGTAAGAAAGGATAAGACTCAATAGAACAAGAGCAAGAACATCTATCTAAAGTTAACAGGATGAAATTAAAAAAAAAAGTCCCAGGGAACAGACTCTTACCGGCAAAATCTATCAGGATGCACAAGAGGTTCCCAGAGGAAGCACTCCTACTGTTCCAGACAGCAGGAACAGGGGGCTTCAGCAAGAGCACCAACCTCAAGCCTAGTCACCTGTTGTCACTAGCAATTAGGTCGTATAACCCTGCTCACAGATTTATCAAGATTGCTAGGCTGCTGTACAGACAGTACAGTACAAATGGTACCCTCAAGCACGAGTTGGCAAAAGGAGGTTCTACATGGAAGCCAACTGAGCTGTTCCAAATATTAACAATAACTGAGAATTAAGAAGAATTCAGATTCGGTACAACTTCAAGTCTGATTTACAGATGCCTCCTCCTCACCCAATTCAGTCGCAGCTCTGAAATCTGGGTCACCCATACATAATTCCTCCAAACCAAGCCACCTCCCTCCCGTGCAACCCTTTAAAAGGACTCTGCCCTCATCCAAGCCATCTCCAACAAACCATTTCGGTTACGGGAAACTCCGAAACACCAGAGAATCATGTCACAAAACTGCAACATGTTACAGATGTGGCTTGGTCAGAGAGGAACAGGCACGCAGCTCAAGAAGCCAATGG
Organism: Pelecanus crispus; assembly: GCF_030463565.1. NCBI lineage: Eukaryota > Metazoa > Chordata > Aves > Pelecaniformes > Pelecanidae > Pelecanus > Pelecanus crispus. Next base: position 83,820,777 of record NC_134643.1, on the reverse strand, counting down.
CATCCACATCCAGCAGCTCCTTGCCAAAGTCTGCAACACATCAACACGGACGCAATGAGCTCCAGTCTCCTTCCCTGACCCTGTATTCCCTACCAGGTTTGATCCAGGTCTTATCCAACCTCTGGGAATAAACGGAGCATCAAGCGCAAGGGTAACATGGGTGCTGGGGGGAGGATGGGCCAGGCCGGAGCTGTGGGAGCTCAGAAGCTCCCCGGCAGGTTGTTTGAGGCGCTGAGGTTGCCATCAGAGCTGCTGCAGCGGCTGGGGCTCCGAAGTGGCTGCGGGAAGGAGACGGGAAGCCAGCAGCAGGCAGGTATCTCGCCTTTTCGTTCCTCTGCCTTCCCTCCGTGACAGGCCATAAAAGTCACGAGGCGCCAGCCCAGCAGAGCAAGGAAAAAAAAACAACAAGGTGTCCAGAGTTCAAGCACAGCCCCGAGACTGCCGGGCCCCGGCCACGGGCGGCCCGGCTGGAGCTGAAAACCCAGCGAACACCGTGGGATCTCGCTCCTGCGTGGGAGGCACCATTTCTGCGGGAAGAGGCTCCGGCTGCTGGCAGCTGAGCCTGGGACCGGGCCTGCGCTCCGGGCCCTACCTGCTGCCGGCAGCAGGAGGAGGAGCGGGGCGCGGTGGGGAGGGGGGGGGGGGGGACGGACACACACGAGACGGGCGCTGCTGGCGGGCCGCGGAGCCGCGCAGGCCGCCGCGAAGGCTGCGGCCCCCCCGGGGCCTGCGCCGGGGCCGGCGGGGAGGCGCCCCCCCCGCCGCCCCCCCTGCGGAGGCCCGGCCCGCCGGGCTCAGGCAGCGGCCCCCCGGCGGGAGCGGCTCCCCGGGGCCGCGGGCCCCGACGGCGGCCCCCCCCCCGCCCCGCGCACCCACACCTGTGCGCCGCGGGCCCGGCCCCGCGGAGGAGCGCAGCAGGCCCGCCTCGGGAGGGGCGAGCGCTCCCTTCCCCGGAGATCCCTCCTCCCCGTCCCCCTCGGGTCCTAAAATGGTGGAGCCCTCCCTCCCCTTCCTTCTCCCCCCCACCCGCTCCCCGAGCCTGCCCGCCGCCCCGGCCCCGGGGTTGGAGGGGGGAGCCGCCCCGCCGCCCCGGCCCGGGCTCCGCGGGGATCCGGCGCCAGGCCCGCGCCTCACCCCGCCGCTCTCTCCCGGGAGCTCGGCAACGCCGCTCCCGCCGGGCCGGGGCCGCGCCGCCCCCGCCGGCCGCCCTTACCTGCGCCGGCCTCACATCGCCGGGCCGGGGCCAGGCGCTGCCCCCTCCGCGGGCGCCGCCGCGGCCCCCCGCCCTCTGCAGCCGGCCGCCGTCTCCCCGCCGCCCGCGGGCCGCAGGTATGTCATGAGTGCCGCGGCTCCCAGGTGAGCCGGGCACACCTACAGGAAGGCAGGCGGGACGCCCTGATTGGCGTGCGGGCAAAGCCCGGCCGGCAGCGGGGCTGCGCTCCGACGGCGCGGGGCAGGGCGCAGCCGCCGCCGAAGGGGCCGGGGCCGGGGCCGGGGCCGGTGCGGGACGCGGCTGCGGCTCCGGGCCCCGGCCCCTCCGGGCCCCGGCTCCTCTGCCCGCCCGGCCCCCCGCGCCCCCCGTCCGTCCGAGCGTGAGGTATTTTTCTTTTTTTTTTTTTTTTTTTTTAACTTTTTTTTTTTTTTTAAATTGCAACGGGGGCAATAACCGCGTCTCCCCGGGGTTTGGGGGTGAAAAGGCGCTTGGTTGCTTTGCCTCCAGGGCAGCAGCAGAGCGGCTACACCTGACCCCACTGATCCCAGCTACCCGGACTGGCTCAAGAAACAGAAGAGCTTTTTTATTTTTTTTTTATTATTATTATTTTTCTTCATTACCTGAGTCTCTTCCCGTTCCTTAAGGTCACTCCTTAACTTTGCGTGCGGGAACCCTCCTGCTTTGTATTTCCTCCCAACAGGCAGCCGGGGTTTTAAGGAAGAGCGCCGGGTGTCGGGAGTCGTCCTCGCTACACGTGGCGGGGCTTTGCCTCTGCAGCAGCAGACCTCGGAGATCTCAAGATTACCTCCGAGATCGTCAAATGAATGTAAATGAATCAAACACCTGGATTCAGAAGAAATTGAGCGGGATGTGGGTAGAAAAGCTCTGTAGGTTGTGTCAATAATCGGAATCCGCAGCTACCATTCTCGGGCATCCTGTCTCTCCTAGGTACACAGGTAAATATCCTGAGGAGCCCTACCTGTGTCAAAGCGCTCTCTGGTTGCTGTGCTCAGCTGTGGACTGAAAGGGGACAGCATATCAGTTCCAAATAAAGGATAATTCTGTCCCTGCCTGCCAGCTTGACTGTAGCGATAGGGGCGCACAGACTGTAGGAAGACTTCCCGCACATGGGAGAGTGGAACAGAGCCTGGCAGAGAAAAGGCATAAATAAAGGGAAAGAAGAAAAGTGGAGGACGACTAGATACGAGACAATGTGCATTTGGGAGTGGCAGGAAAAAGGGAAACTGACACAGCTGATTATTGTGCTCATTAAAAAAAAAAAAGGGGGGGGGGGCAAATTCAGGCGCTTTGGGGTTTTCATTCCATGGCAAAAATAAAGAGAGTATGTTGCTTGGTTCTCCGCTGCCCCAGTCTTATTATTTGCGGTGTAGATGCCTGGATATGCTTAAAGGAGCACAGGAGAGTTATGTGAGAATGCACTTTACCACAGGATAGAGTTTTGCTCACAAAAAATGCAAGGTGAGCAAAGAATTATGCGAGACAGGTGACTGAGGAAGGAATTACCTATATTATATTTTCTGTCTCCTCAAATTGATATCCAATGCCCTCTCACTGCTGAGTCTTTTTTTCCTAATCATTTAATGATGCTTGCAGGTGTGTGTCCTCCAGGACATGCTCCAAAGAGTTCAGCAAAAGAGAAGGGGGAGCTTGTCCCAACCACTGGAGAAATCCTGTGCCCCACACCCAGGCAATCCTCAACCCTCCCTTCCCTGCATGACCTGTGCGGGGTCTCCCAGGCAGAAAGGCTCCCCCCAGAAGTGGCACACTGAAAGCTCTATCCAGCCAGCAACAAAATTGTACTCGTGCTTGCTACTGCTTTCTGATTCAGTTAATACTTTCATTCATTTCTGTGGATGAATTATATCATCATAGTGTGTCAGCTTCTGCAGCTGAGATTCCTACTCCACATCACTGCATTTACAGTCAACGGAGAGGAAAAGGGATGCTTCAAATTCCCACAAGCCAAGAAACTGGGGAAATCAACTCTGGATCATATCTTTCTTGGGTCAGTGCTCAAACCTCTGGGACATCACATAAATAGGCGATGCCTCTTCCTACTGTGTTTTGTACGTTCCTAGCAGCTGGCAGCGGGCTGGAGTTGGACATCCTGACTGGAAAATAGCACCTCTGTCATCCACAAAAGGACAACTTACTGTCTAAGGAGGGCTTAACCTTTACCCCTCTCGTTGGCACCTCCAGCAACTGCAGAGGCAGTCTTCTATTTGCTTTTGTGAATCATATCCTGAGGTACCTTGCTTCCCCTGCGCCTCACACAGAGACTTTTCAGTGTCTAACTTTTCTTCATGCATTACATAGAGTGAAGAAGTGCCTGAAGTCATAATGTGCAGCTCTCAGTCACAATATCTATATCCTTCTGTGGGCCAAGCTCTCAAACTCGGGGGGAACTCCAGTTCTTCTAACTCCTAACTTCTGTATGGACCCATGCAAAATTATTGTAGTGGCATTAAGGTACTTCTTCTGCCAGTGGCATGGAGGGGAGGTCAGTGAAGAATAGGTGTGCTATAGAATCGCTGAGGCTGACCGGCACTTCTGGAGATCATCTAGCCCACCCCTGGCTCAGAGCAGGTTCAGCTGGAGCAGGCTGCCCAGGACTGTGTCCAGTCGGGTTTTAATATCTTCATGGATGGAGACTCCGCAATCTCTCTGGGCCACCTGAGCCAGTTTAACCACCCTTGTGGTAAAAGTAAGGATTTTTGTATGTTTAGAACATCTACGCATCTGGAACGCTGCACAGTGTGAGCAGGAGAGGTCCTGTCCCATGCCAGGAGTACTTTCCATTCTTCTTTAGGAAGGTGAGCTGCAGTGAGTCATTGTTTTGTGGCCAGTAGATCCCACAGCGTGGGAGTCCTCTCCCAGCAGGATGGAATTTGAGAGCCAGCATTAGTGGGAAGCAGGACAGAGAGCAGCACAGAGGTGTCCCAGGTGGATTGGGCTGCATCGTCTCCTATCTCAGCCCACCGAACGGTGGGCTGCACTGAGTACCCGGGGCGTCCCTCTCCGCCTCCAAGGAGACACTCGTACGCTGCAGAGGGCCAGCAGCAGCAAGAGACGGGTCCTCCTGTACCCTGATGTGATCCTGCTTCCTGCAGCGCCCTGTACCATCTGAGCATACTGCGACCTCGGCGGGCTGAAAGGCAGTTCGGGCGCTAGCCTCCACTTGCACTTTCTTTTCCTGTGTAGGCATCCTCCTTGTGAACATCCCATCCAGCTAGAGTCCTCTGTTGTCCTCGCTGTTCCATAGCAGACATTATTCTGAGTTTAACCTCTGATGTATGCAAAGCACGCTGTTGTAAACGTAAAAAGCCAGGTAGACAGCAGGACAGAACCTGGCAGTTTTAGTAACTCTTAGTTAAGCTGCTGACATGTCAGAAGTACCACGGGGGGGGTCTAAGGGTCATCTTAAATTTAATTAAAATCTGGTGAGTCCTCACTCGTCAGAAAACCAAATAACTTCCCTGGGTGTGTTTAGCAGCTATACCTTCCTCCAAGCAGATGCAAGCTTGTGTATATGGCAAGAAAAACACTGGTAAGAATGGAAAGAAACAGAGCACTGAGTTTGGAAACTGATCCAAAGTAAGTTTATACAAGCAGCAAGTAAAACACCCATCCCCAGTGAGTCAGGTCCTGGCCGTTTCCTTCATTTCCTCCAAGGCTTGCTGTGAACGTCCAGCAGTAACGGTCCTTCTGAAATTCAGTCATCTCTTTTCCTGTCCCTTATTTATAGCTTGCTATCAGCAGTTAGCAGAGTCCCAGCACCATTGTGAATGAAAAGCTGGACATGGGTAATGGTTTTAAACTAAAAGATGGTAGATTTAGACTGGATATAAGGCAGAAATTTTTTACGATGGGGGTGGTGGAACACTGGAACAGGTTGCCCAGAGAGGTGGTAGATGCCCCATCCCTGGAAATATTCAAGGTCAGGTTGGACGGGGCTCTGAGCAGCCTGATGTGGTTAAAGCTGTCCCTGCTCACTGCAGGGGGGTTGGGCTGGATGACCTCTAAAGGTCCCTTCCAGCCCTAACTACTCTATAATCCTATGATCCTGCGCTGCATTTCCACAGGCCCCTCTCCAGCACACTGAGAGAAGTGCAGACTCTCCCAGACCTCAGCTCAGCTTTGGTACCACAGGTCTCGTGCTCCTGTTGGATTTGTAGGTGTTAGCACCTTCCTGAGCTACAGCAGATGCTGGAGGGAAAGAGGAAAAGATGTCAGATTTGCACAGTTCACTCACATTTTTTGTTTTTATATCTTGAATACAGCCTTATTACTGACAGGGGTTTGGGCCTGTCTTCATCTGAGAATCTGCCTGTCTTCATCTGAGAATCTGCTTCAGTGACAGCTGTGGATGCAGTTATGATGACAAACTCCTACTGTTGTCTGGAAGAGCCGTCACGTATTCCAGGAGTTCAAGAGACTATGGACTTCACGTAGACAAGTACTGATTTCTGGGATCTTTCCTGAAATTTGCTCCAGCATCTGTCCAGGAATAGGTCACCATGCCAGAAAGGATTAGGAAAATACAGAACTGGGAAAGTCCTTCTGGTGATATGGCTAGAGATGCTTTCTTATGCAAAACTAGTTATAAAACTGTATTGCTGACACGATCTGAGTTAATAACAAAAGCCCTGGGACAATAAGCCATATTGTCAAAGAGCATGTACAGAAGAGCAGTCACAGACTGAGATGGACTTCCCCCATTTCGTTCTCATGTGCTTTCTCTCCTGGGAATCCCAACTAGCCTGCAGCCAACAAGTGACTTAGACACAACACTGTGTTTGCTCTTACAGAATAAAACCAGGAGCAAAATAATCCACTTAAGGATTATAAAGATATATAATTTATTCAACCTCATCCATTTTTTTTTCATACACAAAGCGGTAAGGACTCTGTTCAAATGGATACCTACATATGTGCCATGGAGTGATAGTTTTATGACATAATGAACTATGTACCAGTTACTATGAAGGTCTACATTGGCAGGAGAGATTAAGAATGAATGGCCCATTTAGAATATTGTGCAAATTCCTTCAAAAATAATAGCAGTGGTCCCACCTGATGTGCAAATTGGGCCATTGTCCTAAATGTGTTGCTTGCTAAACCCCATTTCCTTACAAGTGCTGCCAGGAAAATTTAAACAAATGGACAAGACTTCACGCTGTCAGTCAGAGACAAAGGCTGCTGTTAGAGGCATGAGGGTAAGGGCTTGTCTGGAGAGTCCCTGCCTGTCAGCCGCATAAGGTGGCAAAAGCATATTTTTATTTGCATACATCCATTTAGCCTGACATTGCCCAACAATTCACTTGATTATAAGCTACTGCCTGTTTTAAAAGGCAAGAAGGTGGTTCTTTGTGGACATGGGCCTGGCAGAGGCTGATGGGCTTTCCCAGTTACAATCACAGCTGCAGCTTTTTCACTGCAATCCGGACTGGTGTCAAGGAAAATGACTGCTCATACCAGAGCTTCAGAAAGGTATGGGCTTCACACGTGCAAATGCTGGTTTCCTTGACCTTCCCTAATTTTGGTTGAATTGGAGCTGGGAATGGCCAGTCTCCCATAGCAAAAGCTGGCAAAAAAGCCTCAATTTTTTTTTTTTTTTTTTTTTCTGAGAGTGCAGATATTGTCAACTGAGCAGAAGGCAACACCAACTACTGTGAACAGCTCATAGCATTAGGTACAAACCAAAGAAAGAAGAAGAAGAAAAAAAATCCCCACAACTTATCTCCTACACAGGATTTCATATGATTAGCTTCAGCAAAACGCAACCCAAAACTTCACATCTATTTCCTTATATACTGTTTTAAAAGACAGAAGAGAATAGCTTAAAGTTTAATCCAATTCAATTAAACATCCTTTTATTCAAGATTAATAAAATATGGACTTCTTGCATAAGCAAAAAGCTCCTTCAAATAAATAGAGGTGGTGGAGTCACCATCCCTGGAAGTGTTCAAAAAACAGGTGGACGTGGCACTTTGGGACATGGTTTAGTGGGCATGGTGCTGTTGGGTTGATGATTGGACTGATGACCTCAGAGGTCCTTTCCAATCTTAATGATTCCTAGTTTTTACTTTCATTATAAATAATCCAGCCACCAAGCCAGGAAACATGAAATTGCTACTATACACTTAATTGGTTTAGTGGTGGACTTGGTAATGTTAGGTTATGGTTGGACTGGATGATCTTAAAGGTCTTTTCCAAATTAAACAATTCCATGATTCTATGATTGGGGAAGTAAAGGAACTATAATTAAATGGGGTATATTCTCTGAAGCAGTTACCAAACTTTTAATGATACATACTGTGGTCAGTGACCTGTTTCCTGCTCACCAATAATATTTGGCAACTCAGTGACTGCATTTTCAGTGACATAGTAGTAAGCTTTTACATTTTTAGGAAGATTTTCCTCAGCCAGAATTACAAAAATTACATTTGATATACCTAACGCAATATGACATCACACTCCTTCCTGTTGAATACATGGATTTTCAAGCCGTATTCCCATGTCATTAATATATGGAGATCTATATGGAAGTGTCCCTGCAGCTCAATGACATGAGCCTAAGATATACTTTTTTTGCAAAATGTAAAGCTTGAACTAGTGCAGAGAAAAGATGGTTTATGACCAAGAACAGCAATGAGGGCATTCCTTCATACTTTACACTGTATGTCAGTATAGGTGTCTTTCACTGACTAAGACTATTGCAGTAATTTCTGGCCTGTTGTCCATACACATCAGGAGGTCTGTGGACTACCTGAAGGGGATCCACAAAAGGTAACTAAGAAATACAAGGCAATATCTATAAACAAGTTTCCTGAAAACAAAAACAGGTTAAAAAGTGGTGCTACATATTATTAACATGCCTCCAAAAGGACAAAAACACATTATGGAGAAAAACCACTTGTATTGGAGAATGAGCAGTCAGACAAGGAGAAAGATAGGAAAGCTTTTAATGGGCTTGGCCTCTTCTCCATTATCAAAAGTGTTAATTCCTGGTAATCCAGAACACGCAACATTGGTCTTACTATCCAGAAATACTACAAACAAATTTTGAAAAATCTTAATGAAAGCTGGTTGTGCAAACATTTCCAAACAGCTGTTCTTTTACACCAATTGACATAGGCAATTTCTCGCTCAGTTACAATTTTAAGGAAATCTTTGGGCTTATGCTTTCTCCCCATTCAGATGCTACATGCAAAGGATACTCCAGTTACTGCTTGTTCCTGGCAGGTGCCTCTCACAGTCTGAAATCCTCTGTTGCAGCTCCCAGGGAGGCTTTAGGAGGCAGCTCTTGGTTTCCTGCAGCACTCTCAGTTTCTGTGTTTGTGATTCTGAACGCTGCAAGAGGAATGCAAAAAGCTAGCTATTTTTTCCCCAAATCCTTTGGTGATCTCAGATATATGTGGCCTTCAAAGATCTGCGAGAACAGCTGAGAGCATTGTGGGCTGCAGCGCAGGGGAGCAGCGGCTTCCTGAGGATATTGCGAAGTCTGGTCCAGGCAGTGAGGCTGCCGCAATGCCTCTGCAGCTGTCTGACTGGGATCCAGCTCTTAAGAGCCCCGTCTTGAGTATTGCTTCCCCTGACTAGGAAGCTAATTTGCTAACAGCTTTGTTCTTATGTGCTCTTTTTCTTCTGGGGATCCATCCAGAGCTCTGGCTACGTGGCTGTAATTCATAGCCTCAATACTTTAAAGGTATCCTTTCCTCTCCTTACTCCTGCAGTACCCCTTCCTCCTCCTTACTCCTTGATGCTACGGACATTTAAGAATCAAATTTTCCCTGCAGACTGGTGGGGTGGGTGGCCTGTGAATTTGGCCTCTTGGGATGGAGGAAATCAGTGGAGATCAGCATCAGCAAACAGGCAAGCGGGAATTTGCCAGTGTCGTGTCCAGCCATTCTTCCTGCACCGTGGCAGCAGAGGGGCAGGGAGGGAAGCTGTGCAGAAGATAACTGCTTGACTTAGACGCAGCTAAGTCCTTGTGCAAGCCTGAACCAGAGTCCTAATGCTCTGCCTTGGTGCAGTAAATTGTTTCCCAGCCCACTCCATGCACGCATCTCTCTCTTTCACATACACATGCAGGTAATTGCTGGATTGGAGTCTCTAACAGCCTTGCCCTTTACCTGGACCTCACACGCGGCTGTTTCCCCTCCTTCCTTAGGAGTGTGAAAAGGCCTAAACAGAGAGGATCACTGACAATGGCTATTTTCTCCTTTTCCCCCAGCGTCCTTTGAGAAGCCCAGGAGAAGTCTCGTGGGACTCTTAAAGTACTTCCACTCCATTTGCCAAGGCAAGAACTTAAGCAGAGTCTTCCTCTGTACTTTTCTCATACATATGGGTGTTCACGGCAATAACTTGTTAGGGGGGTGTGTGTATGACACTCAAAGCCCTCTGTAGAAAGGATGCTGACAACAAATAAATTTGTTACCAGAACAACTAGGAAACTTCATTCCTCCGTTCTGCTCTCTTCAGATTCATGTAGGCCAGTTATCCTGTGGTCATTTCTTCAGGCTTTCTGCTCTGTAAAGGAAAGGTGGAGTACAGACAAAGTCACACCACTGCAGACAATCTTATTCTCATCCAGAGCTGCTCAAAGAGTGAACTATAGTTAGGACCTCAGCAAAATTGAGCATGGAGAGCAAAAATGAAAGGAGAAGCATGCTGCCTTCGAGGGGCTTGCCAAATAGTCCTCTGGTTCAACCTGAAAGGGAGGATCTTGCTGTGTAGGAGCTGGATACAGAAAGCACTGCACATGCACATGTGCAGGTTTTTACCCATGCAGGCAGCTGCAGCACCTTACTGTGTACAGCACAGGTGGGAGGATGACATTCAGAAGCCTTCCCCTGTGCTCAAAACCACAGTGCTGCCTCTGCCCCAACCCCATCCTGCCCATCCCTGCTCACTCAGAAACCACTGTGCTAGGAAGCTGCTTCTTCCTAACTGAGATCCTCATACGATAACATCCATCTAAGTGTTGTTGCTTGTGGTATAGGTCAGTAGTAATGACTCAGACCAGCCTTTCACTTTCCCTCCTCTTGTTGGCTAGACATAAAATCCAGCCCACAAACAAATTAATGTGTCCCATGCACCAATAAAGATGATTCCCTGTTAATTAACAAATTGCACACAAAAGTCCCTGGCTTGTATTAAGAGACTCTTGAATGGCTGTGAAATCAAGCACTTGGAAGTTCAGAAATTCAGAATTCTCCCTGCAACCTGGATGTAGGGTTTGGAGGTTTTGTTTTGGCTTTTTTGGGGGATATAATTACGCATCATAGTGTAACTTTTAGTGAGATAAACACAGTAATTTTTCATCAGCTTAGTTTTTGCAGGGGAGGACAAACAAAGCTGAAATGCACCTTCCTCCACGTTCAGGGTCTTTGCAAGAGACGAGTCCTTGAGGTGGCGATCTCCAAGTGCCTGTCCGTAATAATGTAGTGCCCTCTGTTGGGAAGCTGTTCCGGGCGCTGTCTCCTGGCTGCGTCCAGGTGAGGTAACGTGAACACAAATACTGTACATTGGTGAAGTCTGTACAGCATCCCACCAGCAGGTTTAAAAATCAACTTACCTTTTCCTCCCTCAGATATTTTTTGTTAGGTTCGGGCAAGCAGTTGTGCTGGATTACTGTTAAGGCTTTCTGTGAGAGTGTTCAAGAAAGATCTACTGGTTTATTATACTTTCAGCTTTTTAAAAATAAAATCTCTGTGATTTTAGCCACAGAAGGAAACGAGAGCCCCTTGTTCAGCTCAAGGCACATGAATCAAGCTGGCTTACATCAGCAGGGAGATGTGTGGGGCTGCAGAATGGCTGCTCACTCTGGGTCAGTGGATGATGGAGATCAGCTTTAGCCCAAAGAAATGGTCCCTAGTCTTTGCCCAGACAGAGAGGGGTTGTCAGGCACAGGAATCAAATCCTACTGCCTGGGGTACCCTCTCCTGTAGCACAACAGTCATTTCTCCCATTCCTGACAGCAGCAGGAGAAACCCCTCTCCTCTGGGCTTTGCCTGATCCCTCTTCTTCCCCTACCATGCAGAAGCAAGGCCAATGTTGGCCCTTTATCTCCCACCCCATCCTGCCATCTCAACATCCAATCCTAACCATACATCAATGAACCCTCACCCTACTCCAAAAATTGCAATGAGATTAATGCTATGGTTCTCCAAAGCACCTGCAGTCTGTTGGCCCAGGATAACATAACTTGGCAGGGTCTACCTGGACAGCACAGCCCTGGTCACAGACACCTTCTGTGAGACCAAACTCTTACTGTAACCCAACTCTCACCTAGCTTCTGATCCTTAATATCAGTGACCTTGTTAGGCCTTGAAAATGCATGTACTCTTCTGGCCCATCATAGCACAAGACCAAAACCCAGCTAGGCCACCCATGGTGGCTTTCCTGAAGACCCTAAACTTAATATGAATCCTATAATGTCCCACAAATTTCATAACAGAAAAGTGAGTACATGTTCCTGAAATCACCTCCCCAGTGTTGGCCCATTTTATACCAGGAGAGGATTCCCCATGCCCCTCAATCCCCTCAGTCATGGAAAATGAAACCTTTCCCATATGATGAGTTGTAAAGATGGATGTGACCTTACACAGAAATACAACCATCCACACAGGGGTGGGAAAGTATTGTTTGTCTGGAGCTATGATGCTATTGTTGGAAGGGCAGTCTGAAGCAGGATTGTTTTGTATGAGCAAAGGCACATTTTTCATGAAGTAAGCTTTTGTCCTAAACACACAAAAAGGGCCTTTTTTGTGATTCACAGTGTGATATTTTTCATTTTCTTTGCATTTAATTAAGAACGGCACAAGAATAATATTGCAAGTAAAACATAAAAGCAGAATGACCCTATAAAAAGAGTGGGTTTTCTACCTTAGAAAAAAACCTTGCTACATTACATTGGAGGCTTAGATTGTAAACTGGCTGAGGTAGGGACCACATCCTTGTCTTGTGCTCGCAGTGCATTTGTCACAGTAAGAGTCTCTTCCGTCTCTTCTGATATTTTCACATCTCCTGGGACAGGTGAGTTGCAGTCCCCAAAGCATCTGAGAGAATAAAGAAACAAAGACCAAAAAGTTGTTTAAAGGTTAGCTTGTCACAACTGTAAGTTAGTGGATATGACATCTAGATGTCTGATTGCTGTCAAGGGACAGAAGGTGAGGGAAATAAACCCTGTAAGGTCTTGCACAGTCTAGGATCTGAAGTGATTAGAGGATACAGCTAACAGTGACTAATGAAGTGCAAATAATGATTCATAATAACTCTAGAATACGTTGTAGTATGCTTTTTCAAAACGAAACAAGGATAACGTTGCCTTCTTTCTGTTTTGGGAAGGTGCTCCAGATGCCCAAGTTAACTACCAACCCAGCACCCAGATAGTTCTCTTAACACCCCAAAGATGCCGTTTGCTTTCCTGCTGACTCCACTCACCCTACTCCTTTTTTTACTTCTTCTCTTTCTCTCTCACCGCTTCAAGATTCCCCGTTCCCTGGACCTCCTCCTCCCTCATTAGTGATTCTCACAAAAACAACATGACCTCCCATGCCCATTATCTTAGTAGGGTACTCACATCCAGCCACTGTTACCCCACTGCTCTGGAGCATTGTCAGGTTGTTCTCTGTAGTGTTTGGGGTTGTGCCTCATGTTCCCTGCAAGACTGCCAACAGTGGCCTGGATATCTTTGCCTTTATCCCATCTCTGGTGCAGAAGTGAATGCCTGCCGTGCAGGACTCACAGTGACCATGCTCCATTCAGGTGTTGATTTCTTGCTGAAGTGGGTTCATTGATGCTGACTAAGGGATGAATCCTGGCTCCAGCTCTTCCCACAAGGAGCATGCAGATCAGGCTTCTCTCCAGTGTGAAGCAGGTGATGCTGAGAGGTCAGAATTCACATCAAAACCCTTTCCACAGTCACAGCACCTAAGGAATTTCTCTCCTATCTGGACTTTCTGTTGGTGAATGTCAAAGTGTGTTCATTTTCATGTGAATTTTTAGATGATGGATCTCCTTATTTTCAGCTGGGGCAACATCATCATCAGCTGGAATAGAGGGGAAGAAAACTTATCAGATATGATTATTCCACCAAACACGACATGAAGAAGAGCATTTATGAGAGTGAAGCCGATTCTTCAGTGCCTTTCACCAACATGTGGCAACTGCATGCCACAGTTATACAAGTGGAGAGAACCAAGATGGGGAAGAGGGTGGTGGGTGAAGAGACTTGCACAAAGCAGCCCATCAGGCCCAAAACAGACCTAAGAACCGGACACATACTTCCTGAGTCCTTGACCAATGTGCTTGCCTCTTTCTAGCCTGGTACATTCATCATAAAACAATGATAAATCTTACTCCCCAGTCTATTTTGCAAAGGCATGATGTCCCCAGTAGATAATATCTGTACATGGCTTCGAAGACTCAAAATACTCTTTCAGTGCTAATGAAATGAGCTACCTCTAATGTGTCTAGGTAGCTTATCCAGTTTGTGGATATGCTATCCCGGGTTCAGAGGGTACCAGAGCTGACTTTTAGAATGCCCATCTTATCCTCATAGGGTTTACGTGTAGGAATACGCCTAGATTGTTTCAGAGTCAGCTTGGGTCTGGAAGCACACAGTGAAGAGCCCAAGCTAATGTGCCCTGATCAAGCCAGAAGTTTTAACAACTGCAGAGGTGCCTGAATGGCTCCCCAGAGAGTCAGATCAGACCCAGCAAGGCTTATAAGCTGTGTCTCAGCATCGTCACTGCTGACCCTCTGCTGGTCCTGAGGGTGAAGCCTTGCAGTACAGCCTGCACCACACTCCCCAAAATTTCCACCTCCCAGAGGACCTTTTATCCTGTGTACCAAACAGACATGGGCTACCTGCATTTTCATGTAGCACTGTGCCTGAGCTCACAAGCTATGTGGATATCAAAGCACTGTTGAGACAAGTGTCTCACCAAATCACCCACATCACTATGACCCAGAGTCACTAAGCTCTACAAAGCCCATTTAGTCATTCCAGTGTCACTGCAGCATATTTTCCATCAGAGGAAATGTTTGGCAGTGTCGGGGTAGTTTACATTTCTCTGCATGGGATGGACTGAAGAACACCACCCGGTATTGTCCAGGGACTGCCACAAAGGTGCCCAGTCAGCACATAGCCCTAACCAGCTGTGCTAGTGGCATTAGCTGGTTGACTGGCCAACCTTATCAGAGTTATTGGTAGTGGGACCATTTGGTGGTAAAAGGTCAGACTGAACTCAGCATATGATTAGATGATTAACATTAGACACCCATGCAGCATCTCAAGAAAACCTCCCTAACTCTGTGTCCTTTAGGTAATGGTGTTAAGATGTCCTGATGGACTTAATATCCCCTGATGGACTGGGAAGTTCTGCATGCTTCAGTATACTCTATATGTTGGGAGTATTCAGCTCTGTGGTGGGTCCCAAAAGAACCATACAATCTGGTTTTTTCATTGCCTGAGGTATCCTATGGCCCCATAACCTCAGATGGTGGAGAGATGACTGTATAATCCTGCTGTGAGATTGGCCCAGCCCGCAAGCATTTCAATAGGAATAAAAGTGCCCCAAAGAACACAGAAGTGGCCATGGCTTCTCTGCAGGACACAACCCTGCAGGTCACTACATGGGAGCAGGAGATAACAGAGGAGAAATGTTGGTCACAGGAAGGAGGTGTGATGAGGTAACTTGTATGACAGAAGTAGTGCTAAAAGATCTTGCCAGCATTTACCTGCTCAAGAACTGCAAGGCAATTTCCTTGAGAGGAAAGATCAAAGTTTGCTATCTAAATGATATTTTGAATTTAAATGCTTGCATTTGCAGTAGTAAAATTAGGATTTGTAAAGCTATAGTAGTTTTTTTATCCAAATGCTAAACTTTTTATTTATCACCCATACATTTAACGACCCAAATGATATGTATGGATTTTTTAAACTTTATTTTTGAAAAGGTTAGATAGACTTTTACTTTCCAAAGGCTGAAAAATAGCATGGCAGTCCATCCTCTACTGAGAGAGCATGGTGACATTTGGTTAACTTCTTACAGCTTCCGGTGAAGTGGGTTTCACAGCCTCCCTAGGTAATCTATTCCAGTGCTGTCTTACTCAAAGAAAGTTTTTGCAACATCTAGCCTTTTTCTTTTTTCCTTTCTTCTTTTCTTGCCTGAAAATTAAGCCAATTAGATCTTATCTTTGTCCTTCCAGCAATGTAATCGCTGCCTCTTTTAATAACAACCTCTCATGCACAGCAACTGCATTATCATGTCCTGCCTTACTTCCAGCCTTCTCCTCTAGACTCAACAAACCCAGTTCCCCCCGCTTCTCCCCAGAGACTGTTTTCCAAACCTCTTATCGCTGCAGATGTGCTCCTGTGCCCATGCTCCCCACCTGGACCAGCCGGGCTGCTTGCTGTTCCCCTGCATAGTTTCAGTGGTGGCTTCTCGCTTCTCTCCAGCCGCAGGCTGCCGCCCCGCAGCCCCCAGCCTGGGCACCCCCTTCCCCAGCCCCGGTGACTTGCCCGTGCGGAGGTTGGCGGGGATGCTTGCCGGGGCCAAGCGAGGGTGCTGCACAGGGGGTGCTGCACAGGGGGCCCTGCCGGTCCAGGTGCTGGCAGCACGGGTGCCAGGCCCCCGGGCCCTGCCGAGTGCAGGAACTGGCATGTGCACTTCACTCCTCTTAGCTCCCAGCCCTGCCAGGAAACCATCATCCTTGCTTTCTGGGGTTTGTCCTGCATTCCCAGGTTCAGGAAAATCACTGACTCTCCTCAGGTGCTCTCAGATCATAGGATCACAGAATGGTTTTGGTTGGAAGGGTCCTTCAAAGATCATCTAGTCCAACCCGCCGTGCCATGGGCAGGGACACCTTCCACTAGACCAGTTTGCTCAAAGCCCCATCCAACCTGGCCTTGAACACTTTCAAAGATGGGACATCCACAACTTCTCCCTGCAACCTCTTCCAGTGTCTCACCATCCTCATCATAAAAAATGTATTCCTTATACCCAGTCTAAACCTACCCTCTTTCAGTTTAAAACTGCTGCCCCTTGTCCTGTCATTACAGGCCCTGGCAAAAAGTCTCTCTCCATCTTTCTTATAAGCCCCCTCTACATATTGAAAGGCCACAATAAGGTCTCCCCACAGCGTTCTCTTCTCTAGGCTGAACAACCCCAATTCTTTCAGCTTTTTTTCATAGGAGAGTTAATTAGTTTCTGATTAATTTCTGGTAACCTGCTTTGGAAATTCTCTTAGGAGGCAGAGGTCTGCATGTTCTATGGGATGCAAGCGTTTCAGGAACTCCTAGAAAGAAAGGGCTACCAAAAACCAGGTGTAAGTCCTCTCCATCATTTTAGGAGCACCAGCTTCCAGGCTCAGTTGGAGTTATCTAGACCCACATTTGGCTCTTGACAGTCCTTGTATCAGCTACTTCAATGGACAGCAGTAGAAATCCTGGTCATGTGCAGTGTTACAGAACCAAATCCTTACAGTCTAAAGACCCCAAATAGTATATAGTTTGCTCATTGTTACCAATATTCCCATTAACACTTTATTACAAAAGTGGCACATTCTGCTGTTGGTTATTTCAGTCTGAAGAAAAGAAGCTTATTAGCACTCCTTCTTCCCAGCTGCCGTTTCCCCCCAAATCATCCTTATGTCCCTCCAACTTTCCCAACAGATTCAGTGCCCCTAAGCCAAATATTTTGACCTGCTGCCTTACACACACTGCCAAAGAACATGGATAAGGGCCGGTCTTTCCCTGCTGATCCTCCCATGGAGGTGCCAGTAAGAGCTCTCTGCTGTACCCAGATGCTGATCTCTGGCTATAGGAGCATGCTTATCTTTAATTCCTCTACATGCATGTTAAATGTGATTGAAATGAGCCAGTTGGTTCCTAAGTGACTAATGGGGGACTGACAGTGCGATAAAAAAGCCTTATTTCCTCAAGAAACTACAGAAAAAAATTCCATGAGCCTGTCAAAAGTATATCATGAAATTGATCCCCAAATCTGAAAATATGTATTTTAATAAAGATCAAAGAGAGCTTTTGAACTGTCTTCTGATTTTGAAACTTCTGTCTCATTCTGAATATATCTAAGTGGAAAGAAAATTTAGAATGAGCAGACTGACCCTGTATTCACAGGGAAGAGGGGGTGGGAAAACACTTTTTAAATCTCCTTTCCCACTCGATCCAAAATCTCTTGGTTCTTGAGGGGAGGGATGGGACAGAAGAGCTCTGCCCACTTGCTGCAGCAGCTCTCATTGAATGCTTTTCTTGAGTAAGCTGGAAAAGGGCAGGCAAGCAGTTGAAGGCACCAGGCAGGGCTTTTGCTCACCTTCCATCAAGGGCCTGGTTCTGCAGGGTGCTTCCTGCAGAAACTGGGGTGTATATGAGGCAGGCAATCTGGGTGAAGACTGGGGCTGGTGTTTGTCTGCTCACATCTCAATAGCTACAATATGAGTGTCTCCATCTGAGTTATGGTGCAGGCTCCCTTCACAGTCACTGGAGAGAAATGGACACTGTTAGGCAGTGATTCATCTGACCTGTTTTAGATGTCTACCTTAAGAGTAGGTGAATCATGCCCTAGAAATGCTTCTTGAATATTTGAATAAGGGGCTATTCTTGTTTTGTTTGATGACTTATTCTCAGTTTGTTATATGCAAGACTTCTTGCTTTTAAGTAACATTTTTTAATTCTTTTCAGTTTTTATACAGAGTTAATCTTTTCTCAAGATAAGGATGTGCTGATAAGACATCTTTCTCTGAAAGCTGGGGTTTCAAAAAATCAGCA
Organism: Pelecanus crispus; assembly: GCF_030463565.1. Taxonomy (NCBI): domain Eukaryota; kingdom Metazoa; phylum Chordata; class Aves; order Pelecaniformes; family Pelecanidae; genus Pelecanus; species Pelecanus crispus. Next base: position 83,802,745 of record NC_134643.1, on the reverse strand, counting down.
GTTTCACTCCTGTGATTTTGTAGTTTGTCTTCTGGAAGGGATGTATGGAATAGAAACGATGAAGTATTAAGACCAAAGAAGACAGAAGCCCAGAAGGGAAAAGATGAGCAAGTCAGAATCAGAAATAACAGATGATGTGGTTTCTGTAAAAAGCTTGTTTGTTCAGTTAGAGGGGAAGGGAATTTGTGTATGCATAGCTGCAGTTTAATTAACTGTAGGAATCACTGTGTATATACAAAAAGGCAGATTAATTTATTGGATAGACTATCCAATATCATATTATTATATTGGATATTATATGATATAGGGATATACTATTACAGATTTTATATGTGTGTGTGTGCACACGCGTGTGTGTACTGTTGTAGACTCCAAATCTATGTGCATAAGGTGGCAAAGGAGCTTGACAGAGAAGGGTCTGTGTACAGAAGGTGGAAAGTGGTGGAATAAATAATTTTTTTGTTACATCCAATGATCCAGCAAGGTCTGCGGGTTTTAAAGTTGCATTTCTAACCCTTCAGTATAGCTAAGAAACACTTGAAGATGGGACCTCGCTTCAGAAATGGTCCCCTAATGTAATGATACCTGTCTGTAAAAGTTAAGGATGATTTTTTTCAGTTGTCTAAATTTTTCCTCTAGACCCCTTCTGCACCAGGGCAGCATGTGCAACAGGAGATCAACAGCTGCTGTATTTTGAAATAAGTATGTAGGGATGCTGTGTTATTGCTTCTGGCCCTCCAAAGGTGTCCAGAGTTTGGTGTTGCTTTCTCTGCCTTCTTGCTTTTTCTTGCTTATTGCTTATTCAATCAGCATAGGATCATGCAAGGAGCAATGTGGGAAGCCGTTTAACTCAGTGGGAGATAGACCTGAGCTCTAATTCATGTTCCTATGTAAACATGGTTGTCTCCCAGACATAGGCTAGGTTTAGAGGTTCTTCATCATTAACATTTTATTCTCTCTATTGTACTTACTTTCCCTCCCATGGAGCCCTTGTCAAGAGCTACTAATGAGCTGCATTATTCTTTTTTACATGTGTTTGTATGAAAGCTGTATTTTAAAGTATATGTCATATAAAGGTGGTTGTATAAAATGTGTTTATAAACTTTACTTATGAAAAGGGTTATAGACTGCGGTATAAAAGACATTTCGTTGGGCAGAAGACAGAACTTCATTTACAATGGATAAATGCATTGTTGTTACTCGAACTAAGCAGCATGCAAGCTATTCATGGAATGGCATTCATCTTTAATAAATATTTTACATAACACATGCAAGTTATTCATGGAATTGCATTCATTTTTAATAAATGTTTTATGTAATGCTGACCACTTGGGACTCTCAGGAATTAAAGATTTGGTAACAGCGTGGTCTCTCATCTTCTTTTCCTCGTTTTTGATCGTAGTGCTATAAAAGTGGTTGTAAGGGTTTTTTTCAGTTCCAGACCCCGTGAACATTTCCAGTGTATTGGTAGACTGCTGTATAGTACATGCAAGCCTATTAATAGATGTTTGCTTTTCTTTGTGACCTTTCATAGATTCCTCAGGACTCGTTTTCACCCCCACAAAAGTCAAAGGCTTGTAAATTGAAAATTTGTGGTGTGTTTGTGATGAATTATATTTTTGGGGTATGGGATGCTATTTTGAAACATAATATAATTGGGGGTGCTTTCCTTGTTGCAGTTACTGATGGCAAATCATCCTGGTCCCTTTGCTAGTTCAAACGTTAATCGTTGGGAAAAGTGAGTGTCAGAAGCCTGGTTATGAAGCCGTGGGGCTGTTTATCAGCTGCACTGACACTTAGCCTTTGCTGGAGGTAGGTGTGAAGCATAGCAAGCTTTGGCCAGGAGGAGCAGAAGATGTTTCGCATACTGAGTCATGGTATTAAATGTGCTTTTTACAATTATTTACAGTGAAATACATTGTAAGAATGAATCAGGTCATTGGTATTTAATCTGAACTAGAGCTGTGAAACTTCAAATGACTATGCAGGAGATAGGTTGCTGTGATGACGTGTATCATCCAGGGCTACGTAGCTCTTCTAGGCAAAACATGTCCTTGTGGTTATGCCTTTTCTTGTATTTCTTCTTGCTTATGTGGAAAACCTGTATGTGTAATAATCTGAAAAATGTAAAGAATTGAAAAAGAAATTGTAAAAACAATTGAAATTGAAAAATTGAAAATTTGTAAAAACAATTTCTGAAATAGCAAAATTTATTTATAAATAAATGTTTCAATGTAAATATACATATTTGATTATAATACATATTACTATAAATATAAATGTATAAATATGTAATTAGAAAACAATGTAATAGCCCATTCTCAAATGTTGTATCTCTGTAAGAGGAAGGAGTATTCTGAATTGAGTTTTCTGGTGGCTGATTTTACAGTAGTAAATAAATGTGCAATATTTTTGGTTTATACTGCAGGGCAGGGGCAGGAACACTTTCTTCTATTTTTAATTTTGTGTCTTAATGATATGGATAATTCACAGTGGGTTCTCAGTTGATGGTACCTAATGCAGTCAAGTCATGAAATATGCATATTATGGTGGGATGAGACTTTTGCAGTATGAAATGGATCATCAGTATTTAAACTCTGACCTCTAGGTTTGATAAAAATCTTTTTAGATCAGGTGTTACCCACAATGATAATAATATGTAACATACGAAGCTGAGCTTTCACTTCTACTATCAACTTTACAATAACAATGTTTTTAAAATATTTGTTCTTAAGGATTTCTTGCTTTCAGAAAAAGTCTACATGCTGTTTGTTTGCAAAGGAAAATGTGAGATTTACAGCTGAAATGGACATTTATGTGCAAGGGCATTTTTTTCCCTGTTTTATTTGTTTATTATTTGGTTCAGGTAGCATTGCTTTATCTAAATCTTATATATGATTTATTAGTGAATGTTAACTACTCAATAATCCTAGTAGAGGAAATATTGGCAGAGGAATTTAGACTCAGTTCTTCGGGTCAGAATATAGTATTATAAAGAGTTCACATTGGGTCCCTTTTAAATGAAATTACTTCTTATCCTATAGAGCTTCCTAGCCAGTTTTCTTCTCCTTCTATTTAACTTTTTGGGGTTGTTTTGGTTTTCTTACCCCTTGCTGCTTGTCAACCCTGAATGCAATTCTGAGATCAAAGAAGCCAGTATTTGCACGGCTTTTTGATTTCCTGTGACAAACTCTAAATATATAAGCGGTGGCTTTGTCCACAGTTTCAGAGATTGGACTTTGCTGCTGCAGTCATGATCATAATAAAGGAAGGAAACCAGACCCAAATGCGCCATGCAAACTAAGATGGTTTATGGATGGACTCGATGATATTAAAGGTCTTTTCCAACTTAAATGATTCTGTGATTCTATGACTGGTTGGGGTTTTTTTTTGTTTTGTTTTGGGCTTTTTTTTTGGGGGGGAGATGTTCCCCTTGGTTTTAAAATACCAAATATTCCCCACTCCAGTTCTGCCTTTTCCCTTACCTGTTGAAATTGGTGTGGTAATCTAAACCTGGCAGAATGTTAAATTTCCTCTGCCAGATGATGTTCCAGCTTTTGACCTGTGCAATACTGGAAAAGGCCACACGAGGGATATTGCAGCAAGGTCGTTGAGACGCTTCATCAGAAAGCTGTGTCGTACTGATAGCTGACAGTGGGTCTGAAAGAGTCCAGGCAACAGCCCATATGCAACTCTAGCTAATCCATTAGACTTTAATTTTGTTATATGAGGGCTTAATTAGATCCTCTGTAATAACTGCAGAACACTCATGAAAAGCTAGAGAATGATCCCGTGTAGTCATCAGAAGCCACAAAATACCTGTGTGAGTCAAAAAACCCTACCCAAGGAAGGGAAAACTCTTCATCTACAAGTAATTTCTGAACGACTTCACATGAATGTGTGAAATCACTCGTCTGACCTTGGCGATCTCCAAGAAAACTCATGGGCCTCTGCAGTTTCTCTTAGACTAAGAAAATAGGTGCTTCAGCTGATGGGAGGGTCTCTGCTAGAAGATGTTGGAAAAGATGGTGAGCAGAATGCTGTGCACACACTGACACAGCAAGGAACAAGGCTAGCTGCCACGTATTTCTGGTGCCAGCCATTTTTTTGTTTTGTTTTGTTGGAAGAACAGATACAGCCTTTGGCTAGTACAGTATGTTTTAGGTCTGACTCCTAATCATGATTCTGTTTAAATTGACTTTATTTCAAAATTTTTCAAATTTTCAAATTTTATTTCAATTTGCTCGGATAAATCAAGAGTTAAAACTAAACAGGGTTTTATTAGACTCAGTGCATTACCAGGGAAAACATGCAGGATTCAGACAGCCTGCTTTCTCCTGCAGGTAAACTTGAACCATTGGGATCTTCTTCTGTGGCTTTAACAGCACCTGAACGGTTCTGGCCCTCCATGGAGCTGAATTAATGTACTCCATTTCTTTCCTCTGGCCTGAATGTAATTCTGGGCTGGTTTACCTTTATCAGTCAGTCAACCTGGTTTCTTGGGGACAATTTTTCCCCCCTTTCTTTTCAGTATGTGTGACAGGGGCTGTGGCTCCATGTTACAAATTCTTCTGCGGTTTAAGAGGTTCCCTTTTCCAGTTTCAACCCTTTCCTCACATCCCCCTGCCACGTACCACAGCTGAATGCCGTCTTCATTACAGGCACTCAATGTCCGGTGTAACTGCCCTGTTGTAAATAGTTCCCTGTTGAACAATGTGGGGGAAAGAATGGATGCTAATGTGCTGTTGCTCAGAGGTAGGAAGGATTGGTTGCGATCAGGTAAGGACACAAAGCTTGCTGCCAGAGCGATTGTGCCATAGAGTTCCACCTTCAGAAACACCAACATATGAAACAAAAAGATGCCTCGTGTTTTCCCTTTTAACCCCATTTTATGCCTGCTAAATCCATATCAAATCACCTAAACAACAGGCAATCACCTTGGATACCTTTCGCATTGGTGCCTGCAATCAGACCAGCCCCCAAACAATTGCCATGCCAGTTTTCTGCTTCATCTTTGCTCTGGTTTCCCCCATCTATCCGTGACCAATCTTTTAGCATGGCATTTCCCTTCTGGTTCTGGCCAACCAAGCCTCAAAGCAGCCAGTCCCCAGGCAAACAGTAGCATTCCTGCACTCCCAGCTACTCCTGTACTTGCCGCAAGACCACTCTCCCAAGAGACAGGCTGCATATCTAAAGAGATAACATGCCAGTATTCCTTATAATTTTCTCATTATCTTCCTCAAAAACTTTTTTCTTGACAGCAGATGAAATCATGGATTTTTGCGTATCCTTTTTTTCTGCAGTCTTAAAGTAAATGCTGCAGGAGGTCAGGTGTTTCGCTGAACCATCATTGCCGTGGCATTTCTTCTTTGGCTGACAACGCTACATATTATTTTGAGAGGAATCTAGGCTGAAGTCACTACTGTTGCATGCAATGGTCATAAAACACTGGAACAGGTTGCCCAGAGAGGTGGTAGATGCCCCATCCCTGGAAACGTTCAAGGTCAGGCTGGACGGGGCTCTGAGCAACCTGATCTAGTTGAAGATGTCCCTGCTCGTTGCAGGGGGGTTGAACTAGATGACCTTTAAAGGTCCCTTCCAACCCAAACTATTGTATGATTCTATAAATCCTTTCTGTACTTGTGCCTTTGGGTGGAGCAAAGTCTTCATCTAACAATATCCCCATCATTCCTTGCCCACAGCAGCAATGGCTCAGGCACCCTATAGGAGGAGCATGTCATATACCCCAGTAAGCAATTTTAACTGACTAAGCAGATTTTTTGTTTCTGAATAAATCTCTAGATTGTTAATTATACTTCCCATCTTTAAATTATGCTTCAGAATTACTAACTGTCTTTTGGAAGTGGTCAGTATTTAGTATGTGTCTCAGGCATGTTATTTGGCCACTATATAATGTGTCAGCAGGAGCTGACTAACTGGAATTTAAGCTTTTTTTTTTTTTTTTTGTGGATTTTGATGTAGTATCATTAAATAGTACAAAATTAGCATCTTTGTCTACAGAGTCCAGCTCTGGACACATGCTTAGATTCAGGCAGCTCTTTACATTTCCCTCAACATTTTGCAGTGGAACATCTTCCCTCCTTTTTTCTTTCAGTCTCTGCCTCTAAGACCACAGAGGTCTTTGTCATCTTCACGAGCTTTCTAGGAAAGCCATGAATTGAAAGACATGGTCTGTCGCATATGCTCCATCTGACATGTTTTCACTTGAGTCACTCCTTCACCCGAGCTGCGTGCGATGCAATACTGTACTCCAAACCAAGAGACAAATGCTTTAATCCGGACCGCATGGTGAACTGTCTCAAATGGAAGCTAACAATCATGTTTAGAAACCAGGCAAAGTATTGCTAAAGGAAGAAGGAAAGTCATTTCAGTTTCTGCTTTGGGCTGAGGACTTACCTTTGTTTGGCTCTTAGTATGGTTGATTTTTAATTAAACTTATAGATAGGTCATATTATTGAAAAAAACAGTATTAAATTGTGCTTCTTGTATTTGTAAGAAATTTATCCTAAACCATGTTTTTCCCTGAAAAATTACCAGCACAGCAATCCCTCCCATTGGCCTCTTTCCTCTTTCTCTTTCTCTTTTCCATGCCCCTGGGATCTCCCGTCCTGCCGCAGCTCTGGCTGCTCTCCTCCGCTGTCTCCTCAGCCAAGCCTGTGCAAGAGGAGGAACTTGCTCCTCCCACTTCAGATGGTCTTCCTTGCCAGGGAAACACAGATTCTGCCATCTCTGTCTGCTGTCTGCTCTGCGGCTGGGACAGGAGGCGGCAGGGGACAGATGTCCGGACACCAGACCTTTCTTTCCCTAATTAAATGAGTCCCCACTTCTGGGTGCTGGAGGATGTACCAGTTCTCTGGTCTTAACCCGCTACTCTGAACACAAAGAGAAGATGCTTTCCCCACAGAAGGCAAGATAACTCCAGGGTAACGGTGCCCATAAACACAGGAGGAAATCAGCCCTGACTCCCCATCCCTTCCCTTGTGCTGTCTGTCAGAGCACACCACTGGGGAAGGACAAAAGGAAGAAGAAGAGACCATCCCAGCAGCAACAGGTTCAGGGAAGAAGACAACAGAACCCAAAGTCTATCCATCTTACATCAAACCACTTGTGCCAAGAAAACAAACTTTCGGATCAGGGCAACAGCACATGAGAAAAAGCCAAGCTGCCACAACTCGCTAAGGACTTTTCTTTGTTTACCCAATCTGCAAGTGTGTACTAGTGTCGTGGTTTGACCCTGGCTGGATGCCAAGTGCCCACGAAAGCTGCTCTGTCACTCCCCTTCTCAACTGGACAGGGGAGAGAAAATACAACGAAAAAGCTCATGGGTCGAGATAAGGACAGGGAGATCACTCAGCAATTACAGTCATGGGCAAAACAGACCTGACTTGGGGAAAATCGGTTTAATTTATTGCCAATCAAAACTGAGTAGGGTAATGAGAAATAAAACCAAATCTTAAAACACCTTCCCCTCACCCCTCCCTTCTTCCCGGACTCAACCTCAGTCCTGATTTTCTCCTCCCCCTGAGCAGTGCAGGGGGATGGGGAATGTGGGTTGCAGTCAGTTCATCATGCGTTGACTCTGCTACTCCTTCCTCCTCAGGGGAGGACTCCTCACACTCCTACCCTGCTCCAGCATGGGCCCCTCCCATGGCAGACAGCCCTCCATGAACTTCTCCAACATGAGTCCTTCCCATGGGCTACAGTTCTTCATGAACGGCTCCAGCGTGGGTCCCTTCCATGGGGTGCAGTCCTTCAGGAGCAGACTGCTCCAGCGTGGGTCCCCTGTGGGGTCACAAGTCCTGCCAGCAAACCTGCTCCAGCCTGGGCTCCTCTCTCTCCATGGGTCCCCAGGTCCTGCCAGGAGCCTGCTCCAGCCTGGGCTTCCCACAGGGTCACAACCTCCTTCAGGCACATCCACCTGCTCCGGCATGGGGTCCTCCATGGGCTGCAGGGGCACAGCCTGCCTCACCAGGGTCTTCACCACGGGCTGCAGGGGAATCTCTGCTCCGGCACCTGGAGCACCTCCTCCCCCTCCTTCTTCACTGACCTTGGTGTCTCAGGGATGTTCCTCTCACATATTCTCACTCCTCACTCCAGCTGCAGTTTGTGTCCTGTTGTTTTCGGGGTTTTTTTTTTTTCCCTTTCTTAAATATTTTATCACAGAGGCACTACCACCATTGCTGACTGGCTCAGCCTTGGCCAGTGGTGGGTCCATCTTGAAGCTGGCTGACATTGGCTTTATTGGACACATGGGAAGCTTCTAGCAGCTTCTCACAGAAGCCACCCCTGTAGCCCCCCGGCTACCAAAACCTTGCCACGCAAACCCAATACAACTAGATGGAGGAAGGGAGCAGGAAGAGACATTGAAGCAGTTGGGGTTACCCTGAGCTTCAGGATATGAACATGAACACACCACTGTTTTGCAGAACAGAGAAGGTGCCATTTGTTTTTTTGTGCCGCAATACTTAGAGCACTTCAAAGCAAGCCACGTGTTGCTTTAAAATGCCAGCAGATCATCTCTAGAGCATTTCCTAAACACATTTTGCACACTTCTTGATAACTGCTCATGGCTGGTGTCCAGACAAACTACTAAGACGGCAAACTTTGATCTCTGCAGGACTCAACATTTAAGTGCACAGGCTGACAAAACTACCAGCAGGTAAGCAAGATATAAGGAACCCTCGCTGCTATACACACCAGCAGACTTGTTTAGGCTCCCTTCATTCAGCTTCCCTTGATTCACTGAGAAAGGTGCAGCTAAACCAGGCACAATGCCATTTTGTTTCTGTGGCCCAGACTTGTGAAGTTCCCTAGGCCTTGTTTGTTGCATAAGGAGTAAGACAGGTGGCTGTAGAGAAGTTTAAATAATTGCCGCTGGGCATTTAAAGCAATCATTGATGACTGAGGTTTCCCATTTGGTACCAGTGATGATTAAACTCATCTAAGCCTCTCCTCCCCTCCCCTCAAACATTTTCTGCCTGTCATACTGACACAGCTGTTAGTGTGTCTGTACAGCGGATTGGATCAGGAACTGATCCGGCTAAAAATAGCTGAGGGTAGAGTGGGGAACTATTACTCTTCAGGCACTGAAACTTTCCAATCTGACTCATGATGCAGTTGCACACACAACTGCACTGGCACAGTGAGCAGAGCATGGGAGTAAATGACCACGAGGACACACAGAGGAGGAGATGAGGGACACTCATTTTGCTTTTGAAAGAAATGCAGGTGGAACCACAGCTTCAGTGGACTGAGCAAGGTAGTACGCACCTGGCAGCTCCACTCCTCAAAGGTACTTAGCAAGAGATGAGCACCGATTCCAACTGTATAATGCACATTTGGAAAATAAAAGATTCCTAAGCTGGTCCTCCTCCAGAAATATTTCTTGTATGCAAAAAAAGGTACAGTTCTGTTTAAGGCCTTTGTTCTGCTTTCTTTTAACTTGTTGTTCCCCCAGGGCTGTTGTTTCATGACGTGGATTGCATGGTGGCAATACCAATTTAAGGAACCGCTGAGTTCTTTGGATGTTCATTACCACCCGCCCCAGACTGCAATTTTCCCTCACTTGTGCCAAGCCTGCTGTTTGTGGAGCTGAGTGCTGGATCAGGGAAGCAATCCAGGTTAAAAATAACCCAGCGGGTGGCTGGGGATGGCAAGAGCTTCAGCCTTCCAATGTAGTCTGCTGGCACAAGTCAGCGAGAGCTGTTCACAACTGCAGGAAGTCGTGAAAGCCCAGCCTTGGACACACCTATTTGCTACAAGAAATACGAAATTTTCAGCCAGTTGAAGAAGCCTTGTGAATGAGGATGCAGAGATCCTTTGCTCATGTTCATAAGCGACGAGAGCAAACCTCCATGTGCACAGATGCCAGCACAAAACATCTTCACACAAGCTTTACTTCGGTAGTCCTTCACATGACAGTTTTGCAACAAAAGCTAATGGCAGTGTCTGCTATCAGCTGATGTATGTTGTTTATTCTGTGGATTAGGGAGAAAGTTACCATGATTTTTAAGTGCTGGAAGGGTACTGCAGATATGGGTGCTATGCTAGCACCAAGCAAGAGAATAGAAGAGTATTCTTCACAGACAGGAATCCCATAGCTTCATGTTACGGAGAGAGGTACCAATTTGCAGATGTATTCCAGAAGAACACCTCTTCTTCTCAGCTGTCGAAAAAACAATACCCACTCTGTGATGCACCAGCACTAACCTACACAATCACAGCAGCAGTGACATGATTTTCACCTACTCATAGGCTTGGAGGGGAGCATCTGTAATTATTCATTCTCTCCTGTGTATCTGGGTTTCTTCTGGCTTCTCTCTTCAGTTCATGGTTCATGCCTCCTGGGTTGAGTATTTTTAAATACCCGCCATTTCCTTTTTCTCCCCCTCCTACTTGTGACTTGGTACTTCACTGCTTCCTTCCCCAGCAGTGCTGCTGCTGGGAGCTGGCTGGTTTGTGTGCTGATGGCAATGAAGGTGAAGCATCTAGAGCTTTAAAGCCTGAGGAATTTCAGGATCTTCTCAGGTTACATTTCTTGAGAAAGGAATTCACTCTTTCTTCACATGCATTAGCGGCTCACTGAGGTGGAAGGTGCAGTTGAAAACCACACTTACATTAACACTAGCAGCTACATCACACATTAGCCAAATGAAAGCAAGTGCCTGAGGCTTAAGGCAGGACGTGGCTGCCCTAAGGCAAACTCTGAATGTGCTCACACCAACCTCTGTGCTCAGAATAGGCCTGACACGTAACATCACTGTCAACCATGCTAGGTAACTCCTTAGATTTCAAGGGTTCAGAAGAAGTCCCATCATATTTTGCCATCTTCTTTCCACTTTCTAAGAATGTGAGGACTCATGTTCAGTGACTTCAGTTCTTTTCTCTCTAGACACAAGGAAAAATGTTGTTTCATCCCCCTGCCCTCTGCATTCCCATTGCTGCCTCCCTTCTTGTGATAATTGTTAAAAGATCTTATCTTTTTTTTTCCAATAAAGCAGCTTGTGGTTCCTGTTTGACCCTAGGTTCACATAAAGGTTTGATCGTATGTCCAATAAATTGGGAAGATGTCTGCAATCTCTCTAACACACACTGTATATCAACTCTGTTTTTCCTGTTTTGTTGGTATTTGCACCTGCCTGAAGGTAGAGAGAGAAATCAAAGGTCAGCTGTTAAAGAAATAAGGCAAGAAAAGAAAGCAGTTGACCAGCAAAGAGGCATCTTCTTAAGCACAACAGCCAGGTGCAGAGCTGTGAGAAGCAACTTCTCAGTCCCTATCCTAGAAAAGATCTGCTAAGGCTGGGAAAAGGTAGATCAAATGACATAGACTGGTCAAAGGCTCTGCCTTCTGTAAAGACAGATGCATGTTGTATGTGCTTTGGGGTGATTTGCGGCAAGCAAGGAGAGACTGCCCTTTTGTGAGGGAAAACATCGACAGAATAGGGACCGACACAGAGAAACCTCCTCTGTGGTTCTGTGCTTAAAGATGGGAAAGTGCAAATACCTGAACCATAGCTAGGTAGAGTTCAACAGTATTTTGGTCATGGTCAGCTTGAGGTAGAGACATAGCAGGCAATAGCCCAAAGCAACATATGACCAGCAGCAGGAGAATTGCAAGAGCTCTGGAAAGCAAAAAAAAAAAGTCGTCCAGTTATGAGGGAGCAATTACTTGCGGGGTCTGGAGAATGGTGACCCTTCTCCCATGCAGCTGTTACCACCTCCAAATCACCTCGTCTTCCCAGCAGCTTCAGGAAAACCAATTCCCTAGTCTTTCTTCCTAGCTGTGCATCCCATTTCAATCTCTTCTGCTTACTCTTTCTCTCACATGGTCTTGATAATGCCATGCCGCTACCCTTACCCTTACCCATGCCCAGGGCAGGGAGATCAGCTTGTGCAGGCCAGTTGTGCTTGCAGTATTGCCACAGAAACCTTTCCAAGGAAGTTTTGTCAGCTGTATTTCCAAGCACAGGAACCTTACTTGGTCTGGCCCCCCGAGGCTTGTTGCGAGTTCTGCGAGTAGCTTTGCTTTTTTGGATGAAGATTACTTTGGTCAATTCCTTGAGGCTGTGCAGCCAAGGTTTACTGTGGTGTGGTAGAGTTATTTTTGAACTGCCTGTCCATATGGCTATTCAGACAAGCCTCTTCTAAGCAACACTGACCTTTACATCCAATGGAGCTGTGCTTTGCACAGAGAGTGCCAAAGGGAAGAGAACAAAGGAGTTTGCACATCTTTGTACTCTCTGCATCTGTGAGGATGTCTGGACCTGGGATGGCCTGCTTTAATTGATGGGTGCTTTCGCTTACCCTCTTAGGGTCACTGTGCTCTGACCATGCTGTCCCACCCAACCCAGCATGTCCCCCAGGCACAGAGTCAGCTCTCTGCAGCTACAGATACCTGCATAGCAAGCCTCAGGAACAAAGAGGAAAATTTTGCTTCCCCTAAAAATTCTGGCTCCTATGCTCTCTGGTTCCTAGGCTTTCTCCTAGGCATCTGTTCACATGAGTGTCCCAAACAGGCCAGGCCTGTGAGAAGAAAACCAGCCAGCTGTCAAAGTCCATCAGGACTGCAAAAGCAGTGTTATCAGGTGGATTCATGCATTTTCTACTAAGAAACCCAGCAAGCACTTGAATGAGAAAAGGGAAGGGACAGTTGAGAGGTGGATCAACCTACTTGTGAGATATATCAGGTTTGGCATGGAAAACCTGAAGGCCCTTCCAAGCATGGGACACAAGGCCATAAGCAGCAAGGCAGATGCCTCTTTTGGCCTCTGCACCATCTCCTCAAATATCCTGTATTTTCCTTTTTTTCCAGAGATGGAGGCTCCTGCTGTTGTGTCTCTGGCTATTCAGACCAGTGTTGCTGGGGCAAAGGGGAAACGGGGCCAGAAAGAAGAGTTTGCTGTGCATGCAAGGGCAGTTTTGTTTGTTTGATATATCTCAAAAATTGCTTTAGAGATTACACACTAAATACTTTTAAAAATTTATTAAACACATAAAACACACCTCTTGGCCAAGATCAAAATAAATTTGTTTTCCCAGTCATAAACAATGAAGTAAAGAGGAATGTAAAAGAAGTTGTATTTCAGTCATCACTATTACATACACTTTGTCAGCAGGGGAATGGAAAACTGGATCCCATACAACCCAGGTGACAGAACTGGGGAGGTAGTCTCCTCAGAGCAGCTGCAGCTCTGCTAGAACCAGGTTCATCTACCAGCAGGATGGTGTGTCACTGCAGAATAAGGTTCTGCCACTTTCTCTTGTAAATGAACGGTGAGCACTGTGTGCCATCCTCTGGCTTTTCAGATTCATGCAGAAATGTTAGACGAAAGTGAAGAGCAGTTCTAAGAATAACCCTCACCTCCAGATTCTTACTTGCATTGCACAGCAGCTGTGCTAAGTAATAGTCATCCTTCTGAAGGATGACCCATGTATTTCCAAACCTGGTCCTGCCAGGGGCCAAGAAACTGATGCTCAGAAGGTCATTCTAGGGAGAAAGAGGGAAAGAGGGAAAGAGGGAAAGAGGGAAAGAGGGAAAGAGGGAAAGAGGGAAAGAGGGAAAGAGGGAAAGAAAGATGGGATAACAAAGAACACTAGGGTGAAAAAATTTATTTCAGAGACGTCATTCATCCATTTGTCTATCTTAGGTATTTCTAAAGTGCCATAGTCTCACTGTAGTATCTAAGCACCGTTAGCACAACAGGAATTTACAGTATTCTACAGAGCTCCCTCAGCTGGCAGGAGGATCTGGGCACCAGCTGGTGACCACGGGTCTGGGATGGAGTGTGCTCGAATGGTCTGCTGGAACGATAGTAGCTAATTACCTTTTGCTTTTTCCAGTAGTCTCCCACTATAATCCTGAGGGAGGAGACAGCTGGTAGAGAAGCCAGTGAGCTAGCTGCTGTGAAAGTAAACCTTCTGGTTCTTGACTTTTTCCACATGCCCATACCTCTGCCTTCTGAATTTGGCTCATGAGTTTGTGCTGCCCACAAGTGATAAAATCCCTGGAAGAAGAGGAACATAACCCTGTAACTTCTGCAACAGCAAAGGAAGTGCGGTGCCCACATTCTCCTCTCCAGCTAGATGATCACAAACAGTAAAGGGCAGACAGGCTAGGGGAAGTGAATTATTTCAGCCAAGTGACGCTGAACAGGGAAAACTAACAGCGGCTGTGGAAAGGAACTCCAGAAATGTGCTTACACTGGTGAGTAATCCAATCCTAGCCACTAAGACTGGCAATGTGCTGTGAACCGTAAGGCCACTACGATTTGGCATACAGTTTTAAATAAGTTCATAAAGATCTTAAAAATAAATGCACATTGAACCTTTGAATTTATAGGGCACTGTTAAGTATACACTTAACACACAAGCACTTCACAAAGCATGTAGAAAGGAAAAGAAATGCTCTGAGGACTGCTGCAAAGGCATATTCAGGGGCAGCTGGCTTCTCAAACCAGAATCTCGATGTGAGAAGGTTTCCCTTTGAGTTGAGCTCAGCTGTGTGCAGACCTGGGTTCCATTTCACTGATCTGCTACAGCAACTCTGTTCAGATTGCCAAAAGAAAAGTTGCATTCACAAGATGCCTTTCGCTGGCAAACAGGACTTCTCAGCCAAACAGTTCTAGTGCTGTAGATTTCCTTTAGGAAACTTGAACTGGAATGCGTCAGACCCACACAAATTATCAGTTCTACAGCTGGACCGCAGCATAACCTTTGAATTCAGTTAAAAATGAGCCTACCAACCGAGAGCTGTAGTATCCCTTCTGAAAGTCTGCTAGCAAATGAAAATCTTGATGCTTCTGGAATCAACTAGATGACCATTAGTCCCATTTCCAAACCACTTGCCAGAAGTGGAATAGAAATCAAGAAGTCATTGGTTTGAAGCTGTTCATAAAAATAAAAAAAAAAAAAACAAAAACCAAAAACCAACCAAACAAACACAAAGCTAAAAGCAAAAATGTGCATTTGCAAATGAAGGCTTTGGTTCCTGTGTAAACAAAGCCCACCCCATTTCTGAAAGCTCCTTCTACTTCCCTGAGCAGCTGCACATAAAGGTGCCTTGTTCCTCTAGGAGCTGCAAACAATTTCATGCTCCCCCTACAGCTCCTTTTTATTAAACTATATGAACACAACATTTTATCAGCAGCTGAGTGTCAAGAATTGGCTTGGGGCTTGCAGAAAGGATCCCTGCAATCCCTTGGAGAGTAGCAAGTTCTGTAGAGCAAGCCATTCACAAGCATCCCTGGCCAGCAGCTGCTCAAATCCATGGATCTTCTTAGCATCTTTATTTCCTTCATCTCTTCTCCACCACAGCTCCAGTCCTTTCACTGGCTTCAGTCTGCATTCCTTTTTCCAGTGATCTACTGCAGCCACAGAGCCAGTTGGAGGATTAGTAAGGTACATTGCAAAACCAGAAATCTTTTCTAAGCTCCAGCAGTGCCTGATAAGAACACCAGTCAGGTTTTGTCACTAAAATGACCAGCAGCAAAAGTAAAAAATATAAACAATGCAAAGTGTTGCAACTGCAATTCCTTGTAGTTAAAACCATGAGGGGAGTACATCCTACAACTGCCACTGATATGTACCCGTGTAAAACGAGGGGGAGAGCACTACGCTGAGAAGTCATTCCTTGCAACCATAAGGGCCACACATTATATAGATATATAAATAAACCAACTCAATTCCAGATCTTATACACACACACACAATGTAATCAGTGTAAAACTGAATGTCCTGATGTGAAAATTCAGATGTTTTGGTACAAACCCTATTTCTCCCAGCTTCTTATTGATAAATGCTAGTATATACAGTATGTTTAGCATTTTGAGAAGTACTGATATGGTATAGTACCACACAGCTGGCCATTTTGACCACTGCCATGGTGTGTGCACGCATGATTGCTCACATGTGAGTGTGAAGACACACGGTATAAAAGCTAGTTCATACATATGTGAATACATATATAGAGACGTTATTTATGCACACGCACGCACACATTGGTCAAAGTGGGACTTGAGAAATACTGGTATGGAATCAGGTCAGTCCTAGGACACTGTTGTTCTGTCCCATTTTGCAACACAGCTTACACCAGCCCACTTGAACCAGATCTGTAAATCTGAATTCTGCAGAGAGGCGGCTGCCAGTACAAACTCACAGGTGACCTCCATACACTTGTCAAGTTGCATACCACTGTCTTAGCAGCAGCAAGTGTAACTCTGATTTTTTTTTTTTTAAGCCTCCAGGTATGATAGTTTTCTACATCAGTTACCCACCAGTTCTGAGATTCCAGAACGGGCCATGCCCCTATCCTGGCAGCTCCCTTGCTCCTACCATCCAAGCAGCATTTGCAGAAAACTTTTGCAGGCATGCCTTCCTTCTCTGGTTCAGGGTATGCCTACATGTTCCTTCTACAAGCAGAGGTGGTCTTTGCCTGTGCTTCAAGTTGGCCTGCACACTGTCTAGCATAATTCAGAGTCTCCCACTTCACTTACTTAGCTTTGACCTTCCTGACTGCTGTATGAGACACACAGCTGGCTTAGACCACAAGCATGGTGAGCTTCCATAGACCTGTGCAATATTATATAGGTCACAACATTTCAGCTGTGAGTGGAACAAAGCCCCTTAAGGACCCCATCTCCCAGCTTAATTCCCTTGACACAACCACACATGCGTACGCTGCATGACCAAGCAGCTTCTCATCATGAGACCTGACGTTGTGCGTTCTCTCCTCAGGCTCTCAGGCAGACACCTCTCACGGGGAGGCGGAAGAAAACATCTGCACCTTGGCCATGTGGCAGATGGCATCTGATTCTAGTACCGGGGAAAGAGGATGACAGGGCCTTGGGATGCAGAACTACCCGCCACAACCACTGCTCACTTTCTGTCCATGCCGGAGGTGTGTTGGGAGGAGGAAGTGACTGAAAAGGGCAACATGGGACAAAGACATTGCTCTGGTGAGCTGCCAATAATCCAGCGGCCCTGGTGTAGTCACACCCTTGTCCACCCCCTTGTCCCTTAGGCACATTTTGGACAGGCCTGGACCAGGAGCTGCATCCTAGATCACCCCCGGACCACATCTAGTGACGCTGCCTACCACACGTGTACCCGCTGGTGTGAGACTAAGTAGGAGTTGCGACTGAAGCTCTTCCCACAGTGGGAGCACTTGAAAGGTTTCTCCCCAGTATGGGTACGACGGTGACGGATGAGGGTAGAGTTGTCACTGAAGCAGGTCCCACACTCGGCACACTTGTAGGGCTTCTCCCCAGTGTGGGTGCGACGGTGCTGGACAAGGTGTGAGCGCTGGCTGAAACTCTTTCCACAGTCAGGGCACAAGTATGGCTTCTCGCCTGTGTGGACACGCCGGTGGATGACCAGCTTAGAGCTCTCACTGAAGCACTTGTTGCAGTCAGCACACTTGTAGGGTTTCTCGCCTGTGTGGAGCCGCTGGTGGGCAATGAGGTTGGAGCTGTCGCTGAAGCGCTTCCCACACTGGGGGCACTTGTAGGGTTTCTCGCCCGTGTGAAAGTTGGCGTGGCGGAGCAGGCCTGAGTTCTGGTAGAAGTTCCTCCCACACTTGGCACAGACATAAGGCCTCTCGCCAGTGTGGTTGCGCTGGTGCTGCACCAGGTGGGTGCTCTGGCTGAAGCTCTTCCCGCAGTCCTTGCATTGGTACGGCCGCTCACCCGTGTGGACGCGCTGGTGCTGGATGAGGTGGGAGCGTCGGCTGAAGCTCTTGCCGCAGTCAGCACACACGTACGGCTTCTCCCCGGTGTGGATCCTTTGGTGGCGGATCAGGTCGGAGCTGCGGTTGAAGCTCTGCCCGCACTCGATGCAAATGTAGGGCTTCTCTCCCATGAACGCTCGCTGGTGCACCACTGTCTCCTTCCGCTTCCGAAAGCCGCAGCGAGAAGTCTTCTCCAGCCCCGTCTCTGGGGAGAGAAGGTCTGGCCTCGGATGAGACACTTCCTGGTCGCAGCCCAGAGGAGAAGCTTCCCTCATGAAAAAGTCCGAAACGGCCCCACGCGGTTCAGCTGCCTCCGGCCCATCTCGCTGGAGTTCCCCCTCATTTTCAGTCATGCTCCCATCACCTGTTGGGACAGAAGGAGAGTCCAGACACAACCAACACGTTTAGCCACGGGCCGCACCCCCTCGTCTCCACCCAGCTTGACCACCGCAGCCGCCCCGCACGGCGCCCGGGCCAGGTGCCGCGTCCGTCCCGGCTCCGCCACTTCCAGGGGAGAGGCGAAGGGGCCGGGAGCGGCTCCGTCCTCCCTGGCTCCCTGCCACCCGCCTGAGAGGCCGCCCCTGTCACCCCCGACCCACACGGGCGCTGGGGAGGGGACGCACCCCTCGCCCGCCCCCAACGCCGGCGGGCAGCTTCCCCCGGGGGCTGGGCCGGGGCACGGGAGGCCGGGGCGCCGGGCCAGGGAAGGAGCTGCCGGCAGCCGGGGGAGGAGGCAGAGCGGGGAGGCCGGCAGGCAGCGGCGGGGCCTGGCAACGGCGGCGGCGGCGGCGCCCGACCGGCCCTCCCGAGCCCCGCCGCCCTCCCCCGCGGGCAGCACCGGCGGCGCCGCTGCGGGAAAAGCAACCCCCGCCCCCGCGGCCCGGGCCCCGGCCCCACCTGCCCGCGGCCGGCGCCGGCGACCCGCCGTGCCCGCCTCACCTCCGGCTGGCAGCGCGGCCCCGGCCCGCCCCGGGCGGGGCGGAGGGGGCGCCGGGCACAGCCCCGGCTGGACGCGGCGCGGCCGGCGGCCGCGGGGAGGGGCAGTTCCCCCGCCCGGGGCCCGCCCCGCCGCCAGTTCCTGCGGCTCCCGGGAGGCGGCCGGCCGGCCTCCATGGCTGTAACCCTTCCGGCCCCGGCCCGCCCTGCCCTCCGCTCCTCACGGCGGCGGGCGGAGGATCCCCCCCCGGCCGGGCGCGGGGTGCAGGAGGCGGCGGCAGGCGAGGCCCGGCCCGGCGGGCCGGTCTGGGCTCGGCCGCCGGTGGAGCTCCCCCCCCCGCCCGCGGCATCTCCCGCCGGCCGCTCCCGAGCCGGGGCGCACCTCGCCGCCGCTCCCGCTCCCCCAGGGCCGGCCGCCGCCCTGCCCAGGCCTGCCCCGCCGCCGGCCGCCCGCCGCTCCCCGCCCGGGGCGCTGCCCCTGCCCCATCTCCTGGCCCCGTCCAGGGGCTCGGAAGGAAGGAGGGGCGGCTGGAGCGGGTCCCCGGCCGGGCGCCAGGCCGACGGGGGTCGCATAGCGGGGCCTGGGCAGGGCTGGATCTCGCCCCAGCTGGCTGGGAGCGCAGCATCTGCGCTCAGGCGGGGACCACGGGGCAGCGGGAAGCGAAAATGGGCCGAGGTGTCGTGGGCCGCCTCAGCTGGGCCCCTGCCCTCCTGCCCTGCCCGGGCCATGGCTGCCGGGTCCTGCAGTGCTGTCCCGCTGCCTCCCCTCTGCTGTGCAGCCTTCGCAAGCTTCCTTCCGCTGCCACATTTTTCTGTCGCCCCAGTGGTTTTCTTCACATAAAGCTCCCCCGGCATGTCTTTGTATCACAACTGTCTTCTCTTTCTTCCCTCGCATTTCTTCATTCCGGCCCCAGAATAAAGAGGCGGCTATGGGCAGACCTTATTGTGGCCTTTCAATATATGAAGGGGGCTTATAAGACTTTTCACCAGGGCCTGTAGTGACAGGACTACAGTTTTAAACTGAAGGATGGTAGGTTTAGATCGGACATAAGGAATACATCTTTTATGATGAGGGTGGCAAGACAGCGGAACAGGTTGCGCAGAGAGGTGGTAGATGCCCCATCCCTGGAAACATTCAAGGTCAGGTTGGACGGGGCTTTGAGCAACCTGGTCCCGTTGAAGATGTCCTATGGCAGTGGGGTTGGACCAGATGATCTTTAAAGGTCCCTTCCAACCCAAACCATTCTAATAGTGCTATGATTCCCAAATGCCAGTGCCTGACATGTTCCCAAACGGAACGGTGGCTGTTTTGATGAAAGGAAACTCAGAGCACATGGGGAATTTTTTTTTTATTTACTGAAAGGTGAAAAAGAAGCCTAGATTTTCATGAGACTTTCATGCAGTTGAGTCATATCATTTGGAAGTAGTGAGTAAACCAAGAGGACATGACACACCTATTTTTGGCTCTGGATGCAAAGCTTTGCAGAACCTGAACTGATACTTGTCTCTGTGCTTAAATACTGAAACGAATATTACAAAATTGACTACAACTGTTAAATAATCGGTGCTAAATGCTAGTGTTTTCCACTGTTATTCAAAGCAGAAGAAACAAAAGGCTTTTTTATGCTTTGGTGCCCTTGAACAAACTTACCACAACTTTTCCTTCTGACCTGATATGGTGGGAAAACAGTTCTGTTGTCCCCGCTGTGCTTGCTCAATTGTTTTCTGATTTATTTTCCATCCCTTTTAAATGCCTCTGTCTAGTAATTGTTATGCAGACCTTATACCCAAATGTTGCTTCATTGAGGTAAGTGTCATCGATCAGGAGGATTAGTCATCAGAAGAGAGAAATTAAGTTGTATAAATAAGAAAATGTGTTCCATGAGATGGAAAAACAAGAGGAAGGATCAGTGAACTACATGCCCGCAGAGTGTGCAGTATAGTCAGCTGGAGGAGGAGACAGCCTTTGCAAAAATCTTTCACGGGCTGCGAGGGAGCACAGCTTAAAATCTTGAAAAATAAATTTTATAAAGCAAGTGGTAAACGGAAAGGATGTGGTAGCGATTGTGTTCAGGCTGTTCTCCGCAAGCTGGAGATCTGGTACTCAGGATGTATACCTGGAACATGATCACAGGTAGGGAAGATGGAACCTGGGATCAAATTGTCAGTAAGGCAGCTGTGGGAGCACAGCACAGAGGAATATTTACATGCCGATGCAAAAGAAGATGCTAATCCTAGGACAGGACAACATCAACCTCGCAGAGGGTGGAGGCACAAAGGAAGTGGGTATGAAAAAGGAAGAGGACCTATAGTTGTTGGGGAATGTGTTTTTTCTGTCTCTCAGAAGTACTTCTATATCTTTGGAGTGCCATGGCTGAAGGAAATGGAAATGAAGCCAGTTGCTCACTGGGTAAGGGAAAGCTGGGAAGATGGCCAGGGACGCATTGCTAAAAGCTTTGAAACATAATACTCAAGAGGTGAGCATCATCAGAATAACAGCAATAAAAGGCTGGAGGATGACAGCAGGATGGTTTGTTGTGAATAATTTATAGTAGTTTAATTCATACCAAAATAAGTTATAATAAGGATTTTAATCATAGTTTAAATCACTAAATGAGCAAATTTCAATTAAGTAAGCAATGTTAATCATATTTTGTAGGCAAACTTCTTAAGTGTTTTCTTCACTAAAGGAGAGATTGATTCTCATCGCTGAACATTCAGAAATCTTAAACTAAGAGTAATCTTTTCACAAAATAACCTTTTTTTTGTTAGCGAGGAGAATATGCTACATATACACACAAGTAGTTCTACAAGCTAACATGCATTTTTTTATTTATTTAACCCACATAAATTTTCAATGTTGTGATTTTGTAAACTGTTGAATTACACTTCCTATTTATTAAATAATTCCTTTGTTTATTCCAGACTTAACAAGATGTTTGTGGAATTGGAATAGTTGAAAAAACTAGAATTTTCAATTTGTCTTATAAGTGAAATATGATGAATAGACCTAAGAAATGCTTTATGTTTAAAGTTTAGGTATTTATTAAACTAAGCCTAAGAAACTGAGATGATAATTTTAGTAAATATCACACCTAATGATTATCGAGATTGGAAGGGGAAAATAAGCTTTCTGGCTTTAGTATTGTCTAAGTTTGTGGTTGATTTTCTTTAAGACCTTGGCAACAGGTATAATGTGCTTCAGTTTATTTTTTTAATGTCGTATAAGCCAAAGTATTTTTATAGGTTA
Source organism: Pelecanus crispus (assembly GCF_030463565.1). Lineage (NCBI taxonomy): Eukaryota > Metazoa > Chordata > Aves > Pelecaniformes > Pelecanidae > Pelecanus > Pelecanus crispus. The sequence goes on along the minus strand of NC_134643.1, from coordinate 83,780,816 downwards.
CTGTAAATCTGGGCTTTAAAATGGATGGCCACCTTTTCATGTTTAATTTAAATAGGTTTAACTGGGGAAGAAATTACACTCAGATTAAAAAAAAAAAATTAAACTATTTCTAGTTAAAAAAACAGAACCACAAAGAAAATATTTATTAACAACTTGGCTGGCTGCTCTTGCTTTCACACTGTTCCCTTCCCAGACTCTCTCCCATTTCAAGTGCTCCGTGTTCTCTGATATGTTGACAAATAACATGCAGCCTTCTAGTTCCCAAACTGAACTGTCTTATTATTAAGATAAAGTCTTCCAGAAGGACTGGGTCACAGACACTGGCTTCTTGATAGCTCCCCACGTTCTTCCTTTCTCTCCTCCTCCTTTGAAATGCTGTGCAGATTCCCCTCTTTCCTTTTAGCAATTCATACTGTGTCATGTGTACGAGTCTGTGCTGTTTTGCTGTGCCACGGTTCCCAGGGTATGATCCATCACAGGTTTGTGGCAATCAACTACATTCAGCTGTGGCTCTCCAGGTCTCACAGGCTGTGAAGGATAATGGTCTTCAAACTGGTTTCCCTTTTCTTGCTTGTGTTGATGGACAATTTCCTTCTGCCCACTGCAGTTCTCCTGGTTGCGTCGGAAGGTGTCCTGTTGGTTCCCTGTAGACTTATATGCCTCGTCTCCTTTGGGACTTTGAAGTGAGGCGAGGGTTGGGGCTTTTTCAGCACTCCATTTTATTTTGTCATGGCCCTATCTGTTCTGTTGTATTAGCTGGTTACCGCTACTACTTTGCTGTTACCTCCAGTTTTGTCCCAGATTTATACCGACCTCTTGCCCTGTGTTGGTTTGCTGAAACTGCTGTGCTTGGTGGTTACTGATGTAGCTATTTCGTGGTTATATACAGATGTTGCTCATCTGCCCATAGCGTTTTGGGTCTGTTGCTGCAGAAGGCACCCTAGCTGAGAAACCTCTATCCACCTTGTGGTATTCATCTTTGAATCTGTTTGGATTAGTGATTACTCCTCTTTAAACAAAACCATGTGTCGGACACATAATTTGTACTTCACACAGAGAGGCAGGAACACTTGCTCCTTACCATAAGGTGGAATGAAAAATGTGTAATTTTAGTCGTTATCGTCCCATGCTGTTTGAAATGTGGAATCCCCCCACAGTAATAATCTTGCCATCTACATTCTTGATGACTGAGAGTCCTTCTTGTTTTTGGGTTCAGTTTTCATGTCCAGAGTTTAGCCGATACTGTTATGGACAGATGTAGCTAGTAGGTGATTGCCAGCTGTGTAGATGTTTTATGTAGCTCAGGATAACAGTTAATTTTTGATCTCACAGGCAAAGAACACTTTGCACCGGATACATTAGGTCATTTTTTTTGTTGGTCATTGTCATTGTTCTTGCTCCGCTCTACTCTGCTCCTGGAATATGGACCTGGAGTCTTACTGTGTGAAAAGTAAACCACTTCACAGTCTTAGACGAGTTATGTTCACAGTCTGAGACAAGTTACCTCTTGAGATGTGATTTTTACTAATACCTGACTGGGGAACAGAAACTAAGGTCTAGTTCCACCAGTCAACAAATGGGAGATGCTTAAACATTAGTGTCTCTGGCACTACACAGCTTATGCAAGGTACCACTGGCAGAGCAGGGAAATGAAGCTGGCACTCCAGAACCTGGAGGAAGCATCCCAAAACACTTCTCTCATTTGTGGATATGAATGTTATTATTCGCTTATCAATCTGTGCCTTTTCTATGTGTGAGACTTGTAGCATATATCAACAGTGCTATAGTCCTGGGGAGTGAGTCCCAGAGTAGTGACACTGACATTTGCCCATCAGTAGGTACTGCTAAATGCCTCAACTGATTTCTTATCTAAACTATGAGTAGATCCTAATGTAGCTGAGCACGGGTGGATGGTGTACTGATAGGGCTGTAAGCAGGTCTGTGTGTTCAAGTGTAGTTGCATGTGACTACTGTAGCATGTGCTGGCACTTGGAATAATGGGCTTCTGTCTTTATTGGAGAACCTGGGACTGAATCCTACTCCCTCTTTTTGTTGAATAAATAAAGAGAAGGAATGGGTGGTGAAAGTCAGGCTTCATATAGTGTTCCTAAATACCTGTTTAGTGCAGGAACTCCCTCTCCTGTATTTTGGTCCCAATTCAGCCAGAAGAAATTGATTATCTAGGAATGAACAAACTTTGAGAAACATTATCTGGAGAAGCAGACCTTCTTAGGACTTCAGGCATGAAATGGGGATGCATCTGCTGGATTAATGCTAACAGAACAATGCTAATTTTTTAATATATATATGTGGCACAACACATTTATCTTTGCAAGTAAGTTACATGCTTTAGTATGCAGGTGCAGATGAAGACATGTCACTATTTCATATGAAGGCTTTGTTCGGCCAGACTGTAGATGCAACACTGCATTATCATCTACCCTGTCTGTGACTCTTTCTCTCCTGAGTCATCATGATGGCTACACCAAAATCAGCGGTAGTTTCCAATACTCCTTTCATTCACTTTCTCTAAGCACAAAAGAAGAGGCTCTTTTGCCTACTCCGACTCTAAATCCATTTACTGGCTTCTTTACTGGGAGGACGGTAAATAAGTCATTTTCAGGTCTTCTTACTCCTTTTACTCATGCATGTAAGTCAAATTATACCCTGGTCTCAGGACATACAGGGTAAATGTGGGATGTGAGTGCAATCCTGCTGAGAAGCCAAGGAATTGTAAAGGCTGTTGATCCCCAGGTCCCAATGAGATTTACCTGGGACATGGGATTTCTCCTAGATGCCTCTGAAGTGCCTGACTTAACACTTTCAACGCTGGGGAAGTCTTAGCTGGCTTTTCAGAATTTACCAATGTTTTCAGAACCCTCTGGCTTTTCAGGTGGGATGTTTCGGCATTGTCCCATGGCTTCGGTGGGATTTTTTCTGCCAGACCTGGCAAGACTGGTAGCAGTGTCTGCCTGCGTTTGACTGAAACGCAGTTTCCTAGATTGCCCAGGTGGTGGCAGATTTGGAGGATATTAAATCAGTCTTTTCAACCTGTTTTGCGATGGAACTGAATTGTTTCAGTTGGGTTAAAGATGCCCTTTACTGAAATTCTTACTCTTTCATACCTCTGAAGCCATTTAAATGGCTTCCATTTAAAATGGAAAATCTCTGCTTCTGAGTATAAATTAGTCCTTAACACAAGTGTTAGCTGCTGTTATATTTCTTGTTAAATTTCTGCTAAATCAAAGTTTAATTACTGGACTTGTTGGGGAAAGGCTTTTTATTAATTTGTCTACTTACTTAAACTAATGAAGTGCTATTGATTTACAGAGTGTGTGTATGTGGAATTAACTCCTGCATCTGTTGTACCCTGCAGAAAACCCACAGATTGGCTGTCGCAAAGTTTCTGGTGGGTCAGGACTTGCTCCTAGAAGCAAGTATCTGTCCATTGGTGCTGGGAATGCTCCCTGAGGCTTTTAAATGAGAACGCCCCACATAGCCACACAATCTCCCCGCCTCACTCCTTGTTTCTTGAAGGCAGAACTTCCGTCTTTCTGCGTTTTCACCCTCTTCCTGCTACTAAAGTTTATTCAAGCCTGCAAGGTTCTGATATCCTCTATTTATTAGTATTTCCATGGATTTTAGGGGGATACCAGAAAATTAAGTGCCACAGGGCTTTGGGGGTGTGGTGGGCGGGCAGAAAGGATGACTGTGATAGTTTGACTACTTGCGTAATACATGCCAAGGAACTTCTTTGTATTAGTTCTTTCTTCAAACACAGTAGCTAATCTGTTACTGCTGTAGTAATTGCCTGAGTAACAAATATGGGGTGAGTGTTTTGAGTATCTTTAGTTTTATGCAGTGTTCCCTGGTTTATGCTTCTGTGGGTTATGTTAGCCGTTTCACCCCAGCATCACCGTTGGTGCTTATGTTCTGCCGATAATTCACCATGGTTTTTGAAGTCTTTTCCTGAGTCTGTGCTTCCCATGATAGATTATCCTATCCTGTAAGTGTGGTTTACAATCACCAAAAAATCAAATCCTTTGCATTTGAGAAACGCACTTCATTATTCTTCCCTGAAAAACAAGAAAATCATCAAAACCAGGGAGCCTGCCAAACTCCAAAATGCATCTACAATATACTACCAAAACCAAAATGCATGGAGTAAAAATAAATGCGGTGAATCATGCTTTAATCCTAATCTTAATCTCCTTTGATGTTTTTCCAATTATTTGTACATTACAATTTTTCAAGTGGTTTTAAGTAGTGTACTTGGCATCCTCAGTTATTCAAATAGCCATACTGTGTATAGCCGTGCTTTGTGTAATTTCTTAGTTTCCTTGGGAATGTGGTGAGCCTTTTTTGTCCTGGATGATTTTGGAAAGCTGAAATTTGGGCCGTATTCAATTACAAAATGGCGAAAACATGCAATAGATCGTGCTAGAGTTTATTATATATGAAAATGCTTTCTATTTGAGGGAATTGCATTAATGGTACTCTAGACTGCACGTTGTTTGTGGCAGGAAACACGATTTCATTTTGGTTTTGTACAATATCAAAGTACAGTCATGTCTCTGTCCAGTACAAGGTCACCAAGAAGCTATTGTAATATAAACATAGTACAATAGTAGATCTCCACCTGCTGGCTTTTTCCATACATTACAGCTAAAATTAGACAACCAGAGAGGTAAAATTATTTTGGCCATAACTTCTGCTTCTTCATTTAAGGAAAGAAAGGACTGTACATAATACTCAAGCTGCTAAACTTGTTATCCTCTGGTGACCTGACAGATGCCCCTGAGATCCCGGGCACCTGCACATTCCAAATAGCTCTGCACTGCTGAGATGGAAAAGCAACCAGTTCGGCTTTTCATCGGGGAAGATAATGAGCTGCAACCCAGTTTTGGCTCTGTTGTCTGTTTAAGCTCTGTGTAAGCAAACAGCAAATACACAGGTCTTTCCTTCGCTGTTGTTGTAATCTTTATGTGGGTAGAAACATAACAGTTTTTAGGTCACAGCAAGAGAGTGTGGTGGTTGTACTTGGAAGATTATTATGGCTGTAATTATTTGCAGGTCACTCTTGGATCGGTTCTCTGACAGGTCAGTCATGATCTCTACTTACACGCTGGCTGCTTTATTTCTCCTATAGTAGGTGTTTGCCTTTCAGAAAGAAAGGAGGAGGAACTGTATAGGAAGAAAAGGCTCCTCCGGAGGAAAGAAGGATTGTCAACATGATTTTGTCTTCCTCTGAACCTCTGCCTCGAGAGTAAGGTGAACTGGCACCTCCTGCAAGAATTCCAGAGAAGCAGAACCACGGGGCAATTTCAGCTGTGGAAAAGGCCAGCTTGTGGAAAAACTGCGGGTGAAACCCAGTACCCAGAGAACCTGGGAACGGAAGGAACAGAGCCACAGAGTTGCTTCTCCTGCCCTTTTCCACTCCCAGCCTGCAGCATTGCGTTTGCAGCATGTGCAAGTCCGTAAAACACCACCCATCCAGGCATGTTTTGGAGGAAGCGTGAGCTGTGGTTGTGACTAATTCACGGAGCTCATGGGAACGGCGTGGAGCGCAGCACCCAGCACAGGGCGGTGATGGCTTCCAGCACATTTCCTCACCCACAGCTCCTGCCTGCCGGCGAGGGGAGAGGTGCGGGGGTGCCCTGAGGAGAGGCACTGCTGGGTGGTTAGTTCCTGAAGCTCCATGTGAAAGGGTGACCACCGCGTCCATCTGTCTGTCTGTTGTTTCTGAACTCTTGAGTTTCGGGGCCCTCTCTTTGCCGTGGTAGCTGCTGCACGTTCTCCGTTGCGACAGGGCAGGTCTTCCTCTTCGCCTTCCATTCTCACCTTGCCAAGCTGCACCCCACCAGGCACGAAAGCCCATGGAGAAAAGCTAGCGCTTATAGCAGGGCAGCACTGTCCGCCCTCAGAGGGGGCGCGGAGCCTGGCTTACGCTCTGCGCCGCGCAGCTGACGAGCCGAACAGCCCCCCTCTCACAGCACCCCCACGGCGAGGGCTGGATGGACCCCACGAGTGCACATGGCCAGAGCGCACGGTAACAGCACCCCAAAGTCAGCAGAGAGAGCACCCGGCTCCCACCGTGGGGCAGAGAGAGCACCCGGCTCCCACCGTGGGGCAGAGAGAGCACCCGGCTCCCACCGTGGGGCAATTAAGGAAAAGCCCCCGCCGTAGCGTGAGGGGGTGCCGATACCGAAGGGCAAACCCGGGGGGTGCCGGGTGAGCCGCCGGCAGCCAGCGCCCTGCGCCCTTACCCCCTTGCCGCGGGGCGGGCGGCTCCGCACCTCCCGGCGGCGCCGGGCAGGGCTCCCCGGGGCGGCTCGGCAGCCTAAAAGGACGGGGATCGGCAGCCTAAGGACGGGGATCGGCAGCCCTGGCCAGGCGGCAAGGACCGGGGGAGGCGGCCCCGAGGCTGCCGGGGCCGGGGAGCAGCCCTGACGGCCCGCGCCGGCCCCGCCGCCCTGCGTCTCCCCCACCTCCCCCGGCCTTTCGGCCCCATGCGGGAGGGGTGGGCCGGTCCGCACCGCTTCCCCGGTGCCGGTTGCTGCCTTCCCCTCGCCAGGGAGGGCCGGCGGCAGGCCCGGGGAGGAGCGAAGCCCGAGCCCCTGCGGCAGCAGCCGGCCTGGCAGCCCGCGGGAGGGAAGGTAGGGGCCCGGGGCGGCTGCCGGGAGGGGGCCGGCCCAGAGGCAGGGCTGGGGTAGGCTGAGCTGCTGCCCAGAGGCTTTCGGGGAGGGGTGGAGCGGCTCTGGCGGGAAGGGGAAGCTCTTAGCTGGCGGGGAGGTATTAAAGGTTTGGAGGAAGCACGAGGTCTTGAGGCTGAGAGGAGTGGGACCTGTGCCAGGGGGGGCTTGTTGGTGTTATAAGGGAGATCGAGGTTAGATAACATTGCTTTTTGTCGCACTGGTCTCTTGATTAAGGTCTCCAGCTTGCAGGTCACCAAACTTCGGGTCTTCCTAGCAAGCTGCCAGCTCTTTATTTAGGTGGTGTTCAACAGCATGTGCGGGTTTGCCCCTTTTAGGCAGCCTGTGGGTAGTGCCAAAATGCACCGCACCTGTGTCTGTCCCCTCCCCTTCTCCTCCCATCTGTGTGGGGAAGGTTTCACACTCCAGGTCTCCTCTCCTCCTCTTCTAGATGGAGCCAGTAACAGAGTCCATATTCTCTCTTCTCCAGGAGCCTGGGGAAAGTGGTGTTGCAGGATATGCAGGTGAGATGTAAACTCTGCTAGTTAAATTACAGAGGGAAGCTTGAGGCCTCACCAAGTAGTGCTGGGGGCATTGCATCCCTTCTTAGCTGGCTGCTCTGTCCTGGGTTCACTAGGATGGTGTGGCATGCTAGGCTGGGGCAAGGTGGTCAGCGGTATCTTGTGTTTCTTTCTGCTGTGGGTTTCTAGCAGCTGTTTTAAAATGACACAGTACAGTTCATTTGGAGCGAAGGAAAGCCAGCACACATCTCTTTTGCAGGCTTTTTCATGGGTGAGGAAGGTCTGAGGTAGTTGCACAGCTGCATCTGAAATGTGTGACTCCCTAGGAGTAGCTCTGGATTGGAATGGAGGGTTGTTTGGTTCCTGTTTCACTGTTAGAGACCTGGGGTCTCTTTCATGGGCCTCTGGGAATAATCAGCTGCTTGGCTGTAGAGTGAGGGAATGACTGCTCCTGTGAGAGGGAGTTGTCTTCATCTCTCTGGGAGAAAGCTACCTCTTGGGTGCAATTCCTTGATGCAAGAGATGAGCCCCTCTCCCCCAGTACATGTGTTTTTATTTTATTGCTGGTATTTAGATCTTGGCAGTTGCGGCCATGTAATTCCCATGCAATTCCAATGTCATTCCCCCTGTACTTGGTGCTGGTGAGGCTGCACCTCGAATACTAGGTTCAGTTTTGGGCCCCTCAGTACAAGACAGACATTGAGGTGCTGGAGCATGGCCAGAGAAGGGCAACAAAGCCGGTGAAGGGTCTGGAGAACAAGTCCTATGAGGAGCAGCTGAGGGAACTGGGGTTGTTTAGCCTGAAGAAGCCGGGGGGGAGACCTTATCGCTCTCTACAACTACCTGAAAGGAGGTTGTAGCGAGGTGGGTGTTGGTCTCTTCTCCCAAGTAACAAGTGATAGGACAAGAGGTAATGGCCTCAAGTTGTGCCAAGGGAGGTTCAGTTTGGATGTTAGGAAAAATGTCTTCACACAAAGGGTTATCAAGCGCTGGAACAGGCTGCCCAGGGACATGGTTGAGTCACCATCCCTGGAGGTATTTAAGATGTGTAGACATGGGACTTAGGGACATGGTTTAGCGGTGTACTTGGCAGTGCTAGGTTAATGGTTGGACTTGATGATCTTAAAGGTCTTTTCCAATCTAAACAATTCTAATGATTCAAGGGCACATTACTTAAGAATTTTATTCCTTTGGTGTCATAGAGGTAGGACTAAAATTGCACGGCAGAGTTTTACCTTGAATGTAGAAAGCCTGGTTTTTTGTTAGTGGAATAATCAAACTTGATGTGTTAAATGGAATTATATGTAGTCTGAGTAACTGAATATCTTAATGCTAAATCAGAGATGCTAATGCCCAAGTCCTCTATTAGAATAATAGTAAACAAGATGCTTGCAATGATGAAGCTCAGGTAAGTGTGCATCAGGTGATACTTATAATTCTATTAATGCTGAACTGATGTAAAGACAAAATTTAGTCAGCAGAGTAAGATAACGAAAGCTTACTGTGGGGTGCACGATCATACATAGTCATTTGTGAAATACATAGGTTGCATTCTTTAGGAAAGAAAGGGTCATATTTGAATGTTTCCTGTGAGCTTCCTTGAAATACAATTTATGTGGCTTGTCACTACAAGAAGAATAGGTGTCATGCTAGATCTAGATATGAAAGAGATAGTAATAGTTAATTGGCAATTAATTAATTTTTTATTGATAAAAATCTAACTCCTTTGACTTCTGATGCATGAGTATACAGTATCCCTATAATAATTACAACTGTTCTTGTGATAATTAGGGAAAAAACCTGATGTGCTGACCTGTAAAAGAAGTAATTTAAAATTTTTCACTAAATACTAACTAGCACAAGTGAGAAACAACCTAAACCTCCCTGTTCATTTTGCCTACGAAGGTTAAAGGGACTTCTTTTGTGTTGAACTATCCCCACTGAAACACAAAGCTTTAAAACTGGTTTAATACTAATTTAGCAGGCTGGAAGGCTTTTGAGCAAAGTCTGCAGGAACAAATAGCTAAAAGTAGATATTTGTGATGGGTAAGACATTTCAGCATGTTCCTTTTCCTTCCTTCACTTTGGCAGTCTTCCTTTGCCACTCCCTGAGGGGAGGAAGAACAAGGAAATGGGGAGGGGAAGGAAGAGGTAGGGTTTTTTTACCTCTCTCTTCTTCCCTGTGCCACTTTTTCTTTGCCTTGTCTTCTTGTCTCAATCTTCATCATTTCCCTTCCTCTTTGGAAAAGGGGAATCTGGTGCAAGTTGATGCTAGGCCTGACAAATTCAGTTATTTTACAAGGAGCAGCTTACCTGTCTTAGAATCATAGAATCGTTTAGGTTGGAAAAGACCTTTAAGATCATCCAGTCCAACCATTAACCTACACTACCAAATCCACACTAAACCAATCAAGGGTAGACTAGACTAAACCATGTCCCAAAGTGCCACATCTACCTGTTTTTTGAACACTTCCAGGGATGGTGACTCCACCACCTCTCTGGGCAGCCTGTTCCAATGCTTGACTACCCTTTCCATGAAGAAATTTTTCCTAATATCCAACCTAAACCTCCCCTGGCGCAGCTTGAGCCCATTTCCTCTTGTCCTATCGCTAGCTACATGGGAGCTAGCTACATTAGGGAAGGAGGGGTGTCAGATTGCTCTCTTACTCCATCAGGGGACTGCATTTTGAGTGACAACGAGGAAGTGAGAGGCATCCCCGAAGACCTTAAGCAAGATGTACTGCCTCAGCTACCTGAAGCCCGCAGCCCAGACTGGGGGGCTGCCAGTCTGCAAAGGCAGCAGAGAGCAGCCTATAAGAAACCCCATCACCAAAAAACAGGCTCCAGGAAACTTGCCCTCATCGCTGATGGCCAGAAACCGCACACAGAAGAGAAACCCTACAAGTGTACAGAATGCGGGAAGGGCTTTAAGGGGACCTCCAGGCTCCTGAACCACCTGCAAACCCATGAGAGAGAAAAAATGTTTGAGTGTGTAGAATGTGGGAAGAACTTTAGCAGGAAGGCCAACCTGGTGGTGCACCAGAGAATCCATACGGGGGAGAGGCCGTACAAGTGCAAGGAATGTGAGAAAACCTTTAGCCGTACCTCAAACCTTATTGCTCACCGCAAAACCCATGCGAAAAAGAAAGCCTTTTCCTGCACCACGTGCAGGAAGAGCTTCAGTGGAAGCACAGCTCTCTTCCAGCACCAGGGAGTCCACATGGACGAGAAGCCCTATAGGTGTACCGAGTGTGGAAATAGCTTCCGTCTGTGCTCGAACTTCATCAAACATCAACAGATTCATTTGAGAGAGAGACCCAGTGAACACACAGCAGGTAACTGAATTAAGATCTGTTGAGTTTTATTTCAAGCTGTACAGACTCACAGGGGATGTATCAGATGCTGTGGTGTCCGTTTGTTCCTAAACACTTCCCCCTCCTTGCTGTGGATATGAGTGGGGTCTGTTTGTTTGTTTGTTTTTTCTCTTCCTAAATAATATATTTATCTCTGTCATTCGATGAAATGCATTGAAAATGCCAGAGTTGGAATTTAGGCTTTGTCATGAAGGCTGCCTGGGACCTTAGACTCTGGAAAGCTCTCAGATCCCACTAATTCCTGCTTCATAGTGTTGCCTGATGTCTAGCCCTGGATCTTCAGAAGTGCTCAGCCAACAAAATACTAAGCTTAGGGAAGGGGAAGGGATCTAGACTGTGAATCAGGGCCTTGGCAACCTCTAGCAGCTAAATTTGGTTGTATGTGGCTATTAAATGAACAGCTTTTTGTTGTCTGCAGTGGGAAGTTTCTGCTCATCATCCCTCTGTAATACTCTTGGCATAGCATAAGCTGTCAGGCAAGGTAATTGTTTAAAGTAAGGAGTTTTCTGGATTTTGCAGTATTCCATGTTCTTGTAATGACCAGAAACTCTGGGATAAAAACTGACATTGTGGTGGTTGTACCTTTACATGGGCAGTCCCTTTACACTTGGTGAAAAATGTTTAAACTTTTAATCTTGAGTCTTGCCTAGCTACCTGTAGAATTGTTCTGGGTGTTGGGGCCTTAACCACCAGATCATGCAACAGCAGGGCGATTAAGACATGAGGCCATATGAGAAAAAGGTGTTTTGTGTGTGACATTTTTCTGGGTTTTGTTGTTTTATTTTGGTTTTCCTTCTGAAAAAAAAATCTGAGCCTTTCATCTTAACAATGGAAATAATAATGAAGTTATAATGAATAATAGTGAAGTTATAATGAATGGCAAAACTGAATTCCTAAGGTAGGGTTTGAGACCTCTCAGTCCATAGATGCAGAGGTGGCCTCGTAACTCCGCTAATGAGCCCTAAACACGGGCCTTTACACTCCTAATGCTTTTTTCTTTTTTTTTTCCTTTGAGTGCTTTTAATAGTTTTTCAAATGTAAGAATTCATAATTCACAAGAAAAAAAAAAAAAAGATACAGTCTCATTTTTACCCTGGCAGTTGGTAATTAATATCAGATCAACCTAATACTATACCTGCTTCAAAAGGAAGCGTGCAAACTGATTATGGAGTAACTATTAGCTACTGCATCATTGTAATTGAAGCTCCATAATAAAATTGCTTTTATGATCAAACATATGCCACATTGGCCTTGCATCTGATAAGATTTGAAATAAGAAGTTTACATATTTATAACTTAAGTACATTTTTTACTAAATCCCAGCTGTCCTATCCCTTAACAGCTCCCTTGCTCTAGCTTTGCTTCATCCCCAACCCCCTCCCCTGCCTTCCCTCCCTCCCCCCCCCCCCAAAAAAGGTATGAGGGAAGCAAGAGGAAGGTATCTTGATTGTGATAAAACCCAAGCCTGTAATGTTTTGGGGGCTATATCTGCCTAGTCTTTGTTCTGGTTTGGCTTAGTTTGGCCCAACATGCGACTTGAATGGTTTTAAGTTTAAAATGTGGGTGAGAGGAGGGGCTGTTACCGAGCTGTCTTTTCCTTGTGTGAAAGCACATTTAAAATGCTCACCTAGCAATTGGTGATAAAGTGGGCTCTTGACTTACGCTATTTTTCTTTTAGATGCAAACCATTCCGAATTTGCATCTCTGCATCATAAAGAAGAGCAAAGGTGTGGTGCAGAGAAACGTGAGGCAGATCACTTGAATCTTGTTCTTGAGGAGTGTAAGTATAAAAAGGCTTCTAAATTGCCATGGGAAGTATTTTTACATAGCAAGCATTAACGTTCTCTTCTCTTTGTACAGTAAAGAAAATGAGGGAAAATATGGATATGCTTCTTCTGAATCAGCAAAGTCAGCTGCAGGTCCTGCAAGAAATTCAGAAACAACTGAATATACTCCTCCCAGGCAATGATCTCATTAATTCAAACGTCTATAGATTAGGACTTCTACTAGGACAGCAGGCAGCTGCAGCAGCATCTCTTTCTTTTCCCCTTCTTAATCCCAGCAGTCTCCTCCCTGAAAATGCCAGTTTACCCCAGTCATCTGCTCCTGGAATTCTGCCTGCCACTCAGCTCCCAGTCTCTCAATATCCTGCAGCTTCTACTTGATCAGCTTTGTGCTGTGAATGTATCCAATGTAAACAAACACAACTACTGTTTTGTACTGTTTTCTCACTGAAACGTGTGATCTCTGTGTTGTAATGTTGAAATTGTAGTACCTGTGAAAAAGCTGACTGTACACTCAGACTTGGAAAGATACGTGCCTCAGATGCATCAGCAAAGAGCAGTTGACCAAATCCACTGCCCATTCATTCGTTGCAGCAAGCAGACATTTTGGCCAGTAATGTATTTTGTCAAGGCAGCTTAAGAGATCTTTATCACCAGGGTGTAAAGTGCAACATCCATATATAAGATAATGCATAAAACTTAAGCATATTTTTCTACCTGATATGTCTTTAATATGTATTTGGGCAACTAGACCTCTCCTAACGAGCTGAAGCTAATGATAAATCATCAGGGATGCTTTAAGCAACTCCTGTTAAGTCTGATTTACCTAGAGGTAAGCAACATGCTTATGTAAAGGTGTTCAATTCAACTGCACCTCTATTCCCACAATCCATTTGCAAAAGCTTCCTTCTTTCAGGAAGGCTTTAAATTAGGTGACCTTAGGTGATTCTTAGGCCATCATCACTACTAAAACTACAAAAAATAATTTCTGCTTTTTGTTTAAAACAAATATCACCACCACCCCCCCAAAAAAACCCCACAACAAAATACCACCATTCAGGTCTACCTTGCTTACTATGAGTTTATGAGGAAAAGCCAAATAGGTTTATAGGACGCTTGTCCTTTTCTTCAAAGGTGAACTCACTTGAGTCTGTTTTTAGATATTCTGTCATATCCTATTTGGATTATTAGATGTTGTTGACTGTTACATATTAGTTCATTGGGGGTAGGACTGGGGTAAATGATTACTGTTTGGGGAGGAACACTGAGAAGCTCAGGTGCACCATCTTGTGAAGTTTGTTGGGGGAGAAATGTTTTGGGGTTTTTTTTCTGTTCTGCAGGACTCTGACATGGGGCCTTTTAAGTCTAGTAAGTGCCGAGTTTTAAGAAGTGTTAGTCCTTTCTACCTCCTTTTTTCTATCAGTGACACAGGCTAGTAGCACTGTCAGAGCCTTTGAGCTTCAAAAGTGCAAAAAAGCTAACTATGATCTACCTTTGAACAGCTGCTGGGATAAAGAAACTCTGGGATTTGCACCTATGCCAGTCTTTCTCTTGAACTGACGTTGTGTTTGTGGTTTGTTGGTTTTCTGGGTTTTTTTTGTGATGTCTTGTTAAAAGGATGCACTGTTGGTAATTAATAAAATATGATTTAGATTTTAAGAATGGGAAACACTACTTCTCTTAACAAGTCATCTTGCTGGTGACAGTGCAATGATGTCAGATTCTGGCCCAAAGACAAAGCTCTGTGGGATCAGTTATGACTCTGTGTGTGTGTGAATACAGACTGTGAAAATCACACACTGTTTTTTATTATGTAGGATTTTGTATTAGTCTTAACTCAGTAGGATATTCATTTAAGCCAAATTGAGAGGCCTTAAAGGGCATTCCTTCAATATGAACTTGTACTGAAATGTTTGGGGTTTATTTTCCCTCACTTGAGTGTATCAGTCATGTGGCTCTAGACTTAAAAGCTCCAATAAGAGTTGCTAACGTTCTATGGAAGTTCTGGGGTACTGTTTATCATTTCCTGGATGTTTAATTTAATTTTGCTTAGAAGCAGAATCATCTCTTCAAAGCAAGGGTTAAAGTTTGTATTTTAGTGGTTTTTAAGATGTTCAGTATTAAAACGTTGCATTTTTGTTAGAAATGAATCTTTGCTGAGCTTCTGTCCTTTATAAAAGAGCACCGGTGCTTAGACTCTGATACCTGAACTGGAGTTCAGTTAGTCTTATGTATGTGCCTTCCCTGGCTCCTTGTGTTTTTCTCCTTCTGTCTTTCTTCTTTCCCTGTATCTAGGCATCTCCTTACATTTCTGTCTTTGGGGACTCTCAAAAAAGAAAACATAGCTAGGTCTGCCACTTCTGCAACCTAATCCAGGTAGGAAGAATCTGTTATCTGAGGGCTGAGGTAGGATTTTTGCCTGTAGGGAGGGAGTTTGTATATGGTGTTTCTGTTTGTAGCTGGCAGGCTCAGGAGTGGTTTGTAGCAAACCTAAGGTGGGCTACATCCTTTTGTTCTCTAATGTGTTTGTTGGGTCCCATCTGAACTTGAGGATAAAGTGCTGAAATACCTCTGAACTGCAAGTGTACTGGGGACTGGAGGAAGTGTTGACAGAGAGGAGCACAAGTAACCATCATACTTCCTATTTTTGGGTTACCTTTCTCTCCTTCTACATAAGTGAGAGTGGATGCCAGAAGTCTTTCTCCTATCTTCCTGAGCACTTGAGTGGTTCTGAAAAGCACCTCTGATGCTAAAAATACTCCTGTTCCTAGGTGGGGTGGGGCCTGGGGGCTTCTTGCCCATGTTGGAAGGTATCTAGAATGCTTCTTGCTTCCTTTTCTTCCTTGCAGTGCTCTGGCAATGATGTAAAAGGGTGTGTGGGGCAATATCTGATAGCTTGCTGTCCTGGTTTCGGCTGGGATAGAGTTAATTTTCTTTCTAGTAGCAGGCATAGTGCTGTGTTTTGGATTTAGTAGGAGAAGAATGTTGATAACATGCTGATGTTTTAGTTGTTGCTGAGTACTGCTTATGCTAGTCAAGGACTTCTCAGCTTCCCATGCTCTGCCAGGCGCACAAGAAACTGGGAGGGGGCACAGCCAGAATAGTTGATCCAAACTGCCCAAAGGGCTATTCCATACCATATGATATCATGCTCAGTATAGAAACTGGGGGGGGGCTGGCTGCGGGGCAGCAATTGCTGCTCGGGAACTGTCTGGGTATCGGTTGGCAGGTGGTGAGCAATTGCATTGTGCATCATTTGCTTTGTATATTGTTATTATTGTTATTATACTGTTACTATTATCATTACTATTTTATTGTATTTCAATTATTAAACTGTTCTTATCTCAACCCAGGAGTGTTTCTCACTCTTACTCCTCCAGTTCTCTCCCCCATCCCATCGGGGCAGGGGGAGTGAGCGAGCGGCTGCGTGGTGCTTAGTTGCTGGCTGGGGCTAAACCATGACACTTGCCAAGGATACTGGAGAGTTCTGCAGTGTCCAGTAATACGTAAGAGGATACCACAGATGCTCTCCTGGTGAACTTTGAGTATGCGGTCTGTGCAGGTCTATTTGATGTTGACTGGACAGTGTGTAGACAAGTGAAAGGTAATCTGAAGGAGATGTGAGCTTCTCTGACAGCTATCAAGTCCTAGGATTGGAGGTTTAGTATCTTAAATCATGTCCACCTGCTTCACTAAGGCACCTTAAAAAAAAATCAAATATCTGTGTGCGAGAAAGGGCTAGAATTCATTCCATGCTCAAAATGTTGGGAGTTCTGCAAGCAGGAAAATAGAGTCCTTCTTACAGTCTGTTTTCCGAAGGAAAAGTCTATTAAAACATCCTGGGTTTAGTTATGTGAAGGAAGTGGGGAGTCTAAGATCATGTTTATATATTTCCATCCCATTTTAAGTTATAGTAGCTCAGGAGCTTGACACCAGTGATAAATGTATTTGTAAATACAAGTACTCTTACTGCTTTAGTGCTGCTCTTCTGACAAACTGTAAATAGCTTGCTCAAGGCCTATTAGAAGTGGGGATTTGCTATTTTTCTCCACTGCAATTGTATGTGATTAACTTGTGTGAGACTGCTCCAATCTTACTGCTCCAGTTCTGCAATGATTTTTTTTGTTTTTCCTTAAGCTTTTGGGGTTTTTTTGTAAAAAAACAAAACAAAAAAACCCAAACAAAAAAACCCCACAACAACAACAAAAAACGTGATAGTTGCATGACATCAAGCAACAATCAAATCAAAATTCAGTGTCTAGAAATGGGCAGTGCTGTTTCCAGTAAAGTATCAGAGCAGAGCTGCCATGCATGTGAAGTCCTTAGAGAATCAGTAGGCCCTGGGAAGAGGGGTGTTGTGCTGGAGTTTAAAGATGCTCTTCTCTTTTGTCCAGAACTCCTTCTTGAAGTCCACTGCCATATCACTGCACTGACACTAGTGCCTGCAAGAAGGAGCATGATCACCGATCAGGCCTGTGCTGAGTGAGTAATCCCACTGTAGAGTCACAGGGATATGAATACTGTTGTCAGTGCAGTAGAGAGCAGTACCTAGCTGACCTAAATGTGTCTCTGGCCCTGTTTGGAGCAGGAAAGTATAAAATAGGTAGAGGAGGTTAGAATGACAGACTGTGGGTAGGGCTGTAACAGATGCAGAGAGATAAGGACAAGAAAAGCACCAAGTATTGATACTTTTAAAAAAATCCAACTAATTATGGGAAAAAATGTCTTTCTGTTTGTCTGGTCATCTGGCAGCTTTCTTCACTGTGAGACTGCTCAAGAACAATCCTCTCTGATGCTTGTTCTGGACTATTTTGGGACTATTGTTAGCCTTTTTATTAAGTCCCATTTGTAGAGTGCCAGTAACATTAATCCTTCAATCCCATTATCGGTTTCCCTACCAGCAAATGGACTTGCCACACCTCCTGCAAACTTAGCATGTTGTCTTCCTCTAGGTAGTTGGAAATTGCAGTCTTGGGTAAGTGAAGGTGATAGCAAGATCCTCAAACATGCTAGATTCTCTGTGGATGCAGAGTTACCTAACAAGGGAAAAAAAAAATAGTCAGTTTAGCCCAATAGTAACACTTTTCTGTGATAAGTTGTGTAGAAAATTCTTAATAATTTATTGACAGCACTCTCACTGATTTCATTCCTATAATCTGTTACTAAGATCAGTGGATAACTTTTCGCCAGCATTACACAATCCCTCGGTGACTTATCTGGAAATGAGAAATAATGTTAACACTAACCTCACACCATTGCTTGTCTACGTTTTACTTGTATTATTAAGACTGGATATTTTTCACCATATTTAGTGTCGTGGTTTAACCCCAGTCAGCAACTAAGCATCACAAAGCCGCTCACTCATCCTCCCCCCTGTCAGAGCCCACTGGTACCCTTTGGGTCCTTGAAATACCCTCTCCTGAGGTAGTCTATACCAAGGATGCACGGAGCCTCTGGGCCAGTCACAATGGGGTGCTTTTGCCACTCATTCCTGGTTAGGCTCACTTCAGCCTCCAATACAGTTAGCTGTTGGGATCCCCCTGTCACTCCAGAAATACAGATGGGTTCTGCCCCTTCATAGCTTGATGGCATTAGGGTACACTGTGCACCGGTGTCCACTACAGCCTTATACTCCTGTGGGTCTGATGTACCAGGCCATTGAATCCACACAGTCCAGTAAATCTGGCTGTCCCTTTCCTCCACCTGGCTGGAGGAGGCTCTCTCATCCTGGTCATAGTATTCATTACTCACTTGTTGTAAATACAAGTCAGGAGTCCCTTCATTCGGATCAGAAGTAAGATCAGCCCTTCTGCTCTGTCTGGGGAACTGCCCACTGGAAGCTGGAGCAGTAATTTTCCTGGAAGAACCCCCCTGTATGATTGGTTTTCTTTGCAACTCACATACCCGTGCCTCTAGGGTTGAGGTAGATTTTTCCATCCCACTTCCTCATGTCCTCTCTGTGGTCACACAGGTAAAACCACAGGGTGCCCTATGGTCTGTACTGTCTATATCCTCTTTCTTGAGCAGAGGAATGCCTAGTCCTAGCTGAGATACTGGTCCGTACAGGTGGGGAGTAGGTTCTATCCTCTTCAAGTTGCTGGACCTTCCAGGACAGTTTCTCTGCAGCTGAGATGAGGGAGGAAGAGACACTTCCTTCATATTGCTGGAGTTGGCCACTCAATTCATCCACTGTTTGTTCCTCTCCATCTTTCCAGGTCATCACTGCCAATGAGTTGGCATACTACGATGGTATGCTCTGTACAAACTTCCGCCACATGGGTTGTGTGCACCTGACATCATGTGGATCTTTGGATAACTGCTTGTTGTTCAGGTCACCATAAATCACCTCCTGCATGGCTAATTCTCTCGGGTACTGGATACCTCTCTCCATGGTGGTCCACTTGCCTGAATGATATATAACATCTTCCTTGAAGGGATACCTTTCCTTCACACCTGACAGGAGTTGTCTCCAGAGGCTGAGGACATGTGACCCTTTCCAATTGCTTTGTCAATGCCCCCTTCCCTGGAAAGGGTTCCCAGCTGCTTGGCTTCCCTACCCTCTAATTCCAGGCTACTGACCCCATTATCCCAGCACTGGAGCAGCCAGGTGATAATGTATTCTCCTGGATGACAGCAGCATATCTCGCAGCTCCCTCAGGGATAGGGATCAAGTGGTTACTGTCTTGTTTATGAGTTCCTCCTCTTCCTCTGAGGAAGAGGAGGAATGCTCTTGCCGAGTTCTTCCTTGGGGGGAAGCGGGGAATTCTTCCTCTTCCTCCTCCTGTTCTCATGCTGGCCCTGATTTAGAGTAGTCTGCCTCCTTGCTGGTGGGGCAGTATGCTTCTTCCCCCTGTTCCCTCTTAGGAGAAGTGTCTTCATCCCTTACTAAATGAGCTGACTTTTGCTTCCAAGATTTCTTCTTGTGTATGGGGGTGACTGATACCAACACGGGTTGGTTCTCTGGTTCAGCCACAGTACCTGTTGATGGGGTTGGAGTAACCGCAATATTCTTAAACAGTTGTTTAACCCTAAGCAAGATCTGACACACATTCAGGAGACATAGCAGTAAGCACATGCTGGTTTTAATATCCTGAGGATATTCAAAATTCTCAAGAGCTATTATAATTAGGCTGGAGAAGAAGGGGAAGATGGAGGAAGGTGTCTCCCCCATAGGGTGGCTCTCCAAGGAGAAAAAGTAAAAAGTGTAATTATTAGTAATTTCTGATAGATGGCTCCTGAAGTACAGAGGTGACAGCAATGCTGAATGCAAATAGAAGATTAATCTCATGACCAATAATTTCATCATACCATAAGCCAGTGTTACGTGGTACAGCAAAGTGATAACCTTAATCCATCTCCCAGAGGTAATAAACAGCACAAAAATACTGATAAACAGTATATACGGTAAGGTGGCACGTAACACAACCCTTAGAACAAGTGCAACAACTCTGAGAGCAAGTAAATCAACATCGTGACCAGCGATTACTAAACTAATATAACAAATGCTTATAACAAAGTTGTTGTAACATGCTCTGGTCAGATCTGTCGTTATCTCAACCCTTCGTGCCCCATGTTGGGTGCCAAAAAGGACTGTCGTGGTTTAACCACTGCTGCTCATTCACCCTCTCCCTGCCCCAGTGGGACGGGGGAGAGAATTGGGGGGGAAAAAAAAAGTAAAACCAGTGGGTTGGGATAAAGGCAGTTTAATAGGACAGCAGAGGAAGAGAAAGTAATGATAATGATAAAAAAATATACAAAGCAAGTGATGCACAATGCAATTGCTCACCACGCACTGACTGATGCCCAGCCAGTTCCTGAGCAGCAATCGCTGCCCCCCAGCCAACCCCCCCCCAGTTTATATACTGAGCATGATGTCATATGGTATGGAATAGCCCTTTGGTCAGTTTGGGTCAGCTGTCTTGTCTGTGCCCCCTCCCAGCTTCTTGTGCACCTGGCAGAGCATGGGAAGCTGAAAAGTCCTTGACTAGCATAAGCAGTACTTAGCAACAACTAAAACACCAGCGTGTTACCAACATTCTTCTCCTACTAAATCCAAAACACAGCACTATGCCTGCTACTAGGAAGAAAATTAACTCTATCCCAGCTGGAACCAGGACACTTAATATCATGCTCACTAATAGTTTTCTGATGAAAGCAATGATTTTAATAGGTGACTTTTAGATTTTTTGTATCATCTGAAGAAGACAGCTTTGTTAGCCCCTGTGAACTATACTCCAAGAAAGATATACTGAAGTAAGTACCAGATAATCTTGAGGGCCTTCTTCAGTCTTATTTTCTCTAAGATTCCTCAAGAACTGCCACACCTTTGTCTTCATCAATGTCTGTCTTTACAGATTCTTAGAGGGGTTTTGCTGCTGTCCTTAAGGTTTTTATCTTGTGTTACCAGGCTTGATTTCGCCTTTATGAATGGGATGGAGGATATGCTTAAAAACTTCATTGAATTTGGCAGGATCTTATCAGCATTAAACTATTGTAGGAGGAAGGTGATGCCTGTCATGTTATTATGTAACTTATTATTCGTTATACATATTCTAGTTTGGTGTTACAGTACTTTATTGCTGTTCCCACTACAGCAAAACTAGCAACTGGTTTTCCCCCTTTTTCTAAAGTCTGCAATTACTTAATAAAAATAGCAGTTCTTGTTTTGAAGAGAAAGCCATTCTTTACGGATTTGTGAAAAATCATGACAAATGAAGCAAATCTGGGAAAACATGCATATTCTCTGTATGCACAACAAGGCAAGGCAAGGAAGTGAGGGAAGAAACAGGAGAAGGCAGCACAGGAAGAGCAGCCTCAAGAAGCCTCAGCTGTATTGGGAGAAACAGAAGAGGAGATGTATACTGCATCCAGATAGCTGAAAGGAAAGTGCGATGACTATAAAATACTTGCCCAGCCAGTAATATATGCATTATATCTGTACTGATGGCTCTGTGAGGTAGCCTCTCTTCTTGACTCCTGCAGGAGAGTTCAAGCTAAAGAGGTAGCACTGTAAGAAAGCCCTGGTGCTTTCAGCCTACATCCACGTCCCTATTCCTGGCAGCCCCTTCCCAGTTCCCTTAGCTGAGCAAACAACCTTAATGCCTGGTCCGTCTCTTGGGGTCCCACCAGCCTTCCCATGATTCACTTGCCCCTCGTGTCCTTCCCCCGTGCCATCGCAGCCTGGGTGGTAGCCCACAGATACCTCTTCCTATGTTGGGGCTGGCTTGGAAACACACTTCGAGGGGCAAAGTTCTTTATTGTGAGAACAGGAACAGCTGGGAACAGAAATCCTCTGTGTGGGTGCAGAGCTCTGTGGTTTAACTCTGTCTCAGCCTGGGTATTAAAAAGCATGCAGAAAAAACACTTTCAGTGGAGGACAACAGTTTTCAGTGTTCGTTGCAACATGAAAATCACATCCTTTTTTCCTCGGGACTGTACAGGAAATCCTGAAAGTCTAACTTGTGAGGGCTCTAGGATGAAGCATGTAGAGCTGAGAGTTACTTTAAAAAAATAAAATCGGGTGTTATAGTAGGCTATTGGCAGGACTTTATGCGTTTAGTTAGTGCTTGGATGCATGTTTTTGTTTTTGCCTGCTGACTTGGTTTCTGCACTTGGAGACTTACTGTTGTCTGAATAGAGGTCTCTGGTAGCTGAAGAATTATTATATCTAAATACCAACACAGTGAAGGCATCTCTTTTGCCTGCTTTTCCCTCCAGGTGTATAGATCTTGTTAAAAATGCTCTGTAGCTCCTCTTTCAATAATAAGGCTTAATTATTGTTATTTAAGTGTCTTTGAATGCAGACTTTAAGAATTCTAATTTCACTACTTTGAGGGCAAATATTGAAGAGCTATTTAAAAACCTTCCCAAAAGACTTTTTTTTTTTGTTGTTGAAGTTTACGTATTCATGGAAATCAAAACTGTTACAAACAGTTTAATTTAAATGAATTCCTGTGGGATAAGAGCTTTCAAAATCTGACTGATTTTTTTTCTAGCATGTACCCCTGATGGCTCAGCAATTGTCCTGGGATTTTGAGGCCCTCTAGTTCAGAGATGCATATTCAGATGTTCTTGTGTTTTATGTCAGCCTCTTCCGGTCTCTCTGAATTTATTTTTAGATCCTCCTTCCCTGGTTATATCATCTTTCTTCCCACATCACTCAGATTCCCTTCTTGGCTTCCCAAGGCAACTTTGGGGTCCTTATCTTCACTAACAAGGTAATAAGGAATTTTAATTCTTATTTACTCCTGAAGCCTATGGTTGCAGCAGCTGGAGGGGAAGGAAGGTGAACATGTACTTAGATACAGATAGAATTCTTAGTTGGTGCAATTGTCACAGCATAGAGGCAACTGAAGTGGGTTAATGCATTGCCCTGTCCCTCTCTGAGGAGGCAACTGGGTGCCAAATCCCCATCTGGAAGGCAGTGAAGGCTAGATGCATCCTTGATTGAGGACCTGGGCTCCTTTCTAATCTAGCTCCCTCTGTGCTTTGGGAGGCTTTGCACCATTTTCTGTCAGCACAGCGGAAGTGGTATAGCTTGCTGGAGGAGAAAAGTCTGTACTGAGGCTATGCTTGAGCTGTCAGATGGCCTACATTGCTATTCAGTTGCTGAACAAGCCCCTTACATCTCTGTTGCTCATCCTGAGAACTCGTTTTGCAAGGATTTGTTGACAGGCCTTTTTGTATGAGGCAGCTGAAGTCGGTGACAGAAGACTTTTAGTTTTTGCAGGTAGCATTCACACAGGATCCCAAACGGTGTGAAATACGCTCCATTTTGCAACTTCAGCTCTGTCCTTCGGCAGGGTTGCATGTGCATAGCTGTGGCATGCTCCTAACAAAGCAACTTGTGGTGGTCGAGCTCCTGCTCGTCGAGCAGGTGGCTACAGGTTTTGCTTTTGCCCTGTTTCTGGAAGTACTCGGTCCCCATATTTGTTCGTTACTCCGGTTTACCATTAGTTTAGCTGATCCCTCTCTTTCAGTTCTCATCAGTTCCAAACCCACCTCCTGTGTCATTTGCTTGTTGCTGTGTTTGCCTTGTAGTATTTAGTCTGTAAGGCTCTCAGAACATGTTTAAACAACAGCTCCAAATAAATAATTGTTGGCTGTAATAACATCCTCTGATAAGGTTTTGGGGGCTGTTTTCTTCATCTTTTGTTCACATGAAATTACTCCTATTGTTATTTCTCCTTTTTATATACTGTTATGAATCCACACATGATGAAATTTTAAAAAGTAATAAGAACTGCAAGATAAAAGTTAATTCATTTACAGTAGCCTCTGGGAATCAGGCACAACTAAAAGAAACAGGAACAAATAAAACAATAATCCAGTAGCAAGTATTGTCCCTTGTAGTATCGCCCTGAAAGCAAATGGATCTTTTCCCAAAAAGCAATTAATATTTTAGCAACTGAAATTAGCATAGAAGCAGAGCTGAAGGAACTACACGTTTCAGTTAGGGAAGTCTGGGTAGTCTTTGGGAATCTAGAGCGTTAAATAGGCAGAGTAAATATCATCCCTGATAATAATCTTTCATCTGCTTCACATTCCTCTTGCTTGTGCATGGTAGGGGGTGTTTTGGTTTTGGGTTTTTTTCGTTTGGGGTGTTTTGGTTTTTTTTTTTTAGGAATAGGTGAACCTTCAGAGTTTTAAGTAGGTCAAATAAAAGTCTAATTATCTGTTACAGTCAGTCAGGTTTCATTTCCTGCACTTCTTTCATCTCTGCAGCCCAGCTGTTTATCCGCATCCATTGACTAAAAAGAAAAAAGAAATCCCCCTTGATTTCAGGCCTTTTCTAACAATAAAAAAAGCAACACAGCACACAAATTCTGGTTTTATTCTTTTTCTGCTTATCTTTAAAGATATTTACCATTTCCACCATGTCACTTCACACAAATATCATCTTTCAAGAGACTTATACTTTGCACCTGTAATTGTGTTTTGTCATTTTTCCTTTCCTGTGCATTAACATTTCTATTTAAATGATCCCAGTATGCATTTCATGGTCAGTGGAGTGCCTGAATACTTAGGGCTCAGTTATTTCAAAAAGTGAAGCTATTTGAAAAGCTCATTGCTTTGTCCATGTTTTAACAAGGGCAAATCCTCAAGAACTTTTCCTTTAATTTTTCCAGTGTTCCCATGTTGTGGAGCAGGAGCCTGCAATGTTTCCCTTTCAGGTCCGTGTCCCTGTCTCTTTGTCTAACACATCTGATCTCTGTTTCCTTCCCCATCTACTCGTTTTCTGTCCCCACTGCCCTTTTTTCTTCTGTCTTGGTCACCCTGTTTCCCTTGCAGGTTCTGAATTTCAGATGTCTTGCCTGACTGCTATCAGTTGTTCAAATTTCAATCACAGTTTATTTCCTTGCTGTCTGAGCTTCACCACATCAGTACTGCCACCGCCATAGGCTTAAACTAAGAGGTAAGACATGGGCCTTTTGGGAAAGACAGCGGTCTAACTAGGCAGAGGTGGTAAGACAGCTGGTCAAGAGCAGGATGGAGGTTAGCAGAGCAGGGAAAACAGCGGGATGCTGTTTAGACTCAGCTGCAGCAGCGGATGGCCTAGAGGACAGGTTATGATATGGTTATGCTCACCAGCAGCATCTTCAGCCTGAAGGACTGGTGGCACGTGCTGGCAGTGTGGTGGGACTTCCTCATCAAGTCCCCCAAATGACACTGATTTGGGAAGGGGAGGGGGAAGCTGACCTGCTCAGGTGCAAGGCTGCAATTCAGAAGGACCTAGTGAGGCTAGAGGAATGGGTTAACAGGAACATCATTAAATGAAAAAAAATGCAAATGCAAAGTTTTGCACCTGGGGTGGACTAACTCCACGCAGCAGCAGGGGCCTGACTGGCTGCGTAGCAGCTCTGATGATAAGGACTTTGCCAGCCCTGGCAGCAATGAAGGATAACAGCTTTCTGGGCCCTTTCAACAGAAATGTAGCCGCTAGATCCAGGGAAGTCATTATTCCATTTTTACTTGGCACTTGTTAGACTGCATCTGGCATGCTGCATCCAGTTTGGGGGCCCCTAGTACAAGTAATATATTAATAAACTTATGTGAGTACAAGGGAGATCTAAAAAGGTGCTCAGCAAGTGACCTGTGAGGAGAGGTGGAGGGAACTGGGCTTGTTGAACTGGGGGAAGGGGTGGCTTTGGGGAAGGCATAGGAGAGACTCAATAGCAGCCTTCCACTACCTACAGGGAATTGAGAAGATGAAGTGAGAGACAATGGTCATAAATTGATACAGAGGACATTCCTACTGTATGCAATGAAAACAGTAGCTCACTGGGATGATAACAAAGCACAGGAACAGGTTGCCCAGAGAGGTGGTCAAGTCTCCATCCTTTGTGGTTTTCAGGACCTCACTTGACAAAGCTCTGAGCAACCTTGTCTGAATTCAGTGTGGACCCTGCTTTGAGTAGGAGTTTGGGCTAGAAACCTCCTGAGGTCCCTTCCAACCTGAATGATTTTGTGAGTCTGCGAAACAGAATGGGAACTCCTCACCTGATAGCTATGGTATATCCATTATCATAGTATCTTGAGAACCTCTGTAGAGGTCCATAGACTTGGAGAAGACATTGTCCAAACTCTAGGAGAGGAGCTGTTGCAGTGATCTATTAAGGTAGCACTGGCACAGCCATTACGGGTGCTGGAATCCTTATCCCAGAAGGCCATTGCCCAGGCCTGGGCAGGGATGTAATAATTCTGTGGGGCTATTGCTGGAAATGCTGTGGGCTACAGAAAATTCCTGACTGATCCAGCCACCCCAAGGAGGAGCATGCCCCTTTTCCTCCCCTGTTAGGGGATGTTGCAGTGCTAGCCCTAGAGGCTGAACATGTTTAGGGAACATTAAGTGTCTGGGCAATTCAATAGCACAGATCCTGGGGACACACCTACTCTTAGAGGTAAGAAACTCCTAAGGTGTTCTGAAATGCAATTCAGAAAGACCTCTGGGACAGTGCTTTCTAGCTGGGTCCTGGTGGCTCACTGCATTCGTGAATAAAGGATTGTGGAGGGAGTCACAGTCCTTCTTTCCCAGTTCTACAAACCCACCTTTGCTGTGACAGCCTTTTTCTGCTCTGTGGGATCATGCCTGATCATTGCAGACTTTCTGTTTACGTACAAAACAGTGGCTTGATACAGCTATATGATAGGTGTATCCTGCAGCTGAGTGAATGCTGCTAAGTCCCTTCTGCTTTTAGTAGTAGCCACTCCTTCATGCTGCTCTAAACTAAGGTTATTGTTTTGTCCAACTTCTGGTTTTCAGGGCATTTATTTGTCAGGATTAAGTTTGATTTGTGGAGGATGTGACTTGTTTTATGGCAGTTTTATGTGCTGCTCATTGTTCCAGCTTTTCAAGGTCCCATTCTGCAGTGGCTAATTCCCTGTGTGCTTTAGAGGATCTAGGTATCCCGTTCAGCGTTGCAGATACTACTTTGCAATAAAACTGGGTTATTTATCCTGGGCTTTGTAGTCTGTGATAAAGATCTTAATGAGCTTGTTGCATTGGACACTATTGATTGTCAGTAGACCTTTATGCACCATCCTAATACAGACTCCTAGAGCAGCTCAAATAAATCACATTCTAGAAAGGTCTGTTCTTCCTTGCAGGGAAAAAGGGAAGCCTAGATTAACTATCTCCAACATGTCTGAAGTTGGTGAAATGATTAATATTCCCAGTATCTAAATGAATCTAGCCCATAGGTATTGCAGTAATAAGTGTCATAGAAAAATGAATAAAGAAATGAATTATTTTGTTGGCTTAGCAGAATTTGAACTGTGTGGCATGATAGCTTGTAAGACCACACATAGGTAATAGAGGCGCAAAAAAGATCTTGAAGAGTTTTCTTACTCATCCATCAAGTTCACTGAAGAAACCAGTGGTTCTTCATGCAAAAATAGCATGCAAGTAATTTAAGAGTCTGTCATAATACATCAGTTGGATAGAAAGCTTTGATAAGGCATTTTATAATTATAAATTCTTGAGTTTGGAAAATTAACAATGTTCATTTATATAAAATCCTTTCAAAACTATCTCTGAAATTAGCCTAATAAGTCCATATTAGATATCTGTGCAAGTATTTTTAAGTTGAAAGACATCATTTTCACTAACTTAAGTAGTAGCCCTGTGTTCCAATTTAACAAGACTATTCTGAGTTTTAACTAACCCTGCCCTCCACAGTGCTTGCAGCCTTCCCACTTTGTGGTCAGCTGCAGTTTTAAAGAACACACTCTGCATCCCATCATTCAAATCATTAATGAATCTGTCAAATCCTTAACTTCCCAGGTTAACATTGAATTGCAAATAAGTAGTATGATTTTCTGACAGGTTTTGCATTAATTTTATAGTATTCTCACCTCAGCTTATTTGTGAGAATGATCATGTGAGATAGTATGAGAAATCTTTTAAAGCATAGACTGTAGGCCGTCTTCAACTCCTCTGTTTTTAACAATGCCTCTCACTCTATTATAAGAGAAAATTTGATATGACATAATTTGGCTTTGGAAATCTATACTGTCTATTGTTCTTTTCCTTTTTAACTGCTATGTGACTGCTAAGCCTTGTTTCAGTATTGTTCTTGTATTGAAGTCAAGCTCACTAAAAATAGTTCCCAGGTTCTTCCTTTTCCTTTTGTCTTTCCTTTGGTCTATCTTTTACAATCTTGCTCATCTTTCCTGAGCTCTCCATGACATCTACCAGCCTACCTCAGCTTGCTTAAGCCTATAGGTGTCATTAAAAAACCCTAAGTACTCTGTAACCTCTTCTCTATTTGCTCTAACCTGAGTTCTTACCCTTTTGTTGCTGATACTGTGTTAATTATGTAATTTCTGCAGTTCTTTCTAGCAAAGACACAGATCTTGATTTCTTCTGTTGATGCTTCCCCGATTTCACTGAACAGAGAGCCAGCTCTTGTTATAGTCTCTGTCTTCCAATCAATAATACTATAGAATGCTTTCACACTGTTCTACTTTCTAGTTACATTACCTTTTGTTGCTTGTCCATACTTGCAGTTGCTTTTTTTTTTTTTTTTTAACATTATCTTATGTAATCTGACCTACTTGTCCCCTCCTGTGTGGTTCCTGTTTGCAATTTCAGACCAGTGGGGAAATTTGTGTCTTATCATATTTATTCTCTTCACCTTTTGTCCTTCCTCTAGTTTGAGACAGTGCATACTTGCGCACTTAATGTCATTTAAGAAACTGCTAATCTTCCCACTGCCTGTTCTCCAAGGATTTGCTTGCCTTGCGGTCTTACTGACAGTTCTCCGAGACTGCAAATATCTAATTTCTGGACATACAGTATCCTTACTTTATTGATCTTCCTCTTTCCATTTGTTGAGGTGCATTTCCAAATATCACCCAGAAGCTCTGTAATGGTTATGGTGTAGGCTTAAGAGGGACAAATACTACAATCTTGTGGTGAGGGAATTTTTATGGTACAAGGCTTAAAGACAACATACAACTGTCCATCTAGCAAATACAGCATCTGGTGGCCAACTTCCAGTACTTCACATGAAGATATAAAATCTTTCCATGCTCTAGTGGTTTAGTAATCATTATAGAAAGATGGAAATGAAATAATGTGCCTTGGATTCTTTTCTTTAGGCGTGTTTGCATTTCAAATATTTACTTAAAATATTTCCTGTGTTATTTCTCTGTATGAAAATACTTGTGTGTGCTACACGTGCTCTATTTTCCCATATCCTTATTTGTATATTCATTATCATGCAGCCAAGTATTCAAATGACAACATCTTTAAATATATTCCTCGGGTATTTACACCATGTTATTGTATTTACAGTCACTGTACAGAGAATTTATAATAACATGTATAAAATGTTTTCCTCGTATCTGTTTTATAGTGACCTTTTTAAAAATAATACACAGTCTTTTCAGTGGCAATTTTTTCCTTCTCCAAATATCTTTCTCAGTTTGTTTTCTGCATGATCTGCAAGTACAAATAAAAAAAAAAAGTTAGAAAAGAAGGTAGGTGGCAAAATAATCATTGCTACTAAACATACTTAAATTCTTTTCCCTTGCATCTTAAAGGCACCAAATCAGGTCAACATAATCTCTCATTATTTTTAGATTAAAATAGATTGTTTATAGAATGGCCAATACTAGCATTGCCTGATATGTTCACAAACGTATACAAAGTCTGTCTTATAAATGCGAAATATAGCCAGACTAAAATATACAGAACTGTTGAAACTTTTAAAATACGTACTACTACAGATAGACAGAATGAACACCAACTTGTTAGTAGTTTTGTTGCTTCTGCAGCTGCCAGGCTCTGAACTGTCAACCTTGGTGTGTTCTCGCCTGCTCTTTGCAAAATATACCCTCCTTTTACCATCCCAAACTGGGCAAACCAACTTCTCAGAAAGCTGCTTGCTGTCCAGCTGTTCTTAAATGCTTTCAGAATGCTTTGGAGAAAACCAAAAGTAGTCCAGCTGCCTTTTGGTAAGGAAAAGCTACAGGAAAACAGACCATCGTGATTAATTTCCTTGCCCTTATGTTGTTTTTTCTCAGTGTTCAGATCACTGGCTCCCAAGGATAAAAACTGAGATTGGTTTGAATTCCTGAGGTCTAGAATTTTGGATAAGGAAATCAGATTTTTTTTTTTTTTTAAATGTTTCATGCTTCACCTTCCTACCTCTCTTCATAGCTTTTTTTATTAAACACTTTCAAGTCCTTAAAGATACAAAATGGTGTTTCTCATTCTTTAAAAAGGGCCTTTTTTGATTTTTTACTCACAGTGACACAAAGCCTCTGACCTTTAGAAACAGCAAAACTAATACTCCAGAGCAGAAAAATGTAGTCTTATTTTATTCAAGAATTAAAGCAGTTAAGACTAGGGAGTTCAGTGTGTAATCACTACTATACAAGGCAGCATTATGTTTAAGTTAGCAATTACATAAAATCAAACAAAATGTGAAATATCATCAATACATTTCTATAATTCTGCAAGCTAAGTAACAGGTTAATTTGTCCAGAAATGAATACACACTATTTAAAAATCAGCTAGGCCTTTAAAATGATGACTATTCTGTTGGCATTGTTCACATTTTTGTGACAACAGTGATTTAGATTTTTGTTCACAGAAAACATTTTTGAAAAGCTCCTTCCCATCAGCTATGCACAGCTTTTTAAAAGAAGAAAAAGAAGATTTTTTTTTTTTTTTTTTTTTTTTTTAAAGAAAGCACACTCACCAAATAATTCTTGTCATAGACCAAATAAATCATGCCAAAGATTAGGATTCTGGAAGGCATAAAGGACTGTCACACCAAGGACTTGATTCAGTTCACTTATTTCTCCTTTGCAGTAAGAGGAGGATGGTGAGCAGCCTTTGCTTTGGTGGATATGCATTTTGTATAGCACAGAAACATAATCCATTCACTGCTGAAGTCGGTGGGAATTCTGCCATTAAAGTGAATGGCATCAAGTGTACATGGGCTTCTGATTACTTAGCTGCAATCTGGAGAAAAAAATAGCTTAAAAAAATAAATCTGAGTACCTTTCATTAGAAAGTTTGAAAAATCATTTTATATGTTTGCTTTTTATAGTAATGCCCTTTCTGCTGAGCAAGAGAATGTCTCAGAATATTGCTGGAATTAAAAGAGGCCTCTTGCTTAACTCATTTTGTAGGAATGATATCCTCTATTCCTTATCCCATAGTACTCTGTATCACTGATGCTCATCAATCATTCTCTGTGTCAGCTGCTGCCCTCTTTCTACCTTATCACAGGAAAAGACAACACAGCATTTTCCTATTCCATGGCTTTCCTTAGCACCAATTCAGCCGCGTCATCCATTTGCTGTGTAGCTAGGAGCTAATGTAGGAAATTAGTGTAACTCAATGTGAGAGTTTATGGAAATGGGAAGGTGTTCGTCTGTTGGTTTTGTTTTTTTAATGAACTCTCCAAGCAATTTGCTTTTACCCACTCATATTCATTCCTGCATGGATTTAATTCACTCATACTCTCAGACGCATGAACTCACAAGCACCAAAATACATGTGTCCAGGTGTGGCCTGGCCACAATCACATGTGTGCAGCATGGAGGCAAAGGGATGGCAGATACTAGGTTCTCATCATGTGTCTTGGGTTCTTCTTGAGCAGAAGTGAGGAATGGACTTTCGACATGCCTTTTGTCCCCTGTGGCAGTGCGTGTTGTCTGGGATCTTTTCTCTCATTATTTTGTCTCAGTCTTCATAAGTCATAGGCAAAATTCCTGAATTTCACCGTTCTCCTATTTCCTTATGACATTTGATGGATCCAGTCCTATTGTCTGTTTTCTTGTTACCTTATCTGCAGGTAAATTTGTTCCTCTTCTTTTTGCTGTCATTTGCATGAGAGCACACAGGTGGCACTCTTTTATCAAAACACACTGAACGTAAGAGAAGGAGTTTTAAGGAAGCAAAAAGTGACCTAAATTTAAACAAATACACACAGTTTTTCAAGGAATTTTTTCTAGAAGCAGAATCACGGCTTGTTACCATGCATATTACTTTCTTGTCATGAGATGGTGGCAGTATTAGCATATAGCCTCAGGAGTGATGGAGTGATGTCATCACAGGGACTTAGATCTTCTACCAAAGGGAATTACAGGTCTTAATGTAGTATGAGATGTGCACACTCTTTTCTGTTTACCAACATCATGTTGGTCTTCTCTCTGAACTTGTCTGGTTCCAGCAAGTTCATTCTTGCAGCTGCTTTGTGGTCAATACATGATGGTGACTAGACAAGAATATCGTCATGTCAAAGCAGGTGGATTTCTTTCTCAACACAATTAAATAGCCGGGTGCTGGAGGTAGAAGAATTGGGGTGAGTCCTAAGACATGTGGGACTCCTCCTTAAGGCATATGATCCGTTAAAATCTTACAGCTGATGGACAAGATAAACATCTACTGTTCTTATTTCTCCGGTAACCAAGAAGCTGAGAAAAGCCATAATATCCTGGCATATAGAAAGAGTCATCTTAGCGGGGGACTTGTTAGATTAATGATCACAATATTCTGGTTGATTTTCTGGACAACTAAACTGTGCAGTCTAGGTTCAGCATCCTGAACAGTGGCCTTCTGAGACAACTTTCTCAGTGTGGGGCCATGTTCACAATCTGGTCCATTTTCCTTCCAAGCCTTTTTCCTGCCCTGACGTGTTTGCCGGTTATAAACTAGACAGATACCTTTCCACTTCCGTAGGCAAGTTGGGTGTCATTCAGATAACAGGAACAGAGTGTGGAAGTGTCCCCACTCCCTTCCATCACCTCCGTTCTTCACGGTAAGCATTTCTGGAAGAAGATAAGATGCAGGTGTCCTCTCTCTCTTCTACACAGCAATGGTACAAGCCCAGCTGTGGAAAGTAGCTGCTTATTCAGGACAGCTATCTAAGAGACTTGGGCTGACCAACATTTACTGTCCAGTGGAGGAAGCCAGTTACCAAGATCATCTTCAAGACAAAACCTGCTGAGAACTCCACACAGAAAACCTAGACCCTTTGCTGAACCCTTGGCAGCAGAAAATGACAGCAGTAGCCTAACCGTCATGTACGTCAGGACAACCAGAAGAGATTGCTGTGGAGAGTTTACTCTCCACACAAGTTGCTGTGGTCACAAATCGAGCTTAAGTAGGTTCTGTGGCATAGATGCTTGAAGAGGAGACCTGGAAATTCATGTATTTTGCAGTTCCTCTGCTCCCATTCAAGTCTGATGTCTTGGCAGGTCACTGTAGGGCTTGAAGTGGGTGATTTTCAGACATGATGAAATTTAGACATGCAACTGCCAATCTGACATCCCTGCTCAGCAAGTGCCCCATCTGGAAAATGCTTAAACTCTGTAGGAAACCCATTAAGCAGTTACTGAAAAGAACAAATAAGTAATAGGACAGTCCTGTCACTCTGAGGTATCTGAAGCACTGAACCACCATGCTTTGAACAATACCTCCATTCTTCCCACTTCCCTTCCTTGCTTTTCCTGTGAATCCCTGCTGGTGGCATAATGACACAGCCTTTCTTTAGCTCCATGAGCCATCCCTCATTGAGATCAGTTGACAGGAGGTCGTGTAAAGCGAGTTCATTCTTGAAATGGCATTACAGCATCTTTCTTTGGGATTAATTCAGTCTTTAGAATAAATAATGACATTGGGTGGTCCTCAGCATTGCTGAACTCCGTCAGTTGCTTCTAATGTGCTTTATCAGTCCAGTAGGTGTGGAGTAGAAGTGGCAGAGTAAGAGATGACAGCGTGTTCTAAGAACAATTAAAACATTGCAAATTTTCTGCCTAGGGGGAGGATGATAAATTATGCACATCCACTTACCATATTTGCCATAATTCAATTCATAATAATTCAGCTTTTTATTAGTGGTTAGAGAATAAGAGATGGCCTTTGCCCTGGAGCAGTAATCTTCTGGCAGTGAACTTGTGTTCTTACTGAGGTTTCCACCTGCAGGTAACAAAAGACTCTTTTCCCTGTGCCTTCACTTCACTGATATATGGGCAAGGTTTAATCCCAGCTGGCTGGCCACCCACTGCTTATTATTGCCATCTTAAAAGAATTTCCATGTTCAGACTGATTTTTTTCCCCTGGTTTCTGTATAACATTAAACGGTTTCTATATTTTTTCATGCAATATTTTGATTACATTATTTTGACTTTTCTAGTTGATAATTAATATTTCTAAGTAATATAATTTAAAATTTAGTTCTTTGAAATACTTTTGTGGGTTTGTTTTTTTTTTTTCCCCTAGAACTTGAATTTGTGTTGGTGCATGAGTAGAATTAGTACCCAGGTAAGGAACATTTGCTTCCAGCTTTACTAGGGCCAGAGATTTAAGGATTGTTCCCTCTTGTTTAGCTGAATGAGAAATTGTGGACTTCATGGACAAATCATTTAACTGATTCTGTTTGCCAGAAGGAACAGGTAAATATTCTTCATGTCATAACAAAATTAATTTTTGTTCTCTGGGAGGGAAATGATTCTTCTACATATGAGATGTAATGTAATTTTTACAGTACTAGGCACATTAATTAAATTAATGAGAAAATAATAGTGCAACTATGTATATGTGAACACTTAATGCAGAAAAAGAGGGGAATGCAAGGATCTGTTATATAGAAAATTCTGTGTGTAAAAAAAACGATCCAAGGCATAAGACTTTGATATTTTTATAGTGGTGACTGAACTAAGAGTAGTCCTACCTTTTCCATAAGTTTTACCAGAGAAATGTGGGGTTAGAATGGGTCATTTCTGCCAGGGAAATTTGATTTTTTATTTGGAATGCTGCAGGCTAAATGATATTATAGCAAGTAATTAACGTACAAAGATCTTGCAGTTGTGCCACGTAAAAGTCTAAAAAAAGTTTAGGTTGCCAAAATTGGTGTGCTGAAGTGAATTCCACTGTTGTCTAGGGAGAAATTTGTAATTAATTGTTTCATTTTATAATGACAGACATGCAGATATTCATGAAAATGTGTGACTTAATTGCATAGTTGAAAGGTGTGATTCTGACAATGACAAAATGCCTGTACTACATAAGATTTAACGCCTGGTTCTCCAGAGTTGTGCCATTCAGCCAGGGCAAGTTTCATGCCCCTAGTCAGGGCTAGGCTGGCAGGAAAGGAAACACTTGGTTGTAGCATCCTGTGTCAGTACTGAGCGTGTGGTTCCATGCTGTCTTGGGTTTGGAGGTTGTCCAAGCCATATTAGCCTGTAAAGTCATGTTAGTTTGCTAATTCCATATTGTAAGGGCGATACTTAAATATGCACTGCCAATGTGCTGAAAAAAGTATTGTTCAGTCATGTTTTGCTAATGACAGAGATCACTGGATCTTGCAATATTTGTATGTCTCA
Source organism: Pelecanus crispus (assembly GCF_030463565.1). Lineage (NCBI taxonomy): Eukaryota > Metazoa > Chordata > Aves > Pelecaniformes > Pelecanidae > Pelecanus > Pelecanus crispus. The sequence goes on along the minus strand of NC_134643.1, from coordinate 83,745,600 downwards.
GCCCAGTTAGGAAAATCTGATCCAATAAGAATGCTATTTCTGTCTCTGAATTTGGCATAAGACCTAAAATTTTGCTCTGATATTTTAAGTGTAACTGGTGTAAAAAGGTGTGGGTAGTGAGTATCTTAACCTCTAACTTAGGTTCCTGCTTTTTTTTTTTTTTTGTAACTATCTTGGTTCTTTACTTGATCATGGAAGACTGCCAGTGTGCACAGAGTTAGAGGGTTCATGCCCATTTTTGTTGCTGAGAAGGAAGTAAAAATGATATATGTGTCTAGTTTAGTAAAACTTTTTAACGCTTCAGTTCCATATTTATCGTAGAACATAGCACTTCCAAATAAAATGCCAATTGCTATAATAAAAGAAATCCTGACAAACAACTTATCAGCACAGAGTTCTTGCTTTACATACCAAAATATATTTGCTGTTTTGTGTTGCTCGCTGGCTGATTTTATACTGCTTTCTAAGGCTAAGGAATATCTTGGTTAGAAGAAATACTAATAGAAGCTGGTTTTAATTTAATGCATATTAGATCTAGTTAATTATCTTGCTTTCTTTCATGTTCTTTATTTTGAGTCAGTAATCATGCAAATGAAGACTAGGAAAAATATTTTTTTAAAAATTCCTTCTAGAAATATTAGACTCACCTTAATGCCAAGGATTAAAGAATAAGTAACAATAATGTAGCTATTGCTTTTATTATACCATCACTGGGATTGCCTTTTATCAAACATCTAAGCTCACATTCTCTGTCCCAGCTTTCTCCTTCTTTTTGCTATTACTCATTAAAGCTTTTCAAAACCTTGCTGATGGAGGGAGTGCTTGGTCATGAATCAGGAAAATACCATCACTTTTCTTAGTTTCATCTTGTTATCTCTCACTGTTTTCTAAATAAATCTTAACTGATACAACTTTAAGAATTCCCTTTCTTATGGTATGATTTTTAAACATCAGCTGCTTCCATCCTAACCTTCAGCATCTTTCCTTCCTCTTTTGCCCGCTGATGTACAGACCATCTAATCTCTTTTAGACCTAACAGGGTATATTTTAGGCTGTTACCACTGACCTCAGAAGTAGTATTCATAACTGAAACAGAGTAATGGAATATACTGTAGTAACAACAAAAAATAGTAGTACGTTGCTTCTGCTGAAGTTCTTGTTGGAATAAATTAGAACAAAACAATGATAAGCTGTACTAAGTTTGGACAAAGCAACTGGAGTTATTTCTGTTAAAATGGCTTGCTTTACCTAATGGTATCATACCCATTAAATGTTTGGCTGATAATTCCACCGTTCTTTTCATTTACCTGGTGGACCTGTACTTTCACTAGTACTTTGAGAATGGCTATTTATTGTTGCATATTTATTGTAGTATTAGGCTACCAACCTAGAACTAATCTTGTTGTAGTTTGGCTGTACTTGTTTTGTTTTGTTTTGTTTTGTTTTACTTTATTTTACTTTCTTTTATTTTACTTTGTTCGTTTGTTTGTATCCTTCTTGCTCCAGTAGTAAGACAAAACCTTCATGAATCGACTTAGATCAAATAGATTTAAACAAAATCCAGACTGGCAATTCACTGCCTTATTGCTAAGTATTCTCGCAGAGCCTTTAGACTTTGATAGTTTTGATCATAGGCTAGAAGTCCTAGTTCAGGGTTCGGTTTTACTTTGTCCATCTCTGCAAAGAGTATTTCAGAGCAGGTAAGACTGCAGCCAATGTAACAATAGAGGAGTTCTCAGAACCTGTGATGAGCAGGCTCCATCCACTAAGGAATTAAGCACAGTGTGATCTATTGATTTTCAGGCTCTCCGATGAGAAAGCATTTTGATCGCTCAAACGTTGTAATGGCATATTACTTTATATCAATAACTTCTGCTGGTAAGGGAGATGCTGGATCACAAAAAGATAGGTAATAATATAGAATAAGGTGATAGAGTAAGAGGACTATTTTTCTCTCGTTTATTTACCAAAATAATATGAACAGGACCAAAAATTATTACAGTGTAAAGGTAAATGGTTGGAAGTGCAGTATTTTGATTTGAGGGGGAGGATTAGTTATCCCCTGGTTATGCATTATGAGCGTGTTTCAGAAAATGGGAAGCTAGTGTTAAAATCTGAAGGTTGGAAAGAATTTTTTTTATAAAAGGAATTTCCTGCTAAGACTTGACGTTAAAACCTGAAAGAGAAATTGTATCAATTCCTGAAGAAAAAATCCTCCAATGTTTCAGTTTCTGTTCTGCTATCGCTTGTACAAGTTCCTTAACTCAAATTCACATATATTTCAGCAAACTGAAGGAAAAAAGGAATTGAGTACATTTTACAAGTGATTCAAAACACAGTCTTGGGAAAGATTTTAACCTTTCAGCATGGGTGTGAGCTTCATTTTCTCTGCTTTTCTGTTTCTCCTCTCTGCTGGCTTCCCCTTTTAGTGCCCTGGCTCATCCAGCCTGCCACACCATTTCGTGCTGTCTGGTTGAACTGGTCACAAGGAGACTTTTCTTCTTGCACAGCTTTGCTGTGTACACATGTGGTGAGGTGGCTCAGCATCTTGGGCTGAGCCACCATCCTCCCTTGTTGCAAAGGATGTTTAATGGACCTGAACGAGGCAGTCACTGTGTGTCTGTCTGTACATACATCTCTTTGTGCTTTGCAATAGGACTGGTAGGGCTTCCTCAACCTGCCCCTTCCCTCGAGAGAAAAAAGTTGCCCCCACCTCCTCAGCTACTCCCCACAATGTCCACTACCACTACTGCAGCTGCTCATGTCCATCCCCACCAGCAGCTGGATCGTAGACATTGGACAGCCCCACAGTGGAAGGGCCAAAGCTGAATGTTACATATGGTTTCAGTGTGGTCCCCACCTCATAGCCGTGACTTTTGCCATTCTCACAGTTCTCCACTGCATCCCGCTTTATTTACCCAGAAAGAGACCTAACTTCCCTTACTGCTACTTTGCTCCCATATTTTGTCCCTCTCTCTCTCTTCCCCTTGTTTAGTTAAAAATTAGGAAGGCTTCCCTGCCGTTTGTATTAATTATTTATTTTGGAAGTACTGGCCATATTCCAGCCCTGCTTTGTTTCCCCTGTTTTTGATAGGCGAATGCCACCTGTCTGGCTGCCTTGTGGGAGACCCTCATCTAGTGGTAAAGGGCAACTGCTCAGAGGCACACTAGAAGTTCACAAAGCAGCATCGAGGCATGCGAGGGGAGTTTTAAGCTAATCGTACCCGAGGCTGGTCACAGCCCCACGCCGATGAGTGCAGGCAGTGTTATCTTTGGGAAGAGGCTCGATGCCTGTAGGGTGAGTGGTGGCAGGAGGGCCAAGGAGGGAGGCGAGGTGGGATGGTGCGTGTGTAGCTGTGCTGGCTGGGGAGGGATACATCTGCAGCGGTGGTGGTGGGGCAGCTGCTTGCACCCATGAGCAGCTCTGCAGGGCGCCGGCTTCCCCTATGGAAGAGAGCAAGGGCTTGTGCTTGGCCCATAGCGTTAGGTATCAGTAGCAGCTGAACCCAAGCTTCCCCATGAAGGACATGAGGGCAAATGGGGATGATAAAAGGAGTGGTGTGGGGAAATGAGAGGGTTTGGCACTGCCTAAGAGTTTAATTTATGATCTAAATGTTGCAGTACAGTGTGTGCTTTTCAACTTTGTAGATGACATCAGGCTGGCAGTGAGAGCAGAAACATCAGAGGATGTGATTAGAATTTGAAATGACCTCAATGAATTGGGAAGAATGCCCTGAAGACCTCGGAGATAATTCAATACAGAGATACTCAGGCTCAGTGCTGAGGTGGAAATAATGAGCTGCACAGCTGCAGCGGGGGAGCAGAGGTAAGGAGGCCTTGCAGTAGCTCACAGGGGAGAAAGAGTGTGTGACCAAGCTGGAAAGCGAGTGTGGTGGAAGGAGAGAAAAAAAAACCTGGAAAGGTGATTACTGTGTTTGGTGACTCAGGGTAACCTGAACGGAACTGAAGCTAACCGCTGTGCTTAGCTTTCATCTTATTTTCAACATATTGTTGCCCCATGAGCTTTATTATGAAGGTAAGTGGGGTGGTAGATAAACTGAATATAAACTAAATCCTTTTGCAGGAGTTTGTTGCACCCTGGATCAGGTTGAAACACAGAACTCAGTTTCATTAGAGCTTGTTAATTCTCACCATATAAAAATCTGACTGGATTTACAAAACACAAACAAATTTTTCCCTCACAGCAAAAGGAGAAACTTTAAGTCTCTGATGTCTTTTTCCATGGTAATGTAATTAAAAATATGAATCAAAAACTCAACAGATACAAACCAAATGCAAGATTACAACATATTTTTTAAGACACCATACTGGGAATGTGTGGCTCAGACTGCCCAGAAGCAGCCATGTGACCAGCTTGTCAGACTAGATATAAATAGATGTAATTTTCTTTAGAGCTGCTGCCTAGCTAGTTACTTATGCATGTGAACATCTTCTAGGTCCCAAAATTGGCTTGTGAGGTTTGCCTAAGGAACTCCCCATCAGGGAAATGCAACCCTGGCTACTTCCCAGACTACAGTTAGGTGACGTGGAGCAGGGTCATGAATAAAAAGGGTTGCATGTCCTGCACAGCTCCCTGGAGGTTCCTCACTTCGGCTGCTGAGGCAGGCAGCTGGCTTTCTAAGACCCTAAGAAATCAAAGAGGGTTAGGGCTGCAGGGATAGTCTCCAGGAGCAGAGCAAGGGGTTTGGAGGATGTCTCTGTCTTGTCTTTCTCTGTGCACTGGAGGCTATAAAGGTATCTGGGCCCAAAGGAGAAACACGTTTTCTAGCTCCTCGTCCTTCACTTGGTCAGCTTGGATGGAGGAACACGTCCAAGTCCCCCAGTAGTTCTGGGAAGAGTTGTTCAGATGTGTTCGGGACATGACAATGCACAAAAATACAAATTGTTCTGTGCTCTGACTTACTTATAAATGAGTTGGCTTTCATCTGAAAGCATTATACTTGGGTTAGTACTCTGCCGAGTCAAGGCTAGGATTTACTGCCAACGGGGCTGAGGGCTCTTTTAGCTCAAGGTGGTATAGCTAGCATCACCCAGCAGGGTGGCCCTGTCTCCCATGGGGACTGTGCTTCCTTAATTAACCTGTGTGGGAGCAGAACTGTGCTTACCCAGCTGCCAGACTCAGGGTGGCTCATGTGAAGCATTGGCAGTGCGACTATGAGGCAGATAAACTGTGTGTATGGAGGTGCTCTATGGGTGGCTTCCCAAACTAATCATTGCTTATCATTACAAAACCCAGAACTTTAAAGGTTTTGTTTATGACACCTTGCTCACAAGTGTCACAGCTAACAAAAGGTCTGTCGTCCGGCTGGGGTTATAAACTGGCACGTGAAATCAATCTATGTTACTTGAGTTTAATAATAAATGGAACTGTAAGTCATAAGTAATATGGTTGTGTATATCTGCTTTCTTTCATCAGAGCAAGATGAAAAATTTCTCTCTTTTACTTTCTAACTTATCTTGCCTTTTGCGTAATTTTTCTCCTGACTTGAGAGTATCCGATCCTTGACTTCAGCCTCACTTGCCTTTTCAAGATAGTTTACGTTATTAGTGTGATCACTGCTGAATTTGCCCTTGGGGGGTTGGGCTAGATGATCTCTAAAGGTCCCTTCCAACCCAAAGCATTCTATGATGATTCTATTGTTGTCTTAATCTTTCTTAGTATTTTTCTTGGCCTATCCTATCTGACAGCCCTTTATTTATTTAAAGTTTCCCCAGAGGTGTTAAGTGGTAGCAAACTTTCCAGAGACCTCCATAGGCAACTGACATTTCTCTTTTCTCAGACCAATTGTCACATCAACCTCTGCTGGGAGGGGAGCAATAAAATCTGCTAAAATATTCAATAATCATGGGTAGTGCAGACAGGACTAACTGGAGGAAAAACTTCCCCTTAAACTCAGTGTTGCATAAACATAGTCATTGTTGAATAAGTTACTGCCATTCACACTTCCAAGTAGCCAAACTTTTATTTATTACTCTACAATTACAAACTCTAGTTTTTACTATCTATAGCTGTAAATTTTTCTTTAGCTCCTCAAATTCCAAAATGTCTTCCTTTTTGAAGGCCCGAGGCAATGAGAAAGACTAAGATAGACATTTAAATCCACCTTCCTTTCTCTGCAAGATTGTGCCATACTATAGCTTTCTATTATTTTCTTGTCAAGATTTAACTAGCAGAGGCACTGGGGTACTCGCCCCTTCTTTTGCGGGCTTTCCAGTGTCTTGTACAGCAACTACTGTCAGAAACAGTGACAAATGACAATGGCAAAGGAGCAGCATTATAACTAGCAAAACATTTGCCTTGCATACCTCAAATCTTGCCTGTTCTCTGATTACATATACTGGTCTAAATACTGGCACAACCTCTTCCTACAAAACTTTTTGCTATTTTTGCTGGCATTTTCACCAGCCTTGATTTCTCTAAACAGTTTGGACATTTAGTCCAACTAATTATGTTGCACTTTGGCAGCAGCTTTCCCCAGGTACCTTCCTAAGCCAGTGATTCCCAAGGGGTTGTTCTCTCAGGAGTGGTTATGAGCCCAACAGCTCATTTTTTGGCAAGGAAAAGCTTGCAGTGAGAAGTGAATCAGAAATACAGAAGTCGGGTCACCAGCTGAGGTGGGAATTTCTGTTGAAAGCCCTCTGCAAAGCTCTCTGCATACCCCATTCAGGGAAAATTGGGGAAGGGTAGATTTTGCAGAGCAGTGGTTTTAAAAGTCCCTTTCTTCCCTGGCCCTGAATTGAGTTATGTGCAGACCAATCTCTGTGCAGGTAGACTGTCACTTGTATCCATGTGCCTGCAATCCGTATCAGCGGGTCTTCATCTATGATGTTCTTTTTTCACTCCCTCCTCTGAACACGTCGGTACCTGAACACACATTGGGACATAGACAAGGGGTAGGGATGCAGAATAATGGTGTTAAGGTGATCTGGTGTGTTTTCCCCTGTTGTGTTTTGTTTTGGCAGCCTACGGAAATCACTACTAGGTGGCTTTTCAAAGGCAGCTTCAGAGCTATTGCCTTGATGCTGTCTTGCCTAATCTTCATTCTGGGTCATTTTTACAGAAGATGCATTTCTTTGATGTGTACTTTTGATGTAGCTTTTACGTCTGGGTCTGGGTGAATCTCATGTGATTAGCAGTGTAGTGTGTGCTGTTTCCCTGGAAGGAGCAAGTCACCTCTGAGGTTGCAGTGCAGAGAATTATGGGAATTTGTATCATCAGGTCACTTCTGGCAAGAGCAGTAGATGAGTGTGTGTCCCTCTCATGGCTCTGAATGGGACATTCAACTGACCTGTAGGCAGCCATTGCTTCCTTTGCTTTGGTATCCCATTCAATAGGTAGGGTGTGAATACCGGAGTCCAGAAATCCACTTTATCACTGTGCCATAGCACTTTTCAGAATCAGGTGATCCTGATTCAGGTGGTTGTGAAGTGGGACCTGTGGGGTCTATTCTTAATGAACAACAGTAACTTCTGGTTGTCCTTAGTTGAGGGAAATGGGGACAATTGGCTGGGATCCCTTCCCTTGAGACCTGGTGCTTATTCTGACAACTAAGCTATGGTGTATCAGCTAAGGATAGTTTGTCCTACGTTACATCATTTTCTTCCTCCCTGATTTGCTTCTCTTAGAAAATTAATAGTAATATAATTTCCCTGGTTTATTTAATTGATTATTTCGCTTGATAGTACTGTCATCAGAATGTCCAAAGAAAAGCTTTAAATATTGAAGTCTGCAGGTTAACCTTTAAGTCTTTGCTCTTTAGAATGAATTTGAACTTTCTTGCTGATAGCTTTAATTCATTGATGCACCTTAATGGAAAATTCATTTTTTTTTTTCTCCCTAAAGATCACATTTACATAAAAAAAAAGGAAAATGATATTTTAAGAAAAGATTTGCTAACAAAATGAAAACAATGTCTTTGATGCATGCCCTGGGTTTCAGAATATGAAATAATTTTCATTAAGGAAAGGCTCATAACAATGCTGTGACTTTTTCTCTCATTAAACTCTTTGCTATATTGCAAGGAAGTGACAGATTATTACTAGACCTTATCTGTTCTCGCTTTACAGAAGGCCAACATCATGAGGTGCATTCTCTGTCCTTTATTTTCAAAACTAGTATGGCTGAAAGGCTTATCCTCTGTTTGTTCTTTAAAAACAAACAAACCCCAGAAACCAACCAACAAAAAGCCCTCAACATCCTTCTCTTATTGGACTAGGACATGTAGTATAAATCTTACAAAGCCTAGGGCGAGACTATCAAAATGCCATTCTGATGAAAGAGCGTCATTATAAAGTCAATACCAAAGGCCACTAAGACTGCCATTAACTTGAAAAGAAGAATGAAAAATTATTTCTTTCTAATCTGAATAGCATGGGTCAGATTTTGTTTTTCATGCTAAATTCTGTTAGGCAAGACTGGAATAAGGTGGTGGTGGCTGTAGCAGTAGCAAGAAACTGATGCAACAGTTGAGACAAACCCATGCCTTTTGTCTGGTGTTCTTCACTGCAAACTGGGACAGCTTCCCTCTTCTTTCTCTCCTTGTCTCTACTTTTGCTTTAGCCTACATCAGATAGGGACCATCAAGTGGATATTCTGGGGACTGAGAAATGTCAGGCTCAGCCCTCTTCTCCTCTCACAGTGAAGCTGTGATGAGCCAGTTTCCTTATAATCTTGGCCCACAGACACCCCAGGGCCTCTCTGGACCCTCCTCTCTTTCTTCCTCTTCTCTGATTCAGAAGATACTCTTATCATGAAGACTTCAATTGTAATCAAAATGTTTTGAGATATGGGGGGTGTGTGGGGAAAGAACAGATGGTGAGAGGAAATTTGGGAGCTGCCTGACTTCTAGAAGAATGCAAAACATGTGAAGTTGGGGTAGCAGAAGCATTGTCAGGGTTGGGGACAACGGAATGAGAGACAAACCGGCTGTCTTGGCAAAGAGGTGCTTTTGAGAAATGTAATGGTGCAGATTTGGCCCTAGGGGTGGTGTGAGTCAAGTTCCCTTGCCTGCAACTGTGGATTAGACCTGCAGAATTTGTGGCACCTACACTTTATATATATTTATATATCTATACACACACACACATGCATTGTGTGTATATACACACACACACACACACACGCACATACACACAAGTATATGTGTATTTGGGGGTAGACACAAGTATTTTTATGTCTGTTTAGCCTGTGTCATTGAAAAGAGGTCACCATCCATATTTGCCAGCACTCTACGTGCTGTACGTTCCACAAGACGACATCTACCCCCTGTTTAGGAGAAATCGGCCAACTGATGATGAGTAACAGGCTGCTTGCACGATTGTTTACATGGCAGGAAGAACGACTTCTCATCAAGACTTAGTCATGCATGCCTTTTTTGTAAGAAAACAAAAATATTGTTCAGGAAGTTGGTCGGGTTATTACCAATTTGTCCTTGCTGAAGACCTGTCCCTGTCACTTTCCAGAGACACTTATCAGAGATAGACCCTTCCAGGTCTTATGTATCTGGGTTAAAGTCTCACAGTCATTAATATTTGGGATTTTCCCCTCCTCATTTACCCTCTCCATGCCTGTGCAGCAGGGTCCTTGTGCTGGTAGCTGCCTGTAGGTGGGGCTGCCGTTCCACGCAGGCTGGGGCACCCACAGCAGTGGTACAGCTGTGGTACAGATGTGGTGCAGATGCAGCCTGTGCTGAACTGCAATGGCCAGCAAGTAACCAACTCCTTTAGGAACTTAAGCGATGCAAAATGACCATAGTTTTAAAATATTTTGTTTTATTAAATGTTTAAAATAACATAAACATCATATTAACAATTTTATGGCTGAGGTTCTCGTAATTTGTGACTTTACCATTTTATCTGATTTGAGAGCTCAAAAGATTACACCTTAACATTAGAAACTTTGTAATTAAGATTTATAACAGTAAGTTGTCTCATAGCTAACAAGAGAATAGAAATAGCAGATAGAACCGTATAAACTTTGGACAGTGGGAGAGTACATATTTCACTATAAACTGGGGTCTGCCAAGATTATGTGAGGACAAGAAACTTTTTATAAGCAGTTTCATGTTAATCTGAACAAACCAACTCAATTCATAGTTGACTTTTAAGCAATAGAGAAAAGTGGGATAGTACATCTTTAGTTATTCCCCAAATAAGCGTGTGTTTTTTTTTTTTTAAATTCTCTTAAGTAAGTCTGTACCACCTTCATACCAATATTTAGCACCATGTGATGGGATATTCATCATTTAGCTTCTGGGGAATGTACAGTATGTTATTTACTCTGCACTAGAATAAAGGGTCTAATTGTAATAAAAGTTCATCCTTGCTTTCTGCGGTAGAACGTCAACGCTGGAAGAGCAACAGCATGCTTTCGACCATGAAGCTGTAGCTTATTTACAAACAAAAGAATGCCCCCCTCCCTCTTTTCCCAGTTGCTTATTCATGATGATGATTTGATTAATAGTACTACAGGTTAGGTTTCCTTTACACTGGAAACTAGGGTATGTTTTAATCACTTCATCTTAAACTGAATTGGAACAGTGCATACCAAACAAGCACAGCCTGGCATTTCAATATGAGCTCCACTATTTTTACCATCTCTATGTTGTATGAGAAGACTGGTGGTGAAAGATGTAACTATACACACAGGCATAGATATAATCATGTTTTCTTAGAAAATGTAAAATAACAAATTTCTTGAGGAGGTGGGTAATGTGCCAACAACCTGTAATATACCAGTATGTCTGTTACCCGCCCCCTACCAAGAAAGAATTGTATTTTCTTAACAAAGTTATTGGGATAGAGGGTGGAGGGGTGAGAAATTTTATATTTTTTTTTGTAACAGACATGCTGGAGATAAACAGCTTTGGTTGTCAGTCAAAAGGCAGTTTAAACAGATTAATTTTAGGGATTTTGGTTTTTGTTTTTGCAATTTAATAAAAAAGGAGATAGTTCTGAATTGCAAGCTTATGTCCATTGCTCTTTGACAGTGAAATGATATTCAGTGTTTCATTGCTTTTGCACAGCAGTTCACAGCTATAGCCTACAGACTAGTGTATATGCATAGTATTAACAAAACAGTACATTGGGTTCACCAGTGGTCCATGTTATATCTGTAGCAGCACTGCAGGCTTCTGACACCGTGAGGGGGGTAGACACACTGCAAGTTCACAGGGTACAAACAATTACAGAGGATAATCCCATTATACTGTCTTGCGGCAGATATTTTCTTTTGTGGCTGTGCAGAATGACTGCCAATATTGTTCTCTGTGCTGCCTGTTGGTAGCTGGGGGAAGGACAGAGGAGCCTTTGAGTTCATACATTTTATTACAAGAACCCAAACTGATAACAAAATGCTGATGGAGTTCTTCCCTCACTCCCTGGGAGGCAGAGTCCTCTGAGTTTGGCAGCTCATACTTCTCTGATCCCTTGAGTCTCCCTTTCCTCATTGAGCTGGATGCTGTGTGCCTAGCAATGCTTCTACTGCCTGTGAGCAGAGGCTGCAGGAACGCTCCTCCTGCTCCTCTCTCCTCTCCATAGCATTGACTGTGCTACCACCATAGGGGAAAAAAAAAGCCTGAGTCCTGCTTCAACCTTACAGGTATTAAAAGCTCTAGCCTTCAGCCATGTGTACTATCCACTTCTGAGTTGTTCACATTAATTTGTGCACGGTCACCAACAGGACCTCTGATTTAACTTAGTAACAACTGTATTTGGCCTTTCTTTTGTCAAAAGCTTGTGAGTATACATGAAAGAGCAAGAGAGAGAATAGGGAAGAAAAGAAGTGGCTGTCACTCACTGTTTTCTTCTAGATATTTACCCCAAGGCTTGGGTTTCTTCAGAGCACATACAAATACACTGAGGAGCACACAGTAAAACATCAAAGATAAGTCACTGCTTGGGGCGAGAACAACTTCTTATACCAGGTCTAGCTCACCATGATGACAGTCACGCCTGGCACCCAAAGGCCATTGCCATGCATCAGTCTCTGCATTGAGGTTTTTCTGAAATATTTATGTGGTTCAGACAATCACCTGAAAACATCTCAAATCACAAGAAAACAGATTAAAGATTCAAGTTTCACTGCGTGTTATGTCTGTGTTAAGAAAAGCTAACAACAGCTCGATCACCCCCTGGCAAGGCCAGAGCTCTGGAGGCAGCTGCTGGCAATGCTGCATGGGCTATGAAAGGCCTCCAGAAGAGCATGCACCATCTGCAACAGCTATGTTTCTGCAACATCCCAAGCAGCTCCTGCTGTTTGTTTTTTCAGGGCTGAGTAGTAGCTTTGCTGTGGCTGTTACCTTCAACAAAATGCTGAAGAGCTTTAAAACGTGATACCACCATTGTTCTGAGTGAAACCTGAAGCATCTTTTTGCATCTGCAGAAAACAGGTCCGGATATGCTCAGGTGAGCACAGATACATCTCAGACCTGGGACAATACAGCCCATGCAAGTAACTGTGAATGCCTACAGGCATATGTGAGGAATGCATGGCATGCCTAGCATTGGGGAAGGGAAGGCAGGACACTTTTTACTTATAGTAGAGCTGGCTGATGTAAACCAGACATGGTAGGTGTAGCAGGTCTGTAGTATTTGACTTTTCTGTAAGACTCAAGTTTTTGTCTGTCATGTACACAGCATAAGACTTATGATCCCATTAGCTGTTGCTTCTCTTTGTACATAAGGCAGGCACTTAAAAAGACTTTTAGAATGTGTGTTAAAATTCTTTCCTGCTTTTTTAATGGAAGTTTGTTTCAAAATAATCTGCAGTTTTGTTTTTTAGCCTTTCATAGGAGAAGACTGGAAGCTGGCTGATGGCCTGATTATGTACTTAAGGGAATGCAGTCTTTCTAGAGGAATCCCTACGGCAACCTGCCTCACCCTGCCAAGATAGCAAAGATAGCAAAGTATAATGCAGCTAACCTTCACCATATACGCTGCTACAGAAGCACTGTACATGAAATGTCTGGTCCCCAGCACCCGAACCCATAGCTCTTATTTTCCCAGGCAGTGACACCTTGCTAACATGCACTGCCAGCTTTCTTAAGTTGGAAAACACATAGCTAACAACTAGCATGGTTTCATTTTGAAAGTATGTTTTCAAGGCAAGAGCTTAAGAAATTTACATATTTGTAAACTGGGTGCTTGACCTAATTAGGCATAGATCAGAAGAAATGCGTGACAAACACAGGGGCCTTTGCTAGGGAATGCCAGAGCCCTGACATTCTGGACACCATGTTTCTGGTCAGGTTCTGTTGCAGGCATCCTTTGGCAATTGCTTGGAACTAGACCTCTGGGGCATGTGGGGGAAGATTAATTCCTTGCACCTCTAGAAAGACTTTTGAAATAGTTTGGAGGTCCAAGATATAAATATAGTGTCATCATAACTTGCTCTTGCCTTCACTGCCAAAAACATGTATAGTTTTTGAAGAATGCCAGCTTTGTAAATACACTGCTATTCTCAGCTCTCAAAAGAGCAACTGTTGTCATTTTTTTGTGATGTAGCATTACTTTTGCAGACAGCTAGCATGACATAAGACTAGAGAAATTGGATGCCGCATTGTTTCAAAAACTAGCTGCTTTAAAGTCTGATAATCTTAAAGTGCTTATTCAGGGTTATCTGAATAAAAAATATTCCAGTATTAGATTTGACTTTGCAAAGCTGATAGCATGATACATTTGTTGCTGTTGCACTAAGGCCATTGTTGCACCAGCTACTTTGAAGAAGGCTCTCCCTTCCCTTCCCCTCCCCTCCCCCCCCCCCCCAAATTCATACTTCACTAGGTAAAACAAGTATCTCCAATAGCCATGAGTGTTAGAAAGATCCTTGGGTTCCTTTCTACACTGCAATGTAGGACAGCATGCATTACTTTCGCAGTTCATGACTGTTTTTACACAGAAGTCAATGAAACCTTTCCTATTCTCAACAAAAACAAGTTTCAGACTTTTTAGTTCCTACTGACAGGCATGGCAGCAGAACTGGCCTAATGGGATTTCTTCCATACATGTCTTTACACTTTCTTTGCCAGTGGAAGCGATCGACTGCAAAGTGATTTAGCTGTAATGGAAGCGTGAAGGACAGTATCGGGCTGTTTTTGAGCTACAGGGAGGGAGGTTTTCTGCAGAGAAATCCAAGGGGGAAAAAGACCTATTCCTCAAAAATCATAAAGAGTTTCTGAACTCTCCTTCAATCTTTTAAGAAGTCTTCTCTTCATTCTCAGAGTAAATACAGCATTTTTCAAGCCCAAAAAATGTTCCAAGCAAATGTGATAAATGCAAGAACAGGCCTTTTTAATAGACTGCAACCTTAACCACAGAGAGAAAAAATTACCTCTCCATAAGAAAGCAGCTTGTAAGTGAGTAGAGTTAACACAGATACATGAATTCTATGTGTGTCTTCAGTTATGGCTTGAAAATATCAGTCCTCAATAGCAAGATAAGACAAGATCTGAAAACTGTTCAATGTGTTCACTGGCCTAGTGTAACTGATCTTTTTTCCCCCTGTAAGTTTTGAAAAACTGACAATGTGAAACCATGTTTTTCAATAAGGTACCATTTCACTGAATGAGAATGAAGGAATAGCCTCTTTAGGAAGACCTCTTACGGGTCAGTTTCCTTGGCTGGGTCTTCTCTGATGGCATCCTTTTCTTCCAAGGTTGTATGCTTTAAATTTGCCTCTTTTGAGGAAGAATATGGGATTAAGATAGCCTAGGTAGCACATGGGAAGACAATGACTTTGGTTAATCCTTACTCTTGCACATCAGACTCTAGATGAATGGTTCCAGCTTGACCTGTTCCTAAAGCTTCAGTTATGGCTTTAAAAATTGGCCTGGTCCTATGGAAGAAAGACCACCATGTATTAAAGCATTAGTTAAAATTAAAAAGGTGAACACATAACAGTGCACAATAAATGCAGGCTGCTGTTGGAGGGAGCGGATTTTTCTGCTACTTTCAGACCCCGATGCCCATAGTTGCTGATTAGAGGAGATGGAGGTCCTTCTAGAAGAGGCTGGTTGCTGATGGATGGCTTCAGTGCCTGAGGGTGCTGGATGCCCTGAAGTAGGAAAGGAACTTGTAGCAGAGGCTCACCACAAAGTACCAGATGTTTCGAGCCATCTGTGACCTTGCAATGAAAATGCGCCATATGATCACAAGGAGGGTGGTGTTGAACGCATATCGGATGTTCCTCAGCCTGAGAAAGAGAAAGAGGCATCTTATGGAGGAAGACAGAAACAACAAAAAGCTTACCAGCTTGCTTCATTTGCTGCAGGTAACTTTGTAAGAAATCCTGTTTACAGGTGGCCCTTGGGCTTTTTGCCATTCCTATTTTAGTGGAGACACTGTGCCTAAGATGTCCCTACCATCTTGCCAAGGACTGTGTTGAAGTTAGGGTATCGTGAATAGTTAATGGAATGGGGTAATACCTCTATTGCAAATCTCTCTTGTTCTGTGTACTCTCATTTTCAAGCAGAACAGAAGTCATACTGAGAGTTTTTTCTTTAGGTCTAGGTCCAATACTTTATGCTTTGATTTGGTATATTGGCTATTTTTTACTTTGCAGGATCGGTGGCAGGCTAGAGGACCTTTGCAGGAGCTGATGAATTGAATAAATGTGATGAAACTCTTATTTGGGTGAAACCTTGCCTTTAATGTTGGGAAATTACTCAATAATCATAAATGGTCTTCACTTTTGCAGTACTGCAGCACTGGGGTTTTGTGCGTGGGGGTGGCTTACACCATATATTTAAATGGTATTACTGGGTGTTTAAGATGCTAATCATCTTGTCCTCTTTCTGTCAAGCAAAAGTTTCTGAAGTTCTCTAATTCTCCCTTTCCCAGTGTCTGACTAAGGGAAGAAAGCTTCGTACCTAATGTCCCCAAGACTGGTTTAATTTTTCTGAGAGTCCTTTTTTTTTTGGTAAACTTTATCACTGCACTATACCACACTGCCTGTTTGGACTATGACACAGTTACTGGCCTGTTACAGTGGTTCTTATAAATCCTTTAGAAATGACCCATGAACGAAGAACTTGTTTAGGATTCCTTGCTATGGCAAAAGGCTGGTTTATGCTTCTAGCATTTACAGTGCACAAGAATGGTCTTCTTAAAGGAAACAACCAGGCTCTTACTCCAAAAGAGCTGCTGCTTCTCCATTTGCCTGCACTTCTCAGTAAAAGGGGTGGAGAAGACAGGAAGAGCACAATCTTTAACTGAATAGAAGGACAATCTCATAACTGCTCATTCAGACTCTCAAACTGTCACCAGGGATGAGTGTATAAGCTCTCCACTGATTTTGGAGAATTTTTGCCCATTCCCCCCAAGGAATTAGAAACTTGAACTTTAAAATTAAATTTAAAATCATACAAATGCTTAATTTTTTTATGCAATGTCTTTGAATTGAACTGTATTGAATAAAAACTTCTAGGAGTTTCACTAAATCTCTGACCTTTATTTTTCTATTGTAACTCTGAATGACCAAGATCATCTGCATTCATGTGTTCCTCTTATGAACTATAACTTCATTACTTGGTCATCTGCTGGGAAGGCATAATATCTAGCCCCTAATCGCTAGTGTCATCAAAAGTCCTCTTTTTCTTACAGGATAGAAAAATGAAATACTGACAACCCTCTGCCGTAAGAAATAAGCTATGCTATGTTTATCCCATATTATTCAACAATAATTATAGCAACGTAATTAGAATAATTTTCCTCAAAAGCCATTCAGGGTAGCCAAGAGCTCTTGTCCTTGTCACTGGGTATGACTTACTTTCGTAAGTGCTGCTTTGCTGCTGGAATGCCAGCCATGTCCTCATTTAGCAAGTACTTCTTAGCACCTAGGCAGTAGCTTTCAATGTATTCTGACCAGTGCAGCTGACGAACATCAAAGTTGTATAACTGGGATTTAAAGACAAAGAGCAGAAGTTAAATGCCAGAGTTCAAAACAAGTTCACTTTAAACATCAATTCTTCATTGACCTCCATTCCTGACAAGGCTCGCTCTCTGAAGTTCTTAAAGCCACCAAGTTTCCAAGAAGACATGGGCACTAACAGACTATATTTCACAGCTGTTGATTAATGTCTTACTCAGCTGGGAATTTGGGCAAAAGCAAGCGGAAATTTAGTGCTAGCTGGCAGAAAATCAAGACAAGTTTGTCTTTCACGTGACAATTTTTGCATAAATACATGTATTTGTACACACACATATACACACACACAAAATCGTGGAAGAAAAATGCCATTCCACTCAGGTAAATGGATTCGTATGAAAACCTTCATGCAGTTTTTAATGTGTCACTAGAATTAGGTGTAAATATATGAATTGGACATTGAGTCAACAGGTGCCTCTGCATCAGTATTACTCTCTGCTCTGCTGCATTCTCTCTCAGCAGCTAGACTGACAGAAATCCAAGAACTGGATTACTCTGGTGTTTGGCATCAAAAAATCTCATTGCAGAGCTAACTATACCAGGTAATTTCAGATGCTTATACTGAAAAAATTGTTAGCAAGCTCTCAGGTGGTTGCCTGTCTATTAGAGCAAAGAAAGGATTTGTGAAGAGGGAGAGGTTTTGTTGTAGAGAATTTTTTTTTAAAATGAATGAGTGTAGTGAATGGCATTTCTTATTTACAGGGTCTTAAAAGGGAAGATACTCATAATAATAATACCTTCCTTTCACCGCCATGCCAATCCGGGCCATTTGCTTTGGTATCAGACCAGCAATAACTTGAGCAGAGAGGGGTTAGCTAACTCTGTCAACTACAGGGGGTTAGCTCCTGTGCAGATCCCAGCATGTCTGTCAGATATGTAGAGAGATGTGTGCCCATAAACTATCTAGCCTGAATACTGCTCAGAATGCAGCAGTGGCAACACTGGATGCAGTGCATCTCACAAAGTCCTCCTAAGTGGCTTGTAAGCCTGAAACTCTGTCTAGCTTGCACTAAGTCCTTGATACTGCATTATGTTTATCTACCTCAGAACTAGCTCCTAGCATACCATTTAGGTTCCCTCTACATCTGCTGTAGTCACAGCAGTGCCACTGCCCTTAGAAGTTAGAATTTGCTGCATGCACTCTCTCTGCAGACTAGGGAAGAAAACTCTTGATTCTACTACTGGGAGTCTGCGCAAGAATTTCATGATGTGAGATGAGTTTGATGTGAATGCTAAGTATCACTTTGCAGGGAGATACTGACCAAAGGGGCATTCAAGCTTATCACAAATCCATTCTTTGTATTCCTTCAGTCTTTCCGTAACAGTCCAGTTCTTAAGGAGTAGTATTTCAAAGCTATAAAGACTACAGCAAAGCTTGACATCCTGCAAAGTAATTGCTCTCTGGGGGCTTAAATCAAATAGGAACTTTTTCATATTGTTCAGGGTAAGACACTATGTGTTAACTAAGTAAGTTTCCCTGTGCAGTGCCCATTAAAACCAATGTGGATGAAAACGTCAAAATCTTTCAAGTAATTCCCATCTAGATCACCCAGCAAAAGATACAGACTGCCAGAAGGGATGAGGGGAAAAAGTGGTGTTGTAAAGGAGCTTCCTAGTTTTCCAAGAGCAAGACACTTAGAAAATTAGGATGAGAAGATATTGGGAATGCTACACAGTTTTTCAGCGATTAATTAATTACAAAGACGCTCCCCATAGCACATACCTTTGCATTACCAT
This sequence comes from Pelecanus crispus, assembly GCF_030463565.1. Classification (NCBI taxonomy): domain Eukaryota; kingdom Metazoa; phylum Chordata; class Aves; order Pelecaniformes; family Pelecanidae; genus Pelecanus; species Pelecanus crispus. The sequence continues at coordinate 83,726,918 of NC_134643.1, read as the reverse complement.
TGTTACTGTCTTTCTGGGGCCCCTGTACAGAACATTAGTTAACATGGTCATCTCACCCCATGGAAGGGGATGCCTGGAATTCTCAGGGCCCAGAGCTGTAATGTGACAACTAGAATTGACCTTTTCTTCTGAGAAAGAGAAATATCAAGTGTGCATCAAAAAAGGAATGTCTTTAGCTTTCCTATGTGGGTATTCCAGTCTATGTAGCCAACCATATGGGAGGTAGTAAAGTGGCCACTGTTACATGTGATGTTTTTAACTTCTCCAACTCAAAGAGCTGAGTACAGCTGGATCACTGAGGATATAAAGTTACGTTCCCTTTGTACAGTCCATTTTGTCTATGGAAACAAATCTAGATTGTTTACAGGCCAAATAGAAACCTGAGAGCAAAAGGTAGAGAGGTGCCATGTTAACTGGAAAGACTGCAGTGATTAACCTGTCTCAGAAGAAAGACCAATACACTTCAGGAGAACACATTCTCCTATAATAACTGAAAGGCTCCTGATAAGTTATTTAATAAAACAAGGAGGAAATAAATTATTTCAAGTTAAAGTTAATTCCAGTCATCTAGGCAGATGTCATTCATAAGCTCAACAGTACACGAAAACCAATTGCTGCAGATGAATGGAACGGGAGTTTAGCAATCCATATTCAGGACTTACCTTTTTGTCCTCTGTGTTAAGGTGACTCATTAACATATTCATATTATCTGAAGACCAATCCCAGGACTGGGTGGAGAAGTACTGCAGGAGCATCATAGACTTGTGCAGTCGATTGATGATCTTCATCATTCTGAAACAGAGGAGGAACATCAGAGGAAGTTTGACCTTATGCAAAAGCTGTTGGTTTGCTCTGTAGGTGTTTTCACCAATCCACATGAATAGGCATTGCAATTCCTGATGAGTACTGCACTGGTGCTCACCAGGCTGAGAACTTGCTCAGCAAATCTAACTGTTCCAGCTGAGTCTTGAGCCTATAGCTACCCAGCTTTTATTGTTGGCTGGAACATGGGTGCAAACATGCATTTCCTAGGCAATGCCTGATGCCTAACTTACTGGCCTGAACTAACAGGGGTTGGAAGCCGTATCTACATCACGTGTGAGGTGAAGAGCCCATATGAACTCATATGAAGTCTGCACAGCAGACATGCTTGCCTCCTGAGGTGGATACTTCTCTTTCTACCACACAAAATGCTCTCCTGTTCTCTGAGTTGGCTCCTGAAGCAAAGCTCTGATTTTTGGAGTTAGTTCCAGTACAGAGGTGATGGCATCTGCAGCATGGACAAGCTTTGAAGTCAATTTCTCAACTTCAGTTTTCAGATAGAATCATAGAATCGTTGGGGTTGGAAGGGACCTTAAAGATCACTTAGTTCCAACTGCCCTGCCATAGGCAGGGATACCTTCCACTAGATCAGGCTGCTCAAAGCCTCATCCAGCCTGGCCTTGAACACTTCCAGGGATGGGGCATACATGGCTTCTCTAGACAATCTCTTCCAGTGTCTCACCACCCTCAACGTAAAGAATTTCTTCCTAATATCTAATCTATATCTACCCTCTTTCAGTTTAAAACCATTACCCCTTGCCCTATCACTACACTCCCTGATAAAGAGTCTCTCCCCATCTTTTCTGTAGGTCCCCTTTAAGTACTAGAATGCTATAAGGTCTCCCCGGAGCCTTCTCCAGGCCAAAGAACCCCACGTCTCTCAGCTTGTCTTCATAGGGGAGGTGCTCCAGCCCTCTGATCATCTTCGTGGCCCTCCTCTGGACCCACTCAAGCAGGTCCATGTCTTTCTTATGCTGGGGCCCCCAGAGCTGAACACAGTACTCCAGGTGGGGCCTCACCAGCACAGAGTAGAGGGGCAGAATCACCTCCCTTGACCTGCTGGCCACGCTTCTTTTTATGCAGCCCACGATATGGCTGGCTTTCTGGGCTGTGAGCGCACATTGCCAAGTCATATTCAGTTTTTCATCCACCAATACCCCGAAGTCCTTCACCACAGGGCTGCTGTCAATCCACTCATCGCCCAGCCTGCATTCATGTTAAGGATTGCCCCCACCTGGGTGCAGGACCTTACACTTGGCCTTGTTGAACTTCATGAGGTTTGCATGGGCCCACCTCTCTAGCCTGTCAAGGTCCCTCTGGACAGCATCCCTTCCCTCTGGAGTATCAGCCATACCACTCAGCTTGGTGACATACTTTTCATGTCTTTGGGCTTCTTTGATCTCTCTCTCTCTCAAAAAAAATTTGTTTTTCTTGAAGGCCATTCCTCCCCCTGTATAATATAGTGGCAGTTTGGAGTGGTTTTTTGTGTCCTTCCTTATACAGGAAGGGTCTGATAGCATGCAATGCTGGTGGATGACCTTGACAATCATCCAAGTCCACAGGCTTTTTTTTTTTTTTTTTTTTTTCTTTTTTTGCAGGAGTGGGGAACTGTTTGGACATCTTCCTGGAGCATGAGTGTCTTGGTAAAGATGAAAGCTGCTTCAGGGGCACGGCTGCTTAACAGGGACCTTGGGTCTCATGTGTCTTGGTCTTTTTTTTTATTATTCATTTTTTATATAAAAGGGGATGACATTAATACTGTCCTACACCTTGCAAGATTATTTTACAGTTGTTCCAATGGTCATGAGTACAAAAGGCCTCTTGGAGGCAGTTGTTTTAAAGTGTGATGTACAGTGCATGGTCAATTTTGAGGGAACACTGCGTTCTCTCAGACTGGATAAGGGCAAGAGAAAGCATTAAAAGGCTGATTTCTGTGGAAAACAGAGCTGTTTTCATGAGAAATTTTGAGCTGCCCAGAGGGTAACAAAGTCACCGTGACAAATAAAAGGCAGCAGTCTGGGGAAGAATGGTGCCAGGCTGGCCTCTCTCCGTGCAGATGTGACTGCCACAACGATAAGCGCTAAGCACAGCAGAAAAAGACACAATGAGTACATCAGTTCAGACAAGAACTGCGCAGCTTACCCAAAGTGAATTGAAAGAGCACTAAAACCTTACATAGGCACTCCTACTCAGAATTAAAGTGGCTTTCATTTTAGAAGCAAAGCAAACCATCAGATTAAGGGAACCTTCATTCTGAATAATTATGTGCACATTGATTGAGTGCAGTTTATCTAAACTACTTTAAAATTACTTCAGATTAATCTTCCTGATTGTGCGTGTGTAGGCAAGTACTATGGGGCAAAGCTTTGTGAATATTTTAATACCTTTTAGGAACTTGGGAAACAAAGTATATGGCTAGATTGCAAAGATCTGGAGTTGACCCTTAAACTGGCTTCCCAAAAGCCATCAATTTAAAGTGCTGAAGGTTAATGGAATCCACCAGAAAAAAATGATAAGAGAGTTAACTGTGTGTCCCTACTTAACTTTTGAAAAATAGGCCTCCTGTCAATGTGGGCAGAATAAGCTCTTACTGTAGATCTACTCAAACAACATATCTGAGTGGCTAAAAGTAAGGGTCAGAAAGAGAAATGAAGCGTCTAAAGTGGTATGTATGAAACCTGTGGTTCATGCTGGCTGATTGAGCTCAAATGTTGTGACTACATTCAAAATATTTATGAATTTGGATGAAGGAATGGTCCACTGAAAAATATCAACCAAGTATAAACATGCTGTTCTGCAGCCTCCAAGAGGCTATGACAAAGATTTCTTGTAGAAAATCTCATTCTCCTCTGTGGAGGAACTGAGAGGAAAAAAGCAAGTATTAGTTGTCACTGATAGCCTTATTAGCTACACTTCAGAAATGCATCTGGTCTTCTAGAAAACTGTTTACAGCAATGATTTCTTTATTTGCTCCCATAGTGAGCCTTGCATGAGCAGATTCTCAGGTGCGACAGATTGCCCCAAGAGACTACTAATGATATAAACCACATTATTTTCTAAGTCATGGATGGATGTGCAGCAATAACAGTAAGCCATTTAGGGCAGTTTTGCTAGACATCTTGCAATTTATGTGAAATGAGCTAACACTTAAAGTAAGCTTCTCAGAAGAGGCAGTATATAAAAGCCTAAAGCTAAAGGAGATGACTCTTGTACCTACCCTTTGGTACATGGGTTACTGTGTGTGATAGCTACAGGAGGAACTACAAATGAGTTCCTCCAAACTACCCTGCAATTCAAATTAGTGATGGTCACAAGCTGGTCCTGAATAAACAGGAGACTTGCAAAACCACAACCAGCTCTCGGATAACCTATTCCATATGATAACTCATCACCTTATGATGAGTTGAGTATGGATATAGTAGAGAACTGAAGCCTGAGTCTTCATCCTGGCAAAGAACTTTCTCCTTTCTGCTTGTAAATCTGGCATAGGATCATGGAGAGAATTCAAGAAACTGCCATGAAGATGGCTGCTTCCTCAATAGATAGGAGTGACAAGTGGGAAGAAAGTTAAGCCTAGGTGCTCTGTTTGAAGCAGAGGGAAAAATTAAAGGGAATCATTAAAGCAGGTTCAGTGACACATTCATCCTTTTTTTTTATTTGATGTGGTTTACTGCCCTTAGACCATAAAGGTCTGATATTTAGCTAGCTGTGAAAAAGAGAAAGGATGAGCTGCTACTATGCTTTCTACCACATTGCAGCCATATCTGGATGAGCTTAAGTAGTGTGTAAAAAGAAAAGGGAATTATATTTAAAAAAAAAAAAAACAAACAACTTGGTAAACTCACAAGTTCATTGCTGAGCTGTGTTTACTCAGGTCGCAAATCTTAAAGTTCAGAAGAAGGTATCTTTCTCAGCACGAGTTCATGCTAAGCTCTATTTGAAATTTAAGTACAGTATTGCAGCCAATGTCCATCGGCTACTTATGCCAATCAACTTTACGAAATGTCAATTGTAATGGCAATGCCAAGATCTTACTGCTGACTGTTTCAACACAGTTTGGAGATTCCAGTCTATTCTTGCTCGTATTCAGCTTACCTCTATTTCTAGGGTAATTTTTGCCTCCTGGATAACTGGAAGTCTTTTTATGGACCAATCTCCCTCCGCAGCAGAATGTCAGAGAGAAATCAGAGCAATACATCAGCCAGAGATTTCCCTGCAAACAGCTGAAGCTAGCTTTCTAACTAGCAGAGGAGCACAGAGCAGCTGACATCAACACAATGCTGGCATACCACTCTTGTGTTGCACAATAAATTCTCCTCTGTGGCGGCAGGGAGTAAAGGAGGACGTTGGCTGAGTTATGTTATTTACACCAGGATTCTTTCCACATGGGACACGTGTGCCTGTGTTCCTCCAAGCCATGACACTGCCAAGGCTCAAATGCCAATTGTAATGGTAAACTGTCCTCACAAATACAATGTAGAATTTATTCATACTTAGAAATGTTCTAGATTTCAGGGTGCTGGGCCAGTGCTGGCAACTGCTAATGATGCATCTGATTTGTGGGAAAAAAATATTACCATGTTCTAAACCTTGCCAGTCTCAAAACCTTATGTAAGCTTGAATCTTTACTCATGACAGACAGAGGCAATCACATCACAAAGTTGCAATGGTGGAAGTCTTGCTATAGAGAGGACAATGTAACTACCAGTCCTCTTCTTCTGGCTTGGGAACCTCTGAAGTGTGTGAACCTGAGTTTAAAACATGTGCTGTTCCCCAGGTACTGGAAAGGGTGGCAACCTTAGGCTGTACTTAGCTATGGTCATGCGGTTCCTTTTCTTTTTGAGCAATCTCCTCAAGACAAGGCCTGGAGATGGGAAGACCAGGGACTCCAGGCTGAGGCAGCCAGTTCTCAGAACTTGTTAGAGATCTGCTCTCCATAACAGTGGCAGGTGTGCTGGAGGCTGAGGGTGTGCGGTTTCTTACCTGGGCTTTCTCCCCGTGAGCCTCATGTACAGGTCATAGAGTATGGCCGGTGCCTTGTGACTGACAGTTATCCAGTACTGGTTTATCAAGTAGTTGGATGTCAAGTGAGCGTTGGGTGTTCGGAAGGCCTGTTCCAGTGGGTTCCTTTTGAACGTGGACATGACGTACTGCTCTGTAAGGGAACAGGCATTTTACTTAAAATCAGGCACTTAATTTCAGTTGAGTTGGGCACAACCATACCAACATGCTGCAGTAAAGCCCACGTTATGGTGCTTAATGTGTTTAACCTACAGTTCTGCAAACTATGTAACCAGGGGTTGGAGAATATCACCTCATGGTCCCTTCTGGCATTAAAATTGATGACCCCATCTATTGCCTATTTGAAACGCAGTCTGACTCTAGGCTTAATAGTGGCAGACAAAAACTTCCTTATCAAAATGCCAAAACGTAATGGAGGTAAAGCAGGCAGTTGTAGCCTGAAGTGCTTCAAACCAAGGAACTGCAGTTCTGCTTTCACCTGCAGCAGATGTAGAAAAAATTGATAAGCATTAACATATCTTCAGATCACTGAAAGCAAACTTTGATCTACTAGCATAAAACAAAAATGACACTTTAATTTCTAATGAAATTTTCAAAAGGGCTGGTGTCAGTACTTACACACATAGGGTGCTGCTTCTAGAAAGACTTCACCATATCCTTTCAACCACAGCTGACCCACACCAATTACCTCAGCCTGTTTTCAGAGGAGCTCTGGATGCACTAAAGCAGCAAATTGTCTTGCATTCTTAACTTGAAAACTAACGACGGGGTAGTAATCTTTCATTCCTTTTGTATGTTAAGGCACAAAATATGTTGGGCCTGATTCTGAGCTCTTGCAATGGCACAGTGCCACAAAACTGGCATCTAGATGTGCATATCTGGGGCATTTGCATATTGCAGAGGCTTAATAGAACTGCAGTAGTTGAATATAAGACTATCATCCTAGGGACCGATAAACAGATGGTGCTCCTACTCTTGAGCACCAGTGAGCTCAACAAAGAAGAATATGTGGGCTTTTTTTACTTTTTTAAAAATGAAATTGAGAGTTATGACATCAATCTCTGCTCATATTATAGTTTACTCTCTAAGCTTATGTTACAAATAGAAAATCAGATGAGAATTTGCAAGTCACAAGAAACATCCAGATCATCCTTAGATAAGCAGATTCCAATCATAAAGTTCAGACAGCCTTCTCATGTATCTGCAGCCAGCTCATTACTGCATTTCAAGTAGCGATTTTTGCTGTACTCTTCTAAGTAACAGCAACTAGAGGAGACTTGTTAGCCACTTAGCTGCTAAGTTTGGACAACAAAGACTTTTAAAATAGCACAATTTAGTTTTAGTGCAAGTTCATTCTGTCCTGTACCCTGCAAGTTTAATGACTGAAGACCAGTTCTCCTGAACTTGCATCTGAACAGCTAGAACTGCCATTCCTTCTATTTCATGTTGCAGCATTGCAATGATGTGGTTATCTTGTAGTCATCCTTTGGGATGCGGAATGGAAATCTTATCCTTTGCAACCTGTTCTCTCACTGACAAAAATGAAAGGTGCAAGTGTTGAAACTGTTGCTATATAATCAGAAGTTAAATTTTCTAAAAGAATTTCCTTCTGTCTTTTCTCTCTAAACTCCACAGGGTTCTGCCTCAAGCCCCAGCTCTGCAGCAGTGGGTAAGAACGTGGATTCATTTGTTTAAAGAAACAGGGACTTTACTGACTGTTGTAGCTGTGCTCACTACGTACAGGACCCACAGCAATCTAACAGGGAGAAAACCAGGTGGGCAGAGGAGAGCCTGCCTGCATGCTGCGAGCACCTGCCAAGAGCTTTGATACCACAAATACGCTGAGCACACACATAGAATCACAGAATCATTTAGGTTGGAAAAGGCCTTTAAGATCATAGAGTCCAACCGTTTAACCTAGCACTGCCAAGTCCACCACTAAACCATGTCCCTAAGCACCACATCTACAGGTCTCTGCAGGAGAGCATTTAGGAGGTGAAGCACAGCATCAGCCTTGCTGCCAGCCTGGGGAGGGGGATCCACGCAGAGTGCTGATAAATACGTCAACAGCTTTGCCAGCTGAGGAGAAGCTACTCTTCTCAGTGGCAGATTTACCACCCTGATTGCCACCTGTCCCAGCTGTGCCGGCACAGCTGTACATACTCATGCTCTGTCAAAATGGCAAGGACTAGCAAAAAACTCCTATTTAAACTTTCCCATGTAGTTGTGCCTGGTGAGAAGGGCTCGCTGGAGCAGTTTTACTGAAGATTTGGAAAGATGTTTACTGCTGGCCGTGGAGCGGCAATAAACAGTTTAGGATGGGCTACCGGAAAGGAAGCCACTGTCCTGGCCCAGCTCTTGGCAAAATCTGTGCCTGGCTAAGCAGTACATTAGGATTTTCCTTCCTCTGTGTTAGCAGCATGGCCATTTACTACAATTATACTGTGACAAAGCCCTAGCTGGCTTAAATATAGAGAGATCTGCTCCCAGTTGACTGTGTATCTGTGCCCATTCAAGTAGCTCATGGATCAGGAGAGCGATCCCATGAACTCTGCTGCTTCTCCCTGTAAGGAAGTTTCTCCAAGAGACACGTTAAATCCAAATTTACTTACAAACTCTCATCTGCTTATCAATATTTAAGTTTATTTAGTTTCATTCGGTCACTTCATTTCCTAGTGGAAACCTATCAGTTTAACTGGGAACCATTGATATTTTGGAATTGCAATAGGTTTGATATTGTCTGCAGCACATGTTTATGGCTCTGTTTATTCAAATCCTGATGTTAATATAATGCAAATCTAGTTTTCAGCTGTAAACTAGTTGAGAAGGTTTTCCTTTGGAAACACGTTAAAGACATTATGGCCTTTCTTTTTTCTTTGTATTTTTGGCATCTTTGGTCAAGATAGCAAGAAAGAACTAATCAGTGAGTGGAAAAACCAGCCCTTGTCACTTCAGAGCATCGTCCATACACCGAATTCACACAAATCAGCAACACCCTTATCATTTTGGTTACTTAAGGCTTGCAGAGGAAAATGCAGCTGTAGTAAAGCAGCTGCAGCATTATGCTGTGATATTACTTGGTGCAAGAAGCACATGTGTCAAGAGCAGATGAGATATCTGCTGAAAACTCAAGAAAAATTCTGAAAGTCAGGAATGAAAGTGGTTTTGTTTTAAAAAGCTCATAACAAAGGCAGTGAGACCAACTTGAAAGACTTACTGGAAGGAAGTCAGGAGAACACCAGTTTTGCGTAACTTGGAACAGTTAATGCTACAGGCGTTTTCTTTACAAACCTCCCTTGCCCTGGCTTGCACTGACTCAGCACAACTGCACTATCTCCTGGTTTCTAGGAAGTGTTCAACTTCGCAAGCGTAGCAAGTCTCTTATGCTCTAGCAGTTTTGGAGAGAGAGAAATAGACAGACAGACAGACGGGTCAGGCAGGCAGAGAACCCTGAACCAGAAGCACATCACCTCTAGGGGTTACTGAAATGACTTAGCGGGTAGGTGGTCTTTCCCTCCGACCACAGCAGCAAATTCAACAACTCAATGGCAGATTTAGCAGGGGGAGAATCAGAGACCAGTCTCGCCTAGGTAGACTGTCAAGTATAAATTGAAATGAAATTCTGTCATGGTGAACACCATTTTAAAGCCTGCTTTGAGGTTTAGTTTTGAGCAGAAATTGCAAAATGTATTTCAAAGTCAGACTAGCGAGACTTACATTATAGCCAAGCAGAATATGCTTCTTCAGATTAATACTCAGTTGTCTGACCACATTTTGGTAGTAGCAGGGGAAATAACAGCAGTAATGGAAGACAGTAAGAAAAAAATCCCAAGGCACAGCATTATTTGGAAAAGAAATAAATCAGTTCAGATTCCTTTTAACACTAGAGGTTTGTCTGTATATGGAGATCGGTAGAACAAACTGGTTTGCAATGGATGTTTAAAGCATAAGCTCTTAACGAGACATATATTTTTCAAATAATTCTCTTCTAGATTCTCTTTATCCTCCCTCCCTCCAAGTTCATCACCTTTGTACTCAAAATGTCCCCATCTCAGTCACTTCTGTTCCCTAACCAGGGCATCTTCAGCCCACTCCCGTCTCAATTTCTCTGTTTGATCTTTCTCTCCTTTCCTCCTCTCCCCCCAAAAAATCCCTGCTCTGTTGTGTTCGCCTGTCCTTCCCACAGCTGGTCCCAGTGTAAGTCTCCCTAACCAGGCAGCTCAGGTTACCTGAGCTACAGCTCAGCCCTCCGCAAACCCCATGTTTGATTTGCACTAAAATGCTCATTCCCACACCAGATGACTCCCATTCCCCACCCTTGTTTCTCATCAGCTTCCAGTCTCATTCTCACAACCCTCCACCTCGATGACTGGTTACAGACTCTGTGCCGGTCTGGCCTCCCCAGACTCCTTGAAACAGACTCTCTTTCCCTCTGCTGATTCTGTGTCTCCTGTATGCTTGCATCAAACAGCTTCTTTCATGATGGAGAAAAATTCTGAAAAAGCTGAAAAATCACTGGAGGTAGAGACCTGGCCACAACTATTTCAATCTGAAAGGTTGGCAGAGCTAAACGCAGTTGGAAACAGGCTTTCAAAAAGAGAAGGTGACAACTCAAGTATCGGATGCTGCCCCACTGCGGAGGAGGGAACTGGTGGGTGAAGTTCAGCTCTTCTGGGCAGGAGCTGGACTACTCAGTGGTAGCTCTTATTTCAGAGAGATCATGGCTGTTGGAAGTGCATGCCATGAGACTGGCTGCCTAGAAGCCAAATAATAGCAAGTAGACAGAGAAAGTAATATAAATGGGTTGAGAAAGTCTGTCATATATATAAAGAAGATTTTAGAATTGTATGTATTTACCAAAAAGAAATTGGTAGAAGACTGAATTGAGAATCAAACTGGTTGGCTGCAGTTGTAATATCCTAATGCAATAAACCTTTCCCAAACTCATTTCTTAAACCATGCAACATCTTTAAGGGCAAAATTTTGCTCTTTGATATTCCATCCTAATTCCTGTTCATGAATCTATACCTAATACCCCTCTCCAGCCTGCTGCTCTCAGGAAAACTATGGATACAACATGTGGTAGAAAGAGCTCCACAGTGTCACCCAAGGAGAAAATTTTGCCTTCAGTCCCATCACACAGCTGAACTGCTTATGCAAGCTTCTGCTGCACTCGGATGATTTCATTGCTAAATCCACAGTTATGAGCAAAGTAACAGAATAAAATCAGTTACAATGCATTAATACATTGCTGTTTTCATCAGTAAAATTACACTGTAAATGGGTTAAGGCAAACCTGAGGTAGTAGTGCTATGGTGGCTGTTGCCTAAAGTAGCAGCCTGTGAAAAGCTTTGCATTTACTCCTACGAAAAAGCCACAGAAGATCTGACTTTACATGTTATGAAGATTGGCTACATTCTCCAACAATCTTCTATGAAGCCTCACCTCTTCTCTCAGACCATGACAAACCACAGTGTTAGATTTCTCATTAAAAATATGTCAGGAACTTGGTGTGATTTTCTCACTGCTCAGCCAGTTGCTGAAACCTGTCCCCTGCTAGATCACTTGATCAAATCTCATGGTAGGACATTAGTAGGATTTTCAGACAAGCCTTATTCTGAAAATGCAATTATGGTCTGATTCTCTGCTGACTTACAGTTTGCCACTTAAATAATGCCAAGACAAATGCTGAGAGGTGAACCACCACAGTAGTGATTTGCCAGCATCCTGTATTTAAAGCACAAAGATATGAATTTATGTATAACAGAAAGTGAATCAGACCCCGTATATATGTCCATGAAGGTACTGACTGTATGTAATATTTCTGCTGCTTGGCTTCAGCATGAATTTTCCACTGTAAGGGTGTCAGGATTTGTCTCCCTTTCTTTCACCTCTGCCTCAGAGGCACATTCCCTTGAAGAAGTCAGCCACGAAAATAATCTGAATTCTTCCACTGACAAAATTCATGATCAAAAGGCAAATTGTTCTTAAAGCACACCTGTCATTTCAAGGTTTGCCTTCTCAAGTCTACACCAATTATTTGTTTGGAATTTTCTTCACAGATAAAGACAGACTGCTCTACTTCCTTAATGTACTGTTTTTTTGTGTTCTGAAAGTTAGAGGTTCCTTTATAAGAATACAAGATCTATATACAATACTATCAAGGTTCCCCAAGTGATTTCAAAGCACAAAAAGAACCCCAAACACAGCAACCCCAGCAATCAGAAAAGGAAGATGTTCTGTTACGGCTATGCAGAGCATGTTCTCACAGAATTAAGGGACTGGTTCTCTATTCCTTTTTCCACCACTTTAATACCTCAGTGCAGCAAAGCACGTACTTTGCTGGCTTGTTATGTGATTACGCCCACAATGAAAACTGAAAAGATGCTTTCCTGAGCTGAATGCCCAGCACCAGGAGCTTTTGCTCACAGGACCCTGCAGTTGGGCCTCCCACATGCAGTTTGAATGGCAGATGCTGAATGCCACCTGAATATAGGAAACCACCTTTTCAAAGCCTGGCTGAGTAATGCTATTGATGTTTGGCACGTTCTAGGTTTAAATTAGACCTTACCCATTTCTCCCCAGAAGAAGGGGTTGATTCCGCCTGTTGTGCAGTTGTACACCAACAGGTTTTTTGGTCTGGAAAAGAGAGAGAAGTATTATTGTAAAACGTGAAGAAAAGCACCCAAAGCTTTATTAACGGAGCATGAAAGCTAACAGCCCAAGAAACACTAACATCAGCTCAAAGAAAAATGCAGAAGAGGTAATTTTTCATAAATATGAAAATATAGTATAAAACATGAAGTTTTAATAAGATTCAGTCAGATTCTGGGGAGCATATGAAGTTAATAAAGACAGATGGGGTTCAAGAAAAATCATCCATATATCACGTATCAAAAATTATAAAAACAATAAGGAAAGCATGCATATTGACAAATTTCTGATTTTTTTTAATAGTTTCTCTGTAATATTATTAAAATTCTCTGTAATAATAAAATTCTCTGTAATAATAAAATACTGTAAATAATTGGCCCAAGCCAACCTCAGGGACACACTGTGTATTTTGCAATCATTTACTTGATTGATATGATTTGTGTTACTTTTAAACTCCATTTGCCAGGGTGGCGATTACAAATCAATCATTTCAACAAAATTCTCATTTTAATACCAAATAAAGCTTGGTTGTTATTTGTGTGTGGAACTAAACACAGATCATACCAGTTTTAGTTCTTCCTTTGATACAAGGCAAGAATTAGTCAAACAGGTTTTTTGATCTAAGCCTGCCTTGCCACGGCTGTAAGTGATGCCATCAATACAGCATTTTTCTTACTCTGCATTAGCAGCTGGATCCATGTGCCAAAATGGTAAAAGAATTGAGATCTGGCCTTGAACAGGGGATAGCAGCTTGGCTGGAGGATACAGCATCTCAGTGCTCCTAGGGTGCCTGTGGTTCTCAGAGCCCTTCTCCACTGGAGGACGCTGGCTATGAGAAACTTTTCAAAACTCCTATGACTGAAGAGACCAGGAAACAGAACCCCTAAACCTGGGATAGGAAATCTTGCACAGTAATACTTGAAAACTGCATTTGGATACCGCACAGTTTTAGTGGTACTTTTTTTAATAATGCTTTGAAATCATGGCATTTGACTGTATATTATCATTATTACTAATCCCTAGCAGACTTCTAGGGATGGTTAGGACTAAATAGACATGTATCAAGCTCCAAATCCATGATCTCCTGTAACTCTTAATTACTGAGTAGAAGCCTGATAGAGTGTTCAACATAGAAATGCACAGTAGTGCTTAATGTGGAGAAACGTTGCATTACGGAAATCAATACGGCAACTCACTAAGGACTAAATCCGTAATATGTGCCCATACAGAAAACTCACCTTGCGCTGAGCCACACACAGAGCCTGTTGCAAAGTGCACTGAAGTGAAAGCACAGACTTTCACTTACTCCAGTGGGTCAGGCTCATTAAACACCAATGAAGAGGATTTCTCTATTTCCCAGCTTCCAGTGAAGAGTCTCTCCCTGTTGATTTTTTTTTTTTTTCCATTCTCCGCCCTCCAGCTGAGTCGGTGACCTTGGTAGAGTGTAGAGCTTTGGAGAGCTTCTACACTATATAATGAAGACTGCAATTCTCTGCTAAGTTTTAGAATCTAATTTCCTTCAGTAATGTCACCTGCCCTGAAGGATACTGGCTTTCTAATTAGATGATTTGGGAAAAAAATTTAAAAATTTCAACCATGCATGCTATTCCTCAAGACAGCACCAAACCCCAAAACTCTGTCAGAGAAATTAAACTTACAGAAGGCTCAGGCTCTTGTTTTTTTGTTTACAGACTGCTAACCTTGGGGTTGTGCCCAGCTAGATGAAGCTTTAAATCAAGTTCTGCAATTGCTCCTTTAGCCTAATAATTATTTGTGTGGGGACCAGATTAAAAGTATGTATCTTTCACCAATGAAGAGTTAGAAAAAATGGCACTTCTCCTACCATGGCCAGATATACTGCTCATCAGCACACATTCATCTCCTTTTTCAGCTTTATGGAGGCTCTCAGGGGGGTGTGTGTAAGGGGAAGCTGTATTTGTTTTTCCCAGACTGTGCTGCTTTGCCTGTTGCTGATGGAGGGGGACAAAACAATGAGGAAAAAATCTGAAGAGCTGGTGAGCTGCCTTTAAGGTTGCTTTTAGGATCCCTGTATTTAGGTTACTGTATGTAGCTCTTCTCTATCCTCAGCTCACAGGGCTTACTCTGCCTTTCAATGTAAAATATTTCTGCCTTTTATTTGTCTGGTACTGATTTCTCAGAGTTGCATAAACCTCCAGAATAATTCACGTGGTTTACTCTGTAGCACTTCCTGACTAATGATTAAAGGTCAGAGCCAGAGGTTCACAGGAAAAGATCTTAAAACCTTAATGTCACTTATACATACCCTTCTCAATAACACAAAGAATAGGGTTTTGTTAGATCATCTCCCATAATAAGCCCATAATGTATTTGTATTGTGCAGTGTTTTCCAAGGAAAACACAGAGAATTTTCACCAAGAAAAGTCTAGAAGCCACTTGGAAAGCAACTCAGTGTAGCTGCCTGAGAAAGGAGGCCCAAAAAAAGGCTGCTGCGAAGCTGCAGTAAAGGTCCTGGACTTCAGAAAAGTGACTCCTGAGAGAGAGACTTGTCAGCTGAGCTTATGTTGTACTGGGAAACAGGTCCCACCTGTAGCTTTAGAGATGCCCTAACTTTAAAGCTTGCCTTTATTGCTTCTGCTACACTCTTAGTCCTTGACAACCCGGGGAAGAAAACGAACCAGGAAATGAATCAACAAGGCTCCTGCATAGGTTTTCACTTAGCTTCTGGTTCCCTTTAAAGTCCTGGTGCAGGCAGTAAATGCCCAAGTCCGGCAGAAACAGGAGTGCCTTCCCACCTGTGCACAGCAGTGAACCACCCGGCCGCAAGGGTGAGGTTGATGGCGACGTCTACTGGAATCATATCTGCCACTGCTTCGTTGTTGGCGATGACGGTCCGCAGGATCCCTTTGCCTGCCTGTGGGACGAAGGAAAACAGTCACTGATGTAAGGCCATGGTAAGATTTCATTGGCTTGGACTGAGGACAGACCATCACATTAGCGCTTTCCAAGCCTGGTACCTGCTGCAGAAGATTATTTGGTTTCTGTGAAAACAAAGATGGATCTCACATGGATCCCACTGTTCTGCATTTTCAGAGCAAGTCTAAAACATGATGATGTCTGTGCTGTGTAACAAGAAAAGCTGTGACTCTTAGTTAACTCAATACGAAATAAATGCCTTAAAAAAGAAACATATTTGAATTTGCTGCAGTAAAATTCCCTGTGATACCTGAAGTTCCATTTTCTTAAGTGATGCAGGCAGACAGAGGTCTGACTGTCCCTCAAAGACAATAGTCACTTTGGAAATGACATCAATAGGCTTTTTGAAAAGTTTACTCCCTTTCCTTTGGATGTGTTCACACCCTTCTGTTTTCTGAAGCTGTGTCTGTTAAGCACAAAGATACAGTCAAGATGTGGCCCCTGCCTTGAAGAGCTCGCTACCCAGAGGAACACAGGAAATGAATGAGTGAAAATATGAAGTAATAACAACCAAAGAGAAGTAGGCAAGAACAGAAGATTTTCATTTTGCTTTAGTTGGAAGTACATTTCTCAGGGGTCAGGCTCCCCAAAATATATATATTTAACCTGAATGCTTATTCAGGGGTTTCCCTGATGACCAATTAGTCTTTGGAGGTTTCACAGGAGACACATGGCTGGAAGAGGCTTACATGAACAGATGGCAACAACATGGCAGACTTAATTGGACAGGACAATTCAGAAATATAGAAACGTGGAGGTGAAATGGGGTGAAGGAACTTAACCTAGTGTGTCAGGTATGAGGGCTGAAGAGAGCAATTAAAAAAAGAAAACCCAACAGCAGAGTCAAGGTTGCAGTCAAGTTGTCTAGTATGTAGGAAATAAAATGCGATGAATTTGAGTTTGAAGTAGAAGCTGAGGACCCAGTGAAAGAGCTGGAAGTGAAGCAAGGAAGGAAAAAACCTCTTTTGTAATAATATCTCTTTATAATTTAGATCCATGTAAAACCAGAGGAAAGGACTGAGTAAAGGGGCAAAGGAATATGCTCTACAGACCCAAGAATATTTAAAAGTCAGGGCAAAGGAAATTTTATAGTGAATTTTTCTTTTCTTCCAACCTGAGACTCCCATTTCATCATGAAATAGCTCTCCAGCTGCGAAAGATAAAGTTTTACTGCAGCAACTAGACAGGAAGTGCCTAGTTGTGCAAAAACGCTTGCCTGAAGTCTGGGGAGAAGAAAGATGTGATGGAAAAAAGCATATAAGACTCATTATTAACTCGTAAAGCGTATATCATTGTCTACTGGTAACCAGTAGATTTTCAGGGACACCGCATCCCCTGTTTGGGAGGTTTTTATCTGGGTTATTTTCTTTTCTTTCTCTCTCGCTTTCCCCTTCTATAGTCAGATGGTTTTGTTACATTTCACAGCTTGCAAGTAAGGGAATACCACTTATGACTGATTTAATTTTCACGAAGAGTCGCATCTCATCATTGGTGCAGCTGGCAGAGGGATCATAGGCAGACGGACTCAGAGGCAACCATGTACGCCTCCCCACATTACTCCAGACATCCTCCTCAAACCCATAGCATGCAGTTAACCTCTGCTGCCCTAAGCGGAACTGCAGTTACGCTTAGACATGAAAACCTTAACTTGCAACATCACTATGATTTTTTTTTTCCCCCCTTGAAAAATCAGTAGTAGGGGGGGAAAAAAAAGAAAGCATGAAGTACCAAAGAAGGCAATCAAGCTTAGCTATGAATTTTCCACTGCTGTGAACACATGCCCATGAGAGACCACTGTGTGATCAACTGTCATGTTTTCATAGGTACACTAAAGACTTTTTTGAGATCAGGCTTCAAAACTACAAAGTTTGATGGATGTGCTGCAAATGTGCCTGTATTCAGAGCAGCTTGCGATGGTCATATGCGCATGAATGAATTAGATACTTGTATACTGTGTATTTAATAAAGACTGCAGGTTTAAGTGTTTTAAGTTACTTTTTACATTGGAAGTGGTTTGGTACTTCTTTATCAGGTCTGGCTTGATTTCTATTTGTAGTTGCTGACATTTTTTTCCTCTTTAGTGAAATAGAAACTACTTTAGCTGAAGCCTCTGAAACCATTTGGTGGTCTGAGTCACACTTCTGGACAGCCTCCCAGCTGAAGTGCTTCGGGGCCAGCCACTGTCCAGAACAGGAATTAAAGCACTGTTCTGCCCTACAGCCTCACTGCCTTGCAGGGAGGAAGGTCTTTACATGAGATATGGAACAGCGAGACAAAATGCCTCAATTACAGTCCAGCACAAGTATAATTGGTTTCATTTTGTTTTACAATCAACAAAACTTCTCCCCACAGGAGCTGGAGCAACCGAAGGTGAAAGAAACATAATTAGACTATCGAGAACAACTTCAGCTTCCATGTTCCATGAATATTTAAAATAAATATATCTATTTGTGGAATGAAATGATCAGACTCAAATATTATAGTGATGACTGGGGGGTCGGGGGGAAATCTTTGCAAGGTTTGGAGTTTGGATTCTGCCGAGATGATCTCAAAGATCATCTGAGCCAAATCTGAATTTGGGGGTTGTTCTCCATACAGGAGGAGCTTGGGTTAGAAGTTGAAAGTGAGTATTTTAGTATGGGGGGGGACGACTTTAAAAAAAAAACCCACAAACACCAAAACTTCTCTTTTGCTTTTTCCATCCTTAATCAAGGCTAATAAAGCTACTTGACTAATAAATACACTTTGAAATACAGTTGGCCGAGACAGCTGGTTGTAATGACAAAACTTCCAGGTAATCAAACTAACACGTAAGTCACATGTTCAAGGGTTAATTTTCAAACTGCCAAACAGGATTTACCAATTCACCATACCCAAGCACATGAATTCAAAACATGTATTTATTTTTTCCCGCCTCAGAAGACCAAAAGTCTCTTGGGCTCCCTAATAATAAGTACCTTTCACTTCCAGAAAACTAGTACCGGTCCAATTAATTTCAGTAGTAACTGGAGGTGGTACAAGACAAATACTGTCTGTCAGCACTGGGAATCCCCCCTCACTTCTCCGCATCATGGAGTCTCTGGTCCTGACTGATGCCAGCCAACACTGCTGCCTGTGGGGCCAAAGAGCCATTGGACATGGACAACAACCTCGCCTCTACACTCTGCACCTGCCCTCGTTGCTCTTTGCCTTTTTCTTGGTGAAGTCTCCTTATAGTTACATATCAAATTGTCATATTTCATCACTGAAGAGCTCAGTGTAGATGACACAAATTTCATTGTGTCTTTATTTCCTATATTGAAGAACCCCAGAGCTTCAATCCTGAACCAGAAAATACCATCTCTATTTCAAAACTATTTCAGTACAAGTCAAAGCTTTTATATAAAATGTAAGTTATTTACTACAGTGACCCTCGAATCTCAAAATCTTTACTTTCCACAGACTTAATTTGGAGATAAAGATACAGGCTGACATCTATGTGTGAGAACTGGCCTAAGTGAAACCACCATTAGGTTTGCTGCTGCATTCAATAAGGCTAGAAAGTTTTGCTTTGAAGAAAGAAAATATTAGTTACTGGTAGGAGTGGCAAAGGATAAGCATATAAAATATATGCAAGCTCCAGTGTAAGTTCCTAAAGCGGACACTATTAAAAAAAGACTGATAGATGGGCAAAATTTCCAAATACTTAACCGTTAGGTGTTTTTTACTTGTTGACAGATTAAAAGAAAAAAAGGAGGTGAAAAAATGCTTTTTAAATGACAAAAGATTTGATGGACATATTTCTAAATGGCTGAAAGCATATGAATTTGGCCTGTGTTTCATAACGTACGGGCATATGATACATGTCCGACAGCAACTTGCTGTAATTTGTTACTTAGGTTATTCACTTGTGGGGAATAGAGAGCAACGCAATGGAAATCTTTTGTATAACGTCTGCCTTGCAAACTAACTCTGGACAAAGTTTTGTGACAGACATTTTTAATGCTCAAAAGTAAACGGGAAAAAAAATCAGAACTCACAGATATAATTACAAAAGTTAGAACCTGTCACATGAAAATGTAAGGAGTGGATCTGCAAAATTAAGGAACTGCAAAACCTTTATTTTGATAATGACAAGATGTCATGCAAGAACACAGAAAACATCACAAGATGCTGTGAGTAGAGCAGAGAGAGGCAGTACAAGCTTTATGAGCAGTCAGCGGTGAGTAAAAGGCTGATAATTATTTTAAAGAAACTGAGATGAATAGGAGCTAATAACACTTCATGAACACAAATGATGCATTTGAGGGCTTTTGAATGTCTCTGAAATGTGTAACTGGGGCTTCAGATAAAAGCATTAGCTGGGATATACCCACTAATTTCACTAGTCCTGTGGATTCCAGAAGTAACTGTAACAGTTTCTATTTATGCTCTACTTCAGGTACAAATGAGCTTCTTTAACAAGATGATATTTGGATTTTATTCTGCTCTCCTATGATTGTAGACTACTAATCCTTTTATATGCTGCATCAGGCTGCTTACAACATAGTTTTTACCAAGTAATCAAGTTGAACAGATCACACATGAACAAAAATATCTGCCCATAGCTATACAGCATTATGCATTGACAAACAGACCTAAGGCAGCGATTTTAGTTCAGAAAAAAAATGTAAGCCAGAAGAAGCGGTATGCAACTTTACTGTTGTCATATATTAAATAGTAATGGTCGTTTTCATATCACAGGCAATATTTTATCAAGTTATTAATTATTTATCTTAGGTGTTTGTTTCTCACCATTTTGCACAGTAGTTACAGCAGTGTTAAGCACGAATATAGTGAATTATCCATGTGACTGGCAGAGTCTGAATTGATAGTTATACACATTATTTAGATCTACTCTGCACATGGAAAGTTTCTGTACAAAGCAATGGCAAATGAGACCCAGAGTCTTTGTTATTGTAGAGTGGTCACAAACTATAGCAGTGGACTTGGAAACAATACATACGAAGATAAATGAAAGCATAAGTAATCCTGCCTTGTAGCAGTAATCCTGCCTGTAAAATTAAATTCTGTTATGAGATTCAAGCTTTGACATCTGTGAATTACCCCTAGTTTCAAGGATGCATCTTTTGTACTTTCTTTGAAAATTTGGCCAAATTTGTCCAAAACTAAAAACTGTAATTCGCGTTTAGTGAACCAGCAAAATGAATACTCTTTCAATGTCCTTTTTTTGAGTGAAGCTTAAATAGACAGTCTTCTGGGTCCTACAGGCATATAGACATATGGCAAGTGTGTGACATCTTTCTGCTGGATTCAGAAAATTGCTATGATCCTTTTTTGCACACAATTTCTAAGTGGGGCTTTAGAGTAACTTCAGGGTTGCTATTTTAGTAACTCTAACTCCACTTTAAAGGGAGCTTAAACAGTAACTAGACATACCGCAACAAATATTCCACTTGTCCCGTTGAAGCTGTCAATCCAACCCTGCAAAAAAGAAGAATTATTACTATTTCTTTTAATGACATGTTGCTTACACAGGCTTTGAAATGGTGAAAGGGTCACAGTGCTGTGGTGTAGACAAAGAAGCAATGAGACAAGTTAAGATGTATGCCAGCCTATCTGGGACAGCTGCCAGGAAGCTAACCAGTACGAAGTACCTAATTGATTTTAAATAGGGGATGCATTGTATGATACCTCATACTGTCTGCAATTTACCCATCAACAACAGAAACAAATTTTGTTTTTAGAAACTGCTTTTCCTATAACAACTTGGCTACAGGAATAAACTCTAGCTTTAAACACTACAGCATCTTGGTGTTGTCATACTTGCTGAAAACCATCCGTGTGTTATATACCTTCTGACATGAAACATGCAGATGTCAGCGAGACTGATTTTCTCCAACTAATTTCTAAGGCAAGGAAGAAAAAAATACCATACCACTTTTGAATCCCATCCTACTTCAGGTCAGGGAAACTGCCACTTGTGGGAGCTGGAGTTAAGAGCAGTGATGAGCTGTCTGACCTGAAATAGGTTATGACACCTAACAGAGTTCACCCTGTCCTTCTAAGGTGGGGAGCTTGGCCCAGAGCCTCAACTGTATCTCAGCCATCTTTGGCGTGCTTTGAGCTGCATAAAAGCCAAAGGTGACTTTATGTTGCCTTTCCAATTTGGCTGCAATGTTAGGGCACATTATTCCTACTAGTATATTTAGCTTGGTGAATTATTTCAGTCCAAAAGTACAGCTGCATTTAATTACTGCATGGCTGACATTTGTATCTGCAATAGGCCCATGTGAGTGTGAATCTAGTGAATTCAACAACTAACAACATAAGACAAAGATACTAGCTAACTGCACATGACATTATCAAATGCTTTCAAGGGCCACATGAGGTCTAGGGTGCTCATCAGGACCTCATTAATAGGCTGACTAGACCATGGAAAGACTTGAACCAGAATGCATCAGGACTGTGACCGACCCTCAGATCTCATGTTTCCCCAGCTAGTACAGAAACTCCTCTATGCATCTCTCTGGGCACGATCCTCTGCGTGTAAGACTGTCAGTTCCAAGTCCAGCATTTTGCACTATTATTATCCCAGCTCTTATTATTATTGCTTAAATGTGGGGTTTTTTCACTTGCAGGGAAGAGTCTTTCCTGAAGATGCTGAAGAAGGCTTGCTGTTCTACTCCAGCACAGGTCCTCCACCTCTTCCATGCACTTTCCTATGAACTGTGGCACCTGTTTCTCAAGCAGACATTGCTACAGGTAGGGACAGATTCCTGACAGTACTGAAATTACAGCTGTATCAAAGGGCTCTCAGCAGGGAATTGCTATGTATTCATGCTTACTGGGAAAGGCTCATGCCAGCTAGCTCCCACGATGGATGGCCTGATGATAGCAATGTTCAAGTTTCCTTTCTCTTGCTGTATCAGGTATTCTGACAAGGCTTTGGTGTAGGTGTAAGTGTTGGGCCAGTCCCCAAGCAGCTTGGGTGTGATGTCTTGAATGATAGATTCATCCAACCACCTACAGGAAACAAGGAAAACCCCATTATCCACCATGCAGAGAGAGAAAAGACTGAGGCAAAAAAGACCAGTAAGACAGGAATTCTGACCTGAAACAAAGGGTAAGAAAGTCAAAGCCATTTTAGACAAAACAAGGAGCAACTGCTTTGAATTTAGAACAGCTCTCTGGGAGAAAGGTTACTTTTGTCATCAAAATGCAAAATAACCCTGGTAAGCTTTGTGCTACAATGTCCAGCTCAACTTCAGGTATCTATACAACCTCATTCTAAACCAAGCTCTTGTGTGCTTTACGCATCGCTGCAATCTGTAACGTAGATATAGCCACGGTCTACAGATTGATGGAGCTTTCCAACCTAGCACTCTCACTAGATAGCGCTCACCCTTAGCCAACACAGTCCCTATATACTTCCAAGTACATTTCAGGAGATTCTTGGTAACCTTCAGTTAACTGATTTGAGTAGCATTACAAAGGTCTCAAAAGCTAAAACAACATACTACAGAGATACTATTCCAGCAGCACAACTTACAATGTTAGATGCTCCTTCTTACTGGTTTCCCACTGGCTTGTTCACACAGGAAATTAAGAAACTGTCAGTGCTAACAGCTTTAAAAAAAAAAAACCACCAAGTTTGGGTTTTTTTTTTTTTTAAGGTATTTAAATATCTAATCTGTCAGAAGTAGTTACATATATACCCTTAAAAAAGTGGCCCTTACCACCATGGTGCTGCAGTGAGGGCCTAAGGCTCAAAGGCTCTTCCCTGGCACACCATCAAGCCATCACTGGTCCTGCCAGCATCTGGGTCTAAAGGACAGGAACTAGCTGTACTTCCAGAGCCCTTGCACACTGCTGCCAATCCCCAACAGGCTTTCAGCAGTCTGGTGCTACACCACACAATCAAAGATTAACTCCTATAATCCAATTTGTAATTAAGTCAATGGACTTACAGGGTGTGCTCTTCCCAGGGGCATTACAAGGATACTGCTTCCTGCAGATGCTCTCTTCACCCCTCCTTATCTTGAATTTCAGAAACAGGTGGAGGTCAAGGGGAGAGGAATAAGGTGGGGACTGTCACACCTGGAGAATTACTTCATCACACCAACTTAAACATACAAACACCTGATGGCTCAGGTGGCACACTTTTTAAATGGCTCTCATCAGACACAGATGGAAATATTACAGGAAAACTGTTGTATGAGAAAACACTGATTCACTGAAACTGCAAATTAGTTCGCAGGGGGGAGTTGAATTCAGTGAATCTCTCAGTTTTGGAAGTTAAAAAGAATCTGACACTTTTTAGTATACAGAATTTGGTTTTTTTAAATAAAAAAAGTCTTATGTTGGCACAAATACTTTCCTTTGCAACCCCAGTCCCATGCTTCAGAAACAAGGCAGAAAATATATAGTTGCACTACGCAGAGGCTATAAGCAGCACACAATATTGACTTAATTTACAGAGCCTGTTTAGGCAGCCACTGAACCCAGCCTCCTCAGGGTCTCAGATAAATTGCTGTTGTTTGAATCTGTCGAGTAATTAATTACCACCCTACCAAAAGGAGATGTCTATTTCTGCAGAGCCTGGAGGAAGACTAGGTTCATTTGGAAACTCAGATTAAGCTGCATACAAGTCTCTTTTCCCTCCTCCTCCTCTTTTTTTTTTTTTTTTTTTTTTTTTTAAATAATAGGGGCTTACAGGTTAGTTTTCTCACAAAGCAAAGATAGGTGTAGAAGTACAAGGAGAAGCAATTTCCCCTTGCCCTCATCCTTCCAGACAGGCCTCTCTGCATTACTTTAAAAGGTCATCGAGAGGACCACACTCCTGCCTGTCTGAAGG
Organism: Pelecanus crispus; assembly: GCF_030463565.1. Lineage (NCBI taxonomy): Eukaryota > Metazoa > Chordata > Aves > Pelecaniformes > Pelecanidae > Pelecanus > Pelecanus crispus. The sequence continues at coordinate 83,702,629 of NC_134643.1, read as the reverse complement.
GTACCATCCTACCAGGTGATTTGATCTACCAGCATTACCATCACAGGAGCACTGAGCTGACAGTTCAGTGAGGCGAACTGTTCCTACTCCTGTGACCTACTTTGAAGATTTTGAAATGCTAAATCACAAAGCTACTGCTTTTGCTAACTGCTGCAATTGCCCCGTAGAAACAGATGCAAATTAAACAATTAGTAACCTCCTCTTTCACCACATATATGAACCAAATTACTCTGCCATAGGAAAACATAACTTTCTGTGTTAATCACTTTGCATTAATAAGACTCACTTTCTTGTAAGTGATGACGGATCTACATCTTCTGCAATAATGAAAACACTTCTGCTTCAGCCCACACTTCACTGTGTGCTGTTCCTTACCTCAGCACACCCTTCAAAGCTGATTTCCCTCAGCTTTAGATTAATGCAAACCTTGCTTGATGTGGCAGATTATGTTTCCTCTAATGGCCTGGCAGCACGTAGAAGTGTGACTTTTGGTTTACACAGATGAGGCCTAAGGCTTTACTTGCAGGTTAAGTATCAAAACACTGCAAAGCAGGAATATAATAGGAGAATAAGAACAGAAAAAGAAACAGCTAGGAGTCCTACTTGGGATTTCAACTGACTAAGCATCATAAGCATATATCAATCGCATGGCCAAAAGCATCATTAAATGGATCTGTTATTGCATCCAGTTGTGTGATCATGCCTCTTAAAGTGCTCTTCTGCAAGTGTATTAAGACAAGGGTTGTTTATATTTCCTTGTCTCCTTTTTTAACTCCCCTGCCTTTTTGAAGGTAACATTCTGATATCTGTTAATCTCCTTTCTCTGAAACCTTCTGTACCCAGATATCTAGATATTATCTCTTCCACTTACATGGTAAATAATAAAAGGTGCATCTCTCCCATCTCTTTCCTGCTTTGTCTTCTCTCTCTCCCCAAGTAACCAGCCTCACAGTCCCTCAGTTTTCTCTATCACATTCTGCCTGTATCATGTCATCCAAACATCACAGGGACTTTCCCCACCCTGCTCCTCCACACACTCTGCAGCCCTGTGCATCTCCTTCATATTATTGCCTTTGATCTGCAGATCAGCTGCCAAACCAATGACCCTGAAGACAGTGATTTTCAACAAGGCCCACCTGATTTCAGTGCCTTTGAAGGCAGTAGTTGTCTTTGCTGTAAGCAATTATAACACTACCTGCAAACACTGTAAAGAAACAGATGCCATCCTAGCTGAGGGCATGCTGTCACTTCTGTCTCACTAAAAGTACCAGAAGGTTGTGAACTTCTGGAGTATGGGACATAGGAAAAACTGTAAAAAAAACCCTGTAAAACAAATTCAAAAATCTAGTAAGAAAGAAAACCGATCTCTGATTATGTGACTAAGAAAAAACAACCAAACATACAACCAAGACAAACATCAAAGAACACAGCTGAAAGCCCATCCTCTGTCACTCAACCTTCCTTTCAAACATCATCGTCTCTGCTGCACATGCAAATGACAATAAATAAATTCTTGGTGTCTTATATGAAGCATCTGAAGTAGCAACCTCTGGGGCAGCCAGGTACTTCTATATGTTTCTGATTAGCATTCAGTCCTTTGCTGGAGTCTTTTTTTATCTGAGCCATCAACACTAATTATTTCCAAAGTTGCAAGTGATGGTAAGCTTTTTGGGGCAGTGAAATGTAATATTGATAGCGATGGACTCCAAAGGACATTTTAAAACTGAGTTAGTGGGCAAAAAGGTGGCAGATTAGCTTCACTGTAAATTAAGGTAATGTAATGCATTTAGGGAAAAGCAGTCTACTGGTCTGAGAGGCTGCTGAACTCAGAACTGGAAGTCACAGCTCAGCAAGAGCTCTTGGAAGCACAGCTGACAGCTCTGTGAAATCTCCAATTCAATGAGCAGCAGCAGACAAAAAGTCAATGAAATGTTGGACATCATCAGGTACTGAGAACAAGACCAACGGTGTCACTTTGAAGCTATTTAAATAAAACTTTGAGTGACCAAACCTTGGGTACTGCCTGCAGTTCTGTTTAGCCCCTGCACCTCAGGGAGGGAGTGGAGTTAAAAAAAGGCAGAGAGGAAGGGCAACTAAAATCATCAAGGATCAGCTGGCATATGAGGAGACAGTAAAAATGCTGGGACTCTTCAGGCTGCAGAAAAGAAGGTCCAGGGTGAATGCAATAGAGATTTGCAGAACCGCAGAGGTAGTCAATAGGGAAAATAATGCAGATACTGCAGTGCTGCAACTACAGGACATGCAATGAAACTAGTAGTGTGACAGCTTGAAACAGGTGAAAGAAAGCTTGTCTTTACGCAGCAGTTAGTTAGTAAACTTCTGGAACTTGCTGCCACGGGTGGTTCCAGGGCAGAGTACCGGCAAGGTCAAAAAGGGATTAAACAAATGAATGGATTCAAAAATGGGTCAAAAAATAATAGGATGTAACACCCCTCATACTACAGTTCTGGTTTCTGGGAGGCTACAAGGGATCGCAAAAAGTATCCAGGCTTGTGTAGTTTACCCTAAACAGCATCTCCCAATGCCACTGTTGAGGGCAAGATATTGGGCCAGGCATCCCATTGCTCTAATGCACTAGGGCATTCCTCATGTTTTTATCACGCTCCATTTGCTGAATAAATGATAAATGATAGATGACTACTAGCTGGAAGTAAACATATCCAAGAATGTGGGCTACTGGAAAAAATAAAAAAAAGAAAGCACTGATTTGTACTAAATTTTCTGGAGTAGTGCTTAGTCAATTTTTTTTTTTTTTGCAAACAATTTTTTGATGTAAAACCTCAGTGGTTCTCCTGCTGAATATTAATTCATCTCATCTCTTATTACCCTAAATCAAGGAGAAGAAAGTTTTTATACCAGCTCTAGTTCACAGGTCAGTTGCTTGTATCACACAAGTGGAATACGACTAGCAAATAAATGAAAACAAAGTTACAGCTGTGGGAAAATTCTTCTCTGGGGAAGGTGTCCTGGGGCCTTTATCAGCAGATTTTGTTATTCTTTCTAATTATTCTTTATTTTGGTAAATTCAGTTAAACAAGCCTTTTTGTTGTTCCCTCAAAGTCCAGGATTCTCACACTGAACTCTTTCTAAAACAGCCTGTTTCTGACTCATCCCCATGTAACTCTGGTTTAATACCACAGGATTGTTGAAATCAGTGGAAACAACGTTGGGAAGCTGAAGAGATAAAGAAATGAATCTAAGGTGTATGAAAAATTTCAGTTCTTACTAAGGTAGCAACAGAGCTGAGTCTTACAGAAAGAAGCATCACAACTCCATTCCTGATAGCAAATGCACTCGTGCATAACTTATTCAATGCTGGACTCTCATGAAATCACACAGCCTTTTTTAAAATGGTGTGTGGAAAAATTTAGAGGTAGCTGAAATCACAGGGTGTTTAAATGTAGTTTATGCTATTTTCTAAATAATTTTGTATCTGTAAAAGTATTGTTGAGCTCAACCAAATGTTTAAAAAGTGTGACTTCAGCAGCTCTCCAGACAAAAAGACTCCAAAACAGAGCCTCTATTTCTCCTATTTTCAAAAAAAACCAGTAAAGCTAGTTTCAAGAGAAAATCCAGAAAGGACAGACTTACTGGGTGGCATTCTGTGGAAAGTACCCCTCGAAACCACCTAGAATGAAAGCTCTCTCTCTTCCCTTAGTCTCCCTCCTATTATGGCCAGCATTTCTTGCTGGCATGGTGCGTACAGACAAGGCCATACAGCAATAACAGCCCCTATGAACAGAAATCTCACAGGATAGGTTACACGAACAATTCAGAGGTCTTCTGCAGAATGAAGCAAAACCAATGTCAGAAGAGGCGATGCAGTTCCAACTTACTCTACTAAATCGAAGAGCTTCTTGGGTTCAGCTGGGGGTGGGTAGATGACTTCGTCTATGCATTTCCGGACACAGTTTGCATAGGCGGTGGAGATGTGGATGAAGGCCTCAAGGTTCTGCATCTGCCGGGCCAGCTCTAGGAGCCGCTGCGTGCCCATTGCATTCAGTTGCAGGGCATGTCTAAAAAGGGCAGGGGAAAGAAACAAAATGCATTTCACTGGAAAGAATGTATCAAAGCTGAACATTATCCAAACCCCAAATAATGAAAAGGCAAGTAAGGGAAGAGAAGGGGTCATGGCAGAGCGGAAAGCTTCAAAGAAATGCAAGGGCTAAACCAGTTTTCAAAGCAATACTGTTGGATTCACTGTTCTGGCCACAGAATGTCTCTCAAACATTTTTACTCAATTCAAAGGATCAGAGGTAACATTCCACTAACATCCGTACACCTGACATATTTGCCACCCCTTCCTGGAACAAATATTTGCAACACACATGACCACTGAGGCATTACAGTTCTCACGGTACCCATTCAACTTTCTCCTAAAGGAACCACTGCTAAACCAGATAAACACATGGTTTCAGTAAGCATCAAAGGGTCCTTGGGCACAGAAAAACAGGTTCATACTGAAAGAAGACACAATTAGAGATAACAGCTTAAATTCCCAAGGAACGGAGAAGAGAGCTGATAAGCATAAGCGAAAAAGAGTCCTGGTTAGCAAGGTTGACCTTGAAGCACTCAGCATAGCTAGAAGTTGTCCTAGAGACTGTCTGCAATGGATCTCAGGGAACAGATGTTCAACTTCGTGGCACGCTTTGTACTGGAAGAGACACTTTCTGCACAGAAGGGAAAAGGCTAAGAAATATGCAATCTGGTCACAGCCCAGGAGTAGAAGCTTTCAACAACATGTACAAGATTATGAATAATGCTATCAAGTACAGTGTACACTAAAGACATTAATTACACTAACGTTGAAAAGAAATTGTAAATAGTCCAGATAAATGAAAACAGAAGCTAAGCATATGATTAATGTTTGGATCACAATATCTAAAGCCAGAGATACTTTTTTTTTTAGCATGCTGCTATCAAAGAATAGCATTTTCTGTAGATTTCTAATTTCCTCCTGCCCTTCTAGCAGGATGAATACGTCTACTTTAGCTACTCTTCATATGGAAGTTACTCTTCCATGTACGTCTCTATTTGATTGTACCCCTTCTGAGAAGGGGTGAACAGAATTGTGCTCAGAATATGGGCCCAGCACAGATTTCTGCTGAGACATTCAGAGTTCCTTTAGCCTTCTAGGGGAATATCATCTAACCCTGGTGATTTGTTGCTCTTTATTTTTTCTATTTATATTAAAACTGCATCTACTAGTATTTCAATATAACACAGTTTCTCAGATTTCTGCCCTCAAAAGTTCCATCTGGAGAATTCCCTAAATGTACTGCTTGTTGATGCCAATAATTCATTTAGTTTCTCTGGTGCTGCTTTTCTAGTATCCCTGATAGCACTGCTTTTGCACCTCCCTTATCTATCAGCTCTACATATTATGCGGTAGGCTTTGGACTTCTGCCGTGTTTAAGATTTTTGTGTGTGTGTGTGTGTCGTTAGCAAGTTGCTGCTCAAAATTCTTATTTGAGCAGCAATATTATGCTTTCACATTTAACTTGCTAGAACTTTTACCCATATGATATATTTTATTATTCAGACAGGAATAATTTGATTTTAACAACTTCTCATATTTTGCTGTTCAATCATACTGGATTTTCCTCATTCTGTTAGAGATTTTGACAGATCACATGCAATCAGCCTTTAAATAGTTTCTGCGCTGCCTGCAAGCAGATAACCATTTTACTTTTTAACTTCTTTCTAGCTATCCTCCTTATTAAAAACATAGTTTCCCTTTGATGTTACATGCCACTGCCATGTATTTTTTACAGCACGTTCATTCATGTATTGATTTAAGAACATTTATGGCTATTAATGCAGTGCAGTGCTTTGCTACTTCTATCTCGAGCCAGGATCTACATATAGCTCAAGATTAAATCACGAGCTGCTTCCTTTCTGGTGGGTTCTCTAATCAGTTGCTGCAAAAAGCAATTATTTATGGTGGACACAGTGGACATCTATTTAGCCTATGTATGAGCAAATGAAGACTGACATTAACAATTGTGTTTTCTACTCTCACAGCTTTAGCTTTTTTCAAAAAACAGAAGATCTGGCAATCCAGATCATCCACCTTGGTTTGTTGACCTTTACGATTTGCATAGAGGCACTCACAGATCCAATCTTGGTTTAGTGGCTTATTTCTGCTGTTCTTTCTTAATGGAAAGCCTGCCTGGACAGGCACTCCCAAGGGAGCTCCTTCAGAAATTGAGCATTTATTTTAAACAGTTAATTACACTGAGTCTTGGGTATTTTAAAGCTTGTGATAGGCCACTTTCTTAAACAACATCTCATCTCCCTCTTCAGTTACTCAGTGACAAAGAAAGGCCATTAACAGTAGCTTTAGAGACAGACACAACATAGTCTCACTTCAAGCTGTCTCCAGCTACTTCTGCTAAAACATCTATCTCCCTCTTGACCTAAACCACACTTTTCCCTATCCCAATTTTAGGTCATACTTTACTCCCTTACTATATCACAACCCAAGCTTGCAGTACTTCTGTTCCTGTGGAAATCTGCCAGGATACTTCACTTTTGACACACATATGCACATGAGATTTTCAGAGCATTTACATTGCACATTCAGCATAGAAGCACATAGAATCATAGAATCATAGAATCATCTAGGTTGGAAAAGACCTTTAAGATCATCCAGTCAAACCACTAACCTACACTACCAAGCCCACCTAAACCAATCAAGGGTAGACTAGACTAAACCATATCCCGAAGTGCCACATCTACCTGTTTTTTGAACACTTCCAAAATGTGGCATGAAAACATAAATGGAGAATTATTACTGCAGCTATACAAGAGATGCACCGATTGTTGTGTTATAGGCTACTGCACATTCTGAATCATGCTTAGGAAATACAGAAAGCAGGACATACTTCAGGGGTTCATCAAAGCGAACTGTTGCTGCACAGTGGAAGACAATATTGACCCGGGTCAGAAGCTCCTCCTCATCTTCAGCACTGATGGCCAGCTTGGGCTGAGTGAGTTCAGCATTAATAGGCTTAATCTTCTCGTGGAAATTAGGGCAATCTTCTCGGACCCTGTCAAAGACCTTGAAGCACAAACAGAGAGAGATCAGGTACAGAATTAGGCTACTGAGATCACTTTGGTTAGTAGACAGTCTGATTACATCAATCAATTAAATTGGCACAAAAGAGAATGCCTGGTTCTTTCAGAGGGAGGTGATAAAACAGTTAATTCACTTGTTCCCTCCCATGGGAAAACCTCACCAGGGAAACAGAACGAAAATATAGGATGTAATGCATTGCCCTGAAGAGATGAAGAATCTTCTCTGCATCACTCATTTCCTGGGACAGCCACTGAAATTCCTGTATCTCCACATCTCCTCTAACCACTTGCTATTTGACCTCAAAGGCAGCCTGTAGGACCATAACAGGAGCAGAAGAGGAGGGCAGAGTATGGAGTGGGAAAGCCTGTGAAGCACTAGACTCAAGCAATTTTCTTGATGGTTCTACAAAGTACTTGAGGAGAACAGGGAAGCAGGGCACATTCTGGCTCCTCCTCTTCCTTTGCTGCTCCTTGCCGACTGTCACTCTTTGTTCTGTTAGATGAGTCCTGTGGGGTGCCTGGGAGTGCTTTTGGGATGGAAAGATGGGGAACCTCAATAACCCATACTGCTAAGGCTGCTGACTGCCACCAGCAATTTTACATGACTGGACAAGTGTGCAGCTAGTTGGCCTCTCGAGCTGTCTTCTAGCCCCTTTTTTCTAAGACTATGATCCATAGCTCTTTCCAATACACGTTTTCTGCCCAGTCTTCTGCAGAATGACAAGACTGTGCATCTGTCCACTGAAAAGATCCCTACATTTCCATATACCCTCTGTCTGATGACTTGACCGAAGCCAGCATTTGGCACCCTGTCTTGCCTACGATCCAAGACAGCAGGTACCCTGAACAGCAAGAAAACTGTACACAATCCTTCTGAAAGGAAAAGGAAATCAATACTGTCATCATTGAAAAGCGTCTATGTAAAAACAGCAGTTTCCTCAGTTCCCATTTTTACTCTGTGAGTAGCTCAGAGTCACTGATAATAGTATAGTAGGGCTGGGTGCAGTTCTGCTTGTGCCATGAAAGCAGACAGCTACTGCAGGTTCCACCTGGAGACCTTTTATATGGTAAATCTCACAGGCAAAGAAGATGAAGCCTGAATTTCAAAATGCTATGTGAGTTTGCTGGAGTAAGATTTGAAAAAAGTCACCTTGAGTTTTAGAAGTGTCTGTTCTAAGGGTTTTGTACTGCTGGCCAGCATTATTGTATCTGAGCAACTTAAGTGAAATAATAATAACAGTAAAGTCCAAAAAGCACCTCCCTTTTGGGGGCAGAGTGAAGGGTAGAAAGAATAAATGGAATAGAGAGGCTATGGGATCTGAAGAGGTACAATCTAGATTTCAAAGGTAACCACACTTCAAAGGTAACTAGCCTACTGACAGGAATGACAAAGTACTGGGACAGATTGCTGGTGGCAGCTGTGTGCCACCACCTTTGGACGCATTTAAGAACTGTCTAGATAAGCACTGCCAGGAGAGATAGGGAATAGCTGAACCTGCCTTGGGGCAGGATGATGGGCCAGCTGGCTTCTCAGCAGCTCTGTGTTTTTTGGTTGTTTCTTCTACTCTGTAGCTTACTCACCAGTAACACAGAGTTTGTGAATCTCCTTACTATAATGATCTCTTGTTTTCCTAGAGGTTGTTCTCTCTTTGATTTGCCCAGTGCTTATGTAAGAGCAGGCATTGTGTGACATAAATTAAACACACTAAAAGAAAAAGACATATGAAAGATTAAATTGGTACTAATAGCAACAGTTTCTTGCTTGACTAAGGGATTACCATCTTTCTGCTTATCTGACAACCAAATCTAGATAAACCTCGATGTTCTTAAGGATAAAGAAGTGATTAGAACATCAGCAGCCTTCCCCACTATGCAGCACACTGCACACTTGACTTCATGTATTTTTCTTTAACACACAGCTGCACATCCTTCATAAATCTGAAACTTGAGCAAGTTAACAAAAGTTAGGACACAAAAATGTCATTTAATTTCTCTCAGTTGCACCCAACTACATGTGCATTTCAGCAATGTAGTCTAGGCCAGAGAACAGATTTTTAGACAGAGAAAGCTAATAATGGACAAAGATGTTGGTGAGAGCCAGCTGGACTGCAGGAACTCAATTCCCAATGGCTTATATTCAGAACCGGGTACTAGCAGCATTAATGTCTGTAAAAAGCTTGTCTTCTAAGAAGAGGATGCTAGAGTGGCTGTCCAAATATGCATCATCTCATGAGAGATTGCACACGAGCAAACTCTGATGAGACATTAAATGGAAAGATTTCTCAGAGAACCCATATAAGACCAAAGCTATCTTTTTAAGAGCTTTAGGAACAACTCTGCATTTGTTTGTTCTATTGCAAAGAGAGTGTAAAACTCCACCCAATGAGAGTTATTTATACTTGTTTTACTTTGGCATAAATAATGCAAAGGCAGAGAAAGAATGAATCAGCCCTTTCTCCATTTCAGTCATGGTATATAAAAAGAACAGTAGTATTTCTGCAGTGCTAGCCTTGCTCGAATTTGGACAGTTATATTCTGCCTACATGCCATCACCTCCTGAAGTTCCCACTGCAGATAATATCCCCTTCAATATTTCTATGCCTACCGCTAGGTATTGCCTACTACCACACACCACTCAACAGCTGCAGTTTTTCACTCCCTCCAATGATTCACTGCATTCCTCTGAAGGATGAAGGCAATTTCTAAATGCAAGCTCACAAATCAGCATACTGCTTTGGAAACCTTCTGGATCACAAGAACATTCAGTTCATCATCACCATTAAATCAGATAACAGGAGCAGCTGTTTAATCAAAGTCTCCTGCCTCTTTTATGGCATCTGAAGATTTCAGACTTGTCAGTGCTTTACAGGAAAGTGCAAGAAGATTTAAAGACAGAACAAATGCAGCTTATTCTATACTGTTTCCTATAGTTCAAGGAGTACTTAACATAAAGATGATGCTTAGTCTGCAGGTAAAGAATAATTGCACCTCTAAATTCTGATTAACTCACCCAGAGCGTATATAATAAATCTCCAATAACTGCATGAGGCCCAAGGATTGTTCTATCTTTTCTTTTTAGAAGCCATCTGCCAATACGAAATATATTCAATAGATAGAAGTGCGCTGGCATGCTGTACTGTTGGAACCGCATGAAAACACTGGCCAAGTCAGCAATATTCCAGAAGTGAAACATGAATTGCCACAGAATTATAGTGAAGAGAAAGGAAAGATGCTTGATTTCAAGTTGTCCAATATTAATTAAACTGAGGGAAATCAGTAATAATGTATCCTGATTTCAGTGTCTTTTTGAACATCCTAATGCATTCCAGGGGCAACACTGCTACCTTGACCAAAACAGAATATATGAACCTCATAGCTGGTATTCTCATTTTAATCCTCAAAATAGGAGGCAAGTTCTCCATAAGCTGTGCTGTCCCTCAACAGAGGTGGTGATTTCACTCTGAAATTTGCTGAATTTTTCTTGTTATAATCAGGCAATTCCCATTTATACTAATAATCTAATCTCTGTGATTTCAGTTTACATCGCCAAGGACTTATTATGAAAACAAGACGTCTAGAATTTCTCCCAGCGTTACAGTTGAGTATGTCTGATGGGCATCTCTGGCCCTATTCCTGCCCACTTATGCTTTGACCTCCCTTCTCAAAGGACATCTGTAACTCTCTTGTGTTCTCTGCTCTTGCCTTAAAGCATGTAATCGTTCAGAGAGATTCCTGCCCATCAATCTTTCAATCAGAAATTTTTCCATACCACAAAGATACAAAAACCTCAAAGAAAGGGCAAATTGCACATCTATGGAACAGTGCAGCTGAAAAATAAAGGAACCATGGAACAATGTAAAATGCCAAAGGCTTTGCTTCTTTCTCAGGAGAAATTTTCGGTGAAGCAAATACAAAATAATGAAAAGTAGTGTGCCTGAGCCATGCTCTACTTTAAAAAGGAACTTGCATGAGTTTGGTCTTATAACTGCCTTTCAAAGAAGCCTGGGTAGTCCTTCCTTTTTTGGACCTATCAGTTCTCACTCCTAAAAAAACAACTTACTGTTACAGGCACCATGCAGGATGGCACTTCATTGAGAAACACAAGTAGGAGAGAAAGCAGTTCTCCTGTTTGCTTGGTGACATTATCTAACAGTATTTCTTGTGCTCTCCCCTGAGGTGAAGGATTCATCTTCCAAAGTGCTGAATAAACATGTCCCAGCAATGCACGCCATGGTGAAGGTGGGCTGCTGCTCTTCATCACGATGTCAGCGGAGTCTGTAACTCGCTGTGGCTCCTTTCTGCACCAGACTGACTCTTCAGCAATAGCACTCATGGCTCTCCCTCTGCCGGATCAGGGCCAAACGCTTTGGTGACTGACCCAGAAAGCATCAAGTTTTCAAGTGTGACTTATAAAGGTAACCTTTTTTCCTCCCGTGGTACAAACCCAACGAGAAATCAAGGGATCCAAATTACACTATTTTAACCAGATGTTGCCAGATTTTTTTTTTTTGTAAGACCGATAAAAAATGGTCTTCTCTGGTGCACAGCAGGGCCACGTGTGTTTAATAGGCACTGGGATATTAGGCTTCTCTAGGAGGATTAGCGAAAGATGGTAACTTACATTATAGCATGCACATTTCAAGTCATTACTGTATGAGAACATTTAAAGTGGAGAAAAATCAGAGAATTCCCACAAAATGAAGCTCATATATGAGGAACTACTGAGAAGATTAAGGTCAAGAGAGTTCAATTAAAAAAAGAAAAAGGCAAAAAGCTTCTGTCCTTTCAGATAAAGAAATGGAAGGGATTGCTTAGCATAATTCAGGAAAATATAAGCATGAATTGCTTCTGTAAAGGAAATAGAATTTACTGTAAGCAAGATGTAGGCCAAGGGGTAAAACACTGTGGCAACAATTCCTTTAAAGGATAAGCTGTCCCATTGGGTGTGTGGAATAATTTTGAAAAGTCCCTCTTCTGAACAGTGTTGGTGTATAAATGCTAGGGAACAGCCTATATATAGATACACAGAGTAATTCCCTGGTGCATATAACCCTCTGTGATTTCAAGGGCAGTATCATAAATGGACATGAGTGACTGCCACAAATCTAAACTACTGCAGGTACCAAAGTAATGAAAATAACTCTTTAAAAAACACCTTATCTGTGCAGTTTTATTCTGATGAAAGGTGTTATTCCGGTTGTGCTTGCCACTGATAAAATCCTCCAATACAGTCTTGAAGGAAGGAAAGTACATAACTACTTTTAGAATTGCTATTGTAGCAAATCTGAGAAATAATTGGACAGCTTCTTGACATAAAGTAATTAGCTTGCAATTAATTTTTAGCCTGGTACATTTCCAGCAATAAGCATCAGGATTGCTCAGTCAAGAAATGTGTGAAAATGCAGCTCAGGAAGCATTAATTGGGATAGAGCCTTTTTTCCCCCTTGTGTGCTTTCTGCCTCATTTCCTCTTCAGAAAGTTTCTTTTAAGTATGGTTCTTCTCAAGGCAAATAAAGCATAATTCATCTAATCAGTTAGAAAGCATGCAGCAGAGTGTTCCTCATTGTAGGAAAACAAATGGCTTATGCTTCAGTCTAGAGCTATTACTTTCCCCTGAGTAGAGCTAATGTAGTGGAAATACAGTACCCATGATCAACATCTAGTAAGCAAAACAGCTGATTATTTAGAGATAAAGACTACAGAAACAATGAGATGACAGACAGTAAATTTCAATAGAGGTCAACTAAGGCTAGTATGTATAGCCAGCTACTTAGGATGTGGTTTTAAACGGACAATTTCCTTGAAAATAGGCTGCTGACAAAGCCTGCTGTTCTCTAGCAAGAATACTCAGGTTACGTGTCAGTTAATCTGGAACAGTAAAAGGAGCTCTTTCAGAGACAGACTTTGTAGGCAGGAGCATGAGGGACTTGACAGACATGGAAAACCTTTCTGTGGTCTCTAGTATCATCTTATAGGTGGGTGGACAAGTCACAGACAGAATATGGAGCTTTCTTACATTCATCACAGACGTTTCTCATGCCCCTGTGTGGTACTTAGACAGATATCACTATCAGCATTGGATGGTACGCTTGACATTTAAAACAGGGGAAACATTTAAGCGCAGGGAAGGAGGATGGTAACACTTGGAGCTTTTCCTACAGGAACCATTTAACATGTTTTTTCCCATGCATTTTCCAGAACTGTTTTCATTCTCATCCCTCCTCCATAGCTATGCCCCAATGTGGGCATAGGTACAAGGGGAGTCAGTTGCCAAAGGATGGCAGGAGCACTTGGCTACAACCAGAGTCCCGTACATCTATCCCTCCTCAGTTCCTGCCATGCAGAATTCACTACTGACTACTTATAGACAATCACTGTAGGCACTCGGAAATGTTAATAAGCAGAGAGTTATCCAGACATAGGATCTGAATCTGCTTTTCCATACCCATTGCCTTAATCAGATATCTTTGAAGTTTCACTGCCAGATTTGCTTGGGCACCAGGGAACTTCAGGAGTGTTTGCTGAGTCCCCAAGGCTAACCAGCCAGGAGTAACAGCTGTGTCAAACACAGACAACTACTTCTTGGAGACATTTAAAGAAATGACCAAGAAAAACTTTGAAAGACATTTAAGGAAATGACCAAAATTTACTTTCCCATTTGAAAGTAGCTAACAAAAATCAGGTTGATTTTCAGGAGTCTATGGAGTTTGGCATAGCAGCTAAACAGTGTGATCTCTAATGCATTCTCACTTACAATTACATGAAAACATGTTATATATCACAGGTGCAGAAGTCTGAGGTTCCTCCCCTCTGAAAACACAAGTTTCATGTGTACAGTCATGCAGATGGTGTGGAGTGGGGCTTTGGGGAAGTGAGGGGACCACATATAAGCAGCAGCTGCAAAGCGTGCTATCGGATATGACTCCCTTTCACATTCAGCACATTGAGTTCACACAGACTCCCTTTCACATCCCTCCATAAATAGTAGGGAGAGACAGGCCAGACAGAGCTACCCACAACTACACATCTGGCTGACCAGGTATGCATGGCTCATTAGATCACACACCAGGAAAGAAGACACAACGCAGCCCTGCAAATGAGAGAGATGCAGCCCTGGCTGCAGAAGAGTCACTCACAGTTGTGAAGCTTCACAGCATGGAATGATGTGAAAAATGAGGTGGCCATCACAGATGAAATACAGCATGATGGCATCCTCATCCAGCTGCAAACCAGCTGACCCAGCACAACACAATCAGCACCAGCTCTGCGTAGCAGTCCTTGTTTATATAAACAATCATATCCTCTGATGGCTGGAACTGGTTGGGCCCCACAGAAGTCCTGGGGTCTGCCTGGTGGTGTCTCTGTATGTTAGACCACACAGTAACTCAGAATGTCACTTTTTAGTGAAAAAAGAGCTCTGCTGAAAAGTCACTGAGGGATCCCCATGACTAGAGACATTCAGGCAACCTTATCTCAGCCAGACCCTGAGGGTACTTCTCCTACAATGCTGTTTCCAAAGAGGATAACCAGGCACATTGGCTGTCCACACAGAAGAAACAGCTGAGGCAACCAGCACGTAACCTGTATAATACACAGTGCTGGTACGCAATTCAAAATTTTGTTTCAAGGACAACTCCGTGGATGCGTCGGGGCCCTACAACTCCTGTTAAGTACATCTGGGAAAGTCTTGAGATACTCCACTCTGAACTTGGGCCCCTCCAAAGAGGTCTTCCAAAGGAATGACTGCAGCAGTTGTGGCAACCTAGGGGGGATGTCCTGCACTTCCATACTCACTTAGTTAAGATCCCTGACCTCTTCCTGAGGCACAAAGGAGAGAATGCCATCATGAAGAGGATCACAAGTAATGTGGGCACCAAAGTTCACCTTGATTAAAAGTGTAAGAGAGGTAAAAATCCTTTGATGTCACACACAACAAAAGTTGAACAAATCGAGACAAACGCATCAGATATGTAAAGCTACTCAAACAAAAAAAAAAAAGATTTTTTAAACACTGTAGTGAGGTGGCACTCAAGCATTGAGAGCTGAGCATCTGGGAAATGAGTACAGTAGAAGAATAAGTCACTCTTCTAGCATGAACCATGCTAGAAGATTCTGGGATGTGAGGAGCAGGCAGTCAGAAAATGGTGCTGAGCCTCCATCACCCAAGAGAGCCAATGACTTCTGTGGAAATATCTATACCTGGAAATTAAACTGTGCCAGGTTATGCCCTGGGCACTGGAACTCAATCATCCATATTGTTCCACTGTTAGAAGGGTCTTACCACAATTCTGGCCTGAAACAACTACCAGAACAAGTCCCTGGTCACAACTGAGGAGTTAGCCTGGGACAGGGGCTTTTCCCAACAGATATCCCACATGTGGCCATGATGTTTTGGAAGGTAAGAAAGTTTAATGGCATGAGTGCAAGCTATTTCATGCCAGCTGGTTTCAGTGCCTGAAATTCATCCTAAGAACATTCTATTTATGGACGTTGTCAAACAGTACAATCATTTAGACATGGAAGTTTTTGCATTTACCTAGGACAATTTCTCATTTCATCATTTGTCTTTTGTGTTTGCATCTGATAGAAATGTTTCAGCCTTCTTATGCCATTCCACATACATTTTTGTTATGTTCATCAGGACAATGTAATTTTTTGATTGGTGGTTAAAAGAAAAGTACTAAGCCCAGGTACCTCAGCCTGTCAAATATCTGCTTCCTTTCCTTGCTGTCACTTAACTATAATCATATTTTCATAGTAAGGCTACATGCAGCACACACAGTAAATAAACAAACTGGAAAATTACTGGGAGATGATCAGAAGGTAATGCAATTTATGAGACTAATAGGAAGAGCAGGGACACTACAAGAAGTGAAGGCACATGTGAAAAAGAGACCAAGTCCAGTGAAGAAGAAACCAGCTGAGATTCTATGAAAACCTCTAAGAAAGGATGATTTAACCACTATAAACCGATTTTCTGTAGTGTCACTATTCCAAGCAAGCAAGTAAGTAGAGAGTTACAAGTAATCCTTGATTTCCATCCAAGGAGCCTTCAGCTTAGGGAATATAAAACTTCTTTAAGAAGATAGAACCATCTGTCCAAACAGAGTCCAGCTACTTACAACGCAGTGTGACTCCGCAAGTATCGCTCTTACCAGAGACCAGCTGTAATTAATGCCTCTGATTATGGCCAGTTCTCAGAAGAATCCATGGAAAGCCTTTAGAAATGGTTGCAGAAGCCCACATGCAAGCCTGACAGCTGGACTCACAGCTCAGACCTTCCCTCTGAATCCAACCTCTTTGCATGTTGTACAAATATATGGACCTCTTTCTGTATTTGAGACCTCTTTTGACAGTGCTTGGATCAATTGGTTCTGCCTGTAATAAATATTCTTAAAATTCACCTCTTCCTGGCATGGGTATAAAAAAAATACAAGCAGTCCCACTGAACTGTGTCAAATTATCCTGATGTAAGGAAAAGGCAAATTTGGCCCATGAAGTCCATACCAGCCTTTTGGCATATGTACGCCCTTTTCCACTGGCTTGGGAGCTGTAGTCTTGATTTCAGAATAAAGATACCTGTTGTTAGGAGGGCCATTTAACGTCAGCTTGTGATAGTAACACTTCTACCAGGAGCAGATGTCACTCACTTCCCGGTACAAAGATCAGAGCATTGCCACAGATGGCTCAGTTACACCTTCTCCCTACCCTGCCGTTGCAGTTGTACCTGACTAGAATGCTCTGACAGGGCTGATGGTAAGAGACAAGCCAGATGATGTTTCATGCACCCTGCAAGACCCTTCTTCTTTAAGGCAGTAAAAGATAAAAATGAGCTTTGTTTGCAGTCAGGTAGGAGTTACTCTTTCTTTTTTTTCTTTTTTTTTTTTTTTTAATCTTAGAGAAATCCAGATATTTTAGTATGGAAGGAAACATGCGCACATTTTAAAGAGGATCAGGAAGGCCATATCAAGTGTCCTTAAGCCAGGCTCAGCTTTTAGCTTGCTCTGGCCTGGCATCTCTCAGGACTGCTGAAGAGTAATCAACCATTACAAGCCCGACTTACCATCTCTGGCACTCCTATTAATTGTTACAGCCAGACCCGTAATGTTAAAACTTTCTGATCAGAGGATCTGTGACTCAAGACATCTTTCACACTGACATGCAGTGTTCATCTCACTCACAAAACACCCCCAATACTGTACATCTATTAATAGAAGTTACTTTTCTGTGCGAGTATATTTTTAGCTCATACTCCTTCCAATAGAGACCAAAGAGGAGAATTCATGTAAGCTGAAATGGCATTCATGTTTTCTGCATGCCTTGCCCTTGGCTTCTAGATCTAGATTTCACTAACTAATTTTATGCTACCCAGTTCCTACTAGGGAGAAAAGCAAGCACTTGGGCTAATTATGCTTCTGGTGTAACAAATCACTTGTCCGTGTGTCACTAGAATGAGCAACATTTTCAAACAGGTTGAACAACAAAAAGTTGTTTGTACACAAAAGTCTCCCCATCTGTCTGTGTAGGGATTACTGCTAATGAGCCTGTGTCCTTGGCCCTAGTCCTATAAGGTTATAAATTACTTTAATGCTTTAATCTACCGGTGAAAAACCCTGGCTGAAGGAGAGGAGAAGAAACAAGCAGAACATACCACAACCAACTACCTGTACTGAAATGCACCTCTCATCCCACACAGTTGTTTCACAAATAAGAAATACACAATGTTCTGCAAATACTACTTGCATAAGGCTATATATCCTAACTATATACTTAACCGAGGGAAGTAAAACTCATCTCTACATTAAGTCTCCACCTGTTCTGCCATAATCGGTAGAGGCGGACCATCAATTTCCCAGATTCCCTGGGGAAAAAACCAACACACCAATACTTAAAGATCTGCCCCAAACTACATGGTCTGTAAAGTTAGCATCCTTAGGGCATACAGCTTTCTGTAGATACTACTGCAGAGTGGTAAGTTGTAAGCAGGAGCTGCTGATGGAGCACCAAGCCTTATAACTAGGTAGGGCCTCTACTGGGAGTGAGGAAAGTGATTAAAACAGTTCAAGGACAACAAGGCTGCATGAACACAAAACCAGAGTGTGAAAAACGTGTTCCTCTGGTGCTGTGGTATGCAGACTGTGCACAAGATAAGAAACTGCTTGTGCTTAATTGGAACTAATTAGAAGAGTTAAGGCTAAACTAAAATAATTTGTCTTAGTGTATATGGTAAACAATATGATGCCAGTATGAACTGGATACTGGTAGGGGAGTTTCGGGGTGCAAAGCCTTGCAAAGTCACCTGTACCCAGGCAACCATATAAGTAATACCATACAAAATCAAGATTGCCTAAGTAACAGCACTGAAAAAACTCACCAAACTTGGATATGGATGCAGCAGAAATGGGACCAACTAGGAAAAAAGTAACTGGGGACAGACTGTTTATTTGAGAGGAGTTTGGATGGAGAAAGAGAGGTGCAAGGGTGCTGAAAGCTGCATCCAGAAATAGAAAACTGGGAGATAAGATATAAAATCAAGTACAGAATAAAGGAGGATGGGATTTTTTGTCAGTAGGAGAGTGAACACCTACAGATGGTGATGAAGCTGACCTTTGAATCCAAGTCCACAAGGATGCCAGAGGGACCCCCACTAGACAGCCTGCTGGAGCCTGCATCATGTCTTTGAAAGACTTGGTGTGTGAGGGTGGAAAAAGGAGGGATAGACTTGAATCCTAATTCTAAATAGTGGGAAGGGAAGGGAGATAGAATTGTAATTCAGTAGTAGTTGGGTGTGATTCATAAGACTTAAGAATGATAATTAGTAGCTTTATACTTGTGTGTGCTTTTAGATTAATTACCACTTAACTGTTTTATTAGTCTCTTAGTAGTGTATCGCTTAATTTAAAAATGTCATAGTCTCTTAATTCAGTTATGCCTCAAGGCTGCAACCTGAAAGGGAAAGTCAGATTCATAAAGCAGCATATAGCTACCAGCTCTGGCTCACCAGCTTGAAAGACCAGCTCTATCCATTGATCAACAGGGACAGCCTTCACCCCATCTCCACATGGATGCTCAGACTCCCACCTAACCACTCTCTGTCTCCATCCTCCCACCACCTGACATCTGTAATTCACAGGCTCCGAAGCACTGTTAACAGAGTAAGAAAACATTTATCTTTGTGTTCTCTGACTTTCTGTGCTCAGCTCATGACACTTCTCTTTCTCACATTTGTATAAAAAACTGGCAAGCCTGCTGGTATATTACAGTCTTAAGGAGTTTACGGAATGGCTTCACGGTGTCACCCCTGTCAACCTGAGGGAACCATGGCAGCCTGAAGAGACCTTCCCCACTGAACTCAACTGTGATGGAGGCACTCTCTTACTGTCTTGGTCCCCTGAATTCCCCCATGCTTTCCTTTTGCAGTACCTTTTTCTGGTACTGCACTATCACTTACTTTCCACCTCTTTGGGACCCCACGTACCACATGCAATTTGTGATCCCCTGAGCAGCTATATGGGGTGCCCAAGCAGGAAAGTACTGCTGTGCTATAGCTGCAGAAAATGGTCTCTGAGGTAGCACATGCCCTGATGGTGAATTTGTGTCTTGAATCCTCCAGTAGCATGTGAGCTAATGGCTGAGTATCTCATATATGGATTCCTCTAACTTCAGAGGTATGCTGTTTTCATACTCATTTTGCAGCAAGTGTTTTTAACTCACCAGGTCTAGTGGGGCTCTGAGGAAAGAAGTATTGGGAGGAAAATCCTAGTCTGTGAGATTTTCCTTACATTGAACATTTTATGGTGGCTCATCCCTTTCAAATGAAAAGCATTCGGTTTTGGCATCTTCTCTCCAGGGATTATCTCTCTCCAGGGATAATAGCACAGCTATTATCTCTCCGCCATTTACTCAATTCATCACTCAGACCATTGCAATTTTATCTAATTCAGAGAGAGTAAAAATGTACTAAACCAAGAATATCTTCTTCCCTTTTACACTGGAAGAGATGACTCTCCAAAACACTGTGTTTCCTTCCCTCCCACAAGCCTAAAAGCATCTCCTGAAGAGGCTCAAATTTTATCATAATACCTGATCCTCACTCTCTGAACCAAGACAAATAACAACTAATGAACAATGACACTGACAATGCTGGAGCCATCTATGTCCTCTGAGGTATGGAGATCAGCGATGTGTCATTATAGAAAAAGAAGCTCAGGAGATCACCTCCAAGATTAAAGCTCACTTCTGAAGGGATGCTAATCTACGTTTGGGGTTGCAGCCACGGAGGTATGCATTTCCTTGCATGTTGCTCAAAAGACCTTGCTAGTTTAGAATATGATTACACAAGGCCAGATGCCAATTCTGAAACATTACTGCAGGATGTTGTAAGAGTAGCCTTTAACTCTGCAGTTAAGTATCAGTTATTGCAGCTAAGAATGCTTCAGAGCACATGTAGTCATTTATTTAAAAAATGGACATTTTTACTGTAATGCCAAAGGGAAGCAGAATTAAGTCTCAGACTGCTTAGTACTTCTATTAAACCCAAATGAAACTCTGCCTTGTCTGCTTCATATTTAGTAGCAGAGTATCTTGGATAACTGGTTTATAGATCTGGTTGAGAATTTCCCACTACACTCTGGCCAGCTCTAAATTAAAAAGTTTGCTGTAGATACAGACTTTAAAATAATCTCCCCCTGAGCTGTGCTGAGTCTGCAGGGCTAATAGACCTAAAATTGCATTTCAGTAAATATAGCGATCAAATGAGTCCTGAAAAAATACTGCCAAGTAGGAAGGGATCACCTATTTACCGCTTTCAGTTCTCGCACTGGTAAAATTGAGATGCTGTTTATCTAATTCCCAGCTGGTGGGATGGTTAAAGACCCTGAAAATGAAACACTAGTGTATGAAATGGCTGGCAAGGAGCTCTGAAGAGATTACTCATGACTGAGCAAATAGTCCACAGTACTGGGTACTTCTTTTGTAAGGGAAAATCTTTTTCATGGGGAGAGACTTTAATCCACCCACTCAGCAACCTGGTGTCAGAAATTGTTCTGTATTGTTCACAAAAGTCATTATTTGTGCTGATACTTAAACCACAACCTTAAGAGTAAGTATGTTTTTATTAACAACAGTGGACTGAAATGAGCTTAATTGAAGAATTTGTCCATTTTAACTGTATGTATTGGTGGGTCTACAGGATGATGGTTTTCTGAAATCTTTCTTTATGCAAACTACCACCTCCCCAGGCAGCTGCAGAGAGGGGCATTTCTAGCCTCACAGGCAGGCAATTACTATTGAACCTTTGCGGTTCCAACCACTGTGCAGCAGGACACATCTGGGACAGACACGCCACACAGTCTCCTGCTGCTTCAATTCCTCCCACGTTTGAGGATCCACATAACAGGAGAGTGAATAGTGAATAGAACAGCCTAGTGAATAGACCTGCCTAGTGAATAGACCTGTGCTGCTGGTCATAGAACGCCGCCCAGGCAAGGCAGCCACGTCTCAATCGCTACCAAGGGCTCAAAGGTCCTACCAGTCATCCCAGGTATGGTTTATCACTCTGTTTTTTCTAGCAAGACCTTTGGAGATACCATGCAAAAACTAGACTGATGCTGACCTCCGTCAGAAATTCTCGATAGTTTCCTACACCAGCTTCAAGCAAATAGATGCAAATCTGTAGAGGTAAAATTTCTGCTAGTGCAGAATTCTTTATTTTCATTCCGACTTTCAAGCGCTTGATTTTCTGCCCTCTTGTGCTCAATGATAAATACATCAGCGTTTGAAAAAGAAACAGCTCAGAGAATCCTTTCCATAGAAGAGCTATTAAAAAGCAACTTC
Source organism: Pelecanus crispus (assembly GCF_030463565.1). Taxonomy (NCBI): domain Eukaryota; kingdom Metazoa; phylum Chordata; class Aves; order Pelecaniformes; family Pelecanidae; genus Pelecanus; species Pelecanus crispus. The sequence continues at coordinate 83,680,693 of NC_134643.1, read as the reverse complement.
TTTACCAGGGAGAAATACCACTGTCAAGTATACAACAGGCAGCCTTGCTTCATAGTTAATTTTTGTGTTTATATTATGGTTATCTTTCATATTTCTATTCTTCAGCAAACCAGCTTGATAGATTCATTCTTTTTTGAGAGTTGGTCTTAGTCACTAGATTCTGTTCACCAAGAACCATCTGTTCCCCAAGATTTCCCTCCCACACACCATGGCAGAATTACGCCTACAACGAGTTTCTTCTATTAGGAAAGAAACAACTATAACAAGCTAGGTGACATGAGTCCCTCGGGAGACAACACAAATACTCATGTCTTTCTTCATAATTATTATAAAGCATTTATGTGCAATATCCATTACTCAAGGACTGACTCTGGAGGGTAAGTGAACCTGTCTACCCTTCCCTCCCAGAGTCAGAATTTAATCCTAGAAATGATGGTCTAAGCCACAGCGGTATCATCACAAGCAACAAATGAGGAAATCTATCCAACTTTCTCTTTTCAGTATTGCAGCTCAGGAGCCCTGGCATCTTACCAGTGCAGGGGCTCAGTTATGCCTTTGGAGCCAAAATCGATCTAGCCTTGCTCTTAGAATGAAAACTAATGAAAAGAAGGGAAAAGGGGCACTGAGTGAATTAAATGCAGCTCCTGTTGGAGGACAGAAGCACAAAACAAGGTGAGGGCAGAGAAATTATCCAGGAGCACAAGAACTACCGTGCAGGAGCAGACCTAAGGTGTATTTGTTCTTGGCCCCATCTGACAACAGCTACAAGGGATGTTTCGAAGAAAGTTGTAAGGAATCTGCATCAAGCAGCCAGGAAATCACATGTTCCCAGTTAGGTCTCATCCTGGTTTACAGGAAGAAGGGATTGGTTTAAGTCTTTAAGTTACAACACTATATTTCTATATAGATTTTACTCGTAATATATTTTTATCCATACAAATGTTTAGTACAGCTTGAAACCTCATTTCATTGCCTCAATAACAACATATACAATTAATTTCAAAATCCAATTATTCTTTAGTAACACAGTCTTTTTCAGCATTGAACTTGCTTTTACTTTCACTGAATGTCCCCTTTGCTGGGCACTGAGTTTATCTTATTTTGGTTTTACTTATTTTTAGCATAGATGTCTTTGGCCACTCTGGTTTCATGTTCCGCTGATTCTCCTGATGTCAGGGATTTGAAAATATATTAGTGCCTGAGCGATATCTTGTCAAGCATACAAAGCTGATTGCTTTCCTAGAGAGCATCTGCATTCCAAGGAACTCCCTGTTTCCATAGGCACTCGGCTCACAGAAAGCGAATTTTAAGAGGATGGTCTCAAAGTTATATAGGTGGCCAAGGAATGACACTGATTAAATGTCCCTGAACCTTCCAGATTAGATTTGAGGCAGGAGGGACAGAAGCATAACTAAAGGTCTCCAGACATATCTTTTGGATTGCAAATAGGTTTTTGGATTAAATATTCCATTAATACCTAACTATTACATAGCCTTTTTCTTCAGTAAGTTCTTTATAAAGAAAAGCCATATAATATTTCAGGGGAGGAAACAGACACATAGATTTGAAGTGACTTACCCAAGGTCACATAACTAAGCAGCGGAAGTACTGGGAGGAGAACCTAGCTATTTTAAAGCCCTTTAAGAGGCAATACTCCTTCCTTAACTAAGTGCTTCTTTCCTGGGAACTGCCATTTGAGTGCCAAATTAACATTAAAATTATGGCACTGACTCAAAGTCAAACTTATGTTTAAGAAAAAAATACAGCACACGCATTTTAGGATTAGGAATATTATCTCTTTGTAACTGGAGCATAAGAAATTGTGTTTATTAAACACAAGGGTGAATAATAACAAACTTGGGTGACGGGCCTGTGAAAGAATCTATTTCTTTCTGTAGGTACCATGTACTCTCTTCTGTCACTGTTCAATGTTTTTCTGTCTGACTGCTGGGACACCGCAGGCCCCCAGGGAGAAGGAAGGGGGAAACGCATGGATGAGGCAGGGTAATGCCAGCCCCAGAGAGTACCAGCCCTATGGGAAAAAATTAAAGGTGGTGGTGTTACCTTGAGAATGCCTCTGCTGGCCTCCAAGCAGGCTGGGAAGATCACTCTTTCCAGCTCCAAGCTTACAAAGAAAGAGGGTACAAATAACCACTTTGCTCTTCATGCCTTCCCCCACCCCCAAAACTGGTTTTGACCTATTCTAATCAGGAGCTAACTTGGAGGAAAACTGCCTAGAGGTAGCAATCCTAACGTCCTGCAGAGTTAACATAGTTAGGAAATGTGGAAATTGCCACTTGGTGATCCAGGAGTTTCATCTAAACAAAAGGAAAGCAGTGAAAACTGTCCTCAAAGGACACATCTGAGAGGGACCAAGGAGTGACTGATGTGTGGCTGAGGCAGACGCTGGCAAATGCAGTAAACACATGTATAGCAACTAAGGTAGAAAATCAAAAGAATCTTCTCTGCAATTCACAGATCAACACAGAGGCAGCTGCGTAAACTCTCATTTGATACAGTACAGATCCCAAATCAACGCTGAAGCAGGAGCATAATGGTACATGAAAAACATTTACAGAAACAATCTCAGAACTCAAAAGCACCTCTTCTCAAGCTTTTCATATTGCCTGCTTTGTGTAAATGGATGGATAACATTCAATTGGATTAGGCTAAATGTATGTCACTGCTGTAGACAGCAGCAGGGAACCAATGCCTTAGGATTGCTAGAGCAATCTAGCAATTGCAGCAGGAGGTTAATCTTTCCACTTTATTACAGACATAAGCATGGCTTCAGTTTAGCCACACCTTTGGGCCTCTAGCATCAAAAATGTTTGCTCGCTCTTGCAATAGTTCCTCAACAGCCGCCCCCCCCACCAAGCACATTCTCTAAAATACCTTTTTGGAACCTCCCAAGGAAGCTAACCATACATTTTATTTTGACAAATTACATACAAATGCATTTCTTCTGCAACTGATTCAGTCTAGCTCAAAGGGTAATTTAACAGCATGTATTTCAATGTAAGAGTTGTGACTTCTACTTAAATTATTTGCTTTCTCCTGTTGTCACGGGGGAAATGTTCACTTTTGAATCAAAGACAATGTACAGATTGACAGAAATACAGGAACATGCACCCATTTATGCGCACCTACTTCAGGTTATCCGCTGCTATTTAAAATACACAATGGCACACATGGAGAGTTAATATCACGTACAACTGCCTTCTCACTTAAATTGAAAATTTAATATGACAGAATTTGTTTTCCAGCCTGGTTTCCAAGGAAACATTTCCAGCTACTATTGGTGGAGGCTACAGGTTGACTGTCAAGCCCAAAATTTCCTTTGTTCCTGGTCTATCAGTTTGATTTCTTTTATCATCTGGTCTTCCCTACTGAAATACATGCCAGTATAGGGGGAAGGGTTTCTTAATGCATGCAAAATAATCACTACTTCCCAAACTGCCTCCCCAAAAGAAAGACACTTAAAAAGCAGTAGCAATGATTAAAGGAGAATAAATTAAATGAATGTATTCAAATTAATTTCAAATGTGATCTCCAGATTTGTATATGTACAAGCCTGTGCAATGTTGATAAATATCTACTAGAGATAATCTACAATTTTACTATTTATCCCTAACAAGCAGATGGGCTCCCACATTGCTATTTCCAGGAGTACAAACACATTCCAAAACCAAAAAACAAAACAAGGAAGAGTTTAAGAATATGTGTGCAGGTTTTTAACCAAATGTGCCAAAGGTGAGATTTTTATACCCGCATTTTCTACAATTACAGCATTAGGAGGTGATGAGGACCACAAAAGATCTATCACCAATGTCATTGCTTTCTCAAGACAAGGGGCAATACACACCAGAGTGCGTATCTAGGACAGAAAACAGGTCCCAGTCTCACAGGCAGGCATTGACCTGGGCCGGAGGCACGCTGCCGTGGCCTGGTCCCTTCCTGGCTTTGTTTCTTACCAAAAAAGTGGTTGGTACAGAGGAAGAGAGAGCAGCTGGGTATTTTCATGCACGCAGCAATGAAGCCTTGCCTGTAATGCTTAATGAAATTAATGCTTAATGAAATGACACAGACGCACAGATATATCACTTCTGCTGTTCCTTCTTTTGTCCTTACTCGTGTTTCTGCTCACTGTTTCTTTGTGCCTTGACAAGGAAAAATATGGGGAATTGTGGTGGTTCCCCTCTGCTTCCCAGGACCCCCTCTTCACAGGACATTCACATGAGCCTATACTACAGTACTTTTGCTCCTCTTTTACCTTTTCTAAAACCTCTGTGGTGCCAGAAGGCTGGGTATGGCTCTTTTTAAGAAAACTATTAATAACATCCTTCAGACACGAGAGAAGATTTCTAGGAGCTATTCCCTCTCTGTAATATGCAGTTTCCCTCCTAAGCCATGTCAGTCATAAAATAAGGACATACAGGAACATGTTGGGTTTTTTAACAGCTATAGTTCATCTTTCCCTGACTGCAATATGTTCTCCTCCATAAGTACCTTGCACTGCAATTGCCCCAGCTCATGCTTTCTCTACTCCTCTCCTATTTAAATTGCATACTAGTAAACATCTTCCTCTGCTGTATATAGAGCACTTCTGCGTACATTTGGTCAAAAAGCTCAAAATTTCTCTTCTTGGGCCATGTGCAAAAACTCTAGTGTCCTTCCATCCTACTTTCCAGGATATCTTCAGCTCACACATCCTGGAATGATCATGGCAACCAGGAGCAGAGAGTAAGGACTATGCTTTATGTTAATAACTGAGTGATGAACCAGGCCTAATAGCCTCAAAATTGGAGTGAGACATGCCTTGCTTGTGTAAAAGCACAACCACCGACGCTGCTATGAGCTGAATCAGACCTTGTGAAGCGGCCACCTTGATTCTTACAGAGCAACACATACTCTGTGAATTTTTCCCTTTAGACGTTCATAATTTAAAAAAAAGTCTGCTATGACAATTTCCCTCAAACTTGTGATCTAATTTTCCACCCCTTCCCTCCTCTCTATATAAGCAGATTTAATTCCTTCCTCTGTGGTCTACGCTGAAATTAGGACAAGAATGGAAGGGGAGAAAGGATAATATTTATTTAATTTCTGCAAAAAGCTGATAAAGAAGTCGTCTTCTGAAGACGTGGTGCTAGACACTGAAGGAAATGCAAACAGAAATGATGGGTGCTCTCAGGAGAACGGCTGAGAATGCGCGCCGGCTGGAGGTGCCAAGAGGGTACCCGATGTTGGCACTTTGTTTCCTGGGATGATGACAGAATTAGCACATCACTGCAACTTTGACAGCAGAGAGCCCGCATCCGGAGGCAGCGCTGAAGGAAGGCTGCTTGTGACCTGGATGGGGACCACTTCATGGCACCACCGTTCCCAGCTTTTACCCGCCTCGCCTGCATGGGCCCAGGACACTGGGAGTTGATCAGTCCCACCCCTGGCACTTCCCCAGTGCCACCCAGCCAGGTCCCTGCCAGCAGCAGCTCCTGCAGCACAGTGTGCTGAGGCTCCCAGCACCCTCACTTGCGGATGGTTATTGCTTTTTTTTTTCATTATTCCAGGATACTCTTCCCTTGCTATCCTTGTTACTGCTTTGTTTCGGTGGTAATAAACACTATTTTATTACCCATTTCCCTAGCAGCAGGTGTGTGATGGTGCTGGGATCGCACAAGAGACACAGATGCAGGAGGGCTGGACCACAGCAATTATGTGCAGTTAGACATTGCTCCCAGGACTTAAACGCACATGGTCTTGAGGGAGACAGAAGCAAGGGAAAATATCCGATGGACAGGATGGTCTACGGTTCACTGAGATGTTGCTTAGAAACCTTTTCTCTTTTAACTGGCGTCCCAATGTTATCACTGGCAGTGCTTAAAGCTTGATTTACCCCTGTTCACACAATGAGTTTTAAGTAATCTGTGTGGTCTGGGGGCTGATCTATCAAATTTTTCCACAATGTCATGGCAGCATAATTAAAAATGGAGGTCCTGATAAATTCTAACACTGCTCTAATTTTATTCTAGTGTGAATCCACTTAGATTGATCCAATTTAGATCACCTGGGATAAAGGTGAAACTTTTCCAATCATGTCATTCAAACAGGAATGTCAGAACATCACAAGGGTTCACCTTCCTCTCCTGAACTTAACTAGGTGGAGATATTACAATATTATGAAAAAATTGTGGATAGGATAAGAGCAGTATAATCATTTGACACTAATCAACACTGAAATTGCTAGAGAAAAAAGAAGCTGTCATTTTGCTTAAAGCCTGCAGCAAAATTTGCTCGCTTGATAGCAAAGTGAACATTACACAGGTTCATTTGTTTTATGCATTTCAGTTCTCAGTGTGACATGCTTTCTATCCAGAGATGTGAGTGTATTTGCAGTGTACCTCAGGAGATGGGAACACGTCCATCAACAAATTCCACTGTAGTTTATTTGTGGTTAATATTTTACAGCAAATTAACATTAAATACACTCCTCTTTGATAAGATAACAATCTGAGGGCAACACCTTCTCTTTCAAGGCTCCCAGTAAAATGATAACCTTTGAAACATGTCAGCTGCCTGACGTAAAAACTGAGAACTGTCTCCATCAGGCAATTTAACAACTGATCTATATCTTTATGACTACAACTTCTCATTATAGAGATATGTATCACCTAAACCACTTCCAGAAAGACTCAAGCAAAAGTGAAAAAGTTGTTCTAGGCCCCCAAGTGGGGTTAGCTCAGCATACCAAGATACTCATGTGGTTCTGGTGGGAAGTCTTCCTGACCAGACAAAACCTGAAGCACATAGCATTACTCTGGTTAGTACCCATGGGCTGCGTGGCTACTATACCTGCAGTGCACTTCAGCTGTGTATCTGACTTACTGTTTTGTTGCCTTCCTTTCTATGGGGCAGTAAATTTTACAATCTCTAGTTCTCTTTTTTCCCCCAGAACTGCTAAGGACTCTCGGACTAATATTATGGCATTCACGTAAGTGACACAGCATCTTGCATGGGTAGACCATGGCCTCAGTGTGCCTGTGTTCTTCTAAAAAAAATAACATTGTTTATCATTCACAGGTAGAAATGAAGAAAAATAGGCTTGGAAGAGACCTCATAAGATCATCCTCTGTCCCACTGAGATACCAGATTCTGGCACGGTTGAATATGAGGTTCATGTTGCAGCTGTAGTTGGAAAATACAAATGTACTTAAGCTGGTTGATTTGTTGAGATTACAATGCTAGTTCAAATCTTACTCTACTCTGAAACATCAATTTGGGTGTTTTTACTCTGTAGTGAAATACCTAAAACCAGGAGATAACCAGTTCATACAGGTTAGGCAGCCCCAAACCAAAGTAATTAAAACAGGAACTAAAAGAGAAGGATGAAAATGGAGGTGAGAATTAAGTTTCTAGCATGGTTGCGCACGTACCAGGAAGAAAGGCACATAGAAAACTCTTTACCTGAGGGAGGGAGAAAAGGAGAGCAAATAGTTAATCCCATTTGGAAAGAGGCAGGCATTCAGGAGTAAGGGATGTGTATTATGCTGAGAGGGAGAAAAGACATACAAAGGGGTATAGAATAAAGGACTTTGCTTCCTAAAGGGAGATGGGCTTTAAGGTCAGTTGGCCAGGTGCTCCTGGACAGGCCCTTATTGGGTACGTATTTGATCAGTATCCATGAGATGAGTTAGCACTGTCTTAAGCTGTGTGCTATATATATGTTGGCTGGGATACAGTTAATTTTCTTCACAGAAGCTGGTATGGGGCTATGTTTTGAATTTGTGCAGAAAACAGCGTTGATAATACAGGGATGTTTTAGTAACTGCTGAGCAGTGCTTACACAGAGTCAAGGCCTTTTCTTACTCTCATACCCCCCCACCAGCAAGTAGGCTAGGGGTGCACAAGAAGCTGGGAGGGGACACAGCTGGGACAGCTGACCCCAACTGACCAAAGGGATATCCCGTACCATATGACCTCATGCTCAGCATATAAAGCTGGGGGAAGAAGAAGGAAGGGGGGGATGTTTGGAGTGATGGTGTCTGTCTTCCCAAGTAACAATTACGTGTGATGGAGCCCTGCTTTCCTGGAGATGGCTGAACACCTGCCTGCCGATGGGAAGTAGTGAATGAACTCCTTGTTTTACTTTGCTTGTGTGCACAGCTGTTGCTTTACCTATTAAACTGTCTTTATCTCAACCCACGAGTTTCTCACTTTTCTGATTCTCTCCCCAATCCCCCCGGGGGGCAGTGAGCGAGCAGCTGTGTGGGGCTTAGTTACCGGCTGGGGTTAAACCATGACAAGCTGTATTTTAAGACTTTGTTTCTAACAAGAGACTGCTGTTGAACAGTTGAGGTAATTCTCCCCCTCTACTAAATGTATTGCTTTACTCAAACCTCAAAAGATATCAGTGAAGATAATGGCTGCCTCTCACTTTGCAAACTAGGCTATTAAAATCATTATTCAACACTCGCCAGGGCATGGGCACCTAGCCAAAGGCAACGGAGTACAACAGTCTTTTCAGCAAGGTGGACACTGTAATGTGTATGGACCAGGGGACAGCACACGGCCCAGCAGCACGTTTAGTGCCATCACTCAGTCACCTCATTTCAAGCGTGCCATATGTCCGGCCATAAGTGCAGAGCGCACCAGTTGAGACAACCAACAAGTTAAGATACAACCAAACATTCTCCTTCTGAACATCCTTGGCCAGCAGCTGTTCCAGCATATCAAAGAGTCAGGAAAGCTCTTTGGGGAACCCTGCGGGGCAGGCACACTCAGACTGGCTAACCCTAAACTAATCAGCTGTGGCTGTGAAAGCTGTCTAGCCATAAGTGCTTCAGGCAAGCTGCTTTATTTCAGTTCTCTGTATGTGAGTGAACAAGCAGGTGCAAACCATGAGCTGTGTATGATGAACAACACTCTCCAGCCCAAATCCAAGATACAAGATGTACACCCATTTCTTCCAAGTTTCACAAAGACTGCACTTAAAACTCCAGGTTGCTGATAGGAAAGAATGCAGCTCTACCACCCTGTTTAAAGGGTGACCTCTGAAAGCACCTGCATTGTTGATAGTGGGAAAAGTGAGCTGTGGAAGTGTAGGTTGGTGAGGACAGAGAATTGTTGGCTATCACCCAAATGTGGTGATGGCTCACCCTCAACAGGAACACATAGTCATCGTGCCCCAAACCTCAGCAAATTCATCTCTAATTTTTCCCCTTTCTGCATCTGCAATGATGTGCTAAAATGGCAAAGAATCTACTTACTGGTGACTATAGTTGCTGGGGTACATGCTGGGAGCTGAAGAAGATATGTGCAGAAGGAACTGAGAAGACAATGGCTGTAATGCTCTACAGATCATTAAACAGAAAATAGAAGTAGAGCTGGACACAGGATTTGGGGCAGGGTTGGCTTGGAAGTGTAATGGTGCAACCAGAATCGCTGATGTTAGAGTGATGTTGTGATCAAAACCTTCCCTGGCAATTTCTGGGGCTAGTGGAAAGTGGAGAAATGGGTTGCTAGGCCCTGAAGCAGCAAACCCTGCCTGTCAGAAAGAAATGGAAGAAGTAATAGGGGAAGGGCGGAAAGAATGATAATCTTCCAAGATTCAAAAGGAAGGGCTGAAAGGAACAATTTCGGAAGGATGACAAAATGATTTACTGCTTCCATGCCCTATTGAAGCTCAAGGTCTCTGTGCTGCTAAGAATGGTTACTGTCCTCTCACTCAATGTACTGTGCACACAGAAAAATTTGACAGAGAAGAACCTAATTACCATTCCCTAAAGGCTCAGAGACTTCCTATTGATAAAATTCCTTCAAAATCATACAGGCACTACATTAACAATTCTGGATTGCAGTAAACTTGATTTATTCTTTATTTCTTTGGTATTCAGGATACAGTGTACAGAGTCCTGATGCCCTTTGAACGTCACTACCAAAACTAGCACATTGACTTTGATCACAGTTTGTATTTCTGCTCATGCTGAAACAAAGACAAGCAAAATCAGCACTCAGGGTTTGCAGCAGACATCAAGCTTTTAAAGGATCAGATATACTGGGTTAAAAATACTAGAATGAGAGTAATATCTACACAGAACATTCCACAATGTATTTTTAGCACATATAAGTCTTTATATACAGCAATTTTTTTCCCCTTCTGAGCTTCCTTGCCTTGATCTCATGTGCATCCTTTCTTAGTGTAAATCCTTCAAATGGATTATATTTAAAGAACTACTTATTTGATGCTTGAAAGAGATGTTAAAGCAATATTTTGGCACATATTTATACAGTGATTAAAATCTATTTATTCCACACAGATTAAAAAAAAGAAGGTCATGTATTTTGATAATTGATACGAAAAGGTAAGGACTAGTACTTTATATCAGTGGAAAGATATGAATAAAAACCTGACTGTCCTTTCTTTAATGAACATAGCATGAGCCCTGTGCAGAGACAATCCCTTCCTTGAAGAACTATGAATTACAAAATAGCAAGCACTATTTTCACAGAGGAATCCTTGCGTAACTCAGAGAAGGCATGCTGTGGTTTAGGACTTAGCTCTCAAAAGGATGCACTGTTCTCCTAATATGACGTATGTGGAGAGTGTGTGACATGGTAGGTAGTCAAGTGATAATGATGGTAATATTTTACAAGAAGAAGTTACTAGCTCTGCCTTCATGTTCTTAGAAACTTGGGTAACATCCTTTGAATACTGTACCTAGAAAGCTGAGCTGCATCTTAGGTATGAAGTTTGATAGAGAAAACAGCTGGCAAGAGCATATTTGAATAAGCAGCCACATGAATGAGCTCTAAAACACATTCTGGTTTTCTTTGTGCAATGTGGAATTCTGTGGCTGGGTAGGAGCTTCTATGCACAGCAAAGGAAAAGACATCATAGAATCATAGAATCATTTAGGTTGGAAAAGACCTTTAAGATCATCCAGTAGTGGCTGGAAAGCTGCCTGGCCGAAAAGAACCTGGGGGTGTTGGTCGACAGCCAGATGAACATGAGCCAGCAGTGTGCCCAGGTGGCCCAGAAGGCCAACAGCATCCTGGCTTGTATCAGGAATAGTGTGGCCAGCAGGAGCAGGGAGGTGATTGTCCCCCTGTACTCGGCACTGGTGAGGCCGCACCTGGAATACTGTGTCCAGTTTTGGGCCCCTCAATACAAGAAGGATATTGAGGTGCTGAAGTGTGTTCAGAAAAAGGCAACAAAGCTGGTGAAGGGTCTGGACTACAGGCCCTATGAGGAGCGGCTGAGGGAACTGGGATTGTTTAGTCTGGAGAAGAGGAGGCTGAGGGGAGACCTTATCACTCTCTACAACTACCTGAAAGGAGGTTGTAGTGAGGTGGGTGTTGGTCTCTTCTCCCAAGTAGTTAGCGATAGGATGAGAGGAAATGGGCTTAAGCTGCGCCAGGGGAGGTTTAGGTTGGAAATTAGGAAAAATTTCTTTACAGAAAGGGTGGTCAAGAATTGGAACAGGCTGCCCAGAGAGGTGGTGGAGTCACCATCCCTGGAAGTGTTCAAAAAACAGGTAGATGTGGCACTTCGGGACATGGTTTAGTGGGCATGGTGGTGTTGGGTTGATGATTGGAATGATGATCTTAGAGGTCCTTTCCAATCTTAATGATTCCTAGTTGTTACTTTCATTATGAATGGCCTCACCAGTGCTGAGTACAGGGGCACAATCACCTCCCTGCTCCTGCTGGCCACACAATTCCTGATACAAGCCAGGATGCTGTTGGCCTTCTTGGCCACCTGGGCACACTGCTGGCTCATGTTCAGCCAGCTGTCAACCAGGACCCCCAGGTCCTTTTTGGCCAGGCAGCTTTCCAGCCACTCTTCCCCAAGCCTGTAGCGTTGCATGGGGTTGTTGTGACCCAAGTGCAGACCCGGCACTTGGCCTTGTTGAATCTCATACAGCTGGCCTCGGTCCAGCCTGTCCAGGTCCCGCTGCAGGGCCATCCTACCCTCGAGCAGATCAACACTCCCACCCAGTTTGGCATCATCTGCAAACTTACTGAGGGCGCACTCAATCCCCTCATCCAGATCGTTGATAAAGATATTGAACAAGACTGGCCCCAAAACAGAGCTCTGGGGAACACCACTCGTGGTTTGTATTCTTTCACTCGCATATTCTTCTCCATGTCTCACACACCTGGAGCATCTTTTCTCGCTTTCTAGGCACCCAAAAGATAGGCATTCAGTCTAAAATGCTGCCCAGATTAGGCTAAAGACTTAAGACTAAATGCATGTGTACTTACCCTCCTTCCTTATGAGAGCCTAAGTCCAACTCCACATTGCCACTGACAGTCCAAGCCTCTCCCCTGCCTTCCTGTCTGCTGCTACCAGTGTTTGATGGCCACATCAGGAGCTGACCTGGTACAGGCGGGAGTTACAATTTCAGCCAGATGGTGGGTTTTTTGGCTATTGCTGCCAGGTTTGGGGGCTGTTTTTTGTGCAGGGCATGGAGAGGCTTGCCTGTGGGTTTTCAGCCAGACCAATTGCTTACCTGATTTGTTATAGCTGTGTATAAGGGCTAACAGCAGCATATGGGAAGTAGCCAGATCATGTGGCACGTGGTGAAACCATCCTTTTTGGTGCAGTCAGCAGGGACTTCAATTGGCTCAGGTCAATCATGAAACTGCACTCTTTAAGTAAATGCCTCTTTTAGAAGCTAAAGCTAGGGAAGATTAACCCTGCTCTTAAAGGTCTTTGGGTTAAAGCCACAAATCAGAACTCAAGAGACAGAAGCTCCCTTGCTTGCTTTCTGCTGACAGGCTGTGGAGCTTGACACAGGTCAATTAAACCTTGCGTCAGGAAAATGCCTAAGCAGGTATTTTATTTAAAGCATGCTCGTTGTAATGGGAACTCATGGGAAGTTTCTTATTAGGTCAGCTTTTGCCACACTGGGCCTGGATGCTGTACATCTGTTTTGTCCCTCATTAAAACAGGAAAAATAATATTAATTTATTTGACAGAAGGGGTAGACTGAAATTATGATTCATCTAGATATTTAAGTAGTTGTCCTGAAGGACGACTATGACGTTCTGATAGGTGTCTTTCGCATCTCTAAATTAAAGCAGGTGCATACCCCCTTCACTGAATCAGAGCTTTATTTATACCAGACCTTTAATCACACCAGGCCTCCAGTATGCCATTGACACCTTTGGTTGGAAGCTACATACTAGTATTGTTACTGGCACTGCATCTACTTTAATCCCTTTGCTGCCAGCTGCTCACTTCCTTCACTATCACCAATTGCAGTAATTCCTGTGACTTAAAACACCCTGCCAGGATGTGCCTGATGCACTTGGAAGCACTTATCTGACTAAGGTTTGTTTAGTGAGTGACCTCTCACACACAAAAACTTCCTTGTACTGAACACTGCAGATCAGTGGCAAGAGAATAAAAGCTGAGAGTTGTATAAAGAGACCAGGGAAAGCTACCAGCCCTCAGGAGCACAGAGATGCAGAATACGGTTATTCCTTCAATTCGCCTCTCCGGCTTCCGAAATCAGGTATTATTTATGAAAACACAGCCATCTACCACTAGCCTAGCATAAAGAATGGAGTATAGCCTGGAGATATGTTTTTTTTAAGGTATTAAACAGGGCAGGTCCACAGATGAATTCTACTTAGAACTGGCCTCCAGGCAGAGCATGACTGATTCAACCCTTGCAGTCTGACTGTCCAGCCGGGTTTCTTTTCCCCGTCTTGACTGTAACATCCCAGCTTGGATGTTGGCATACCATTGGAGACTATGCTGAAAGCTTTGCTAATGTTAAGGTAAATGATATCCATGGCTTTACCTTCATACACAGATTGAGCCATTTTATCACAGAACACGATCAGGTTGGTCAAGGCAAGGATACCAAGGGTAAATCCATGCTGACTGTTCTCAGTCACCTTCTTCTCCTTCACATACCCAGAAATGTGCTCCAAGAAAATTCACTCCATGATTCGTCCAGGGACAGAAGTGAAAGTGCCTGGTCTACAGCTGCCTGAATCATCCCTCTTGATCTTTCTGATAATGGGTACAACATTTGCCTTTCTCCAGCCATAAGTGTCCTCTAAAACCTAGAAACCCTGGAGGCTTCTCCAACAAATTATATACATAGTTTTTCATGCTCTCTTTGCCCCTGCAGCAAAGAAATTTGCCACAAAACATACACGTATACACACTTTTAATAAAGTCAACTTCCTGGAGCTCATAGCAAGGTCAGTGGCTTGGGAACTGCCCACATGCAATGGGGAGTCAAACATCAGGGAGCCAGTGTGCTTTCAAGCATGAATACAACACACTAGGTAACAGAGCAGATTTTTTAAAAGGTTATTTCCTTTAAGCAAGCAACCTCCCCAAACAGAAATCTACACTGTATTGGGTTTGCATGGCAAGGTTGTGGTAGCAGCGGGGTACAGGGGTGTCTTTTGTCAGAAGGTGCTAGAAGCTTCCCCCACGTCCGTCAGAGCCAATGCCAGCTGGCTCCAAGATGGGCCTGCCGGTGGCCAAAGCTGAGCCCATCAGTGAGGGTAGTAGTGCCTCTGTGATAACATATTTAAGAAAGGGAAAAAAAAACAAAGGGACAAAAAACCCCAACCTGCAGCTGGAGTGAGAAGTGAGAATATGTGAGAGGAACAACCCTGCAGACACCAAGGTCAGTGAAGAAGGAGGGGGAGGAGGTGCTCCAGGCACCAGAGCAGAGATTCCCCTGCAGCCTGTGGTGAAGACCCTGGTGAGGCAGCTGTGCCCCTGCAGCCCATGGAGGTCCAGGTGGAGCAGATATCCACCTGCAGCCTGTGCAGGGCCCCACGCCGGAGCAGGTGGATGTGCCCAAAGGGGGCTGTGACCCCGTGGGAAGCCCGGGCTGGAGCAGGCTCCTGGCAGGACCTGGGGACCTGTGGAGAGAGAGAGTAGCCCACACTGGAGCCAGTTTGCTGGCAGGACTTGTGACCCTGTGGGAGACCCACGCTGGAGCAGTTTGTGAAGAACTGTAGCCCATGGGAAGGATCCATGTTGGAGAAGTTCATGGAGGACTATCTGCCATGGGAGGGACCCCACTTTGGAGCAGGGGAAGAGTGTGAGGAGTCCTCCCCTGAGGAGGAAGCAGCAGCAGAGAAAACACGTGATGAACTGACCACAACCCCCATCTCCCGTCCCACTGCACTGCTCAGGGGGAGGAGGTAGAGAAAATGGGGAGTGAAGTTGAGACTGGGAGGAAGGGAGGGGTGGGGGGAAGGTGTTTTAAGATTTAGGTTTTATTTTCTCATTATCCTACTCTGATTTGTTTGGTAATAAACTGATCTTCCCCAAGTTGAGTCTGTTTTGCCCGTGACAGCAATTGGTGAATGATCGTTCCCTGTCCTTATCTCAACCCATGAGCCTTTCGTTATATTTTCTCTCCCCTGTCCAGTTGGGAAGGGGATAGAGCAGCTTTGGTGGGCACTTGGCATCCAGCCAGGGTCAAACCACCCCATACCCATAAAAGTGTTTTTTCTGCTCAAATTATTCAGGTGGTTAATTGCTTGGGTGTGGGTGCAGGTGCAGCGCCAGAAGCAGTACAGTTGTATTCACCTGGTCTTGTGAAACATGACTTTATCACTTGGTTCAGGGGTAGTCACCACAGAAGGCAGCATGATAAAACCTTGCGTTACCCTCCTGCATCCCTATTGTATGTTCTTACAACCTAGTTTACACTTCAATACCTTGAATAATAAGTGAAGTACTTTTAAAAAGGTTTAAAGAGGTCAGACTGAGATGGTTTACAGACAGGGTCATGAAGCTTTTGAGTGAAGAGTCTAACTATGTGCTTACTGTGTATGTTACATA
Organism: Pelecanus crispus; assembly: GCF_030463565.1. Lineage (NCBI taxonomy): Eukaryota > Metazoa > Chordata > Aves > Pelecaniformes > Pelecanidae > Pelecanus > Pelecanus crispus. The sequence continues at coordinate 83,664,867 of NC_134643.1, read as the reverse complement.
TCTTTCATAAACAAAATGTTAGTTTAAACTTGAGACAACCACAGAGCCCTCTGGACACCTAATTTTTCAGGATGCTTTCAATATCAAAGAGAGAACCTATATAACTTAATTCTTGCTTGAACCAAAGGGGACATTTTCAATGAAATGAATTTGTCACCGACTAGAAATTTTTGCTGTAATTTTGAGCTCTAGTTCCACATTTTTAAAAATAAAAAAGTGGAATAATTTTCAAAATAAAAATATAGTTCTGAACCAAAAATGTGAATTGTTATTTTAGAAGAGATTATCCAAAAATATTTTGGGGTTTGTCTTTTTTTTTGCCTCTTTCTAGGGCCCTGCTGTTGGAGCTCCACCAAAGCAATCCAGGTAATTCAATACAAAAGTGCATTTTGCTTGTCTTCATCCATATTTTATTTGCCAAAAACCATTTGGGGGGGGATTTTTTTTTCCTTCCTCCCTACTAGGAAGATACTGACTGTTCACCATAAACATTTGCTTATACTTATGCAATACTTGTAGTATTATACAATTGTAATACCTAGTAATACCCAGCTTGGAGCCAGATTCAGGCTCCTGTTTTGCTGAGCTCAGCAGTAGTATGAAGGTTTGAAAACTGAGTTTAGGGTTTTGCAGATACAAAACCAAAATAAGAGACCTTGCCCCTAAACTAATTTCTGGAACCCCACTTTTAAGACAAGATGGAAACAAAAGGAGACAACTAGCAGAGAGGCAAGAGAGATGAGAAGAAAACACATGATAATGCAGATCAAATGGACAAACACAGTTAGCTAGTATCAAAGGTTTGTTTGGTTTTTAAACAAGCAACATGCCATTGTTTGTTTTTGTTATTACTATTTGCTATTTATATTGCAGCAGTGCCCAGAAGTCCCATCTGGAAAAAAGTGCATCAGGCTTAGTCCCTGCCTTTAAATCTTGGTGCAGTCAGACATAGACAAATGCAAGTTACCAGAATCAGTAATTTCTCCTCTCAAATGCAGCAGACTGGGAGAAAAATGATGACCACAGATTTTTGGTAAATTCTGCCATTCCAGTGACTAACCTTGTTTCTTGTTATCACAGGTACAACATGCTGTGCATTGCAGCATACACCTGCCTTGGACTCAGTCCAGAGCCTTTATCCTTTGTTAACTGCCTCTGATGCATCCTCTGTCCCTCTGCTATTCTCCAGCTCTGTGATTTCAGAATTCTGTGCTCTTTTAAGCATTTCAGTGTGCCACCACTGTGGGAGCAGATCAGCACTGGCACCAGCTGGTTTCCCAGTTCTGTTTTTTCCTTACTGCACCTAACACTAAACAAGTTACTGATTCTCCAAGCTCAACCTTTTGACCCTACCAATATATTTTTTGGCACATCTGAATTCTTCCAACACCACTGCCCATCACATGCCTGCTGGGATATTTTAGGAACTGACAGGCAAACTTGTTACTTAATCCAGCAATTATCCCAAAGCTTAATGTATGAGAAGGAGTTCATTCTAAATTTTCTCTCTCATCTAAATCATGCCCATAAGTAATGAGCCATATACACTTGCAAAACTCACCCAGTTCAGTCTGTATCAACACAAGGCAGGATTCTCTTAACTCTATGGTGGCACCCTACTTCAACACAAGATCCTTGAGTTTAGGATAAAATGGACCCAAACTACAGCACCAGACTGACACACCAGTGAAAGTTGCACCAACTTTCTTCAAAGAAAATTAATACTGCAAGGCTCATAAAATATTTGTCACTGCAAAACCCAGACTCTTCTTCAGGTAACTCAGCATCGCAGTGTCCAGCAGCACAATCCATGTCAGTAACCACAGTAGCCATAGGTTAGAAGCCACTATCACTTTGCTTGCTGCAGGTTCCCAGCAGGTTTTCAGGTATTTTAACTTTCTGTGGTAAGGTGACATAAACATGCAGGACAATAAAAACGTGGGAAATCATGTAACTCCATCTCAGGAGAAGTACAGGCACAAGCTGGTGGATGAAGGAAAGGCTGTGGACATCATTTACCTGGACTTTAGCAAAGCCTTTGACACAGTCTCCCATAATATTCTCCTTGGGAAGCTGGCAGCTCATGGCTTGGATGGGCGTAGTCTTCACTGGGTAAAAAACTGGTTGGGTGGCCGAGCCCAGAGAGTAGTGGTGAATGGCCTTAAGTCCAGTTGGTGGCCGGTCACAAGCGGTGTTCCCCAGGGCTCTGTTTTGGGGCCAGCCTTGTTTAATATCTTTATCAATGATCTGGACGAGGGGATTGAGTGTGCCCTCAGTAAGTTTGCAGATGACACCAAGTTGGGTGGGAGCGTTGATCTCATGGAGGGTAGGATGGCCCTGCAGAGGGACCTGGACAGGCTGGACCGATGGGCCAGGGCCAACTGTATGAGGTTTAACAAGGCCAAGTGCCAGGTCCTGCACTTGGGTCACAACAACCCCATGCAATGATACAGGCTTGGGGAAGAGTGGCTGGAAAACTGCCTGGACGAAAAGGACCTGGGGGGTGTTGGTTGACAGCTGGCTTAACATGAGCCAGCAGTGTGCCCAGGTGGCCCAGAAGGCCAACAGCATCCTGGCTTGTATCAGGAATAGTGTGGCCAGCAGGAGCAGGGAGGTGATTGTGCCCCTGTACTCGGCCCTGGTGAGGCCTCACCTGGAACACTGTGTCCAGTTTTGGGCCCCTCACTACAAGAAGGATATTGAGGTGCTGAAGTGTGTCCAGAGAAGGGCAACAAAGCTGGTGAAGGGTCTGGACTACAGGCCCTATGAAGAGTGGCTGAAGGAACTAGGGTTGTTTAGCCTGGAGAAGAGGAGGCTGAGGGGAGACCTTATCACTCTCTACAACTACCTGAAAGGAGGTTGTAGTGAGGTGGGTGTTGGTCTCTTCTCCCAAGTAGTTAGTGATAGGACGAGAGAAAATGGGCTCAGGCTGCGCCAGGGGAGGTTTAGGTTGGATATTAGGAAAAATTTCTTTACAGAAAGAGTAGTCAAGCATTGGAACAGTCTGCCCAGAGAGGTGGTGGAGTCACCATCCCTGGAAGTGTTCAAAAAACAGGGAGATGTGGCACTCTGGGACATGGTTTATTCTAGTCTACCCTTGATTGGTTTAGTGTGGACTTGGTGGTGTAGGTTAATGGATGATCTTAAAGGTCTTTTCCAACCTAAATGATTCTATGATTCTATAAGCTGTAACAGCCAGGCAGGAAGAGATGCATGAAACCCTGTCAAACTGACACAAAATCCCACCTGGCATGATATGGTGCTAGGTGTGGTGATGTGGGAAAACATTCAATCCCAAAAGTACACCTTGGAAGCAGCCATCTTACAGTTAGGATTTTTAAAGTGGAAACTTCTAGTAACTCAGCAAATATAGGATTAAAAATCAGTCTCATGATAATTTTTGATACAGTGCGTAAGGTGTGCCTTGATTTTAAAAATATTTAGCTAGACCAGTAACCCTTTCCCTATACCAACTCCATATCAAACACAAGTCTGGTCACAAACAACAGGCTCTGGAGAGCCACCTCCACGGTCCAGAGTGTGGCAGAGAATCATCCATGTTCACAGAATTAACAGGGTTACCCACCGCAAAATCAGACCAGCTTACGCTGAATGTTTGGCTGCAGTTAGCCAGTTGCTGTTCATAATCACACCATCATTCACATTTAACTATGAACGGAAGAGCGGCTTTGCCACAGCAGTTTTTCTTTCAAGAAGCAAAATTAATTTACAACATTCTAACACTAATAATACCCCCACCCCCGGCTCCTTTGAAAGAAAACAAGAGGCCTAATACAAGCCCCCAGAAAATTACCAAAAAACAGTTTTCGTGCTTGGGTTCCTTGTCACAATTCAGACATTTTGATTTGTGTATGCAATGATGCAAGTCAGAACTTCACATTTTTTTAAAGCATTCTACCTAATACACTTGGCAGTCCTAATGGGTTTGGTAAATGAAATAAAAACAATAGACTGGATTTGCTAGGGTAAACTGCAGTAGAAGGTGACCTTCAGCCAACTTTTAAGCTGTCTGATGTCCTGGAGGATCAGTTTTCAGGCCAATTGTTTGGTACATACTGCAGCAGACAGTACCTGTACAAATGGCCTTATGAGCAGCTTCTGGCAGTCATGGCTTTCTGGTATACAGGGATACCCCACATCTCACTCTTCCAGTCATAGCTCCATGCCAGGGACTGGGAGAAGGATGATGCATGAGCCAGCAACTCTTCTTTGCAGGCAGGATGTCTAGAAGATCAAATGCTCTGGACTGCACATATCAAGATGTATCACTGTGTCACAAGTGGGAGCTCTCTCTTAGGGATCCTAAGGCTCAGAATATTCCCCGCCCACAATCTCCCCAGTATTTTAACAACCTTGTTTGTAGAAAGTATTATCCAGCGATCAGGCCTGAAGGTTTTGACTGCAAAGTCAAAATAGAAGACTAAAGACTCTGCCCCACTGTATCTAGGATTTCTTCTTAAACTGCAATGTTTTGTTTACCACAAATTTTATTCCTTTGCAAGGTCTTCTGACATAAAATTGGTTTTAGCTTCCATCATTCAGTCATAGCCAACTGCCAGATAAGAAAAACCACAGGTAAGGAAGGCCAGGGTTAAATTTAGGAAAACAGAAAAGCTTTCTTTAAGAAAAATTGGAAGCAGCAGCTGGGGATAGAATATAGTAAAATCAGACATGAAGGATGAAACATGACTTGACTTTTTATTTTGTTGAATAACCAAATAGCAAATTCTGCTCTTTGGGTGCTGATAGCTCCATTACCGACCCATTTAAGAAAAAGATAAGCCTCCATTCTTAACTATGATTTGCAGGCCAAGATGTTCCCAACAGAGGTTGCCTGAGCTTAGGCGTCCTTATTCAGCCCCAATTCAAAGCAAAGAACCCAAGCCTGCATATGAGCTTTGGCACAAGAGCAGCTCTGTCACTGTCCAGAGTGGTTCTAAAGCGCAACGGCCCAAAAAGGAATTGTGCCAACTCGCACATGTGAAGAGCCAAGTCATGGGCTCCAGCAAAATGACAAACATTGTTTAAAAACATGTTTGCTGAAGGCCTTGTTGGTGAACAGGCCACTTGAAAATTGTGAACACAAAGCATGCTGTGCAGCTGCCTAAAAGCCCAGCTCTCCTGTGTGCTTGAGCAAAATGAGGATACAGGAGAAATTGGAGGGTTACAAAGGATGCCCAGCAAGACTTCTCTAATGATGTTGCTCCATGCCCTTGATGCCAGCAAAAGCTGCTGGGAAATAGCTCTGATTTCTGTTACTGATGTAAACTCCTGAGCCTGTGGAGTGGAGATTTTCTCTTCAATGTTCTTTGTACTTTTCCTGTTCTCTTTGAAAATGCCATGCTGAACTCTTTACCCTCACTCTCCCCTGCACGACAGTTCTTCCATATCTCTAATGCAGGTTCTCTCACTTCCTTGACTTTTACCACTTGGGATATGCAGACAGCAGTGGTGGCAATGCTAAAAGCTTTCTGCTGGCAAGGAGACCCACATCCAAAAAGGGACAAATTTCTGGATGGAGACATCTCTGACTAGCATAAAAGTGAATTTTGTGGACTACAGGATCTAAAGCTTACTCATAGATGCCCTGTCCCTGGAAACATTCAAGGTCAGGTTGGATAAGGGTCTGAGCAACCTGATCTAGTTGAAGATGTCCCTGCTCATTGCAGGGGGGTTGGACTAGATGACCTTCAAAGGTCCCTTGCAACCCAAACCATTCTATGATTCTGTGATACTACTTCCATTTCCAACTTCACGCACAAGGTCAAGTTCAAATGCAATCGCATGGGCAAAAGAAGCAGATGAGAGTCAGCACTACCAATAAAACTGTTGGTTCTTGCTTTTGGTAGCTTTTTAAACCCAGAAACTATCCAACTTGCTTATCCTCCAAGGCAAATTTTAGGCTGGAGTCAGACAGTATTGGTTTCCTAGATACAGAAGAGTGATTAACTGCATTTGCATTCCTGTATCAAGCACTTCTTACTATGGTTAAATTGCTATCATCTGAAGTTGAAATACTGGCAGTGAAATAAAACTCATACACACATTTTTGCTATAAGAAACAAAATATCCAGAACAAAAAGAAAATCCAATGCAATGACATATAATTGAAAGGACAACTGTAAGTTACTTATTTGAGCCCATCTTCTCTTTGAAATCCACCCTTCACAAGATACTCAACCAAAGCTAAATGAAGATACCAAGAGAAATTCTACTAATTTCAGGAACTGGGCCTTGGCTGCAAACCAGAAAGCACACACACATAAATGCAAATTCAAGCAATGTTATGAAGATCCTTTAAAGTTGTGACTCAGCTGCAATCTTAGTTCGCTAACTCCCTGATGAGATTCCCTCTTTCTTCTGTAAGACACCCTTGCACATTAAAAAAAAAAAAAAAAAGTAGATATAGTCTATAAGTGTACCAAAATATCACTGCTGAAGGAGAACTAAAAATGCATTTATTTTTATGTACAGTAGCAAGCGCAGCATGACTGCAACCTCTAGGCTGTTACTGACAAGAGAAAATCTTATTTTTGAGTGTTTTTTAAATTGCATCATTCTAAACATACCGCCTGCTCATTTGCCTGAAGGGCTGAATCCTTCTTTATTTTGGGACATGGTTTAGTAGGCATGGTGGTGTTGGGCTGATGGTTGGACTGATGATCTAGAGTTCCCTTCCAACCTTAATGATTCTATTCTGGTTTTATTTTCATTAATAAATAATCCAGACACCAAGCCAGGAAACACGAAATTAATTATTACTCTACCCTTAGTTGGTTTAGTGGTAGACTTGATAATGTTAGGTTAATGGTTGGACTGGATGATCTTAAAGGTCTTTTCCAACCTAAATGATTCTATGATTTTGTCATTTATCAACTGGTAGAATTCTTCACTGCAGACACCATCATTAACACACTAATCCCTTGGCATATCCACCATTAAATAAAACAAAAATGGATAGCTTGAAAGAGGATGCCTTTATACATACGTGTGCACTTGTGTTTGTGTGCAGAGCACAGTTCTGTGTTTACTGCGTAAGAAGCTTGTCCATAATGTCCCTTGGATAAAATAAGGTCCCTGCCATCAGAGTTCTCAAAGAACTGCATAAAATTAAGCATGGTATCTTTACAGATTTAGCAGAATACTTGAATATTTGTATTTTCTCTTGTTAGATATCTAATGTGAAACTGAGAAATTTCTCCTTTCTTTTCAGCTCCTTTTTTTTTTTTACTTTATTGCATTAGCAACACATGCATTAGCATACAATTGGGTAGAGGGATTTTTCTGGAATGTGTTGCTGTTCAGGTCATGATCTACTTAACATCATGAAGTGATTTTAAGTAAAAAACCCAACCAACTAAAAAACCCTTTTGAAATCTGATGATTTATTGTGATCCCAGTCCAGGCCAAGGAAAGGTCATATGAAACCAAGAAGTAAAGATAAAAATGAAGACCAGCTTTTACATATCATTCTGTAGGTGGTGGGTACTTGTGTAGAATAATGACATGCAAGACAGAAACCATTAACTCCCTTGCTGTTGCAGCTGAGTAAGTAGGTGCATATAAAGCTGAGCTCCAGAAAGATCTTGCTAGACCCTTTGCACAAGACATATTTTCTGTGCATGCACCTAGCAAAGATCACACGCTCCTTGTGATAAGAGGCTGGTAAGAGAGATGGGGTTCCTGTACAGCAGAGCTGCAAAGCAGCATTCTGCTGTGATGGCAACTACAGCCAGGCAGGTGGACTCTGGTCAGACAGTGATGGTGGGCCACCATACTTCATGCTGGGTTTGTCTTGCAAGTGCCTGAGCACCTGGACAAGTATCAGTGTTGCTGTCATTCTGCTGGTCTCTGTGGATATGCCATATCAACACCTGTAACAGCTGTTTCAAGTGAAAGATGAGGAAACTGATATGTCAGGTTTTGACACCAAAACATTTTAATTCACGAAATGAAAGACACTCTTGAAATGAATTGTGAAGCATTCCTGCATTCAAAAAATTACTCATCTGAGAATAATTCACATTGATTCTATAGTTTCTTTTAGCACTGTGTCCTTGTTTTCCATTTAGCAGTTTATGTCAATTAAACAATCTTAATTTCATTGTGATTTATTGTTGTTATTATTTGTTATATATTGTTATTATTAACTTTTGCAAGCAATGTATAATCAGAGTACATATTAAACTGCAGTGTATTTAAAAAAAGAAACACGAGTTGACTTTACTACTGCAAATACCCCTAGGAGTTGAAGTACCGAAGACAGTTGGCGAAGCTGGAGCACTAAGCTGTGAACTCTCCTCAGCAGTGACAAAACTGAGGTTTGCATTCTGTACCACCCAGCAGAGCTTGTGACTGGCAGACAAATGGCAGGCCCCAAGGCTGTCTATATTTCAGCTGTATCGCTTGTTGTAATAAATGACAACACATCACACGATTAGGTCATAATCCCACCTAGAGCTTCAAGGTACTGTGAGTTCTACTTTTAAGGGACAGCAGCAGCAGGAACCATTTTGATAATACTGGAGAACTGCACCTGCAAGTGACCAGAGCCTGATGGCTCAGGGAGAGATTCAAGCAGGCGTACAAGGAGAAGCTGTGTAATAGTAAGGGACCCAGCTTCTCCCAGTGGGAAATGCCTTTGTGAAGGGTCTGGAGCACAAGTCTTATGAGGAGTGAACTGGGGTTGTTTAGTCTGGAGAAAAGGAGGCTGAGAGGAGACCTTATCGCCCTCTACAACTATCTGAAAGGAGGTTGTAGCAAGGTGGGTGTCGGTCTCTTTTCCCAAGTAGTTAGCAATAGGAAGAGAGGAAACAGCCTCAAGTTGTGCCAGGGGAGGTTTAGACTGGATACTAGGAAAAACCTCTTCATGGAAAGGGTTGCCAGGCATTGGAACAGGCTGCCCAGGGAAGTGGTTGAGTCACCATCCCTGGAGGTATTTAAAAGACGTGTAGGCATGGTGCCTAGGGACATGGTTTGGTGGTGGACTTGGCAATGCTAGGTTAATGGTTGGACTTGATGATCTTAAAGGTCTTTTCCAACCTAAATGATTCTATGATTGTATGATTATTTAATCTTATGTTGAAGCACAACTTATTTGTGTTCCAAACACATACAGATAGAAAAAATATTATTTCAGTCTTGGCCTATGGCATATAAGATGCTCTAAAACTCCTGGTGACAGCTTTTTTCTGCCTCCATTGCTACTGTTTAGAGAATCTATAGAGTGCTCTGGAAGCCAGATTTAATGGATGGGATTTTCCTCCTCAGAAGGAAGGACTTCAGAACTGATTAACCCAACACTTAGCTGCCAGCAGAACTGCCCAAATGATTAACCTTCCCCGCTACTTAGCACTGGTGAGGCCACATCTGAAGTGCAGCACCCAGTTGTGGGATCCCCAGCACAAGAGAGAGATGGACGCACTGGTGCAAGTCCAGTGAGGTGCCACAAAGATGATGAAGGGACTGAAGCACTTCTCTCCTATTAGAAAAGGCTGAGAGAGCTGGGACTGTTCAGCCTGGAGAAGAAAAGGCTCAGGGGGATTTTACCAATGTTTATAAATAACTGATAGTAAAGGGGTAAACAAGAAGATGGAGCCAGGCTCTTCTCAGGGGTATCCAGTGACAGGACAAAAGACAATGGGCAAAAAATGAAACACATGAAATTTTGCCTGAATATATGAAAACACTCTTTTACTGTGAGGGTGATGGAGCACTGGCACAGGTTCCCCAGATACATCGTGGAGTCTCCCTCCTTGGGGATATTCAAAACCCAGCTGGACATGGTCCTGGGCAAGTGGGTCTATCTGACCTGCTCTGAGCAGGAGGTTGGACCAGACAATCTCCAGAGGTCCCTGCCAATGTCAGCAATTCTGTGATCCTGTGAAAATATGCAGGGAGAGGAGTGTGAAAACAAGCTAGAAAGGAAGAAGATCTGCATTTTCAAGTTCACAAAAGGTTAGCTGAAATTTCAGTGAACAGAATTATTATTTTTAAATAATAAAGAACACTACAGAGATTTTATCATATTCCCTACTGATTAAAATAGGAGATAAAATTTCCTGCAATAGCTACTGTACAGTAGCTATTTGACAGTATTAGAGATAGCTATTTGACAGTATCAGCTATGTGACAGTATCAGAGATTGATCGTAATTAGCAGACAAGAAGGAGACTTTATTTTCCCCTGAAACTGGAGAACAGTACCTCTTTCAGACTCTGAGGAACACAGAATTACTCAGGCCACAGGGATGTCTACATGATGTCATGACACAGGAGGAGAGCAAGAGAGAAGTGGACAATTTAACTGACCAAAGGAAGAAGAAAGTGTTTACAGCTTGTTCTGCAAAATAAAGTATTAGTTCTGCATAACTTTCAGGAATTGCAGAGAACAGGATGGGCAGTTCTCATACTTAACGTCTTCTGTTCTGCAACACAATTAAGACTGAGGAGTAGAGAACAACCTCTGTGTAGTTCAACAGATATTCATCAATAAATTACTTTGCCTTTTCAGTAAATGACCACAAAAAAATTTAAAACTAACATCTAAGTGAAAGATGAAAGACTTCTTTTGCAGGCTATCTTAAATGAGGCCTAAAACCTCCTCTCCCATACTCCTAAAAGCTCGGTGAAGATTAACATATTTAGCAAAATTTGGGATAAGCAGGAAAACATTGTCTGATCACCTTAATATAGGAGAAATGTTGAATTCAACAGAGCTGTAAGACAGACACAAGGCTTTGGTTTTGGCTTTAGAACAGGCATGACCCTTTTTATAATTCAAAAGTCATGGTATTGATTCACTCCCATGGGCACTCTGATCACCCTAAACTACTTCTCCCCTTTCTGCTTGTGCCCTTACTAGGCTTTTCATTCAGACTGAAAGACTTCTTGGACAAAGACCTGTGCTTGCATAGCTATGGCTCCCGAATGCCAGCAGAAGGCAAATTAAATTTATAATATATCAATACCAGAAAAGAAAGTTTCCTCTTCTCCCTCATCCCTACCAACATAATTTTCTAGTTCTCCATTACTTTGTTCTCTAGCTTCTCAACCCCGTTCTCTTCCAGACCCTTGCCCTTTCACCAATGATAATGCCCTACTTCTCACACTTGCCTTCTGATGCTTTTTACAAACACTTTTTTTCCAAATGTTATCTCTGATAACCTCTGCAGACCTGCCGTCTTCTCTTTTTTCCTCTACTTGTTTCTTCAGGATCTCTTCCTAAGTTTTCCTATTACTGCAGCCTTTTATTAGTCCTTTTATCTTCTGCATCTGTACTATTTTTTCTGTATTACTAAGATTTCCACTGGTGCCACCATTATGCCATAAACGTATCCCCTTACTCTTCTGTTCCTGACCCACTTCCCTCTCTGCCATCTTTGAACTTAGCTGATGTCTCTCCTTTTGGATGTCTTGATGTTCATTGTAAGTTCTCATAACCGAAACACAAGTCCTTTCTTCAGCAATATCACCAACTCATTATTTAACTGCTTCCTCTCTGTCCCTGGATGTCTATTGCATCATAATCCTGTCACCCACATTTTCTTTCCAGCTTCATTAAAAAAATGAGGGCTCATCTTTTGAGAATTTTTTCATGCCTGCTTTTGTATGTACACAGAACCTTACACAACAAGATTGTGGTCCCAAAAAAAGGACTATGAACACAGCGTTTTCAAATATGCAAGTGTTTTCAAACTGACTGTCAATCTGAGCTGCTCCATTTTAACAATTATAAATTAAAGTATCCCAAAGGGATTCAGTCTGCAAAAGGGCACCGATATGAATCAGACTTACCAGACACATTGGAAATTTTTAGCAAATATATCATATACAGAAAAGTATAGTTATTATTATTTTCAGTACTGGCATTAATCACATATAAGTGTAACAAAACACACACAGCAAAGAAGATTTATCCATAAATCCATAACGCTGCATCCCTGATCAACTTATGCAGTGTGTGGAGAAATTCTAAATTACTGTGCAGCTTCCATGTATACTAAGTAGTGACGGAAACTGCATTATTACTATGAAACTGTGCAATAAGCCTATTTTCTCTGGGAATTGCCTCAGTCACACAAAGACGTTCTTTCTTCTTCAGCAGACTGCGGCCTGAATTTATCTGACTGATGCAATGGAGGACACAATTTCAACCACCACCTTTCCTTCCCTCTTCCTCTTATCATGGTTTCTCCTCTGACATCTGAGTATGCATTAAAAACAATAAATTAAAACACCCCTGCCATTTCCATCTAGCTGCCCTTCCAGCACTTCTGCAGAATGCAGTCTGTGCTGACAGCTGTGCAAGTGCAAAGGAGAAAGGAGGTGTAGGAAACCAAATTCTGCTGATGCTAATTCATAATAAGATGGGCCTTTGTGCTTCTCAGCTTCTTCATTAGCCTCCTGGTAGGCAGGCCTTTGCATGCAGAAGAGAGGAAAAAGTAGGTAGGGCTGCCAGATCCCCCAGCTTAGCTGAAAGCTGACAGGTGAGATTCTACACCCTGAGTTATGACATGGGTTGGATGGCCATCAAATGAGGAGGAGCTGTCACCATACAAGGCTGCAGCTTTGGCGCAGCACCCAGAAAGGGCAATGCCATTGCACTTTGCTTGTTCCAGATGCCCATGTTCCAGCAGAGCGTAGAGCCAAGGGGTAGCAGCAGCAGCAGCAGGGCTGCAAACATCGAACAGCAAAAAGTGACACCAGGGACATGTGAGTAAGTCTTGAGCTGAGGACTAATGGTGGCTTCTTTTTTGTCCAGTGATAAAGGTTATTTTACTGGAAGCACTGGCTCTCTCACTGGCCCTTCCTTGTGCTCTAGGAAGCAGATTATTAGCTGATAATATATAAAGCAAAACATTACCAGCTTTCTTCAAACAGGAACGCAAATTGGAGAAGAGAAAGAAATGAAACTGAACAAGGCAGCAGATGGTGTTAGCTTCAGAAATAGGCACAGAATGGTTCGAGACCCTTGCCTGCATTTGTGTCAGTTATGTTATCACCCTTAAGATTTAGCTCCTCTCTACCACACGGTTTACAAATCATGGGGTCAAGTACAAAAACAAGTTTTTGTTAAAATGAGAGATTTGTTCCTTTGGTACACAAATACCAGAGTTACGTCCAATAATCTACTGACAAAAGCGAGGCAAATCTAAATAAATAACAAAACAGAAAACATCCTCAGCTGTTTCAGTCCAATTGGCAGTTTCCAAACCTCCTACTGAGCAAGTGGGATCCTGTTCCATCAACCAAAAAACTCATTACTCTGTTCCAAGTACCGATCTATGCACCATTGCAGTGGTCGCAGCAGATTTAGGGGACACTGTTCCAGAGGGAGTGACACTGGTTTGGCGTGGAGAACCTTTAGTGCTTATGGTGATGAGCAAGATGCATGAGTGAGGGAGTGGAGAAAGGGATAGTCAAGGGAGGTGGAAAAAGAGAAATCTGGCATGATCTGGTGAAATTTATAGGGCTAACAGAGGGTCTTGCCATATATTTGCTGGTAAGCATAGCACACTTGACAAGGAAATACTGAAGAGACAAAGGTATCTGATAACATTAGACTTCTGCTGTTTTCAGCAGTCAGTCCCATCATAATGTGTGATTCTAGACAAAGCTTTGCAAGGAAGAGAAGGAGGTCTATCTGTACCATCCACTGTAACTATAAGGGTTAACCATAATGGTTATACGTGGTTGGACAATATGAAAAAGCAGTAGCATTTTACAGTACTCCTGGTCACACCCAGCAATATTTATTCCCCACTTTCAGCAGCCTCACAGCCTCCCCATTTTCCCTCTGAATTATTGGAGACGTTAACAAGTCTTTTCCACTCCCAACTTTGACTGATCTTCCTAATTAGGAGCACTGAACAAATAGATCTGAGAAACAGCCTGGCAGCAGTGAGCAGCCTTGGTTCACTGCACACAGGGCATGGAAAAAGCTCTGCTCTCCCTGGGACAATGTGAAAGCTACCACCAGTGACTCAGCGTTAGCCCAGCAATCGGCTCTCCAGGGAATCTGAGACAATCCCTCCAAGCATTCCTGCCTGTTTCTGCACACAGAGGGATCAGACAACAAAAAATACTCCTTGAAACAATTTCCTACCTCTGATAAATATATACCTCCCATCAACTAATGAGTAAACAAAAATTCCAGATAAAAAACATTTTAAAAGCACAAACTAAGGCATTTTGCCTCTTCACACCTCATCGCCCTTTCATAACTTACAACTGCTTTTTTATTTAACAGGAGTCATCTTCCAGCATATTCACATGTACACACTGTGAACAAGACAGTTCATAAATGTGATGTCTCAATGTTTAAACCCCTGTAGATGTGATATGAACCACAAAAATTTCACAGGTTGTGCTAACAGATATATGAAGAGAGATGGAAAATGATAGGCAATTTCTTTCAAAATATTAAGTACTACCAAAAATCAGGAGTGCCCAGAGGACCTTACCTGAAGAAAATAGTTCAACTAATTCCTGCCAATCTGCTTCTCTACTTTCATCTTATTTCATCCCAAATACTACTTTTGTCTGTTTGTCTAGAATATTTAGAAGCTGGCAACTTGTTCTCTGTTCCTCTGGTTCCTGGGAAACTTCCCTTCTGAGTGTGAAAACGAGAAATTCCACAGGATAGTATTGGGTCAAGGCATAATGTAAAAGAGAAACAGTTACTTTCAAAGTGAATGTGTGATCAGTCAGTAGAGAAGATTACAGAGGGTAGAATACAAAAGTAGAAATAAAGTATTTTCTCCTAAAAACAGATACAAATGCTGTATTGCATTAAATCCAACAGTTTGTGGGGGAAAGAATAATTACACAGTAGAGATTAGAAATTACATATGTACACAAAAGAAAAGGAAGGGATTTTATTCTGAATTTTCCTGTGCATACTCAAATATATGCATTCTTCAACAGAGATTATGATCAGGAATGTCAAATGCAAATGTTGCCTGAAGACTTGGAATAAGCTTTTGCTGCATTTTTTATTTGTTATATAGCTCAGGGGTTTCCCAAACTGGGAAATGCAAACCCCAACTGTAAACGGGAAGTGTAGTCTCTAGATTGTGAATGACTGACTACGTGGCTTAAAGACACACAGCAAACTTAACTGGTAACATTCTGCAAGAATGTTAAGAATAATGTTTCTAGCCCTCTTCATCTGCCATGAAATTAATAGTTTCACTTCTAGAAAAAAAACAAAGGCTGTCAACATTTACACATGGAAATAACCTTTGAAGAGTTGGGTTTCTGCCTTAGGGAAGTGTTTTTGCTTTATTTTAAAAAAAACATCAAAAAGACGCCTTTTTCTTTGAGGGGACCTGAGTGAGTTCTGAGCATACCCCTAGAGTTTTTGCCTTTTCAAGGCTGCAGCAACCTAACTTAGAGACTTGCCTCCTTCTTTTGTTCACTTGAAACACATTGAAGGAGGCTGTCAAAGGTTCAAGGAGAGGTTGTCAAGTCCTGTTTGCTGTTAGCATGTCTAAAACTGCTGACACACGCTAGGAAAAAAAAGGGTACATTTCGTACAGCTGCAACAATAAACCAGCTACTAGGGAACTTCACCTACAGCTGACACCACCACTAAGCTGTGCTGGCCAACTAAAGAGATAAGCCAGTAATATTCATACAGAAAATGCAAACAAAGCTTATAGAAGCCCTGAAAAATAGCCTGGTTTGCCATTTTCTTCGTGGGTTAAAAAAAAAAAAAAAGGCAAACAAAGATGCAAACGCACCACATTTGGGATTTTGTTGTTTGATGATGAAAACCATTACCCACAGTCTTCAGCGATGAAAGCCATAGAAACAGCTGAAAAATGTTCATTGAAAGGAAAAGTAATGGAAAATTGTGCACTTGACAGACTTGCAAAAAGCAACCAATGTGACAGTTTCCTTTTATATCACTTACAAATTTTCCTGAACAGGAAAATAATCTACCCTCTGTTGAAAACACAAAAAAATTCCAACTCTATTGCTGGACATACTTAAGATTTTCTAGCTTGATGCCTCAAAACATTAGGAGGAAAAACGTAAGCCTTCTCCCAGACCTATTTGTCTCTAAATAAGTTATCTATAGCCCTATTTGTCCTCCACTCCAGTAGAACTTCCAGTCAAGCTGTGTTCAAAGTTTTAGACCAATACTCTAAAGATACATGTCCCCTCCCCTCATTTCACATCGGCTATGTACAAATTCACATTAGCAGTAAGCATTAGCTTGAACTCTGGCACTTATCATAGCTGGAGGAGTCTAGCAAGTTCATGACCTCGCCACTGGCCTAAGCTCCTGAGGACCTTCAGGTCTTCAGGCCAAGTCCACTCTAGATAACTGGTCTAGCAGTATCTCCTTACAAATCTTTACATTCAATACAGCAAAGGGCTTCTTGACACTAGAGATCTGGTTTTCATCACCGAAATAAGCCACATGGGTGGAGGTCATACAGGTCTGTTCTTCAACTCACAGGGCTGTCTTAGCCTTTGTGTTCTGCTGCAAGTAACTTTGGAACGCACCCTTCTCAAATGCAACTATTTTATCACTTCATAAGTAAGGTTAAGCTGGAGCTTCTTATCGCTTCATAAGTAAGGTTAAACTGGAGCTGATATCAGAAGATGTCAGATGCCCTACTGTACTGCAGCAATGCACAGCCCACTATACCTTGCCACTAGGCTTTGTCTTATGAAATGAGCTTAATGCCCCAATAAGGGGAAGGAGTCGAGTGTGATAGGCTCACCATTTTATTTTTGAATGTTTGAACAATATGTTTTGAAAGTGGGTGAAGGAAAAAAGTTAGTTGATGAGAGAAAAATGCTGCTCTTCTTGCAAAAAGGAAATTTGCTAAGGTAACATGTTTTTGAAAAAATTAATTCTCGACAAACAGCAATACAGAAAAGAAGAATTACATTGCTACAGTGCAAAATCCTGCATTCCCTATCAAAATAAGACAGATCCAGGTTCATTCATGTACAAGTTTTTTGATTGTTTGTTTTAGACACGACAAAAATATACAAGTTACAGGAGAAGACGGTATTTTGTTCTTCATGAATTGAGTATAACAGGAGTCCTCTGCTTCACCCAGCTAAATGGATTTCACATTAGACTCTAGAATAAAATACAGAAACTTACCTTGCATTTCAACATGTTGGCAACTCTCTCTTGCATTGATTGTCCAGCCTTTGGCCTGACAAGTATATAAACTGCTTTTACATCAGGGCTGGAGCGCAGAAGCTTTTCCACCAGTACTTTTCCCATGAAACCTGTAGCTCCTGTGATAAGTACGGTCTTTCCATTGTAATAAGCTGAGACTGAAGACATGGTGCTTTCTTGTTCTGTCCTTCCTTTAACTTCCTGTGGGAGGTACCTGAGAAGATGCAGAAATAAACCTTTAAAGGTGTTCGAGTCAAGACACAGATTAATTATTTGGGAATTACAGTCTGAGATAACCTTTCCCAGTCAGCTACAGCAGCTCACATCAGGACAATCAATGGCAATTTTAAAGATCATTTTTTTTAGAAGCCTTTATCATGAAAATAAGCCACAAAAGTTAAAAAGGTTAATCTGAGAAGCTTAAAAAAATCAGGCTCAGCCTTATCCTACATTTTATACCATAGCTGTACCCAGCAGTCACAGTTTAGAACATAGCTTGTGCTATCCAAGACCCCTAGCAGTAGATGCTCGCTGCAGTGTTGAATAGCATTTATCTCATACACTGTGAAGTAGCAGCCATGAAGATATGCCATTATCCCTAGACAAAGTAGAAACAGATGTCCTCACAAATGCTGCAGGTACAAATTAAAGTTTTCCACTTTAATTCCACTGTGCCATGCAGTTCCTTTTCTTGTCGGCCATCACTTTGCAATGTGCTCAGCCTTTTCCTGTTGTCCTGGCTTGGAATAAATCCACGAAGAAAACTCTTCTTCATGGAAGATACAATGCAATGACATTGGTCTGCAAGACTGCAATACCATGCTCCTGTGTGTCAGTCATCACCCATTACTGGCTGTTAAGGCCAAAATTCATCCCACTTAACTCTAAGGAGCATAGATGTCATCTGCTGTCTCTGGAGAGCTTCATTTGTCTGAACTACCCTTTGGAGATCCATTGACTATATAAGGGGACTGACATGACTAGGCTCCCACATGAAGCGTCCCAGTTAAGTATTTTAATTAGATACAATGGTTTCAGGCCTACATGTCCCCAGCCATCCTGATTCAAACTCTAAGTTGATTAAATGACAAACACGGCTGGACTGAATTCTCCTAGAATAGCACCTCTTATTAGACTAACTGAAGGAAAAAAACAACTTCCTATCTTTGAAGTATGCACAAACCACTTCCATTGCAAGGGAGAGAATCATGTAAAATATAAATAAATGTTTTGAAAAAAGCCTCCTAAATTTGAAACAAAAAGAAACAAGGATAACAGAATGCTGTCAATCAAGTATTCAAGAATGAGGACAATGATCTTCAGGTACCCCAGAAAAACATCTCTTCCTCCTGCAGAAGCTTCAGAGTCTCTGTTGGCCATTTCAAGTTTCTCAGCATGACATGAGTCAACTGCATGCTAATAAAATGCAAATATACCAAAACAAAATTATATAGCATCTGCTGCATTTTTGCAGTCTGCAAAGATTCCCTGTTCTCACTAACCCTTTTGCATTTCTGAAACCTAATAAACCATTCAGGGACAGTGAAGTAGCCTAACAGAGCAAAAAATGCAAGCCTTCATATAGAAACTTCTTATATAATGAGTCCTTGCCTTGGACCAACAGAAATGAACAACAGCAACGAGTTAAAGTACTGTAAGAACCTTAGCTACATGTGATGGTAGGTTAAATTCCCTTCACCACATGGGACCACGAGAGAAATATAGCTTGTCCTACAGCCCACGCCTTCCTCAGGATGGAATGAAGTATCTTACCCCAGAAAATTGACCACCAGCTCTGTGAATCAAGAGAAGCACCACGGATCAACCCTTACAAGGTATACTGTGTTCATTGCAACACTCAGGAATGTGCTTAGCTGGGCTGCAATCCCCAAAGCGTTACCACTCACAACAGTGAAAAGCGATCCACAGTCTGTGTTAATGTGTTGTCACTATCTGGGTCTACAGCTGATGCATCTACCCAGACCCAACTCTGCATTCCTACCGATCTGCCAGTTTTCACAATCACTGTACTGCTACATGGAAACACCGAATGCATATTTCTAATGGGCTATAGCACAAACACATAAACTAGGGACTCAAGCCCAACAAAATATTGTTCTTCTTTCCAGCGCTGCCTGGGACTGCAGTACACAGCATCAAACAGATGAAAATCCCCAACTTTCTTTATCCGTAACAAATCATCAGGTGTGCCATCCAATGTAGAAAGTAGGTCAAGCAGAAAAACTTCTGAAGGACACTGTATTACAAATTAATAGCTGTGGGTATTCTGGCTCAGTGAATTCAGATATTAGCCTACTTTCAGATATGGCCTTGATCACGATTTAAATGAATGTAGCAGGCTCGGCTAGGTCTATTAAAAACCTGTGCTTATCAAAGCGCTGCCCATTTGGGAAGTTAAACAAACAGGTTAAACTATTAGATAATTAACTTATTTATAATAAAGTGTCACTTCTCATTAAGGTTTGGAAAAACTGAGTGATACTGGAAGACAGAAACTTGCAGAACTGGTGTGCAAGTCCAAAAGTAGATACTAGTTTAGCCAGATGAAGACAGAGGTGACAGAAGACTTAAGAAATTGGGTACGACATATGCCCCGAAAAGCAGAAAAATTAATGAGAGAAGTCCTTTATTCGCTAGAGGCCGTACAAATTCTACTGAACATAAGGAAACAAAAAGATGAAATATAAGAACACTTCCAGTCACTGGATACTTGATTTGAACTCGTATTCAGAAGATCATGTCTACTTAACCTCACCTAATATTCTGCTAGAAAAATAGTATATTTATGAAGTACTTTGCACCACAGACTTGGAGATTACCACAGTGTTTAACAGGAATTACTCTCTTTCCCACACTTCAGTAGTACAGAACTTTTCCAACCTGCATCAGTAAACATTAGTGCGTTGCGTTATAGTTGTAGACTACTGCAAGAATAACTTGTTAAGATTTCAAAATGTGGATATCAATTTATTATGTTATTTCATTTGGGTTCTCTGTTTGAGTTATCCAAATGGGGCTTCATTTGTTTTGGCCAGATGTTCCATACCTACTAGAACAGTTAAAAAAAAAAAAAAAGAAAAAAAAAAATCACACTACTCTAAATTAGTGTCCCTAAAATTAGCCATGCAGCCAGATTTCATTAAGTATTTCTGGCAAGGACTACACATGCATAACTGACAGGTTTTCCCCATGTACTAAGACCACTTGAAATATTTGTCTCAAAGAAGTCAGGAAAACAATTGCATCTCCCAAACCATTCTGGTATGATGAAAATGGAAGCATAAACACAGCCACAGAAAAACTGAATTTCTAAGGCAATTTACTGTTCCTCTTGATTATTGGCTTAACCCTATAGGGTTAAAAGAAAAGGTAAGAAAAAACACATCCTTTCTATTTTCTATAATAAAGCAGTCCAAGTCAGGCAGCAGCAGTTCGCAGGGCCAGTTTCAGAGTGGGATCTGGCTGCTCAGGGCCTCATCTACGCTAAAAAGCCATGAGGAATGAGATGGCGTTTGCTTACTATGGGATCAGATTTGTGTCTCCTTGCAGTACTTTTCTTTCCCTTTCCTAAGTTAGCTTTAGAAGAAAATACAATAATCTTGCACCCATCTGATGCCATGCTAATTATCAGCAAAGAAAATCTGTTTATTTGCTTAATGTGCACACACAAATTGATATTGTGAGATCACGACACAAAAGCGACAATGCTGCAATCTGTTACGTGCAGACAGATCCCTGAATCTCCACTGTCCAAGCAAATTTCAAGAGGCTTTCACTAGGTTCCAAATTCAAAAACAGATTCCAGTTTATATTCAGGACATGCCCTTACAGAAATTGCTAAGATATTTTCCTTTCAACCTAGTCAGGGAATATTGACTTTTTTTACTTTTCAGAACCATCTTTGCTTTTTATATTTTTAAGAGTGTGATCTTCTAACAGAATTTAATCTTCTCTGTTTTAATTGACTTTGCTTGGCCTTTGTAAAGAAAGTACTGAAGTAGTTATGGAGATTTTAAGGAACCAGAGTAATGCCTGACCCTTTGCACGTCTATTTCAAAATACAAAGAACCATATGCATTCCTTTTTGACTTTTTACACTCAGTCACATGAAGAAAAAATTGTTTCCTCCAGAAGCTTACACTTTGCTTTTCATTTTAAGGAATAAACAGTCAATACTGGGCATTAACTATTTCCCAGTCAATTAAGCTGCAAGGGATTAAGCGTCTGGTAAGAGAAAACCATTCGAAGTCTGCACCGTGGTCAGCAGTTGCAGTGAGTTGACCCTTATTGAGGTGAAGAAGGATAAAGACTATTTCAGAGCTTGAGGTTCCTGTCTCTTCCAAAACTGACTGGAGGTGAAAGCCACTGAATGGTGGAGAAAAGCCCACAAAAGGGCTTCCTGAAGCCCTGTTCAAGTGATTAATTACAGGCAACTCTGACAGTTTAGGCACTAATCAGCGCAGGAAACTGATCACTGATGCCATCTGAACTACTGAACACAGCATCCTTGCAGCAGTATACATCTCACTGATGCCGACTCATCTCCAACCACAGTGTGAAAAAAACACCTTTTGGACAGCCAGCCGGGAATCACACTGAGCATCTCTGCAGACACAAGTACACAAGCTGCTTTAAGGGTAAAGCTCTGCTACTGATGCCTGTAACAATCTCCTCTGGATCAGTCATAAAGGACGACCTATAGCAGTGCATTACAAACAAAGCCACGATCTTGTGTCAGGGACATATGCCAAAGCACAAGCAAAGGGAAAGGTGGGATTCCTACCAACCTAATACTTTGCTCCTGCAAAAGAAAACCCTCATATCCCCAACAGAAGAGTAAAGCAGAACTTTCCCCCACCAAGAGCAGATACAATTGCACTGATATGATTCCACAAAACAACTAATACACGGTCCTCATCTTCCACATACTTCAGTGACGCTAAATCTGCATTCAGCTTACAATGGTGTATGCCAAGAGTTAGACTATCAAAGCCATAGCAATGGGAAGGGAAATGTGTATCTGAACCTCACTGACTGCTCCTACTGCTGCTGCCCACAGCACGTCCATGGCTGCAGGGTGTTAACAAAGAGATGGCAAAATGGAGCATGAGCAATGAAGGATGGGTACACTGGAGCAGGTTAATATTTCACTACAGTTTGGACCACTGCTAAGATTTCCATGCCCTACTCAACTAGGACAGCAGATATTTCAGAAGCTTATCTGTTGAGCTATTTACCTTTTCAACTCAACAGCACAAAAAGGGGGTGAGGGGGAGGAAAAAACCAAAAGAGATTTAGTTGTGTGCAAGAGCAAAGGACTGTATGCCTGTGAACATACATCTAGATTCACAAATGGCCTCTCTGGCATCCCTTCTACCTAGTTTGGTTTTCATGAGTTCTCTCATATCTGGTGTGTTTTCACAGCTTTATGCAGGGATGTAATTTCTGTAAACAAGAGGGTCAGACTGCTCAGATGAGCCTTTTAGACATCATATTAAATGTAATGAACCAGCTTCAACTAAAATTACAATTAATAATAACAAAGAACATTTTTTAAAACAAAAATACAGACAACAAGAGTCCTTTAAGACAAAATAAATTTTGGCCACTTTCTGAATATAAATTTTTACTCTTGGGTACAAATATCCAATCATACATAAGACAATTTTCTTTAATGAGGATTCTGGAGGAGCAGTAATTAACCTGGGACATGCAGAGAAAGAAAAATTCCTCTGTTGCTTCAGAGAACTTGTACAGCTGAGGTCAGAAGAAGCAATATAAAGTGGTCACAAACTATTTCAATCTCATCAGTTTGCTTTCTCAATCTATTAATTATTTTCTGAGTATAAAATGGACTGAACACTAGGGATGCATGAACAATGTATCTTCATATAATTCTTTTCCTTTTTTTCTTTTTTTTCTCCGCCAGGATGCGTGACAGAGACTCCACAAACTACGCATGTAATTACAATATATAAAAACAATTCTTTCTAATATGTGTTCTTTGCCTGAAAGCATTTGTGTATAATTTCTTGTTAGTTAATCATCACCAAGTGAATAATCCCATGATTATGAGTGTAGCCCTGAAGAACAACCTGATCTTTTCACTTTGGTGGCCAGTAGAGGTGGATACTTGAACAACGAGCAGTTTTCCTTCAACGCTAACGCTTATACAACAATTGTATGGTTTGAAGCAAATTGGTATAATCCAAGGAGAGCATGTGCGTGGATGAAGAACCTGGAATAGTGTTAAAAGTTCAACACTTGCACACCACCTCCTATGGAGCAAAGTCCGCTCTGAAACAAAGCAACATTCCAACCATCTGATTCCTTCAGTAAGAGCAATGGAGCAAAGTCCGCTCTGAAACAAAGGAACTTTCCAACCATCTGATTCCTTCAGTAAGAGCATGCTCTGTTCCATGCTTGAAGTATAAAAATCAAAAAGACAAAGGAAAATGCAATAAGCATTTACATGTTTCATTTATGTGCTTGCAATACAAACATGGTATATAACAGCATCCATCAATTCTACACTGAAGTCTCAGGTGTATGCAGGGGCATTAGTTGTGCATGCTCTATCATTTGAGATGCTTTATATGGATGTCAAGGTTTTGTTGAGCACCAGGTTCTGCTCCAGAGATTTCACAGATTATTTTTAGCCCCAGGACATCTGGAAGTAATAAAGCATGTTGCGGATCTTGGAGTCACAGAGTAGAGTCCCACACCATGCATGCTAGCAATAGCTGAAGTAGCGACTTGCTTTTCATCGTAGTGACTTAACTCCTGGCTTCTGGGTAACACTGGGAGGAAGCTATGTCACTCCATTGATTTGATTTACTGGGCCAAACCCACAATCTGGGTAGTTCCACTGCAATGACCAACGTTTCAGCTGGAATTAACATGAATTAGTTTAGATTTGAGCCTTCATATTTAAAATATTTTCTGCATTTTCAGTAATAAATAACTGACTCAGAATGGAAAAGGGCTGTAGTTCAACACTGCACAACATTTTTGACAACAGCACTGCTAAAACGAACAAGCAGACAGTACCAACCATGATGCACTGAAGTTACATAATGTATTTTCAAAGGCCTTTAGGCACTTGAAGATTTGCGTGGTACATGATGTTTGGGAAGAGGCAGGGGAGATTTTACAGATGGCAGAAAATGACACAAAGAGGATGTTAAAATGGCTGCTCTAGGGACAAATTAAAAGATCCTTATGGTTTGCTAAACTTCCATAGTTATTTAATCGCACTAACAACCTAAC
Organism: Pelecanus crispus; assembly: GCF_030463565.1. Classification (NCBI taxonomy): domain Eukaryota; kingdom Metazoa; phylum Chordata; class Aves; order Pelecaniformes; family Pelecanidae; genus Pelecanus; species Pelecanus crispus. The sequence goes on along the minus strand of NC_134643.1, from coordinate 83,640,405 downwards.
AACAATAACAAACTGGCAAAGATGCACCTTCCCTCACTTAGCTACAGAATTAAAAGGAAGGTCATAATCCATCCTTTATATGGGAACTATAGATGCTAACACAGCTCAAAGAAATAAAATCCTGTGCTTCAAGGATGGGCACATTTACAGCCAGACTGAACTCCTGATGATAATCCTCTTTACAAAAGAGATTTTGCTTCAAGCAATTTACACCGAATATAAATGTTGTTGCTAGCAGCCTGAAGGTTAAATCACTTTTCTCTAGCTAATATATTTCAAATCATTTTTTGTTTGCCAACAGTACCAACTCAATTCCATAACAGCACACCCAAGTAGAGACAAGCAAGGAGAAACTCTCATTGCTCCCGGAAACCCTTCATGACTTGAAAAATGACACCAGTTTTGCAATCCATTTCAATTTATAACAGTTAAATCTAAAGAGACAGTGCAGTGTGACAGCATAATTAAGAGCTAGAGACAACGAGCAGCATGCACAGCCAGATCCTGCGAACTGCTTAACATTACACGACATGCAGACAGAAGCTCTCGACCCTTTGGAAACCACTGGGAGTTGTGGCTTCTGGGCTAGAGATCTGCCCACAGAGCCAAGACCCAGATGTAGGGCAAAAGCTTGAATTTCAAGATTTGGTCATTGCTTAAGCATTACCTGTACAGCTTCACAGATCAGCTGACTCTCCTAAGTAGTTCGAACTGTTCGACCACCTTTAAGAATTAGAGGAGAATGACTGAGGAGAATGAATGAAGTGTAAGGGCCACTGATGTAACGAAGCCCAAGAGCAGCCTCTTGATTTTTCAGTGAAACCTATTCAGTCTCACTATGCTCTCTCTAAAACTGATGACAACAAGCCTATAAGTGTTTTAGAGCTAAGATGGAGCAACTGTTCTAAGGATATACCTACATATGGGATTTTGCAGAACAAATATTTCTCAGTAACTCGAATACGGACGTATTCTGCCCTACCCCTGTTTAGTTAGCCTATTGGTAAGAACAGTAGCCCCCAGAGACATCAAAAGAGCAGCTTCTGCAGGCTCCTTTCTGTATCACACAGGTCAGCATCTGTACCCACTCTCCCTTTTTTTTTAGCAGCGCTCACTCAGATCTAGTTGTTGCAAAACAATTGAGCAGGTTACAGGATCAAAGCTTAGGTGCTGTGCATAGATCAGGACTAGAATCTGCCTCAGCATAATTAAATGCAGATAACCTACACCAGAGCATTTCTGCAGACCATCCTTCCCCTTCTCTTTCCACCAGCTCACTCTTCACAGCCATTATCACCTTGCGCTTTCTCCTTTACCTCTAACTGGGATCTCTACAACCAGCAGTCCTCTCCCCAACCCCTGAATCAAAACCCTTGCCATACCCATTATACACCAATCACACTGCATCTTAGCATTGCGAAAGGGAGGTCTCTCTGTGACTAAGTCAAAGATCCATGAATCTCTCTGTGACAACAGAGTGGTCTGGCATATTTATTTTCTTTTCGAGATCTCAGTTAATAACTTCCTATTAGCATCTAGCATGTCTTAACATAGTATTTAAAGATTTTCTGGCCTTTTCCATCACTTATTCTTGCCCTCATCAAAAATAGTGGCATTATCATTCACAGCATTTGTGGGAAGAGCTGGATTAGGAAACACCAAGTTGGGCAGAAATGTTGATCTGCTTCAGGGTAGAAAAGCTCCACAGAGGGATCTGGACAGGCTGGACTGATGGGCTGAGGCCAACTGTATGAGGTTTAACAAGGCCAAGTGCCGGGTCCTGCACTTCGGTCACAACAACCCCATGCAACATTACAGGCTTGGGGAAGAGTGGCTGGAAAGCTGCCTGGACGAAAAGGACCTGGGAGTGCTGGTTGACAGCCGGCTGAACATGAGCCAGCAGTGTGCCCAGGTGGCCAAGAAGGCCAACAGCATCCTGGCCTGTATCAGGAATAGTATGGCCAGCAGGAGCAGGGAGGTGATTGTGCCCCTGTACTCGGCACTGGTGAGGCCGCACCTGGAATACTGTGTCCAGTTTTGGGCCCCTCACTACAAGAAGGACATTGAGGTGCTGAAGTGTGTCCAGAGAAGGGCAACGAAGCTGGTGAAGGGTCTGGAGAACAAGTCCTGTGAGGAGCGGCTGAGGGAAATGGGGTTGTTTAGCCTGGAGAAGAGGAGGCTGAGGGGAGACCTTATCGCTCTCTACAACTACCTGAAAGGAGGTTGTAGTGAGGTGGGTGTTGGTCTCTTCTCCCAAGTAGTTAGTGATAGGACAAGAAGAAATGGGCTCAAGCTGTGTCAGGGGAGGTTTAGATTGGATATTAGGAAAAATGTCTTCACTGAAAGGGTTGACAAGCACTGGAACAGGCTGCCTAGAGAGGTGGTTGAGTCACTATCCCTGGAGGTATTTAAAAGATGTGTAGACGTGGCACTTCAGGACATGGTTTAGTGGTGGAGTTGGTAGTGTTAGGTTAATGGTTAGACTGGATGATCTTAAAGGTCTTTTCCAACCTAAATGATTCCATGATTCTATGACTGATCCAGTTTAAGAATACCTGCATACAGTTTGAGGGTAACAGGAGGCTGAAGTGTTTTGGTGTTTTTTTCAAGCCCTACTTTTGGAACAGTCCAAGTAGCACAGCTGCTGTCAAGGCCAGCAGTAGCAGGACTGCTACCTTCCCACTGATTTCTACATTCCAGCACTCATGGAGAAGCATCCCTTAGTGGCCTCAAAATAGACTGGGTAACTAAACCCGAAAGTATTTAAAAACTGCCTGCATTTCTGTAACAAATAAAAAAGTAGTGATTGATAGTAGCAATGCAAATGTTCATGTGATTACAGCAACAACATTCTTCACAAAGGCACTGTCACGACAAAGAAGAATGGTCTTCACTCAAGAGTTTGAGTCAGCAGCAATATTGATCCAAGTAGAGCATTATCTAGTAAGTAAATCTATGTCGTGTAATGATGGAGAGACTACCTTCTTGACTAATTCCTCCTTTACCCTTAATTCTCCCTCTTCTACTGTAACTCCATCCAGCAATCTTGCCAAGTAAATACATAAGCACAATACTTAGAAGTCTTAATGAAATCAAGTGGAACTGCATTTAAGTGTTTTCACAACAAAACCTAAAAAATGTGGAAAACAACAAAAGAAGAAACTGAGTACAATGTACCAGGAACATGGTCAAAGTGATGACCCTCAAATGACTATGAAAACATGAACACTTGTCTAAGCCATGCTTCCTTCCTATCATTGAAACTTTTTTCCAGCTATGTCCAGTGGAAGATGCAAATAAAAAGATGAGTAGCTTTGTGCTCCTGGGCAGATTTATCAGAATACATATATATTTGTGTTTTTAAGCTCCAAAACAAATGCAAAATATTTAATAAATGACTGAATGATACTAGCTGGGGGGGGAAGCTGTAAGGATTCAAACATACACACATTTACTCTCTCCCATTTCTGATGACCTTAGAGTCCCCTATTCAATTTGTCTGGATTTTCCAAAGCATACAGGCTTCTACTGAAGAAGACTTTTCTTTAGTAATATGTATGCATGTATGTGTGTGTACATGCACACATGCATAGAAAATTTCTCCTTGAGTAGCAACCATTTTTGGGGCATCAAGACCACAACTATCTTTTACATGCTAGTACCTAGAGAATACCTCTTACTGTAAACTTTTACAAGCTGTAACAGAACAAATATTCCTTTTCCTCCATCCCTCTATAATGTCCAAATTTGCTAATATCTCCCCTATAAGAAAGAGGAAACTACTTATCAGCTGAGAAATTCTTGACATGTTGTCAGTGAAACCTCTTCATGAGCTTAGATAATATAGTAGCATGGTGTATGCTGCTTAACAGAAAATTGTGGTGACTACACTAAGAAGTCTAGCAGTCCTGTGACAGCATGCTAAAATGAAATTTCACACTTTAGATCTCAGATCTAACAGAGTGGAAAAAATTACCTGCTGTGTTCACCCTCAGATTTAAGGTTAATTAAATAACTGTAATTATTTTTCTTTCCAATCGAAAGGTAAGCTCAGCAGTTTGAGCATTTCTGTATTCAGGTTTTATTAAGAAGAGCAGGCTAGAACCCTACTCTTGCCTTGGATGGGGCTGAAAGACAAAAATGCTTGGAATATTTCCCACCAAGAGGAGTCTTCTTAAAAGAATGACCAGATGGACATGAGAGCCTATACTATCAATTTCATAGCAAAGCATATATAAATATACGTATATGTTTTCAAACCAAAGATTTAAGAAACCATCAAGACTTCCTTTTATATTGAAACCTAAAAGAGAACATTATCAATGGAAATACTGCAGTTTTGCCTGTACATCATCTACCTCACCATTGCACCAAAACCTAGGCTAAATACAAACAGAAAAGAAATTTTTTTTTTTCATTTCTCCCACGTTTCTCTATTGTTCACGCTTAGAGCATTTGATGGCACCTAGCAAACCATCAGACAACAGCAGCAGTCTCATTTGTTCTGTCCAGCTACTGAAATAGGACAGGCTTCTGCTATGCAAAATTCTTCTGCCAAGTGAAGTTCTTCAGAGACAGAGCAGGATCAAGCCCTTCAGGAACAGGGAAGGAATGCAGCCAAAGCTTGTGTTGTTCCAGGGAGTCCACAGGGAATTTTATGCTGCTTAGTGCATGCTGCTAGCTGGCTTATTCTTGCAGCAAGCCAGAACACCAGCAGCAGTGACCAGCTCTCCAATAATTCCCTGCATCCCCTGTTTTGTTGAAGACAATTCTGACACTACCTGAATCTGAACCGTGATACACCGATATATTTGTTGCCACGGCCCTTGGCACTAAAATAACGACCTTGCACAGGCAGCGTAAGAGTGTGTACTACAGCAGCTACAGCAGCAGAGCTGCTGCTGTTTCACGCTCTGGCAGGATGCTGCCATGTCATGATTCTCGGTATGCAAATGTGATTGACTGACAAAGATCTCATTCTCCCTTTGGAAATGCACAGACACCACAGCGAGGAGAAACCAGCAAGCTGCTTCCTCCTACAAGGACCCACACGTGGAGCACTGGGAGGTGGGCAATGGAGACAACAGTGTGGGGCTTGCCTGCTTCTGAAGGGAGGGTGAGGAAATGCAACAGCAAAAAAATTAGACTTTATATATATAATATAGAAAAAATATAAAGCATCCTAGTTCTTAAGATAGAAGTCAGTGAGACAGAAGGCATTTAAGAGGGATTCAGCGGTGTTTCCGCCTCCCATTACACCTCACCATTCTGGGTAGACTTTTCCCCTGCTTTGTCTGTGACTGTCCCTGTGGGGATGCACTCCTGACCTCTTTAGTCCTTGATCTATTGCTTCTAGCAAGACGAGAGAAGCGTGGAGTTACAATGCACAGCTGATTGCTGCTGCTGCTGCTCCCGAGGCTGTAGGATAGCTTGGGGCCAGGGGATGAAAGCCTCAGAGGCTACAAGTGCACAACGAGACTACTTCTTTTGCCTCTGCCCCTTCTGACAGCAAATGTCATCCTAAGGGTTCAGGAGGTTTTCTTCATGGGATCAACAAACACAGCATGCAGGCAGCATGAGCAAGAAGGCCTCCTTCTCTGGAAACTTGAACAGGGAATACAGAAGCAGCCCAGCTAGGCCAGAAGGTTCGCTAGCCATATGAAAACAAGCGGTGTGTATTAATAGGTGGCTCCAAGGTAGCTGCTAGGATTTTCAACAGAGTAAACCTGTGTTTGATCGAAGTGGGAAACTGAAGGAAATCTACTGAGCATGGGTAGGCTGAGGGTGAACATACCTTGGATGCTAACTGCTACCAACAGAAAGATGAGACTGCAAAATGTAGCTTCTTTTTTTTTAAAAAAAAAAGAAAAGGCAAGAGAGCAGCAAAAAGAAGAGTTTGTAGGACTCTCTGCAATTAGTATCTGAGTCATCCTGCTTATGGAGGACTTCCCATTCAGCTTCTACCAGTAGGCCTGCATCTCACAATGAACCAAGTGTGCAAACCCAAGAGACCTCCTCACCTGGCTACACCCAGAACTACCCACAGCAGCTTAAAACTTACAGTAGTTCTGTGATCTCTAAACGCACTGAGCCAAATTGCTCTTGGGTCATATCCTAGCGATCTTCAATGCTGATGACGTGGAAACTGAACTCTTCCAAAAAATAGTTTCCTTAAGACTAAGAAGAAACCAATAGCTGAAAGAAATGAAAAACAACTTACAAGGGTCTCCTCATGTGCCTTGGAAAATTTATACTTCTCATGGAATTTGCCAACTGGCATGCTGTAGCTAATTGGCAACAGAGTCTGCTAACACAGGTGCCAATCAAAACTTGCAGAGAAGGTGGGCTTTTCTCAAGCAGGAGCTAGTTCAGTAGGAAATGGACTGAGCGCCTCTCATTTCTGGACATGCTAGTCACTACCAGTTCCTAAGAGATCTTCATATGCAACAAGCCAATGCCATAATATTTTGAGATAAAGTTTAAAGGTACAGTTCACAAGAAGGTACCAACAAAACACAGAAATTATGGTCTTATTTGCTCTGATAAATATAACTTCTTTTTCTACCCCCCATCAGCTCTTCCCTTACTTGAAACCCAGCTATGAGCAAGCAGAACTCATTCTAACAGTGAGAACATTTCCACAAAATCTTTCATAATTCAACTGATTGCACTCTTGATACTAAATAAAACTTTTACTTAATTTCTGAGAGTTCAGTTACTCTTCAGCTGGTGGACGCTGTCCTTCAGTAATGTGGCAAAAGAGACCAAAGCAAAAGGTCAAATATAATGCAAAGAATCCTGTTCTGGTGGGGAAGGAAGAAAGCTTGTATTGCCATTTTGAAATCTTGATTTATTTGTTACTAATGTCAGCTAACGATAACTGCTTTGCAGGGAAATGGAGAGACTTGAACATTCTTCATTGCCTTATGCAGAAACAGTATTTTTAGTGCTTTATTAAGAAAAAGCAAGATTAATTAGTAAAACACTTTTCTGGCCACATCCCATGTGTGCATTACAGTGCATTACCATGCAGAATTATCTGGATCCTTTATGTTCTACTACCTCCTGATCCTCATCAGATGGCTTTAAGGATTTCTGAGTCTTCTAATTAGTACATCTCTCCCTCTTCTATCAGGATAAACAGACTGAGAAAACAGAAATAAAACTAAAAAGCAAATGTTAAGCGAGCCTGAGTATGCTGTTTTAAAATACAGAGACAGATCTAATATTCTGAAACATATGTATCTCCAGCAAAGATTACAGATTTGCTTCATCCCAAGCCCTCTGGGATAGGAACTATGCAAGTGCAATAGTACCAGTCAGAACAGGTCTCTGATCACAGCTGAGTCACCTAGAAGTTACCGGAATGGAAATATTTTTTCTAGATTGGTGTATGTAAATTAGTAATATAGCAAACACAGCATAGCAATGTTTATCCCTCCCTTTTGCTGTTAAAAATTCTTTCTTCTATTGTATTAGTGTATTTGCTCATACCCTGTTTTTTACACATTAACTAATGATCTCTGAAATACACCAGAGAAACAAATAGATGTGTATTTTATTATTCCCATGATTACAAGCAAGGTAATTCACAGGAACTGTTAATGAATTAGAGTTAATGATGTAGTGCCAAGTTGCCACTTTTTTGTTCTTTCTGTGTGTTGTGTTCAGTTCTTTGAAACTCTTTAGGTCATATTAGAACAGGGATCAGAAGTAACTTCCATTTCACAAGCCAAAGAGCACAACAGCAAGAAAGACCATAAATGCTGTAAAATACATTGATTTTATCAAAATAGTTGTTGCAGCACTGCAATTTCATCGGTATTGTGTGTATATGTAAATAAAAAAAGTCTTTAAAAAAATTTTGTTGGTTTTTTTTGGGGGGGTAGGGGGGTTGGTGAATTTTGGGGTTTTGTTAGGGTTTTTTTTTGGTCATGCAGTTATTCCTCTCATTCAAGAGCATACAGACCAAACTGTGGATTCAGGAGGGAAATTATAATTGTATGTGGAAGAAGCCAAACCAGAAGACCAAAATAATACCCTTCCAAATTAGATTTTCTCACAAACTGTAAGGAAAATACACTCCTTCAGTCTCCTCACTCGGTTTCTGTAGAAGATGGGCAGCACAGTCTGCAGATTTCTCTGCCCAAAGTTCTCCCAGAAACACAAACATTTACTCTTCAGATAAAGGGAAAAGAGCAGGAAGAGGAAACTAAAGAGAATTCCCTGGAGTTACTGAAAGCTGCGTTAAGGAACTTTGCTCAGCACATCAGTGGCTCTGAATAATGAGGCAGCAGAGAGCTTTGCAGCACTGGGAGCCTTTAAAACACACTTCTCCAGAAAGAAGAGACAATAACATGTAAATAGAAAATGCCTCTTGGCTGGCACATACTGGTGCAGAGAAAAATTTTCTTCCCTTTCCACATACAGGGACCGATATTTTTCTTCTCCCCTTCTCCAATATTTAGACAACAGGCTGATGAGAAATGACAAGGCACATTTATAGAAGTTAAAAATCATCTAGCATTGAATAAACACATGCGGCATCAGAAAAGGATGGTCAGGCTGTACTGATGTCATCTAATACATCCTCTGTGCACTGAAATGCAAGGAGGAAATGGAAAGAAGTAATTCAATGATGATTTGGTTCTAAACCTTCAAGAAAAGTCTGAGCTAAGTTTAAAGCACTTGAATAATCCTGTTGTAATCAGTGCCAGGTTCAAATTAGCGCACATGTGTTTTTCTGGATCACAAATTACCTTCTCATCCTTAAGAAGCCCTGCATTCAAAATTTATATGCTCCTACACCGAATAAAGTTTTTTCGTTACTTTTTTCTTTTCTTTTTTTTTCAGTGACTGAGTAAAGGTGAAAATCTTAATTATCTGGTAAAGAAAAATATCCACAAATTTTGCAATGCTGGCTTCACCCCCTCCCCCCAAAATCTCATCCTACCATGATCTGTAAGATAAAGGAATTCTACCTCCTTCCAGGGAATCCCACACAGTCCTCTTGAAGTCAACCCACAGTTTAAATTTTGCAATAATCTTAAATTAGGCTAGTTACAGACCCAGCAATACATCCCGTAAACGAGATATGTGTGCTGACTTCACGTGGCTCATGAAGTACACCCCTGTGGAGCAGCACCCAGTGAGCCTCCTGCCACCTCAACGATCCTCGCCCTCGAAATGCCAAGCCGTACAGCCTACCTAGTGGTAGTGCCTCTGGGGTGATTAATACCTACCTGTCCTCAAAATGCACAAGACCACACCACGCTGCAAACGGTATATTAGCATAGCTTCATGTAGCACAGAGAGGTATGGGAATACATATGCAAAGGTATATGGCACGTTTCAGATGAAGTCAGGTATGCGCCCAGATTTTTCTGTGCAGCATCCAATCTACGTATGTGCTCAGCCTTATAGCCAACGCCCTGTCAAAATGAGGCCGCTTGCTCTCTGGCAGCAGTTTTCTGCTAACACAGATGTGGCTACTGATGTTTCAGAAAGTTAGTAACAAAATATACATGAGATGCAGTATCTCAAAACAGATGTGAGTCAATAAATGACATTATGCTAGTATAAAACATTGCACTAAATGCTGTGCTATTGTGTGCCACTGATTTCAAGCTTAGGTACAAATACAGAGTGTTGGTGACTCCTGATTTCTTATTTTTTTTTAAGCCTTTTCCTCTCTTGCAGAGACAGGAAATTGATATGTTCCAAGGTAAAGGTATTTAGCTGTGTTGTGACTACATAAGCATTAATGTTTGATCAAACATAACAATAAAGGGCCATTGAGAACCCTTCTAAAAGGAAGGATTTATCCATACCGTTTAAGAAAAAATAACTTGTGACTCAATTCCTGTTTATATTTTTTATTACATTTTCCAAGAAATTATGCTCTTTTTGACTTCTGTATGACGTTATGGTCTTGTAGACAAAGCTCACAGTCTGAGGTTATAAATATCAAGTAAACATTACTAGTTCTGAAACGGACACACTACCAAGGTGCTTCGGTGCTTTTACCTCTGTTGCACTAAAACACCCAAAGGAAGCTCACTCTATCTTACATCTCTATATTTTGTGTACTTAAAATTTTGAGATTCAGAATAAGCTCAACCACCCTGTTAATTAATTTGTGCCAAGCAGAACACAAAAGATTCACATCTTAAGTCATGTCTCTCAGGCCCCAGACCTTTGCAATGCACTGAAAGTCCCAGGTGTGTTCAGAGTCTGTCCTCAGCCCAAACCCCAAATGTGAAAATAAATGTCAAGTGACTTGGTGTAATAACATATGTGCATGGCAGGCTACCTATCAAGAATGAACTGTTGTCAGTCCCTGCTTCTCCAAACTGTAGCCAAAAGGTGCAATGTCCTCTTCCAGGTATCACCAATTGCATTATTGTCCCAATTCTTCACACACAAATTATCCAACTCCAAGTCTTGCAAAATTTGTTGGATATTCTCCATCTTGGATTTTTTACTGCTAATCTTTGCTCCAGATAAGAGTTCAATTAAAGAAGGGCTGAAGTGAGTTACATGCAGATTGCCAAGCTTGAAATTCATTGCCAAAATACACAGCTTAACTGGGTGGGGACATAACATGTAGCATGTATCTGCATTAGGCTTGCCACGAGAAAGAAAAAAGTTGTATTATTAACAGCCAAAACACACGCTAACCTTGCCAAAGAGTAGTCTTTGAGGCAGGACACTTCCTGCAATACAGAGATATTTACCAAAATGCGCACACACAGTAAGGCTCCCGCTCAATTACACCTCTTAGGGAAAAGGCTAGTAGAGAACAAATGTGCCTACAGGTAGTATCAACCATTTTTTCTCTCCAGTTTAATAACATAGAAGTGGTACCACTCTGTTGCTTGTGAAAGCAAAGCAAAACAAAACAGGAGCGGTGTTTCACTCTGCTCAAAATTTTATTTCTTGAAATCTCTGTAGCATAAAATCCTATTTTAGGAGAAACTTTTTTTTTTTTCCCCTGGCAGTGCAAAACAACCTGAAACTCAGTATATTTGGCTTCCTGAGAATTTTTCCTGGCTGAGTACTCACAGTCTACAGAGGCTCTGTGTTACAATTTTTGCCAGTTCCCTTCTTGACCCCTTCCCAATAGGATGACCAGAGAAAAAAGGTGGCAGTCAGAGAAATGGTATGACCCAAGGATCCTCGGTTTATCAGAAGGGTGCTTAAAGCCACAGAAAACAACGCACTGAGGCAGCCTTAATTTGCGCTGGAAGCCGGCATAGATTTGGGGAGATTTAATGGTTTCACCACCACATTTAATCTTATATTGAACACATGACAAGAAATCTGGATCTTAACAACTGAATGGCAGAGATGTCCTGCAAGAGATGCAGTCCTAAATAAACAGACAGGAAAGAAATCATGCCTGTGAATACACAGTGAGTCTTTTGACAGAAGGAAGCATAACCATAGATAGAGTAGTGACATGAGGGACATGGTAGGTGATCTGTGCTTGGAAAAAAAAATTCATTTAGATGATACTTGCAAATTATTTGATCTAGTTGAAATCTTCCAATAACACAGAGGATAAAAAGGTTGCTGTCAAGATACCTTTCATATACAAGTTGAGGGGCTGAAGAATAACTGCAATATAGTGATCCTGTGTACTCAAAACTCAAACAGCATAAAGGGACCACTTCTAAAGAGACTGGATGATCCGTTCCTTACAAATAAAAGTCTGTCCTTTTTTTTAGAGTTTCAAGAACTTTAGAAAGCTTCAGGATTGAAATTCAGGATAGAAAGTCATAGCGTTTAGCAGGAGAGGGAGAACTTAAATCAAGTATTTCATAGAACAAGTAGATCATCCTTAGAAACAGTGACAGAATGAAAACTAATATCTACAATCTAAAAGACAAATGATGAACTGGAAGGGAAACTAGAAGGCACCTTTGCACTGCCAGGCTTCCCAGCTGGCTGTGAAATGTCAGGTTAGCCAGGTGTCAAATGCTCCATAGAAGCTATTAGCACCACTAATCACTATATAGCACAGAGATGCCCTTAGGTGATACTGAAGCTCTTTACACTACAGGAACAATATTTTTCTCGCAGGTTGATCCTCCCAAATCTACAACACCTTAAGTTTAACTCCGAGGCACAGCCTGGGCCAATTAATTTGCTAAATCTGCACAACAGAATCATAGAATCGTTTAGGTTGGAAAAGACCTTTAAGATCATCCAGTCCAACCATTAACCTACACTACCAAGTCCACACTAAACCAATCAAGGGCAGACTAGACTAAACCATGTCCCAAAGTGCCACATCTACCTGTTTTTTGAACACTTCCAGGGATGGTGACTCCACCACCTCTCTGGGCAGACTGTTCCAATGCTTGACTACCCTTTCCATGAAGAAATTTTTCCTAATACCCAACCTAAACCTCCCCTGATGCAGCCTGAGCCCATTTCCTCTCGTCTTATCGCTAACTACTTGGGAGAAGAGACCAACACCCACCTCACTACAACCTCCTTTCAGGTAGTTGTAGAGAGCGATAAGGTCTCCCCTCAGCCTCCTCTTCTCCAGGCTAAACAACCCCAGTTCCCTCAGCCGCTCCTCATAAGGCCTGTGCTCCAGACCCTTCACCAGCTTCGTTGCCCTTCTCTGGACATGCGCCAGCACCTCAATGTCCTTCTTGTATTGAGGGGCCCAAAACTGGACACAGTATTCCAGGTGAGGCCTCACCAGGGCCGAGTACAGGGGCACAATCACCTCCCTGCTCCTGCTGGCCACACAATTCCTGATACAAGCCAGGATGCTGTTGGCCTTCTTGGCCACCTGGGCACACTGCTGGCTCATGTTCAGCCAGCTGTCAACCAACACCCCCAGGTTCTTTTTGGCCAGGCAGCTTTCCAGCCACTCTTCCCCAAGCCTGTAGAGTTGCATGGGGTTGTTGTGACCCAAGTGCAGGACCTGGCACTTGGCCTTGTTGAACCTCATACAGTTGGCCTCGGTCCATCGACCCAGCCTGTCCAGGTCCCTCTGCAGGGCCATCCCACCTTCCAGCAGATCGACACTCCCACCCAGTTTGGTGTCATCTGCAAACTTACTGAGGGCACACTCAATCCCCTCATCCAGATCATTGATAAAGATATTAAACAAGGCTGGCCCCAAAACAGAGCCCTGGGGAACACCGCTCGTGACTGGCCGCCAACTGGACTTAAGGCCATTCACCGCTACTCTCTGGGTTCGGCCACCCAACCAGTTTTTTACCCAGTGAAGACTACGCCCATCCAAGCCATGAGCTGCCAGCTTCCCAAGGAGAATATTATGGGAGACTGTGTCAAAGGCTTTGCTAAAGCCCAGGTAAATGATGTCCACCAGGCGGGTCACCAGGTCATAAAAGGAGATCAGGTTGGTCAAGCAGGACCTGCCTTTCATGAACCCATAAATCATAAGCCTTAATTGCAACATTCTTCAGTTCTGACAGTAAGACTGAAACTATCAATGCACTGCATTTCACAGGGGAAAACCATCGCTAATTCTCAACTGCTCTCTTTCATCAATCTCTGGAGTTGCACTGTGGCTAAATTCAGAAGTTTTGGCAGCAGCTTTGGGGTTTTTTTAGAAATTCTTACCTTTAGCAACTCAGGCCATATTTTTCTTGTCCCTTCACTTGTGCAGGAAGAATTCTTGTGGGATCAAGTTGCAAGTTAAACAAATTCACTGGACTGGATTACAATGCGGCTTGAGAAAGAGTCAGCACTGCTGAGGGCTTTGTGAGACAGTGGTGGGATGAGAGGCAGGGGCAGGAAAAAGCAAGAATTTCTTTGTCCTGTATTGTTGCCAAGGCCTTCATACTGTGAAATTCTGGCCTCCTGGCAGGAACATTTAATCTACCTTTTTTAGGATGTACCCCAATTTTAAAATTTAGCAATCGTAACAGTTACAAGCAACTTTCCTCAGGATTTGCATGAAGTCTCACCTGAATAATTTCAGGCCATCTCTCCAACTCCTTGTGGCTGCTCTGCACCTTCAAAGCCCTTCTTTTCTTTCCCTCTCTGTATGCTTCAATCCAACCTGCAGTGTCTTCTTCTAAACAGGAATCTTATGATAGGAACAGATCCTCCATGGCCACCAAGCAAGGAGTAGTAAAACAAAATGGTGGTAGCCACCACCAGCCTTAATCTATCGCTTCTGTGAGCAAGTCCCAGCTGAGGAGATGGTAATAGAGAAGTAAGGACTGTGAGGATCACTTAAAAGGGAGAATCCCAGCCTAGCATGGAAGAGAAGGTCTAGCATCACTTACAGAGCAAGGATTTAGGAACACGGCTTACAGGAAAAAATCAGCTCTTCCAGAAGTTTATCTGCATGCAGTTAGTTTAGTCAGGAAAGTCAGCCAAACTCTCTAGTAACACAGGAAACTTTACAGCATAGGACGCGGACCAGCTAGTCCCTCCTTTCTATTTGCTATAAGGGAGGTATTGTAAGGTTTGCAGGAAGCAGAGAAACCATTAGTTATTAGGAAATAAAACGTCTCTAAGATACACTGGCATACTATAAAACACAGGAGAAGAATTGCAACAGCTACAGCCAAGCTGACACAATAGCTAAGATGAAGCAATGAGGCCAGTTTATTTGATGGCTCTTTCTAGAAGATACAGCCTGTTCTTTGTGCAATGGACTTAGTATCTTTGTTAATATGCAGTTGAATGGAAAGATGAGTCAATCACAAAACAACTTCATCATAACTCACATTTCAGTTTGTAAGAGCAGAACTGCTGTGCACACAACACAATCTATTAGGACAATTTAGCACTCCTTTCCTAATGCCTAGGAAAAAGAACCTCCTATTCCAGACTTCATTATATCTTCATTTTCACTGAAACAGCCTAATATGATGCTTTCATGTTCTTTTCCACATATCAGAGCAAACAGGTTTCAGGCTGTAGTTCTTCCGCATGCCCTCTCCTAGTGCAAAACCAGTCAGTCTAGCAAGCAAGCAGAAGAAACTCAGAATAAAAATAAAAATTGCTTTCTCTCCCCACAGAGGATACACATATCTCAGCTGTATCCAACATATTTTCTTGAAAAGCCTGGTGAACTACAAGTGAAAGTATGTATGTTTTACTCACATAACTTGTCCTCCTGCTTACAAAGGACAATAGTGACACAGTCAAGACACAGTAAAAGCGACAAGCTCTTTTTTATATAAGCACCTTAGACTACAATCCTAAGCAAACAGACTGAGTAGCTACTAACCTCCTCTTGAAACAAGCCTCCCTTGACTCACAGGGGACCGCAGGGAGAAAGATGGCAGGAGAAGGGCATGAACCACCCCAAAAAGAAAGGAGCTCAGTGATCTCGACCCTGGGTCTCCTGTTTGTGCTGCCCATTGGCATGCAGAACCTCCCAGCTGAGACACCCAGGAAGGGCCCTTGTTTCCTATGGGGCTCCCGAAAGCTGGCTGAACGCTGGCCCACTCGAGCAAAGCTGTGTATCAAGAGACCAGCTCCGACCTGTCTGCACTTCATTGTTCTGTATCCACCATAACTTCCATTTCTCGTGCAGGAGTCACTTTATCCCACAGGCTAAAAAATAATCAAATACCAGTTAGATATCTTTGCAGCATGACACCAGAAATGAGCTAATTGTTTTCCTTCCTGTTTTTGTGACTACTAGAGCAGGTGTTTTATAGGCTGCCAACGAGGAGAGGAATTTGCACGAGCTGCTATGGAGGCCTTTTCTCCCTGAAAATTACATAAAGACCATCCTGATTAAATACTACCCCATGTGACTAAATATCCCTTTCACAGAAGTACTCATTGCAGGGTAACAGCTGATGGCTGTTGTACAGCCGGTGGATGAAGTACACATGCTGATCTGGAGATCTTCATGACACAGCTGAATTAAATCTGAACTTTATAAAGTGCTGCATAAATGTCCTGCTTCTCTCTGTATAAAACCTGCTTTTCATCTCCATAAGCATCAGTAAAGTATCTATTTTACCCTCCTTTTTCTACCTAGACCACCACACGTGCCATGGTTTTCCTTTGAGAGCACACACAGCTTTCTCAACTTGTTATACACAACATGCAAATATTCCACCATGTCACAACATACAGTAACTTTGCTGATGCTACATTTACATGGGAAAGCCAGTTTGGGGATTAATGGGTAATTGTCTCTCTTTTTTTTTTCTTTATTTTACAAACATATTTTCAGTCATTTTACTGAAATATTTAGATTATTTCCATCAAAAATGCTGAAGCAAAATGTTTCTCCTGGAGCCAAGGTCACTGAGAATCAACTGGGATCTGTCATTTTGTCAAATCTTGTCTCATTCTGACATTGATCTGCATCCACCTGTATTGCCACTATGCCAAATGACAGTTCTAGCTTACGTAGCTCTTGTTCTCATTATCACTATCAGCTGGGCCTCCTAATGGACTGTGTCTCCGAAGAGACACACACACACACATGTAAATCCTGGCATATGCTGTGACCTCCACTCTGCTAGAGCTCTTTGGATGCAGAGCAGGAGGCACATAAATGTGATTCACCAGGACAAAAATGCTTGGCCACTGATCCCAGCTCATAGTGATCAGTGAGGACGTCTCTGAATTGCCATTCCCAGGACTCATCAAAAACAGTGGAGGAAGGCATAATGTCAGATTGGTCTTTTAAAAAGGACCCCACACCATCCTTTTGAAAACCAGTGTTTTTCATAACCCTCCATACTAGCACAAAAATGAGATTTTTTTATTCCTATCCAGCATAAAGATAAATGCTGAAGTTAGGAGAATTCCCTGAGGGGAGGAAATACTGAGTTTTAAATCAGCTCTAGTTATTCCTCCTCCTCATTTCATTTCAATCAGTACTTGCTATGATTCCACTATTAAATTTTTCCTCATCTATCTTTCCCAGCCAAATCTTTTACTTAAGCTGTTCTTAAAAACTCTTTCTGGTGTGCTGACTGTTATCAGAAATAGATGAGACAGAGCATCACAGCTCTCCCTCATGGGAAAGCATCACAACATCTTTGCCTAAACAGATGAAACTACATTGGGTTCATCTCCATTTCACTTTTTGCTCTCAGTAGCCTGGGCACTTCTCCTGCCCAGTTATCTCCAAGCTGCATCTGCCTTTTTCTCATCTCTCCTCCCTTTCTCTGACCACCATGCCACAAAGCCGAACTTCATTTTATTACCGCTGTCAACCCTTAACTTCTTTGGAGTGCCTGCATAGGAAGTAAAATTGTTTTAGGTTGCTCATAAAATCCACTACTCATTCTCTCAGAGTGACATCTCCTCTCTAATGGCAGACAATATACAAGTTACAGTGACTGGAAAATCTTAAGGCAGGAGATGTTCTGAGCACTGCACTCTCCTGGCACAGCAGAATCACAGAAGTATAATTAGCCAGAACTGCAAAGGCAGATTAACCTGAAAGTCTTCACCTTGGGTGTAAAAAAAAAAGCTTCACAAGCCTTTTAAAACCATGTCAGGTTTCCTGCAATTTAAAGGTCAAATAAAATTCTCCATTTTGCAAGCTTCTTTAGACTGACTTCACACAGAAGTGTCTACATTTAATATACAATACTTTACATTGCATATTTTTATACAATATATGAAAGTACACTTACCATAAGAGGTTTTTCTAATTACCTTTCTTTCTTGTTTCCCCATTTCCCCTTCTGTCTTCTCATTCCCTTTTGCTTATGCATTGTGGCAACTCACACATTACATTCCAGTATAATGGCAACCTTTCAAAAAAATCTGATGAAGTAACAGCTAATCTTGTCCAGTTTGGGGAGAATAACTTGGGTTATTTGCAAAAAATGCCAAACCCTAGTGCATGGGATCTGAGAAACTGAGGTTCCATCACTTTATTCTTTTGTTTCTTGCTTAATTACTGAAGTCCTGATGACCATACACAGATATTTGGATAGCAAACCGTAACTTCAATAGAGGAAATAATCTAAATTTCTGCTAAGTCAGTGTAGAAAATATAAATTTACAGTCTTTAATAACAAGTTCCATCCTCAGACCTCTGCCTGTATCTCATGGCAGAGTATGGGGAGTAAAGTATTACCCCTGGTAGAGGAAGATGGAGGGAGGGACCCAGGCACAGCGGATCTACTTAAGTCTGTGGGACTGAATGGGATGCATCCAAGGGGGCTGAGCAGTGTCATTGGGAGAAAATACTCTAATATTCTGGGAAGGTCATGTAGACTGACAACAGACCCATGGACAGTAAAAGGCAAATGCTGAGACCATCTTCAGGATGGGCAACAAGAAAGAAACTTCCCGAAGTGGAAGATAAACCATTCTGTGTTTCTATAATTATTGATTGCTATGATTATAACCACATTTCCTATCATTTTTCCTTCAAAAAGGACAAGGAAGAAGAAAACAAACACATAAAAGGGGGAAGGGGAGCTGAAGATTAGTTTCTTTGCTGTGCTGGCATTCAGTTCTTGCTTGCTGTAAATGGTATGCTGACGTCTGGCAAATATCCCTGAGTGCAGGCCTTAGAAACAGTCTTCATTAATGCTTGTAAAGATGATGAAAAAAAGTAATAATCAAAACTCAATACAAATTACCCTGTAGTTTAGGCAAAAACAACTTAGACATTATAGACGGACAAAAATCCAGCTAATTCTTCCAAGCTGCATAAAGAACTCTTTCCAAAAAGAAATAAAAATACCTTCAGAAACACTGAGTTTCATGGAGTTATGCAACTTCTCTATACATTTTCTCTTAGTGCACTAATCAAACACCTAGCTTCTTAGTACAACAAATCCTGGGTTTGGACAATAAATTACCATGAAGCCTAATAATTGTTTTGGCCAGAGAGGCTTTCCTGAGATGTTTCAGTCTCCTGCCTCAACCTGCTCCCTGTAAAACAATTCCTCTTCATCAATGGAACACTGTCTGCTTAATGACAGGCTTACGAAAACCCAAATGAAATAGGTTTATCTTTCCAGCATTGGGAAAGCCTCCAAATATCTACCGAATGATTAAAATCAGGGAGTGTCCGAGCAGGGAGATTGACTGAAAAAGAAAAAGGTTTTGCCTTCACTCTCTGGAAGCCCCAGCCTGTGAGCTGGCTTGTTATAGTCCTTTCACCCTGGGAGCAGATTTTTACATCTTTCTGAAGTGCTGTTTTATTGGAATGATAACCCAAAATGTACTCTTATTACTACAGTCACATTTCCCTGCAGGTTTCTGTGGGAAGCTGGGATGACCAGTGGCTCCTTTGCACATACAGCCAGTGCTCTTCCTTATCCTGGCTGCCTGTGTCAGTAACTTTGCTTGCTCCCTCAAGGTCAATAATGGGGACAGCCCCCAAAATAAAAAAAAAAAAAAGACAGCAAAAACCGATGGAAAGAGACTGGCTCTTCTTGTTGGATACTCCTCTCTCTCCCCACACTGAATGTATGAGGAGCAAGAACTGTTTGGCCCTTAACTGAGGTGTCTCAGATGCACGGGCAGAAAGACTACGTTGTACTACTTTACTGTTACTGACACTGGCCCAAAAAGGGCCACAAAGTGAGAAGGAGAGTACACAAAGTAAGAAACCAGGACCTCCAGGTATCAAACCATCCCAGAGTCCACCTGTGAAAGGCAGTTTCAGCCTAAGGACATTCAAGGAGGTTTGTCTCCCCAGTTTTGCCTGAGCTTCTCACCGAGCGCTGGGAATGAAGGGTCATTGCTCCTCACTTAACACGTATGTTAAAAAGGAAAGATCTTTTACTGAAGCGGTAAAAAGAACAATGGGATTTGGCAGAAAGGAAATCTTTTATATAAGGATAATACTATCAACAAAACTGCCAGGGAATACTGACCTCTAACTGCTAACAGAAGAAATAAATCAGTTTTTGTCTCACCTAGAGCAGAGAGATGATTAGAGAGGAATGAGTTTCAGATAGACAGTATATAAATAAAAGAAGTTTAACTGAAGATACTCTGATGTGTCAAAAAACAAAAGCAAAAAGGTATTGGCCAGCAAGTTTTTTTCTGAGTAGTCCTGAGATTTTTTTTTTAAGGGAAAATATTTTGCTGACCAGCGAAAGATAAATAAAAAGATGTTTTGTCTTTGCTTTGCGAAATATTTACTAGTTGTCTTGGTCATTCTCTTTCTACTGGCCATCACACTTCTGCTGCTCTGGGCTTCTCTCACCTTTCCTGCAGATCTCTTTCCTTCTCCCCTGAATGCTTTTTTCCCCTGGCTCTGTAATATTCCACTTTTAAAATAAATATAGAGAAACTGCTGCTTGCCTAGAGCATTCCCAGTGGCAGCTATATAGGAGTTTCAATGAAATGCTGCTTCCTGGGTCATCAGCCTGACCTGACTTCTTTTTTCTTTCATTTTTTCTTTTCTTCATAAAGTCAAACCAGAAAAGATGCAACATTTAAAAGCCCTGTAAAGTGGGAAACCTGCATGGCTGAAACTCAGAACTCTTCAACTCTCAGCAAAAGAAGACTGCAGAGAAATGGTACCATAATAAATTATGAAAGCTGAGTTTCCAGGTAGCCTGGATAGCTTGGTAGACTTAAATTACTTTAAAATGCATGAAGTGCATCTTTGTTGTTAAGAAGTGCAACAGTATACAATGGAATGAGATTTACATAAAAATTATTTCATATTGTGCCACAGCTTCAAATTTTCACCCGCTGACTTTCCCACATGTTCTGAGGAATTTCACTGTTAAGGAAGAAGGGAAGGTATGTCCATCTACTTTCAGACCTGTTAAAGGTGCACAATAGCTGGCTGTATTTATTACAATATACACTGTAATAATTAATTTAACCTCATGACATGGGCTTTTACTTCAAGAATGGCCTCTGCTAGACTAGACCCTATAACTGGGCTGTAATTTTATTCATTGCCCACTTTCTGGACAACCTGACACAAAGCCAAATCCACAATAGCTTGTGATTTTTACTAATGTCTCCCATATTTTGTTCTTTTCTAATCCAAGCAATACAAAGCAGTTTCCAGCTCACTGCACTGTTGTAAGGTAGAGAAATAGTGTTGTACTTAATTTAGATTTACGCACTGGGAAATTAAGGGATCTGATCAAAGATGCACAGAAATAGTCCAGGAGACAGCTGGAAACCAAGTGGGAGAGAATGGAGCAGAAAAGATCTGCTACGGTACATTTCATTCTTCTATAGGATCCATTCAGTGCCTTGTATTTCAGGTTGGAATGAGGATGTACCTGGTTTTGGGTGCGTTCCCTTTGACATATTGGGAACACTGTAAAGCAAGAAACTTCTGCAAAACATATGCAGAACAATTTCTTAGTTGCTGCCCGACTGAGTTCCCTTTCTTAACTGCTCAGAGAAAACAGAGAAACTGAAAACAGCTGCTGGAGTTGCTGAAGATGCTGAGGAATTGTTGGCTAAAATTCTGATGGCAATAATAAAACCAGGCTGCATCCTGCACATGCAACAGAAGGAAGCCAGAGGAACAAGTGCAAAAAACCTCACACAAAACAGCAGTCAAAGTAAATGTGCTCCCCTACCATCTTTATTCCCAAACTACAGTTGTAAATGGGGTCCACAGAAGACATCTGAGATGAGAAAAGATAAAAATTTCCAAAACTGTCTGTAGAATCAGCTCCATACTGACCCCTCATACTGACACCGCCCCCCCCCCCGCCCCAATCTGAATTTAGGCAGTGTTTTTTGTTATTATTTGTGATATTAATACAGGAAGGAGCTTATTATTTCTGCCCATACATGTCCCAAATGCCCACTGTACCCTTTTTTTTCTCTCTGTATGATTGCAGGAGGCCATCTTTGGTCAAAAGGCCGAATGGGCTTTGATTCCCTTACAGCTTCTGTAAGAGGAGGGAACCTGCCCTATTAAGAAAAATCTTAACATACATTTTCCAGTTACTGTAAATCCAGGCTTGTTGTTATCTGTTTACCACCCAGACAGAAGACAGTGAGAGGATCTGTGAATGTGTAAGGAATGATACTGCAGAAAACAAAAATTTGTGGACAAAGACTGAGGATAACATCCTACTGGGGGGACATGGTGTGAAACTGGGAGTCTTTGGGCAAAAGAAGAGCCTGGTGTTCAAGAAATACGGTTTAAAGGAGGGATTCCAGAGTAAGCTGGAGGAGGAACAAATCTGGAGTGAGAAGCAGAGGACAGGGAAGTGTTAACAGGGCAGACAGTTTAACACACCAACTTATGTACTTTGGGGAGCTGTGAATAGAGAGAGCAGAAGGCTACAGAGAGAGAGAAGATGGAAAGCGAGGGAGACTATGAGTGCAGCTAGAGGTTGCTGGGGACTAAATGAAGCTCAGGGGTTAAGGAAGGGTAAGAGTCACTGACCTCTGAGGAGTCTTCAGAAAAAAAAGCATTTTTCTGTGCACTTGAAATACTGATTTTCTAATTGTACAAATACCAGTTAAAGAGCCTGTCCTGCAAAGTCCATAAGCTCAAAAGGTGTCATTAAGCATGCAGCTTGTTAGCATTTTAGACCTCTTTGGAGGGAGGAAAATGGGAACAGGATGATAACATGACTCATGACTTTCCAATATTAGATATGACAATTCTGTAGCTGTAGAGGCTGAGACTTGTGCACCCTACTTCTAACTCTGAAACTGAAATAGCCAAAATTACCAATGCAGCCGGACAGGGTATGTACTGGTTTGTCCATTCTTTCCCCAAAGCCGCACTTAGTTTGGAAAGGTAGCAGCAGAGATTGGTGTTCAACTGCAACCCACACTGAATAATTATAACCTGAAACAGGATTTCCTCACCTGTCCTGATTAACATGCTACAGTCAGACAGCATTACACACACTTAAACCCAGCCATCTAAAATAACATTGCATCTGCAGCTCTTCCTACTCAGGGAGGCTGTTGGTACTCGCAGATACTTGGTACACAAACAGATTTCATCAAACTTAGCAGCAGCAAAAGAAAAATCTGTAGATACGAAAAAATAACATCAAAGCAAAGTGATATCAGTGATGTTTCCTTTGGATCACTTGCAGCGTCAAACCTGTTCTTAGGCTGCCCCTCTCTTCGGTGAGGCACGAGATGAATTTAGCCGAGCATCGGGAAGGGAAGCTTGCTCCACTGTGCAGCATTAAGCACCGATATTACGTTAGGGCCGGGGAGGGGGAAGGGAGCATGGAAGGATAAGTAAAGCAGGCTGCAAGATGGGGAGATACATGACAGAGAGAAAATAAGAGCGATTCAACAGCATTCACCTGGAAACTCAAGAAGGTTGAAAAGCCTGATGTTTACTGCCAGTGAAGCTGCTCTGGAGGCACTGATCCCAAACTCCCTCACACGGCATGTCCCCCATCCAGAGCTGAGCTCTGGGCAGGCCTAGGAATGCTCCTGAGTCAGTCCCTCCAATGAATCCAAGCCTAGGCTTACTGTTGTTGTAGTTCAGAATTCAGAAATACATATAGCTAGAAATAAGAATTTGCTGGATAACCACAACTGGCAGAATCTGTGAAAAGCCTCAGACTGCCTTCATGTGTGTAATGAAGTTAGGACTGGAGAAACCAGGCTTTTTCTCTGTCACCAAGTATATATTAAAAATACTGGGTTTAATCTTTTGGCAGTATTAAGGGAACCTTTTTTCTAAATGGCCAGATTCATTTAAGGTTTTATATGGGAACAGTTAAGTATGGAGCTCTTCCAAAAATCTGATACAATATAAATATTTAATCCTTAAGTAAGTCATTTGGACCTTGCTCCACTATTCTCAAGCCTAGCGTCTACCATATAAGCTCACAGAAATGCAGCAACAGCAGCTATAAAGTTCCGTCCCCATTCCCAAGACATCAGAGGAACTCCTCCACAGGCCAGGTGTTTTAGCAAGCACATTTGCACACAGCAATACACACGGGAGGTTTCGAGTCCAGGACTCTCCATGCGCATCAGCAAAGGCTGCAGTCACTCATGGACATCCATGGGATGCAGGAGATAAGATCTGCTGGTTGGAATTCACTGCAAATGTTCAGTCAGCAGCAGCACATTTAAGCCAGAGAGGTATCGCTTTTACTCCAGGCAAGGAGAGGACCAGTACTCTCAGAGATAGACAGCATATGTCTGCTTTTAAAGAAATACTTCAAACACTGCAAAGCTTAAAAAAATTACTTACTTCGTAACAGTACAGTATTTACTATTCATCTGAGCATATATTCTCAAACTTTCCTTGAATTTCTCTATTCCAAATACCACTACAAAATAAAATACTCATTACCTCATCAAAATAATCCTTGTGCTGTGCTTAGAAAGGGACAGAAATAGGATAAAGGCCTGTCACTATTACTTATTTCTTACTTTCATTATAAATGAACCAGCCACCAAGCCAGGAGGCGTGGGGTTGCTACTTCTACCCTTAATTGGTTTAGTGGTGTAGTTGGTAGTGTTAGGTTAATGGTTGGACTGGATGATCTTAAAGGTCTTTTCCAACCTAAACGATTCTATGATTCATAAACGGGTGCTTACTATATTTCTCGTTGATTATATTAGAACAACAGTAAAGGTACTTTAAGAAGTTTTCCATCCTCAAAATTGTTGATTTCTCTGGCATAAAAGTTAAAGCCATTAAACACAGTGAAGTGGTCATACTATCTGTTCAAAGGGGCTTTCCAAATTTCTTTGTACAAAGGAACATCTGTTCAGGCACGGCAGCTTTCCAAATTTGCTCATTTGTCTGGCTGCCCTAACAGCTACATTGTCATCCATCACCTGCCACCAAAGCTGCAAATGACCAGGAAGTTCATGAGACAAAAATGCTCTTACAGCTGCCTGCAGACAATGCTCAGCTGTGACTGAAAATATTAGCAATGTTTTCTCTCTCAGTCCCTTCCTGAGATTAATAGATGGTGAAATACACAAAGACACAAAAATCCTGGCTCCAATGCAGTCAGTGGTGAAGGACTATTCCTTTCAACAGAACTCAGGATTCATGCCGTATCTCCAAGCCACGTGACATTTGTCACCACCACGAACTCCTCTTCGGCCTTCTGCAACAGCCTGGGAAAAAGTCATGGATTTGCCTGTTTTCAGTTGCAACAGTCATCTCCCTGGGAGGTGATTTAAAACCCTTGTTGCCCAAGACAGTTCACGTGGTATTTGAAGGCGTTACTTCCTTCTCTTCAGCGAGGCCCTCCTTTATCCACTGTGAAGTGGTATTAACTGCACTTTCAGCAGGAGCCCATTCTAGCTGAGGTCTGGTCTTCTGTTGGTGCACGTCTTTGACTCTTCTTGTGCAGCGGACGCGCTTATTTTGCCAAGCACCACCTACGCTAGTCAGAAATCTGATGTCACCGAAAGCAGCTGAATTGCTGTGATTTTCTGCAGTGAATCAGCTGCGGTCCCTCTCAGCGCGAGGTATGGCAAGTCCCGTGTAGCCATATGTGAGCAA
This sequence comes from Pelecanus crispus, assembly GCF_030463565.1. NCBI lineage: Eukaryota > Metazoa > Chordata > Aves > Pelecaniformes > Pelecanidae > Pelecanus > Pelecanus crispus. Next base: position 83,615,018 of record NC_134643.1, on the reverse strand, counting down.
CCATCCTGTTAACCGTTGGGTCACTGGCCAGTTTTTAAATCTTTCATGCAAACAAAAATGCGGCCATATGATCTGTCCTCTTGCTGCTGGCAACCCTGCCTCCTCCTGTAATCTACCTCCTTCTTTCCCAGCTATTAGGCTTTTTTATCTGCCCCAGCTCAAAATGCAGTGGGGTGTGGAGCAGAAGTTGCAGGAAGCACCCAGGAGCCCTGGGTGACTGCAGAGCTGAGCCCACCAGGCAACAAGGAAAGCACAAAGCCCTTTGGCAGTGAACAAGGTATAGTCTAAAATATTTCTAGAATATAGAAATAAAGGAATGGAGAAGAGGGATGAAAGCTGACCTGCTTCTTCAACTGAATCAGAAAATTGCAGATAGAGAGGAGGGGCATGTTTGTTTTCAAAACAATAAAATACAACCAGCACACATCATTCCACATCTACCATGCTTAACAGCACTTTTCACACAATGCTGTTCTGTTACACATAAAAAGCAGACCCTTTGGGTTTTTTAATAAAAACCTAAAACACCAGTATAAGAAAAAAACAAACCAACCCCAAAAGACAACCCCTTCTCCCCACAAAACAACGAGAATGCCCAAAGGCTATCCCAGTATCGACAGTACTTTAAAGAAACGATACACTCACCAAAGCAAGAGAGGTGGCTTTCTGTAGAGCTGCATTTACCAAACCCTTTATTTGTAGCACCAGCACCACCAGCCAAGATTACATCCTGCTGAAATGACCACAGAGCAGATCTGCACCTTGCAGCAGAGGACTGCAGCAATGCCCTGCTCTAGCTGTGACCAAGCTGCTTCCAGAACTGGGAGTGATAAAGTCATCTCCAGGTAGCACTGCTCCTCCCTCAATTAACGTTGGTCCTGTAACCCTCATGCAGTGCTGCCAGCTGACCCTTTTGAAGGTACCTTTGAAGATCTAAGCTCATAATGTCCCATGGCGCTGCTGTGACACAGACAGAAGTACCAGCCCAGTGACTGCTCTTCGCATGGTCCTCCATTGTGCAGCAGACATACCCCTAAATAACATAACCTCTTAGCTGTCTTTTTTTTTCCCCCCATCTTGATCTAACAGAGATCTCCTTACACAAGGAACAGAGCATCTCAGCCCGCAAGTGCCACAAAGTAACAGACTTGGAGCAAACTGATCCTCCTGAAGTCAAGCGGAACAATGGATTTGGATGCACGCACAGTCATTTGGGATATGTGTGAAAAATACCATGGCTGAAAAACAGACAGATGTGATCTGAGAGAGAGAGAACATAAATGTGAATACATGCAACTTTTAGGGCTGCAAAAGACTTAACAGCTGTGGGCAGCACCTTACTATTTTGACTATTTTACATCCAGGGAAATAGGTCTTTGCAACAGGGAGACAATTTTGCTTCCTGACCAGGAAGACCCTTAATTTTTAATTTTTTTTTAGTCAAACCATACTTGGACTAGATGGAACTATGTTACCCTATGAAGGTATGAAAACGACCTCCATACCTTTGCCATTTCCTGGGCCTACCTGTTTAATGTCAGCACGCCCTATTCACCAGCAACACCAAAGAGCAAAGTTTTGTAAAGGTAAGTTAAAAAAACCCAACACACACACACACATTCTAAAAACCCAAATCTTGTGAAATTCTGCCAGGAGCCTGCCAAGCAAATTGGTGGTGGTATTTCCTCTTCTTTGCATTGTCATAATAGATTTTGCCAACAATTCAAAGAAAGATTAATTAACAAAACTTCTTTTTGCTTAGTCACAGTTTTATTTAGATCTGGTAAATGTTCTGATGAGGAAAAGTGTGTAACTACACAGGTAAATTCTGCCCACTAAGAACTCTTTCCACATGAGTGCCAGCGTTTGCAGCAGCAATGGGATGGGAAAGAAAGATCCTCACAAGGAAAACAAATGCAGCTCAGTTAGGAGAAATGTAGCTGGGAGAAAGATGCAAATAAATAACATTAATACTAGAAAGGATTTTCAAACAACAGAGTTTTACTCAGTCCTCCTGGTATTTAGAGGATGTTGGAAAACCCATCCATTACCTTTTTCAAAGTTTATGATATTTTTAGCTAAAACTATTTGAATTTTGGTAAATAATAATAAAAAAAAAAGGTAGAAGTTCTGTTTTATTTCTGGAATATATATTTAGGGGGAGTTGTTCCACCCTAAAGGCTGCATTCCAGTTATCAGCAGTGTGAGTGGTGTCAGTGTGTTAAGATAATGTCTATTTACAGTCGCATCACGGGCATGGTGACAGGGATGTTAAAGCTTGTCACTACAGGTCAGCCCTCATACTGAGGGCTCTCCCCAGCTTGATTCACATGGAAACAGGTATCTCACCTATTGAGTCAAACCTAAATGGATATGATCTGATTTTGGATACCGAAACTAAAGTGCTTTAACCATTGCAAACTAATATTTTACCAAAATTGACGTAGGACCTTTTTCCTAGATTGGTCCATACAGAACGTTAGCAGACTGCGCTCAGGAACCACTGCCCTTCTGAAAATATAGCAGGAGGGATCCCAAGCAAAAGGGAGAGGGAGGTGAAGATATAATGAAGTTTTGCAAGACAAAGGGTGTAGGAGCAGGAAGACAGCTGTGATGCACTCTGTAATGAAACATCATTCAAGTGCAGGGAGGAAGCCATACGGTCTGATTCTCAGTTGGCAGACAAACACGTTTCCAGCCCCGAGGATTAGGAAACCAGCTGGCTGGCTGTGTAGGAAGTTTTCCTAAGGTGAGGAGAATTTTTCCAGGGCTGACTGAAGAACAGAATCGGTGTTCCTTATCATCTGCTGTGATGAATTAGGTCTACAGGCTTGATTTAATGAAAAACCTGGATAAGGCCATTTCTTCTCGTCCTATCACTTGTTACCTGGGAGAACAGACCAACACCCACCTCACTACAACCTCCTTTCAGGTAGTTGTAGAGAGTGATAAGGTCTCCCCTCAGCCTCCTCTTCTCCACACTAAACAACCCCAGTTCCCTCAGCCGCTCCTCACAGGACTTGTTCTCCAGACCCTTCACCAGCTTTTTTGCCCTTCTCTGGACACGCTGCAACACCTCAATGTCCTTCTTGTAGTGAGAGGCCCAAAACTGGACACAGTATTCCAGGTGCAGCCTCACCAGTGCCAAGTAAAGGGGGACAATCACTTCCCTGCTCCTGCTGGCCACACAATTCCTGATACAAGCCAGGATGCTGTTGGCCTTCTGGGCCACCTGGGCACACTGCTGGCTCATGTTAAGCCAGCTGTCGACCAGCACCCCCAGGTCTTTTTCAGCCAGGCAGTTTTCCAGCCACTCTTCCCCAAGCCTGTAGCATTGCATGGGGTTGTTGTGACCCAAGTGCAGGACCCGTCACTTGGCCTTGTTGAGCCTCATACAGTTGGCCTCGGTCCATCGACCCAGTCTGTCCAGATCCCTCTGCAGGACCATCCTACCCTCCAGCAGGTTGACACTCCTGCTCAACTTAGTGTCACCTGCAAACTTACTGAGGGTGCACTCAATCCCCTCATCCAGATCGTTGATAAAGATACTGAATAAGACTGGCCCCAAAACAGAGCCCTGGGGAACACCACTTATGACTGTTTGCCAAGTGGATTTAACTCCATTCACCACAACTCTCTGGGCTCGGCCACCCAGCCAATTTTATACCCAGCAAAGAGTACACCTGCCTAAGCCATGAACCCCCAGCTTCTCAAGGCGAATGCTGTGGGAGATGGTGTTAAAGGCTTTACTAAAGTCCAGGTAGATGACGTCCACAGCCTCTCCCTCATCCACCAGGCGGGCCACCTGGTCATAGAAGGAGATCAGGTTGGTCAGGCAGGACCTGTCTTTCATGAACCCATGCTGGCTGGGCCTGATCCCCTGGTTGACCTGCACATGCCTGTTGAGCATACTCAAGATGAACCACTCCATAATCTTCCCCGGTACCGAGGTCAGGCTGACAGGCCTGTGGTTCCCTGGGTCCTCCCTCCGACCCTTCTTGTAGATGGGCATCACATTGGCAAGCCTCTGGTTGTCTGGGACCTCCCCTGTTAACCAGCACTGCTGACAGATGATGCAGAGTGGCTTGGCAAGCTCCTCTGCCAGCTCCCTCAGTACTCTCGGGTGGATCCCATCTGACCCCATAGACTTGTGAGCATCCAGGTGGCGTAGCAGGTCATTAACTGCTTCCTCCTGGACTGTGAGGGCTCCATTCTGCTCCCCATCCCTGTCTTCCAGCTCAGGGGGCTGAATGCCCTGGGGATAACTGGTCTGACTATTAAAGACTGAGGAAAGAAAGCCTTAGGTACCTCAGCTTTTTCCTCATCCTTGGTGGCAATGTTCCTCCCTGCATTCAATTTCCTCCTCTGGCCTGCTGTCACACTCTGTTGTTTATACAAGTTTGGAAGCAAATAAACATAACAGCTAGTTCTAGCTCAAAATCCCTGTTAGCAGGTTACACATTTTTGTGGTTAATTGAACAACATGTACTTGTAGCTGTCCATAGCTCTACCTTAATCTAACTAAATTGTTTATGTTCAGTGAGGCTCACTGAATTAAATGGCTGTAAAGTTGCCACGGTATAGTATGGATGTTGCTGGTGGTGCTCTTACTCTGTAATGCAATCTTATCATGTAATACTTTGAAATTTTCACTCTGCACACATTAATGTTGTAAAGCTTTTCTTACTTATACAGTAATCGTCTGTCATCTTTAGCAGGTTTGGTCTGTACATATCTTACAGTATTTGTTACATCCTCCGGTGTTTCACAAGTGCCCCAAATTATGTTAGGAACTTCGCTTTATCATGGGTGTGTGCTGCTGCACCCACAGAAAGCAGATAGACAGAAAGACAATTTTTTTTCCAAGCAATCCTAAGATGGGTGGACTGAATCCATGCATCAGTGTCTTTGTAATGCAGAGTTTACAGCACACAGCCCAATTATGATAGCCTGTCTTGCTAGGGCGCAAGGATGAGCAGTTGCTTCCTGACAGCTACATCTAGATCACTTTCTCCCTTCATGGAAAAGCAGGATAACAAACCACTGAATCATATGAGGATGATGGTTGTTGTTACAAGAGCTACTTCAAGGCTCTTGCCTCAAGGCACAGCTATTATCTTCATCTATGCTAGTGTGCCTCTGTACTGCAGCATGACCCCATACCATGCACTTCACAAAAGGAAGGCACTGCGCCATGGAAAGATGCAAACAACCAGTATGTCATTATCAAAGCTGCTGATTAACATTTTGAGGCTGATAGAATGGGTGTGATGGTAGAGGTTGATAAAGGGATAGAATGGTAAGACCATGCGTAACAAACAGTGATGCATATAGAAGGGTGGAGGATGACAAAATGAAGGGTTTACCACTTTGTTATTGCTGTTGCCTGACATCAGGAGAAAAAAAGGTGGAAGAATGTATTATAGATATCTGATACAAGATGCATAGGCCCTCCCACTGTACACCCCCCGCAACCTTAATTCTTAATTACAGTCTAGTAAGGCTGTAGGTTGATCAGGTAGGAAAGGAAGAAGAAAAATAGTTGGCAGGCAGAGTTTTTATACAAACACATATCTACCAGTATTTTAAGAAAAAAGGACAAAGAAAACAATGGAAAGATATGACAGCTAAGCACACACAATGTTCATTAACCATAAATATGCTTTCTCCCAAGGAAGACTTTTAACTTGTAGCCTCTTCTGGGAGGAAAGAGAAACAACTTACAACTCCAGTTTCAGTACTAATCATTTTTTCAGTGATTTAAAAAGCTTCCCTTCTAACAGTTTGGTATTCTATGTGCATTTGGGCTTCAGTACCTAACAAATGGAGATAACTATGAATCAGGTGATTTAGGACTGTGATTTCTTAACAGACACATTTACAGGAGTGAACTATTCCTTCCAAGGGTGAAAAGGTGCAGTTCTCAGCCCATCTAAGAATCCACGCAAATCTAAACCCCAAGGAGATGATACTATGGTTGGCAGGAAACTAAAACCAGTTTTTCTTCAGAGAAATGGTGGTTTTCATTCTCTTGATCTGTTTTGCAAAGTTTATTTGCGTGGTGCAGAAAGCTGATGAAGAAAACTCCATTTTTCCAACTCTCATTGCTAAATTGTAGCCATGGGCCCAGAACCCACCACTTAAGTCTGTACCAACATAAACCCAGAAGACAGTTCTTGACCAGAAGAGCCCAACTATTTAAAGCAGTAGCTGGAAGGATGTTTGGACAGTGAAAGTATGCATATCTGAAAGGAAATATATTCCAATTAGCTCTACTTCAACACTTCATAGCAGGAACAATGATTCCTCTGTGGCAGTTTTTGTAATTAATTTTGTCTACCTATTTGACATACCCAGTGTGACACACTATTACATGAGCTTTTATAATAGCTACCTGGGAAAAAAAAAAAAATCATACCTGTAACTACCATGTATTTGTAATCTTCTTTTGCTAGCGGGGAAACATGTATAGAAATTAAAAAAACATGTTTAATATCTGCTGTTCAATTAAAAAAAAAAAAGAAAAAAAGAGCGCCACAAACCAGCAATCTTATTTTAGGACATTGTGGGGGGAGCAAAGGAAAAGCTTCCTGTAAATCTCATTTATGAAAAATACAACATTACATAAAAAGCCAATCACAGCAGGATTCCTTCCATTTTTCAGGTACCATTAAATGCTTCTACTCCTTGTACCTGGACAGGCAGAATTAAGAGTTGTTTTTAAGAAAGATTTACAACTTGTTAGCAACTTCTAGTTAAAGCCTCCTGCTCTTCCACATTATTGCTGTGAAACATCTTAAAACAGCATTCATTGAATGCCTCCAGCTGTCCCTATCTGGCTGCTTTTTAGGTTTCATCTTTCACACAGGTACTCCAGCTACTATGGAAAGTAATTGCCTGAAGTTTAGCTCTCAAGCTTAAAAAAGCAGTCACTCACTTTTCCTTCCAGCTGGTGGGCAGATATGTGACTGAAACTGTTCATTTCTTACCATCTCCAGCAACTAAAATTGTTACGTGCACGTCCTGCACATTAATGACAATAAAACTCTAGGTAGTAGCCTTTGATCTGCTAAATCAGCGGCTCTGAAGGGTGAGCAAGGAAAGGAGCAGCTGCTCAGTCTTCTCTGCTGGAAATCATTCTTTGTATACCTTACAATAAAGATGTTCTCAGCCTGACACTCAAATTAGGAGGCAACAAACACTATTTTTTCATGACATTTCTTTCCTGGTTTTGTGCCACTGACCCAGATACCCTAGACTGTGGCCAAAGACTACTCCTAAGGGGGTCTATGAATGACTGTCAAAATCTAGAGGTAGCAAGAATATATAGAGATGTATATATTTTAATTTTCACAAATACAAAAAGGTTCAGAAACACTGCTTATGCCAATTTGATCAATTTGCTGCTTGGGAAAGGAATGGGTTCATACTGTGTACCACACTAGGTGTTGAGATTGGAAGGCAGGCAGAGTAACATCAGGTACCAGTCTAACGATTTTATAGATGCCAGTACCTTCTGCTCTCTTCCATGTCATCCTAGCTTGGGGCAACATGAAACACACAAAACAGCCAGTAAATTGAGTAGACAACAAGTCTTGGTACTTATTTGAACTTCCCATGTCTTTGCCCTTAGGTTTGATGTTGTAAATCAAGATTGCTCTGATGTTATCACTCCTACATACTCTATCTAAACATAACCCCTGCTTGAAGTTTTCGTATCAGCATTCATTAATAAATACAAATGAAAATATTCTAATTTTCCTCTTTTGGTAGATACACAGTTTAGAGAGAAATATAAAATAAAATCAGAGTCCAAGATCGGGGTGTGGGGGGGGGACGGACGACGACACACAACACCAACACAAACAAACAGCTACCATTAAATATAAACACAGTTATCTTTTCAGGCTGAAAGAGAGGTCACAACCTTGAGGTACTACCACCACTGAGACACAAGATGAAGTTCCCATGGTGTTCCTATTGTCACATGCAGTTTGCTTCTGTTGAGCCTGTCATGCTGGGATGCTGTATAAACATTAAGAACTACTGCTTTTCACCAGAAAGGTAAAATACCATGTCTGGTAGAAGCTCAGGCAATTCTTACTGCATAATGCTTGGGGCCAAAAAAAGTAAGACATTCCTTCTCTTCTTTCCTTCTCCTTTCTATGGTGAAAATTCTTCAAAAGCCAGTAAAAGAGGGCATTCTTGCTGATCATCTCTTATGCTCACCAGTACAAAAAAAAAACAAACCAACCCCTTATTAAATAAAAAGATCTCAGGAAACACAAGACATAACAAATATGAAACATACACAAATGAAAAAATTTACATACACCCTTCCTAGTTTATTCACTTTTGACTTTTGTAACAAGTACACTTCCATCCCTGAGACCTGCTAAAGAACAAAGCCTGTGGGAGGATAATGGCACAATTAAAGTTTTATCAGGATTTTAAAAGAAGAGACAAACCAGTATGCCCAAAATTGCATGACCACTGCTAAAGAACAGACAAAAGTAGTAAGTCAGCCTGAATACACAGTCATGCTTGCACTGCAGTTAAGTGGTACATTTCTCCATAATTCCAATAACCATTAATCCTAACAACTGTTCAACTGAACCAAAACCCTTTAGAGTTAAAAACAAGGGTTAGCAGGCTGGTAGGGCTGTAAAGAAACCCCACCTTCTATCCTCTTATAGATGTTACACAAACCAGGAAAGAGGTGTTTAGCATACATATAGGTGCACATATACATTGTATGGTCATGCTCTATTCAGTGCTAGTTTGCAGCATTACTATGCTCCTGTAGGTGGACAGTCAATAATTCCTAGGCAAAGACTTTTCTAATTATTTGTAATTACTATTTTTATCAGTATTTATATTCAACAATGCTCTTGTATATTCACAGCAAGATGTAGGGAGCACCTAGCAGCTCTCAGCTGCGGTGCTCTTCCATGAACACTAACAGGAGGTGCCAGGAGCAAAACAACCCCTGCAACACTTTAAAATAAAATAATAAAAATAAAAATAAAAAATAAAAAAGGACATCAGTAACCAAAAATTTTCTAAATTATGTGAAACATCTGCAATTTCAGTTTTTTATTCAGTCTGCCTCTCCCAAGAAAAACCCACAAATATCTTAATATGCAGGACAAGGATCCTCAGCAAAGACCCTCAAAGCTCTCCACTCCATCATTCCAGGTGGGAGGATGCTTGCAGACTCAAGGGCTGAGGTCAAAGCCTCCCTGTGAGCTGCAGCTCCCAGGGTTTTGTCCCTTTCCCTCTCTATGACAAATAGCCTAGCGTCTTGGGGCACATGATACCAGCACTGCCCACAGAGCAACAACGTTCAGGTGCTGCCTGATCCCTTGGAGGCAGGCAGAAACGTGCCAGAGCAGACAACCTGCAAAATTTGTTTTATAGGCATTTTTCCAACTAGATCTGATTATCAGATCTCCTTTTGCCGTATATGTAAATGTATTGGCTTACGCTGTAAAACACAGCACCTGGGTGCATGGCCAAATGTCAAAACAGTTTCAAAGGCACCATTTTGAGTAACAGTGACTTTGAAGTTAAGGTAGTTAACTGTTTTGATTCTTCTTGGCACTTATGGGGAGCGGGTCTTGGTCAAATGAAATGTATGACAAGGAATCGTCTAATGTTTATAAAATCAGAAATTGTTCAGAGTTAAAAGTCAGAAAGACAGCACGACAAACCAAGTTACTATATTCTCTTCAAGCCAGACTGAAAACTGACCTTCCTAAGGAATTTTTCCTTCTGCACAGTTCTACTCAGAATTAGTAAAATATAAATTCCTAACTTTTCTATCTATTCAGAGCCTGACTTGTGAATGAATTTTTAAAAGAAGCCATAAAAAACTTCAGTTGTCTGAAAGGAAGCCTGTGAGAAATATGACTGTGTTCCATAATGTTATTAGGTTATTGCTGTTCTCATTAATCACAGAAATAATATAGTAGTGCTCAGCTCCAAACCCGCTTAGGAATTATGGAGAGGGTGCTGCCCTTGCAAATTTCCAAATGCACATTTACCAGGTCTTGTGGGCCTTTTGCAGTCTAGTGAAGTTTTAATTCTAAAAGATACAGCCATATAGCCTAGTGAAAGTGGCATCTTCAGTCTTTCTCTGTTCTTTTTAATCTTCTCAAGAACAGCTTTGAGAGCTAAGCACAAGGATTCTGGAAAGCACTGTGCTCTCATCTTCAATTTATATCAGCTGTTCAGCTGTGAATAGCAGTTTGGTATTCGCCATGTCAGCAGAACTGCCCTCCAGGAGTTGCATCTCTAGCCAAACCTCAAAAGAAAGAATCACTTCTTGGCACAGGCAGCTCCTCCAAGCGTGCTCTGCTTCCTGCCAACCACTTTGGGTTGAGCCTCAGCCTCCAGCACTCAGCGACAGAAGACACTGCCAACAGGAGCACAACTGGTGCTCTCAACCCTTCCGGTTCCTCGCTTGTCTCAAGAGACGTATCCAGAAATAGCTGCAAAGATCTGCAGTGACCTAGGAGAAGGAGCAACTCATGCTCCAGTAGGATTTTTAGGGCTCTGATCAACCGGAAGGCATCTTCTCCCAGTCCCTTGACTTTTGCCTTGGAGGGAAATGCTCAATGGAAGCTGGTTGCTTTTAACACCCGTTCCACATCATCATCTGTGGTACCCAAAGTTTACTAACTCAACAAGCACAGTGAGGAATTCCTCTCTGTTGTCAAGCATCTGTTTGACTCAGATGACACTGAAGCACATTTTGCATGCATGTGTAAAAGATTAGGATAAAAGTGGTTTTGCTTTAATGCACTGCTCGGCAAGGGGTGGGGGGGATGACACCAAACAAACCCAAAGCAAACCACATCTGAAACTTGGCTTAATTGTAAATTAGCAAGGACAGTTGAGTGGTAATTAGTGCTGCCACAATTCAAGGCAGGAGAGTCAACAGCCCACCAGAGACTCACCCAAGAGACATAATTTTGCAATTATTGAAACAGTTTTCTGAATTTTAGGGTACAGTGTATATCATTCTTCCTGAAGGGAAACACAGGTTTTGTTTTGTGGTTTTATTTAGGCACATTGTTGACTGCAATTAAACAATAAGAAATTATGCATATATATTTCCTCTACAACAATTTTTTTTGAGAAGTCTTCCAAACTTCCCAACTGCTAGGTAAACAAATCACTGTAAGTAATTCAAGCATGCTATAGACTGTACCCTACATAACAACATGCCACTTATTAGAGTAAAACCAAACTTACAGAGAAAAACCTCATGATCAGGTTAACCATTTCCACTGGAAGAACACAGCAGAAGCAAAGGGGTGAGCAGCAGCAAGCTTATTTCAGGAAGTCTCATGAAGGCCTTAGGGCTTGAAGTGGAAGGACATTTCCAAGTCCATGTTGAACTTCTAAAGTTAGCACTAATAAAAGCTCACACAAGCAAAAGATGAGGGGGAAAAAAAAAAAAGGCAATTAACATGGGGATAAAGCCCCAGGTCTGCTGAAATGGGTGCTGGTGGTCTACGGCTGGAGTAGTACTGAATTCCCAGAGGTTCAGCTGCTGTACCAAAAATCATAGCATCCTTTAGCCAGCTTGGCAACACCTTCTTTCTCCTAGAAATGGATGTCCTTTTATTCTTTCTGGGCAGACTGCCAATCATCTTTAAGACAGGTGACATTACACACAGCTGCAGTAAATGCTCCATAACTAACTGTTAGGATGGCTTTCCACTTCAAATATTACTTTCTGCACTGATTTGTTTCAAAGGAAATAATACACCTCAATTTCTTGCAGCTGGAATCCATGCTGCAGCAGAATTTTTAGGCTTCCTATAAGCATAAGGACTTTAAAAAAAAATCATTACAGAAAGGACTCTATTGTTAGGAAACCTCTTCAAAACAATTACAGAGAATTTTCATAACACTCCTTTTTGGCACATACTTTCTCTTTGCTTGACTATCCTTCAGGAACACAAATTAGCTTAATTTTATTGACCTCATATCTGAAAATCATTGCTATACTTTCAGAATGAATGACCTAGTAAGAGAATTACAAGGACATAACACATGCCATAACATAGCAAGGAATAAGTCAGGATGCCCTCCTTAAATCCATGATTTTGGAAAGTGTTCCTGTTCAGGACAGTATCAGAAACACATCTTTCAAATGGAGACAAATGATAAAGTTCTCAAAGGTTATCAAGTCAAAGAGATTTAGAACTATACGTACCTGTTTAGACAGTAGGACTTTACCTGACTATGAATCACAGGTGTAGACAGATGACATAGAATATTCAAAAGCCCAAGATGCTTAAGCATAAAATATTAATAAATAAGATATAATGCTGTCTTTAACTCCTATGATAATTCACACTTTGAATGAACTTCAGCATCTTTGCAATTTGCAATCAGATATAGACCACAAGCACCTGCACAACTCTGCATGAAAAAGAACATTGTTGACATTCTAAATGGTGGTTGTTATGCATTCCCCCTTTAGTCCTTTCTTTGCCTGCTGATGAATGCCTGTCTGCTTTCTCTTACAGGAAACTCATCAGACAGCAAAAGCAAGATGTTCCAAAACATTTCATTTAACTTGGGTGGTGGCAGTCAAAACAAAGATCACATGACTACATGCCAGTACAAATGTGCAATCAATAACTATTACACTCAATGATTTTTTTTAATGAAACAGAAAATGCAAATAAATTGTTTTGTAAATCAAACCACTACATACTACATGTGGAAGTTCTTGGAATAGACAGAATAAACATTCCTTTCTCAAAAAAAAAAAAAAAAAAAAAAGAAAAACCAAAAACCCCAAAACAACCCCCTTAGGAGATGCTTACACATAGGATTGCCACATTTTAACTTTTAAGTTCACCATGACTGTGTTGAAACACATGATTCTAGGAGCTGTAAGATTTAATTAAGAGTAAATCAGAAGCAGCTATATGGTTTTTATTAGAAAATAAAATTGCAAAATGCCTACAATCTCACACTAGAAGCTGCACAAAGTTAATCTGTTTTGAAATGTTAACTACCCAGACCAAATTTGCTAAAAGGTGTTTAGACCTATAATTCTTAAATCTGACATTTACGGGTGATTGTCCCATGAGGCTGGGTAAATTTTGCTAAAATTTCCCTTTCCATCTTTGGCAACGTTCAAAAGACAAGCTCAAAATGAAAGATGAGGAAAACAAGCAGTTGTAAGACAACTGACAAATTAAGACTCTTGCTCAACGTGTGAGCCAGTTGGCAACAACTAGCTCTTCTCATCTGCTTCTAACATACAAGAAACCAAAGCCTAGGGTGCAAAAAAGCACTTAACTACATACCAGAAAAAATTAAATGTTATTTACAGTATTAGCTTTGAGCTAACACTACCAAGGCAAAGTACACTGTGCTCAAAGGAAACAAGGTGCTTAAATTTCCCCAAACCAAACAAGCCAGAAAGATCAAAATGAAAGCAATGCAGAGTTCAGCTGTCCCTTGTCATGATCTTCTTGGGTCAGCTGTGATTGTATTCTGCACCAAGGAATAACCCAGAAGATAAAATAAACTACATTTTCTGGCACATTTTGTACCCATAGCATAACAATTTTTGCAATAAATGAATTGTCATATGATTTCAGTGGCTTCTTCCCTCAACTAAATAAAACAACCAAACTTTGCCTTACTTATAAGCAAAATGAATTGACAGCTTACGTATGGAGAAAGTTGTACAATGTTTAAGAACCAGTAGACATCATCCAACACAATATATATTGGTTTTAGCTATAACTATCTGTTACAGACTATGCCCATATTATAGTATTCTGGTCCTTTGCAATACCAGAACAATCCTTGCAGTAGTGTTTTTGTTGAATAGCCAGTTCCTGGACTCCCTGATTACACGTGAATTCTGCTTTTATAGCCTCAGCTACTGCAACAAGAAGAGTGAAGATCATGAATTCAAACAGATTTGCTTATTTGTCCTATTGTTTTCTTATTCAGTACTTTCTCATGGTTTTTGAGAACATGATTTATGTTTCCTGAGTAGCCGAGCCTGGCAAAACTGGTGCCACTTGAGGATAACAGAATCCAAGGAGAATCACCCCTGAAGCTAAATCAAAGTGTCTATGAGTCAGGCACAGAGGAAGAGTTCCAAGGTTATGTGCTCCCAAGTCATCTGGCTCTATTTATAAGCTTCATTAAACAAAGCAAAATTTACAGTGGACAAATTTAAAAAGAAAAGTGACAGTTTACTGCCCAGTTATATTTACACAGTGTTTGATACACTTCTTTAAGCTAGAAAATGAAGCATTTTCAAGAACTTTAAAAAAACCACTGAACTACTACAGTTGACAAGTTTAATACCTGAATGAAAACCATTTACTTGAGTCACTTAATAGAATCTCATCCAGCATTGTAATGCATTTCCCTTCCAGTTTGCAGCATACAGGAACTATTACCTACTGGCATTTGGAGGAAATGCAAAGCAGTTTTGAGGTACTGAATCTATCCATTTAACTAACAGGTAGGACAGTACAGTCCCTTTACTGAGGTTTCAAATTATTCTGGGCCATAAAAAACAAGCCAACTGCCTTCACAACTATGAGATTTAATAAGACAACAGACTCTAATAAAGGAAAATCAAAGAAAGTTTTGTCTTCAGACTTTGCCAAATTGTGTTTCTGCAGTTTGTTGCACTTGCAGTGTGCATACTGACTCCATTTCATGGCAGGAGGCCACGGAAATGCAGACTGCTGTCTAATAATGCTTTGTGGTTGGGATTTTTGCTGTTGCTTAGCAGTTATGAAAACAATCCACTTGACAAGGTCAGAATTCAGGACTAAGAAATGTGGTGAGCGGAGCAGAAGTTACGTATACAGCCCTGTCTTCTGAAGTATGAGCTAAGGGCTTAGAAAGAACGTTGCCATAGTCATGATATTAAAGTTAGAAATACTGTATTGTCTAGTAGGAAATTAGAACAAACATTGACACTTCTTTGTTTCCCTAAATTATCCTGCACTGATGCACAAAAAAAGATTTCTGTAGCCTGGTTATCAAGTTCTCTGCAACTATAGTTTTCTTAAACACCTTTTTTAACCACAAAAAAATAAATAAATCTCAGTCACCATAAACCAACGTAGATCATTCATTCTGCTGAACTTTCACTGCAGATCTAATCTATAACTTCTAAAAATAATAACATAATATCACATGACATGATCCAGGTTATTCCAACACCAGCGTGACAGACAGACTCTGCACTAGCGTAGAGAAAAGATGCAATACATCAGGGTTCTGTGGTGCATCCATTAGGTTTTCAGATCATGAAGAAAGTGAGCATTCAATGTCCAACATTACACAGGCAGGCTTTGATGGGAGGCAAAACCTGGCTTGCAGAACAGTCCAGTGTAATGATGCTTCTCTAGCTCCACCAACTCTTGCCATCAGGTGTAGCCTGGAGCTGGTGAGAAGCCATCCACAAATACAGAATTTTAGGGAAGAGACACCAACGGACCGAGTCTTACATGTAAGGCACAAGACTTGACAGACCTGTGTGATAAGTGTCTCACTGCCATTGGGACACACTTTTAGGTATGTTTTTGCACATAAGTTTTGCCTACACATTATACTTTGTAATTCCATGCTGGTGTTTATATAAAATTTCCATTATGAACAGTGTTCCAAATATGGAGCTGACTGCACACTCATGTGTATAAAGTCCATGCTGACTCCTGTGATAACTAGCTTGTAACCAGCTTAACTACAAGATTTTGAGCCATTGGTGTGTTTCTGGTCCACACGGTGCTGCTGCTAATCACACAGCAACCAACTTCGTTTTAAATGTTTTCAGGTTCCAAAAAACATCTGTGCAATGTGATGCCCCCTGATGATAAAGCGTTAGCCATATGCTGCACTCCCTCTCCTTCTCTCCAGAGACACAAGTGATTTTACTTCTCCTCCACATGTTTTTACAGCATAACAGCAGCCTCTTTTTTTCCTTATGGTCTAGGATGCCAAGCACATTGAGAGAGAGGTATTACTGGGGCATTTCTGCAGGGACAATTTCAGGAGAGAAGTAAGTTACAGCATGAGGTTTAGATGAGTCCTTTCTCAATAACTCATTGAAAAGAGAGAAAAGGGGTGGGAATCACATTAACAGTGTCACTTTGGTACAAGGAATTCTTCTTACAATTCTTCTTACCTATACTATGTAGACAAAGGTCCTTCAGTAAACTGTATCCATGTCCCAGCTTGACAGCCTTGACTCATTCAAATAAAACCCAGTCCAAAGTCTAAGCACAAAGGGGAACTTAAAACAGCCCAAACCAACAAGCCACATATTACAAGACAAACAGGAGCAAGAAATCCAGGTAATATTACAATTTATTTTGAGGCTATGTGCCTATTATTCGTTACTGCAAACCCTGCTGGGATTTACCAGCTGGGCCACTCAGTGGTTTGAAGAAATAGAGTATCATATCCAAGGAATTCAAAAGAGAACTACAAAGCCCCAAGCAGGTTTACACATTCGTTTTCCTAACAATGACCCCTCAGCTTCTAGGTCAAATTGCGATTACATGCTATTCTATTCCTACCTTAGCTGCTGTCACTCTGTATTTTTTAAGTTCGTTTCATAAATGCTCTTGCATAATGTATGGATTTAATCAGAATTAGGTTTATATATTCTAAACTCCAGGGGCTTGGGGGTTTATACGCATAGTCTTAAAAACCAGATTTGGATTTGCTGGCTGTAGTCAAATACAGTTCACCTTCAGGTAGCATATTCAAGATGATAGGTAAAAGGCATATTAGGGACAACAGTCCAGTCACCCAACCAGCAGGAGAGGCGGCACAGATGAACTAGCAAACCCAGCCAAATGCAGGCCAACACCTGCTGAAGTGACTGAGCTGCTCCCAGCTCTGACTTACTGAAAGACACTTGCCTGGATGTAGTGCCAGACCAGATATAGCCCCAAGCTATTACAGCCCCTAGGATCCAGACCACACTGCAGAAGAGCCTGAATTTTGCTGGTTGAACTTACTAGTCCCCACTAAAGGCTGGTGCCATATGGACCAATACAAAACAACTGGAGACCTTCCGCATTTTGCCCCCCATCCCCTCTGTTCTCATGCCTCATAGTATGGAAGCTCCCCAGCTGGCAGAAAGCTGTTGGCTCAGACCGCAGGGGAAAGCTGCAAAGCTGCTTTTGGGCGAGCACTGGCCCCAGGGGTTGAAGAGATGCATCAACATGGCACTGCAATGAGTTAGCACACACGGGAGCCAGGACGCCTCTGTGGCACGGTTTATCTGAAACTGAAAGCCGAGTAATGTGTTCTTCTGAGAGGGTTCTTTCATTGCACTATTTGTGTTGCCTCTGCAATACAGAAGCTCACATGAAACCAGACATGTTCAGCAAAGTTCTCACTACCTAGGCCTAAATCATACATCTGGAAGCCCCAGTGAAGATCGCCAGAAAAAAATCTAACCTCTCAGTGCCAATTTACTTCCCACACTCTCTATTCAGACAGCTCCTGTGAATACACTTACTCCCTGGTTGCTGCTTCTACTTCTGTATTGAAAACAAATATGAACACATCCTCCTATTACATGAATAATGAGATTTAAGTTTACACAAGAAATATTTGTCAGGAACATATTCTCTTTGAAATATATTTTCAAGATATTCCACATGTAAATTATTTCTTTTTTTCAGATTTGTCTCCTCAGAGATCTAGACTAGGTACTAATTATTCTCTTGTGAAAATTTATCCAGCAGAGGTAGAGACATTCCTACCAAAAATCTTTCCAGTAAAACTGCTGCAGCGAATGTAGATGCTTAAACTAAGCTGTAACAAACATATCAAAACCTGGGAGAGAAGAACTGTGTTCACATCTAGCAATGACTTCCTGAAAAACTGATAATGGAAATTTCCTAAAAGTAAAATTATTTTGTTGAAATGAAAATCAAGGTTTGGTGGGGGATGAATAGGAAAAGCAAGTACTTACTTCATTTGACGTTAGGCTGTTCATTGCTAAATACAGATATAATTTACCACATATAAGATCAATGGCAACTTCTGTAATTACAGTCATGGTTTGGAGGGAAGTGTTGCTATAGCAATACCAACCATAGGAAGAAAATCCGCATCTACTCAGAGGATTATTTCTACGTATCATTATTTTTTGTGACATAGCACTCGCAGAAAAGTGTGCAGTAAATCAATAGCAATGCCTATTTTAATCTCATAGGCGTAGTCTTGAGAAGTATTTCACAGAAACACACTGAACAAGGAAATGAAATGCTATGGCCACACATTAAGTAAGGTTTTGTTTGTTTTAGTTACTTGAGTGTTGTTCCTTGAATCAGCTTATTATCAGCTAAAGTCAATAGTTTAAATGCAGGCTTTCCCAAACCGATTCCTTGTGGATTCAGAACATAAAATGTTTTGGTTTGTTTTCTCCTGTTCTCTGTGTAGTCATGAGCAGAGATCTGATACCCCTAAACTGGTTTGACACACAGCAACTTCAGTTCTGCAGGGTTTCTTGGCCCCAAGGCAGGGCTGGTGCCCAGGGCACATTGTGACATTGCCACCCACAGGCTTCTGGCAATGGGACTTTGGCTGTGGGTTTGGAGAACTGGGACTTTGGGCGTTTCTTTCTTTCTTGTGCAAAGGTTGACCCCATTCTGTCTGTCTCCACTCCTACCTTGGATTATCTATAAAATCATACTCCCAATTATCTTGGCTTTTCGGTGGCTATTTTCCCCCTTTCCATTAGTTGGCTCCTTCAATTAAATCTTGCAGCACTCACAATTGCAGTCAGATTTAAAAGAAGGAATCAACTCAATTGAAAACAAAAAACCAATCATCAACACTGCTCTGTGAAAACAGATCTATTACGATCCTGACAGTTGATTTTCTCATCTCTCTTTCTTTCTTTCTTGTTTCTGACAAATTAGTTTGAACAAGAGATTTCTATACATTTCTACAGCTCCTAGCACATCTAGGAGGGAGGAGAGAAGGAATGGCTAAAATAGATGTAATTCTTAATAAATAATCTTAATTTAACTGAAATAAAAATTACTCGGATTCCTATGGTCATGTGAACATTGCAGTTTTCCCAAAGGCATGTCAAAAGAGCAGAAAATTTGAAAATGGCTAAGCAATATAAAACCACATAATATCATATAGAGTTAAGGATGCCTTGTACATGGACACAATTCAAGCTGATGGTAGGGAGCAAATCTTTGTTGAAGAGGGGCTTTCGTTGCCCACCATTCCACATCCACCATTGTGGACATACAAATGTCACAACCTTACAAAATTCTTCCTCCGCATTGCACAGCCCTGCTGTCCTGGGCAAACTCTAACTTCTTTGAATCACAGAATGCTTTGGGTTGGAAGGGACCTTTAGAGGTCAAATACAGTTCACCATGCCATTTCCTCTGAATTTACCAGGGACCTACAATCTGCTGCAGACTTGTCACCACTTGCCTCTGAGTTGAGAAACAAGAGGACCCAAATGTTCTCCAGGGCACTGCTTCCAGAGGTCTTCAGACAAATCCCACTGTGCTGTTGCCAACTCTCAGTGCTAAGTTAGAACAAAAGAAGGAAGCTACTTCCACCAGATGCAGTCTTTAAACACTACGCCCTACACTATATGTTATTACAATGCATTTGTACTGTGTTAAACTCATATTCATTGTTCACAGTGAAGTGGGAAACGCAAGTGCAAAGCACTGTCTTGCTCCTCTTCACTCAACATATGGCACACCAGCAGACTCTGTTTCTGTGACTTGAAATCCACCACGTTTATCTAATTTCCACATACCCTTGCGTCATGGATTATCACTCGTCCTTTGACATGCCCCTTTTGCTTTCAAGTACCAATACCACAATATTACAAGGTAAACGCACATCTCCAGTGAGCATATGAGTAAACACGAAGTACAGATACAAGAGGCTTACTATACCAATAAAATATTCTCACAGAAACATTCTCAAGATGATAGAGACCACTTCATCTGTGGCCCAGAATATTTTGTTCTCATACCATGCAGTTCTGTTGGAGATATATTAATATAATGTTTATGTTTACCCTAAGACATCAGAACATATGTTGCCTTGCTAACACTACACCAGATATTTCTTTGCAAATATATTAAAAGGCTGATTGGAACAATGAAGAAACGCTTAACACAAAAAAGTGGCTTCTACAGTTGTAGGTTTACAACTTACAAACAGGAGAGCAAAGAAAACAGAAAGCTGATACATTTTATCTTAATTTTTCAGTCAGATTCTTTCAGAATTTGCTTTTTAGAGAAAAGAAGGAAAATTTTCAAACTGAACAGAGTAATGAGCTTGATTGGAGGGCTAGCTCTCCTGGTGAAAGCGTGGAAGGAAAACATATATGGAAAACATAGCATTTTAAAAAGATAAGGCAATGAAGTATGACCTTTTCATCACAGAATTATATTTATTCTTAATGTATTTTTCTGGCCTTAATCTTCCTGAAGGTTCAAAGCAAGTGTCATATAGATCTAGTACCTCTGTTGGTGCAAGTGGAAAGATCTGGTTTGGTAAGATTTCTGCATGCCACCATACAGAATAAAAACAAACTACCTAGTGATATTCTGTAATTAATTTAAAGGAAGCTGCTGCTGGCAATTTAGAATAAAAGTATACCAGACAGAGTATTTTGCGCACTATATTTTGCATGGACAAGACACAAGGTTGCACATAGCAGATAAGAATTTCAAAGATGGAAAGACAAACAAAAAGAGAAAAAAGGAGTACAAGGAGGTGCCCCATTTTAGTTTATAAATAAGTCAGCAGTACAGGGTGATATTTATACAAAGCTCTGAAAAAATACCTATAAGGACCTATAAGGACTTGCATGCATCACATGAAAAAGAATCCTATTGTCTTGATTACTTCCAATTATCGGACATAATAAATTTGGCTTACTCTAGTCACCCACAAGACAAGATACAAGTTTCCTGCTATATAACTAGGAATGCTATGATACCTACTTCTGTAATTCCACTTTTTATTCGTATAGCACTTTAAGGGCTCACAGTCACAATCACATCACATTAGTCACATTAGGTGTAGGCGTATGTGGAAAATATGAGAACTACTCTCTTTGAAGGCACCCTATCATTTAATGAAAGATAGCTTTACTTTTACAGTATGGTGACTGTTATAACATTTTGAACACATGAACCTTAGATCAGAGATGAGTTCCTACGAAGGGCTCCGGATCACCTTACTTCATCTCCCAGAACGAGAGTTACGCAGGTTGCCATGGAAATTAAATGTTGGTGACAAATAGAGTACTTGTTTTTTTGATAAATGCAGATTACATTGCTTCAGAAGGCAAGAACTTCCCCATCTTCAAGGATGTAATCTATAGTCAGCGATGGAAACTCTGGCACTGCATATTATTTTTTCATTTTTCAACATGATTACCCAATTTTTAAGGTGAACTAGTGATAATTAGATGTGCCAGCCTATAACCTGTAGGACTGAAAGTTTAAAATCATATTTAACTTCAAGAGCAAAGCAGAGGCAGTCACAAAGCAACCTGTCCTCCTACATATGTCACCATCCCAATGTGGGGGAAATCTAGCCTTTCAGAAAAGTGTTCAGTATTAATGCAACTTCAGCCTGTTTGTGATTCACCAGCATAAAGGTATCTATTGAAATACAACCATTTATTACTTGAAAACCAAAGCTGCAGTAAACATAACATTAACAGGCAAAGGTTTTCCGAGAGGAACCTGAGAAGTAAGACCATCTCCCAGTGGTATAGTCTGAGCAGCTAATGCATCTGCATGCTGTGATTGACTTGCTGTCAGATCAGAGTCTTTTTTTGCTTACATGGTTGGTTCAACAGTATCACTCCGTTGGTAGAGTCCAGAGACCTCATCTTTAAATATAGGATGTTATCACATCATCTTGGAAGCATATAGTTTCATCTGATCCCTGACTTGCTTGCTGGAAATTCTTTGTGGGTAAGTTCATCAGCAATAAGCAATGCCTAATTGGTTCTTGAAAAACCTTAAGCTAGCCAAACCAATAGGCTTTCCATTGGTAGAGAATTCAGTGTTACCCTCTACAGATAAACAACTGCTTCCATCGCAGTTGTATATAGTCCAATAGAAATATTCAGCAGAAAAAAGTGCTGGACCAAAACACTTGATGCCCCATGCGTGGGGCATTCCAGTACCAGGAACTGAGCATCTCTTCTCCACATTATCAACTGTCTTGGACCCCACAGAAAATAGCAGTGCACAGGATTTGAGCCAGGTGCCTGTGAAGTACTCATTTTAGCATAAAGACAAGACAGCTTCAGAACATGGTGGAGATGGGTTAAATTGTTTTCTGAGCCACAAGGATTAATACATAGCTAGCAGTTTGGCTGACGCTACATAGCAATGCAGGGTCAGTGACAGGCCAAAATGAAGGTGAAGTGATACATCTCAGGCATGAAATCAGTCTTTAAGGATGCAGTTAGACTCCTTATCTCCTCTGTCAGCTTAGTGATGGCAGAACTAGGCAAAGGAACAAAACAAAATGCCTGGGAGAGAACACAGTGATTAGGAAATAGGGGAGATGAAAAAACATTAACTGAGAAAGGCATCAAGATCCAACATTTCTCATCAAATCAATATATTGTTTAGGATGCCCTGAAACCTTAAATTCAAGTATAGCAGAAACCCACAGACTGCTTTGAGGATACATGGGACAAGGCAGCAGTCACCGAACATAAACATAAGAATGAAGAAAAATTAAAACTACAGCTAGACAGTGTTATTGCAAAAGTTACTGGTTACCTGCAGAACCCTGAAGGTTTTCCACTGAGTTGACAGGTTTGACTACTGCATCTAGGTGCAAGACTTGATGGTTGTTTTGATACGTACAACAGAGCATGACATAAACATCCTGGTACCTCTGGGCTCCTTGTCCTCTCCTGTCTGCAAGTGTCATCAAGTTTACTTCAGATGCAAACAAACGCACAAAAAAAAAATAGTGCAGAGAGGATCACTGACACTGTGTTCCATACAAGGAGTGCATTAGCTTAGTCACCTTGCTCTGGAGTATCTAATAAAGACAGCAGCAATGGGAGCTTGAAGGAGGTCACCAGTAGAAGACAGTGTCATTCAATGTCTGTAACATCTTGATCTGGAATTTCATTTCTTCCCACAGATGGCAAACTGAAGGGCTCCATAGGGAGGTACGAGCAGAACCACATCAAAGCAATAAAGTACGTTACTGGAGAAAGGATCCTAGGGCATGTAAACAGCTAGGCTGAAAAGTTCCAGCTGCAGTCACAGGAATAAAGTGGAATTTAGTGCCTGCAACATTAGACTACATGGCTATCAGAGCTTCAGGTTTGCATAAACAGATCTTTTGTCAGAAAAGCAAGCAAATTGTTTCTTTGCAGTCGGCAGGATCAGAAAGAAGTAAAGCAGTGAGGCTGCAGTTATATGAAGCAAGGGTTAACTAAGGGTATAATTCTGTCTGTCACATTCAATTTAGAAATGTGAATACATGAGAGTTGGGGTGTCTTAATAATGGCCTGGGGACAAACAGTCTCAGTCTCTTCATAAATTTTTCGTCCAACAAAGGAGTTGGGTGCTTTACAGCAATGACATTCAATTCAATAGCCAGAGGAAATCTAGAAGCAGTCCCGGACTGTGACGCTCCCCTTGACTTAAAGCTAGAAGCAATGAATAAGCTGATGTCAGTGCATGCAATAGAAGCTTTGCTAAGGGCTCCTTCTGTAACAAAATTTCACCCTCAACATCGTCCTTAAAATTAGGTTTAAAGAGAATCATGCCACCCATTTCAGACCAGCTGATAACAAAAATAAGTCCCACTGACAGTACTGTGAGCATGAACATTATCAGAAAGTGTTTTATGTTGGGCAGGCAAGTCCTTTTCTCTCTCTCTCTTTCTCCCCTCCTCTCCCTCACAACAGAGCACATCTATAGTCCCCTACTTGAGCTATGGGCATATAAGAGGGGAATTTCAGAAGAAACTTATTTGTTTTTGTACTTAAAGAGAAAGATTTCTAATACTCATGCCCAGTAAGACTCTGTGTTTGTGAATAAGCAATGACAGGTGGCAAAAGCAGATGGTTTTGAAAAGATTTGCAGCAGCCCCTGGCTCTGCCGTCCTAGTGGCTCCACAGGATACTGGCAGAGAAAGCGGTTCCCCTCCTCTTCTTCCTTCGCTTCACTCGAGAAAGCCAGCAGCAGCCAACCTCGCTGGCTGCCCCAAAGCCAGGATAGGACAGGCAAAGCTCACTCACTCACGTTCTTCATCCTACCTCCAAACTGATTCTGCCTCACTGCAGAAGCCCAGCTCACTGCAAGCCATTGATACAGGCTAACCAGCCGGGGTATCATATGACAGGAGCCACACCACCACCTCTGTGTTTGCTGGTCCAAACCAGGAACAGGGTGGGCAGAGCTCCTGGTTTCAGCAGTCTAGCACTACAGTTATTCACCACAGATCATGACCACTTTGCTTCTGGGAGTTGCTTCTGAATGTGTTACTTCTGACCACACCAGAGGAGGATATCTAAGAGGGAGCATCACTGAACTGCTGAAGCCAGGCACAAATACCTGCCTTCCCGTACAGACCTCTGCTGAAAGCACTAAACACAGAAACTCTTGTTTCTGAAGGCCTTGGTGATGAAGGAAGCATCTCAGATGCTTCAACCCTGCACAAACTTTCACTAGTGGTGAATAACCTTGTGTCACATTAGTCATAGAGTGATACTGCAATGGGGAGCAAAGCTCAGAGAAGGAGAAGCAAAATTATTCATATAAAAACTCAAAACAGAGAGAGCGGGCAGAAAAATTATTTCATTTGTCCATGAGAGCAGTAACAGAAAAGTATATTTCCAAATGAGTGTTGTGTGCTTGGCCAAAACAGTGCTGACTGCTGCAGCTACAACCTTCTCCAAGTTACTGTTGCTTGTGCTTAGGGAGCAACGACTAGTGAGAAAACAGTGCTAGCTTCACACTGTTGTTCTCTGCATGCTGCATCAGCTGTAGCACAGCACTAGTTAAAGCCAGTTGTAACTCTCTTTTGAGATATCACAGTACGCCTGTAAAGATGACTCAGGCAATTGCATATACCACTAAAGGCTCATTACATCGTACCACCTCTGGCTACTATCAAACCCTTCTGTATAGCCCATTGTCAACTCCACAGTACACCCATCTCAAAGAACCTTTTAGAAGACTGCTGCGCTCTGTTAATACCTACACATTTTGTGAATAAATTAAGAATATCTCTTTTAGGATTTAACTAAGGTATATTGTGGGAATTATGCTCCTGAAAAGGGCCAGTACCTTTTCTACATAGCATCTCTGCTTTTCAGATTTTCCTCAAAACCAGGTCTGATTGACTCAGTGTCAACATAACACTTATTCTTGTTTTCCATTTCTTTAAACAATGTAAGTGTATAGCTTTGTAAGAATCTTTCCCTTATTGTTCACCTGTAGCACTGTTTACAAAACCACAATCAATTTACATTTTCATAATTTCACTCACAGTATCAAGGAAGTTTCTGAAAGAATATTCTAGAGTCAGTTGTGATACTACAACATATTTATATTCAGTATCTCCTGCATAAGAAAAGGCCCTCCTGAATCATCTAGGGCAAAATAAATACACATTATTTACAGGACATCAGGAAACCTTTCTTTCCTTCAATCAATGGGGTTTATGGTTGCTTTCAGGAATATAAAACGAAAAAGGGAGTTGTCAATCCAGCTGGCCCAATTTTATACAGCATTGCAGAAACAGTTGTGAAAACTGCATTTGCTATACATGTGGACACAAGCCATTCAAACCTGGAACCAAAAACTTACATTTGTTTCCAGAGAACGCCCCACGGTAACATTGTTTCTCACCTTTGAGCACAATAAAACATAGATCTAGGCTTGGATAAGGCAAGGCTAAAAGACAGCTTTAGAAATTAAATTGTAAGCATCCAGGTTTGTGACCAGTCCTACCATTCTTGCATGCATTAGCTGGTCATTATATTTTGTATTTGTTCTGTTAACCCCACAGGACAACTTACTGCTTCTCAAAGCAGATATAGGTGACAGATACTGGCATAATGGTCTAAAAATTACATGAAGTATCAGGAAAACCTATAATAAGCAACTCTTACAGGCACAGCTGCTCCACAATTACTTTCAGCAAGGAGAAAACATTGGAGTTAAACACAATAGTGTATCTTTGTGGCACAAGATACCTTTTTCTGTAAGCATGGGTGGAAGAACAGAGCCCTATGCAATTTCCAGACACTTGAAACTGCCTAAGCATAGGAACACACACACAGAGAAACACACATACAAGCAACTCTTGCAAAAGCTAATACAAGCTCAGAACTGAACAAAATTATAGCCAAATTACAGGTATTTTTTTCAAAACCTTCAATATGCCTCATGCTTTAACAAAAATGAATGTAGCCAGAGATCTGAGGAAGAGGGAATTTCCAATAATTACCAATAGAACATTAATTACATGCCTACACACAAGATCCTACTATTGACTATTTCACTGTGTAAAGACCTAATTAGCTGTAATTTTAACACTGTATATCACCCAGACAACTACATTTTCTGAAGGACGTCTGAAAGCACTATTTAGATGAGAATTAAAACAAAAAGACAAAAGGTCTACCTCAGGTGGTGTTAAAAAAACATGAGTTATAGGCTTACCATTTAAAAATTGAATGGAAAAAATATAACAACAGACAAAGCATCAGCTGTAGTACACTCTTTGCTGTGATAACAAATGAAAATGAACTTTTGCCAGACACAGCTGTGTATAAAGAGGGCTGAGATGCTGAAAGTGCATGGTGACCCATGGTGGCATTACACAGCAGTCCACAGGGACTGAGTTGCCAAAGTCCAGGAGACCCCACAAGAGAGAGCAAACCACGGGAAGTGCCTCCCCATGACTGCTCCCTGTGGCTCTGACCATCCAGTGCTAACAAGTTATTGTTGTCAATATCATAGAATCATAGAACCATAGAATTGTTTAGCTTGGAAAAGACCTTTAAGATCATCAAGTCCAACCATTAACCTAACATTACCAAGTCCACCACCAAACCATGTCCCTAAGCACCACATCTACATATCTTTTAAATACCTCCAGGGATGGAGACTCAATCACTTCCCTGGGCAGCCTGTTCCAGTGCTTAATGACTACTCTTTCTGTGAAGACATTTTTCCTAACACCCAAACTAAACCTCCCCTGGTGCAGCTTGAGCCCATTTCCTCTTGTCCTATCACTAGCTACTTGGCAGAAGAGACCAACACCCACCTCACTACAACCTCCTTTCAAGTAGTTGTAGAGAGTGATAAGGTCTCCCCTCAGCCTCCTCTTCTCCACACTAAACAGCCCCAGCTCCCTCAGCCGCTCCTCATCAGCCCTGTGCTCCAGACCCTTCACCAGCTTTGTTGCCCTTCTCTGGACACGCTCCAGCACCTCAATGTCCTTCTTGTAGTGAGGGGCCCAAAACTGGACACAGTATTCCAGGTGCGGCCTCACCAGTGCTGAGTACAGGGGGACGATCACTTCCCCTGCTCCTACTTGCCACACTATTCCTGATACAAGCCAGGATGCTGTTGGCCTTCTTGGCCACCTGGGCACACTGCTGGCTCATGTTCAGCCGGCTGTCATGCCATAAACCTGTGCTTTATCGGCACAGGCCATGTGCAAACACAGAGCAAAAAAGAGAGACTGTAGCCAAAGTAGTCTGCAATTTAAATACAGGATAGGCAGACTTAGGCACAGCAGGAGCGGTAGTGAGGGTATAAATTGGGTCAGTGGCAGAATCAATCCCAAAACCTGAATTCATAGCTTTACATCCTGAGCAGAGGGAGGTCATTTTTTAGCACGCCAGAGTAAGGCTTCACCCCTTCAAGAATACAGGTATTTAACACAATTTTTTGTCCTTCAAGTTTGTTTCCTCTCACTTGGTTCATCATGCCCTTGAAGAGTATGTCTACACAGGTGACTGGAGACAGACAGGTGCCTCTCCGCACTCTCCAAATTGGCCAGATACAAGCCAAACCCAATCTGGAAGCCATGCAGAAGTGTTAACACTGCACTGAGTGAGCTCATTAGGCTGCAGGTCCATCATCTTTTTAATCTGGTCCAAATGGGACTCCTACTCAGTGTGATGAGGACCAGCCTGCTCTTCCCACAAGTGCACGTCTCTGCTGGCTCCTCAGTGCATTTTAGTCGTGCATTGAGTCAGACCCTGGAACTCATCCAGCTGAAAACCAGGCCAACAGCAACAACAAGAACAGATCTGCATTTGGCCACAAGTGACAGTACCAGCACAAGCGAGAGATCAGGAATGCGTAGCCAGAGGTGAGGCAGGCAGGCTGACCCTCTGGCAGGCGCTCACGTTTATGGCAAATTAAAGTGACTGCTGAACCACTGCCTTTGCCTTGCAGAGAGGCAAGTTTTGGCTAGCTCCAGCACAGCTTCACCTTAATACAGGTTAACACCTCCCAGACAAGGACTGTGTTTGTGTAATAGCTTGTTGTCCCAGGGAAGTGAACATGCTTCAGATGATACTTATTTCTAGGTACGTCTGGAGATGCCTAACTCTCTCCATGACCTACTGCTAATAACTTAAATAATGTTAATCTCATTGGACAGCATTGCAATATTCAAACTTTCATTTCTTAAGCCTCCTTTGTGGACCCAGGACCCTTAAGGAATAATTTTTAATAGTAATAATGGGATAATAATGCAGCTACAGAGCAACGTTAACATTATACCCTGCAGCAATTATCCCCAACATTTTCTTACAAACACAGCAAAACCAAACAATATAATAAGATAAGCAACAGTCCCCAGATGAGTCAAGAAGTCATCAGTAGAGTTTCCCCAACCCCACTGAGTTACTCTCCACTGCCCTTCAGCTTCTATGACTACTCACATCTGTGGTATCACCAAAAAAAAAAAAAAAAAAAAAAAAGGGGGTGTCTCTCCTCCCTTTTTTTCTCCTTCCCTATGCCCTCATTTACATGTTCTGTCCCTTGTATAGATAAAAATTAGTAGCCATTCGGAAAAAAAAAAAAAAAAACAAAAAACGGGCAAATTGATCAGAACTAGGAACTTCCTACATGGAACGTAAGGAAAAAAAAATTGAAAAATTTTTTTACCATGACAGTCTAATGTTGCAGACTGCCCCATTGCAGCAAGGATCTACACTGCCACAGGACTTGAAATCAGCGCTATCCAAGAGACTTACAAAGACACTGGCCACTCACTCGTGTTCTTCTACTGTACCATGCAGACCAAATGGCAGTCTCTGTGCCTTTGGTCATATCACCCATATTCCATGCCACAATCCTTCTGCCCTGTCATTACCCATGCTCTCCATGCCAGGAACCCCACACCTCCCCAGCCGCCCCCACTCACCCACCCATCCATCCCCCCCAAGATCCAGGTCTGTCAGATCTGAACTGACTTTGGGGAAAGCATGGGAAGTTTCTCAGTCAAATCTGCCTCCATAACAGAGCCGCAAACTTTGCGCCTCTGTTAACAGGCCATTCCCTACTACTTTTCTGGCAGTCTAGATTCTTCTTTTTTTGCCCAGCTGACATACTATGGGTTTTATTTACTCAGGTTTTTCTTACATGGGCTTCAAGATGTTTTAAAACTACATTTCCCCACCACTAATCTAAACAAGCCTTAACAGGGATTAGAACTGAAACCCAAATTGGCAGAATTGAGGAATTTGCAACTTTGTTACAGTATCAGATGCATCCTCAAACATCCTCTAAATATAGTAAAAGGCTGGCCTAAATCTGCTCTTGCTTCATGTTTAATTCAGATACCTTTGAGTGAGTGCATCTCTCCCTCCCCCCAAATTATCTATTCTCATCACCTGTGTATCAAAGTTTATGGTGACTAACTTAGACGAACACCTCAAAGCACAGAGGAAATGTTTTTAAAACTTGTTTCTACAAAACTTTAGTGTATCGGAGGAAGAGAACACAATAGATTTGGAGGTTATTGCACTACATCATAACAGGGATTTTACGACTTCTCTAAAGCAACTATCAGTGTAATATTTAAACTGTAGTTACTTTAAAGAGAAGATGAGTACATTATACAGTAATGAACAGAACTTGCACTCTCCTATTCAAGAACATCACGGGGTAATCAGGAAATGGTGATGCTTTTGATACAGTAGATGCAAATGAAAGCAAACTCCAGTAGCAGGCCTCTGAACTGCCATCAGCTTCTTATCAAGTGGAGATGAAGGTTCCTAGAATGCCAGCACATGCGGAAAGTTACACTCTAAAGCAACGTGCCAAAGCAATGCAAGCTTTGGTATTAAAAGCTTCTGAAAGGCCATGCATTTTGTTACACCTTTGTGATCACCTAATAGTTCAATTTTACACTTACTTTAATACAAATTCAAGTGAACCAGGATTAGAGCAGACATGGATTTCTGAGTACATCTTTCTAGCCTGATAATGACCTTCACAGATAGCAAAATCTCAGTCTGAACGAAGATGCAAAACTGGTCTTTTGACTGAATTTATAGTGCAGTATTTCTGGGTGAAGCAACTCCCATTTAATTTTACGGCTTCCCACTGCAAGATAATGGTCTGTCATCAGTTATTCGTTTCTCTGGTTATGCCCTTAAAAGGCTCCGAGGCAAGCACGTAAAAAAGCAAATTGTTCCGAGTAACAGCATTACTGTAAAGGACTGTATAAGATAAGACGAGGTCACGTGTCTCTAGTTTCTAGAAAACCGAGGATATCCTCACAGGATCCGGTAACAAAATTCGGGTTAATTATCTTTGTGGTGCCATGTGGGTGGGCGGGCAGCAAGGGTATCCAGTAATTTCCCTATTGAGAGGCAGTAAACAGCACCGAGGCTCAGCATAAGGAGCCCTCCTCATGCGACTGAAACTCTATTGCTAATACTACACTCTAAAAAAAAAAAAAATATATATATGTATGGGCCTAATAGCAGGGAAAACAAAAAGGCAAGCCTCCCCAAAAATTGTATTAGATGGTGCTGGTTTTGTATAGCATCGCACTGAGGATTGCCCCTGCCCGGAGCGAGCCCTGCTGTGAGGCAGCGCAGGCGCCGCTCCCCACGCTCCCCTCCTCACCCGTGGGGTCGCGCCCCGGCTTCAACTTTCCCAAGGAGAAGCCCCAGCGCCGGCCGGGCCGGGGCCGCCGCTCCCCGCGGGCACCGCCCAGCGCCGGGGCTCCGGCCCCGCTCCGCGCCGGCCGCCCCCGCCTCCCCGCCGCCGGGCTTGGCCCCCCGGCCGCGGTACCTGCCCGGCCCCACCCGGCCCGGCCCCGGCGGAGCCTCCCGCCGCCGCGGGGGCCGCTGCAGCCTGCCCGGCCCCGCCGCCCCCGGCCGGCCGCCCCTGCCGCCTTCCTCGCCTCCTGGGCATCGTCCCTCCGCAGCGTCCCCTCCTCCTCTCCCCCACCCCCATTGTTTTTTTTTTTTTTTTGGTTCTTTTTTTGCTTCCCCCCCAACGTCCGCCAGCGGGTTGTTACCTTCAATTACCGCTTTTCCGATCAATGCCTGCCTCCAAACCGCTGCCCCCACCTTCCCTAGCACGCAAGCAACTCCCGGCAAAGAAAAGGAGAAGGAAAAAAAAAAAAAAAAAAAAAGAAGAAAAGAAAGAACAAAAATTACAAAGCTCTCCTCCCCCTCTGGGTCTGATACTATATATCCGGCCGGGGGAGGGAGGAGCAGCGCCTCTGCTCTGCCTTCCCCTCAGCCGCCTCTCGCACCCGGCGGCTGCGGCCGCGCGTACCCGGGGAGGCGGCTGCCTGCCCGGGCATGCGGACCCGATCAGCGGCCGCTCGCCTCGCCTCGCCTCGGCTCGGCTCGGCTCCTCTCCTCTCCCCCGCCTCGCCCGGCCCTGCTTCCGTGCGGCCGAGCCCGGGCTGAATGGCAAGCGGCGTGCCTCTGCAGCGGGAGCCGCTAGCCGCGCCGGGGGTGGGGGAGAGGGGCCGTCCCCCGCAGGACTCGGCCCCGTGCCCCCCGCCTCAGGCCGCTGCTCCTCCTCCTCCCCCGGTCCCCCGCCGCTGCCGGCATCGCCCAGCAGCAGCGAGGCAAAGCCACGTTTGGCTGCCCCCCTCCCTGCGCAGCCTGCCTCCGCCGCTTCCCCCCCCCGCCCCCGTTAGCCGTGCCGCAGGGTAGCCCGGCACGCCGCAGGCGCCCTCGGAGGAAGCCAGAAGAGCAGGGGAGAAAAGGCTCCCTCCCGGAGGGCTCCTCTCCTTACCGGGGCGCGGGGCTCCTCCGCCGGCGCGGCCGCCTCCGGGCTGCCCGGGGCGCAGGGGGCGAGCGGCGGCGGCGGCGGCTCCTCAGCGCCTCCCCGAGCCCCTTCCCGGCCCTCGCCCTCCCCCCGCCTCCGCTCGCCACGGAGGGCGGCAGCGCCAGGCGTGAGCGGCAGCCGGGGCTTGCGGGAAGGAGGGGAGGGCTGGGCTGGGCTGCGGCCCCTGCACACGCATCCGGGAGGTGCAAGGAGACGGCCGGGGCGGGGGGGTGGGGGGAACTGAAAGCTTTCTAAATCCGTGACGAAGGGGCAGGGCGGGTGGTCCCTCGGGTGTCCTCCAAGGTTATGACACCTCCTTCTCTCTCCAGCTTAAAGCAGAATTTACCTCTGTGCTTAAAATGATCAGGAAGAACGTTGTACACAGAAGCAGAGTTATAAAATCGGCATATTAAGTTGATCACACAATTTGTCTTACAAGCATCAGGAAAAAACCGAGACACGCAGCATACCTACTCAGCCACGAATACCTACCTTTGCCACGAACGTTAATTTTCTCACTTCAGCTATCGAAGATACACCCTTAGAAAGACCTTTTCAACCCAACAAGAGAATCAGCACGATGTGGTGCTTTTATATCCTCTTAACTACACTTACAGTATGCACAAACATTAATTAATTTTACAAGATTGTATTTATCTAATTACTGGCTTCAGTTTGGTGCTGAAAAAAAACCAGCCACAGAGAGGTTGCGTAAGATGTCCACTGATGACTGAATCAGTATCAGAGCTGTCAGCAGACCTCCGCACGCAAAGGGATTAGGTACCAGAACCACAGTTGCAGTTCTCCAGCCTCTAGCTCCTTTCTTGAGAAGCTTTAAGGCTACGGGTGCCTGCCATTTCCACATGAGAGCTCCCTGCGCACGTCTGTTTGCACACCCGGGCACTAGTAGTTAAAGCCTAAGACTAGGTGGAGTCTCCAAAGCCTTCACCATTTCATCTCATTCTGGCTGGCGTCTTTACAGTACACGTCCCACTGCTCTTCATGTGACACCTGGGCATACGGCTCTAAGACCAGTGTGGACCACAAAAGTCCAAACTGCCCAGGGCACAAGACCTATGTCAACCACTCTCCACGCTACACCTACAGAGTTGGAGTGGGGTTACATCTGTGGGGTCAGATAGAGCCGTTCAGGGAATTCATCCCATGCAAAGCAGTGGAATGTAGAGTACATTGACTTCATCAGTTGTACAGATGGAAGAAAGGCTCCTGCCTTCACAAATAAGTAAATGCTATCTCAATGGATTGGAGCACTCCACCGGACAGTGGAAACTCTGGCTTCAACTTCATGTTTTCCTTTACAAGGAAAAACAACCTACAGCTTCTTTTACAGTTAGACTCGGTGATCTTAAGGGTCTTTTCCAACCTAAATGATTCTACGATTCTAGCAAAGGAGCTTCAGATTCATTCATTGGAAATGTAGCGGGAGGGAAATTGCAAGGAAAGAAACCACAGGAAGTGGTTCTTACCCAAGGAAGTCCCAGCTATTTGCAGCGTGACTGATGGTTGCTGAGATAATTCCAAGTAAACAGGAGTTTGGTTGCCTGCATTTCAGGCATATTCTTTAACATAAACATCTGCCTTGACAGACAGGCCAGGCCTCTGTCTAAACTGAAAAAGTCATACCTGAACTGCCAGCTGAAGGCAGCCACTTGGCACCAAAATGGGGAACAAGTAGACAAAGATGTGAATTAATAGAATAGGCAGTCAGGGGTGGCTTTGTTCAAAGACCATGATCTCACAGTCTGAAACTAACCAGAAGGAAAGGTTCTGGGAAGCACAGAATGAGAGAGATCTACTGCTAACATTATCTTTCAGGATATTGAATAGAGAGCTAGATAAGCATCAGTTCTTGTACAAACTCTTTCAAGAGACATTGCACGGAAGACAAAATACATTAAAATCTACGAATGTATAGAAATTCTTTTGTGAAGTTCCGAAAAAGCAGGCAGGCTTGAAGAACAGTTCCCAACTAAGAGCCAATTAGGACATTAAATAGGTAGCATGTCAGAGGCAGTTCGTGACAGCTTCCCAGAAATCTCTAGAAAAAAGTTGAGGGGATAATTTGGTTAAGGAGATGATGAAACAAGGAAGAATCATTAAAACACTTCCAACCTGAGAAGACTACCCTTTGAACCAATGAACTGAAGGTACTAATGTAGCTCTCAAATGTGTCAGCTGCTGGGGGAAATCTAGATGCTTGGCTGAAAAAAAATGCCTCTTAGCTAGTTAAAGTAGTACATCACAAATGCTTAAAAGGAGTAAATAATATAACCTCTCCAGGATACTTTGCCCTCAGGGAAAATTGAGAGAGGTTAGCCTGCATTGTTCTTTCTTGAGTAACCCTTTTAATTCCATCATTAATTGCAGTGACTGAGCTAGAGAAAGAGCTGTTGCAAGCCTGGAACTTTAGTGCATATCACAAGGATGAGGCATAAGTTTAAAACCAGCTTTGCTAGAGGTTGCATACACCTGAACTTCTAGTTAAAGCAGTATAAGGAAGACGTAAAAGCAGGAAAATTAAATTTTACATCAAACTACCATTAAACGATTTAATGCAAAACTGCTTAAGGGAAGTTGCCTGATATGGGTCCATGAAGCTAATATTGGAAGATTCAGAACAGCACTTCCCTCACTTCCTGTGACAATGTGCCCTAACTCTACATCTAATGGATTACCGAGGGGCAGAAGATCGGGATGAACGAGTTGAATGTTTGGAACACATAACAGTATCTTTGGGACAGATTAGCCTCAGTACAACCCCCCTCATCTTTTATCGATGATGACTAAGGAACTTTACAATTGCTTCACAGAAATTAGGAAAGGTTGAGCAGCTTAATTTCGTCAAGGTCAGTCAATAACATTTCTGTTGTAATTGCAGATCAGTACCAGACCCAATGATGCCTTACCCAGTGTCTCATTTCAACACAGGCCAAAGCACAAACATCACCTGCTAAGGACTTGTGGTTCTTTCCCCCTTCATATGCCAAATTCAGGAGTATGGTTTAGGTATGAAAAGTTTTGTTTTGAATAGCCTATGGATTCAAACCAAAGTGTACCTCTTTTTCAGGTTTAACAGTACATATTGTCTCCTTGAAAAAAACCCAAAACCCAAGAAACTCATTTTTCCTCGAGCTTGATTTACACATTTAATGATTTACATCATTAAAAAGTTAGAGACCTCAAGAGAATGTCAACAATGCCTTAGGAGCACAAAACCAAGGAAGCACTTAAACAGAGTAATAACTTAAATACCTAACAACAAACCTCAAGTCATTCACAGGCCATTAGTGAAAGACTCCTATCCTAGCAGGGGTATAGTTTCACCTAAATGCAAGTGAAGTGCTTAATCTGCTCATATACACAAGAAAATTAATTGCATACAATTTCTTAAGAAATTAATTTACAGTCAAGTAACTGCCCTAGTTGCAGTTTATCTGTGGTATATCTTAGTTTTACCAGAAAAAAAATCCCACAACAGCTGATTTGTTTAAAAGCCACTCTGTGATGCTGATATCTTTTAATACATGAAGCACTAAAGAACTTCATTGCTGTTAAAATAAATATCACTGGCAGTAACTGTATGGTGCCCACACTTCGTTGAACACCTAAAATCAGTTTAGTACTCATCTCAAGTCTCAAAAGGCAGGATAGAACATTTGTGACCAGCTCTTGAAAAATATTATTGCTTATTTTAAGGTTAGCTGCTATTCTGAACATGGAATTACTACTAGCCACAAAACTCTTTTCAACAACTTCAGAAATAATAAGCACAGATATGGGGTTTTGTTTGTTTGGGGTTTTTTTGTTTGTTTATTTGTTTTAAATACGAGCAAAGAAGCTTAGTCTGAAGAAACAGTACAAGAGCCCAGAAGATCTATAAACCAGGAAAAAAAAAAAAAAAAAATCCAGATCCTTAGGGCTATCAACATATCAGAAATCTAAGGGAATCTAAGGGTAAAGGCTCAGCAGGCATTTTAATAGTACTGTTTATTTTTCTAATAGAAATTGCTAAAGTTGTCTGACTGCTGAAATTTCTTTTACCCCTGCTTTTTAGTTGCACTCAACCTTCTTTGACAACTTCTTTTAAGCTTGCCTTTTTCATGCCTCATTTCAACAGAGAAAAATACTTTTATTTTGTTGAAAGCTTGAGAAAATCTAGTTGGATTATTCTGGAAAGTGTGTATACTCTCAGATATGAGTACTTCACAGATTGAATTAGGTGTTATGGACATGGACCTCAAAAACAGTAGAAATTGGGGTTTTCATCCTTAGTTGGTCAGGAAGATTTGATGCCCTTTACACCAGCCAAGGAAGTATTAACATTTACGTTCCTACTCATTAATATCTATGTGAATCCTGTTTGTTACATCTGAGTTCGTCCTCCTTCCCCTATATGAGACCAGAGCTGAACAGAGGAGGCCTCAACTTTAACAAGAGCATCATCAAGGAGAAAGGAAAACTACTTTTCTTCTTGCCAAGTTCAGTTACATGAGGGTATGAAGGCAGGTCCTCAGTTCAGACAAAGACTTTTCCAACTCCTGGCTTTAGCTGCAGTCCAGGGACCAGCATCCCTGGTTTACCACAGACAAGAGAATAACCGCTTTGGCTTTTGACCCACAGACAGAAAAATGGTTTGTTTTATCTGGGCAAAGATATGTCCTAGTTTCCACACTTGAGATCATGCTTACAGGTAAAATAATGCGGTCTTGCATTAGATCCTGTTGCCACCTAAGCAAACACTACTCACATCAGGGAAGAGCTTAAAATGTTGCATGCCTTGCAGGTTTAGCAGCTATCTTATAGAGAGGTTCACTGCCTGCTAGTTAGTAGATGGGGAAATCTGGGGTTCACATCATATTGAGTGGCCCAAAACAAAACATCTCTTCATTATCCTGGGGCACACTGTTAGCAAAGGCTCTCTTAACCAGGATCAAGATCTGGTCAAAGAACATCCCAAGAAGCATGTGAGAAAATTCAGGTAGGCGAGGATTAGATCACATTGTAACACTCTTTCTGTTTATTAAATACACACAGCTTGTACTGTTCCAGTTCCTCACTGTGTTCATGGCACAACCATCTGGGCAAGAAAGAGGCCACACAACCCTAAAATTTCACAGCCTATGTGAAACACCCTTTACTCTTTCTCCAAGCAAATGGAAAAAAGACATTGTGATAACTTTTCTGGTTTCATACTTGCTTGAGAAAGTAAGATTTATCAGAGTAATGAATATGTTGGCGTGCACAGGGAATGATTCATAACATTTTTAATAAATTATTTTCCTAAGGGCATTTGATGCTTAATTTTGTGGCCTTTCTTTTAGTTAAAAGGACTTATTTAACACTATCAAACTTATGCAATGAGTACCATTTCGAAAATACCCTTTAAGAGAATTCTGTGTCAGTCTTTACCTTGTGCTTCTGTCAAGGTAAGTTTTAATGCCACCTTCCTCCTTCACATCAAAATTATTTTCTTCAAAGTCTCTTGAGTAAAACCAAACATGGAGAGGTCCAGCCACTGCTCCTGAAATGTCTCCACGTGTGGAGGGGGGTCCGTTCCCTTTTTAGGCCAGAACCTTACCCGATGTTAATCGATATAGCTCTGACAATATCCTTTTACTGGCATAATATAGAGAGAAGGAAGAAAAGCAGCCAGAAATATGTTTGCAGTATGAAAACACAACTTACAGAGACTGGTGCTGCTGTCATAATCATACAGTTACTGAAGCAAGACCATCTCCTGCAGGAGCATCCAGGAGATGCTAAGCACAATGCGCACGTGCAGTCCCTCATGTACACACCATTTAGCACGGGCTCATTAGGTTCACGATTGAGCTTTCCCATCTGGCTGAGGAGAATCTTTTTAACCAAATGCTTAAAAGGCCATGCCTGAATATTTCTTTCAAACTCAATTTTCTAGTCATGATTGATATAAATCACAAAGTTTATTGCTGGCTGAGAAAACTACAGCATCTGTAGTAGCACTGCCTTATTTTGAGATTGTGTTCCCGACTAGAGTAAAAACCCCAAGAGAGTATGTCAAGGTCTCAGATAGGGTTGTTCCACATGCACTATTCAGATGCTGGTCAGCTTGAGAAGCAATAATAATCTGTCTGAAGTCTTCTGGGAGTGTATAGAAAAAAAGTGTTACATGCTTTTTTAGGATAAGATGGGCAAGGATGAACAGCATGAGAACAGTACGGAGTCAAAACATCTGCAGTTTCCTCTGAAGAGGACTGAAAGGACTTTGATACACTGGGAAACTCACACTACAGGTTCTCAAAACTCACTCTTGAGCATCAATTTTTTTGTTGTTTTGTTTTAATTTTATTAAAAGATAAGCTTTCTCTGGCTCCTTCCCAGACATCAGTGTTTCTCTGAATTCTTGCCAATGAGAGCG
Source organism: Pelecanus crispus (assembly GCF_030463565.1). Taxonomy (NCBI): domain Eukaryota; kingdom Metazoa; phylum Chordata; class Aves; order Pelecaniformes; family Pelecanidae; genus Pelecanus; species Pelecanus crispus. The sequence goes on along the minus strand of NC_134643.1, from coordinate 83,576,255 downwards.
ATTCAAGCTTTGTGAGGTACACCGAGCAAAGCAATCATTTTCCATTAAACATCCAGAAGGGAAAAGAAATATAACAGAAAGCATACAAAATTAATTAACCTTGGTTTTCCCCCAGAAATTTCTACCCATAGCGTTAAAAAGTTGCAGCTTGACCTATGATATTTATGTTGTTTTGAGGTTGAATTTGCCCTGTTACCGCTGCAATACAGGAAGGGAACTTCTGAGAGGAGCTGATTTTAGGCAATATATAATTCTACACTTATCTTTCACTTGCATTTTGATAATATACTGCTTATTCAGATGAAGATTCTGAACCACAGCTAGCAGGATCACCTGCTCCAAAAGCACATGTATAAAACAGACTGCAGAGCAGCACAGAGATAGTTTAGCTGTCATGAAAAACCTCACTGTGGGTGGAGGCCTATGGGAATAAAAAAAATTAAAAAATCAAATCCAATTTCTGTTAAGTTTATTCTAAGCCCTGTGTGATGATGCCAGAAAATCATGTCTTTATTAAAATAATTTTAACCAGCGACTCACTCCTACTTACGGCTGCCCAGCTTCATTGATTTGAGGGACTGGGTTGAAATTTCTTTTACATAATGCTCATTTAGCAACTGAAAGTTAAATGAACACCTGTTATCTCTATGGCTTCCAGTACACAGTTCTGATATTTCTGACTTACAAGTTAACTTGCCCTCTAATCTTTTTCTCCAATACGGTTGTTACTCTGGATTTGGAAAGGGTATATCTTCTGCAACTTTTATAAGACCCACAGTTACAACATGGCCATTGTGCACACATTACACAAAACTATCGGTTTTTAGAGTGCTGTTAATACCATTTTTATTAGGTCAGAGTCATGATCTGTGTTGCTGGGTGATGGCAAAAATGAAGAAAAATGAAGGAAATAGAACTTGACTCAGGACTTGTTCACCTGAATTTCTGCTTTGCTGCTGTCCGTGCAGGAGGGTGGAAGCACACTCATAGAGTTGTCTGCACAGAGCTTCCAGCATGGTCTTCTTTCAAGGCTGTGGGGACTTCAGCCAACTTGTCCTCACACAAACACTCTCTGGGTTGTGGCTATGCTCCAGTTATGCTGATGTGATAGCATTCTCTCAGATGCGCAGCCCCTCCTTCCTACCCACATTGAGCCAGGATATATCAGCTAATCTTGAAAGTTCACACAGCCATCACTATACCCCGCCTAATACCCATCACTGTACCTCACCCCACCTTTACAATTGGACTCAATGATCTTAAAGGTCTTTTCCAGATGGAATGATTCTATGATTCTATAATATACACCAAGTGAGTGAAGCAAACTGAAACATAATGGAAGATGTGGTTTTTGAATCGTCTTTTAGACAAACCCTAAAATTCTGATTAATGGAGTAACAGACATGAAAAGTAATAAATGAGTCAAACTCCAAACAGAAGATTAATTGCCACATATTACAAGCAAGCTTTAAAAAATCGTTTTGCTACTGATGATATATATTTAGCTTTTTTTTTCCTTAGGGGAGGGAATTAATTAATTAATGTTGCTTTTTTTTCCCCCTTAATACAAGGAATTAATGTTTTGCAGTTTCACTTTTTTTCCAATAATTTGTTAGCCTTCACCCAAGGTACAGGTGAAGATTAGGGACTCTGAGAAAAAAAATTAAAAATTAAGCTTACTATTAATGTTTAAAAGTAAGAACATGATATTAACAGAACTTGTCACATGTCAGCCTGATTGAATTTAATTCAGACTTTCTGTTTATGATGAAGGAAAATCATAGCTATGCAATGGAAAGCTGCCAAGAGACTTTGGACAGGTAGATTTCTTAAATAACAGTAATCTAACCCACTTACAACTTCCTCATGTGGTCATAATACACGAGCAGATAGAGAAGATGGCAAGTTCTGAATGCAAATAAAAAAAAAGGCAAATTTTTTTTAAAAAGAATCCTACTAGCGCAAGAACTGCAGTGCACGGAAGTTTAGAGGTTAAAAGGTTTCAAAGAAATCAGAAATTTGAGAAGGTCAGGCTAACGTACCATTATGCATTCCTGCTGGCCACACTATTCCTGATACAAGCCAGGATGCTGTTGGCCTTCTTGGCCACCTGGGCACACTGCTGGCTCATATTCGGCTGTCAACCATCACCCCCAGGTCCTTTTCCACTGGGCAGCTTTCCAGCCACTCTTCCCCACGCCTCCAGAGTTGCATGGGGTTGTTGTGACTGAAGTGCAGCACCCAGCACACAGTTTGTCCCCCTGTACTCAGCACTGGTGAGGCTGCATCTCAAATACTGTGTTCAGTTTTGGGCCCCTCACTACAAGAAGGACATTGAGGTGCTGGAGTGTGTCCAGAGAAGGGCAACAAAGCTGGTGAAGGGTCTGGAGCACAGGTCTTATGAGGAGTGGCTGAGGGAACTGGGGTTGTTTAGTCTGGAGAAGAGGAGGCTGAGGGGAGACCTTATTACTCTCTATGACTACCTGAAAGGAGGTTGTAGTGAGGTGGGTGTTGGTCTCTTCTCCCAGGCAACAAGCTACAGGACAAGAGGAAATGGCCTCAAGTTGCACCAGGGGAGGTTTAGTTTGGGTGTTAGGAAAAATGTCTTCACGAAAAGGGTTGTCAAGCATTGGAACAGGCTGCCCAGGGAAGTGGTTGAGTCCCCATCCCTGGAGGTATTTAAAAGATGTGTAGGTGTGGTGCTTAGGGACATGGTTTGATGGTGGACTTGGTAATGTTAGGTTAATGGTTGGACTTGATGATCTTAAAGGTCTTTCCCAACCTAAACAATTCTATGATTCTATTATTTGAAATTAGCTGCTGTTTTTCACTGATTCAGTGAAGTAACCAGCTGTGAAATGTCATAGCACTGAAAAGAATTGATGAAATACCTCATGTTTTCAGTTCAAATTATGCCTAAACAAATAACGCATGTCTGAAGTGCCTTACATCACAAAATGTCAAGCCACTTCTCATGAGGTGCTTTATGTCAGCCAGAAATAGGCTTCTTGTCACATAAGCCTTAATCCTGCTTTTTTAACCATAGACCTTACAGTGTCTGTACAGTAATCTTTCAACTAATATCTTTCTAATAGGGTTCCAGAGGTGGAAATGGTTATTTCCCGACTGGCTCATCTGTAAATCTCCAGGTGACAGACACACATTAGCAGTTTTCTGCTGTAGCATGTTTTTTATTATTTCCCCAAATTATTTTGATCTTTATCCAAAACTGTGTGAAAATCAGTTTAATACTTCAGAGAAATATGACCTGACAACACCCCAATATTTCCTGTGTTTCCGAAATGAAGCTGAGCTTCAAAAGCCTTGCAGAAGTCAATCAAAAAATCAGTTCTGGGGTATGCATTTACAAGGCTTTTTCATTTTACTGGATTTTCCCATACCTGAATACAATTAGATACATACTACATGAATAAAGTTACTATGAGAGGACACCTAGTGGTATTTTGCAGGAAGTCAGAGACGTGCACTAGATTTTCTGAAGGCACTTAGTTGTTTATATATGGGATCATGCTATTCATTACTTCCTACTGATGTCTAGGTTATGATATGGACTACCAAATGTTCCTTGAGAATACCAGAGAAAGTGTCAGATACCTCGGCAGCTAAACTAAAGAAAGCACAAATGCAGTTTATTCATGCAATTACTACAGAATATTGTATCATTCTGTCCGCATCTTTGGGGATGAAGCGTTACTCTGTAACAAAAGGGCTTAGTATGCAAGGCTACTACACACTGGCAAGTAAGACAGCCCAGCTATGAGAAAGCCGCAAAGAGCAAAGACAAGGCAGTCTAACCCAGTGAGCCACTGTGTGCACTTCGTAGTTCCAGATTCGGAAAAGAAACAGTGACAAAGCTGAAGGCAACTGTGCAGCAGTGCCATATGTAGGCAAGGAGGTCTTTGGCAGTGATGGAGCCATCACCCACTTCAGTGCAGTGGCGTCTAGATAAGCTAGATATATGAACAACCCAGAGAATCAAGTAAAAGAAGCCAACAGCAAGATGCAACTGCAGAAACTAGATTATAGTCCAATAAGCATACTGGCATCAAATCTGTGAGGCCAGCAGGTCATGCAAGATGGTTTGAAAGTCCCTTCTCAGTTATTTGTAACATTTGTTATGCCATTGTAAAACAAGGGACAAACGAGTAAATACTAGCACAAAAGGCAGTTAAAGTGAATTGCAGAAGGAGAAGATATAGCAAATGTCTTGCTTGAAGCTTGCCAAGAAAGATGAGTCTGGTGGAACTACCAGGGAGTGAGTCAGTAGGAACATCATTCAAGGGCAAACTGCTCTTGCACATTTGAAGTACTTCCGCTAGCAAAGATACAAATTAGTATTAAAAAAATCCAGATCCATATTAGAAATATGGAGTTCTACTACAATTTCATATACAAAAGAGAAAGTATTTAACACATTCTTTAATCTGATTTCCTGGTTCTCATTTCTAGTCTCATTTGGTAGTATTAATTTCTTACATGTGCAGATGTTTTGTCATCATGCAATTTGATAGCACAGGCTGTTCCTTCAAATATTTTCTGTTCCTTAGTGGCATTTGTTCCTGATGTAACCTTGCCATAAACTGTCTTGGCATGACTAGGGAGTTTCAGCATTTCAGCAAAGGGATTAAAAGTGTGACAAACTCTTAGTAAACCACTAGAAGCAGGGTTAAAACGCAATTATCTGGTAAATATTATTAATTACTGGGCTCCAAAACACCTATAAAGTTCCAGAACAAATGACTGTCACATGATTTACAGTACAGGGGCTCACCTATCCCTGACCATTAGCCCCCTTCTGAGAAGCACAAGCTGTATGACCTTGGCTAGCTTTGCAAAAAGAATTTTTTTATTGAGCTGTAGAATAGCATCCCATACAACATAAGAAAAGAGAAAATAAAGACCGAAGTGAAATTGAGACAGGGATAGGGACTCAAGAGAAAAAATAGCAACATGGAAAAGTGCCAGACCTCAAGATAAAACATCATAAAGTCAGAAGGCAACTCAGCAGGAATAAGGATGATCCTGTATAAATTGCATAGGCCAGCAGTTTCCCATTGGATTGTCAGCTGCCCAGCCAGCAGACTCAAGAACTGCCTGTATGGGAGTGGTAGGCATACTGGTGCTTAGCCTAGTACCACATTAGTTCTATCTATCTACTATATTAGCCAATAAGTGATTGATGTGTACCTAAAAGTGTAATTCTTGCAGGGACTCTGAACATATGAAAAGATGCTCAAATAAAAGCAACCAGTTGGCAAAGGTTTCAGCAGGGTTGTGTTACAGAGAAAACAAATTTTTTGTTCTTTTCTGTGGTCAAAAATGGTGATAAACTTGATGAATAAAGGACTGAAAAATGAAAGTTTTTGTTTTGGTTTAATAGCTTCCAGTTTTGTGGGTTCAATTCTCAAGTAGCCTTTTCAAGAAGATTTGTGTTGCTCCTTTGGCTCTGGAGATGTCTATTCCCAGCATTTGCCCAATCTAACTCTTCAGTAAGAAGAAACAGAGAAAGGAATATGTTTGGGTAGATCACCATCCTTTTCTTATTGACAAAAAATCACCTAAATCAGTGAAAAGGGATGTGTGTGTATTTTAAGAGACACCCTGAAGCAGCACTGCTCATCATTTACTGTTCTTTAATGGGACTATGGCAATTGCTAGCCTAAATCACATTCTATGCATCCCAACAGTCAAATCCTTGGGCTGCCTGAAGAACTTAACTAAATAAAACTCTTTAGTAGCAATGTGATTGAACCTAAGGAGTCAAATTTTCAGGCAGCTTAAATTTCTCTGATGATCTTCCTTCATTCATTGTTTCCACTGCAGTAAAATATCCAGTCCTTGTGCAGATCACGGTAAACACAGCTGAACCAAGATAGCCACAGTTTAACAAAAACGAGCCTTAAATTACTAATTGTGCAGGACTGCAGAAATAATTTGCAGAAATACAACTGAGATGAAGGTTTTTTCAGTTTTCAATTTTTACAATCCAACAGGCCTCTCATCTCTTTTGGCTCTTCTCTTTCAAAGTGCTCTGGTTTTGAACTGGTAAAAATCAAAGTAAGATGACCAGAACAAGAGGAAGAAACCATATCCAATCAACTATGCAACTGAGACAAAGATCAGAAAGCTCAAGTACCAACAGTAATTTGGACAGAGATGACTAGCTGGTTTTATTTTGTCTTTTTAATTATCACTCAATGGCAACACAGTGAGAGAAAGTATATATCTATATAAACACATTTCAATCCTACACATTGCATCACAGGCATGACCTTCTTAGTTCAATGGGATAATAGCTAGAGTTACCCATATTTCTTTCTCACACATTGTCCAGGATCTTTTCTTTCTTAGTCTGGTAGCAATGTTTTGTATCATATTGACAAATAATTTTTTTGCCTTTAGAGAACATCATTGATAGCATACAATGATAACTCTGTTCCAAATCAGCTACTTCATTCTCTTCCATACTACTGTATTGAGTTACGACAGCATGATCAGGTATCATGAATTAATGAAAGATCTAGATTTTGGTATTAAAAAATAATTTGTATTTGAACTAGTTAAACAATGGAATATACCTGCAGAAAAGGGTGTTGTTCCTGAACAGATATCCATATATTTTATTTACTTCCACCTGATGGCAATTTTTCTAGTGCTGCACAAAGTCTGGTTAAGCTCTTATCTTCCAAAGTCAAAGGCATTTGAGGGTGGGTGGGTGGGGAAGAGATCCTGATCCTTGGGCATTCAATGCTCCATTAGGAATAAAGAATAACTGTTTATTGAAGCATGAGAGTCAATGGCTTTAAAACTCATTTTGAGTCATAAAACAAGCAAGACAAGAGAAGCAAATGCTATTCATTTCCATCTTGGACCACCATGCGCACACATGAAATAACAGAGCACTGAGCCCAAAATAGCTCAGAACAGTGTGTGTGTGGACTTTCAGCAATCCCATTGTCTACTAAATCCTACCATCTCTTCAGCTTCAAGTGATGCTGATAAGATTTGTGACGAGCTTTGTTACTCAAGCCCCCATTTTGACTACATTGTGTTAAAATGTTCTGCTATAACAGAAGTTGATAGGATGGCACACTGAGTGAAGACACGTCAAACCTTGATTAAGGTAACACAAGTCAGTTGTTAGTGGGCAACATAGAAAGGCACTAAGTAGACATTCTCATAAGACGAGGAGAGAGAAATGCATTGGCCTCCTCTATATATAAATACTTTCTTACCAAGTGCTTTTTGGGCTATCAGGATGCGTGGCTCCTGCAGAACATATATAGGACTGGAGACACATTTACTGATAATTGTGGTGCTTGTCAGGCTCTACTGTTTAAACTGTACAGGCATGGCCACAGGAGGTTTCTGAATATGCAAATCTGGATTGAGTTTTAGCACTTACAAATGTAAAAAACTCAAAATAAAACAAAAAAGAACTCCAAACTGCCTGTGTGGTTTTGTAATTGGTTATTGAGAAAGCCCAGCCCATCCTTCTTACATAAAAAGAAGTTGTTTGTACATGTGAAAAAGAATGAAAACTTGAGAGGATGGTAAATTTGCTTGTCTGGCATCGTACGGAAAGAGAGGGGAAATTAACTTTCAGAAATTACAGATAGCAAGTATAGAAAGAAAAGAAACTAAGTGATAAGCTTGCACTCATTTCACTATTAAATAGGTTAAAAAAAGTATATTTGAAATGAAGTTTTAAGAAGTTTTGTTGTTATTTGCAGCTCTTCTGAGTTTAGAAGTCTTTATATAATGAATTGTGGACATCAGAGGCAATTTCAGCAACCCAGGCTTTTTGCAGGATTCCTTTTCCTACTTCTGAATCAAGTCCTGGAAAAAGAACAGATTTCATAGCAAAGATGAATGTATATACAAATTCTGGGAGGAGAGGGAGTACTTGAACTGACTTGTGTCCCAGGAGGATGCTTGGGGGAAAAAGAAATAAAAATCACCACAACACCCAGGAAATGCTGTTTGTGTGGGAAGTAGGAAAGGCAAAGGCTTAAGATGCACAGGTGTGCTTCGGTAGAACAAGTGTATTATTGATTTTTACTGCAGTAACAGCCAGAGACCTCAATGATGGGTCAAGGCTTTACTGGGTGAGGCACTGGACAGAGCAAGTCAAGAGTCTTTGCCCCACCAAGCTCATAGTCCACTGGAAGACAGACTCTCTGCAGTAATAAAAGGCTGACTGAGGAAAAGCCTCTCTCTTTCGGGTGTTTTGAATAGAGAGATAGAAAGCGATCCAGCATAACAGCACAGTGAACCTGTCCCAGCATGAGGCAGGGGTGATTACCATGGGGGCAAAGGTTTCTGTGTTGAGAATGAAGTTTAACATTTGCAACAAAAGGTCAAGTGCTCTCCTTCCTGAAGGTATGGGGTCTGATGCAAAAAGGAGGTCTATTTATCATCCAGCTTTGAAAGAAGTATGAGAAAACAGTTGCCTACCCCTCAGAAGGAAAACACATCACATGACTCAGCTTTCCTGTTTAGTTGCTGAGAGCAGTTTGGGTCTGAAGGCAAAGACGCTGAAGTATTGAGCAAAAGAAAAAGATGGTTCTGAGCAGCCTTGCATGCTGATGACCGCATATCATGTAAACCTTTCTTGTAATGGTGGGATGAAGAGCAGGGGATATGAGTCTTCAGGACATATGCAAACATCCTACGTTTATTTGACCTGCAAAGTATTAAAAGAGTACTGTTTGAATGCTTCTCATCATTAGGCAGAAGGGAAGTCCTAATGGATGCAGGATGATAGCGTTCCACTCCAAAGGGGAAATTTACTTGGCAACAGTAGCCTCTCTTTTCCTGGACTCCTCACAATCCTCATCTCTACCACTCATCTGGCATGGTCTTTGAAACATCAAGTCATTATTATTCACTGTATCCCTAGCATGACATTTTCTTCAGCAGAATTTCATATGTTTTCTGTGGCATTTTGTTATTGTTTCTTTTATGAATGTTAATAAGATTTTCTTAAAGGGAACTGGGGGGGGGGGGGGGGAGGGGGGGGAGAAAAAAGACACTGAGCTTCCGAGGTAAACAAAAAGGAATAAAACAAAAAAAAAAAAAAAGAGAGAAAAAATAAATCAACCAAGAAAAATATCTCTAGTTTTTATATAAAAAAAAATCTAGCTTCATCTGCTTCAAACTAGTATACTAACAGATTATCCTAGCATCTTACACTTGAAATGTTAATATGGAAGAGTAGAGAATTAGTACCATGTTGTCAATGTAAGAAATATGAGTAGCTGAAAGAAGGGTTGTTAAAAAGTTTAAAATTAAGTTTGTCTTTCTTCAGTCATACTACCTGCAAGATTGAATTCACATGCATTAAATGGTACCACTTCTAAACACTTATCACTATTGCTTCAGTAAAAATGTGAGGATTCAGAGTACATCTGTAAAATGTTGCAGTCCAAGGAGGAAAGGAAGGAAAATCTAACATAATGCTCCTGGGACTTCTGAAGGCAGAAAAAAGAGCACTCCTGCCATGACTTTAAACTGCAGTGAAAATATATGCCTTCCCTATTCATCACTACAAAGTTCAAAGCCATATGAAAAATGAATCTAACGCCTGCCACATAAAATCTTTAAAGAAAAACAGCACTTTACATCATAATACAGAAAAGCAAAAATGCATATACACAATAGTGGTTTGTAAGCATATATTAGGTAATCATATGATGCAGCATGAAATATTTTTAATAATTTTAATAAGGATTCTGCTGGTGTCAGCTGGGGGAGAGGTACTTCTCAAGCTTTCTGCTGTTTCCAAAGCAGCATTTCTTGCATTTCTCTGGTGATGTGCTGTCAGTGTTTAGGGCTGCAAAGTAATATTATCTTTGTGCTGTGATGAAAATATGCCCTTGGGGTTAGCATGCTCACATAATGAATTGCTTCTAATATATCTTTTCTGACTATTAGCCAAAGCTTTGATCATTCTTGAGCGCAGAAGAAGAACCTTTTATATGGTGAGTGGGGAGGCAAAGAATCCAGTTGTTATTTTTGACTGTTGTACATTTACTATGATCTCTTTGCTTTGTTTTATTTAAACCTCAGTTTCTCCCTCTGGAAAATGAATATATTAAAATATATCAGCCTCATAAATGTGACAGGAGGACTAATCAATCTGCTTTTACAAAAATCCTGAAATGGAACATGAGAGAATAGGAATTTTTTAAATTGTTTACTTCCAGAAACATTTTTCTTCTTCAGCTGCCTACCATTTTCAAATATGTTGCTCCAGCTTTTAAGAAAAAATTTTATGGGCTGCAGATAATTTAAAGCAGAGGAAAGTTCTAAAAATACTCTCAATGTGTGAATATAGTCCCTCAAAGTTTATTTTCTTAGCTGTATTTACTAAAGCCAGAGCTCTTTGGGAATGAGGTAAAAATATACATGAAGACTTGCAGACATTTTTCTGACATACTCTTCCTGACAAACAAAAACTGTGAACCTTTACAAGTGTATTAGCTAAGACTGTACAGCTAGGTACACGTTCATGTGGATTTAAAAGTCTGTTGGATGGAGGTCTAAATTCTTTTTGAAAACACAGGTTGCTATAAATAAGCAAGACTACCTCTGTTTTGTAAGAATAAAATATGTGCATACAGCCAATCAAGGGGACTTCCAGCATTGTGCAAAAAGTGTGAAAAATCCTGTTTACACCATTCTTTCTGAAATTCAAAGGGATAGCCACAGGAGAGACAGTATACTTATATGGACATGCATGTCCCAGTAGGGCTCTAAGGAAAACTAGGTAAAAAATATCTTATGATTTCAGTGGAAATATTAACAAAAGATAAAACTTGGACATGATTTTTAGAATTGCGACTTTAAAATCATGCCTAGTGGTAGCTTTGGCAGCTTGAAAAAGGAGACAGCAAAACACAGAACTCAAAAACCTGCCCCAAACTCATTATTAAATGGATTAAGATCTCCCCCCCCCCCCCGCCCCGTGCCCCAAAAAAAGAAAGAAATCTGTACATCAAGGAAAAAAATGGGGCTTGAAAAAGCCTCATTGGGCACAAGGTGCCCAAATATCTTGATAACAGGCCCCAACAGATAAAGATGCTGTTCCAATTCTTGCTGTGAGTTCAAGGGAACAGTCAACAGAGTGACTTAAATACACCACAGTGAGTGATGATGTTTAGGCATATGTTTTGGCAATCTCCAGCTACTACAAACTGCATCACATTCTCAGAGTCAAGTATCTTGGGCTGGGGCATCTTCTGCCCTTGGAGCCCCATTCTTCCAGATTCCATAATGAAGGCACTTTTCTTCTCTAGATCAATATTTTTAAAGATTTTTTTTTTTTTAATTGTTTTCTGCTTGTTGCTGTGAGTTAGATTGCTGGAAACCAGAGCTTTTGTGACTCAATCATTTGTATATTCTAAGTGGAGATGGGGAGAGGGGGAGGAAGTAGCATGAATAAAATATAAAAATAAAATGCATTGCTTTGTCTGACCTGCTTGAAATACCAGATTAATGTCTGCTTGATTCAGTTCTTTTTCTCCCGTGTCCATCTAACAGATAGTTTCATAGCACTGTGTTGAACACAGTTTATTTTTACCACTAAAGCCTTGGATCCCAATAGGGGTTATTAGTACTATACACGAGTTTTAAAAGCTCAATACCGTGAACACAAATCTTTCTAAAGAGGAAAGAATTCATGTGCATTGCTCCTGAATCTATTTAACTCTAAAGCATCTTCTCTAAATTGGAGTATGTTTTCTATTCATTTCGTGAGCTATTGTGTTTAAATAAAAGCTTCCTCATGGTCCATTTAGTTTTACTACCTGTACTCTAACCACTAGACCAAGAAACACAAAGACCTGGAAGTCACAATGCCTGCTTTCTGTACCCATGTCTGCCATCCTCCTAGTGATCCCTGCTGTTTCAATTTCCTCTGCAGAAAGGGAAGGGTTGATAAAACTTTCAGATACTTGAAGCAATTTATACCAAGTTTGTGGTTGTTATTAAATTCCAGAAGGTTGGCTTGTGTTTAATATCTTATCATACCAAATTCCAGTGCAGATCCCAGGACATTTTACAAGTGATAAGTTTATTGCAGCTCTTCTGTGAGAAAAAAGCCAGAAGGGATCATATAAACTGGCTGTACAATAAAGGACTCTGCAGAGATTCATTAGTACAGCTGCTTGAAATTTGGATTTCTCTTTTCTGATTAAGTTTTGAAATTTGTCTTTGTTGAAATTTGGAATGAGAACCACTTGTGGAACCAGTTTTTCTTTGGTTTTGTTTTGCAGAGCACAGAAAATGTCATTGAAGAAAACTGCTTTAGGGAATTTGCCATTTTAAAAAGTGCAGGTTGAAATATGAAGTGTCAACCAGAACATTAAATTATTAAAAAATAATACTTTTTTAAAAAAGTTTCATTAATAACAAGATTAGGCCAATAGTACTACTGATGACCTAGCTTGATGTGAAATAAAACAATAGAGAGGTTTTTTTAAGCATTATGGGCAGTTGTCTCTTAATGATGACTGAGATATCTTCTTCTTTAAATCAAATAATCGTATATTATACCAGTTGTTACTAGTATTACTACAGCATAAATATGCAAGTGTTTAGAGCGGAAAAAAGAGTATTTCATTTGGTACTGATTAGCTACTGTATTTAATTATCTTGTGAAGAAAAAGAATATTCCAATATTATAAAAAGACATTGAAATGACGCAATACATCATTAAGGTACAAATCATGCGAAAATAAAACCCCATGCATAAACAACAAAGCTACTTCTGTACTGAATATTATCTATGTCAGACAATTCTTTTGAAAGATACAGTTTTCCTTTTTATCTGGTTTGCTCAGTCCTCTTGAACCACTCTATTCATTCTTTTCTTCCACTCCTTGCTCAGAAAATTTCCTCAGCTGGGGTGCATGGCATTCTCATCCAGATTCCCACATGTAATTGTCAAGTATATCTAAGTAGGAAAGTAATAAACTGAGATGTCATCCAAGCCTCAGTCTGCAGCCACCTAATCTCATCTCTAAATCTCCATGCAGCCTGTCTTTATGCCTCTAACCATACTGACTTTGTATGGAGACAAATCTGTCACACTACAGAGCGCTGAGAAAATAGCAAGGTCACCTTTAACTATACATAGAATCATAGAATTGTTTAGGTTGGAAAAGACCTTTAAGATCATCCAGTCCAACCATTAACCTAACATTACCAAGTCCATACTAAACTAATTAAGGGTAGACTAGACTAAACCATGTCCCAGAGTGCCACATCTACCCATTTTTTGAACACTTCCAGGGATGGTGACTCCACCACCTCTCTGGGCAGCCTGTTCCAATGCCTGACTACTCTTTCTGTGAAGAAACTTTTCCTAATATCCAACCTAAACCTCCCCTGGCACACCTTGAGCCCATTTCCTCTTGTCCTGTAGCTTGTTGCCTGGGAGAAGAGACCAACACCCACCTCACTACAACCTCCTTTCAGGTAGTTGTAGAGAGTAATAAGGTCTCCCCTCAGCCTCCTCTTCTCCAGACTAAACAACCCCAGTTCCTTCAGCTGCTCCTCATAAGACCTGTACTCCAGACCCTTCACCAGCTTCGTTGCCCTTCTCTGAACATGCGCCAGCATCTCAATGTCTTTCTTGGAGTGAGGGGCCCAGAACTGGACACAGGTGAGGCCTCACCAGTGCTGAGTACAGGGGAACAATCACCTCCCTGCTCCTGCTGGCCACACAATTCCTGATACAAGCCAGGATGCTGTTGGCCTTCTTGGCCACCTAGGCACACTGCTGGCTCATGTTCAGCTGGCTGTCAGCCAGCACCCCCAGGTCCTTTTCAGCCAGGCAGCTTTCTAGCCACTCTTCCCCAAGCCTGTAGAGTTGCATGGGGTTGTTGTGACCCAAGTGCAGGACCCAGTACTTGGCCTTGTTGAACCTCATACAGGTGACCTTGGCCCATCGGTCCAGCCTGTCCAGGTCCCTCTGCAGGGCCATCCTACCCTCCAGCAGATCGACACTCCCACCCAGTTTGGTGTCATCTGCAAACTTACTGAGGGTGCACTTAATCCCCTCATCCAGATCATTGATAAAGATATTGAACAAGACTGGCCCCAAAACTGAGCCCTGGGGAACACCGCTCGTGACCGGCCGCCAACTGGACTTAACTCCATTCACCACTACTCTCTGGGCTCAGCCATCCAGCCAGTTTTTTACCCAGCGAAGAGTACACCCGTCCAAGCCATGCGGTGCCAGGTTCCCTAGGAGAATGCTATGGGAGACTGTGTCAAAGGCTTTGCTGAAGTTCAGGTAGATGACGTCCACAGCCTTTCCTTCATCCACCAGGCAGGTCACCAGGTCATAGAAGGAGATCAGGTTGGTCAAGCAGGACCTGCCTTTCATGAACCCATGCTGGCTGGGCCCGATCCCCTGGTTGACCTGCACATGCCAGTTGAGTGCACTCAAGATGAACCGCTCCATAATCTTCCCCGGTACCGAGGTCAGGCTGACAGGCCTGTAGTTCCCTGGGTCCTCCTTCTGGCCCTTCTTGTAGATGGGCATCACATTGGCAAGCCTCCAGTCATCTGGGACCTCCACTGTTAACCAGCACTGCTGACAGATGATGGAAAGTGGTTTGGCAAGCTCCTATGCCAGCTCCCTCAGTACTCTCAGGTGGATCCCATCTGACCCCATAGACCTGTGAGTGTCCAGGTGGCATAGCAGGTCATTAACTGCTTCCTCCTGGACTGTGAGGGCTCCATTCTGCTCCCCATCCCTGTCTTCCAGCTCAGGGGGCTGGGTACCCTGGGGATGACTGGTCTGTCTATTAAAGACAGAGGCAAAGAAGGCATTAAGTACCTCAGCTTTTTCCTGATCCTTAGTGATAATGTTGCCCCCCACATCCAGCAAAGGATGGAGATTCTCCTTGGGTCTCCTTTTATTGTTGATGTACTTATAAAAAAATTTTTTATTATCTTTTACAACGGTGGCCAGGCTGAGTTCTAGCTGGGCTTTTGCTTTTCTAATTTCCTCCCTGCAGGACCTAACAAGATCCCTGTACTCCTCCTGAGTTGCCCGCCCCTTCTTCCAAAGGCGGTAGACTCTCCTTTTTTCCCTGTTCAGCCAGGCTGGTCATCTTCCCCGCCAGTTGGTCTTCCAGCACATGGGGACAGCCCACTCCTGCACCCTTAAGACTTCCTTCTTGAAGAAGACCCAGCCTTCCTGGACCCCTTTGCCCTTCAGGACTGCATCCCAAGGGACTTTCCCAACCAGCATCCTGAACAGGCCAAAGTCTGCCCTCCGGAAGTCCATGGTAACAGTTTTGCTGCCCCTCCTCTTTACATTGCCAAGAATCGAGAACTGTATCATATCATGGTCTGACTGTTGCCTCTCTGCTGTGTTGTATTTCCAGCAGATGTCTGGCAAGTTGAAGTCCCCCACAAGAACAAGGGCTAGCGATTGCGAGACATCTGCCAGCCACTTGTAGAACACTTCATCTATCTCTACATCCTGGTTGAGTGGTCTATAGCAGACTCTCAACAGGACATCCGCCTTGTTGGCCTTCCCCCTCACCCATAAGCACTCAACCTTATCATCACCACTGTCGAGCTCTATACAGTCAAAACACTCCCTAACATACAGAGCCACCTCACTGCCTCTCCTTCCCTGCCTATCCCTTCTGAAGAGCTTACAGCCATCTAGTGCAGCACTCCAGTCATGAAAGTCATCCCACCATGTTTCTGTGATGGCGACTATGTCATAGCTATCCTGCTGCACAAGGGCTTCCAGCTTCTCCTGTTTGTTGCCCATGCTATGTGCATTGGTGTAGAGGCGCTTGAGATGGGCTATCGATTTCACGCCCAACATTGCTATGCTGCCCCTGGGCTCCTCACTAGCAAGCCTGGTTATATCCCCTTCCCCCTTCGAACCTAGTTTAAAACCCTCTCAACGAGTCCTGCCAACTCATGGGCAGGAATCCTTTTCCCCTTTGGAGACAGCCGATCTCCATCAGCCGCCAGCAGGCCTGGTGTTGTGTAAACCTCCCTATGATCAAAAAAACCAAAATTCCACTGGTGGCACCAGCCTCTGAGCCACTTGTTAATCAGGTGAGTTTTCCCATTCCTTTCAGCATTCTTCCCTGCCACTGACGGGATAGAGGAAAACACTACCTGCGCTCCCGATCCTGCGACTAATTGCCCCAGTGCCCTGAAGTCCCTCTTGATTGCTTTAGGACTTCTCTCTGTAATCTCATCACTGCCAACCTGTGCAACCAGCAACGGGTAATAATTGGAGGGCCTCACGAGATCAGGCAGTTTCATAGTAACGTCCCTAACCCGGCCCCAGGGAGGCAGCAGACTTCCCTGTGGGATGGGTCCAGACAGCAGACTGGACCCTCAGTTCCCCGCAGGAGGGAATCACCCACCACAATTACCCTCCTTTTTTTCTTAACAGGGGCAGTTGTAATCCGTGGGGTTGACTGACTGGCCCTCGGCAACCCCCTGGCTGGGCCTTCGCCTTCACCTCCCTCCCCACTTGCCTGACCCTCAACTCCCAGAGCCCCATATCTGTTGTGTAAGGGCAGCTGGGAAGGTGAGGGAGGCCGGGAGGGGATTCGCCTGCCTCCCCAGGCAGGGACCTGTTTCCATTCCCCGCCATCTCTTGGATCCCCTCCTTCTGCTTGCCGGCAAGAGGGCAGGGGATCCTCCGCTCCTTGTGGGGCCTCCGCCTGCTGCCCTGGCCCCAGGGACGGCCGGGTGCGGCTCCACCGGTCTATCTCCCTCTCACACTCCCTGATACTCCTCAGCCTTTCCACCTCCTCCTTCAGCTCTGCCACCAGGCTGAGCAGATCATCTCCCTGCTCACAGCGAAGACATTTGCTGTCTCCGCTGCCCTGCGGTACAAGCGACAGGCTCAGGCACTCCCTGCAGCCGGCGACCTGGACGGCCGCACGTTTGTGCAGGAGCTCCGGCTGGGTCGCCGCATTCCTTCTGGCAGAGGCTTTTGGGCGGGTGGTGACCACAGCTGCCAGGTGTTCTCCTGGGAGGATGATGACCACTGCCTGAGTTTCCCTTTGGAGCTAGGAGCCGGGGCACTCGGCCTTCCCCATGTGCCCTGCCCGCGCGAACTGCCGCGCCACGCCCTTCTGACGTACCGCGCTCCCTGGGGGCTGCTTTTACAGGTGGGAGGGTTTGGCTGCCGTCACTCCTGTCCCCGTCCACGCTGCGTCAGAGCTGCTGCCTGTCAGCAGCTCGCCCTTTCCCGCCCTTTCCCGCTCTAGGCGGGGGGCTGGGCTAGGCTGCCTGCTCTCGTCCTACGCTTTTGCCGCCTCAGCAAGGGTGCCCCGGCACGAGCATCCACCCCGGAGCCCTTCGCCTGGGTGGCTGCGAAGTCACAGAGTTCAGGAAGAGTTCATACATGCTTAGTATGTGTTGTAAAACCTGACTAGTCGAGAGAACACCTTATCCAAGTGATTATGGTGTCCTATGTCTGATCTGAGTAAGGCCAAAAGGAAGAGACAACAAATGAGAAAACCAAGGAAGGATAATCCTCCTCCCTACCCCGCCCTCCTCAATATTATTAATTAGATAAATAAAAAATTGCATTTAGATAGTCTGTGAGCAAGTCAGTCCTTTTCAGGAAAGGAGAGAGACGGGGGTGGGTGTGCACGTGTGCGTTAAACTTCTGTGAAGTGCAGATCATGATTAGAGTGAACGATTAGGACAGTAAATGATATGTTTAGTCATCTTTTTTTTTCCCCCACAATGAGTAGCTTCAGACAGAGCAGACCTCTCTTCACCTGGCCATTCTACAGTTAATGAAAAGAGGGAGGCTCCTCCAGAGCCTGACACAGTGCATCAGTTCAGTCCTAAATGGCACGCTAGAGCATCTTCTTTCTTCTCAACTGCAAAGCAATAATCTCATGCTGTGATCCACAGATACTTCTAAGGGTGCTGCAAGGTCTCCCTAAGAGCAGCAAACCTTTTAACAGTATATTTGAATTCAGTTTACAGGATTGTGCACCTGTAGTGAAAATTTTTTAATGACTGCAACTAAAAGAAATTGAAAATCATTGCTCTAGATACAGCTTAATAAGATTGTCCTTGAGGATCTGAAATTAGCTGCTATGAGAAAACCTTATGTACTGTTTTCCACTTTCAAAGCCGTACAAACATATAAGATTTAATCAACTGAATTAACTCTCTTAGGTGAAAACTTAGATCATCCTGCAGCATTGCACTGCACAATCTGATGCACTTACATAGCAGTTCTAGGATGCTCTCGGTTACCGATGCCTTCCTTTATACTCTGGTTTCAGCTTATTACCCTGCCATGCTTTGGTAGACTGTCTCCTTTTATTGTTCCTCTTAAAAGGATTCTTTGCTGCCATCTACTTGGCACAGTCAATTACAGCAGCACAAAATGCCACCAAAACAGAATAGTAGCATCTAACCTCCACTTGAGTAAGGTGCAAAGCAGTGGTACAGAATATTTTCCTCCATTCTTTTTCTTTTCTTGAACCCCTTTTAATTACAGTCAAATTCACTCAGCAGAACACTGAGGTGACTATACTGCTGCTGTGTAGTTCATCAAAAGGTTTTTGATAGTGCTGGAGCAGGGCACACCTCCTTTGAAACCTATGATAATTTACAGTTGCTTTGTGCATTTTCATTTGGGGACATTAATTTTCCATTTTGCTTTCTTATGTTTTCAAAGCAAGGTACACTAAGCTACACCATGACCTGTTTGCTTAGATTTTTTAACAGTCAGAAGGCTCAGTGCTTAATCCTCCCAAACAGCTTTTTGGTGAGGATATACATCTAAGCCAGAATACCTGCCCCTTTGCACACACAAGGATGCAACCCAGTAGTATTGTAAATGCAGGAGAATATCTGTGCATGTATGAAGAGTTATTTCTTCCTAAAGCTAAGAAGGATACATCAGAGGGGTTAATTCACCTTATTCACCAGCATAGAGGAGTGTAGCCACAGTGTGTGCAAGGGATTCACCAGTGAACTACTTTTTCCATCATGTGGCCCTAAAGGCACACCCAGAAAATGCTAATGAGGGATGAGAAGTGTGATAACAACTTCCTTAGTCTGTCTAGTTAACTCAGTCCCAGCCCAGGCAGATAGATCACTAACCTTCTAGCTCCCTCATCCATCATCAGCACAGCTGGCTCTGCCAGTTGTTGCAGTGAGGTCCAATTAAAGTATTTGTAACAAAATACGTCAGTCAAGGAGACAAAGGCATCTTTCCCTTTGCTGGCTTTATGTTTGCAAAACACAGGGTATGTCAGAACAGCCCTGCTTGATGGCTGTGGCTTGTTCTATAGACACAAGAGCATGAATGAAATGTAGTGTTTCAGAGTACAGCTGCTTTAGAAACCAAACCAACCAAACAAACAAACAAAAAAACAAACAAAAAAAAGAAGTGCTTACATTAAATAACTTACTAGCCAACTCATGTTAAATAACAGAGAAGATATAAGGCAACTCTTGTTTTATCTGGGGTTAGGAGGTTGAGCTGTCACATTTGATTTGATTTGCTTGATGGGCAGGGGTGGTGAGAGAAGAGGTTGTGCAGCCTCTTTGCTATCACATGACACACAGCGTGCATCCCACCAAAATATCCCAATGGAATAGAGGGAGCTAACGTACCTTTTTCACATACACACTTTGTAGCTAACCTTTCCATAAAGGTAGATGCCTTTCAACAGGAAGACAGGACTCAAACATATCATATAAGTAAGGGAATTATTTAGGGGTCTTTTGAGATTCGTACAAGTGCAGAATCTCATCAGTCCTCTAAAATGATGTTCGGAAGACTGCTTTTTTCAACAACAACTCTTAACCTATGGAACAGGAATAGAATCATAGAATCACAGAATGCTTTGGGTTGGAAGGGACCTTTAGAGGTCATCTAGCCCAACCCCCCCGCACTGAGCAGGGACAGCTTTAACCAGATCAAGTTGCTCAGAGCCCCGTCCAGCCTGACCTTCAATGTTTCTAGGGATGGGTCTCCACTACCTCTCTGGGCAACCTGTTCCAGTGCTTCACCACCGTCATTGTAAAAAATTTCTTCCTTGTATCTAGTCTAAATCTATTCTTCTTTAGTTTAAATCCATTATTCCTTGTCCTGTCACAACAAGCCTTGCTAAAAAGAATAGCAAGAGAGCAGCATCACATGCACTGCCTGTATTGCCATTACCTATTATAAGCATTACCAAGAGTGGATTTGAGGAATGCTATCAGTAAATAGCACCAATGATAAATAACCATTTTTGGGATGTTTCAACTACTAGGAACTTGAGGAGTTAGGAAAATCTTTTACCAAGGCATGTAAAGTGAGCTGCCCCTTTCAACTTTTTTCTTTTCTTTATTTTTTTTTTTTAAATAAGATCAGGGACTTTCCTATTCTGAGGTCAGTACTTTCTGTTTATCTGGTCCGTTCCTTTATTAGCAGGGACATTCTGTGAGAAGAAGATGCTTGTCATTATCAAAACCTGTTGCATCACACTGGCCAGTGATATCCCACAATAGACTCCGGAGAGTGTTCCAGAAACCAAGCTTTCAGACATCTCTAGTAGACCACCCAGTAGCCCCACTTGTTAACTTTCCTAATTTGAGCTTGGTACCTGCAGCATATGAGAAGCCAGATATGACCAGCTTCTTTACCAGATTTGTGTGGGCAGGGAATGAGAGGAGGAAAGAGGGAATGACAAAAAAACGCACAATTAGAGACAGAAAAGTGCCACAAAGGATCCAGAAAAGCCCCCAGAAAAACAGAGAAAAAATGAACACAGTTAATAAGCATGAAGTGCCCAATGACAGACAGGAGAGAAGTGTTGGACAGCATACAGACTCTATGTACCTTGTGAAGGAAAAGCTGACATACAAGAAATGGTGACAATAAATTCTGTAAGGGGTGTACTGTCTCCTCCTCTCTTCTCCTGCATCAAGTCACATCACAGGTGGCTGACAGAAGCACAATGGCTGCCATCGGATCCCATTAGAGTTCCATCCCTCACTGTAGGACCTCTGCTTTGCCCCTGGGGCTCTGGGGAGCCCCAGGGGCTCACTAGACCTTCTACAGAGTTGCCTTTGGAGCCCAGAGCTCAGGAGGTACGTGGCACGTGCCAGGTATAGGACTTTCTGGCAGCTCAACAGGCGCTCAGGAGAAGGGCCAGATGAGCAATTCCAATGCTGAGCACACAGCCAGGTCCAGGCCAGACCCCAGGAGTGTCCCACAGATGCCCCTCAGTGCCCTTGGGAGAATGTGGCATCCTGATGTCTCTGTATAACTAACTATAAGATGTTGACTCAGTGGCCAGAGACCCCTGGAAAGCCAAGAGAGTATTTTCATATGGCAAATATCTCTGAGCTGTGGAGGGGCTGGAAAAATACAGAAGGATCCTCATCCACAGCAGTTTCAGGGCAGGGGGAATAGAGGTCTGAACTTGGGATTCCTTGCAGCTGTTCTATACCGAGCTCCTGCTATGCATGCATATATGTGGTGTGAACCTTCATGAGTTCACCTCCATGACTCAGCTTACCTTGTTACCTACGCTGACATGTGAAGTCCCATGTGCTCTCTCTCTCATGTGACCAGCAGTCATGGTATGGAAACCTGTATATGGAATTATGCTACATGCATTCCAAATACCTACAGCCTTCCAGGCCATATGAACTTGAAGAAGCTGCAGCAGTATGCAGCTCTCCAAAGAAATTGTCTTCCAGTGAGGAACTGCTAAAAGGAAGAGGACCACAGCACTTGTCCTAGTTCAGGATGCCACTCATCAGGAGTAGCCCGGAGTCAGAAAGAAGCCCTGGCAGAGGGCTCGCACACAAGGTGGGAGCAGAAGAAAGGCAAGGATTCCTGCTGAATGAATCTTGATGCTCAGGTCCTGCCTGACCTTCAAGCTGGGTGAACTAACAGTAGTGAGTAAGTCTTGAAGAAAGCCAGCTTGCACTCCAGAATAAGATTCGCTTCCTCTGCACAACCTCAGTGTGATGGCTGAAATAAAACTATACTTGCAGCAGTCTGCTAAAGTTTTTACCTGCAAGGTGAAGGGGGAATGCCACATCTGCTCACTTGGCACAAGCATTAGGGTTTCTAGTACACAATGTCTTGCATATATGCGTAGGTACATATGGAACCTTGCTTTTAATAGGAGACTGCTAAGATTGCCTTTGGAGCCACAATAAAACAAAGATATGCTTTTTTGATAGAAATTAGTAGCATCATTTACTGTACTAGCTTCTCCTGTTAAATTTATAGACATACAGAGGACAAAATCAAATCTTATGCTACTGAACAGTATGGAAGGAAACATATTTGAGCATAAAAGTGAGGTTGGAACTCATTAGTCTCATAATTAGAAGGCTCTATTCTTTATCTGCATACTTTTGGGAATATTAGAAAAATCATGTAAGCTAGTACAGCAGAGATAAACATTTGACTTGGGTTTGTGGACAGCAAAAGATGTACATTAAACAAAGACAGACATTATTTTTACCATATGTTGTAAAAAGGCCAAGCCTCAGTATTAATTGAAAGAAACTGGACAAGTAATGAAACTTCAGTGACAGATATATCTCTGCTTTTAAATAACACCTCCCACACGCCAGCATATAACAAGTTATGAACAACATGAATAACAGGCACCATAACTTTCAGTAACCACTTGTAAAACACTCTGGAAGTGAAACCAACACAATTACATCAGTGAAAATTTGCACATCCCTTGTGGATGCTGATAGACAAGCCCTGACACAGAGCCCAAAGGTAAAAAGTGCCAGCAGCTCTCAACATAGCTTCAGCAGGAGTTTCATTGGAAAGCTACCCAGGAACAACCTTCCCCTTGCAAAGGAGAAGTAGTTCTGAAATGCAAATGCCAGGGCAAGCACAAAAGAGTTGTGCTGAAGGTTGGACGAGCCCCCTGTCAGACAAGCAAAGGAAAAAAAAAAGAACAAGGAGGTGGGAGTAAACAAAGTGATGCTAAATGAACATAATGTCATGTAAAGCCACTTCAATTATCCTTGTCTCAGTAAAATCATCTCAGTGTTTCACAGCTACTGGCAATCAGAGTCAGTTTATTCAAATACTAATCCTATAAATGGAAATGGAAAATTAAATTCCTTAAGGTTGTAAGTAACTAGGGTGCTGCATCCTGAAACATATGACATACTAAGCAACAAAATGCCATTTCCTGGAAAAAAAAAGTCATGAAAATTCTAGTTTGAGCATGAAATTCTTCCTTTTAGAATTGCTTAAAATGTAATCAGTGGGTGAGATACTATTTCTTAAACATATTTGTAAGTAGAAGAAGAGTCCTGGACCTGATGCCTCAAGGAGCTAAAAAACCCAATGGATGTTAAATAATAGCCAGAATCTGCATAAACAAGTACATCTGTCATTAATTAATAGCCCAGCAATGGCACTTGGGGAAAAAAAAAAAAAAAGAGAAAAAGACTAGGACATGAAATAAAAGAAGAAGAGAGAGAAAAAGATGCCACAAAAAATGATGAAAACCATATGTTCAGCTAGATATTTTTACAGTCTCTTCACATGAAAAACAGGCATTGTATTGGGTGAGCCAACACAACCGCAGTGCTGTCAACTACAAAAAAAAAAAAAAAAAAGAAAAAGAAGAATAGGTCCCTGTATCTGTATTTGTTTTGAATGTTTATATTGGGTTTGCATGGCAAGGTTTGGTAACGGGGGTGCTACAGAGGTGGCTTCTGTAAGAAGCTGCTAGAAGCTTCCCCTATGTCCAATGGAGCCAAAGCCAGCTGGCTCCAAGATGGACGCGCTGCTGGCCAAGGCCAAGCCCCTCAGCGATGGTGGTAGCACCTCTGGGATAACATATTTAAGAAGACGGGGGGTGGGCAGAAACCCTGCAAAACTGCAGCTGGAGAGAGGAGTGAGAATATGTGAGAGGAACAACTCTGCAGACACCAAGGTCAGTGAAGAAGGAGGGGGAGGAGGTGCTCCAGGCACCAGAGCAGAGATTCCCCTGCAGCCCGTGGTGAAGACCCTGGTGAGGCAGCTGTGCCCCTGCAGCCCATGGAGGTCCAGGTGGAGCAGATATCCACCTGCAGCCTGTGCAGGACCCCACGCCGGAGCAGGTGGATGTGCCCAAAGGAGGCTGTGACCCTGTGGGAAGCCCATGGTGGAGCAGGCTCCTGGCAGGACCTGTGGGCCCATGAAAAGAAAGGAGCCCACTCTGGAGCAGGTTTGCTGGCAGGACTTGTGACTCTGTGGGGGACCCACATTGGAGCAGTCTGCTCCTGAAGGACTGCACCCCATGGAAGGGACCCATGCTGGAGCAGTTTGTGAAGAACTGTAGCCCATGAGAAGGACTCATGTTGGAGAAGTTCATGGAGGACTATCTGCCATGGGAGGGACCCCACACTGGAGCAGGGGAAGAATGTGAGGAGTCCTCCCCTGAGGAGGAAGGAGAGGCAGAAACAACATGTGATGAACTGACCGCAACCCCCATTTCACATCCCCCTGCGCTGCTCAGGGGGAGGAGGTAGAGAAAATGGGGAGTGAAGTTGAGACTGGGAAGAAGGGAGGGGTGGGGGGAAGGTGTTTTAAGATTTAGTTTTTATTTTCTCATTATCCTACTCTGATTTGTTTGGTAATAAACTGATCTTCCCCAAGTTGAGTCTGTTTTGCCCATGACAAATGACAAATGATCTTTCCCTGTCCTTATCTTGACCCATGAGCCTTTCATTATATTTTCGTTCCCCTGTCTAGTTGAGAAGGGCAGCTTTGGTGGGCACTTGGCATCCAGCTAGGGTCAACCCACCACAATGTTTAAATGCCTGTTCCTCAAAGGCCTTTTTGTTCTGTAGCTGTCTTTCATTTCCAGAGGCATCAGGGTAGAGGTGTGCATCCAGCTCATTGAAGACACGCTCTTAAGACAGCATAATCAGAGACTCAACTCTGACCTCTAGCACTCACCAGGAGCACCCAGTTTGCCAAAGAAGCCTGACGCTCTTATGCTTGATATAAGATTATTGTCACAAATGCACACCAGACAGCAAAACTCTCCCACAGCCTTTACAAAAAGTGATCATAATCATTGTCATGGTTTAACCCCAGCCGGCACCTAAGCAGCATGCAGCTGCTCGCTCACTCCCCCCAGCTGGGATGGGGGAGAGAATCAGAAGGGTAAAAGTGAGAAAACTCATGGGTTGAGATAAAGACAGTTTAATAGGTAAAGCAAAAGCTGTGTGTGCAAGCAAAGCAAAACAAGGAATTCATTCACTATTTCCCATCGGCAGGCAGGTGTTCAGCCATCTCCAGGAAAGCAGGGCTCCATCACACGTAATGGTTACTTGGGAAGACAAAACACCTTAACTCTTAACCTTCCTTCTTCTTCCCCCAGATTTATATGCTGAGCGTGAGGTCATATGGTATGGAATATCCATTTGGTCAACGGGGGTCAGCTGTCCTGGCTGTGCCTCCTCCCAGCTTCTTGTGCACTTCCAGCCTTCTCACTGGCAGGGCAACATGAGAAGCTGAGAAGTCCTTGACTAAGTGTAAGCACTGCTCAGCTACAACTAAAACATCAGTGTGTTGTCAACACTATTCTCATCCTAGATCCAAAACACAACACTATACCAGCTACTAGGAAGAAAATTAACTCTATCCCAGCCAAAACCAGGACGATCATCCAGAAGTGAGAGCCCAGGGACTGACTGGTCTGTCTGCCTTTGCTTAGTCGGATTAAGTGCAGGTGGTCAGACCTCCCCAAGAATCACCTAAGCATGGCACATGGAGCATCACAGGAAAATTGCTTTCTACCAACACAAATTAAAGACTGCTCGGCTATATGTGGTATGTCCACTACTGCTAACTCCTCCAAACACCTAAGCAAAAGGAATTAACTTCAGAGCAAAAAGTGCTATGACCCATGTCTGCCCCTAAAACTCCACAGAGATGTAGCATGCAACACCACACCAAGGGCCTGCGTCTGCATCTGCATCTGCAACGGCTCCAGCTCATATAGGAGAGGCTAGAGAGGGGCGAGAGCAGAGAATAAGCAATGCAGTAGGCAGTGCTTTACGTGATGTGGCTTATGTTATTATTATCAGCTAACTACTAGTGATAAGGCTCCTAATGAGTCTGGGTTTTTTTTTAAATCAGTTAAAGTTTTCATGGTACTCAAAAAACCCCACATTATCCTCTTAAAAGAAACACATTATGCTGTCTTCTACTAAAGAAATTGCTCAGCTCAGGATTAGGATCTAGCATGTGCTTGTAGCTGACATCTCATCAGGATTTGTCTGTGTGTTTTAACTCGTATGACAAGTAGCTAAGTTAATATTCTTTGAGACAGCCAAGTCCCTGAAGTTTGTAATTTAAACTTTGAAGTATGATACCAAATAGCTTACTGCTTACAAGGGAGATAAACTCTTAACTTGGATGCTTCTGGTGGGCATTACTAGACAACCTCTTCTCTAGGATGCAAAAGACTTAAAACAAAGAAGCACTCAGCTTTGGAGCTCAAACCTCATTTAAGTTAGGAATACCACACACTGTTATTGGCTCCATTTTGGGAAAAATCTGTGTTAAATTTGTGGCTTGCTTCCGGGTATTATACAGAATGATTGCAAGCAGCATCAGTTTTCACTTCCTATCCAGAGCTGATATGCCAGGTCAGCACTAGAAGTAATTCTTTCTTCACACCTTCATACACAGCATGGAGGAAAGGGGGGTTACTCACCTTTAGGGCTACTTTACCTCCTGTATCCATGTCGTTCAGCTGATACAAGTTCCTCATGTGCTGCCTCATGCCTTAGCATTTCCCCAGCTGTACCTGTGGGTAAATGCAGCTGCTTTGCTTTGTTATCTGGGACAGACAGGACATTGCTGCTTTGCCCTGATAGGCCAGTTAGTGACTGGTGTGGAGCCACAGTTAGTGACTGGTGTGGAGCCACAGGGACCAGGGCCAGGCCACACTGACTTTGTCTGCTCTTGGAAGCTAAGGAAGCTCAGGCAAAGCTAATACTCAACAGGCATCATCTGGGAATCTCTGTTAATGTAGCTACCAAGTAAGGAGATGGGGTTCAGCACAGTCAGCCTCACCTCTGTGCCTGGTAAGATCATGGACCAGATCCTCCGGGAAGATATGCTGAAACATACAGAAGACAGGCAGGTGATTAGAGACAGCCAACATGGCTTCACCAAGGGCAAATTGTGCCTGACTAACCTAGTGGCCTGCTACAGTGGAGTGATTGCATCAGTGGACAAGGGAAGAGCTATGGATGTAATCTACTTGGACTTCTGTAAGGCCTTTTATATGGTCCCCCACAACATTCTTACCTCTAAATTGGAGAGATATGGGTTTGATGGATAGACTGTTAGGTGGATAAAGAATTGGCTGGATGGCCATGTCCAAAGTGTTAGTCAATAGCTCAATGTCCTAGTGGAAACCAGTAACAAGTGGTGCCCTTCAAGGGTCTGCACTGCGACCAATCCTATTTAATATCTTCATCAACAACATAGACAGCGGGATTAAATGTACTGTCAGCAAGTTTGCACATGACACTGGGCTGAGTGGTGTGCTTGATACTCTAGAGGGAAGAGATGCCATCCAGAGGGACCTTGATGGGCTTGAGGAGTGGGCCTATGCAAACCTCGTGAATTTCAAAAAGGCTAAGTGCAAGGTTCTGCACATGGGTCAGGGTAATCCCCAGTATCAGTACAGACTGAAGGATGAATTCATTGAGAGCAGCCCTGCAGAGAAGGAATTGGGGGTATTGGTGCATGTAAAATTGGACATGAGCTGGCAATGTGTGCTTACAGCCCAGAAAGCCGACAGTATCCTGGGCTGCATCAAAAGAAATGTGGCCAGCAGGTTGAGGGAGGTGATCCTCCCCCTTTACTCTGCTCTTGTGAGACCCCACCTGGAGTATTGTGTCCAGTTCTGGGGTCCCCAGCACAAGAAAGACATGTCCAGAGAAGGGCGACAAAAATGATCAGAGGGATGGAACACCTCTCCTATGAGGACAGGCTGGAACAGTTGGGGTTGTTCTCTTCCTGGAGAAGAGAAGGCTCCAGGGAGACTTTATTGCAACCTTTCAATACTTAAAGGGGGCTTATAAGAAAGACAGAGAGAGACTCTTTACCAAGGCCTGTAGTGACAGAACAAGGGGCAATGGTTTTAAACTGAGAGAGGGTAGATTTAGATTGGACATAAGGAAGGAATTTTTTACGTTGAGGGATGTGAGACACTAGAACAAGTTGCCCAGAGAAGTTGTGGATGCCCCATCAACAAAATGTTCAAAGTCAGGTTGGACAGGGTGTAGGGCGCGAGAAGACTTTGGCATGGTAACCCAGGATAATTCGCCTCCCCCATTTGAGTATGTAGAGTCCCAAGCACATCTTATGTTATTGTCACAGTAACCCAGGACAGTTTGTTTCCCCCCATCTGCACATACCCTTTCAGGGTCGCCAACGTGATGACCAGCTGCAGATCTCGGAATTCGGACAACAGCACCTGCATTACCTCAACGAGTTTGCTAATGAGCAAAACAAGACATTGCATATGTATGATATGTTAATCAGCACAAGTTTTATTACCCACCCCTGTGGTGCTTTCCATTGAGCTTCACCCCAAGAAGGGCTCCACTGCATTGGATCACCACTTTTACTAGTGTCAGTGTCCCAGGGCTGCCTCTGTGGTAATGCTACACTTCCAATAAAACCAAACTTTTCACTCGTTGAGTGTCATGCCTTGTCCCTGAGGGATCTGCACCTGCTTTTTGCTCGTAACATGGGGCTTTGAGCAAGCTGATCTAGTGAAAGATGTCCGTGCCCATGGCAGGGGGGTTTGGACTAGATGATCTTCAAAGGTGCCTTCCAACCCAAAACATTCTGTGATTCTATGACAAGAGGATTTTGCTGCAACTATTGTCAGAGTTTGGGAACTAAAGAAATGTGGACACAATAGTTTGGTAAAAGATGAAGAGGCTGAATAAAGCACATTTTTCTCTATCAGGCATGCACATTAATTTTCTGAATGGCTAAACTGAGAAAAGTACTTCGCTGATAGCTCCTTCAACTTTTAAGATGCAGCCAACTTTGTTGAGGTTACCCAAGCATATGGAAAACAGAAACTGCTTCTACTTCTTGTTCCTGGGTTGTACAAACAGTAGGACACTTTATATTTTTCCTTGGACAGAATAATTCCTTTTGTATAAAACACAATTATGCTTAGCGGGAAGATAGCAATAGCTTCTCTTTATGACAGGCTCTCCGTCAAGCCTCATTCTAACTGCTGTCCTCTAGGACAATCGGTACAATTCACAAACTCATATGCTTTTTCGCACTGAACATCTTTTCCATTTTTGCAGCAGTCACATAGGGAGCGCTCCCTCTGCCTATGGGTTGTCACGATTTGCTGATTTGTCTCAGTTGCTCCATCCCTTCAAGACTCCTCTGGACCCCATTTTGTAGAGCCTTTTCCCTTGCCTGTCTTCAGACACATCTACCTCTTTTCTGCTGACTTGCAACTTCAATATCCCTGGGGGGGGGGGGAGGAAATAATCCAGGTTCGTTCATGAACAACAGAACTAATGAAATGTGGCTTCCTACACCTTTAGTTTCAGAATGGGGTTCTCTGGTGTTAATAGAGTGCAAAATTTGAAGCTTATTTTAGAGGTGTGTGTCCCCCATGTTAATTCTCTAAGGTCTCTTAGGAACTCACAGCTGTTCTTTCAGTGGGTTCATTTCTACAGATTTCAGGCTCTTACTCTTCTGTCAGGTTTGGTTGATGTGGACAGTGTGATCACTTCATTTTCCTTGTTGGTTTTTTGTTTGTTTGTTTGTTTTTAAATCTCTGCCTTTGTTGGTGTAGTTTTTCAGAGGCACGTAGTTTCACGGGCATAGTAACTGTTACAGAGTGCTTTTGTGCAGAGAAGTTTTAAATTAAGTGTATGGCAGCATTCTGTTTGGGATGGGGAGGCAAGAGGGCGAGTTGGGAATCTAAAAAATTATTTCAACAAGAAATGTATTTTTCCCATTGAAAGTTGGAAAAAAAATGGAATTGCTCATATTATTTTATTGCAAATGGTATTTTAGTTTTAGTTTTTATTGCTTTAGAAAGCCTAGCCGAAAAACCGTGAGATCTTTTGGGATGAAAGTCTTTGTACTAAGCACTCTATACAGACACAATTGTTCCATTTTATATTTCTGTTGAATAGCTGCTCCATATAAATAGAAGATTTCTAGCCAACTTCTCCCATCCTCCTCCCCAAAAGACAGTTAAGTAAAATTCAGGGCAGGAACCTAATCACTAAGCTGTTTATGCTGAAATGCATACCTAATTCTAATGTTGCTTCAGGAGTGGCTGCTTGTTAATTATGTCTTCTTTTTTTTGTTGTGGAACTTGATTTGCTACACTCTAATACCTGTATGGTATTGCAAATAGATACCTCATTGCAAATATTAAGGATTAATTAGAAGATGAGAATACTAATGGTGACTGATCATTATGGGAGGGACAATGTTTTCATTTTAGATTTTGAAACCTTTGTTCCAGGATTAAATTTTCTTAGCCAAATATTTATGTTGCATTTTGTTGGGAAAGCTTTGTAGAATTTGTACATCTTTTTTATGGAGGACATTTGCACATCTTATTGTAGAAACAGAATACACATAAGCAATGGCATATCAAGAACACCCTTGGAATTATCCAGAATTGTTATTAAAGGAGTACTGCTCCTGGAAAAAATAGCATATATCTAGTAGGGCCTATTCCCTGAACTGCATGCAGTTAAATTCTGTGAAAGCTGCATCCACAGAATGAGTGCATCACAAATACCCACATTCCACAGGCCATAAAACATTTTAACACACCTAACTGAGCCAAAAAATTTACTACAAAAGATCTAAATCCACAAAAATAATGTTTCATGGAAAGAGAGCAAGAGATATTTTGGGTGTTGCAATGGCCCTCAGTCCTTTTAGTACCATGGAATTTTCCTAGATGAAGGTGTTCATCCAGATGATGTCAACGCTATCTCCCATAATATACTCATGAACAGTGTTGTGCAATTTGGTATACTACTGCCGTGGTTTAGCCCCAGCCAGCAACTAAGCACCATGCAGCTGCTCACTCACTCCCGCTACCCCGATGGGATGGGGGAGAGAATTGGAGGAGTAAGAGTGAGAAAAACTCCTGGGTTGAGATAAGGACAGTTTAATAATTGAAATAAAGTAAAATAGTAATGATAATAATAACAATACAATAATGATAATAACAATAATAATATACAAAGCAAGTGATGCACAATGCAATTTCTCACCACCCACCGACCAATACCCAGACAGTTTTCCGAGCAGCGATTGCTGCTCCCCGGCCAACACCCCCCCAGCTTACATGCTGAGCATGACATCATATTTGGTCAGTTTGGATCAACTATTCTGGCTGTGTCCCCTCCCAGCTTCTTGTGCATCAGGCAGAGCATGGGAAGCTGAAAAGTCCTTGACTAGCATAAGGAGTACTCAGCAACAACTAAAACATCAGTGTGTTATCAGCATTCTTCTCATACTAAATCCAAAACACAGCACTATGCCTGCTACTAGGAAGAAAATTAACTCCATTCCAGCTGAAACCAGGACAACTACTTATATAGAACTTGCTTAGTATAACTTGCTTAGCATTAGTAACCAAATTTGCTGAAGCCTTAGGCTGCAAGTTGTGAATTTTCACCCAGATATGCTGAACTTTTACCTAGTTAAGTAAGAGAAGGCTCCAGAGCCTGTTTGAGCTGGAAGATAAGGAAGCAATGAAGGCTGCTACAGTCATCAGCTGACGCAGCAATCTTAGAGATAAGAGAAGAAACAGCCCATCTAGAGACAATGAAGGGACCCAATGAAGAACGGGAAGACCCCAGACCCTAATATTACTATTGGTCAGAACTGTTGTGTGAGGGGTGGGGTGTTTAGATTTTAAGGGTATAATTGCCAAAGGAATTCTTTGTTCGGGGTCCCTCTTTGGAAGCACCCAGCTTGAGCTGCTCCACATGTCAGATAAATAAACTACTTACTTACTCAGCAGGTTGGCAACTCATCTTCTTTGAGCGGGAACCTAGGGCTGAGCCCTGCTGACGGTGGCATAATTCCTGGCAGGTGGTGTGATTTCCTCAAGAAACAGACTAGGTCAGTGGACAGTGAAGTGAATTAAAACCTGATGGACTACTGAGCTCAAAGTGTTTTTGTCAGTGGCACAAAGTCCTCCTGGAAGCCAGTCACTAGTGGTGTACCCTGGATGTTGATACTGGGCCCAGTACTGTTCAACGTCTTCATAAATGGTCTGGATGATGGGACAGAGTACACCCTCAGAAAGTTTACAGATGTTGCAAAACTGGGAGGAATGGCTGATACATCAAATGATTGTGCTAATGTCCAGAGGGACCTTAAGAGGCTGGAGAAATGGGCTGACAAGAATCTGATAAAGTTTAACAAAGAGAATTGCAAAGTCCTGCACCTGAGAAGGAATGACCTCATGCACCAGTTCAGGCTGTGGACTGACCAAATGGAAAGCAGCTTTGCAGAAAAGGACTAGGCAATGGGCATAAACTGCAATATAAAAAAAAAATCCATTTAAACATAAGACAAAAATGTTTTTACTGTGAGAGTGATTGAGCACTGGCATAGATTTCCCAGAAAGGTTATGGAATCTCCATCCTTGGGGATATTCAAAACATGACTCAACATGGTCCTGGGCAACATGGTCCAGCTGTCCGTGCTTTGAGCAAGGGTTTGGACCTAGATGATCTCCAGGAGTCCTTCCCAGTATCAGTAGTTCTGTGATTTAGGTATACTTGTAGATAGGCAAAGTATATGCAAGTGATTTTATGCATTAATAAAAATAAACAGATACGGAGTTCATTTATAGCCATTGTATCAAGGTTATGTGGTACCATCAAGAGCTCATTGTAGCAATCATTAGCAAACAGCTTCTCAGCTCCACTCAAAATCTTAGAAAATTAGATGAAACTCACTGACTCATCTGTTTTTACTTTGAAAGAAATAATCTAAAAAAAATTACTGTGAGGCAAAGCAGACAAAAGCAGAACAACATACCAAAAATAATAAATAAATGTACCCCTCTGAGCAATGTATATAATTTTAAAGCCTCTCTCTCTGATTTCTTGGTGGGAAAACTATGTCGGCAGCTGGCTGTCAACCCCCTTCTGTGATAGCAGTAATCTTAGAATCATATAATCATAAAATGGTTTGGGTTGGAAGGGACCTTTAAAGGTCATCCAACTCAACACCCAACCTTCCTCAAAGACTATTGGCATCAGTTTCTGAGGCTCTGTTATCTGCCCCAAGATGTCTGCTCAGGGAATATCTTTGCAAACTGCAATTCCTCCTGAATTGCAAACCTCCTCCAAACTGCAGTTATTTCCTGAAAGAGGAGTTAGCTGCTCTTCTTCCTTACAAAATATTTTTTAGTGACTTTCTGCTCCTCAGTAGGAGACCCACCACATACTAGATCACTCACAGTTCTTACTGCTCTCAGGAAGCCTCAAAATTTTCCCCTTTTCTTCAGTCACTGCTCTTGCTGCTGCTGTTATGATAGATGAGAGTGACTACTCACCAAAAATACATTTTGGCCTGGCAGGTTTGCCCAAACTTTTGTATGTATGTAACTATCTCAGCCATATGACCTGATTCATTTTGGAAACACTTTCCATGTGTCATAAAATACAGCAAGTCAGAAAAACATTTCATGGTCCATGGTCATTTCATGACCAGTGCTGGTGCAAGCAATTTATTGATTCTGCATGAAAGAAAGAGCTAAAGTCGTCTCACGTTCATGCCAATACAGAGCAGCTTAAGGGGAAAATACAGAACAACAGTTGCAATGGCCAAGGATGAGCTCTATCATTGAAAATTCTCATCACTGGGATGCTGTTTAGTGAGACGTCAGAACTCATTTTGTCACTTCAGTTGACTGCCCTGATGCACTGTATGGTGGGCCAGATATTCAGCTAGTTTCTATGTCTGTACCTCCTTTGATTCAATCTAAGTGCTTGGACTCACCATAGCTGAGGATCTAGCCTATAGCTTTTGAACCATCATTATAACTTCTGAAAGTTGATGTGTGCTGTATTTAGAAGAAGGGGCAGGAAGGAAATGCTGAAAACATTTACAGTGAATTTTAGTATTTTCAGCCAGTCACACCAAGGGAATGACTTGGAAATACACTAGTTAGTATCTTCACTTGCCTCTGAAATATTCTTTAGTTTGTTTCAGTCTCATTTCATCCTTTCACAGATTGCATTTATTATTGTTTGCATGTAAAATCCTTGAAGTCTTTTGACTGTAAAGAAGAAAGAACTAAATGTTGACATCTGGTATTGCTTCTTTTCTCTTAGCACATGAAGTAGTGGTTTGTTCACTGGATGGAGGTTTATTTGGGAACATGTTAAACCTAAAGAAGGACATAAAACAGAGTATGAATAGAACATGCTCTCCCACAGAAACTGAAACACTAGCAGCTATATCCAGCAGACTCAGGGAGTCACAACAGACTGTGCAATGTGGAGAAGTTTGGTTGACTGAGGACAATGTGTGGATGACTCCTGCTCTTCCATTTACCACCTCAGACTGGACTCATTCCACTAGTCCCTCTTGTGGGTCCCCACAGGACCACTGATTCCTCTGGTCCCTTCCCCTTTATTCCATTCTGAAGGCATTAAAAGGCATTTGAGGCATTTCTACCTTGAAAATTATGAGGTGCATCACAGCAGGTTTTTGTGAGGGTGGTCCCTACTGTTGCGTTAAGAGCTTAAAGTAATTTGGCAGATGCCCAATTCGTTGTTATAGGTCCGGTTGTGTTCAGTGTACTGAACTATCACAATTACAGATGCACAAATAGTGTGAGGTACCTGTACCTTCTGTCTACTTACGTTCCATGAACTACCACGGCCACACTTAAAGCGTCTGGTTGCATTCAATGAGAACTATCATGGCTAGATTCATGAATAGTGTAGTTTATTAAAGCAACAGATACACAGGTTCTTTTGGATTACCGGTGATAAATTCACTGTCTGCAAAGCACGTGCAAATACCAAAAGTATGAGTAACACAGCCTGGCTACAGATGCATTAAAAGATATAAAGCGACTCTATATAGAGGTTTCAAAGTTTCCTGGGGAGGCATTTGATATAACAAAGTGTTCGAATCTTACCCAAAGGCGTCCCAATGTGGGGAAGAGAGGCTCAGCCCATCAACTAATCCTGGAAGTCAGAGTGGTACACGATGGTATCTTCCCTAACATTCTCTCTCTCTGAAGTTATTCTACAGTATTTTTTGCCTTTCAGGTGGAGCTTGAGTGACTCTAGTCATACATACCTTTGTTATGATTGGTATAAAGTTTTCTCGCTTTGTTTTTAAAGGTATAGACTAGGAAAATTCAAAGCACAAGCTCAGTGAGGGGTGGTCGCGCCTTAGAGGCAGGTAGCTTTTGGGATGGAGGTGAGTTTTGGTATTATAATGATATTATAATGAGCAAAGTTTACCAAAAGGACAGCATTTTGTCAAAATCATGACAGACTGTTGGCCCAGGGTAGCAAATACGCCAATTTTACCCCAATTTTTATGTGTGGATCCTTCCTTAAAAAACTAGAGAAAACATCTGCTTGGTTGTAAATGGAAAATGAAAAAAAAAAGAGAAGAAATTCCTTTTATTTTTCCTTCCCTTACTATAAAATTGTATCAAAAATTTGAAGATGGTGAAGGAAATGCAAATAATAAACATCAGAGCCCAGATATGGATCTACAGTACTTAGTCACTTAATTATTTCATTTTGAAGTCAATGTGAATTAGCTGTCTATTTTATGTTTGGGGACCTGGACTCTACCTCTGGTTTTTCTGCCACACCACTGCCTACCTTTCAATCTAGCAGACTCCTTAGCACTAGACCAGTGGGGAGACTGGAACCACTTCACAGACGGTGTCCTGACCTGAAAGCACAGACCCTGGGTTCTCTCTAATTAGTCACCACATGACCTCTCCTGTACAAATACCTCTAGCCCTGCTCTCCAGCCACAACCTACTGTGCCTTGAAACTGAACTGTGACACTGAAACCAAAGGTCCAAGAGATCCACTGTCCTGACAGTGCCCCACAGTAAATGCTTTGGAAAAAAGTCTTAGAGCAGAGCAAAGATGGAGATAACCCTTACCCAGCCAAACTTTTGCAGCCTGGAGCAGGAGGTATTTTAAGGGCTTCCTCAGTAGAAGGTTGAAGCTGGAGCATGCCAATTAAATTACTCTTTAGGGGTCTATTCTTTGTGAACTCATCTAGTTTCCTTTTTAACCAAACTATATTTTTGGCCTTCACAATGTCCTGTGTCAATGTGTTCCACAATTCATGCTCTTTGTAAGGGAGCACTTCCTTCTGTTTGCTTTGGCCCTTGGGCCTGCTAATTTCCTTGGGTGTTCCCTACTTCTTGTACTATGAGAAATAGCAAATTATAATTTCTGAATTACCTCCTTTTCTGCCACCATTACATGGGTGTTTGTCCTGTAGTGCCTTCACCTCCTTTCCCATTATCTCTCTTCCAGGCTGAAAAAAACTATTCCATATAGTTTCTATATATATGTCCTGTGTTTTAGGTCTTTCTGTCATGACAACCGCAAAGCCATCATGTGATGGCCAGATATCACAGGCATTCCTTCTTGTGGTACAAGTGCAGCTTTTCCTGTAAAACTCAACCATGGAGAGCATCCATAGGAAGGTGTACAGGATAGCTAAAGGAGAAAAGATACACAATAGTCTGAATGGGCCCAGTGGCCGTGGAGGTCAGATCCAGGTTTTGGGCAATGCTTCCTGCCACGGGCCAAACCCTCCAAGTAGGTTGCTTTGTCCTCCCTCCACACAGCCAGGAACTTATGCCCAGCTCTCCACTACATTGCCATATTCCCCTCCTC
Organism: Pelecanus crispus; assembly: GCF_030463565.1. Classification (NCBI taxonomy): domain Eukaryota; kingdom Metazoa; phylum Chordata; class Aves; order Pelecaniformes; family Pelecanidae; genus Pelecanus; species Pelecanus crispus. The sequence goes on along the minus strand of NC_134643.1, from coordinate 83,539,277 downwards.
GGCTGCTATCCCCACATCCTGCGCCTTCCGGATGGTGATATCATGAGCATGGAGGGAGAGATGCGGACAGAAGTGCAAGCACTACTGTGACAGTAGTGATACAAGTTGTGCATATTGTGAGGATGCTGCTGTCAAGGGCATCCAAATGCTACTTGAAGGAAGAACTTTTTATTCTCTGACAGCTGATGCCCATATGCTTTATTATTTTCTTTTCTCCCAGTCCCTCTAACTTAGCACTTCCCTGTGTACAGAAATTGCTCCCTTATAGCTTTTTCAGCAGTGACTTGGGAGAATTGCTCCAGTCGCTTTTCTGTTCAGGAGTCAAAGATACTTAGTTAGATCTTAGCACTCTCTGATGGGTAATCCTATCCAGCAGCTGCTGTCGAAGTTTTCTAGGAAGGAAAGACAGTGTCATCTCCTGCTCTGCCTGGCTTTGCATACTTGCCCCCCCCCAACTGGGGACCCTACCTGTGCACCACAAACTGTTCCTTGAAAAAATAAGAATATCATCAGAATTGCAAGCTTTCTGACAGAAATTTTGGATATATCAGATTTATAAGGCCTCCATGGGGTCTGGGCAAAATATATTTTTGGTCTGGACCTAGACAAGTACCATTGGAGCAGTGTAGCCCTACACTGGATTTTTCAGATGAGCCATCTGTCAGTGCTGTATAAATAAAGGACAGTGGATTCTAGTGTTTAAGTGGCCTACACAATTCTTTGAGTGATGTCCACCCAGTATTATTATATGTACCTTCTCTCTATGGACACAGATGCTAATGTTTATGTTAGCTGGTCTAAATTTTCTACTACCATTTATCAGGAAGTGAGCACTAAGCTGAATTTGGGAGCAGTTCCAAGTTCAGCCAAGGCAGTTTATTTTCCAAAGAAAACACGGTTGACAATAGAATTGGGGTTTAGAGACCTCATCTTCTAAATGCACGGACAAATTCAAAAGTTGCTCCGTAAAATATGGAGCAAGTACACTAACTGGCCTCTACATACCATCCTAACACAGTCTCTGTGTATTTGTGTATGTGAGACTGTACTTTTTCTGGTGCTTTTGAAAAAGGCTCGAGATGAGGGATTTCAGCAGTTCACAAGGTTTAATGTTGCATGGCACAGTCTGATTTTTGCAGGTTTATATTGGCCAATATTTATTGAATTTTATTGAAGAACTCTGTTTTGTTTACATTCTGGCTGGGATTTTGAGATCCCTTCGCCAGACACCCACAAATACCTTACTACTTCTAAAAGTACAGGTTGTACAAAGAGAAGCAATATGCAGCCTGTCAAAACCACGTTAAAGGGAACAGGCCGTTACTGAAACTCAAAAAGATCCAAGGAGCTCCCTGATCTTGCAATTTCAGCGGCACTGAGGGGTTTTGCAGTATCTGCTCAGTCTTGGTAATTTAGGACAGACTGTAGGAGAAAGACCATTCATCTTTCTGAAGTCTCCAGGAGCACACAACAGCAAAGAAAGAGAAGGAAGGACAAGGCTATAGCCAGGGTGAGACACCTCCTTGCCGCAGCAGAAGTGCTTGCTGTACACACACGCTCAACACCCAACTCGGGAAGAACGGCAAAGAGCCATTCCTACGTTGGAATATCTCAAGGAGCAAAATCACGGCCAAACAACAATAGGAAAAGAGCCTTGAAAACTTCTTCTTATTTCTTAAAATAGCTCTCCCCCATGTGCCCCCTCCCCGACCCTCCTCCCCATTTTTGGCAGGGAGCTAGCTGTAGCAAGTAAATAAAGAGGGACTTTCATGCTGGGACAAACATGCAGAAATGAAAACATTTTACATTTTTCTTTGCCAGTAAGTACATTTCTGAGTAAATATTATTAAAGATACTTGCATGAGCAACAGAGCTTCTTCTCTTGGAAGCCAAATGACTTTTTCTGTTTTTATTCTGCAGTTAACAAGGTCATGTCTGATTACAGTTATACCAATGGAGTAATTATTCCCTGATAAAATTCTAAGACAAGGTTTCATTTTACAATTATCCATGAAAGGTGGGAAGGAGGTGACATTGTAGAAATCAGAAAGAGCATTTGTCAAATGTCAGTTGCTACAACATATTGCAAAGAAAGGAAAACTGACTTACACTTTTTTCAGACTTGGCCTTGGCATTTTCATTTTTTATTTAATTTCATTTTCATTTTGAAATCATAAAAATTTGGCACAAAAAAAATATGGGTTTTAGGAGGCTTTTTAGAGCAGCATATAAGGCAAAAACCCTTTCCAGAAAGAATTTTGCCTGGACAAGGGAATCAGGACCAATCCTGGTCGGACTTGTGCCAGACCCCTTCAGAATTATTAGTCTCCTCGAAGGATTTCCTTTGCTTTCATAATGTTACAGCACATCCCAATCTTCCACTTTAGTTTACTGCTTTTTTGTGGGGGAAATTGTCCTTATACAACAGCATCATCAGCCCTAATTTTGTAAATATCAATCTGCATAATCAAGATTTATGTTTATAAAAATATTTATACATCCTCCTCTCTGTTAGGAGAGGAAAATTGCATTTTATAATTAGGCAGTGGCAACAAACAAGATGTATAATTGCGTTATTAGCATGTGTGAATTCAGAATAGGAAGCCCTGTGAAACTTCGCTTGGAAAAAAAATGTCCTGGGCTTGCACAGTAGGTGACTGTTAACTTGCCAGCTATTGCCAGTCTCAAAATACCAATACCAAATGCCGTTCACTATGGGTCAGATTCATTCCTCAGCAGCAGACACTTAAGCATTAGTCAAGTTTCACTGAAGCCTCTGACAGTGAAACTTCAGTGATCCCTAGGTTTTTTCCTCCTCATCCATGAACTTCTTTTCCAGATATGTTTTCATAAGTGCAAAGGAAGACATAAAGGAAGAAAAATTAAAGTATAGTTAAAAGGAAACAGCATTTAAGAGATTTTTATTTATGTACCTGTACCTATATATTTGTCCATGTGTTTATCCACAACAAGAGGCAAAATCTTACCTTCACCGGTTTTCACAATTAGCTTTACCAAAGATGCAAATTCATTAACCCAGAGAGATTAAAATATCTTCCAAAACATTTCTTTGTGGCCAAATTAAATTTTATATTTTTTAATGCAGCACCTAAGATAAGAGAAATGTTTCTACTTAATTATTATCTTTTAGTGCTGCACACCTGTTGTGGTTTAACACCAGTCGGCAACTAAGGCAACCAAATTATGGTTTCTGTCCATTTCTCTGATGGGTTCAGGTGTTCAGGGCATGAGTAAGGGAACACGGCAGCACCCAGCCTTGCCAGACACCTTGGGCTTCTGCAGCTGTAACTCACAGAAGATCATGGTGGCTAATGACACCACAAAGAATATGGACAAAACTTTGGTTTATCACAATAAGAGGCTATCGTTCTACACTATAAGATAGGCCTTATGTTATCATATTAAATAAAAGATTAGAATTTGGGAACATTTAACCCTCAGTCAGTTGAAACATTTAAACCTACACTTTAAAACTTATTTCTATTCCCATCAGGCAACACACGGCTAGAGTTAGACACACATTTAATGGTTTGCCATGGCCTCCTTAGATAATTCATTAGTCCACTCATGGATCCAGTCACCAGATTCTAGCATAACACTGGATAATAGGCACTTGATGGGGAATATACTGATTTATTCAAATCCACCTGATCTGCTCACTTTCTTCAGGCACCCTGCCTTAGTAGCCGTCTGACTGGCCTGAGAGTCAAGCAGTCAGAAAGCCTGTTAGCCCTATCAGGAATGCTTAGGTATTCCAAACAAAATATTCAAGAGTTCTAATAATTTTGAAAAGAAGCAGGATTTTGACTTTTTTTATCCTAGCATGCAAAATATTTGCAAACCTGATGTTTTATATGACCTGGAAACTTCTATATATCTGTATTGCAGAGATGGCATTGATTTAGGAAGTGAAACGATAGGAATTCCCATTGTTTCAGCATTTTAGAGGTAGCTAGTTTTCTACAGATTCTTTTCTTGGCCTAGAAAGCACTTTAACAAGTATCCACAGTCTTTCTTCTTAGTCTTCATAAGTGCACATAAAATACTGTCTGATCCATAAAAATGTTTCTCTTAACAAATGTAGCAAATACTGGGACATAGCAACATCTGTTAAACAAAGCAACCAGATGTAAATATGTCATATTGAACCTCCCTACCAAGAAGACACAAGAGAAACTGGAGGGTGCCAGCCTCTGCTGTAAAATGAGTGCATTGAAAAAAGCTACAATAGACAATAAAAAGGACATTCACTTGGTAACAAAAATGAGTCATCAATACTTTTGATCCCACTTACGCTATTAAACGGCTTTGTTCCATAAAGATCATTGGTCACTTAAAGCATCATCATCCCTGTTCTTATTCTGAGCATCTAAGATGAAAGCAGGTCCTTCACATTAAAATTCCTAGATGCAGCCTCTTATGCAATAATTACACTGAGGTTCAGTCCTTTGGATCCTGCTACCTTGAATAAGCAAACTCAAGTTTGTTTAAGCTCTAGCTTAACCAAGTGAATTTCAGAACATGGTCTGGAACCTGCATAAAAGTGAGTGCTGGTTAACCAGTGCATACATTTGCAGTATGTGGCAATATGTGTTACTTCTGTTCAAAAGACTTTTTGTTTATTCATTAAAATTTAACAGTTTTGTAACTTTGGACATAAATATTCCAAAATTCCTGTCTTTTCTGACTTTAGGCAGATGCTTTTGAAGTCTTTCTCTTAGTGAAATATCAATAAATAAATAATAATAAATGTCTATTTCAGTTAAAACACATTGTTGTCAATAGGATACAGCCATTACAGTAGTTTGTGCCTACCAATGCAGGCATGAAGCCACCGCCCTTAGTGAGTGGATTCATGACCAACTTATGTGGTTTTAAATGTGTGATACTCCCAAAATCATAGAATCACAGAATCATAGAGTCATAGAATAGTTTGGGTTGGAAGGGACCTTTAAAGGTCATCTAGTCCAACCCCTCTGCAATGAACAGGGACATCTTCAACTAAATCAGGTTGCTCAGAGCCCCATCCAACCTGACCTTGAATGTTTCTAGGGATGGGGCATCTACTACCTCTCTGGGCAACCTGTTCCAGTGTTTCACCACCCTCATTGTAAAAAATTTCTTCCTTATATCTAGTCTAAATCTACCCTCTTTTAGTTTAAAACCATTACCCCTTCTCCTATCACAACAGCCCCTGCTAAAGTTTGTCCCCATCTTTCTTATAAGCCCCTTTAAGTATTGAAAGGCTGCAATAAGGTCTCCCTGGAGCATTCTCTTCTCCAGGATGAACCCAACTCCCCCAGACTTCCTTCATAGGAGAGGTGTTCCATCCCTCAGAGGTCAGTCCTGCCCTCTCTCCACTCACAAATACTGAGAAAACAGTGTTTATTGTGAAATTATTTTTCTGCACCCTCAGCTGACAAATACGATCTGCCTAGGGTGGCCTAAGCCGTAAATCTCCAGTGCAAACCCAGAGGCAGACTGTAACACAAAAAGCTGTGACAAAAATAGCCACTGTGAATTCAGTAGAGATTGAAACACCCAAGAGCCCCCATCCAATCACTCTGCACAGCTTGACAGGCAATTATCCCAGCTGTAAATCCGGTGAGCGCTGAGTGAGCTGTGTGGGTGGCTGGATGGGTGACAATCCCTGAACCCCAAAGAGACTTTTGCTCTGGCTGTGTCTGCAGTCCTTTGCTGTGTGTGACCATATGAGTCCCACTTGGCAGTACCTGCATTGACACCCAACAGGAGGGAGCTGCTAGACAGCATGGCAGCATGACCACTGCTGGTGGCACTTGCCCTGTGTCATCTCTTGTAACTTCTCAGCCTGATCTGCAAATTCACTACCAACAGTGTGGGACGGCTTCAGGCCCAGTCAGGCCATCTGGGTCTCTTATCTTATCTTATCTGGCTTCAAATAAATCCTGTAAGTCATGCATCAGCTTTGGGCCAGACTTCTGTGTGGGGGTAACTTCATGTATAGCATTCAGCCTTCCTCTGCTGCCTGGTTCACCTTGACACTCTGGATGCAAAGAGAATATGCCTTATCCTCAAACCTTTCAAATAAACAGGAGCAGTGGCTCTGTGCTTGCAGTCAGCATGTCAGACTCACACAGGTGCAAATGGCTTCAATGTTGAAGGTTAAGCTTAATTTGCTGAGTTGTCATGGGGTTGGTCAGGTTAAATTTTGTGATCTGCCCAACACAAGCAACGTGCGGTTGGCTTGCCTGCTAACATTCAATAGCTGTGTATACATGCACACTCATACCCACAGTGCACAGATACAGGTTTCTTTTATGACATGTTCCTCTCTACTTGGACTTCAACACGTTTCTGGTGACTGTTTTATCCTGGTGAAAAACATGCTTCTGAAGAACTACCACAGGAGGGCTCCCATGTTTAAGCTTTTCAGATATGAATGCCTGTGCGCGTTGGCAATATGTGCAAGGGGCTTTATTTCCCCTGCTCTTTCCTTTAGCATCAGTGACATCTTGCTCACGCAAGTCAGGGGACAAACAGTTGTACTTTGAGCCACTCATAGTAGCTACTGTGAGCAGTTAACGTGCTAGGTCACATCTTTCCCATCAAATCATCATTCTCCTGATCTACAGCATTTCCCAACATTTCCAGGCTTGAACATCTTGGGAAGTAAGTTGGATGATGTTCTTAAAGAAGTGCATGATGGAGGCCTGTAAAGTGAGTTTGCCTAATTCACTTTCACTGGCCCAAGCAATTTCTCTGCCCCAGGCAAATCAAATGCTATTGCTGTATCCCTCTGGTCTCCCCATCACATAGGACTAACCATCCTGATCATTCCGAAGCAGCTGAATGAAGCAGGAAGGAGTTCCAGAAATGCTGCAGCCCACTCATCAGTTCAGTTTGTCCATAGGATAAGATTGCTCAGCTACACCGAAGGCTCTGGGCCAGGATCCCCACAGTAAGGGTTAGCTCCACAGAGTGATTTCATGAAACAGTTTCTCGTCCAACACTAAATCTTTGGAAAAGACCCAATTTTTTGAAGACTAGAAGACAAAAAGCAGAAAAAAGAGATGTGGAAATGTGAACTTTTGCATGTGGTGGTGTTTTTTTTTTTTTTTATGAAAACTTCTAGCACATCTTAAAAGTTCTAACACAAGAGCTTTTTCATTTCTTTCTCACTAAGTCAGTTTTTCTCTAGACTCAGCAAAACAAGCTCTGTTTATTAGTGTGAGCTCGTCCCAAGATCTGGTTTTGCCAAGTCTTGAGCATTAGAAATCCCCTAAAAATCCTTTCCTTCTCATCCATCCTCCTAGCCTTCCTCTCCCACAACATACACAAGGCACTTCCTTCAGGTTTGCTCTGAGATCAGAGTTTCCTCAGGATGTTCAGCCTCAAAGCTTGAGAAACACTGCAACACATTAGTCACCTCCGTCACCACAGTTCCCAAATACACCAGCAAGCCAGACTTCCAGCTGATGCAATTCATCAGCATTAGCCTGTCAAGTTTCACTGGAGACCTGATCCACAGCATCCACCGCAGCAAATGACTACACCACGGCCACTCGCCAGCCTCGTTTTGTGGGTAACTTGAGAGGCACCATGACCAAAACAAAAATGTGGGAACTCATCCCTTATGTTTAGGGTCATCTGAATATTAAATTTTTGCTCAGAGTCATGTACAGATAAAAAGAATGGGATATGTATGCCTGTTATTGAGATTTGTAGAAACGTGAACAAAAGAGTATTATTCTATAGGAGTATCTATTTGCCTCTTGTGTCCCTCATTACCTAGTGACAACATAAGCATTTGCACAAAAAGTCAACACAGGCAGTACATACCAAATAATATTTACTTTATCATAATCATGTGTGAGAGCTCTGCGTTAGATATAATTCACCCAAGAGGAATTAATTTTTTTTCCTCATATCTTCTCTAGATTTCCAGGTCTTGAATGACACTTGCAACAGGACAGTTTGTTCGGCAGGTCTGTGGTGTCGTGAAGCGGGGCAGCTCCTGTGCCTCGCAACACAGGTCAAAGGGTGGGGACTGTACATGTTGCTTACGCAGTGATGATACTCACGTTCCTCTAAGTAACAACACATTCCCATTCATAGCGCATGCCAAAAGACAACTCTAATGCCGTGGTAAAATAGTATCTAACTCCATTGTCACCTAAATCAGTACAAGCAAAGAGTGCAATCAGGAGAGATACATCAGGGTACATTTAGTATGAGTGAACATGGAATCCTGTCCTAATTCTAATCAGCTTCCTAATTGAAGCACAGCTGTGTTTTCTGCTCCTGTTTTCCTCACTGGATGTGCAAGTTAATATATTTCTAAATAATTTTCCAGAGAAGTTTTGTTTTGTTTTCCACTTTCACAGAATGGTTGAATGGATTTTCCTCAGACTTTCTCCCAGAAGCCATTGGCTGAGGTCAGTGATGGAAAATTTCAGCCTAGAAAGTAGAACCTTTCAGAAACTCAGGAGCAAGGGAAAACACTGGACTTGGAGCAAAAACTGTTTTGCAGCCTTAACTACAATACTACATCAGCTTCCATGTGGATGCTACGATACAGACATAGCATTGATTTACACATGCAATTTTGAAGCTGAGGCAATCAGTGTTAGTTATTTTATATCGGATCTTGTTAGGTCCTGCAGGGAGGAAATTAGAAAGGCAAAAGCCCAGCTAGAACTCAATCTGGCCAGTGCTGTAAAAGACAATAAAAAATGCTTTTATAAGTACATCAGCAATAAAAGGAGAGCCAAGGAGGATCTCCATTCTTTGCTGGATGTGGGGGGGAACATTGTCACCGAGGACAAGGAAAAGGCTGAAGTACTTAATGCCTTCTTTGCCTCTGTGTTCAACAGCCAGACCGGTCATCCCCAGGGTACTCAGGCCCTTGAGCAAGAGGATAGGGATAGGGACCAGAATGGAGCCCTCATAGTCCAGGAGGAAGCAGTTAATGACCTGCTATGCCACCTGGACGCTCACAAGTCTATGGGGCCGGATGGGATCCACCCAAGAGTACTGAGGGAGCTGGCAGAGGAGCTTGCCAAGCCACTTTCCATCATCTATCAGCAGTGCTGGTTAACAGGGGAGGACCCTGATGACTGGAGGCTTGCCAATGTGACGCCCATCTACAAGAAGGGCCGGAAGGAGGACCCGGGGAACTACAGGCCTGTCAGCCTGACCTCGGTGCCGGGGAAGATTATGGAGAGGTTCATCTTGAGCGAACTCCACAGGCAAGTACAGGTCAACCAGGGGATCAGGCCCAGCCAGCATGGGTTCACAAAAGGCAGGTCCTGCTTGACCAACCTGATCTCCTTCTATGACCTGGTGACCCGCCTGGTAGATGATGGAAAGGCTGTGGATGTCATCTACCTCGACTTTAGCAAAGCTTTTGACACCGTCTCGCATAATATCCTCCTCGGGAAGCTGGCAGCTCACGGCTTAGACAGGCATACTCTTCGCTGGGTAAAGAACTGGTTGGGTGGCCGAGCCCAGAGAGTAGTGATAAATGGTGTTAAGTCCAGTTGGCGGCCGGTCACGAGCGGTGTTCCCCAGGGCTCTGTTTTAGGGCCAGTCTTGTTCAATATCTTTATCAATGATCTGGATGAGGGGATTAAGTGCACCCTCAGTAAGTTTGCAGACGACACCAAATTGGGTGGGAGTGTCGATCTGCTGGAGGGTAGGATGGCCCTGCAGAGGGACCTGGACAGGCTGGACCGATGGGCCAAGGTCACCTGTATGAGGTTCAACAAGGCCAAGTACTGGGTCCTGCACTTGGGTCACAACACCACCATGCAACGCTACAGGCTTGGGGAGGAGTGGCTGGAAAGCTGCCTGGCCGAAAAGGACCTGGGGGTGTTAGTAGATAGCCGGCTGAACATGAGCCAGCAGTGTGCCCAGGTGGCCAAGAAGGCCAACAGCATCCTGGCTTGTATCAGGAATGCTGTGGCCAGCAGGAGCAGGGAGGTGATTGTCCCCCTGTACTCGGCGCTGGTGAGGCCGCACCTGGAATACTGTGTCCAGTTTTGGGCCCCTCACTACAAGAAAGACATTGAGGTGCTGGAGCGTGTTCAGAGAAGGGCAACGAAGCTGGTGAAGGGTCTGGAGAACAAGTCTTATGAGGAGCGGCTGAGGGAACTGGGGTTGTTTAGCCTGGAGAAGAGGAGGCTGAGGGGAGACCTTATCGCTCTCTACAACTACCTGAAAGGAGGTTGTAGTGAGGTGGGTGTTGGTCTCTTCTCCCAAGTAGCTAGCGATAGGACAAGAGGAAATGGGCTTAAGCTGCGCCAGGGGAGGTTTAGACTGGAAATTAGGAAAAATTTCTTTACGGAAAGGGTGGTCAGGCATTGGAACAGGCTGCCCAGAGAGGTGGTGGAGTCACCATCCCTGGAGGCGTTTAAAAAACGGGTAGATGTGGCACTTCGGGATACGGTTTAGTCTGGTCTACCCTTGATTAGTCTAGAGTGGGCTTGGTAGTGTAGGTTAATGGTTGGACTGGATGATCTTAAAGGTCTTTTCCAACCTAGATGATTCTATGATTCTATGATTCTATGATTTTATTGACCAGTAACACAAGAAAAACAGATGCACCCAGCTGGGGTATGTTACTGGCCTGATTTGACTCACCAGACTTTCTCAGGAAATGCTTAAGCATGTTTCATTCAGTAGGTGCAGCCGGCGTGCCTGGACATAGCACACCTCTTCTGTTTGATGTGGCTTCATAGGGCTTGCATATCCTTTGTACCACATAGGCCTGTGGGCGCTCAGGGCAAAATGAAATTGGCTGATGATGAAATGGCAAGCATATGCAGTGGCACCCTTCAAAAGTCGTCTGATACTATAAGAACATACAAGTCAGGGTCCTGGTGACAAACTCATTTCTCACAGTTCTTAGCCCCCTGTAACCACACAACAGCACACAGGGTGAGAAAGAGCAAGTCCAAGGCACAAAACTTCGTAAACACTCATGGAATTTATTTCTCTGCAGGGACACCGTCATTCATTTCCTGTATGAGAATCAGGAGAGATCTAGCTTGTAGTGGCAGGCAGCAAAATCGTTGAGAGACCTCCTAGTTGTGTGACATAGCCTTTCTGTTTGGCTTTTCACCATCTGTGAAACACTTCTGTTGATATGTAAGACAGGGCATGCTAACATAGCCTTAGCAATTCAATTCCAGCTCACACTGAGCACCTATGCTGGTTCGTATGAAAGAACTCTTTAGACTAATTGTGCAAGGAATAGTGCCCACAGAGTAGCAATTACTGTGTCCTCCCATGCAGTGTGCCAGTTATTGCTCCATTAGAGCACCGGCAGCAGCTCAGGAGAAGCCCATTTGCTGTTGATGGAGTTTGCAGCAGGAAAAATACCTAACCTAAACAGAAGAAACCTAAAGGTGGGCTCTGGCCTCCATCAGAGGCCAGAGCTCCTGTGCTAGCTTACAGCTGGGACCAGAAGATGCCAAGGTGCTATTTAGCCTTTCAGGCTGGTGAATGTTTTTGGATTATGAGTAGAAGGTGGTCATTTTTTGTAAGCTTTGGCCTGCAATGAAAAAAATTCTCCTCCATTTTACATTAAAAAGGGCAGACTATCTAACCATTCCTTTGAGAATAGGAGAGGAATTAATTCTTGCATTAAGGTTAGCATAAATACTCGGAGAAGAGAAAATGTATGCTCCCTACTGCAGCTGCTGGTGGTTGCTCTTTCCTTCTCATTTCCATTAGAGGGTGCCCTTGTTTCAAAAATTCCCCAACCGAGGGTTTCTGCCATCAAAGAGTTGCCTTTAAAGCAGGTCTTCAAGTTAGGTGGTCTAGTCCAGTTGCTAAATGCTAAGCAAGGTAGGAGACAGCATGATTAAATAAGATAGCATTACTTATTTGCCTTGCTGTACAAGTCAGGAGCGCTTCAGACATTAAAGATCAAGAGGCAGCAGCTGTGTAGAAACTGTTCTCCTTGGAGTCACTCATTACACAGACCTTGCACAGAGCCTCACCAACTGGCTAAAACCACTTTTCACAGTTTCGTTCCTTCTCTCTTTTAAAAGGAAGAGGCAAAAGGACTGTTTACATTTGCCTTTTGAAGTCCATTTAAACAAAAGCCTTCCACTTCGTACAGAAGATTGGAAAGAAGCTGAATCTGATATTTATAAGACTTTACAAGTAGGTGCATTTTAAACAACCCAAATAAAGCACAAAAAGGCACAGGATAGGGTTTTTTTACTGTCACATTGGCAATGATGACTCAATGAAATCTATTCTGTGCTGGAAGAGGAGATGCTTGATCTCCGCAGCTGTCCCTCCTGATACCCTGCATACAACAGCTTCCTTCCCACAGAACCTTCAATCTAGAATGCAGCAGAACATTACCTGGGGGGGATGCTGGTGCTTTGCAAAAGGCACAATACAGCCACTTGGTACATGCTTCCTGTGGCAACTAATTTACATTCCTTTCTTCACTTCCATTCTTCCCTTCACTGTTTCTGTAGGTCATGAGAATTGCCCTCAACAGCCCTCAATTGCTGGCCTTCCTTTTCACCCCAGCACCTGGTGTCATGAAGCCTGTAGCTCAGCTCCATCCTGACAGTCCGTATGGATGCATTTTTTAAGTGCTCAGACTTGAATGATTGTAAAAGAAGACAGCAACAATAACAACAGGTTCCTGGAAGTACAGTGTTGGTTAAGCACTGTCAATATTTGAGAATCTCACAGCTAAACATGTCTGCATCTGCCTCAGAAAAGAGACAGTTGACCCTTCAGGCACTGGGGAAGGCTCACCCCCACCCCCGCCAATATCCAGCTGCAGACTAAGGAGAAACAAAACTCTCCCACCGCTTCAGTTGCAAGCTGCTGCATTTACAACTGACACTCCTGGCTATGATTTCTTCTAGCATTTAGCAGCAGCTGTGCCCCCAGCTGGGAGCTTTCACTTTCTATTTTTAAAATCAGTGAAATCAGGAGCATATGGGGCCTATAATTTACCATGTATTTTTAATAATAAAATCCACTCAGCAGTGTATCCGACTGTAATTCTACCCTGGAGATGCTTTGCTGCCTAGAAGATCCTTTATCAGGGCTTAATATACCTGATTATATTGGGTGTGTGACATTCTCCACAACTTGCTATCATCAAAGTGTGCAGTATATCACACAAAAGCCTATGCCATTCAGGACCAGGCTCGGAAGCAAATAAGTGACAACAGCTTCTCGCTTCGGTGCAAAATTGGAAATCATGCATGACAACCAGTTACCTCCAAGATACCTTCTTATTTCTGTGTTATGACAATAGTTAGTGAATAAGATATATTAGGATTCATGGCACATTTGTGCATGTAAGTTGTTTGCACATTTAAGTGCATATATATTTTAAGCAAAGCTATATTTTCAGGGGGCAACTATTTCAAGCTAGAAGACAAAGCCAAATAGGAGAATGAGGAAGAGAAAGAATTTAACTAGTCTCCAGCTAGGGGTTAGAAGAAAACTGAGATGGATGACAAAGAAAGAATATAGGTGATATAATTTTTGCTTCGCATAAACAAGAAAACAAGTCTTTGGGAATTACAGAGTCAATCATGTTGTTCTGTTTTTCCCCTTGCCCCTTAAAACCAAGATGACTTTTCTTCATTTCAGTAGAGGTCTACAGCATAATCTGGATGTCCATCAGAACTAGGCCTACTCCTGCCTTAGGCTGCTCTAATCTTTGCATTGAATGGTTTTGGCATTTTTTTTAATGAAATCAGGAGAGTTATACTGATGTATAACTGGTAAGAAATGCTAGAATGGCAAATCATGCCGGTCCTGAAAGTAAGGTCTTGAAAGAAACATGGCAGTTTCACAAATGTGCTTTTCAAGCACATTTACATAAGGAGGTAAGCAACTAACTATACAGCAACCCTTCTGGTGTTCCCATGTGTGTAAAGATTTTAGGTTTTGCCAAAGGACCTTTTTATGTCAATTGCCTTCCATGTGTGAGCTTAAAAGGCCATCCAGAGCTTTCTACATTTTGTCCCATGGATGCTTAGAAGGCCTAAGTAGGCTTATGACATTCTGTTTATGAATGATCTCTGACTTTCAGAAAGTACCCATTTCTCATTCATTTTACCTTATTATGATCCGGTGGAATCAGATAAGCCTTGAAGGTTTGCCTTCAGGGACTATCCATCCTCCTTTGTAGTGCCAACACAGAGGAAACACATATCTCTGAGATGCCTCTGAACTGCAGAGGCACCAGCTCTTGCACAGGCTTCTTTGACATTCTGTCTATAAATGCTGCTGGACTAAGCTGTCAGCCTAACAGGCTTTCCTATTCCTGGAGATATTATGTAAATTAAAACCTGGTCAGGTGTCCATCACTGGTGTACTTGATGATCGCCTTATTATCAGTAATAAAATGAAGCTCAGCTACAGTTGGTGGTGATCTACTTTAATGACCAATGAAGTTTATATTAAGTTTCTCAGTAGTGTTTATATTAGACTACTACACTGTATCAAAATTGTTGTTGTTGCTGCCTGGAATGGAGAGTGGAGAAAGGGGTAGAAAAAAACCTGCCTACCTACCTGTGTGGAAGCTGTTACTTGTCATATCCCATTTATAATTTCACATACTATATTGCAGGTGACAAGAACAAATGTTCAGAATGATCATTTTAGGGCCTTAAAATCTAAGGATCTGTGAAATGATCGCTTTGATTTAGTGGCTTGAGGATGAATGAGATGGGCAATGAGTTCTGTTCTCAGGACTAGAACGTCCTGGCAGGACAGCCGGGGGAAGCTTGCTGAGCTGCTGCCTAGCTCGTAGGTATAAAGAGAAGCCAGCATCTAAGATGGAAAAGCCAGCACCTTTCAACAGCTCTAAATTAATGTGAAATAAAATGTCAAATAGAAAAGCCCGGATCCTGTTGGCAAACACCAGAAATGGAACAAAACCAATGAGAACAATGTGGACAAAGCTACTGAGCTGAACACCCATAGAGATTGGAGCCAGAATTGTTTTCCTAGTGCAATCTTCCTTGCTGTGAAGCTTTTATGAATGCAATTGCTGACTGGTTTAACCCAAAGGTTAACTGGTGTGAAGCAAACAAATCCTCATAGCATCATACTTGGCCTCTGCTCAGCCATCAAGTTCTGTTTGTCTCTTATTTGCTTCTCCTCTCAAACCATTTCTGACTTCATGGTCTTGGGGTTTTTTTGTTAGTGGTTTTACCTTTCATACTCAACCAGTTGTCTGTAAAACTCACCACTAATAATTATCACTGTTTAGGGTGATACCTATTTACAAGGGCAGTGCTCATCATCCACAGCCATCTTGTTAGCTGAACTTAGTAAACAAGGCTCTGGAGAACCCAGCAAATGCTTTAGCTTTTAGATCATTAGACTGCTCTCCTCTAGCACTATCTGACGCAGATACAATTGACTCACTTAAAAGACCGAACTGGAAACTGAAAAATAATAATTACTGGCTAATAATGTCCCATATTTGAACCTGCTTTGGCAGTGGGATAGATAAGATTACTTAATAGGGCTTTCCCATCTCTGGTTTCTAAATTCCCCATTGATTTCAGGAAATGGTGAGTCAATAGGTTAGCAGATACTTCTGTTTGTCTGTTTTGCTGGCTCCTTTATTTAGTCTATATCTCTTGGTTACTCTGGGAATAAAAGAAAACCCCAAAACATATGATGCAAGTAGGAAGACACAGAGGTCAAAGCCAAATGAGGTTAAATAAAAATTTCTTATGGTTCAGAAGGTAATGACTTCTGAGCTGCTCTTCAGGTTGTCTGGGGGATCTGGCTCAAAAATTATTTCTTCTTCCTGAACCAGACGCATGGTTCAGAAACAGAGTTTTCATCCATGTCAAACGCCTTCCATATCGACAGCAAATTGACTGGCTTTCAGACCACAAAGGCAGCACCCTGCCCGTAGCTGGACATGCATAAGGATAGCCTGATTTTTATTAGTTAGGACAGGAAAGTGAAGGATTAGCAGTTGGAGTAAAAGTTAGTGAAAGTCCTGGGATAGTTTGTGTACAGAGATACACACAACCTTGCCAATGCATGAGAAGCTTTCTTGTGGTGTTTGAAGTCTGAAGCTTTCCTACACAGAGGTTACTAACTGGTTTCATTTCTCTGACAAACACAAACCTCCTAGGAGTTAAGAAGAAAGTAACCTAGTTATTTGCGCTTTTTGACCTGAGGTGGAAGTTCAGCTTATGTTCCTGGCATTGAATCAGTCTCAAAGCAGCTATCTTCTGTGTCACATTTACAGTGATGTTCCAAGAATAAAAAAAGACAAAAGAGCTCACCCATCTCATAAAACATGACTTTGAGGTAATTAAACCCTCTGGTAAAACAGAGAAACAGGAATCAAGGCTGAATAGTGGGACAGAGGCTTCAAAATGTCAGAACTGCTGGTACAAAAGAAAGAAACCAGACCAATGCACCCCTTTCTTAGGATCATAGAATCATAGAATCATTTAGGTTGGAAAAGACCTTTAAGATCATGAAGTCCAACCATTAACCTAACACTACCAAGTCTGCCACTAAACCTATTAAGGGCAGAATGATAACTAATTGTCTCCTTCTACACCAGGAGAGGCTACCGCTCTGATGAAGCAGTGGAAGGGAAGAGGTATTGAAGAGATTCTGAGCAAAACTGTGAATGTGGATGTCTGCAGCAGGCAAGGCAGCACACGGCAAAAGGTGCCAAGCTGCTCCTGTCAAGCTGGCACATCTACATGGTACAAAGTCTTTCTGTGATACTAGATCAAGTCCAGAAGTACAGCTCAGCAGCCTTACCTCTCCTGCTTATTCCATGGCGCAGTGAAAATAAACCCATTGTACCACTGAGGCTGAAATGCTGAGCCATTATTTTTCTTTCATAATGTCCGTTTCCAAGCTGGCTATATTTCTGTGCCAGGGATAATGTGGGTAACATTCACTGTGAAACACTGGCAGCGGGTGGTTTTCTAGGAGGCTTCTCTGCTCATTGGCAAAGAGAAAATACCTCCTTCACACCACCACACATGCCCTACCAGAGGAACAAAGAACAGAGCAGTGCCTTCTCCAGATGTACACTTGCCAGGTCAGTCCTTTAAAGGGCCTGCAAGTCCCCGAGAGCACCCAAAGCACTGCCTTGAATACCATATATATCCTAGATTACAAGATGCATCCATGCATGGATGTGCAGTCCTCCCACCAAGACTGCATGCCTGCAGCCTCTTCTGAGCCTCTGTCCCAGGAGGAAACTGCTCCTGGGCTGCATGTCCAACAAGAGCCCTGAACAACACAGCATGACGTCACCAGGGAGCATTGACAATGTCACCGACTGGTTGTAAACTGTGAAACTGGAAAGCAATATCCCTCTTTCTCCACCTTACCGCTTCCAACTCTGCCTCTGACTGTGGTATCATCTGCTCAGAAACCGGTCAGGGGAGCTCTGCGAAACAGATCTCTGCCTCTTACAACAGAGGCTGAGGAGGGAGGGAGATGCTCTGCATTAAGCCTGTTTAGAAAGATTAGAGAGTAAGGAATATTAGGATATTTTGTTTCCTACCTCTCTTTGCACAAGTAAATGAGGTCTAAATGGCTCCTGAGATGAGACAGAAGACCTCAAGTTAAGCACTTTCCAGAAAGTAAGCAAGCAAGCCCCCCTACCCATGCCCCTCCCCAAGTCTGCCTGTTAATGTAAATTTTCAGGAATTATCCTTTTAAGAGATAAAGGGGAGAGAAGGAACAGAGAATATGATTGTGCCTTGCAGCCAATTTGAGAGGGGAGCCAAGCTGGGTTTGGCATAATGCCAATTTGCTAGCTCAAATTTCACCTGTAAAAGCCCTGTAGACATTAAAAAAGCATTCATTATCCACCCAGACACAAAAACCTTATTATGCTCTATTTTTCTAATTCTGCTAACTATGCATGAACTGTTCCTGCTGAAGGACAGTATTACCTGCTTCCTTTAGATTACTTGCCGATCACAGCAGCTCATGGGGTTTTGTTTTTAATGAGATGGAAGGTTCTTTAACTGGACTTCTCCCAAACGACCATGGACCTACATGCGTGGATTCCTGGTTCCTCTCTAAAGGGCTCATCTACAAGCATGAGCTCAAGGTCTGCTCATCTCCCCCACTTCTTGGGACATTCATACACAACAGTCAAGTGACTTGTTGCTTGTAGCCATATGAGTTCAACTAGAATCCAGTAGCCCCTGAGTGAGGCATTTTCCACCATTTCTGTGTATAACAAACATTGTGCTGACTATCAAAGGATACTAAATTTCTTCCATAATGTATTTAGGCATTTTTGTACAAATTTGCTTTCTGCATGCTACAGAAAGGTCTATCTTGAATTTACAGATGACTGTAGACATCCCTATTAAAAGGTGTCCTGGTTCCAGCTGGGATAGAGTTAATTTTCTTCCTAGTAGTGGGCACAGTGCTGTGTTTTGGATTTAGTTTGAGAATAATGCTGATAACACACTGATGTTTTAGTTGTTGCTGAGTACTGCTTATGCTAGTCAAGGACTTTTCAGCTTCTCATGCTCTGCCAGGTGCACAAGAAACTGGGAGGGGGCACAGCCAACTGATCCAAACTGATCAAAGGGGTATTCTATACCATATAATGTCATGCTCAGTGTATAAACTGGGGGTGTTGGCCGGGAGGCTGCAATCACTGCTTAGGAACTCACTGGGCATCGGTCAGCGGGTGGTGAGCGGTTGCATTGTACATCACTTAGTTTGATGATGATGGTTATTATTATTATTTTCTGTGTCGTTTCTGTCCTATTAAAATGTCTTTATCTCAGCCCATGAATTTTACCTTTTCTTTCTGATTGTCTCCCCCATCCCACTGCGGGGGCGCAGGGGAGAGTGAGTGAACGTCTGTATGGTGTTTAGCTGCCTGCTGGGTTAAACCACAACAAAAGGCTTAGCTGAACCCTAGAATTAGATTTATTTCAGTTCTACACATACTTTTATTAGTACTTTGGCTTCAAGAGGAAATGTGTTGTAGCTACCCTTAGCCATGACATCACAGCTGCTAGCACAGCAATAACCTCTAAGCACCACAGTTAGCGCTTTTCCCTAAGCAAAGGCAAGTGTTGTATCTGGTGGTCAGATGCTAACATGAACTTTGGCAGTGAATTAGTAGTCTGCATTGCACAGGTGCTACTCTGGGTGTGCTCCCTGCCAGTTACAGGAAGGAACTAGGATCCTTGTGATCTGAAGACAGCAAGTCCATCAGATTACCCAAAGGAGTGCGTAGGCAGGATCTTCTCTCAGCTAACACCTGGCTTTGTTTTGGTCAGATGACTAGCAAGACATTTCCACCCAAGTTGCACTGTTGCAAAATGCCACCAGTTGTTCTGTGGCTACTATGCAAAACCCTTACACCAGAGCCACACTGCTAGGAGAGGTGTAAGTGTGTAGTATATGGCAATGAATTTGCTCTGAGGATGGGGTTCCTAGAGAGGTGGCATGTTCTTGTTCTGTGAGCAGCCAAATGCCTCCTCCTGCTCATGCATGTATGTGACAGCTGCTGCCTGTTCTAATACCAGAGCCAAGTGCTTTTGGGAACCTTCGCTCTAAGGCATGTTACAGCTTATCCCTCAAGACCCAAAGATAATTTGGGAGCCCATTTTTTTTCTAAGGTACTTCAGTTTGCATACACTCTTCTGTGCAGCCCTGATTTCACAATACCAGGCACTGGCAGTGAGCAATGCTTAACAAAACACCTAAACACTACCCAGATTCCTGCAAAGTGAAAGCACAACAGAAATAGCTGGGTAGGGCAGGCTTTTCTTGCCCTGGCTAAAGGCATCATGCACCAAAGGGGTTTTTCTCTATGCAGACTCCTTAGAAGAGACTAGGACAGTATAGTCAGAGGGACACAGTCTTGGTAGATGTATCACCTCTTATTTGGAAACCCAGGTCTGAGACTGGACAGTTGGCAGGCCAGTTGGCTCCATCCAGTATAAGAGGGTCCTGGAGCCAGAGAGAAGTTGCGATGCGATGCTAAGTGAAGTGTCAGCCCTGCAGTGAGGGGCTGTGAGACAGGAGCCAGCTGAGTGAATCTTCAACCAGACACTGTGAAACTTGGCAGGTCTGGGATTGGCACTGCAAAACTGTTGCAAAACTAGCCTGAGGCGAGAGCAGTGTGTATGAAGAATCTTGTATTTCCCGTACTTACAAAGACTACAGAAAAAACACCAGCCCCAGGCTTTCTTCATCTCTATGGTCACTTGAAAACTATAGCAAAGCTGTTTTTTGAGGCAAAGACAAAAACCTAGTGAAGTGAATGGAGAAGATCTGATTGTTTTCCTGTAGCTTTTGGTCTGTTCCACTCCAACTAGGTGGCTGAATTCTTGTTAAAGAAATAGCATGGCAAATCTTTGCACGCACATGCATCACATGTGAGGATTAAAACAAATGCTCTTCAATCCCATGTTTATTTCTCCAAAGGGCATGGAGTGAAATGGCAAGAAAAGTCTTGAACAATGAGAAGTATTTGGAGCTGGATCCCCTGCAGACACTTCCAAAGGTTCTTTCCCTCCATAGCTGCTGCCTTCTCCCACACTTGGCTGTTATCTGTTTTTCCTCTTGATCCCTAGTAGTCTTTTTCACACAAGTTCCCATGCTGTATGCTTACAATGCTACAATTTAAGAGTAGGGGAAAAGAATTCCTATTTTTAGTTCCAGAATATAAAATGTTATCTAGGGACAGGTCATTTTGCCCTAAGTGATCAAGCAGAAAAAGGATATGGCAACAAATAAAACCTTAGAAAGGATATTCATGTGGTTAAGGCATTAGCCTGTTAATTTGGGAGATTTGTGTTCCTTTTCTGGCTCTCCTACAGTCTCCTTAGGCCCCTCATGGGTTAATTGCTGTTCCTCACTTCTCTTCCTGTAATATGGGGATAATGCTAACCTATCTAACAGCGGTGCAACGAGGATAAATTAATTACTGTGTGACAGATTTTCAAACACATTAGTGCTTACTGCCATAACAAAGCCTTTTATATAAACAAATACTCCTGGGAAAACAAGAGGCTGGGTTTAAAGGTTGCTTTTGAGGTAAATTCCTATACCAGCACTCCCACCATGGGCACACACGCACACCAAAGGAAAAAAATAGGACAAATGTACGGTGTCATGCTTTAAAGGTCTTGAAAATCAGTCAAATCTGTAAAATGCTAAGGAGACTTAATGCAATACTTACACATCCTGGGGCTAATTCTCAGGAATGCTGAGTACCCTCTGCTCCCCACTGACTCTGAGTTGTGGGCTCTCAGCAAATTCAGATGTAAAATAATCATTTAGTGAACAAAAGACATTTGAATGAAGCCTTATTCCTCAGTCTGCATATTTTTACAAATGCACATAAGAAGTTCCACCAAGATCAACTGCTGTACCTTCTGCATGCTAGGTGCAAAACTTGGAGATCTGTAGCTTAAAATACCAAACAAGGTAGGAATTATTTCTTTTCTTCCTATCTTATTCTTGCCCCCCAACCCATGCATATGTCCTTGTGTGGCTCCCAAGAACACAGTCAGGAAGGGAAAAAGGGTGAGGATTTTGCCATTATTTTCTCCAGTCTCTAGGATGACCTTGGGCGTCCCCTTCCCTCTCATATGCATCCCTGAGTCCCAAGAGCTTCACCAGCATGTGAGCACGCTCCAGAAACCACTGATGGATGGGAATCCTTTTCCCTTGCACCAGTGTTCCTCCGTAAGGTGCTGGGTGAAGGACGTTATTTTCCACCCGGTCAAAATCAATATGACAGCTTTGAGTTGGGGAGGTGTTTGGTCCTTTCTCAAAAAAAGCAGCTGGTTTGTTTCTAGTTGAAAATCGAGCTTAATTCCTCTCTGGGCTGAGACAACTTTTAAAACTCAATTAACAATAACACCTGGCTTTTGGGGATGTGATTGAACCAACGCTTCCCTGTCTGAAAACACTTAGCCTTTGAGGAAGTTAATATCCAGACCTGTGCTCAGTATGTAACCGTAGTTAAATGCTTCCTTTGAGGGTGTGTGGAAGTCAGTTTTTATAGGTGCAGAAGAGGCACCAAGGTGCGATGGTGTGAACTGCTAACCAGGGAAGCGGTGTGCGACTGGACTTGGCCACACAGAGGCTGGCGGGCCAGAAGGCCAGCGCGACACCGCAGTGGGGTGCAATGTGTCACCACTCCCCTCGCCGGCAAGGTGTCCAGCCAAGCCCCAGCGGATCAAAACCTGAAAAACAAATCAAAGTAAATTCCAGCCTGAAAGGCACACAAAGCTCATGCCCAGTACGTGAACCCCCATCCTTCATCCACGCATCATGGAACATTTGTTTGTAGCAGCGCGCGCTGAGCGCGCAACGCACTGGAAGGGAAATACCGGAGGGGCAGTCAACACTGCGGTCCCTGTTTGCCAACCGGGGCGCGCTCCTTCAGGCTTGGCTGCATCACCACTCCTCGCTGGTGACCAGCTTTGCCTCAGACCCACCTCAGAGCTCTCTGTTTTTTTTGGCGGGGCCTGCGACCCCGGGCAACCCAGCCCGGTGTTTGAGCCTTGCCCGGCGCGTTGCAGAACGGAGAACACATGTTTTTTTGTTTCAAAGATATTGCTTAAAATAACTCCATCTCTAGAAAGTTGAAGTTGGACACCACCACCCCCCCACCCCCCACTTTCCCCTTGCTCTCCCCTCTTTGCACAGCTGTGGCTCCCATGAGGACGCAAAGACATATGTGCCATGAGGATCTGGTTATCATTCCTCCTTCCCACCCCCCCCGCCAAAAAAGAAATATATATATATATATATATATATATAATCTTTCTCTGAGCTGCTGGACAACAGCAAGCATCTGTGAGAAGAAGGGGGGAAGGAAAGAATTGGCTGAAAAACTTCCCCTGCCCCCTCTCCCCCCTCCCTGTCATCCTGTGCTCTCTTCAAACACGTTTTTAAACATACCAGTTTTGGTCTGGTTTCCTGGATGGCACATCTTCGTGTCTAGCTGGGCTCCATCCATTACCTCATGAGACAGGGTAGGACCAAGGTGACAAGATTGATGAAACATTTTGAGCAAGGGGAATGGGTGAGGAAACCCTCCCAGGACAGCAGTGGAAATGGGGCAAAGGAGCACTTTTATATTTTAAAGTCATTGAGCAAATCTGTTTCAGCAGGGAAAAGGTAATTTATATTGTAGAAAGATAATTTGGCATTCCCTTGTGTTTGTCCTACCAAAATGATGAGCTGACTAGTTTCATTTTATTTTATTTATTTTTTATTTTAAATTCAGTACCTGAATTTGTCCATGTTTCATTTTTTTTGTGGTTTGGAGGGGGGTGAGTTGAAATGCCTGCTTTACCTAGAGTTCAGAAGTAACCAAGTTACTTCCACTTCTGGAGGGTCCTATATTTTATTCCAAATTGGCACAAGATCTGTTCAGTTATTCTTAGCCTTGCTGACACCTTTTTGCTTTTGTTACATTAATGCATGGATGTGAAGAGGGAAGGGACTCTGAGTTCTGGATCCTGTTCCACTGAGCTGCTAATTCACATTAAGAAAGGTCAAGTCTAATAGAGCACTGCCTTATGCTGAGGCCAAGAGGAAAAGGAATTCATTTGAAAACTCACTTTCCAGGTGTATTAACCCCTTCAGGTGCCATTAGGCTGCATATGTGTCGCAGCAGCAGCTCTTTTACGGAGGAGCCCAGATAAACTGGCTTATTACTCAGCTTTCAACTCCAATTCTCTATAGCTCAGATCACAGCTCTGCTACAATTCCTACTGCTTCTTAATCTCACCTTGTATCAGGCTGTTGCCTGCCAGGACTAAAGACACTCCTCTCTACCAGTGTGTACAGTTTGTACACGTCTGTTTATATATCAGGACATTCTATGCAGAGTGAGGAAAGGCAGCAAAACCAGCTATACAGGATCATTTAATCAAAACTTTTTGGTTTTTGTAGGCAAATGCAAAAGTACCCTCACAGGTGAAGGGGAAGACTTTTGCTTCTTCAGAAAAGCTTGAAGGGTGAGGAGTTTCTATGCAGAGGCAGCTGATCTTTGCTACTTTTATTCCAGCATGATGTGCAGTAAAGGGCCTGAGTAGCCTAGAGGTACTGGCTTCTGAGGAGCATCTGCCTGAAACCCTACATACGTGGCTGTCAAATATGAAAAGGAAAGAGAGAGGAAGGCTAGATGACTGCTCAGAAGGTGCTCAAGGAGATGGAAACAAAGTTTACCATTTGCTAGCTGATGGACAGAAACACATCTGTTTATCTTGAGCAGGGGTAAGAGGTATAGGCAATGGAAGAAAATTTACTTTTGTTAAAACAGAGAAATACAGATCATAGTATTTGGCCACATCACAAAACCTGAAGCTCATTTGAACACTTTAAGAAAACAAAACTCTAGGCTCAGCCTCAAGGGAAAGAGCAAACAATTTACTTTTCACTCTGCCTCAGTTCAAACCAAGTTAAGAAACCCTCTACTATGAGAGGTACAGAACATGATGAACAAAAAAAGCAAAATCACCACTACCAGAATCTGGGTGGTTCTACGCAGAGCTTGGTATTGATCTGACTTCCGCAAGGGAAGAGCCCCAGGAAGTCTAGTGAATGTAAATGCACAGCCAATATTGGCTTGCAGTGCCCAAATTAACTTGTTAAAATGCAAAAAGACTGCAAAAGGAAATGAAAAAAGCCCCAAGAGAGATGTCCCATCTGTGTATATACTACTCTTTCAGGATGTCTACTTCTACAGGGGATCTTTTTCATTAACCTCAAAACAGTTCATTTTCAAATCTTCTTTTTTGAAGAGGAGCTACTTTAGTGGTGGGTTTTTCTTCTAAACAGATGAAGTTTAATTTATGTCCCCAGTGAGACTATATGTGTGACATAGGCCAAATTTTTAATATATATTTCTATGCACATGGAAACATAACAGTTCCTGAAACATTTAATGAAAGCTGTGTATGATCTCTTCTAAAGCTTCTCTGGACAGTGGCAATCTCAAATAAAGCATAGAGCTAGCACTGGTGTTGACACAGTACACAAGAAAAGCTATGCCTTTCTTCATGAGCAAGGGCAGGAGAGAAACCACATTGACCAGGTGATATGACAGGAGACAGGGGTGATGTTGCGGAGGTGTCTCTGGAGAGCAAAGGGATGAATCCCCAGCTGGTGGTACACGGTGCTCTTCATCGGCACTGCCCTTTTCCAGGCACTCTGATGCCCCATGAGGCTGGCAAGCACACTCCCGCCAGGAGGGGAACTCCCTCAGTGTTGGCTGGGAGAAGAAATTCAAGTCTTCGCCTTGTGTCCTTCGAGAAAACAAGAATCTCTCAGTTTGCCTTTATGAGATTTCACATTTCATTCCAGCTGGAGGGGAAAAGAGAGAAAAAACACACCCTTTTCTTAGCCAGGCTGGAGGTTGTCTGTGCCCACAGGCTGTGACTGTAGGTTATTCCATCATGGTTTGAGTGTACCCCATTTCCCACCCCTGCCGAGAAAGTCTCAGTCCCAGGGGAAAGCAGCACATCCTATGGTGTAAAGGCCTCAGAGGTAGGCAAAGTGCGATGTCTGGCTGAAACAGGCTTAGTGCTGCTCCATTTGGCACAGATGATGGTAAGGTTCCCCTTTGGCTTGCCAAGAGGGGCTGTTGCCTGCAGAGCACCTTCAGCACGTAGCTCAGCTGCGATAATACACATATTTGGAAAGTCTGTTTGGGTCCTTCGTCAACGGTTATTAGTTACACAAAGGCCAAGGCACTTTTGCGCAGAATCAGAAATCCTAGAAAGCATCCCGAAGCACAAAGTTGTTCAAGATCTGAACTATTTCTGGGGAAGAGGCTGAGTTCAGGGCATTACAGACTGAGGATGCCAAGTCTGGATCCAGACACAGCTTTCTGGGAAGGATGGTCATGTCGGGGACTGCAATCTCTTCCCTGAAGGAAATAAGGGTGAGATATACAGTTCAGATATTGCCACACCTTATGTGTTCATAGATGTGAGGCTCCAGGTGAGACCTGTCTGCTTAAATCAACCAAGGACTCCCCAGGTGCAGGGACAGGACAAGAGCCAGTGGTCCAGCTGCCTTCGCAGCCCTCTCTAGCTTTGAAGGGCAGGATTGGCTTTGGAGATGGATGGGAACCAAGGTGGGACCAAGATGGGAACCAAAGTGAGCACTAACTGTGTGGCAGTGGGAGAAAGCAGGAGGGTCCAACAAATGCCACCCTGAAGTCCCAATTCTCCCCAGTTGTCCTTAATGTGCTGCTGTGAGTAAAATACTTGGAAAATGGCATTTCGTGTCACCCCTCTCTCTTCTCCCTCTGCCCCCCCCTCCACCCCTACCTCCCTCCTGGGTAAGAAGAGAGCGTCTGTTACAGCAGTCTGGTCTGCACTAGTGGGCGGGTAAGTGGTTTCATGCAACACCAGCTGTGGGCTCCAGTAGGATTATGTTTAAACTCCTATATGCTATTTTCTCTACCTTCTGTTGTTATCCTACATTCTGCCGGGGCCTGCGGCAAGGGTGGGGAGGAGGGCAGGACAATTAGATTCAGAGCAATAATGATCATGATAAGGAGAAGAACTGATGCTGAATGCAATTCCCATTTCTCATTACTATGCTACTGTAGCTATGGTTTGGCTCTCCTCCTGGCCTTGGCAAACACGATCCACTTCATCTCCTGCTTCTCCTGTTGGCTGGGCTCCCATCCTCCTCTTGGCTCCTGCAGCCAAACTCCTGGCTGGCTGCAGTAATCCCACATAATATTTCACGCAAATTTATATGAAGCCCGTTACAAAGCTCAGCAAGGAGACACTGTTTCTTTTTCTTGATACAATTAATCATTTGTAGCTCTGCTCCAAGGACCAGACTGTCTCCCATGTAACTGCTCCTTTCTGTCAAAAAGGCTGAGAAAGTGCAGTACCCAGGGGAGGGCAGGGAGAAACCCGGCTTTCCCTCCGTCTCCTGAGCAACCCCAGGTGAAATCATGCCGACTCTTGCAAAGCCCCCCTCCCTTTCTCCTACCTGTCTCCCCCAGCACCTTGCTCCGGGTGGCTCCAAGGCAAGCGCTCGCAGGCAGCCCCCCGTCCCGCAGCCCACCCCACCCTCCCTGCAGCATGGGCTTGGCCGCCTGGGTTGCCCTCCTGTCTGCGCGATGACTTGGTGAACACGCTCCAGCTGCTCCCATTTCTCAGCCTGCCGCTGGGAATATTGTATGGGATTGCTCTTGCCTCCTTCGGTTCCCGTTGCTTTGTACTGTCTAGTTAATCTTTTGGTACAACTCCTTCTTCTGCCCTCCTCCCCACCCCGCCTTTTTGAAGTATTTCTAGTGTTGTGGCTGTTTTTTTGGAAAAACAGAAAGCTAACCCACAGTATAATGTTTCTGTGGCTAAACAGGAGACCCAAGTCTCTGGGCTTGTCAATCCAGGACCTCACACTAGTGCTGAAATTCAGAGAAACAGAAAAAGAGGATCTCTTTTTTGCTTGTAACTGTGGGTGTCCATCTCTTCACTCGGTATTTCCTTGCTTGAGTCCATCTGGCACATCACCCAGTTTCTCCTCTTCCTCCTAGTCTCAAATATAACGTCAAGAAGATAATTAAGAAACATACGCTTAACAAAAACCTATATCCCTCTTTTTAACATTAGGCACAGAAAGGGGTTGAAGGCTGTAATCTGTTTCAGTATGTTTTTTCTGATATTCCTACAAAATTCATGGTAGTCTGGTTCAATAGGAGATAGTAAAGGAAAAGGCAGTTTAATTATGTGTTTAATGATTCTGAAGAAAATTACTAGAAGAGCTGACTATTTATTTTTTAAGCTAAATATTCAGAAGGTCCCATTTTCCCTCCTAGAGCAAACTCAGGCCATGTGTGGTAAAAGAAGGAAACTAAATAAGAAGTTGGCCTTTTTCTATTCTTTCCCACCCCACAGTTTCATTATGAGAGTATGCTGCATTTTCTGAAGCACAACCACTGATTGCCGTTAAGTGAATTACTCTTGCCCAATAGCTGCAGTTCCTCTGTTCAAAGCATATTTCCCAGTTTCCAAGGAATTTGGGGAACAAATTTTAAATCTATTATACTCCAGAAATCTTTTCCAGTTGTCACAGGCTTACCTGCCAGATAAGTATTTCTTCTCAGCAGATAGTTATCTTTCACTGGCTCTCCAGGTTGATGCATTTCAGGATCCCATTTGCAATCTGAGGTTAGAACTATAACCAAAACAGTAGGAAGTGTGGTTGCAGTCATACCTCTAAGGTAAGGGCATTTCTGAAGGTCAAACTTGCATGACAGCTTTCTCACACCATTTTTGTGATACATTTTCTTCTAACTTCATTCAATATCTGAATGGCTGAACGGGCAGCAATGGTTGGTAGCATTTCTTTACAAATTGTGGCATCATGGTGAATATAAGTTAGATTGAACAGGCTGTGGAAGAAAGCTGTGGTATGAATCTAATATTTAGTATCATTTCATCCTCTGGTCTGGAAATCTCTGAACTGTTAATTGCGAGAGGATGGGACAGCATGTGAAAGGAAAGGTTACAGTTGGAAGAAATATGCACCTGTTTCTTATACCTTTTTGTAAGTGGATACTGCTGACCACTGCCAGAGACAAGATACTGAGACTGAGGGACCCTTTTGGCCAGTCTCCTTTTCTTATTGTCAAAGCTACAAAATCCTTGGGGGTGAGGGGTGGGGTGGTGGGTAATCTTTTGGTTTGGTTTGATTTGGATTTTGTTTGGTTTTTTGTTTGTGAGTTTTGGGGTTGGGGTTTTTTTCAGTCAGCAGTAACATACTTTTCTGTCAGTTGCATTTTTGTTTAGTTATTAAGCATATAAGTTATGCACACTATTTTCAAGTTTTGCAAATTTAAAGAAAAAAGTGATAACTGCTTTTCAGCTTCTATCACGTCTTTGTAAGAGCACTTTTTATCACCTTCAGGAATGGCCTACACTGTAGACTTTCATTGGAACAATTAGAGAAGTGAATTTTCAGGTCAATTTTGATAAAAGGAGAAGGAATTAAAACTAAGATAGAGTTATATACAGTGCTATATATTTTCCCCAACATATTTTTGGAGGATAGCAATTTCTTACCTCTCTTTTAGTAAAAAATACCACAACCTTTTGCTTTAGACTTAGGTCTGACCAAAGTTAGGATTAAACTGGTTATGACAGGACCCTGAATCAGCCAGAAGTTTGAGGCAGACTTGTTTGTATATTTTCCTTAAAGCAAGAACCCCCCCAGAACACCAGAAGGAATTTCAAAACTCTGGAGCTGGGATTTATGAGAACCTAAACTGAAGAAGGGATCTTTTTACGATGTAGAGAAATAAGATCTTCAGGTTAACTTGAACAAAAATAAAGGAATTTGACAAGAATTCTCCCTGCTGGTTGTGCAAGATGCCTGTTTCCCTCAGGTTTGCTCATAGTACAACATCATTTTGATGTGCAACATCTGCTTCCTGGGATACAGCAGATCTGCACAGGCTTCCCTAGGACCCTAGGAACAGCCCCTCTCTTTCCGTTGCCTGGGAGGCCTTGCTCTGTGTCTCTTCCCTGCTCTTCTCAGCAGTCCATGATTTTCTTCCCCACTCAGAGCTGATGCTTGCAGTCCCCCTACCCCAGGATAGATCTGTTTAGATACTCTCAGGGAAGGAGCAATCTTCACACTTTCTCTCTTGTCCAGCAGTCAGGACAAGGAAAAGAGACAGTTCTCCTTTCTATTGCCCAACCACTCCATCTTAAAGATGTATACCAAGGAAGACTATCTTGTACTCAGAAATAATAAGCTGCTAACAAATGAAACAGAAACGTCCTGTCACAGGATAGGAAAAACATCCTCAATTTTTGTTCTTTTAAAATAGTACGCTCTATACAGAACCCAGTTTGGTGTCCCCTCTCCCTTCCTTCAGCTTCTGACCAGTGTATCCTACTCTAAATATTCAGATCTTCACAAGATAACTGCCTGGTAACTGTTTTATATATCAGGAATTTCTTCAAGTGAGAAAACTGCACTAGTGTCTGTGTCTTCCTGTCCAGTGTCAGATGAAAAATTTCAATGACATGCTATGGCACACTGCTTTTCTGCACCTAGGCTCTGAAGCCTGCCTCATATGCTCTCAAGGGTGAATCATGAGGTCTGATCTTCATGAAAGATTTCTAAAGATACTGTTTCAATATTTGACTTCTTTTCTTCTTGTGTGGTAAAGAGAAAGATAGCATTGCACAAGAGCTGTTCATCTCTCAGGGAAGGAGCAGTAATTGTCTTTGATCACTATGGTTGGGGCTCCTTATTACTGGAGAGTGAATGTTGCCAGATGTGCTTGACCTGGACGATGTATAGACAAACTGAGGAGGGACTCCTGAGTCCAAACCAACCAGTACAGCATGAGAGGAAGTAGTTAGCCCAGTCTCTATTTCTGAGCCAACTGCATGTGATTTCAGGGCTACCTAGAGATTTAGCTTAAGTGCTGTCTTCCGTACATCAAAGATATGAATCCTGCCTGGATGATATAGAGAGCCATTGCCTGCAATATGATATATGCATCTACTTCAGACATGCCAGGAAGCCCATCTGTTTACTTAACTTTTTATGAAAGCAGTTGGGAGGAAGAGCTTCTATTTGACTGGGGAGTTATTTTATTTATTTATTTTCTCATATTTATAAAAACAAGTACAAATGATGTGAAAAAATAATCACTCTTTTGATAACAGAAGTTATCAAAATAGTCTTTCAAAGAGCAGTGTATAGCAACAGTAGTGACGGTGACACTACTAAGAATTCACAGCAAAACATGACCCACCACTGTTTGTTTCTAAGGAATTACCTTCACAAATTGCACTTCCTCCTTCTTTTGCCCTCTTCCTTCCCTGAGGCCATCTTTTTCCCAAAGCACAAGCTAAGCTTTGCCAGGCTTCTAGGATGCTCATAAACAGGATACAGGAGAAGATTAGAAGCAGGAACACACAGCATCTCTCCAAGCAGAGGAAAGCACATCACAGAGCTGTATGTCACAGGCTGTATCTGATGTCAAGTCATTTGATGGTGAGGGACGATGGTAGTTCAGAAGATGGAGGGGAGGTTCAGTGCACAGTGGCTGCAGAGCAAGCTTCTGGCAGGACTTCTCCCAATACAAAGCACTTGCTAGGGCAGCACATCACCAGCTGCAGTGCTGTGCTACTCCTTTTTCAGTATTCTGGGTGCCACAGGCTCTGTTTGTGACTTTGGGCAGTTCACTTAATGCTGCAATGTTTTAACATCCCCTATGTCTCTGGACACTGACAGAAAAGCCCTCTGGGAGTAAGGTCTGGCAATCTGAGATGTTACTTCTCCCAGGGATGACCCATCCCAACATGGGGCATCGCTGCTCTGTGGCAGAGGTAAAAGAATGGGCTCCAAGTTCTTGCCTTCCATCATCTTCATTAGTAATCTACTGTACTGCAGAAGAAGGAAAGCTTGCACTAGTATTTTGGACCTTGAAATGAGTAGTCTGAGCCATGGACATATGTCCTATCCCACCACTCCCTCTACTTAGCAGAAAACTCTGCCAGATGGCCATGGCATGCTAAAGCCATCAGTGCATGTGAGTCTGTGCCTTGAATAACCAAGTGGTGGCAGCTGGCTGCTGCACTGAATACACCATGACAGTAATAAAACTTCTAATGAAATAACACACTTTTCTTTATATCAGGACTGTTTTGAACAGCTTTTGGGGAGAAGTAAAAAAGGTTACTGCCATCTTGCCAGCAAGAAAAAAAGGGAGTTCATTTGTTGAGATGTAACAGAATTTTGGCCAGAAAAGAGGCTGTAGTTATTTGAATAATTTTACTTGTACAGGCACCCAGGTACATATGCTTTCATGGAAACTCTGGCTACATAACAGTATTAATTTTGGCTGAGTCCTGAGACTATTTTCAGAAGCTTTCAGAAATTTACAGGAAGTACCTTTCCTTTTCATTTATGTACAGTGCTATTGTTATTTTTTTTTTATTAAACAAATAAACAGAGATACTTTTACTTTGCTTCTACCAGATTTCATGCTAAGAAAGGAGGTGTGGTGGAGGGGAGAAAGATCTTGGCTAACTAGTTTAAAAACAAGGCTTATGGCAATCCGAAAGTTGAATGGTCTTTCTAGAAAACCTGGTCTTAAGAGCAGTGGTCTCCTCTGAGACTGCCTGGGCTACTGCTTGTGTTGTGGCAAAATAAACAAACAAACAGACTAAAGTAAAGATGAGAGGGTCTCCTGAGATTTGGGTCTTTCGCTGTCTCTTTCATGAGTAATGAATGGGGTGACCACACAGACTTGGAAAGCCCTGCAATGCTTGAATCTGCTGCTGACTTTCAAGCAGGCAGAGTGCAGGATTATATGGGATTCACTGGCAGTATTAGGGAGTCAATTAAAGGAGCTTCAAGGTAAACCAGGAGTTTTTATTACTCACACATAGGAGAAAAAAAAAAATTAACAGCTGCTCTTTACTCTCACCAGTGGTATGTAAGCAGAAACTTGAATTATACAAGAGAGTCCTAAGAAACTCCTGGAAAGGGCGTCTCTCCATCTTGGGTGTCCAGATCTGCTGTCTTGAGACCCTTTTATGAGTATGAATTCAGTTCTCAGCAGCAGTAGGGAAACTCCTGTTCAGTGGGCCTGTCTGAGGTGCCCATATATCCCAACGTACTTTCCCATTCACCTGGGTGGTCTCAGCCCCCTGAAAAGATGACTCTTTCTACTGAGAAATGACACACAAGGTTCATGGAGCACATGTTGGCCAGTATAATAATACAAGGTCTCCAAAAATAAGCGAGCTATGTTACACTGATCATGGCTCTTCTGTTTTCTCCTTGAGTTCTCTCAGCCTATTGTCAGAGCTCTGGTAATTAAGGCTTTAAGGACTTATTGGAGCAAGGAAAATGGGGACTTTCTTCTAAACTACACAGGGAGTAATGGGCAGAACTATTTACTAGGCAAAGGACATGTAGTCCTGTCCTCTGTGTCTGCCACAGAAGTCAAGACAGATCATTTTGACTGCATTTAGTGGCTACGGCACTGTTTCCCTCTTTGCTGCTGGCAAATTACTTGGGTACGACCTCTATTTCCCTATTTAAGTTCCTTCTTTTCTGCTTCATTGCCTCCCCTGAGAGGGTATCAGCAAAACTTTAAAGATCAGGCACAGACTTTGGATGTTTGGAATTAATCAAGACCTTCACACACTCTGTTCATGAAGGTAAAAGATACTATCCTTTTCTTAGCATGTGGAGGAGTATTTGAGGTAGTTGTGAAGATGGAAAACTTTGTAGAAGTGCCTCGTGTTGTAGAATTCGAATAGGTACTCTAAGCATAGCAGAAAGGGGAGATTTCTGTCTCCAGTGCTGTCATGGTCTGGTACCTTTCATGAGCAGCAAATACATTTTTCAAACCACTATAAAGAATAAAAAGTCAAAGCCGATAAACATTTTAAAATATACTATGAAAGAAAGCCAGCGTTAGAAACATACCATGAAAGAAATCCAATTCCCTTTGAAGCAGGCAACAGTATCATAAAGAGAGAAAAGTATAAGAAAAATGGAGAAAACTAAACCAAGTAATAAATGACTAAAAGAAAACCCAACCCTAGAGCTGAAACAAAAGGAGGCTGCATGCTGAAAACTGTGCATGTTAAAAGAGGAATTAAAACAAAACCAAACAATAACTTTGCAGTCTTCTCTACCAGCACAGAGCTTGTCCTGACCACAGTGCTCTGTGCCTGGTGGGAATGCAGAACAATGGAGGGCTTTGAAGATTAATGGTTGTTGGAGGGAGGGACTTGTTGGACTTTCCACAGAAAATAAGTTATAGATACTCAGCCAGTAAGAGGCCACAAAATGTCACTCAATATCAAGCCTAAAACATAAAGACTGAGGCCTTAGATTTGTTCTGTTTTCAACTAAGTGTAAGTTTCCCGAAGGAAACTAGATAGTTAGATATAGGAAATTTACAATAACCAGGACTGCTATTTATGAAGTGAATCATAATGACTAATCCTGAATCCATTAGGCTGGCCTTAGTCTTTTTTTCCCAATTGCAAATGGAAAGGATGTTTTTTGTTTTGTTTTGGTTTTTTGTGGTCAGAAATATTTGGCTTTCAGAAGAAAATCAAAGTTGCAGACGGTCATAAAATTTTGAGACCGGATTTATTTTGTTGAAGACCGCATCATATTAGAAGACAGATTTTTGAAGAGCTTCTTTTCCCCCCAAACAGATTCACCTCACTAACTGTTGAGCTTAGATGAATATCAGCTAAATCTCTTGATAGCTTAGAGATAGCTAATTATTCATGTCTGCTGTAAAAGTAATAAGGAATAGTGGATCTTTGCATTACCGTTTCATGTTGCCATCAGAACACCCTCTAACCATAGAACAACGTGATGGAATTACATACATACTTTCAGCTCTCAAGGGCTTGGGAGAGAAAGAGAGTTTGCTCATCATAAATCTGAGCAAAGACAGAAAAATAACCAGCTTTCTCAGCTTAATCAAAACCTATTCCCCTGAGGAAGGCCAGCAGAAGTCCTGTATGAAACACTGAGGAAAAGTCCCAGCAATATAGACACCATGGTGTGACTCTGAGCCACAGGTTCTTCCATTCTTGCTCCTTCTTTGTCCTGATAGAGGTACGGGCTTCAGGGTGCTGGCAATACTGAGCTGTAGATGGAGATGGCCATGGTTAAGCTGTGCAGTGATTTGTAGAGCAGCAGGTTACATGCTGGGTGATAATGAGCGACAGTTAATTGTTGAGTGCTCTGGAGGATAAGGAGCAGGCATAACCGTGGCAGGCTTCCTTCCTTGAATGAGGAGTTGACATTCACCATTAGTAAGAGGCTCAAATGCTTTCATCTTTGTCACTAATCAAAGGTACAGTACACAGCAGAGTCACTTTTCCTGCAGTGTTTCTATGACTTTCTGCTCTCTGAACCAGCTGGATTCAGAAAAAGAATGTTTTACGTTATCTGGCATACATCCATTGTCCACTTCCAAAAGACTATCTCAGGTGTGGATGATTTTCTCTGAAAAGTGGGATGTAAGTTTTATCCTGAATCAAATGCATAAGGCTGGTGTCCATAATACACAACATTACTGCAAATTGGAAAGGAAACCAACTTTTATTTCTCAGAGCTTGCTGACTGCCATGACATCTTGACTTGTTCCACACATTCCCTATACTCTACACAGAGCCCTGAGTAACCTGACACAGTGTCACAAATTAAAATAAGAAATATTGCTTTAATTAAAACATTAAAGTGAATTTGTTCAATAATTAGCAGTTGCACTTGTCAGGAAGGTGGTAGGGTCTACTGCATGTGTTGAGAGAGGGACCACAAGCTAACGTATACAACTATCTCCCTTGAGGGCATGAAGTAAATTGATTAAACAGTGCCACAGGTCACACTAAGATTTATAGCCAAGGTCTCTAATATGTTTTTTGAATGAAAGAGTAATACCCCTATGCTTTTCACTTCAAAATTTTTGGCAAGCTCCCTATTAACTCCACTCACATGCCAGCATGGTGGGCAGTACTGGGAGGGTACTTTATTCTAAGGTACTAAAATCTGTGATTAGGCAATGATTTATGGCTTTCCTTAAACTCTGAAGTGACTTTTTTTAATAGGAGTATTTTTGGCTGGGCTAATTGAAGTAAAAGTTGACTGATTTATGTTTTAATTTACAAAACCTTTTGCCACACCTTTAATGATGAAACCTCCTTCTTTTTTTTTTTTTCCACTGAGGCATATTTTCCATTACTGCTATGCCAATATGGCATTAGTAAAGCAGTTGCCATCTCAAACATCACTGAAAGGCTCCATTTCTTCTTGGAAGCTGTTTAAATTACATATTTTACCTCCTCTTTCCTCACCTCCATCTCCCCCCAAGCTGTAAAAAAAAGTATTCTTAGACATTTTAAAAGCTTGCATGAAGCCTTACCTTCTATCTTGCATAAAGTCACACAGAAAGCTGCTATAAATGCATAATAAAACTTTTTCTTCTCCAAAGCCAGTTTAGCATGGTAGTGACAATGCTATTGTCATTTAGTTATTCCATAGTGGTATTTCTGAAGTGAGAGGAGGTCACCAGCAGGACACCAGGCTGAAATCTGCCAGTTCCTTTGGCCTACAAATAAAGACCTTGAAAGTCAGCCCTGATGTGGCAAGTGCTCTACTGGAGAATGACAGTGACTCATCCCTAACCAACCCTTTTCCTGGAAGCTGAAGTGGAGGAAGGTGACGTGGAGTAGAGGATGCAAAGATTAAAATCTCCTACTCCCCTACTTGAGTTTTGTCAAGTCCATGTCTTTTGAAAACCTACCCAAACCTTTTGGAAACCTAACCAGTTTTAACTATGCTTACAGG
This sequence comes from Pelecanus crispus, assembly GCF_030463565.1. Classification (NCBI taxonomy): domain Eukaryota; kingdom Metazoa; phylum Chordata; class Aves; order Pelecaniformes; family Pelecanidae; genus Pelecanus; species Pelecanus crispus. The sequence continues at coordinate 83,502,899 of NC_134643.1, read as the reverse complement.
CATTTCAGATATCATGGAATGCAATTCTGCTGCTTTAAAAACTTTTCACAGTTCAGGTCTTGCTTCTCATCAACATTACTGCTCTAGCCTTTGACATTCACCATGCAACGAAGAAACCACAGGGATCTGCACATTTCAGAGACTCTGACCTAAATTTGTTACTTAAGTTTTGCAAAAGGATGTTTTGCGCTGCCAGTAAGCTAGCATTTAAAGCAGATTTCAATGTTGGGTAATATATAATATCAGCAGTAAAATTAACTGAGTAATTGAAGAATGGAACAACTCCGGTCAAGTCAGACTCTCTAAGGTGTATGCAGGACAACTGATAAAATTTTGAACAGCACCTTAGTCTATATCTGTAAATAAAAACCATGGAAAGACCCTCAGATGATAAACTGATTTTTGACAGTAATTGCTTTTGATGTACTTGCGGTTTTCAGTAGTTTCTGGCTACTTCATTATAGAACAGTATTAAAGACATAAGAAAGGGAAGCACAAACAAAAAAAACCCCAAACTATAAAACATGTTTTGGTTTAAAAACAAAACTATAAAACATGTTTTTTGACTCCTCTAAGGAAGGCTCCAAAGCTGTAAAAAATGGGCCTGGGGGAGTGTTGAAAACAGAGATCTATGGCAGAATGCCTTGCAGAGCTTGTCAGAAGTCACAAATATCAGTAAACAGAGCTGTGATACACATCATGGTCCAAGACAACAATCGGTATTTGGAGAAAGACAAGAGGACTCTGAGAGATTTGACTCTCAAAGATTCACATTTGTTAGACAAATTTTTCATAGCTGGAATGGACCATGAGGCTGCAGATGAAATTAATTTCTTTTTAATGGTCCAGACAGAAAGTCATTCTATCTTTGCAATAAAGCTACAAGGTAACAGAAGTTAAACAGGTGAAATTATAGGCTAACCCACACTGAAGAATAATATCAACTAAAAGTAAGTAACTTCATGGAAAACCCACCATTTCTAATATTACTTCGGGAAAAAAAAAAGAATGATGAGTTAAAAAAAAAGTGACGAGGCTTTTTTTTTTTTTTTTTTTTTTTTTGGGCTGTGTGTACGTGTGAATTTACTGAAGCAGGACAGGGAAGATTTTTGTTGAAGTGTCTAGATAAGAAAGGATTCAGGTGTCCCACATTATGGCCTTTGTGACTGTGAAGGAGATAGAAGAAAGGTACTGTTGCAGGTAAGGTCATTTTCTGGGAATCAGAGAACTAATGGAAGAATCTACAGAACTGATACATAACCTCGTAAAAAAAGAACAGAAACCTTAGTTTATGTACAGATACAAATACCCTAAGAATGCAGCCCTCTATATGGAGCTATGTCTTTGGAGAAAAGTCTGGCACCAAATTCTGTGCATTTCTATGCTAGCTACTCTTCTTTGGAAAACAGAGCATCCACCTGCATGCACATTAAGTTCCACTTTTGGACAGCACTATTGAGGCACTGTGGCAGTAAAACACAAAAGCAGAACTGCCTGTGAATATTCCCAGAGCTGAACAGCACAAATAGAATTAGTAGATTTACAAATTGCTTCTGTCAGACAAAGGTGATACTGATATTTTAGGAAGACCTGAAGGCATACACAACAGTGCAAGGTACTGCAGGAACTTTAGTGTTGGCTGGCTGTTTACTTGACGAGATATAAATATCTGGAAAGTCATATAATGTTAATTTTGATTGTTAATTACTGGTTTTGTGACATTTGGCCGGAAAGAAGTATGTGAGGATACTGCACCTTCACAAAGCATTGGTGTGAAATTTTTGGAAGCAGCTATGGAGGCTCCTAGCACAGAAGAACAACTAGTGCTCAGACACTGAGTGAGACTCCCAGTCTGCATCCATGTGTCCACCTTATCATGAGTTTCTTAGCCGTAGTTGTTATTAGCTCAGTTAGACAGGTAAAACTCTAAAACAGCTGAACTGAACAACTTGAAGATCCATCTGGCTCATCATTGTTAGTGAGATTTTAAAATCAGATTGTCTGGAAAGAGTAGTCTCAATTACTACACAATTCTGTGAGAAAACAAAGTCAACAAATCTTCAGCACCTATATCCCTTAATTAACATCCTCAGAAAGTGCATCAAGGATGAAGAATAGAAATGTCTTACTGTGTGCATTCAGATAATTATCTTTAACTCTCTTAATATGATAATAATGGAACGATTTTCTCAAACTTGGCATTATTTACAAAATTAGACTTTAGGAGGCAACATACCTTGAAGATTTTTGCTTCAGCCATCTTTAAACTTCTTCACAGAGAAAGGATAGTCTCTTTTCTACGCTTTTTTTTGTGTAAGAATTCAAGAATGAGGGGATGGAAACACATTTCTTTATGGCAAGAATATAAGTTTTGAAAATTTTCAAAAGTTTTCTAGTTCCAGAGGAACAAAGATCCATCGTTTTTCTTTCTCTCTCTCTCTCGTTTTTTTTTTTTTTTAAACAAAAAAATCAACTTGCTATAAGGCCTAAATAAAATTTATATCTTCATCAACTGTTTTCCAGGTCTTACTAAGGATATCGGAAAGACTGCACAGAGGAAGAAAAAAAAAAGAATTCAGATCCTCAGATTTTTTTTTTACTGGTGACGCAGAGAGCTGATGATCAGTCAGTATTTTCACAGGACTTTACCTCCAGTGAGTGGAACAAATCACATATTTTCCACCCAAGCAATTTAGTTTAGGCTTTTAAGGAAAACTTTATGTCAAGTAAATAAAAGTGTTCATCAGAAAGTCATAATAATTTTTTTTTAAATAAAAATTTTTTTAAATAGTACTCCAAGAAATGAAAGCTTCCGAGATAATTGCAGAAAAATAGTAAAATCTTTAGAGAAAACAAAAAAAAGAATTCTCTTTTATCTGCACTTTTCATAAGAAAAGAGTCATCTCTAGTAAGAGGCTTTTTGGGCATTCATGCAGGTACAGTGGCGTACATCCCCAACACGTACATTTGGGCAGGCACAGGCAGATGTAGCCTTGGGCAAGACACACATTCATATCAGAGGGCCACAAGAATGTACAGAGCATCAGGTAGTGCTGCAGGACAAGAATTACTTTTCCTACAGTCTCTGTAGGCAAATTCACAGCAAGGCTGTTTTGCACAATGTGGTGTTTGATGACACTTTTGATGATAAACCTTATAAGTACCGTGTTTACCTGGAAACTTCCTCCAGGATACCTACAAGCCTGTGGTTACCGTGGCTAGAGATTTCTTTCTCATCTAGACTTTCACTGGTCCTTGGAGTGCCTTGACTCTGATTTTTTCTTTCTTATTTTTGGTGTGGATCCTACTTGCATTGGTGAAAACAGTGTGCCCAGATGCTGTGAAACAGATGTGCAATGAAGGGAAAATCAAACAGATAGTCACATAACAGCAAAAGCATCTCTTTGTATTTGCAAGCAAATGAAATCTATATGAAGGCTCCTTTGTAGGCAGCTCTTCTGCAAAGGCTTTTATAGTTTTCCAGAGGAGGACTAATTCAACAGTAGCTTTTATTCCAGTTACTTCCATGCTTTATCTGTGTTTGATATGAGAATTTGCTTTAAATCTAAAACCTGCTTTAAACATTTTAGCTGAATACTATTTATAAAAAGACCTACCTGCTGAGAAAGCTCAAAGATATGTTCCCTGTTGATTTGTTAATACTATTAGCAGTTCTGAGGACTGTAGCCAGCAAGGCAGGCCCAAACAAGGCAATTTAGCAATCTAGCAATTTTAACATGCTGTAATTCATTCAAGGCCCATTTGCCACAGGGGATGAATGGTCTGAGGTGAACCTGGTTTTGTATTTAAACAGGGACAGCTAACTTCCCGTCTCTAAGCAGATGGGACTCAGAAAAGAGGAAGGGGAATGGTCTCAGGAATAGACAAGAGATCAAGCAGGGAATGGTTCAATACAGAGATTTCCAGTTCAAACAGGAAGGATGACCATGGTGAGAAATGCTTTCTCATTCCACAAACACATCCCCAGAACCTATCCCCTGTGCAATTCATACTCTTACTTAGCAAAGCATCAGATCATGTACATCACTGTTAACTTTCACTGGTGGCCTTCACTGTCATATGAATTATTCTCGCAGCTGAAGAAATGAGAGACTTTCTAGTTAAAAAGATGAACACAATGGCATAATTGTATGGAGATTAACTAAAAATAAATATAGAATAAAAGCACTCTGTGATGGTCCCAATATGACAGAGAACACTCTTGATAGAAGATCTCTCCATCCCAGTCCATTATTAGAAGCTGCTCTTCTTTGACTCAAGCCTCAATGACCTTTCTCATTTAACTTCTGCATCATCCTCCCCACACTCTGAAGAAAGAATTTATGATTCCTGTTTTCTAGCTGGGAGAAAGGAGAACACCCCCAAAAGAGATCCAGACTAAATTTTGGATAGGATCTTTCAGAAGTGCCCAGCTTTGAAAGTTAGATAGATGGGTACCTTTGAAAATGTTTCTGGGCATTCTGTGCATATTTACGTGACCAGTTGTCATGAAAAAACTTGGATTGAAATGAATTGACTACTATTGTACCAAAAATCTTTAGTAGGGCAAGGCAAAGGAAACAGGGAATCTCCCAAGTCCACAACCAGTAATCTTCTTTCCTGACATTGTACCTGACATTGTGTCTGACAAAAAAAGCAGAACGTTTAAAAACTTGGGTGTATGTGTATCTTTCTGCATATCTCTATGTCAGTAACCTAGATTTATAAAATCTTGTTCAGAAAGTACTGAATCAAATACATCCCTGCTATACTTTATGGATCTGCCAGCGGTTGCACAAAGAATTAATCAGACCTAATAAGCTTCAAAACATGTATTTTATTATAGTTTTAAAGTTTTTTTTTCTCCAGATTTTAATACAGACTGGAGATGTGTCAGCTTCTTGCATTTGTGCAATTTAAAGACTAAAAAATTTCTAGGATTAACAGGACACTCCCAGCTAGGTCAGAGCATGTTATTATGTGTCAAAGTCTGAAGCAGCAAGAAGCAGTAATTGCTGAGCTTTGACTGCATCCTGTCTACGCTCTGGGCGGTTGAGGGTGTGTATATGTGTATTTGTTTTATGCATGTCTGTCATAACTTGCTTTAGGGATTCAACCAACCATTTGTCTGCAGCCTGGCTTAGTAATAACTAAGACATGGGAAGGAGGGGGACCGTGAGGGGAAAAGGTAAGGCTCTACAGAAGCTTGAAAAATATAAACACTAGAAGGAAAAGAAATTACTTAGAGGGTTTACACTGTGGAGTAATAGGATTAAATTCAGCTGGGAAAAAATTGATGAGAAATAAGGAAAGTATTCCTGTCACTAAAATGACATTTACAAACTGCTTGGGACAAAAGTATTATTAAATGTACAATATGAAGCCAGTTTAAATAGATTGCCTGATTTTCTTATACAGCCTGTATTATAATTATGGAGACCTATGTTGAAACAGAGAGATTCAAGGCCTCTTTCTTTCTCACAGTCAAACTACTGTCTTGCAGTTGTGCAATTGCTACATCATCCAGCTTTGCTTCACCATCCAGCCTTTACACATGGCATATTTGCCTGTCAATCCATCTATGGAAAAACACTGGCTAGCATCCATCTCTTACCTCACACAAAAAAGGCTCTGTGGACTAGATGTTTTCAAACATGCATGAGACATGGAGTAAGAGCATTATTGCTCTTCTGCTTGCCCCAGGCTTGCCCGAGGGTTTTGTAATCCATCTATCTGTGTCACAGCCCCTTTTCAGCTAGGCAGCTGTGCTCTTATGGCTGCTGCTGTCCCTTTTTTAGCCCTTCTGGAAGAGCACAGTAAGGGTCTCGGGGGACAAGCAGAAAGTATGTGTGCCCTATTTCATGAACATATACTGATGACTATCTTGGTGGCCAGGGGGCCTGCCCTTTGTTCATTACTGTAAGCAATATCAACATAAATCAAGAGTTTCTAGTGGAGTTTAAAATCTGGGCGAACAAAAGAGCAGGAACAGCAGTTCAGCCAACTAGCCCAGCATCTTTTCTCAAACAGAAGTTAAACTGGATGCCTAAGGATGAGTATAATAGCACAAATACAGTGACACTTCCTCAGAATACTCTTCCATGTCTCCAACAATTTGTGGCACAGAGTTTTCCTGGGCCAGAGGCAGTGGGGAATGCAGGAGCACACAGCTTCTCTTGGAGAGACTGCCAGCAGAAGTGACAGTGGTGCACCACAACTCCTCAGGCACTCTGATGGAAGTGAGCACTGTGTGAAGTAAGGAAGAGAAAACAGATGTCTTTCCCTACAGCATGCAAAATAAATAAAATTTGGGGAGGTAGATGAGGAGAAAGATGTGAGAAATGGTTGAGCCTATTTGGAGCCTATTTGCATTCCTTATTTCTACCATGAGATGTTTAAAATTTTAGCATATTCACACATAAAGTAATTGATTCTTTCTATAACTATTCTGGATTTTATGCTATCTTTCCTGCCCCTTCACATGTAAGAGCAAGTGTACTCACATATTTTAAGCATAAAAGAATTACTCTTCATTCTTCCTGCCTAAACAGTGCTTTATCTGCATCATGTTTTTCACTCTATTTCACAATGTCACAGAGCAGTAAGAAATTTGTATTGTCTTTTGCAAATAATACAACATGACTGTGTGAAGACTAGACCAAAGGCACGCGAAGGGTCACTCAGTGGAATTACAAAGTGGAACCTTGCATGCGTTCATCTCCTCCAGCTATAAACACTTGGCTCCAGATGTAACAAAAGCAGCCATGGAAAATTTCAAATCTAGATCATACCCAGGCTGCTTGAATCATCCAGGGCAAAACTCTAGCTCTAACTCACCAGTTATGTGAGAAAGGTGTTTCATGTCCCAGGTTGCACTTATTACATGTATATATTGAAACAGAAAAAGTCAACATCTGGAGTAAAACTCTTGTAAATTAATGGAAAGAGCCACAAGTACCTGAGAAATGCTGCTAGTATTCTACCACAGGTCTATGGGACTCATCTATTTGTTATGTTAGTAGACTGTGCCCTGAGCTCTGAAGTTCAGCCAGCTGTGGCTAGAAAAAGCAGAAGAGAAACTAGCAAATGTTTTAGCTGCCCCTTAATAGTTTCAACAAAGCATTAAGTCCTCTTGTTTGTTCGGTAGCCTTGGCCAGGCAGGTTGTTCCTAATTTTCAGATATCTGCAAACACTTAAATTTGCAAATTTAAGTGCTATATGGAGACTTTTTTCTGCACTTGAGTAAGCATTTGACAGTATGAGAAGTGGCCGGTAAGTACCGTTGAGGAGGAGAACTAGATATTCTCCTACAGATATGCTTGATGGGGAAAAAATTCCCCATAAAAGCAGACTGCAGCAACCTGAAATTGAGAATAGTTGAGATGAAGCCAAGGCCGAGATAGGTGGTGCTCTGTCCTGATCTGGGGGTGAGTAGTTTTAAGGGCCTGGCTGAGGTGGCTGTCAAACGTGGGGCAAAAGTTTAGCAAGGTGAGCAGCAGAAGAGTTAGCACTTCAGTCTAGCATGCAGAGTCAGATTTCATATAGAATTTAACTCTACCCACAACTTTGCTCAAAACATTTTAATATATCAAGTGCTGAAATAAGAAAAAGAAACAGTCAAACTTATTATCACTTGTTTCTGTCTACATTGGCTTCTTTGGGAGGGCGCATTCAACCTCCAGTCATACTGAGTCATTTCCTAGGAACTTTACACCAAGCATAAATAGATCCAGATGGTAGGTTGAAGGAGGGCAAGGGGAATATCTTCTTATTCCTACTGTGCCAAGAACACTTTGGCTCCTACCACCCAATAAGTAAAATAATACCTAACAGGGTCTTAGGTTTCCCAACAAGCAGTTGTAGGAACCTGGATATACACAAACCTTTGCTGCTGTTCTGTGTCACATGGCTCACCTTGGTACACCACCTTAGGATGACATTGCCTGAATGGGCAAACTCTCTGTGAGCAGCTGGTTGGCTGGTTGGACCTCAGCTCTTGCTCAAACCAAGCTCAGTACCAGTCAAACATCACTGTCAGTATCTTTTCACTGTCTTTAAACTCATGGACATACATGTCATGATGCAACAATGACTATATCAGTCCCACTAAGCATTACCCCATAAAACTTGTTGGCTTTTTCTGTAAATCTTTCTCAGAAAGAAATGTTAAGAAACTAAGAAACATCAGAATGAATCAGTGAGGTTTCCTTATCTGTTGTCCAGGCCAAAAGTTAAGCCTAAAGCTGCATTTACCATCTATTCATCCCTCTTGTTTTAGGAGTTGGACCTATCACTGCTATGCAATGTGTCTTCTTTCCATAAAATTATTTAGCCAGATATAGACAATAAAGAGCCAGCATTATTAAATTCTTCTATATCATAGGCAAAGAATTATCAGCTATTGTTGCTAATCTTCAATATATGATGATGAACCTGCCAAAGTGCAGATAATTTATTGGTGCCCCCCTCATACCCAGGTGAGTAAGTAAGCAATTTTGCTATTAAAGAGTAAAGCAAAATTCCTCAAACCTCCTGCATTATATACATCCTAGATTATTCAGAGATCTTTAAATCAAAACTCAGATATTCAATAGTGGATACTTCATCATAAGCATTAAATGATTCTGTCTGCACTGCATCATTTCTTACATTACACTGATTAAACTCTCAAAGACTTGCCCAAGCACGCTTTGAACTTAATTAGTAGAAAACTTGAAAGGAATTCTCTTGAGGGGCAATCATTTGTTTGGCTCTTTCAAAGTCACATTCAGGAATTAGAAGGGGATATTATATTGTGAGCATTGTGCTTAGAATAGGAAATAACCATGTAATACCGACTGGCAACCTATTTCTGAGGCATAGCCATGTTGTGGGAATGGGGAGACAGAAGATAAGCAAGCAAATACTCTAATATGGATTACATTCTACCATTCCAGCTACGGTGTCATGTAACATTGATGGCTCTCTTGGGCTTCAGTACACTGAACCAATTTGCCAAGTGTTCTGTAGAGCTAAGCATTGATTTTCCTTTTTTATTTCTTTGGTAGGGAAAAAAAGGAAGGAGAAGATGGGGGGAGGAAATAGCCAAAAAATGCAGTTAATGCAAAATGGAATACTTCTTTAAGAAAATGCCCAATTTATTATAAGTTCTATCTTTATGCTGATACCACTTTTTACAAGTTCGAGGGACACGAAACATTGACATAGCACAACGAAGTCTTTTAAGACTGGTTCCACAGTTAGGCAAGTAATGAAGGCCAAGTACCATGCGTCCAACTGGTAAATTCTTTGCTTCTGTGCATGTTAAAATACCCAATATGCCACTGGCACAGGCGAAGCAGGTTTGATAGCATCCGCAGGAAGGAGGCCACTTATTTTTTCATGCATAATTTATCACCACAGGTATTTTTGCCTACCTATGTGTCCTCTGCTTAAACTCATGGTAGCACGTACATTTGCAGCTGGACGTGCTGTTGCTGTAGCAATCGTGCTCCACCCTTCAGCTCACTGGCAGATCCTGAAACAGGATGTCAGCATGAGGTGCCTCTCTTCAGAGCTACTGTCTATCAGAGACAGTCTTGAGACACCCTGTGGGGCACTTTTTTAGAGGAACATGGGTAATTACTTAGGATATTTAAGTATAACATTAAATATTTACTTCTCCTGAGAAAACATTTAAAGTGGCAGTACTTTATACAATTCCTGCAAATGCAAACTCACAAGCTTGGCTGCAACATTTTTCTCTCATTCTTCATAAAAGTAAAGTTCCACCTCTTACTTGACATATAACTACATTTTTAAAGTTTATTGCTTTTCACTAGCCACCTTACCAAATTACATTTTTTTTGTATAGCAAAGAGAACAGTTCTGAAGCCCTCTTTTCATCTCAGACTTGAACCTGTTTGTCAAAGCTCTGCGAGCTTTGGGGAGTTTTGCTTCTGATCCGCATGACAAGATTTTCGTTCTCTTTGCTTTAGATGTAGACACATGCACCCTATAATTATCACTGTGCAACTGATTTTGCCTTGCTTCACTGCTTTGCCTTGCCTTATCATGAAGGGGCATGGGATGAAGTCATAAAGATCGCTCTAAAGCAGATGTGATGCATCTGAAACACAACTTGTATCTCCGAATACGTGTGTATGTGCACACACCCCTTTGCTCTAGACATAACTCACTGTTCTTTAGAAGTCTAACGAATACTCACTGCACTCTTCCCACATGCTCGAAGTACTTCCAGTTTGACACGTTATCTATTACAGCTTCAGTTGTGAACAACAAACGCCTCCCATTGTATTATAGACTTTAATAACTGATGTCTGTTGTGACAGGACAGCTGACGAGGAAGAATGTCATAACACATCTATTATGTACCTTCCTCCACCTAGGAAGATTTTCCTCCATCTATTTTTTTTGGTGACTTGGCCTGTGTGGGAAGATTTAGGGAGTGTTGAGACATGGAAAGTTAAATCTCCAATTATCGAGAGGTCATGACAGTCAGCCAAATTGTGTGCTTCCCTTTCCACCTCTACACCCACTACACTGTCCTGCTGCTGACCCTGAAATGGAAAGACCACCCTCCTTCGAAATGAAATCAAATCCTCAGAACTTGCTCATCCTTGGGCCTCTCCCAAACGCTCGTGCTGCCAAACATGCCTGATTCGGCAGTAGTTTCATAACCTGGTGGGTTTCTACTCTCTTGCGACCTGAGCTGAGGTCATTGCATTCATTTCCATTTACGAAGTTGTCTTGCGTTTAAATCCATGTTGTCCCAGAGGCAAATGTGCGTCTGGGTTTTTCCCACTGCGTATGCGCTGCCCTCCTCACACAGATGAGGTTTTTCTGGCAGCCTTCTGTCATGTTGTTATGCTTTGAATAATTATTTTTTTAAAACTTCTCCAGTCCAAAGTTCACTTTTTTCCCTTCTCTCATGCTCTTCCCCCCCTCCTTTTTGACTCCATTGCCATCCTCAACCCCTCCAATTTATCTCTGTGTTATTCTTGGCCTGTCTAGGTGCCAGTTGGGAGCTAAGTTAATTTAGGTGCTTGTCTGCTTGCCTGTCAAGTTCTATCAAGAGTAAAAAGAATGGCAAGTTAATAAATTCAAAATTATGTCTGGCATGAAGCAGACTCTTATCCCATGCTGTTTATCTGGCAGCAGGTGAAAAAAAGACCAATAAAAGAGAAGAAATATGGCCTTTCACATGCACACACAGACAGACACACACACACAGCTTGAAAGGAAGGCAAATGCCTTTGCATTACCTTCGGGTGGTCTCAGGCCAGGCCTTATGGGGCAGGTGTCCATGTTACAGAAACCACAAGCACCATTTGCAGGCTTCTTGGCAGCTGCAGTGCCAGGACTTGGTGAGAATTCAGGGATGGAAGTGGGGCGGAGAAGAGGGCAAGTTTGTTGTGCTGCTGCTCAGGCACCATTTGTGCCATTAATAGAAGATGTGGCCTCCATAGACAACGGCATGGCATCTGCTAGGAAAACGGGACCCATGGAGTTGGCATAGCCCTTAGAAGAGTGTGTCATGGAGTCATGAAATTTGGAGTGAGCACTATTGTCCTAGAAAGAAAAGCCTCAAACGACACTATACAAATTGGGCCTCTGGCATCCTGGAGATTTTGTTGAGCTTCCTCATGAAAGTTAAAGTTAAGCTTTGTCAATATATTTTAGATAGTTCAGAGCAGTATGTATTGGGACTAATTGTAGAAAAGATGCTCTAGGATGGCCATGTTTAGAAATAAGATGGGTTTGGAAATGTCTAGAAATCTACCCAGATGCTGAAGCAAACAACACAGAATCACCTGAATGGGAGGAGGGGAAATCCTCTCTCGCTTTCCTTTTGGTTTGCTTTACTGAGCTTCTGTCATGGTTCAACCTCAGCCAGCAACTAAGCACCATGCAGCTGCTCGCTCACTCCCCCTGCCCTGGTGGGATGGGGGAGAGAATCGGAAGAGTAAGAGTGAGAAAACTCCTGGGTTGAGATAAGAACAGTTTAATAATTGAAATAAAATAAAGTAAAATAGTAGTAGTAACAACAACATAATAATAATAATAGTAATAATAATATACAAAGCAAGTGATGCACAATGCAATTGCTCACCACCTGCCGACTGATACCCAGATTGTTCCCAAGCAGCGATGCTGCCCCCCGGCCAACTCCCCCCAGTTTATATACTGAGCATGATGTCATATGGTATAGAATACCCCTTTGGTCAGTTTGAATCAGCTGCCCTGGCTGTGCTCCCTCCCAGTTTCTTGCGCATCTGGTAGAGCATGGGAAGCTGAAAAAGTTCTTGACTAGCATCAGCAGTACTCAGCAACAACTAAAACATCAGTGTGTTATCAACATTATTCTCATACTAAATCCAAAACACAGCACTATGCCAGCTACTAGGAAGAAAATTAACTCTGTCCCAGCTGAAACCAGGACAGCTTCACATATGTAATTTCCCTTTCTCTTCACTGTGAGAAGCCTAATGTCATGCCTTTCAGGCTTCAGGTCATGGTATTTCTCAGGCTTAAGGAAGAACCTCCTTCCCTCAGCCGATGTGTTATTAGTTTCTCTTCACTCACACCCACTTTCCCTACTTTTGCTCCTGGAAGAGAATGGAAAGCTGTGTCTTTCCTTACAGCTTTGGATAAAGTGCTCAACATAACCTTGGATGAGGTTATAACTCCTACCCAAGGAAAAAGCTATGACTTCAGACAACCAAAATAGTATATTTTGTGTTGCTGTGTTCTTTTCCCCTTCCAATGTCTTCCTATTTATCTGCAGTTACCCTAGTCAATTGACTTATAAAATCATAGCCTTGCAAATAAGTGAGAACATCTTAGTGATATCACTGCCAATGCATCCAGCTTTCAAGGACTAAACTGCTGAACTGCATCAACAATCCAAATTTCCAGTGGACTTAATTGAATGCAAGATCAGCATTTAACAGCTGGGTAGTTACTGAAAAATTAAAGCCTTAGTATGTGAGCAGAAGACTTCAAAGGTTTGGCATCAGTAGTGGGTGGCAAAACATACGTAATTAATTCATAGATCACAGCATGCCTTTCAGCAGCATTCAATAATATGTTTGATTATGTATTTTATCTGTGTTTATATGTGTATTTATAACTATATAAATTAGACATGTATAATTATGTATAATTACATACTTCTGTTTACAGGTGTGACTGGGAGTTTCCCATAACCACTGCTACACTCTTGAAGTCACACACTAGTTGATAAAGGTATAAAAGCTCTAATACCCTCTGGAAGTTTATACAGAATATCTTTGATTTAGACACCAGAGGGACCAGCTGAAAACATTACCAATATATTTAGTGTGCAGTGGACAATTGCCTTCAAAGCATGAAGAAAATGTACATTTGGGGTTTATATATATTAAGCTCCTACTTATTATTAATATTCTCTTTAATATTTAAAACCTGTCCAAGTTTGTTTTAACTTCTTTTTAGTTGAATTCCTTATCCTTATTGATTTTTCTTTCCAGTTCCCCAGCAATGTCCTGTCTGGTCATGCTGATCCTTGCTTTTACCCACACCATGACTTAAAAGTGAAGAAATTGAGTTCCTAAAATCCATTCCAAATATTGCTGTTCACCATGACTACATATTTCAAGCACATTAATAATACCTGCCTTGCAAAATTGGCATTTGATAAGATGACAAAATTTGACCTGATGGCAAAAGTGATGGAGCAACTACAGTGAAGGCCATCTTAGCTGAAGAATACAAACTAGCCTGGTTTTCTAAGGAAATGAGACTTCTTTGCTCATGATACCTGTTTGACCATTTGCATGTTTATAATAACCTTTGAACCCACAAGCTGCATCCATCAAGTAAACCTGACAGAGGACTAGTGGTCTCAAAGACAGTAAGCTACTACTGCTTGTGAAAATTGGTATCTCAGGGGCAGGAGGAAGGAGGACACCCTGACAGAGCCCTGAAGGAAGGGCTCGACCTTTACTTGCTGCCTTTGCTGCATGTAACAAGTGAGAAGTAGCAGTCAGCCAAGCGATCAGGAAAGCCATAGTCTGAAACTCTCACAGTACTGTCTATCTCTTGCTGAGCTAACAAGGCTCCTGATGGTAAGTAGGAGGTGAAAAGGACTGAAGATGTCATGGGAGTGGGTGGTTTGGGCAAGGTGGAACAAATTACTGTCACATTTGGGAAAGAACTTCAGGGTGGTGGAGAAGGCTGGGGTTACTGTTGTGTGAGGATATAAGGCATGCAGAATATGTATTCATAAGAAACTAGGCTTCATTAGTCCTAGTGCTCATAGACCAACTTCTGTTTTCAAGCTGCTGTGCCCCAGTTCATCACAGCACTAGGGTGGGTGAGTGGCTTTATGCAACTTAATGACAATAGTGGAAACAGTGGGACTGCTTGACTGCTCACAGGCTTTCTGCAGAGCGCTGTTGGATTATGGCCATAAATGACCACAACAAAGAGCTGCAATGTGTCCTACAGATAAAGGACATCAGTTCAACATGTGTAAACAAGCATAGTGTCTCTTGCATTGAATTTCACTCTTATTCAACATATTGTTTACAGCAACAGACGTCATCCCCGTGGAGCAATTTCTTTCTCATTTGGTCTGCTTCTGATTAGTGTAAGAGAATGACGTATAGAAATGACACTGTAGTAAAGATGATGGATAGTCAATGAAGCGGCTGTAGATTAGGAGAAAAGGAAGCTGACTACTGAAATTTGGCTTAGCAAAACAAAATAACACAAACAACAATATAAGGTTCAAACTGTGCATGTAAAAGCCTCTTGTAATTCTCCTACTGGTATTCTTACTGGTATGCCACTCATAGCATGTAGAACAGTAATTTCCCAGTGGAAGCAAAGTATTCAAATGCATGTTAGGGGACTAAATGCCTTTTAGATATGGCCTTTATATTAAGCACTTACCCTGAAATGCCTTCATCTCCTCTCAAATTCATGCTTAACAGCAAATAGGAAAAAAGACGAAACAGTTTTGAAATACCCAAACAACTTTCTCTTTAGATAAAGCTTTTAGACTAGGATGTTAGTAAGTCTGTGGCTTCCTTAAGCTCATACATGGATTTTACAGACCAGGCTGAGTCAGCCTAGCGTGGGATGACTGGATGACTTTATATCCTTAATCAGATTTTAAGTGAATAGTTATTTTCCTTCTGTTTGCACCTGAGGAAAAGCTTACAAGGGTTTGCACCATCTTTTAAGCAAACAAAACGAATTGGGTGACAGCAGCCTGGAATACTTTACAGTACTTCTGATTCTGCAGGGATCTTGCCCACTTTTGCTGTGTTTTAAAGAGAGGTAGCCTTTCGTTTTAGAAGGTAGTTCAGCATGCCATTTTGAAAACGGGGGAGTGGAGTAGAAGAGAGGAGGAGATGGGGCGGGGGGGGGGGGGGGGGCAGGGCGCAGAAATTTTTACTTAATGAGTCAAATAGCTCAGCTGTCCAAAAATTTCCCTAAAGACATTCACTTCTCATGTCTGTGTGAGCTCCTGCAGAAAGGAATGGAATGTGCCATAGTTTTCCATAAAATGCTCCAGATAGAGGATTGATCCACTGCTCTATGCTGTGTTTCTCCTCTGGACACAGTAGACTATACTACTTTAAGGCCATGGCCTATTTATTGAATTTCTTGAATCTGATATATGCTCATAAATGGATTTGTTATTATGTTGTTCTGTGGCAGAACTAGAGATGATGGTAGCTCAGTCCAGTTCTGTTGCTCTTTTTAATCCTTTTCACTGTACTGAAGTAACACAAGAAGAATCTCATTCTGCAATCTCTGTATGTATTGAAGAAGCAAGTGTCTGACCATGCAAACCAAAGAACTACACACCACATTCAAAGGGAGGACAAATGAAAGGGACAGAAGTGTCAAATTATTTTAAATAAATTTCAAGAAAGTTGTTTGGTGCTTGATAAAGAAGCTGGATTGATGGCCTAATGATGGGCACCTGATTGACAGAGCAAGGTATCAGGCATTAATATTTCAGCTGCGTCATGAGGGATACTACTGGCCAATTTACCTCCTCTGTGAGCAGTGAGTCTTCTTCCAATGGTAAGACTGTAGCTAAGATGTCATCTATTTATTCTTGCACTTTCTCTTCAGATTTCTTATGACAGTGAAATCTGTTGTACTAATGATATTAGTGCTAAGGAAGAAGCCTGTCTTCAAGGTGATTATGCCAACATTTATTTCAGGTAGTTTACTGGACAGCCATCATAGATTGCTGCTTTTGAGTCATTAGTTTATCTGAACTTAATTAAAACATGGTAATTTAAGTCCCTTCAGTTCAACTAGTTGACTCCTAGTCCCACAGCTGTAATAAATTTTGACATTCTAGTGGGGTTTTGTGTAGTTTACAAATTTTCTGTAATTTCTTATTATGCACTCTAAATAGTTGAGGCATTGCTTAAAGGTTGTTAGTGGTTTTTCTGTTGTGATTTTTAAATCAAAACCAGTGCCGGCCAATGTGTCATGTATCTCAGCACATGTAACCAGTCCCTAAAGCAAATTGATCTTCACACTCTAGCACACATGAACAGTGTTAGAACAGCCCTTGAACAGCATGTCAGCTGGAAATAACTCACAATTTCTGGAGCAATACTTCAATGACAGGCTAACATGTATGCCCCATTGAAATAAAAACATGTTTATAAAGACACAGATTTTTCAGTTTCAGGATTCCCAAGGGCTGTTATAGAACAGCTGAGGGTGAAAAAAAATCATTAACTATTTCATCAAGAATAAGTCAAAAAACCTTTGAATGATTCCATACCTCATTAATGGGTAAAAGTTTTGTAGCCAAAACATCACTAGCATTCATGGAAATTCACCTCGTGATGCTGGCTGATGAAATTTTGCCGGCCTCATTACTCGTTTTGTTCAGACTCAGAAGTGGTCAAAAGTGAAAAGACCAGCTTACACTAACTTCTAATTTAAAAATAGTTTTTGCACTACCCAGGCACTGAACAGTCTTTGTTGTTTCTTTTTTTCCCCTATTGGATGGTTGTAAAAGGTCCCTGGGGTGGGGAGCAGTTGTCTTCTGTACTTTGTTCTGGGAAAGTCTGAAGTAAAGGGAAAGTGTATCAAGTTGGCAGACAGAACTGCGAAACTTTGAGTTAAAGATCAAGAGCCTGTTGACTTTACTGGACTCCAGGTTTTGCCCCATGACGTAAATCATACTCCTCTGAAGTCCTTCAAAGACTTTCTATCTCAGTGATCACACACTGAGTTTTCAATACAACTTCTTAGATCTACTTTTTGAGAAGACAAAATTACATTTTCTGGTTGTAGACAGATGATCTTAACTGGAGGAGAACAAAGAGCGGAATGAAGAACGTTGAACAAAACCTGATATGCCTTCTCTTTCAGGAAGGTTTGGGTTATATCCTTCCACCACTGCCTTGCTCCTTAGCCCAGCCTATTTTTGAAAGTAGAGGAAAGAAGAAAGTTTGAAGATTTTTCTGGACCTGCTACTTGAATTTGATCCTAACTTCACAGGGAAGTTTATTCCTATAAACCATCCCACTCAATTCTGCAGAACCAGAAAGGCTGAAAGCCTTGAATAAACCACAAAGTTGTTGAAACAAATGTTTCAGTGATTCTTTAAGCTCTACTTCTAAACCTTTATCAGGTCATTCATTATCACTACTTGCCCACTTATGAGAACACAATGAAACAGATCCCAAGGGCTCACTCAAACTTACATGAGCCTCAGTGACACATTCTGTCTCATTTTCCTTCAGGGAATATTGAATGTATCACTGGATAAGCCATGAGTACACCATGATTTTGGAAAGTAAACAGGAGTGCCCCACATTTTCTCTGTACCATAACAACATGAAAATTTGACTCTGCACCTCCTATACAGATTTACTGCTGTTGAAAAAAAAAAAAAAAAGCCAGTACCTCTTTGTAAGGGAAGTCAAAGGTAGTGTTAAGCCCATCAGCCTGAAGTTTTTTTAAGAGAAGGAACCTGACACTGAGGTACTCAACCTGTACCAATACCTAACTGCCACCTTATCTTTAAGGTGCCATGTACTTGACAGCCTTGAGGTCACCAGCAGCTGCTTAAGAACCAACCTGTTTGATAGTATGGAAGGTGCTTTAATATTTTAGGCATAATCCTATGCTTCACGTTTTTTAAAACCTTGGCTGATGGCTATTGGCAAGAATGCTAGGCTTTCAGGAAGGGAGGTGGAAAGGGTCATAATTTGGTCATCAACATTTGATTCATCCCAGAAGAGGACATAAAAAGGTCTCACGCTAGGAGTGATATGTTGTTGTTGGCTGTCCTTCTCCCCAGCTGTGATTGAAATGGATTCAGCATTTTAGGATTGAGAATGAAAAAGTAAATTGTTAAGTCCCCTAGCTGTTTTGTGCTTGGTTTTAAAAATTATGAACTACTGTGATTTTCAATCTGTGATGAGACTATTTTGTCTGTTTGATCACTTCAAATATTTGCCAGTGAAATTTGTTTTTCATTAGTGTCCAGTTTTCTTCTTTGATGTCTTTTTAGATTTAATGTACTATTAATACATTATTGATGAAAGATGCCAAGTCAGGAGTGATGGACAGGCAGGCAGGCCAGTTCTCTAGTAAGACCAAGTCTAGTTTTAACATTTCAAGATGATTGTCTGATATGATAGCCTAAGTATATCCCCCTTGTCTCATCCCTCTCCACATAAATCCTTTTACCCTTTCTGTCCCCTCAGCAAATGTGCCCTGAAAAGGGGCAGACAACCTTGTCACAGCTGAGCCTAACCCTCAGATTACAACCTTGCTGCATGCATACGAAAAGGTGGCATTGTACTGGTAACCACGTCCTCTTTGAAGAAGAGGTTTGATCATTCCTCTGTTTTTCTGAATTTAAGCCATCCATGTCAGTGGTTTGGAGGAAACTGCATCTGTTCACATGGAACTAGTTTGAGGTCACCAATTAATTTCACATAGACTGGACAGACAATACTTCAGACAGACCAGTCATCAGACTGTCAGTAATATTTGAACAATCTAAGCAGGACCTCAAGTAAGGATTAAGGGTGAAAAGCTCTACACCAATGTGGAAATCTTGCTCCCCTGACAAGCCCAGTTGTAAGTATGCTACAGGATGGCTGGAATTGTATGGACTGGTAAAGTCCCAGGGGTGAGAGCTCAGCTGGGGCAAGAAATTGATTTATCTCAATTATTTGGAGCTAATGCAGAGTAGAAATGTGGTTCATAAATCCTCAGGAACTAGAAGAGTATAAGAAGAGGCAATAGCCTGTTTTGGGGTGGCTCCAGGTCTAAAAGATGATAGTAATATTTTTTCAGAAGGGTATGAATTCACTTACTCCTTGAAATATCCAATTTACTGTTGGCTCCGCAGATTCATTTATCTTTGGCTGGGGAACTGGAAGGAGTATGCAAAATGGTTAAAAAACCCCTATCCTGGATTGCATTGCCTTTCATATGTTGCCTTTCCTTCTGAGGGATCCTATAGCATGCTATGATATATACTGCCAGGTGAAATCACTTCATCCAGTCTCTGTGATGGACTGGAGCAGCAAGCTGTTTCTGTATAGGTCAAATTTTACTATCAGAAATGATGATGTAAATGCAGACAAATCTATGCAATTCTTAAAGGTTTCCTTCTATTTAATTTTTTGCAGCAGAGAAGTGAGCTCAGTGGGGCTACATGCACTGCAGAAAAGTAGCTCAGAAAACTCAGAACAAACCAAGTTTAATTAAAACTTCGAGTGAGATCTAGGTAGACAAATTACAGTTACAATTGTAACATCCTGGTCTCTTTGATTAAGACGTATTGTGAATTGTGGTCAGTACTTGAAATATTACATTTTAATCAAAAGAATGCACCCACAGGAAGCT
Organism: Pelecanus crispus; assembly: GCF_030463565.1. NCBI lineage: Eukaryota > Metazoa > Chordata > Aves > Pelecaniformes > Pelecanidae > Pelecanus > Pelecanus crispus. Next base: position 83,483,003 of record NC_134643.1, on the reverse strand, counting down.
TGATTCTCTTAATAACATCCCTAGGCATTAATGTTAGTGGTAAGTACCACCCACTCAAAACCCTCTCTACAGTATGCTGTGGTTTGCCTAGAAGGCCAAATGATAACATACACTTGGTTGGTTTGTCAAATCTGAAGAGAACTCACAGTGAAGTGGGATGCATAATAAACTACTTTGAAATCTTTGACTTGAATCACAGAAGAAAAACCTCAGTTTGAGTATTATATATGGAGTGAAGACATAGAAATATCTTTCATTTCCACCTCATCTGCCCATCCACATTCCCCTCCTTCCAGTAGCCAAAGGTGAACAGTGTTCTTTTTTTTCTATGCCAGTAGTTCATCTTGTCTTGCTTCCATGACAGCAGTTGTGCTGGGAAGACAGTAGCTTTGAGGGACAGAAACTCAGACTGGCCATGAGAATGTATGTTCCCGATATGCAAAGACATTCTCACAGCTTTAAAGCTTGGTGTTTCTTTTTAATCCAGTGATATGCATTGGGTTATTTGGAGGTGTGAAAGGGGGGAGTAGGGAGACTTCATGTGGGGACAGGCAACACTGCTGCATTACATTTGGAGGTTATTAGCAATGCTACTTTCAATCTAGGCATGCCCAACTGGCAACACCCTTTGGGGCCCCTTTCTTGCTTTGCAACCTTGTATGCAAGATGCAGGAAGTTCACAGGTGAGGCAACCCGCTACATCACCAAGTGAGAGGTGCTACAGAGGTAATTGGGCATGTACAGGACTATTTGCGTGAGAGAAGAGTCTAAAAGCCTGTTTGAGTCTCACTCTGCATCATTGAAACTTGTCCAGTCTGAATTCTGCCAACAAAGGAGCTCTCTGCCCTGCTCCCCTCCTCTGCTGTGCTAATTCCTCCTGCTAACCTCCACTGCCACCCGTTATGTTTTCTATTTCACCACTGGAAGCAAGACACACTCAACACAGAATAAACCAGCAGAAATCAATGGCAACACTAGATACTTTGCCGCCTGTCTGCCTCTGCAATCATTCACTTTGCCTCCTGGGCAAAGCCAGGCAAACGATGGTCCAACAGCCCAAAGAATGTCCTGGGAAAGGACAGTCACAGCAAAAGACAGTGGACGGCAGCCTGAAAAATGTGTCTGTGCATTGTCACCGTGATGCTTCTGAGCAGAAGGCAGCAGTGAAGCCCAAACATGTCCACAAAGCAAGAGAGCATTCTCTAGTGAAGACACAGCATGGTGAGAATAAATGCATGAAACTCCAGCTCTTGTCAAGATGGCTATTAATTTCTGCAAGATTAGGATAACCCTTCTTTAAAACTGAAACCAAAAAGTTGTAGTTGATGTAATCTAAAATTACTGTCATTTTGAGTCTTTTCTGACTTTCCCATCTCTTTTCAGTAGCTTGCCTGTTTGAAGAATACAAAGACCTTAAAAAATCAGCTGCAAGTAATTTCTCCGTATTAAAAACAAACAGAAATTCTGAAATTAATCCCAAGGCAGCAGCAGGCTATGAACTAAGATCTAGTTCAAAGCTGGATCTCTATCTGCTAATACAGCCAGTTCAGCCAAAATAAATCTTTATTTTCACCAGATGCCACATGTGGCTTAAGTCTTCCCACACATCTGCATTAGAATAATTTTCAGAGAGAACATAGGTCCTTCCCTGGACAATATAAATGTACCTTTTGTGAGCTGGTCTTAAGATGATCCTTGATTTTCCACTCTTTTACACAAACTTCTGGCCTTTCAAGGATTAGCACATTCAACAGAGGTGGGGTCACCTACTAGACAGACTTGACTGTTGTGCCCAAATGAGTGCTAATCACGATCCAGACAGGTTAGACTGTGCCAGCTAACATCCACAAGTACAGTTGCGTGAAGCAACGTGACAGAACTAAGACTAATCATTTTGGTGTGTTAGTCACATTTTTTGAAGTGCTTCATGTGTTGACACTTCTAAATTGTTCTTATTTTTGTTATAGAAAGAGGAGGATTCTGACTTCAAAAGCACCTTTTAAGAATGCACACTGGGGATATGGTTGAACAAGATGGTGGAGGAGATAGTTACCCAAGAAGTGTAGTGCCCTGGTGAATAAACAGGTTAATCAAAGTGAAGGAGAAATAATAGCCAAAATTTGTAGCTCTCCTGAGACCCCATGTTCATAGAAGATTTACTTAAAAGCCCAGTCCTCAGTATTCTGTTTTCTCATGATAATCTTAAATTGAACTGGGAGCCGTTCTCTTCAGGCCGTCACAGGTTAAGAAAGAAAAACTAAAGAAAGCCTGGAGTCATCCTTAATTGGCTTACAACCTTAAAAAAATTAGTTCTCAAAATGTATTTTCTTTAAATCACCAGTTTCATAATAAAGAAATGTTGCTTGCCGGACAGCGGGAATGAGGTGAGAACCTGGGAAAAAGTGTATTACTTTTTACATTAGGAGAGGGAGAGCTGGAATAGCATTCAGGTCTGTTAAATAAGAGTATCCAAGACTTCCTGTTCATTTTGATCTCCCCTACTAGTCCACGACCTTCCTTTCCAGGGTGGCAACAGGCTGTTGGTGTTTGCTGCTTCACCCCAAATTTAAGTATGTTAGCACTTATCTGCCATAGGAATATGAAAGAGAAGACAATGATCTCTAATTAGATGTGGCAAGCAAGAAACCATGAAGAAAGCTGGAGGTGAGATAAAAAAGACCTGACTGCTGTGAGGGGAAATGTTAGTATCAGAGACACTGCACAGAAGAAAGACACAGTGTTTGAATAACATGAGCTTTGTCACCAGCTTTAATTCTGGTGGAATTGGAGATGGGAAGATGGACTTCAGAGACAATCTAAAGAAAAAAAAGAAAACCAGCAATTTTGACTGACAGCTTTAGCAGTGAATGAAGATCCCTGACCCTTCTGTGAGATGTGGTGACTGGAAAAAGTAAATGTTAATGCAAAAGCTAGAAAGAAGGACTTTAGGGAAAAGAGGCAGTTGTCATCTATCCAAAATGTCTGTCGAGTACTCTGAAAATGCAAGTTTCAGAGTCCCCAAGCAAGACTTCCAAGCCTCTGGAACGGCCCAAGCCACATGAATGTTAGGGAAGTGTACAAAACCACTGCTTTCCTTTGGCCCATTCACCTAGAGTTGTTAGAGTTTCCTGCCTAGAGAAAAAGAATCTGCTACAGGGAATTCAGGAAAAATAGCTGCCTGGAACCACTATCACTTTTTTTCTAAAACTATAATGATGCCCAGTTCACCAAAAAATAACCAAAGTGTTTTAATCGACAGCATTGGATTTCACTGATACCAACACCAGCCAACACAAAAATACTGAACTTATTAGGAAGGCTTCATTAAAAAAAATAAGATACTTCCCCACAACAACAATGAAACAGAAATGAACATTTAATTCTACCTTTCACACTCATAAAATCTCATCCTTCTATCAATCACTCTTCCTGCCTCTGTGTTGTACTTTGCCATGCCTAGATATGAGGCCACGTCCTCACAAATGTGGCTCAAGAAAACAAATGGAAGTAAAAAGGGGTAAGGAAGAGGAGAGGGAAGATAGACTGCAAAGAAATAAAGCACCAAACCCTACATTTTTACTGAACATACTTCTTTGCAAAAAGTTTTTCACACCAACATAGCATTCAAGGAGACAGGGCAGGAGTCTTGGTCATGAAACCTGTTTGTAGATCACCACAAGCAAAGCAGTGAATGGCTACTCTGGTTTGCTAAACCCATTTTGTCCTGTACAGCTCTTACAGCATTCATTCTTCTCCTTACCAGATAGAGTTCAATGAAAACAAGGGATGAAAGTGACAATCTACGCTTTGAGATTGCTTTTTTTTTTAAGCTTCAGTTCTTGTTTCTTATTCCCTCCTCCTCAATGGATGGACAGCTTGCCTGGATCCTCTATCCCCTGTTCCCTGCCCTATTCTGCCCCCCTGAAAGCTTTCACTTTATTTAATTTCTGTAACAACTTCCTTTTCCATCTCCACTACCATTCTCCCCCTCCTGCCTTCCTGAGGGTACAAGCTTCCTCTGGCTTGTGCTTCAGGCAGGCCAGAAACTATTTTGGAAATATTCTCCCAGCCCCTCTCCCGCAAGGAGTTAAACATAATACTAAAGGGAACACTTCAATTTTAAATTTAAAATTCTGTGGCATTCTGTCTGCTTCAGCCAAAGTGCCTGAAAGAAAAAGGTTGTTCAGAGGATGGGAGGTAGCATGTGATAGTTTTTGATTTCTTGCTGGGGAATGCATAAACTAGGGCTGAAATGGGAAGCTGCAAAAAAGTGGCAGTAAAAATGCACCTCTGCGAAAATCTTGTGTTCACTGAAGAGGAAGTGAAGGGATTGCCAGGAGGTCCCAACCGCCTATTGATACGCTGTCAAACTTTTCACCCTCGCTGTTCCACCACACCCTATTTTAAATTCCAGCTCAGATTATTTTTATTTTTTTAAAAATATCTCATGATTTCGTTGGGCCTACAGTTCACAGAGATTGTGTTGCCACTAAAAACACATAGCTAAACACAAGTGGGTAGAATTCAAAGGAATGAAGCAGATATATTTATTTATAATTTATTAAAAAGCTCTGAATACAGATTAGTGTTCCTTACTCAATACTTTTTTTATTGTTTCACCTGCTATACAGTGGGAATTGAAAAGGCTGACCAGTCATCTAATTTGGCTGTAGCTGCTTGCAGTGTCTGAGGATCCTCTGAGGAAATATAAACTAAGAAACCACCCACAGCAATACCTCCCAGCTGCCCTCCAAAGGTCAAGGCTCCCTGTTAGAGAGCTCCAGGCTCTCTCAAGTCACAAGTAAGCAGCTTCCTGTGCACCCAATGTCATACAACCCTTCTACTAGCGTTTGCCTGGTTTGATCACAGGAGGCACAGATGTGTCCTGCCATTCATGCCATGAGCCAGAAGTCTTACTCTGCACTCCCCATAACTGACCTTCAAAGTACTCACTACATTTTTATACACAGGCTTATTTTTGGATGCTCTGATGGATCTCCTTGCCGTTCTCTGTGCCATGAACCTGTCCTGAGAACTGACCATCTGGAGGCCAGAAGCAGCAAGCTCAAATACAGCATTTTCACTCGTCCTAGCAGGGACATGCAGCACACAGTGCAATATTTACCAAATCCCAAGTGGTGGGCTTTGTTTGAAGTTCTTTGTTAATTATCCCATGTTATGTTCTTGCATCTTTCCTCCAGGCTCTCTTTCTTTTTTGTTTAGATATGTCCCATGCAGTTAGATGATGATGGCTCCTCTACAGCTTCTTTCTTTTTCAAAGACTGTAGTAAACCTTATTTTTGTCTTTTATGGGTCTTCTCTCGATTATCGAAGCCTGTGTTGCCGCATTCCTAAAGCCAAAGTACCCAGAATGAAATACCGTGTTTGGTAGGGGAATTTTATTTTTAGTATAATATTAAAAGGTGCTGCATGTAGCAATTGCTCTGCTTCTGTGAACTCAGGCTGCGTAGAAAAAAGTCAGATTAATATTTCACTCCACGGTGACCTCTGTATTTGCCCCACCAAAAACATCCTGCAGACTCATTGCCCATTGTGCACACATGAAGACTGTAAACTATTTTGGTGTCCTGGTTTCAAATGCCAGCTGTCACCTAGTAGCTGACTGAGTTTGGCTGAATATTCTTGGCTTTGTCTGGAGGACAATCATTCATGTCATGATCAGGTTTCCGATGGTGAAGAGTGTTTCTTAATTAGAGTGAGGAAATGTCAGCAATTAAAATCATTAGACCTCATTCCACTAAAGAAAAAGAATGGCTGGTAGAATTACATGTTGCATACCTCACGCTAGCAAAGCCAAGATTTTTGTAAGAAGCAAGCAGTTCCCTTTTCCTTTTGCACTAAGGCTACAGATTCTTCTATTAGGCAAATGAGTTATACAGAAGAAGATTTAAAACTATAGCACAAAACTAACGAAATGTCGCTTTTGGGTTCAATGTGTTCTGTAACAACAAATTAATCTATGGAGTGTCCTGTCCAACTGGGAAATTGTTTTTTTTTGTAATACAACAGAAAAAATTCTCTTGAACTTTTGAACCTTTAAACTTTTTTTCAACAAAATATCCAAGTTAACAGGAGAAAAATAAAGTTTCTAAATAAAGTCTTCCCCTAGGACGGCATTTTTGTCTTGCCAAATTAAACTAACCAAAACTTTTGTTTCTCTAGCAATTTAGCTTCCCAAGAAAAATACACCTGCAGCTATCAGGAGCTTTGCTTGAGCATGCAGGCCTTCTATTTCATGAACAACATTAGAGGGCACTTCTGCATTGTGGTAGACTTAAGTCAAAGAAAGGGACAAGCCTGACCTTACCGGCTGAATTGTGCTTGAATTCAGAGGCAACCCAAGATCTGCTCCGGCCTTACCCAAATTAATAACTTTTTTCTGCAGGCAGCCTCTTTGATCTCACCAAAGCTGATCCTGGAGTAAGGCATGACCTGCTGTGAGGGAAGGTGGACCTAGTGCTTTTTGAGTAGGTCAGTGGTTGGGGAGGTGAGGCTGAGATGTGGGCTCTAGTCCTGCCCCACATTCCTGTGTCCCTGCACCGAAGTGGCTCTGCCCTTGTGAGCTCCCACCCAGAGCTGGGGGTGCTGGATCAAAGGCAGGTGTGAGATCTGCAATGTGGGGTGCAACAGGCAGATGTTACTGTTTTGACAGCTTAACTGATTTTGTTTTGAGTCTTTCTACATTTGATGCTTTTACAGCTTCAGTTGACAAAGGTACATGATTAAGATATAATCTCTGTTTTCACTGAAAAAAAAAACCCCACACCCAAAAAACCTTTCCAACCTGTGATTATAGAGGAAAGCTTGAAAAGGAGATCTAAAAACTTAAAAATCAGAAGGTCATTGGGAGGAAAAGTAAAAACTCAAGCTATATTTATTTATTTATTTTAGAATTGCCATGATGTTTTAACTAATTTCGTTACTTTGAGGGTGCTGACTCACATTTTATGAAAGTTTCAGGTTAGCAATGCTGACATGAGCAAACAAAAATCATCGTTGTAATTAAATAGCCCTAGTTTATCCTAAAGCCTCTGAGCAGACTTTTCAATATCTGTTTTTCTTCAATGACATGATCTCTTCGAAAGAGTTGCACAAAATTATCAGCACATGCAGAGGGCTCACTGGGCTTATTTTCCTGTTTACCATTTTTCAAAGCCTGACCTGTGGAACTGAATCCAGACTACTGGTGAAATGCAGTTATGATTTATCTTAAGCCTCTATCTCCATTAGGAGGCAGAATTTCACAATATTCTTCAAGAGCAGTCTTCAGTGTTTATTATTATACAGTCTAACTAGGCAAAGCCTGGTTGGTTTAGGCATCAAATACCCCTGCTTGCTTTGAACCTCCCATTTCTCACTCATAATGCCAGGGAAAGGTTGTAGGAACTGTTTGAGTGTTTTCTCCCAATCTCACCTCAGGGCTGAGGAAGTGAAAAAAGACAGAGCATCTGCAGGGCATTACGAAAATGTCAGTCATTCCTTTCTGGAGTGAGTGACCATGACCTCTCCATGGATAACTCAAAATTTAGACCTAAAATTTGGTTTGTGCAGTCCTATCCAAGAATAAGCATCTTCTTACTGGAAATTATTTGTTCATCATTCAAGCCAAACTTAATGCTTAGCCTTCTCTCCAACACTGCAGGTACGCCTAGAAATCAGGAGCCCCAAACGACTGCCAGGTAGGCTGTGTTTTCTTGTGTGCTGCCTCATTTGCTGTTGGGGTCTGCGTCCCACCTTGCATCACTTGTGCCGCATCCATTGCATAAACAGAAAGTGCAGCTTGGTGTGGCAGCTATCTGAATCTCTGAATTTTCCTGGGCGGAGGTACAAGCTTCACTATGGCAAGAGTGATTCAGATTTAAGATTTTTCCTGTGCTGGTCTTGAAGCCATCGTTCCATCTTCAGCAACATTTGGAAAGCACAGGTATGAAATCTCTCATAGAAACAGGTCAGCTCTGAAGACCTGGCTGTCTAGCTGATGCCCACATTCACTCATGAGACACAAGCAGCAGCCCTACAGAAGAACAGGGGCCTGTTTTGGCCAAGCTCCGAAGTGAACAACAGCCTTGTAGTTGTGTCGTTAAGGTTGCCTGGTACAATGCACATGCCTCTGAGGGAGCATGAACACTTGTACATCTGTTCATCTCCTCCCCCCGTTCAGGAACATGTCTGCCCCTCGTCTTGGCAGCCGCTCTCTTCAAGTTTCAACCATCTGATTCATGCAGCAAAAAGTCTCCCCACAGAAAACATACTGGCTGAACCGCTTTGTTTTTCCTAGAGCAGTGCAAACAGTTATTGCAAGGGGAATTTTAGGAAGATTGTGCCTGGCAAGGAAAGCTCACTAAATAAATACGTGATGTTAATTATCCTTTGCCTATTTCAAGTGAGAATTTCAAAGTGCTTTGCAAACCATTAATTAAGCTGCAATTTAGTACCATGAGGTAGTTAAATATTATTAGCACTGTTTTCTGCAGGTGGGAGACTTTGACACAGAGGGTGAAATGACCTGGATGAAGTCTGTCAGCAGCAGACCTGAGCCCCAAACCTACAAATTTCAGCTCACCAACTCCGTGCTTCATTAGACCTTTGTATTGTGAAATGACATGGTTACCTCGTGCAGTATGATGAAAGCACGTGAAAATTTGAACAGCAGATACAGAAACTGTGTAGCATGTCACCCACATGACAGAAGTGTGGCTGGCAGGAGAAGCGATTCCCTGGACTGTGCTGCTTAACACGGCCTTGTGCTGCATGTCCCCCAGACCCTGGAGCTGCTCTTGACTAATTGCGGCCTCTGAAGTTTATTACAGTCTTGATTCTGGCTTGCCCAGATACTCTGTTGCTAACACCCCTGGTGCCAGATTTCACAAACAAGTCAGGCATTTAAGCCACATCTGTGCTTCTGTCAAATTTTTGGGTCTACTGTTTCTTTGAAAAGGCTCTACCTGTTTCAAGTGCCTCACACAGCCTTTCCCCTCCTGCTCCCAGTTAACTCCTCCTTCTGAATAAGTGGCCATGGTGAAGTGTCTGAGCTGAAATACTCGCTGAGTGCCAGAAGCTGAGGCACTGAGGGCTGGCACTGAGAGATGCTCCCAGGACCACCTGTGTTGGCCAGCAAGTCCCAGCCAAAGAAGGTGAAGTCTGAAGCTGAAGACTGACTCTTTGGAAAGAGGCGCCAAGCATAACATCCCAAAACCAGGACTTGGGCAGCGGGGCTGTTTCACCAGCTTCTCATAAGACCTATGTTTCATTATCTGTTTTTAAGTCCTGCCTTAGACATCTCAGATGCCCCATCAATTCCTATATTCTCCCACCATCTTAGTTCCTTTGTTTAACCACCTTAAGCCTATTCTCAATGGAAACTCTAAATTAATGAAAGAATAAAAGAACAAGAAAAGTTAAGAAAGAAACATTCAGCTTTGAGTGTTCATCTTTGGGATGGACATTTACAGCAAAGAAAAGTCAAAGTGCAAAAGCTGGGGGGCTGCTTCCATATTCAGCCATCCCTCTTTCCCCTGCTGGTATGTGTTATACCATGTTGGTACATATTACCTTTCACTCCTCTTAAGAGATATTATAAACCCTGTGGCACCTTGGAGACACTCATGATCTACTGGGCATGAGCTTTCTGAAAAGTCAGTGCCTTTTTGAGGCAAGTCCATGCAGCAGCGGTACAGATGGCCCTTGCACTGCCAGGCTCGTTGGCCAGCTCTGAGGCAGCCCCAGCTGGTGACAACACCTCCCAAGCAGCCTGGAGCTGTGCCAGCATGTACACCCAGGGGATGGCATTTTCCATGTACCTTATAGACTGCGCTCCCTCAGCTATAACCCTCCCTACCGCTGCAGGGCTAGTTTGTTGTCTGTGTACAGCAGCTACCAGTCACGTAAATAATGCCCAAGTGATGCTAAACACCTTTTGAAATCTGCCCCATACTGTATGCATGCAAGTGAAGAGATACATTTGCTTATGTGTATTTCTACACATATGTGTACCTCTATTTACACATTTCTCATTCACATGCATATGTAGGTAGGCGATATGGCAGATGTACAGATGTAGCGAGCCGCTAGATGGGGCTACAGGAGGAAGAAGACAGATGTGGGATTATAGGCAATCCATCAGGATCAAGCCGAGTTGCGTGTTTAGTATCCTGGCCTGTGTGGGATCTTTATTGAAAAAGATCAACCATAATAGCAGCGTGCAGCACCTGTAATCTCACCACGGGAAGGGAAGCAAGCATGCTTTTCAAGCCAAAATGCACAGTATTTTACCAGGAAAAAAAAACATTGTATCCCTTCAATTGTAAACTCCGGGTGAATGTGCTTATACATTCAGAAAATGAGGCAGATGGTAACAAACCACATGCTTGTGGATTATCCCACTTTTTCCACATTTGCATTCTCAAAACCACTTTTGGTGCCCGTGGTTTAACCTCTGTTTCCCTAACTCCTGTTTATGAGTTGAGTGGTCACATGTCATCATGTTGAGTGGGAAAGTGTGTACAGGGGATAAGGAGGTAGAAGTGGTTCCATATGGTAAAAGAACTGACTATGCCAAAGTTTTAAAAAAAATACAGAAAGAGGGAAAAGCAAGAGTAAAATCTTTTGAGGAGATCGGGAATCTAAAATGCTTGTGACCTCATATGAAGGAAAGAGTTGTCTGCATGTGGAAGGGGAACTTACGATTTGAAACGCTGATAATACAGGTTTCAGTGTTTGGAGCAGGGGTGAAGGTTAGACAGATTTACCTTCCTCTGCTCTATGCATGATTCAGGCTGAAGGCTGAAAGATTCCAGTTGGAGGATGGGAGGCTGCTGAGAGACTGTGAGACTGCGAGACTGCTGGCTTCAGTTCTTCTACCAACTTTAAGCTGTTGATCAGAATGAAAAAAAATACATCAAAAAATATTTTAGCTCTGTTCACAATGCATTATGAAGCAGCTGGCACAGTACTAAGTATGTGCTTGTGGTTTCTTGAGACAATTCATCTAGCAAAGTCAGGGTCCTTATGCTTTAGGGAAAGGCGAACAAAACACAACAGATCCCCTTTATTCAGAGTGGGTAGCAAGGGTCAAATTTATTATAATTGTAGATAATAAATGAAATACCACAAAACTCTGCAAGAAAAAAACAATGAGAAATGGTCTTTTGTATCCCAGGTTTGAATAAAAAGCAGAAAACAATGACAAAAATTCATTATTGCTGGATGGGGATATAGTGTTCTCTGTGCTGGCAAAACCAGCTTACAGAACCACTTTTGCCACTGTAATCGGTTATCAGTCATGGTAGTTTTATTTAGAAAGATCAAGCAAAGCAAGATGAATGGGAATTCAACCCCAAAGCATACTTCTACAGTGTAACCATTCATTGGTGTTGTGTGCTGTAAAAATTTGATAAATGAAAGGATGTTTCAGTTACTAAAAGTGACTGACGTATCCAAATTTTTCATTGTATACCATGAAGCAATTTGAGAAGTTGAATTTTTAGATACAGGGACCCTTCTGAAAATCAAGTGTCTCTGACAGATTTCTAGCTGGGCATCTAAAATGCAATACATTTCTGAATATTTAGGTCAAAGGTCTTTGGTTTTGAGCATCAATTATGTAATCATAAGCCAGTCCCAAAATGGGGTTCATAGACCAGCTTAACTGGCATTCATACAGTTCATTATTGGTGGTCCTGAGGATTGCAGACTTGAGCTGGGACTTGTTTCAGAAGTGAGACTAGGAAAAGCTGCATGTGGTTCAAAAGCACTTAGCTCTGCCTTCAAGGGGAAGCAGACTTTGTGATCATCTTTGCCAATACAGCAGATAATGCATAGACACCGGGGTGAAATTCCCATTTCTCTTTGCCATCAGCTTCAGTGTGGCCAGGTTTTAAACCCAGTTGTTTTAGGGACACATCCAATACTCATTTTATCAGCTCAAAGCCTTCCACTGACTTAAATGGGAGATGGATTGTACTCTCAGAACTCAGTTTACTCATAATCACAGCTCAGGATAAAGTCCTCCACTTCATTATTTCAGAAGTGGAAATAGAATGGATTGGACTGGAGGGCGGAGAAAGCAGAATGACAGTCACAGGTCAAGACTACTCCAGCTAGCACCAGGGTGGCAAAACCAAGCCTGCTTCATCCCTGTGAAAGAGAATTGGATTTCTCGTAGCAGGTCTGAAACGTTCCCTGAGGCAGGTTTAAACCTGCAAATTGTACAAAAACACGTTCCATCCGGCTAGACATCCTATTACAAACCTGTTCTATATTCTGTAAAGCTGGCGGTGGGTGGCTTTCAGTTGACTTCCCACACACACACACTCGCTGCCCTTTGCTGCCAAGTCAGAAAGATGAAAAATCATATATACTTGCATACACCAAGTGATCTCCAAAGCAACTTAATACGGGTTCAAGTCTTCCTTGTCTTATAAATCGGATTCTTTCTGTAGATTGTTTACCTACCACTTCTAGTGTGTCTCCAATAAATTAAAATCTGCTGAAGTGGTAAAATGTACGAAAGATATAGTGAATGGTCTGCAGGCTGTACAGTGGAGCCATTATTCTAAGAGGAAGTAGGAAAGGCAATCATAAAATTTTGAAAAATTATGCAATAACTTTGTAGTTATTGCCCATCTGTATTCATTACAATGATCTACTTCACGGGCATATAAATAGAACTGGCAAGTAAAAGATGTGCTGTTTGCCTCCAGACGTGGCACTAGGCTTCGGCAAATGAAATTCAATTAAAGATTCCAGAAAAAGTGTTGCAAGTGTTCATCAACAGATGGAACCTAATCACCTCTTTCTCCCACCTCCCATTTTACATTCCCCCATGCCTGCTCTTACGCCTGCTCAGGACACCTTTGGAAGAAAGATGACAAAATTTAATTGCTTCGTTTGCAGGGAAACCCTGATACACTGCATGACTTCATTCTCACAAGGCAACAAGTCCCATAAATCACACCTACTGAGTGCACCCATTAGAGCTCCAGTATGACAACTTTATGCCTAATACTCTCCAAACAAGGACCACACAAAACTAAGACTGTAAAATTGCCATTGACTCACAGCGGCTTTTATAACATGCACTCAGCTCAAAAAGACTTAACTTATATGGTTTTTAATCATGTTTGGGCATAGGAGACCTCTCACTGATTCAAGACAACATATGTTAAAAAAAGAAGAAAAAACAGAATGTATTTGGCAGAGCTCTTTCCATTGCAGTTCCCACAGAGAAATATGTCAGTATAATGGAAAAATGATTGTTTCATTTTGTAAAGAAAGGGGATCCTGAGAACTGTTTCTTCCTAAAATTAAAAAAAAAAAAAAAGGTATTTTGTGTTTCACCATGGGGAGGGAAGGGCGGTATTTCTGGGTTAGGTTCTCAACTGGTGTGTAGCTGCACAAAGCCATGGAAGCAGCTAGAGCTCCACACACTCACTCAGGAGTCCCAGTGCTGCAAGGGTACATCCTGCCTCTGAGAATATTTGCACCATCAGGCCAGTGAGCAATCTACACTGTAATGGCCCCACTTGTGCTGTAACGCAAGCACAGGCACAACTGCAGCATCCTAACAGCAGAGGGGAGTGAGGCCCAGTTGAGGAGCTGACTGATGCTATTCACAGAGTTAGACAAACAGCTGGCATGAACTGATGGGTATTCAAAACCGTCCTGGTGGAACTACCCAGCGGAGCTGGGAGCCTCTGGTGCAGAGGCTGCCACTGCAGGCTCCTGTGTGAACAAAGGGGCTCGCAAGTGGATCCAAAGATTTTCATGTGCTTCAGACCAGGGCTCCCATTGCTCCCCTCCAACAATGTGACATACATCACCACACTTCACTGAGAATCTCTTATTTCTTTGCACAATAGCTTACCCCTCCCCCCGCCCCCCCCCCCCCCCCGCACTCTCCCTACGGCTACAAATGAGACCGAGGGGGTGAATCTTACACACTAACAGACTTCCTTGCATTTGGAAAGCAAAAGCAAGGGGTTTATATAATCAGGCTAACATGCAAACCAATTGAAATTACAATGGTACGTTAGAGCATATTCCTTAAGTATTCAAACCACAGCGAAAAAAATCCCCTCCACTAAACTACAAGGGGCTGACTGAAACCCACAAAAGCTGGGAAGCACGGTAAGGTCTGACTGAAAGCCTGTCCTTACTTTACCCCTGATGAAAAGAGTAGAGTGTATAGATAACATTGGCTGCTTTTTGGTGGGCCCCAAATACACAGCAGAGCTATTAAGTCCCACAAACGAAATAGGAGGCTTGCAACTGTATCCTCTCTCCCATTCCCACACAACCAGAACTCTAACTCCTATGCTTGCAGGGCAGCTGCTTGCTTTCTGTCCAGGACCTTCATTGCCACAGGCGTCAGTCTTGGCTCTGCTTCCCTGTTTTGTAAGTTTTAAGTTAGCACCTGCCATGCTTTTCTCTCTCCTTGCCCTTGTCCTCACAGAAAGAGGTTTTGATAGCACCAACACAAGAGAAAATACCACAAAAAATGTGAGCAGAACAGCTCTGGATGCCTGGTTTCCTACGGATTTGTGCCCTGTCCCCTGTTCCCATATTCCTCATTCCCATCATCTTTATCACATCCACAGCATCTCCCCTCCTTCCCCTCCCATGGTGGCATGCCATACACCTTAGCAGTCGGCTGGGGCAGTGGTCCCAGCTGCTTTAGGGCAATACATGTGCTGCCTGCTCAGCTGGTTGATACTTTTTCAGGTGGATAAGGAACTAAGTTATAATTGCCTTTTCCTCAGTGAAAGCACTAATCTGAATCTTCTTCTTCTACTCAGATACCACTTTTCATGAAAATTCACTTCTACCCCACTGCCAAACTGAGCAGAAATGAACTAGCAAGTTCAAAAGTTATTAGGAAGGATGGATGGATAGACCGTACGTTCACAGAAACATTATTTCTTTAGAAAATCAGCCTAAAAATAACCCTATCATGGAAGCGTTTAAGACCAGTAGTAAATAAATCAAAACTATAGAGTTATCCACAGGTGCACTGATGAGTCAACTCAGCATATACACTGGGTTTCGTTTTCACGTTTCACGAAAACGTTTCACATAACTAAAGTTACTCACCTGTGTAAGGCTCCTCTAAGTTTCTCTGAGTCTTCTGAGCTGGCTGCCGGGGTGATCAGTGAAGAAAGCTTTAGATTCCTCTGGGTTTCCCATCTAAAAATACATTAATGTCTACACACATACACCTCATGTAGGTGCACATGTAGGACCCTCCATCCTTATTTCTGCATAATTGCAGGTTCCAAGCTCTTCACCATCTTTCATGTGTTTTCTACAAACCATATTTTCTAGTCTGTAAGGCAGGAAAGTAATTTTGTTTCTGTTTTTCAGGTGAAGAGGTGAAGACTCTCGAAGATCAGGATCCTAGTAAAGTATCCAGTTTCTGTGGTTTTCATGAATCTTTGACTACTTATGTACATCTGAGAAATTGGGATCACAGGCCTCAAATAAGGACATACCAGAAGTTCATGGAAAAGAAAGGAGATGAATGTAGTTTCAAATCCCAGATTAGTGTCCTAGTTCCATCCTCTTCCATTCATCCCTTAATGACCTATACTTTAATTAGACAAGGGTGAAAAAAAAGCCCAAACCCAAATATATACGGAAAAGAGATAAAATAAACATTTCAATTTTACTTGCACAGTTTTCCAGTCCTGTGTTACATATAGTCTAGACTCAACAGTATGCTGAGGACACTTTAAATCACCCTAGTAAATTAGAGAGGTCTTGAAGTAGGCAAATTAGAGAGGTCTTGAAGAAGGCAAAATCTCTTTTTTCCTCCCCAACCCCTCCCTAGCTACCACTATTTAAAAGATACTTTGCTCTGATAAGAATCAGTTTTTAAGTCTCAAAAAAACCCAGCTTAACACTATTAGAATGGGTTTTTTTCTGTAATGCTATGTTCTGGAGAGGAAGTAGCATGCTGCAAGGATGGAAGCAGTTTTGAACTCTGCTTGAAGCTGGGGAACAAAAGTTTCTCTGCAAACAAAGAAACTTAAATTAAATTTAAAAAGCAATGTTTCACATTCTTTATGGGTTGGCATGAGCTTGCAGGCTGATGGCTTGGGACACTAAAGCCATGGGTGCACCCCATGAAAGACAACCCAAAAGTTCTAACACTGAAGCATAATGGTTAAGGCGATTCAAATATTCCATCTGCTTTGCTCTGGTTTTAAATGAGTACATGTGAAACACTTGGGTTTGTTTTTTTGGTTGTTTCCCCCCTCCTCCCACCCCCTCCCCACCCCCCCCCACCCCACCCCACCCCCCCCCCCGCCCAAAACAAGAGAGCGTATTGTTTAGCTGTTAGACAACAGAGCTGGGCAGCCTGAGGACACATGGAATAAATATCTTATCTATAATCAGTTCTGCCTCACCAAAGGTATCAAATAGTGTTCAGGTTTGGAAAATTGGTGAAAAAGAAAGGATTTCTTCACTTTAGAGAAGAAGTAAATAATAAGGGACAAAAGAAGAGTATACAATATCACAGATGCTCTGAAAAGGGAGAATAGTCACATTCAGGGAAGTTAAAAGGTAAGTCACTTAAATATGGTGAAAATAAATACTTTTTAGCAGAATATACAACTGGTCATTGCTATAGGATGTGCTTGAAAAAAAGAATTTAGCAAGATGTAAACAAGGTTTATATATATATATGAATAACTATCCCTGTCACTATTATTTATTGATACAACAGTTAATTATATCATTTTGGAGTTGGAGAGCTGGATAAACCCAATTAGATCTTCACACATTTAGAAAATTTAAAAGTCACAAGAGACCACTGAATTATCTCCTCTATAGTGTTTCTTATTAAATGTCACCCAAATCCCCTCATACTAAACCCAGACGCTTGAGCTAAAAAGTTTCTGTTCCCAAGAGATCAGTCTGAATACTGTGAGTGGAGACCAGGAGAGACTGAATTGTCACCAGTGCCTGAGACCCTTGCAAAGACAAGGAGCTGAGGAGTGAAACTGTATAAAGGTGTGGCTGAAGCTCTAAACCACAAGACTGGAACGAGTCAGTGGATACCTTCTCTTTGGGTGTTTGCCCTTCAAAAATGTTTAAGTAAAGTGGTCTGGGGAAAGATACGTATCAGAAATATGTTCTTTACTAAAAACTCAGCACTGATTAGGATCTCAGGAGAGTTCTCAAGACAAACACATTCTGCAGGGATTTGATGCTGAGTATTGTTTGTGTACTGTACCTACAGCTTCTGGAAGATGGGAAACAGGACTTTATGTGAAGCTTGCTTAAGACCCTGCTTCTAACCCCTACTCTGCCCTGCTCTTTGAGTATGTTCCCCTGTAGCCTCAGTTGCCATTTTTAAATCTTCCATTAAGAGCTGCACTCTTTAGCAACCCTTATATGCGAACGGGAAAAGGAGGAGAGATAACACCACTGCTAATCCAGCACACTTATCTAGAGAGGAGGAAGAACCCCAGCATGCTTGCTATGTATTAATGGATAGCATGGGTCTACAATGACAACTCTTGGCTACTGAAGAACTTCCTACCAAAAAAAGAACAATTTGAGCACTCTATTTCAGTCAGTCTTCATTGCTCCTTCTTCTAATGTACTGGTGCAAAAGGGGCTTAGTGAGGACACAGACCTGAGCTCTACTCATGCTGAATGCATCTACCACTACCTTACAGCATATCAGTGCAAAGACGGACTAGCATGCCTCTGTTCATTTACTGTACTAGGGTAAATTACTGCCTAAGAGCCATGGAAGAGGTGAAGTACCTCCATGCATTGACTTATGCTAGTTCAGCTATAGCACCTGTAAAACTTTTGTCTCAATTGAATCAGGGATGTTCTTGCAATCAAGGAAGTATGCAAGACCTAGATCCAATAAAGAACAGTGTCTAAGTTACAGCACCTTGCCACCTAGAGGGAAACACAGGTGTTGCTGTTAGCCACCTAGGCCTCCACAAGACTGAATGAAGAGAATTAGGCACCTCCACATGAGAAAATTGCATACTGGTGGGGAGCTACCTAGAGATTCTAGACAAGAAATGCTGTGTATCGAAGTTTATCTTTCACCAGTGCTTAAATGCTTGACTTTACAGCCTAGAGTTAAAGTCCCCACCTTGAGAAATAAATATCCTAGGTTCTGCAAGCCACTTGTCTATTCTTTATGTTAAAAAAGATAAAAACAACAAAAAATTCCACAAATTTTAGTTAAGTAATAAAAGAAAGAGAGAAAGACTGAAGAAGCTCTCCTTTCCACAGTTTTATCACCCAAGCAATACTAAGCTTTGGTCAAGTTGCAGTGCCTCTGCATGTGTAACTAGAGGAATTCCAGGCAGAAACCTTATCCGAGTAAAGTGCTCTCTGTGGCTGTTCTTCCCCTTTGCCACCAATTGATGAGTGCAAAGATTTTTTTTTTTTTTCTTTCTAGAACTTCATGGCACAGGGTTTGCAGATATTTAAGATGTCATTAACATGATTAAATTCACTCAGAAAGAACTGCCTTTCCTAGAGGATTATGGAATTCTCAGCCTTCACACTTTTATACTGAATTTCACAATAAAATACTTCTCTCACTCATAGTCTTGGGGACACATGCCATTTTCTGACTTTTCCTTTTTTTTGTAGAGAAAATTTGATATGGTTCAAAACTCAAGAGATATAAAAAAGGGCCAAGTCTTTACCACATAAGAAAACCTGATTTTAAGAAAATCTCAATGCTTTAAGGAGACTTGACTTACTATATGGAAACATTTAGGGATAGTAATACCAAGACCTCCTTACACAGAACTCTTCAAATTCCATTCAGTCTCTCAAGATTCATAACAAGAATACCTACAGGGAGAATAATTTTATATGAAGGATTCAGGGCCTCTGGTTTCATAAAGGAAATGTCTATACATATACCTTAATTTGTTCTCTGTAAGTGCCTCACAAATGGCATGCATACACATGTAAAGGTTTCTAGTTCCCTTTAAAGTCCAATACAGTGTAAAAATTCTCATTTATCCATAAAGTAGTAGGTGCTCGAGTCCCAACACTTCACCATTTATCAGTGACATAGAGTAGATGGGACCATGCAGCCTCACCAAGCTGGTTGAGGACAGTTGACATAGTCCTCACGCAGAGCTGTCATTCAGCTGGAGAATGGGCTGGAGAAGCTGGAGGAATGGGCTGACAGGAATCTTATGAAATTCTAGAGGGACAATTGCAAAGTCCTGCACAAGGGATGGACAAACCCCATGTAATTGTACAGCCAGGGGACTGATTGGATGGGTACAAGTTCTTCTGAAAAGGATCCAGAAGTCCTGGGGTCCTGACGGACAGAAGGCTGGACAGGAGTCAGCATTGCACTCTGGCAGCAATGAAGGCTAACAGTGTCCTGACTGATAGCAACAGGAACGTAGCCAGTTGATTGAGGGAAGTGATTATTTCCTTGTACTCAGCACCTGTTTGGCCACATCCCAAGTACTGCACCCAGATTTGTGCCCACACTTCCCCACCCACTCAAACAAGAAAAATAGTTATAAACTTGAACAGGTCCAGCTGAAGGCCACCAAGACAGTCACAGAGCTGAGACCCACCAACTATGAGGACAGGCTGAGGGAGTATGGCTCATTTAACCTAGTGTCCTGGTTTCAGCTGGGATAGAGTTAATTTTCTTCCTAGTAGCTGGCACAGTGCTGTGTTTTGGATTTTGTAGGAGAAGAATGTTGATAACACGCTGATGTTTTTAGTTGTTGCTGAGTACTGCTTATGCTAGTCAAGGACTTTTCAGCTTCCCATGTTCTGCCAGGTGCACAAGAAACTGGGAGGGGGAACAGCCAGAATAGTTGATCCAAACTGACCAAAGGGCTATTCCATACCATATGACGTCATGCTCAGTATATAAATTCAGGGGGGTTGGCTGGGGAGCAGCGATTGCTGCTTGGGAACTGTCTGGGTATCGGTCGGCGGGTGGTGAGCAATTGCATTGTGCATCATTTGCTTTGTATATTATTATTACTATTATTACTACATTGTTATTATTATTATTTTACTTTATTTTATTTCAATTATTAAACTGTTCTTATCTCAACCCAGGAGTGTTTCTCACTCTTACTCCTCCAATTCTCTCCCCCATCCCATCGGGGCAGGGGGAGTGAGCGAGCGGCTGCGTGGTGCTTAGTTGCTGGCTGGGGCTAAACCACGACACCTAGAGAAGAGAAGGCTTGGTGGGAGGATGGGAGACCTAATAACTTCCCATATCTACAAGGAAGTTATCCAGATGTATTTGGTTTGTGTGGCAAGGGTTTTTTGGGGGGGGAGGGGAAGGGGCGACAGAGGTGGCTTCTGTGAGAAGCTGCTAGAAGCTTCCCCTATGTCTGATAGATCCAATGCCAGCCAGCTCCAAGACAGACCCACTGCTGGCCAAGGCTGAGCCAGTCAGCAATGGTGGTAGTGCCTCTGGGATAACATATTCAAGAAGGGAAAAAAGTTACTGTGCAGCAGCAATTGCAGCCAGAGAGAGGAGTGAGAATATGTGAGAACGACTCTGCAGACACCAAGGTCAGTGAAGAAGGAGGGGCAGGAGGTGCTCCAGGCACCAGAGCAGAGATTCCCCTGCAGCCCATGGTGAAGACCATGGTGAGGCAGGCTGTCCCCCTGCAGCCCATGGAAGTTAACATGGAGCAGATATCCAGCTGCAGCCTGTGGAGGACCCCATGTCGGAGCAGGTGGATGCCCAAAGGAGGCTGTGATCCCGTGGGAAGCGCACGCTGGAGCAGGCTCCTGGCAGGACCTGTGGACCCATGGAGAGAGGAGCCCACGCTGGAGCAGGTTTTCTGGCAGGACTTGTGACCCCATGGGGGACCCACGCTGGGGCAGTTTGTGAAGAACCAGCCTGTGGGAAGCACTCATGTTGGGAAGTTTGCGGAGGACTGCCTCCCATGGGAGGGACCCCATGCTGAGGAGAGGAAGAAGTGTGAGTGGCACAGATGAAGGAGTGGCACAGACAATGTGTGATGAACTGACTGCAACCCCATTCCCTGTCCCCCTATGCCAAGAGGGGGGAGAAGGTAGAGAAAATCAGGAGTAAAGTTAAGCCCGGGAAGAAGGGAGAGGTGAGGGGAAGGTGTTTTTAAGATTAGGTTTTATTTCTCATTATCCTATTCTGATTTGATTGGTAATAAATTAAACTGTTTTTCCCCAAGCTGAGTCTGTTTTGCCCATGATGGTAACTGGTAAGTGATCTCTCCCTGTCCTTATCTTGACCCACAAGCCATTTGTTATATTTTCTATATCCTGTCCAGCTGAGGAGGGGAGTGATAAAGCAGCTTTGGTGGGCATCTGGTGTCCATCCAGAGTCAACCCACCACACCAGAAAATGGAGCCAAGACTTTAGAAAGGTGCACAGCAGGAGAATGAGCAACAGTGGTCATAAACTGAAACAACTGAGGTTTAAGTTGTGTATAAGGAAAAAAAATCATGGTAAGGACAACTAATCACTGGAACAGCTGCCCAGAGATGTTGTGGAATATCTGTCCTTGTCTTGTTTTCAAGATCTAACCGGACAAAGTCTTAAGCAGCCTCAGCTGAATTCAGTGTTGATTTCACTTTGAGCAGGAGGTTGGATTAGGTGACCTGCTGATTCCTTTTCAGTCTGAACAAAGTCACAAGTTGTAAGCAGAAACATCTAATCAGTCTGTGTTCATGAGAAAGATGGCCATGGGAGCCAACCTCTGGAAAGAAGCTATTCCAACAGTTTTCCAGCCAAATTCTTGACTCAAACTTCCACTTAAATTTCCAGTTTTTCAGACCACTTCTGGTTGTTTTTGCTTTCTGAAGTAGAGCACCTATCTCTGGAGTAGACGGTGAAATGGTACTTTCGCTGGAAGCAAAGCTGTAGCCAGAGAAGGAACACCACAAAGCTTTTCACTCACAGAAAGGGAGGAAAGGGAAAAATCTAGTGCCAGGCTGGGAAAAAGGGAAGACAACAACATTCTTTTTTCTTATTCTGTAGTTCTGTCATTTCATGGAAATTAAAGCATTTCACGGAAATTAAAGCATTTGCATATAGTATCTTCCCATCCCTTTTTCCCACCCAGGACTGGCATAGGTGGGAAATTCAAGTTCTTGAAAATAGCAGCTACCTTCCACAGCCATCCCCTTATCCCCCTGGCCAGAACTGGCACAACTGGTGCCATCCTTCCGTACCTGGAATGAGGCCCAGCTGTCTCTCACAGGCAGGGAGAGAAACGTTTGTAAGTACCATGGTCTCATACTAATTAATCTATGATCTGCAAAACTGATGATGATTATTTTTTTGCTCTGGGGGGAAAAAAAATCCCCTTTGTATGGCATTTCTTTATCCTTGATCCCTCTTCTACTTAAAAAAAATACTCTCAAGAAAAGTTTACTGTGAAGATAGCAGTGAGGGGAACTGGATTGTTAATACCAGAGCATTGTCTGCCATCTGAATGAGTTTTGCATGCATTATTGCAACCATGCTAAGACGCAACTGAAGATGATGTATCAAAAGCTGTGTCCATGCAGGAGTAGAATAATAGAATCATTTGGGTTGGAAGGGACTTTTAATGATCATCTAGTCCAACCGCCCCTGCTGTGGGGAGGGACATCTTCCACTAGATCAAGTTGCCAGAGTAGGTACCTCTCAGAGGAGAAAGCATAGCTATGACAAAAAAGGTGTTATGTTTACTATCAGCAACAGCCTGAGATGGACTGGATCTGACTTACTGAGTATTTGTATGCTTTTAATCCAAGAAGGGCAAATAAATCCTGTACAGCACCACAAAAATTGCATTTTTATGGAACTGGCTTTTCCTCCAAGCATACAAGGACAAATGTTACTTTGAGGATGTCACTTGAACAGAGAAAAAAAAAATTATTCTATACATGCTCTCAAAGTTTAGCTAATAGTGAGTCATGATTTATTAATCTGCCTTTATTTCAAAATAGAGTTTCGGTAACAGTGTTTTATGATCATTATTAACCTTCAAACCACTAACAAGGTTAAGGAGTGGGTTTCGAGCAAATAACATACGAATGTGTTGGGAGGTGCCATGCCACTGTTGGTGATATCAAAGGCTAACAATCTTGAGCCAGACTCCTAAATCCCAAGCCTGGCTGAAAAACAGTTAGCTCCCCAAAATTCTTTTAATAGTATGTTTGGGGATCAACGTTACTGCTTTTTCTGTTTGAGTCTTCTGAATTAATTTTTTCAAGCTATTTTTTTAGATGAAGAAAATTAAGTACATACTCATTTATATAGTTATATGCAAAAAGAAAAAAAAAACCCACAAAACAAACAGATGACGCTGGAAGTATCATTCTCGCCTAATTCCTCTAAACCAGGAACTACTTTCTGAGTGTCTGACACTGCACTGTCTTCTTCAGAGAGCAAAGCCCTTCCCATCCATCAAGGATTACATCAAAAAAGCAAGGGACATACTTTATTTGTCACAGCACACTCTCTTGAAAAGAATTTTGTACTGCTTAAAACACTTTCTATTGAAAACTCTTGATATTTAAAATTTAAATAAATTTTCAATTAAAACTTTTTCAAAACAAAAAATAAAATTAACATTAACAATATCCTGGTAAATTCTAGACAATTCTACTTTTTTTTTTTTTTTTCAATAACACATTTTTTGTTCTGTTTTGAATGCTCAGTTTATCAGCAATTTATATTTTGATGAAGAGTCATAATCAGCACTTGTTGGAAAAAAATCTTGGTAAACACAGCTTGTGTGTGAAACAACTGGTCTTAATAGTAAGGAAACCAAATTTTCCACTTCATTTATAACACCGCAGTTGTACTCAAACAAGCCTTAGATTATATAGGTGGCAACAACTGATGTACCTAATATCTTTGATCTCAAACTGCTGCTCTGAAGAAGCTAGAAGTTCTTTACAAGAAAAGAACTTTCTGGGAAAAAAACTTCTCACCTAAATTATGTGTACACATACATGTGTATATAAACCCAGTATGAGTTTTGCAAGCTGCACAGAAAACTGCCATAGAGTTTGCACTCATTTTCATTAAGTCAGGCATGTAAATGCCTCAAGTATATTTGAAAAATGCATTCAGACTTTTAACTCAAGGCCTGAAAGCATAGTTCCTATTGTTTGGTATGTAGTATTGCAAGTCATACTAGTGTGGACAGCTGTGGCCTTAGAGTCTGGGGATATAAGAAGAAAGAGATTACAAGAACAATTACTGAAAAGTGCTACATAATTAGAACAATATTTGCTTCATTAGAAAAATCTCATCTAAAGTGGAAGGAAATACTTGTGAGTATTTGTTAAAACACTTGCACAAAAGGCTTGTAAACATGAAGGAGAAAATAATGAAACCAGATTATTTGCAGGCTGACTCAATGGATTGAGAAGAATATGTGCCTTCTGAAGAGAATGGCATGCTTTTAACTACACCGCCTGGAACAGTTTCCTAGCACGTCTTCACAGATAGCAATATAATGAATTAGGTGAGAACCAAAATTTATTAGCAAATGAGAGTGAAAAAGTGTCAGTTTCAGACATAGAGATGTGGTTTTCACATTTGAACTATTTTCCCTGTGCTTGCAACATCCCTAATGTGATGCTCAGAGGCACACCACAGTGTGGGAAAGGGTATCGCTACCCCACTGTATACAATGAAAGATTTGCAGCAAGACTTACTCATTTTCCCCCTTGACACACATTGTGACTTCATGACACTCTGGAACGACCCTTCTCTGAGACTCTGCCCAACCACTTTTGCAGTGTACAATGGTTGTGTTGCTCCTCTTGAAATCCTGTCGGGCACTCTAGTAATGAGCTGTGGATAGGTGCCTTAGCAAGTCTGTCTTCTAGACAGCTGGAAAATATTCCTTATTTCTAACACATTCTATCCATAATGCCTGCCCTAGCCTTGTCAACTCTTCCATCTGGCACAGAAAAGTCATCTCACTTGCTTTCCTTTGGTGGCCACTAGAGAGTTACAGAGTCACAAGATCAGGACTGAGCCACATCTCAGAAGTGCTTACTAGAAAGCTAGGAACTCCATCTGCTTCTAGAAAGTTTTGCCTTGTTGACAAGCACAGAGATATGTGTGCCCCTTGGAGCAAAATAACCTCTCACTCTTCTTGCAAGTGGTTGCAGGACAATGAGAGAAGTAACTTGGGACTTGACCCCAGTATTGTGAGAACCATCCTTTGAGGTCTAAACAGGAGTGCCTGAAGAAGGGAAGCAGTTCTGGCAGACAAGGTTCAGGTACAGGTGAGTTTGTAAAACTTCATGAATGGCCCCGAGATATTTTATGCCCTTTGGCTATGAAGATGAACCTTCTGCACATTAGATGGTAGAGGATCCTCACAGACATCTGTCGCCTCCTGCTTAATACCATGCTGAGATACCGCCCTTTCTTTCTGTGGGATACTGGAACAACAGATGAAAAAACCCTGCCTGTTTAAATCCTAATCTATACAGTTTGTTATAGGAATACTTCCTGATATCTCTGACTACAATCCACCTTTCATAGTAAGGGTGGGATTCTTTTCATCATGTTTTAAAGGCAAGGTGCCTAGTTGAAACACCATGCCTTTTTGTCAACAGACATGTATATCCCAGAGCCCTCTTATCCCAGACATGTATTCTAAGGACCTCTTGAGAGTGACCATTTCTCTTCAATGAGCATAGAAAGACTCTAGACAACCAGTCTAGAAAAGATTCCTAACATAAAAATGGCAAAAGTTAGGTCATACAAACCACAGCTTTAATGTATAGTGTTGTTTGTGCATTATATATTACAATACAGCTCATCTCCTGGTGGAAGAGGCTGTAGCATTTTTTGCACAACCATCATTTCTTTCTAGGTGTTTTTTATGTTGCCAAGAGAGCACTATCAAGATCTGTACTGCCTTCTGCCAGAGTACCTCTGACCAGAGGGTAGAAGGACCATGTGTACAGAGCACAGCATGAGAACTGTCACCAAAGTTAATTATTCAATAGCGCCTGAGAGGAATTCCCTCACCTCTGATGCAGCAAAGGTCCCTCCAACAGGAGGAGGAAACTAATGGGTGGAAATAGTAACCTTGCTACTGCCTCTAGAAGGTATTTGCCAGTGCCCCTGATTTAAGGTGACAGGCTTTCTAAGCATGTGGATTTGGTGGGCATCAGCACCCTTACCACGCTCTGCTTAGTCATGCTGATTTGAGGACTGGTGCGGAGTGCAGGGAGCACCCCACTGGGAACTCGTGACTTTTTATCCAATAAGCCAACTTCTTAAGGCATAAGTGGTTACTTTGCCTGCTGTCAAAGCAACCAGCTCAGTAGCCAGGCTGATGAAGGATTAAAAAGAACACTGGTAACTGAAAAAACATTTGCAGTAAATGGCTATAAAAGTTTGAAAAAATCCAAATACTTATGAGACTGGTAGTCTTCTTTTCTTCTCAGTAATATCACTGGGAGTAATGGCTGCAGGATCTGGCCCTACATGGGTAATAGCCTTTTTAATTTCCAAATTTTTTTTTAGGGGGATTAAATAGGTTGGTCTTTCTCTCCCTATGTAAAACCATGATTCATCCATCATGTCAATAGCATCATATTCATAAATATACCACCATGTCTGGTGTTTTCCACTGAAATTGGCAAATGTACTTAGAAAGAAGAGAAATGAAAATTTCAGGAATTTCCAATTGGGCTTAGCAAGTTGTGAAAGAAGAGTGATGACTGCTATCAATGTAAAGAGTTATGAGCTGCCTGGTTCTTCTGTTTTATGGAACAGCTTAGGCATAGAGCATACCTGCTTCACTGCCACTGTGGCTTGGTCCTGGCCATGGCCTTAATTTTTCTGAGGATGTTATTCATAAATGTTCTCTTAATCAAGCTCAGGCTCAGAATTTTACTGTAGAGGCCAAACTAATTGCCAGGATACATGAGATGCCAAACCCTAGAAGGTAAAGCTAAAAGTTGTGTGTCCTGGCTCAGAGAACCACCGTGTTTCAAACCTGAAATAAAAAGTGGGTTTTTACATTTCTTAAATAGTTGATTTTTCCACTCCAACAATTAGAACTCTGTGCTTCTCAAAGAATTTACACTGTTAATAAGTACATCTCTTTCATTTTGTTACTTGACCAAAACAAAAATATCTCTCTCTTTTTAAAGGATTTTTTTTTTCTTTTTTAAGAGAAAGAAGTAAGGATTTATTCCAAAATTATCCCTGGCTAGTGTGCATGGTTACCACACTGAAACAGACAGCAGTTTTCTGGGTGAAATGGCATTGCCCCAGGTGCCAAGACCCACATGGAAGTTATGCCAAGGACTGTGAAGATTTTTATGTCTCTCCTGCCATCATAAACAGGAATGTTATATCTTTCAACTGGGCAACTGGCATGTTCCCCATTGATTACACCCTTTTATTGAGAAAGGGAGAGATGAATGATTTTCTTTATTCTTTTCACATGTAAAAGCTTCTACAGGATTAGCAATCTCTTGGTTCTTGATCAAAACATGGGCTCTAACGCAAAATGTTGTGCGATCTCATATATTAAAATTAAGTTCATAATATCATAATAACCTCATACTGGAATAATCTCACTCATCGTTAAGGAACTGAAATGGTATTCAATAAGCAGCATGACAACAATGCTGGGGCTTTTAAGTTCGAAGTCTGCTAGTGCTCACTTGTGCGACTGTGGGAAACATTTCACTTTGCCATTCTCAATCACATGAGTAGGAAGAAGTGAGATGAGGTGACATGAGATGCAGCGTGCAGACAGAAAAGCTGATGAACCTGAAGATCTGTATACTTCTTCTCTTTGTATCATCGCTTGGTTTGATAAGAGGGCCACAGCTCCCAGCAAACCATGAATCAGGTCGCTGAGCGTATCTCCCCATCCCGAAGAGTTTTGCCGCTTAGGCCCACAGCCAGTTCTCTGATATGGCACAGCCATGTCATCCACTGGTTCAGACAGTTGTGAAAGAGCAGCTTTGAAGAAAGAGCTGTCTGCCCTTGTGGGGCTCTGCCCCTCCTTTGCTTGGGAGCCACTTTTATTCTCAGGGTCTTGCCACTCACCTGAGTTATGCTGCTGGTACACCTGTGCCCAGTTTAACACTTCCCTAATTTTGGCCCTTATCCCAACCCACTGATTTGACTTTCTGGCTTGATCTCAGACCTTCCTCGTCACTATGGACTTTTTGATCAGTACTATTGGCTGGCTGTGGTTACTGTCACTGGACCTGTTTGGATACAGTGGGGCAGCTCCCTTGTTGGTGAGGTCTGTGCCCCTGCCTACCTTGCTGTGACTCTTGGCTCCTTAAAAGCAGCCTGTCTTTGCTGGTCCATGATGCCTTGCAACACTTCAACCTTTGATCACCATGGTTATAAAATACTGCTATGAGAGTGTATGGGGTTCTGTGACCTTGAATTAACGAGTATTACTGATTCAGTAGGAATCCTACCCTATCATCAGGAAAGATTCACAACCCAGCAATCTATTAGGCAGATGCATTAGACAGATATGTTCATCCTAAAGGAATTATTCCTACCCACCCCATTCCTTCACAAGGTAAACTTGACATATTTCACTTTTCCTCTGGAGCCCTGAAGAAGACTCTTGTGTGCTGGGCAGATAGTTCAGGACTCTGAAGGCTGGGTCAGATGAGGAAAAGCTGGAAGAGCTTAGTCAATGAAGGAAAAATCTGTAAAAAAACCCCACCAAAACCCAGCAGAAAACAACAAAAAACACTCATTCTATTTCCTTTAACATCAAAGCCAAAAGGAATTTTGCCATAGACTTGACTAAGAACTGTTGAATGTAGAAGTATGTTCTTGTCAGCAATTCTTAATTTATCCTTGCCTGTATTCCAGAGCAGTCATCTAACATTTTGACACTAGGTGCAGGATTGGATATGATTGAGTACCATGAGCCATTTGCAGCAGGCATGAGTTAGACTTACTGTGTGTCAGAAGCAGGCCGTGTCTGAGTTAGATCCAAAGCACTCATACTGAAGGTTATGTTCT
The DNA here is from genome assembly GCF_030463565.1 of Pelecanus crispus. Lineage (NCBI taxonomy): Eukaryota > Metazoa > Chordata > Aves > Pelecaniformes > Pelecanidae > Pelecanus > Pelecanus crispus. Next base: position 83,453,977 of record NC_134643.1, on the reverse strand, counting down.
TCTACAAAAGAAGCTTTTCACTTCCCTCTTTATCTTGAGAAGTGGTGTCCAAACCTAAAATACAAGTTTAGTGGTGATTTTATATAGATTAATATTAAAATGGCTTGTACCCTTCCCAAAAAGGGTCTAGAAATGACCAAAGATTAGTTCTAGTGCCTTAAACCACCATCACATCAGACTTGTTCTCAGCAGCAAAACCAGGCTCTTGCTCAGCTCTGCTTCACTCTTTTTCTTTCTGCCCTTATGCTGCTGCCTCAAACCCACCCTCCCTCTACTGCAGGGTCATAATGAAACAGAGGAACTAAATTAGGGAGAAGCCGCAGATCAAAAATCATCAGGGGAAAAAAAGAGTTGGCTAAAAAGGATCAGTCAAGAAAGTCCGCAAGTAATTGTGCCAGAACAATTGAGAGGGCAGTCAGGGAGTGGAAATTAGCAGCTGGTGTTGGAAGGGCGGGCAAGGAACAGCTGAAATTGGTTTTGTCACTGAGAAAAATGCCTGTGGAACTGTGACACAAGAGCCTAAGCATCATTGACTGCTTCAAGGCTTGCAACTTCAGGCACTGCTTTCAAGATGAAGCTACAGATCCTTGTTTTCTTTAAGGGGGTCAGAAATGTTACTCTTTTGCTACAGAAGTAAAGGTATACATTTGAGCTCGCTATGTAAACTGCAATAAACCCTTTAAACAGTCGATTTCCCTCTTTCCATTTTTCAAGATGCCTGAGAACAGCTTACAAAATCCTCATCTCTGCTTTAATTCAAAACATTTGTGAATATCATCAGTAGACTCTTACTGCTGTGGAGTATTTCATGCAATATACATCACTTCCATGTACACTTACATAGCTAATTAGTGACATTAAACACTACAAACTGCATGGCTGAATGGAAAATTGAAAAGTCACATTGCTTTTGGCTATGCGGTTAAAGATTCTGGTGAACAGTTCAAAATTCAAGAATTCAAATTACAATAAAAAGAATGCATTTTTCATGAGGATTCTGCTAGGAAAGCTCAAAGTACATAAAAGTGTACAACAAGGAACTGAAATACACTTTTGAAGTAAATGAATAGCTATATGACAGATAATGGTTGGTTTTATTCACTCGAGTCTGTAAACATACATGATATTATAATAACGGATGAATACGAAAAACACTGTCTTGTGATTCTGGATAAGCACTCAGAACTGTCAGTTCTTGTCCAAGTTATCTGGATCATTTGGGCATGGAAAAACTGGGTGGGGAATTGCATGAGATCAGGGAAGAAAAAAGGAAATCTCATGAGAATAGAGCTACAAGGATTGCTGCTTATGGTATTTTGGCAGTTTCTCAACCCAGAAGCACACAGCAAATGAAAAACAGCAATAACAAACTCCAGATACTGCTGGGAATTAACTGAAGTGCCAAGAACATGGCAGTTTCTGGGACCCTACGTACAGATAAAAAGGGCTTGTGGCATGCCACCCTCCAGTCAGCTGCTCACAAAATTGTACAGGGATGGTGTTTACTGCTGACTCACGCTGGCAGACAGACCTTCTTTATTCCAAGCATGATATAAGAGGATTTGGAGTGTGTTGTTGGAACAGTGGAAAGTTGCAGCTGCAACAGAGGAATCCCCCAGAGAATGCTCCAAGAACAGTTAAGCTTGAGAAGAATAGTTGAGCTCCATCCCTACTGTGGCTATTGAAAAGCCAGAAACCAGTGAGGAGGTATGCCTCAACCTGCAGCATGTAGAGTCTGTTCAGAAAAGGGTGGTAGTTTTAGCTGCTTACAAACACTTTCCTGACCCATATCACTCATGTCAAACAGATGAATCATTTGCAAAAGAAGAGTCTGCTTGTTTGTTGTCTACTCTAACCTTCTGCATCATGCTAGCACTGATTTTATTAGCTTCAGTTGCTCTCCCTCTGATGCAATCTTTTATAATGCTGGAAAGGAATCTTTGAAAAAACACTCACACACACACGTTTATATTGTTTTACACTTGTCCTGCATTGAGTACAAATTATTACAAGAAGTACAGGACAAGGAGACTCAGAGTCTGAAGGTGTTCCCTGGCAATCTAGTAACCTTCCAGTCTGGTCTTCAGGAACTGCTGTGGATCTCTTGATAAGTATTCTTCACAGAAGGAGCTGGCATAAAAGGAATTTGTCCTTACATTGGGCCATATTCTTAAATGGCACAGGTTGGCACAGCCTCAATAACTCTGCTGAAGCTACCCGATTTACAGCAGGTGTGTGCGAGCCCAGTGGGTTTTCAAGGAGTACGTTAAAAAAGCCCTTCCCACTAACAAGGTGAGATCATATGTTGGCATAGTCTCAGAACATAAAAGGTCTAAAAGACTAAGCTGACATGTCACACCATGTTACAATGAATAATAGAACTCTCTACGTAGCACACAGCTAGTAAATACACACACACACACAAAAAAAATGGACAGACCTCCACCAGCCAGCTGTGTGCTCTTCTGCCTCTACCACCAAACATCACCAGCAGAGTCAGAGCTCTTGGCCTCAGCAATCAGCAAGACTGGGGCTGTTCTGCAGGGGAGAACAAGCCCGGAGCCAGGGCCAACTCCAGCGCAGGCAGTGATGGTGCCCTCACCAACCAGAGCACAGTTCAAGATCATCTGATCAACCAAGTCAGAGCAGGGTGCTGATAACAGGGTCCATCAAAAGCCTAAGGCAAAGCAAGACAAGGTGATGAGTCAGGTCCATCCACAGTTGAAAATAGCAAGATAAGGCCAGAAGCAGGAGTGGAGACAAAGCTACCTACAGCATTTATCTAGAGTCCTTCAAGAAAGTCCCATGAGTAAGCAAGCACAGAAAGGACTGGACACACAACGGGGCCAGGAGTTTAAATGGAGCTGCTGGGGCAGTGGGCAGCAGGAAGGTAGATGGAGGCCCCAGATGAGGCTGCTCGGGATAATTAAGGCCTTTTGGTGCCCTCAGGGCATGGACACTTATGTTACAACAGTAGACAAATCTTTATATGAAACTGTGACACAAACCTAAAGCAAGCCAGCAAAAATATGCTTCTAAAAATTTGTCTCTCTCCAGAAAGGGCAAGGTGTTCTTGTCCTAATTTTGTTTAAGGACTCACAGTTCAGAAAAATTTAACACATCAAAAAAAGTTAACTTGAAAATTGTAGGCACAGCTAAAACCACATTAGTTTTAGGGTTGCACCACATTCCCAAGTCAATCAGCACATAAATGGCATGGAGCAGCAGACAGGGACTGTACGCATTTATTCCAAGCACCTAGTGTTTGGTACTTCTTTTCCTTTTATAAAACCAAAACCAAGTACAGCTTAATGAAATAGTAATTTGATGAAACTTGGCACCTATTTCTATTATTTGGATCTAAAATGAAGTTTTTCTTATGCTTATGAACAGGCATTATTGTTTCTTCAGATGACAGAACAATGGGCTGCACCTTCATTATCGCTATTTTTAGATGCACAGTAAGTTAATTGATTATTAAATAAAACTTGAATGCTATCTCATGATATAGCTATCAACTTTAATAGTGACTTGGATTTGAATGAGAAAGATTTTCCTGATTGTCCTTCAAAGACAAAATTATCACAACGATTTTCAAGCAGATGGAGACTGTTATATAAGCTCCTGCTGGCAGGTGATTGCAGTGCTTTCAAACAAAGACATCTAAATCAAAGGAGCACGGAGGAGAAGAATAATCTCTTAGCTGCTATTGCTATATAATATTGATATAAAATTATTGAAGGCAGAAGAGCTAAATTAAAGGATATATACTGCCTTCAAGAGTGCATTATGAAACAAGCAAATCTGAAGACACTTGACCAAGAATAGCAGGTTTTACTACCATTTGTAGCTCCTGAAAAGGATTGTATGAACCAGGACAGACAATCTAAGGACATGAACAGAGATCTATGCAGCTGGAGCCCAGCCATCATGTAAAATGCCCATGAAATATTTATTTTATATGGGCTGGAAGGAATTACGTCTCACCTTGCTGAAGTGGATCATAGCTTGTCAGCAGGTGTCTACATCATAGAATCATAGAATCATAGAATCGTTTAGGTTGGAAAAGACCGTTAAGATTATCCAGTCCAACCATTAACCTAACATTACCAAGTCCACCACTAAACCAATTAAGGATAGAGTAGCAACCCCACGCCTCCTGGCTTGGTGGCTGGATCATTTATAATGAAAATAACAACTAGGAACCATTAAGATTTGAAAGGACCTCTAAGATCATCATTCCAATCATCAGCCCAACAGCACCATGCCCACTAAACCATGTCACAAAGTGTCACATCTACCTGTTTTTTGAACCCTTCCAGGGATGGTGACTCCACCACCTCTCTGGACAGCCTGTTCCAATGCTTGACTACCCTTTCCGTGAAGAAATTTCTCCTAATATCCAATCTAAACCTACCCTGGCGCAGCTTGAGCCCATTTCCTCTCGTCCTATCACTAGCTACTTGGGAGAAGAGACCAACACCCACCTCACTACAACCTCCTTTCAGGTAGTTGTAGAGAGTGATAAGGTCTCCCCTCAGCCTCCTCTTCTCCAGACTAAACAACCCCAGTATAGATATAATCATTTGACAGGACCAGAATACAATTATTTCAAATATTGTAAATGTATTGTGGACCTCTTCACCCATGATATCCGAGACTATGGATGTCAAGATGCCTGTCATGCAGATGCTTTTAGAGTGTATTTGGCATTTGATCTGAATCCTCCTACCTCCTGGTAGATTTCTTTATCCCCTTGATTACTATGCTGTTGTGCTCTCACATCTAATTAAAAAAAAAAAAAAAAAAAAATTCTCTTACTTGGGAATACTTTAGAAATCGCGATCATTTTGCCAGGACAGGAATACCACTTTCTACCCAGTTTTGCATTTAGCCCTTTCAGTTTTATTTCCCCATCTTGTTTTGAAACTGGCGTGTTTTGCTTAAAGCATCAATATGGCCTTGCCAGACATGATGACCAAGACTGCTTTGCCCTCTTTCATTGCCAGTTGCTGCACATAGTTGAATTTTGTGCTTCTACTGAATGCTGGGCCTAGAGCCCAAAGACCCACTGTTATCCCTCCCCTGAGTGAGTAGAGTTAATTACTAATCCTGCAGATTAACAGGAAAACCACAGAATTTCTTACAATGAGAAATCATAATAGTTTTATCATCTGCAGAAGTTTTTTGAGCCACAGAAGTCCAAATGCAAGATTTCTGATGTAAGTCCACCAGGCATTCACAGTTTTTCTTTAATTAAAAACCATAAAATCTTTTACTCCACTGGGTCTGGGCATGAGAAAAGCTAAATTATCCATTCTTTCAAAACAAAGAAATATCAAATTAATTTCAGGTTGTCATGGAAGCAGATTGTTATGCCAATAGCAGACCTCTGTAGTTGCAGATAATTAACCTTAATTACCCTACATACTGTTACTGAAAATATTTGGTTACCTATGATGTTTGCGGTGCATAAGTTTGACAGTTGCACTCACTTTGGGCTGCGTGGTTTGATAGCAAAACTTATTTCACTAGTAAAGCTGCACAGAAATTTGATTGTGTAGCATGATAGCATTTCAGCAGCCATGCTCAGTCTAACAGTCCACCTTCTAATATCCCTGCATCTGTACAAACTGAGCTCTACATGCTGAGGCAAAATATTCAGAAAAAAAGTGGTAGTCTCATTTAATATTCTTGAGATATTTTGCCAACAAATATACAGTACGCATCACCTAATTATTCTTCTTTACTAGCCTGGCAGAATGAGGAGGAAAACAAATTTTCCAAGTTCCAAATACCAACGTGAAAAGCCTGACAATCAAAATCCTTTTTTTCTTCAATATGAAAAGAACCCCCAATTTTACATTTAAATAATAGTGGGGTACTGACACAAGAACAACAAAAGCCACAAAGCTCCCAGCTAAGGCCAACAGCTTACCTACTGCCATTCTGAAGATCTCATTCTTTTCTTTTTCCTTTTTCTCCCTTTGCATAATACTGCATTTCAAAGACTGGCATGTCACTCTTAACCCTGAATTGTAACAAAACTTTTATGCGAAATAAAAAGGTTTGGTAGAATAGAGTTAAAGCTACTTTTTCAGTACTTAATTTCCTTCTTTTTCTTGGGATGGGAGGGTTCCAGTAATACAAAGAAAGAGCTTGGGATTCAGGTCACATTCCTGATGCTGACTTTAGACAAAAGATGGAGCACCTACTGTTGTTAGTGGGGTATATTGGGTGCTTGGTCTCTGTTTATGTTTTCCTCTGCTTTCTAAAGAGTTTGGCAGTGACTGAGATTGTGCTTTGTGCTGCATTCTGTAATTTGACCTGAGGTTATTACACCCCAGGTGACTCTCACTTCTCTGCCTGAAGGACCTTTATTAAAACTTTTTGTCTTTTCTTGCAAAATAAGCAGTTCTGAGCCCCTCCTGGTGGGTGCCAAGATAACTTATTCCTTCTCATGTCCACTATACAATTGTCAGTTGTAACATTCAGGTCTCAAAATACCAAAACTAATCTACAACTTTAATCTTAATGAGAGGAGGATCAGCCTTGTCTTAGAGTGCCTATCAATCTTTTCAGGCATTTCAGCACATTCCTCAGATAGTTCTGATGAATTTGTAAACCAGTGATGAATTTGTACACCACTGCTGTACTCAGCACTGGTGAGGCCACACCTGGAATACTGTGTCCAGTTTTGGGCTCCTCAATACAAGAAGGATATTGAGTTGCTGGAGCATGTCTAGAGAAGGGCAATGAAGCTGGTGAAGTGTCTAGAGCACAGGCCTTATGAGGAGCGGCTGAGGGAACTGGGGTTGTTTAGCCTGGAGAAGAGGAGGCTGAGGGCAGAGCTCATTGCTCTCTACAGCTACCTGAAAGGAGGTTGTAGCGAGGTGGGTGTTGGTCTCTTCTCCCAAGTAGCTAGTGATAGGACGAGAGGAAATGGGCTCAAGCTGCGCCAGGGGAGGTTTAGGCTGGAAATTAGGAGAAATTTCTTCACGGAAAGGGTAGTCAAGCATTAGTCACCATCCCTGGAAGGGTTCAAAAAATGGTTAGATGTGGCACTTTGTGACATGGTTTAGTGGGCATGGTGGTGTTGGGTTGATGGTTGGAATGATGATCTTAGAGGTCCTTTCCAATCTTAATGATTCCTAGTTTTTACTTTCATTATAAATAATCCATCCACCAAGCCAGGAAACATGAACTTGCTACTCTATCCTTAATTGGTTTAGTGGTGGACTTGGTAATGTTAGGTTAATGGTTGGACTGGATAATCTTAACGGTCTTTTCCAACCTAAATGATTCTATGATTCTATGATTCTAATACAGTAAGTCTTGGAAATGGATTAACTCAGGACTTTCTTTTAAAAGTTGTGGTTTTAATATGCTATTGGTTTTATGACATTATGATAAACCCGAATCAAAGGTTTCAAGTTCTGAAGTCAAATCAGAATATGGGAAGAGTATTAGAAAGATTCTAGTAAAAGCCTTGTCTAGAGCAGAGAAGATACCTGCCACCCACTATTGGTATCAAAATGAACACAGCTGACAGCTGGCTGCTGTTTAGATGAAAATGTTGATAAGAATAAAACATATTTACAGCTGAGTTCTAGGATAAACATTGAATATGGCTTGCCTTTGTCTATGCTTGCAGTGAAATTATCTTCAGTGTTGGTTGTGATGTAATTTTCAAACCCAGGCAAAACTGAGAAAGATAGAGAGTAAATAATGGTGAAAAAACCCTGAAATGCATCCAAGAAACTACACTAAAGCAGTACTCATGCCATTTTCATTTTGACTGATATTTTCATAGTAAGGTAACACACAGTATTGCAGCCTACCATTTCTGTGGTTGCATCAAGTATTTTATATGAGGAAACGTCATCAGGCCACTAGGACCAAGTCTTTTAATCCATTTCTCACCTATTTCTACCACAGAAAGAAATGGAGTTAGAGTATGAAGAATTGCCTGTAGAACTTCACCCGTATTTATGTCTTCTCCCTCCTTGTTCCCCAAATTCCCAACACTCTAATCCACAAGACAGCTCTTCAAGGAAGAATTTCAGTGATGATCTACAATTAGAAATTATTTATAGAAAGGAAAACCTGAATGGTTTAAAGTCTTAAGGCTGAGTTCTGACATAAACAAAGAAGTCTTATTTATAGAGGAAAATTTGTCAGGTATTGTGACATAAAGTATTCCGTAATATCTTAAAGTAGATGTCATTCTGAAATGAAAGACATTTGCATCCCAGAATAATTGATATACTTCGAAAATGGAATAATTATTTGAAAGAAAAGACTGCTAAGCCAGAATGGCTCAGAAATGGTCTTTGGAGAAGCATTTTTTTCTTATGTAGTTATTCCAGCCAATGTCCTATGAAGATAATCTCTTCAGTAAATAAGTGTCTCCAATATTCAATATAGGCAGAGACCTTTGTTTCTAACTTTCTTGGACAGATTCCTTGTTCTGTTACAACAGTGTGGTTGTAGAGACTCGGGGTTCCTGTGATCTAAAAGCGGTAGAACAGATTGACAGACATGTGTCAGAGACTGCAACATCTTTCAGGCAAGAATCTTGTCATTGTCTAATGTTGTACAGTAGTGGGCAATAGAAGCCTTTGGATTGCAATAAAACAGTATGGTAACTGAAACCTGAAGCAAGTAGTATTTATGCAGATAAAATTATTTGTGTTGGGTGTGGTGCTGCCCATTTTTGTTCCTTTCACATAAGTATCCATATAAACACAATTTGCTGCCAGGAACATTCTCAATAAATTTTAAGGAACTCTAAGAGAGTATTCACCAGAAGCAAACTCCTAATTCAGACAGGCTGAATGAATTCAGAATTAATTCAGAACTCTCATTCAGTACAGACCTGCTTGAGACCAAACAATGCCATGTGACTCATGCATCCAATTAAAAGTGGACAACAAATATCCACTTTCAATCTTTAACAGGGAGCAGCTAAGCCATTTATAGATGTGGCTTTACAGAACAACTAAGCAACAAATGAATTGAAGAACATTCAGAGTTTCTCATGGATGTGCCACAAACAAGAGAGACTAAATCAGGTCATCAGGGATTGTTCACAAAGGAATAATAAAACACTTTACAGCAAGCTGTTGATTCAGACAAATAGAATTGGAGGCTAAGGAAAAGGTAGATTTGTGCAGAGTGATAAAAAGAAAGCCTGGCTTCCAGGAACCTTGTATCTCATGATTGAATTCCATGGTGTTTAAAGTGGAAGGAGCTCGTAATGCATCCTTTTCCTCAGAGAGGCTTTTTCAAGCCATTGTCAGGAAACAGTACAAAATTCCTATGGTTAAGACTGCTACTCTATGTCTATGATCAGCTCATGATTTCTTAGCTGAATTAAAAGAGCACTGGGAATGCAATGGACAAAACCAAACACACACTTTTGAAGCTGGACCTGCATGCACCAATGAATAGTTCACAGCACAGGAGAGACCTGATTTAAATTATATTCCTCCCAGGGGTGCTTAGGGCCAAGGCAGACATCAGCAGCTCTGCATTTGCTTGACCCAGTTCTCATTGTGCTGATACAGTCATCCATGAGCCCTCCATACATTAGTTAAATTTCTTTTTGAGAAGTACAACTCATTCTAAGAAAGAGCTGAATTAAGGCCTAAAATATCTGTGTTTCAAACAGATAAATTTATGGATCTGAACTCTGAGCTGGCACGACCACAAGCCTGGGAATGAGATATTACTGCTCTTGGGAGAGAGAGAGAGTGTTGATTTTCTGTTGGGTATTTCTAAGCATTAACGTTCCAGGCAGGAGAGTCTTTCATAGTTATTCACCAGGTTGGTTGCTTCTTGGGAGGGCAGTTAATCCTTCCCTCACCTCCATGTTCCCTCTCTTCCTCTCAGCCTCCTGCAGAGCTGTCTCCAGCCAGCCAAGATGCTCTGCCTGGATGTTACCAGATAAAACGCATGGAATTCATCCACATAGTTTCCTGTAAAAGTGTACAGAAGAGCAGGCATGATGGAAAGGTTGCAAGATTACAGCTCTAGAGAGGGAGAGGTTTTGCTGCTGGAGTAGTTTTGCTCATGGAGGTGGTTAGAAGCATGTTTTCTGCCACCTACCAGAGTCATGCCGGCTATCCTGTCGGACAGGTTCCATTTTCTTTAATATGTGCTTCCATAACAAATTCATAAGGCCACCAGAGGCCTGTTAGCCAGAAACAAATCTCAAATCATTATGATGCTACAGCTATTTGCTCTTTATTACAGAACTAAATCAAAAGCAGGCTTTCAGGAAAAAAAAAACCCATGGTTGGAGTAACCACTGCTGGGTTCCTGAAGATGCCAATGCCCCAATGTCTTTAGCATTTTGGTGTATGTTTTGGCCACTGAAGGCTCAGTTTTTCAATTAAGGATCAAAAAAACCCAGCTTCAGGTAAATTTCCCAACCTAGACAATGGGATTCTTGTTCTTCAGGAAAAATTGTATTTATTTAAGCTTTAAATTTGTGTTCATATTTACTTTTAAAGAGTGCAATGGTGCTGGAACTGGGCTGTATCATGTTTAAAAAAAATTATGGAAACCTGATAGAAAATGGAACAAGAGAGTCACATGAAGACACTGATGATTATGCATCACAGGACAAGTAGCCCCAGGGAGAAGGGAAGTTCAACTCAGCTGGAAGTGAAGGCTCTTTTGCTTTTCTGCTGTCTTGTTTGCTGTGCTAAGGAAACACATTCCTTGATTTACCCCAATCACTAGCTCTTACAGCCTGTGGGAAACACTTTGTCTCCCTGTCATCGGCATATAGAGAAAATAATGGGAGGTGGGGTTTTTTGCAATAGGTAATGGGGCAGAGGAAGAGTCATCCGATCAGTCAGAAGAGTAACTATATTCAGAAATCCACATTAGAACAACTCTTCAGCCTCATATGCTGCATTCAGGAATAGAAAGGCTTCACTGTAGTATATGTAGTTTCTAGTGAAGCAAACCAGGTTTTAGTTACCTCTGCTGTAATGAATGCAGCCTACCTCCCTTCATAGGAATGTTAATAGTGCACTATGAACTGCAAGCCATTTAGCTGATTTTGACGCATTTTCAGGGTGGCTCTTCCAGTTTACAGAGAAACCTCTGGTTCCCCCCCAAACTTTACCAATCTGCAGCAGTAAAGTTGAAACAATCATATCCCTTTTTTCACTTTTTGTGTAAAAGTATTTTTCCAGTCATTTTCCAGCAAGAACTGGAAAACTTCAATGCTAAGGGAACACTGTCTCACGCAGTGGTCAAGTGGAAGAGACAGAAGCTAATTTATTTACAAATATTATTATGAGAGTCTGTGATATCAGTGGGTGTAATGTAGCAGAACTAGGAAAGAGTATATTCACCTCCACTTTAAACTCAAGAAATCTGATATGCAGATGCTTACCAAAACCAAAGAAAAACACACAAAAAATTGTTTACTGGTTAATCCTAAGGTTTATCAAAGCCCATTAACCCTTTCTTATCTTCAAATATTCAGCCCGCTTATAAACAAAATATTTTGCTTAGCTTTGGTAGCAAATATTGTGAGACTCCACTTATATGGGATTTGAATTCCTGCTTCTTTGAAGCAGTTAATGATATCTCAAATATCTTAACATAAAAAGTATAGTTCTCATTTGTAGGCACTCAGGAATTCCAGGTTCTTTACATACTTTCCACTATCCATGTGAAACGTTCCAGTATCCATATGGAATAAATAAAGAGATTGTTGCTGTGGAGAAGTTGGTGTTGAACGACTGGAAGTAGATAGTTAGCCTATATTTAATACCTGGAACCAAAAGAAAATATCTGATTATCTATGTCATTGATTGCACATTGTCTAACTACTACAGTTAATGAGGAAGGCAGATTAATGGATACCTTGCTGCACTTGAAGAAACAAGAGCCTTGTGAAGAGATGCTAATTAGACTGGAACATCAAAGATGTTAAAACATGAACAAGAAAGGTCAGAGTTTGGACTATACAGACAAGCTTCCTTTAAATTCAGATATTTACAAGGGGGAAGGAACTATTTGGTATTCTTTAGTATAGAATACTGAACATGCTGAAAAATACATTTTTCAGAATACTGGAAAAAATTGTGCTTTTCAAAACTGTCTGCTAGATAGAAGCAGAATACTCAGATCCATACAATACACTTATTCAGTGATGAGGTAATTCCCTTCTCTACTTACAGTGTCCTTTCACTTTCCAAATCATTCTGATTTTACTCAGCTTTTTCAGAATGGCAGATCATTTGCTAGGGGAAAAAAAAAAAAATTCTGTGCTGCAACAAAGGATGTACAGTATCCATAGTGTGACTTTAGATGTAAAAATTGAGCAAGATCAAACAAATATTTTCATTGCATTATAGTGCAATTGCCTGCATTAAAAAAGCCTACAGCCATAGTCTCAATACAGCTTTGATGGATCTCCTTAACAAAAGTGATGGCAAGCTTGAATTTGCAGTCAATGTGAATAGGAAAGCTAGCATTAAACAGACTCTTAGTTTCCATAGTAGTTTACGTTTTCTTTTATATATTCTGCCTGAATTTTTTCAAAGTGTTCTACAGGGTTTAGATTCCAAATATTTCAACCTTATTTTTGAAATTTGTAAGTCTTATTTATATAGTACGTACGGTAAAAATTTATCACATACTGACTACTTTATCCTCTTTTGCTCTCATTTCCTAAATATAAACCCAAGTAATTTCTTTAGATATAATACTTATTTCCATCATAGTCTCTTGATTCTTGATGATTTAAATCCCATCACTTTTAAAGATGCTCAATATTCTTACTCATCTCTATAAATCACTATTCTGTTGGTTGAGTAAACTGAATAGGTCCTGTGCATTAAAGGTTTACTGGTTATTTATAATTTAACAGTAAGTCTAATTGAATGAGAAGAAGCTGCAAGGACACAGATACATATTCTTTCTGAGGGGTAAATAATTTAAGAAAGAGTTCAATGTTAGGTCATTTTCTAGTCATGGTAGTGATTTAAATACATAAACATTCTGATTGTGAAAAGCATTACAAGATTTGATGTTAAGCGATTTCTTTTTTTTTTTCTCCCCTCTGAATCATGTAACTACATATTATTTACATATCTTGGAAATAAGGAAGAAAAGATGAGAAAAGTAAGGAAATACCTGACATATTCGTAAAAAAAGGAGCTGGTGGTAAATGTAACATTAGGTGCAAGGTAGACGCAAACACTACAACTGTTTGTGTTTGCTTTGTTCTTTAACAATTTTCAAGAAGGGTAATTGGCAACAAGGTAAACTACAAAGCAGAAAGCATATTTCATGCACTTCATTATAAAATTCAGAGCTGTGTTCCTCAGATGTGACAAGCCTCTAATAGCTCTGCTACCAACCAAGATGCCTAAGAGGCTGGAGCACTGCTGTTATTTACTTGGAATCTCATGGATTCTGTTTGTGGTTTCCATCACTTCTCCAATCCCTCCATTTGACAGGATAGAGAAATAAATCAGAAAGGACCAAGTTAGCTGAAAATTTGCAGTTTAATGCTGGAGTCCAACAAATTACTAGCCAAAATTTCAGTTTCTTCAAACAAACAAACAAGAAAATGACAACATAAAATAAACCTAAAATACTGACATGAATATTACAAAGGTTGGAATTGCACAGCTAGGTGATGAAGTTCACAATATAATACTTTTCTCTTTATTGTGCTTATTGATGGTAATAATAGTATAAGCAGTGGTAATATTTTGATTATGTGTTATAAAAAGGGGCTAGCCAGTATGGGAATGTCATTGTGTATCATACTGTACAAACGGGGAGGGACACAATAACACATTGCCTCACACTACTTACACTGCTTAACAAAATTTATTTCTATGCTTTGCTTTCATCTGTGTTCAAAAAACGGGTAGATGTGGCACTTTGGGACATGGTTTAGTCCAGTCTACCCTTGATTGGCTTAGAGTAGACTTGGTAGTGTAGGTTAATGGTTGGACTGGATGATCTTAAAGGTCTTTTCCACCCTAAATGATTCTATGATTCTATGAAAAAGTGCTGCAGAACACAAATGGCTGATACCATGTGCTGACTTTTCAAACAGAGGCACTGATTTCCAAAGCAGTATAATCCTAGGCCCACTACGTTATATGAGTCCAGATTCTACATGTTTTCTCAGTATAGTATGTTGACAGAGCATTAAAATATATTTTAAGAATAAAAATGAAGTGATCGTGTTGCCAGGTTTTACACATGTTAATTTTGTGTCAAAAGGGTGGACAAATAGGTCCTTAGTGTTCATGCTTTTGACTTGTGGCTGAAGCTGAAGAAAATACAGTGGTGCCTAATTTTATGATTCACTTTAGCTCATGCAGCCATGGGAGATTTTTTGTTTTCATTACATTCTAACCCCTGCTCCCCTCCCCTGTTATTTGAAGGTATTAATACTAAAGGTCAAAGAGCCAAAATACAAATAAAAGAATGGCATAATAGGGTTTTTAATCTTATGATTCATAACTCTATCCTATGATTCTGGGAGGATGGACTTCTGATTCTTCAGACATTTAGATTTGGCCATACTGAGAATAAGAAAGAGTGTCTGTATGTTGCCATATGGAATTGCTTTATGCTGGGATGGGACACTGCATCTTTCTGCAGGCTGGAACTTATGCTGCTAAAATGACAGATGACTGGAGGGAATCTGCACCTCTTGATCAATGTCTAGAGCTAGCTAATTATGAGAAAGAAAGAAAGCATGCATGTGTGTGTAATTATAATGGTGTGTGCTGAAGCACGTAGGTGCATAAAGTATGAAAGGGAAATACATTGGGAACCTAATTTATCTTCAAAATGTGCCTGGTGGAACAGTAAGAGGTAACTGGGTCATTGGACTAAGTAAATGAACCTTATAATCTGGAAGGAGAGGAAGGCTTTCTGGCTATCTGTTGTACAGTGGCTTGCAACTGTGGAAGACTGGACTCAGTGTCTTCCTGGGGTGGTTCCTCCAGATGTTCTGTGGAGAGTCCGATCCTGTCTGTCTGTGGAGTTGGGTGCTTTCTCCCACCAAGTTATAGATGACTGAAGGCTTGCCAAATACATCTGATGAGCAGCCTGAGTTCTGCTTCTTCCAGCCATGAAGATTTTTGTCTGGGGAGCTGTACTGCCAGCAGACTGAGGGCCAGGTGACTGGGCTTTTAAGAATAAGAGCTGTGTTTCACTCTGGACATCTGATATGAACTATGGACTCGCTTGGTTAGCCTGGTGGTCTGGCAAGTCATTGTTACAGAAGAAGCTTCCTTCCAAAGAAGGCAGTTCATCCTCTGTGTGTTTCTGGTACTGCTCCATGTACTGCTAAGAATGTTTGAGGCCCAAAACCCTCTTAAAGCCTTTTTTGGGGAAGAAGAGTGATAACACATCAAGGACTATCAATCTATTAAATAAATTAAATATTAACTATTAAATAAATGATCAGTTTTGTTTGAACCAATTCAATGTCCATTTATTCAGGTTTCATTGTGGACTGACAACTGACTGCACAGTGACCAACTGGAACAACTGGAAGCTGTTGGCTTCAAAACATGACCAAAATAGGAGGTTTTTTAGAGAAGATTTTTTTCCACAAAGCTAATGGAGTATTTTCGTGATTTTGATTTTACTCCAATAGTTGTTAAAAAAAAAAAAAAAAATTGCTTCCCAGTAGCTAAAATCCAGACCTTGTAACATTGAGAAATTGAAGTGAAACGGCCTCAAGCTACTACAAAACTAATTGGATTGTTTTTTTTCACTCAAATCTATGCAGACACAAAAAAAGAAGAAAAATCACAGTAAAAAAAAAGTAAACAGCTTTTTAGATGGTCATGTTGGCTAATTTAAGTAGTTACTGTGATAAACACAGATGCCTTTTTGTTGTTTTCCTGTATGGCTTTGAACACGTAAGAAGGTACAGGTTGAGCCACAGTGACACATGGACACCGCTCCATCTGTGTTCTGTTCAATGTAAGATCAGTGCCTATGACTTATAATAAGTTTTACACATTCACCTTGTAAACAGGATCTAAATTCTCGCTTTGGTAACAAAAAAAAAAAAAAAAAAAAAAGAAATTAACTGTGAGCATAGCATGGATTTTGTGCTAAATGCATTATCTTTCTATTTAGCCTGACACCAGGCCAACTGTTACATGAAGATGGCCAGCCGGGTTAGCTCAGTTGGTTAGAGCATGGTGCTAATAACGCCAAGTTCACAGGTTCAATCCTTGCTTACTGCGGGGGGGTTGGGCTTGATGATCTCTCAAGGTCCCTTCCAACCCAAAGCATTCTATGATTCTATGCCTGTTTCGCACTCCTAAGCAGGGATGGGCTAGGTTGGATCAGGGATGTTCACATTTCACGTCTCTGAGAAGAAGACAATAGTTGTTTAATGAAAATGAGAGATATTTGTAATTCAGAAGAACTACCATTCATTTGGTCCCAATAGCTTGGGGTCAGGCAAGCGACGCTGTACCTCACCAAATGGACCGTAATATGAACAGCAGTTCAAGCACACTTCTGTAGCTTCTTCTTGTAAGTATAGTTTATCAGCTGTAATAATGAAACAGTCGACAAGGGATAGTACAATAACAAATTAAGCCTCCATATGTCTCTGCTAATAGCCCCCACCTGTGCCTTTTCATGCAAAATAACATCCTCTCCAGCCAAAGAATGCTGCAGCACACATGTCCTCTGGAACCCATCTGTGCTGTGCCTTAGGTAGTTCTGTCTAGGTGAGTTTGCACCGCTAGGGAACAACACAGACCATTCTGCCTCACTCCCATCGGGCATCAGGTACTATGTATCACAAGTCAGATGAGGTTGCTTGGGTACTCACGTACAGGAATGATATCCCAGACAAAGTTTCCTTATCCCAACTAGCAACTATGCAATAATTACTTGTCTGTTGAAATGAAACAGCTTCTGGGGTGGGAGGGCAACAAATAAGCACACAAAGAGATGACACATTATCTGTATTAGCTGGTAAGGTTTTTGACACAGACACTGTGGCAAAATTGTTGGTGTACCAAGATTTTTAATCCTTGTATAGATTAGTATTGGATATTTGCTCCTTGTACTTCAGTAAAAAAAAAGAAAATTATTCGGACTCTGTGACCAACTGAACGGATTACTTCTTTTCTTTCACTTTCCCTCTCACTCTTTAAAAGATGAAAGTTTGAGACAACCCTGGTGGGACTGGCACCTATTTCTTCCAAGCAACCTTTTATTTTGAAGAGAATGATTAGAGAACTGAAGTCAACCCTTTAAGTGTGCAGCTTGGGATATCTTACATGATCTCCTGGGAAACTGACTCTCATTCTACAACCATTGGCATGCAGCCTCAAAATTTTACTTATGTGCTTGGAAACGTGGATTATTCCTGGAACCATCCTTCTCAACTTCCCTTGCTCCCACTTCCTGTATAATTGTTCTTGAGAAACAGAATAATTTTTAAAATGACCCAATCCTTTGCTCAACTACTAGCCAATTCACTCCAGCAGCAAGATACATACTTCAAGTCAGAATTGTCCAAATGTGAATACTTAATTCAGAAGCCTTTTGTTTCAGAGCTGATTTTTTAATTGTGTATATATTTTTTTAAATCTTGGCTGTGAATCCAATGAATAATTTCTTTAGAGTTTTTCTAAACTAATTATATCTTTATAGACAAAAGAGTCAGCCCTGCAGACATTTAGGACTGTATAGCTAAATGTTCCTGCTCATAGAACACACTGTAATGGGTCTCTTCCCTTGGCCACAGAGCCGTCACATGGCACAAAGCAGACCTTCTTTTTGCAACCTAGAGGGACATGTCTATGATTCTACGATTCTATGTCAATTTATATCTTTCCTTAATGGCCCACTACTATGGTCAAGCTATGAACCAAGCTGTGAAAACACCATTGACTCATATTAAACTCATGTTTAGACAGTGGAAGATGTAATTTTTAATAAGCTTTACCCTGTCTGTGTTTTTTATTTATTAATGTCACTTTAGCAGCCATAAGTCTATCACTTGGAGCTGTAGAAGCTGTGCTCTGTGTAACTTCAAGTGAAACACTGCCTTCGTTATCTGTATTTCTTAAACTCAGTTTTTTGAAATAATAAATTATTTCTGAGAAAATGCAAAACACGGTTATCATCTAAAAAAGGCTTCCCCTCTGGATTTATGGCTTATTCTGAGCACAAAATGGTGCTGGCACAGGCAGCCTGTAAGAGAAGGACAGGATGTGAAAAATCTCCCTTTTGTTACAAATGGACTTGTCAGTCTTCTAGCTGTGGAATGCCAACAATGAGAACAATTGGGGTCCCTCTGGCCAGTTTTCAGACAGGGACAGATGAATGGAAGCAGCAAAGAATTTCCTGAGCGAGGAGGGATGAATTCATAGCTGTCAGAAACAGGGAGCCTGAATTTGGAAGTTGGAAGTTGACCTAAACACCTGTTTTCAAGCCCAAATCTCATTAAGAAGGAAGCTGGAGGGAAGAGATGCAATAAATGGAGAGAAATTCCCGTTCACTGCAACACTTTCAAAGACAAGTCTAGGATGGCAAAACTGTCTAAGTAAAAGTTTGGCTCAGATGAGGTCAAACAGTAAAAATCCCCATACCTCCACTCCCGCAATATTGCCTCTCTTGCACAATTCTAGGACTGTAAGAGCTGGAACAGGGCACACAGAGTAAAACTTAGGCAAACGCCTCAAAAATTTCACTATAATAAAATGATATTAGCCTCACGACTCTAGCAGACTTATCTCAAGGGAATTTTAAATTAATTTGCCTTCCCTACAGTAAAACCAATGCATTGCTGTGGAGAATTCCCTGCCCTTCCTGCAGCTGGTGTGACAAAGCAACTTTTTAAAATGAGGTATGTGCCATAAAGGCCTGGATGGCAGAGGTTACAAAGAGACACTGCTGCCTACTGGCCCTTGGATTTGGTTGAAAGAAAGCCATCCTGTTTTATTCAGTGTAGCTGGGAATGAGTGCCTCAGTATGGTTAATAAAAGTATAAGCCTGAATCTTAGCCTAAAGGTCAGACTCCATACCACTGTCATATCTCTGAATTTCCAGGCTGAAGCAAGAAGCCAAAGTGCAAAGCTCCCAGACAGAGACCTTCTTTGGAAATCTCTTCATGTTGAAAGACCAGTAAGAGTGAGCAATACCATAAGTTTCCCACTCAATTAGGGTGCTCTCAAGTGATATCTATATATATTTTTAGAAATGTGTACTGGGTCTAATTGGGATAGAGTTAACTTTCTTCCTAGCTGCCTGTACGGGGCTGTGTTTTAGATTGGTGACCAAAACAGAGTTGATAACACACCGATGTTTTAGCTCTTACTGAACAGCCCTTGCACAGCCTCAAGAACCATCTCTTTCTCACTCTCCACTCCCAGTGAGGAGGCTGGGGGTGGGCAAGAGCCTGGGAGGCGACACAGCCAGGACAGGTGACCCAAATTGACCGAAGGGATAGTCCATAGTATATGATGTCATGTTCAGCAATAAAACTGGGCGGGGGGGGGTGGGGTGGGTGGTGGTGGTGGTGTCCAGAGTAGATGTTGCTCCAAGGCTGGCTGGGCATCAGTCTGCTGCTGGTGAGTGACTGCTTTTGCACCACTTTTTTCCTTTTCCACTTTTTTCCCCCTTCACTTATTAAACTTTTTTTCTCTTGACTCACAAAGTCTTTTTCTCACTTTTGCCCTTCCGATTCTCTACCACATCCTGCTGTGGACGAGTAAAAAAGCAACTGGGTGGGGGCTTACCTGCCAGCTGGGGTGAACCCACCACAACACAGAAAGTTCATAAAAGCTTCTCTTAATGATACTGAATGCGTTGGGTGTGTAAAACCTTGTTTATCTGGCCCCTTATTGATGATTTAAGGTTAGGTTAGGTGGTGAACTAAATGCACAGACCATAAGAAGTGTTTTAACAGTGCCTGAACTCATTTCATCAGAGCCTATGGATTTTTGAGGATGACTGGGAATGATTTCCATAGATGTCATTAATGCTGTTATTGCTATGCAGCTACATGACGTCAGGGTCACGAATGACAATATTCGGTGCAGAAATCTTCCTTTCAACGTAAGTTTAAAACAGTGACAATTACAGTGCTGAGTTCAGAAAAAGTCTTTCAATTTGAATATATATCTTGCTGAACTGGACAGCCAAGTCCTTCTCTTAACTACAGAATTGATAAAGCAGGGATAACACTTGTGCAAGTCATCTGTTGTTTCAGTACATTTTACTGATGACATGAATGGAGGTGTTTCAAAGATGGTAGGCCAATGCCATCCATCAGATAGAGGAAGCAACTTTCAGTTGCTCTCACCTGGACTAGAATAAAACCAGGCAGCCTAGAGGTGACAGGTTCCTTACCTCATAGCCAGTCTCATGACTTGTGTGATCCCATTCAGTTTTCACCCCTTTGATACTAGCAACGTCAACCTTTTTAAATCAGAGGGGTTATGTTTGTTTGTTTGTTTTAATTTTAAGAACAACAAAGAACACATGCCAGCAGTGGATAAGACACGGGCCAAAGTCTACAGGCTTCTGGCACTGTGGCTCTGTTTCTTCCAGCTGAGGAGTAATAATTTGACACCTCTGAAGCAGCAGGACCCCATACCCTGACAACTGCAGCCTTGTTCTACAGCTCTAAGCCATTCGAACACGTGACAAAAATCACAGTCAGCAACATCCATAGTGGATTTTTTTTCCCACCCTAGCAGTTCTTTCTCTCCTCTGATGTGGGCTTGGAGATATACTCTGCGGTATCACTGTTAAGCTTTTCATTTATTTTTCCACACTTACCTACACAGAATGAAACACTCCCTTTTAGACGCCAGTCCAAATTATTCAAGAATATTTTTGACAGTTGCCAAGTAATTTAGAACGATACCTTCTTAACACCTTCTCAAAACAGACCTGACAACCCATAAGAGTAAAGCTTCCCCCCCACTTTTAACCATTCTGTGCATGCTGAATCTACCAAGGCTATTAATTTAATTGAAGCACATGTTAATTCTTAGTTGGGTGAAGGGACTTCATGGTACTCTGGGCTAGAATACACATTGCCATTTACAAATTACTATAGTTTTCCTCCACTTGTCACCACCAAAATCCACACTTTGGCTGATAAGACCTTAACAGAATGTGGAGTGTTTTAAAAGATATAATTACTTTCAGAGGATGACCTATTAAAATTCTTGATGGGTTCTGCAAGAAACACACAAGCTACTGAGCTGGTCAAACCAAGGTCTTGTTTTCAAAGGCCTGATTGTACCACTTTTATGTTTACAGTGCAGCAAATATGAAATCACCTTATTAGTTTAATTCACCTGCCTATCTGGGTTACCCCTCAATTTAGGAATTATTTTTCTCACATCAGTCCAGAATAATCTAGCAGAAAATAAGGTGTGAAGCTGGCTGACTCCCTTTGCAACACTGAGAAGTGGTCCATGGGCAGAGCAGGAAAAACCTGGCACATGTTCAGAATGAAGGCTGTCACAGAGGGTGGCTCACTATCATTAAATATTAATAAAACATGTAATTTCAAATGGAGCTCTCACAATGATCCAGTTAGTGGGCATATAGCCAGGAATGCTTTTAGATATGTGGCCTTCTTGTAGTGGCCATGAGCAGAAACCCTTGGGGACATGGGTATTTGATTGAGGATACTCCCCCAAAATGAAAAAAAAAAAACAACCCCAAACCAAATCCTGCATAACTTACCTAAAACAATAAGGCCCTGTGAAATGCATGGATATATAATACCTAGGCAGCATAAACCATGTGTTCATCATTATGGATAAATACATCTCTCAGCACTAGACATTTTAGAAAGTAGATTAAAAAAGAAAGCCCCAAGCAGTGTTAAAAAAAAAAAAAAAAACTAAACCAAACCAAACCAAAAAGCAGGAAGGACCTGTCATTGCTGCAGCAATTAACCCTTCTACCTTACCCCTGACTCCTAAGCCCCTGTTGACTAAGAGTCCAAGAAGTTAAAAAAAAAAAAAAAAAGTACACACACATATACTCATATATATCAATGAGGAACAGGGCCAGGCAGGCTTAGGTTTAATTTTTGGCATAGTCATTGCTTACTGAACAGGCCCCTTCCCTGAAGGAAGCTGACAGCTGACATGGAGGTGTTGGAAGAGTGAGGCAGTAGCTTGCACTTCAGGCCAGGTCTCAAGAGCCTCAGATCCCATTCTCAAACAGGAACGCAAGTCTTTGTTATTGCAGAAGGTGTCACAACCCAAAAGGCACTCCAAATTGACCAGTACACCCAGACTACTAGCAATGACAGCTACAGAAAGACCAGAGAGAGATAGGAAACTTTGATTGCTCCATTTGAACAGCTGTGACAGATTTCCTGGATCTGCTGATGACCTGTCCCCCTTCCCTGCTCTCTACGGAGTGTAGCTGTTAGAAATGATGGGTTTTCTTTTGTTTCAAGCACTCAGTGTGGCACAGGGATCTTTTCAAGAGCTCTGCAGCATAGTTGGACTAGGCTGGTACTTGACCTTCACAAAACAGATAAGTCAAGATGAGGCAAGGAACAGGGTTAGCCATTCAGCAGGTGGCACCCTTCCCCTCCTTATTTGGTCCTCCACCACAGCACTTGGAGGCATGGGATTGTCAGCCTACAAGACATGGTGTTGTCAGATGTTTTAAAGGCACAGAGAGATCATGAATAGGGATTTGCCTCCCTTTCTAATCCCACTCACAGATAAAGTTGTAATACCTAATTAGATTGCTCCTCTCATTCAAGAACCCAGAAAGCCTTTCAAGGTCAGGTTGGACGGGGCTCTGAGCAACCTGATCTAGTTAAAGATGTCCCCGCTCACTGCAGGGGGGTTGGGCTAGATGATCTCTAAAGGTCCCTTCCAACCCAAAGCATTCTATGATTCTATGATTCTATGACTCATGGTCTTCCAGGAGCATTGCCTGCTTTTCAAGTAACTACTGAGGTGACAAAAGCCAATCCAGGCCTCTTCTTCTTTCATTATGTCAGGTATTTTTTGTTTCTTTCATTTTCAAACTGTGAATACAAAACCTCAAGAGTACACTGTTTGGAAAAGCAAAACTTTTGTTGTTGTTGCCTTTGGCCAATGGTAGCTCACTTTTCCTATCTACAGACACATGTCCTAGTCTATTGCTACAAGCATTTAGAGGTTGCAGTTAGGTGTACTCAAGGGGAGCCTACTGACGAAGCCTTCTTCCTCCAGCTCTGGGAGGCTTCGCGCTTGCAGACTCTTGTCCTGCTGAGGGACTTCAACCACCCTGACATTTGCTGGAAAAGCAACACGGTGAGCTGCAGGAAATCCAGGAGATTCCTGGAATGCATTGAGGATAACTTCCTAAGCCAGGTAATAGACACTCCTACATGATGGGATGCAATACTGGACCTGACAGTCACCAACACAAGTGAGCTCATTAAGACTGGAGGCAGCCTGGGCTGCAGTGATCATGCATTGGTGGAGTTCACGCTCATGAGGGACATGGGAAAAGTGAGGAGTATAGTCAGGATCCTAAATTTTAGGAAAGCAAAATTCCAGCTCTTCAAGGAGTTAGTCAGAAGGACCTCCTGGGAAATGGTTCTCAGGGACAGGGGAACAGAACAGAGCTGGCAGATCTTTAAGGACACCTTCCATAGAGCACAAGAGCTCTCAGTCCCCAAGTATAAGAAATCAAGCAAGGAAGGGAAGAGACCAGCATGGCTGAGTCAAGACATGCTGGTCAAACTAAAGAGCAAGAAGGAACTGCAGAGGCAGTGGAAGCAGGGACAGGTATCCTGGGAAGAGTACAGGGAAGCTGCCCACTTGTGTAGGGATGGGGTCAGGAAGGCCAAGGCGCGGCTGGAACTGAATTTGGCAAGGGATGTAAACAATAACAAGAAGGGCTTCTACAGGTATTTCAACCAGAAAAGGAAGGTTAAGGAAAGCGTACTCCCCCGATGAACAAGAATGGTGACCTGGTATCAACAGATGAGGAGGAAGAGGAGGTACTCAACAACTTTTTTGCCTTAGTCTTCACCGGCAACGTCTCTCCTTGCCCCTCCCAAGTCAATGGACCCCAAGATGGGGACCAGGGGGGTAAAGCCCCTCCCGCTGTAAGGAAAGATCAGGTTTGAGACCACGTGAGGAACCTGCATGTACATAAGTCTATGGGACCTGATGAGATGCATCCCAGAGTCCTGAGGGAACTGGCTGATGTAGTTGCCAAGCCACTCTCCATGATATTTAACAAGTCATGGCAGTCAGGTGAAGTCCCTGGTGACTGGAAGAAGGGGAATGTTGTGCCCATCTTTAAAAAGGGAAGAAAGGAGGGCCCTGGGAACTACCGACCTGTCAGCCTCACCTCTGTGCCTGGGAAGATCATGGAACAGATCCTCCTAGAAGCTATCCTGAGGCACATGGAGGACAGGGAGGTGATTCGAGACAGCCAGCAGGGCTTCACCAAGGGCAAGTCCTGCCTGACCAACCTAGTGGCTTTCATGAAGGCGTGACTGCATCAGTGGACAAGGGGAAAGCAACGGATGTCATCTATCTGGACTTCTGTAAAGCCTTTGACACGGTCCCCCACAACATCCTTCTCTCTAATTTGGGAAGATATGGATTTGATGAGTGGACTGTTCGGTGGATAAGGAATTGTTGGATGGTCACATCCAGATGGTAGTGGTCAATGGCTCGATGTCCACATGGAGACCGGTGACAAGTGGAGCCCCTCAGGGGTCTGTACTGGGACCAGTGCTGTTTAACATAGAATCACAGAAGCATAGAATCGTTTAGGTTGGAAAAGACCTTTAAGATCATCCAGTCCAACCATTAACCTAACATTACCAGGTCCACCACTAAACATCTTCATCAATGACACAGACAGTGGGATCAAGTGCACCCTCAGCAAGTTTGCAGATGACATCAAGCTGAGTGGTGCGGTTGACATGCCAGAAGGATGAGATGTCATCCAGAGGGACCTGGACAAGCTGGAGAGGTGGGCTTGTGTGAACCGCATGAGGTTCAACAAGGCCAAGTGCAAGGTCCTGCACCTGGGACGGGGCAACCCCCAATATCAATACAGGCTGGGGGATGAAGGGATTGAGAGCAGCCCTGCGGAGAAGGACTTGGGGGTACTGGTACATGAAAAGCTGGATATGAGCCAACAATGTGCACTTGCAGCCCAGAAAGCCAACCGAATCCTGGGTTGCATCAAAAGAAGCATGGCCAGCAGGTCGAGGGAGGAGATTCTGCTCCTCTACTCTGCTCTGGTGAGACCTCACCTGGAGTACTGCGTCCAGCTCTGGAGCCCTCAGCACAAGAAGGACATGTACCCTGTTGGAGCAGGTCCAGAGGAGGGCCACAAAAATGATCTGAGGGCTGGAGCACCTCTCCTATGAGGACAGGCTGAGGGGGTTGGGGGTGTTCAGCCCGGAGAAGAGAAGGCTGTGGGGGCACCTTATTGCAGCCTTTCAGTACTTAAAGGGGGCCTATCGGAAAGATGGGAACAATCTTTTTAGCAAGGCCTGTTGTGACAGGACAAGGAGTAATGGTTTTAAACTAAAGAAGAATAGATTTAGACTGGATATAAGGAAGAAATTCTTTACAGTGAGGGTGTTGAGGCACTGGAACAGGTTGCCCAGAGAGGTAGTGGAGGCCCCATCGCTAGAAACATTCAAGGTCAGGTTGGACGAGGCTCTGAGCAACCTGATCTAGTTAAAGCTGTCCCTGCTCAGTGCAGGGGGGTTGGGCTAGATGACCTCTAAAGGCCCCTTCCAACCCAAAGCACTCTATGATTCTACTTGTCCTGACATCTTGGCTGCATCACAGCTTGTCTTTAACTGGATAAGATGTTCTCTGCTATATGCTTCCAGATGTTGCATTCACATTGACTGTAATTGGATTAACTCTTCATGAAAACCCACTGATTTCAGTAATATAATGAATCAATTATTTTTTACATACATTCTTATTCTTCCTATAGTGGCAATCCTTTACTACTGCCACAAACATACATGCCAGAACCTGGTACAAGGTGGTAGTGGACAGAAGGGAAAGAGGAGGGTGAAAGCATTTAGAATTATTATGTATATCAAATATGTCATGTGTTTTCCCTGTGGAAGGCTCACAGCAGGCTGGAAATTAAGAGTCCAGCAGTAGTCAAAGTGATATATGACTTCTAAATTATAATGAAAGTCTTGAAAAGGTTGAACCAGAAAAAATGCATTGATTGGAATAGAGTGGAATAAATGTTCTGGACATTCCCAAGAAGTGACTTTGGGATAGGATGAGAAGCATGATCACAGAAAACTAGCAAATGAAAACTAAATCCTTACAGCTATAATTGGTATAAGAACTCCGTGATCCTAAAGCTGGAATCCCTTTGGTAAAAGACTGTGGAAGGGAAAAGGAGGGCAAGAGGGGAAAAGATATGCCATCCTTAGCAGAAGAAGGGGAGTGTCTCAGCAATGGTCTGAGCAGCTTTCCCAAAATAGTCAGCACCTTGGAGCAGCTACTTGCTGCCTAAAACTGGGAACCAGTGTAAATGTGACAAGTCAAAGCACATAATCTTTACAGAAATACAGGTAAATTGGTGTGAAAGAGAAACCTTTTGTATTTATGCAACCAAAGAATGAGTTAGGGAATAGGGATACCTGAGGCTGAGGGTACAGGGTTTAGGCTTCTAAAAAAATAAAAAGTGATAGGGGCTGACATAGAATCATCCTATGCAAGGTAATGGAGAAGGAGTCTTCCTGAAGGTCATTATCCAGTGCTCCTCCAGCAAGGAACAGGCAAAGCTGAAATAACTTATGGACTTCCTATCCCATTTTCAATACAGAGATGCTGTTAGAGAAGAAAGATGAAAGTGGGAGACTTTGCGCTTGAACTAGGATACAGTGAAGTTAGTCATGTTCTTTGGTTCATCTGATGATTAATTCACTGGCTTGGGGTATGTTCCAAGAAAACTCTACCTCTTGCTTAAACCAGCTATTTCAGAGCAGAACTGCTGAGCAGGTGCTACCAGCATTGCTTCTGATACAGCTGTAAGCTGGCTTTAACTACATAGCTCGAGAACAGCTCGTCATGTAGTCCTGGCATGACGGAGCTCCTGATGAGCTATCAGCAGATTATTTAAACAAAGTGGGGTTTGGCTTTTTTTTTAACTTTCCCCAGCCTGTGCTACAATCCTTGCCATTGCAGAAGCCCTGGTAGCAGCATGCATGCTGTCCTGGTTTTGGCTGGGATAGAGTTAATTCCACCTTCCCCCCACCCCGGTAGCTGGTATAATGCTGTACCAAAACCCGGACATATGCTGACTATTTAAAGGTAATTAAAGTGCACCTACAATAGGTACATTCATTGAAGTGACTGTTGTTTAGCTGTTCCCTTAGATGCTCACTTATTTTTTTAATATGACTGGAAATGTACAGGAAACCTCAAGAATAGGCAACAGGTTTGAGCAACTCACTGTAGCCAGTTACTGTGGAGAGTCAGCATTGCTTTCTGTGCAAGTCCTTATTCAGGGAGTGATAGACATGTGGAATTCCTTGTCAAAGAAGGTTGTTGATGCAAAGGGTTCAGATGAACTCAAAGTTCACGGGTTCAGAAGCAGACTGGACAAGCATACAGAGGAGTACTCTGTTACTAACTGGACAAAGTACGTCAGACTCAGGAGCTATCTTAAGCTGGGAAAAAATAGTCAGAGACTGGGAGAGCATTTGGAGAAAGTATAGCATGATTTGATCTGGGCTTGGCAACAGTTTGGCATCTGTTTATGGCCACTGTTGGAGACAAGGACCTTGCTGGACTGTCTCAGATGACCTTTAGTACAGCCATTCTTAGGTGGTCAGACAAACTTGAAAAGCAACTCCGATTCTCTGGAAAGGAAGATGTGACATTACTGTATAGACAATACTTGGGGATATGGGATTTGGCTTGAGACTGAATGGAGTTCATGCAGGAACAGTCCTCAGATTGTGTAAATCTGCAGGGTCTCACTGGCATCAAGGAGCTTCACTAGTTTACCACAGCCCTGTGCAAAATAGATAAAAATATCCTGCTTAAAACACTAAATGTTCTGAACTACACTAAGCAGAGGAATACATTTAATAAATTATTTGATTCATGGCTTTGGCATCCCCAATAAACATTTAAAACGGGTAATGGAAGTGCTCTTTACTTCTGGATAAAAACTACTAAAAGGGCTGACTCTGAAATATTTGAGAAGTTTGGTTTGTATTAATGTTTAAAGGTTGGATTCTTATCCCAAACTTTTTAGATATTTTTGGGCAGGGAATTGTATGTGAACAAGCTTTCCCGTGTGGTTTGTAGGCCTTATGCTTGGCAGTGTTAAAATTACCACAGGAAGAGCTTTTTCTCATGGCATTTTGGCTTCCGGTCACAAGCATAGCCTGGAAGTCAAGAGGCGTGGGAAATTAAAATAAGAGGGGAAACAGTTAACCAGAATTCTGTGAAAAGGCTTTAGATTCACTGGAAATTATGGGAAGGTCAATCCTTATTGTATCCAGATCCATTCTCCCATGCCTAATAAATTACAGGATTAGGTCAACAAAGTTAGACATATACAGAGACACTAAAATGTCTCACGTCTTTCTGTTTGCCAGCTGAGGACTTTTCTCCCACTCTGTAGCCTCTAAACTAGGTGAGACAAACTGTTAATTTCTGGGTTAATAGAATCCTGATTGCTTCTCTTGGGAAACCATGTTATAATTAATAGTTCATAGTACCTCAATGCTTTTTCCCCTGGTATTTAGCAATATTAGTTAATTTCATTATTGTTCAAACTAGTTACTCCTCTGAACCCCTTCTGATTTTATGGATTTATCCTATTACATCTCTCTAAAGTAGGAGAACGTAACTAATGCCTGTTTACAAAATGGCATAAAGTGAATATATGACATGCCATGGACAATACATGGAATTTGAGCCAAATCAGGCAACAGAATCTAGTTTGCCAGTTTTTGGACAAGTATTTTAACTCCAAGTTTACCCACGTTCTGTTGGAAGTGGAGCAGTCCAGTTTGGTCCAAACAGTTGTTCAAAACCACATCTGATTTGGAAATCAGTGGCTCGGAAATGAGGTGTACTGCTCCATCCCCAGCGTATTCTCAGCCCAGCAGCAGTTCTTTCCACTGTGCTGCCCCTTCAGGCCCTGACCCCTCTGTGTGGAGATACACAGCCCCTAATGCTTCATCAACTCTGTCCCACTCCCACCATCCTCTAACCAGCTGATAGTTCCTTGAGAGTGCACCCTTCAATTCTACACATTTTCCTGAGGGAAGATTCACTTTATCCTTAGTGCCAGTTCTCTTGGTATATTCAAAGGTTGTCACAGAGTAGCTTTTCCATCAGGGCTCAGATCTTTCTGGGTCTTCCCTCTGCCTTTTATTGAGAAGGAAAGCAATCTCATGCTAGAAAGAGAGACACAGAGGCAGCTCAACCTTCAAGTTTAATTGAAACTTGAAATAAAAAGTGTGAAAGCTTCAGTCACATAATCCAGGTCACTTGACAAGACTGAGTTTTCAATCTGAGGTAGGAGGCCATATCAGAAGGGATTTGTATGCTAGGTTGTCTGTTCTTCAGGACCCCTGGTCCCAATGGCATGGTCCTACTTGTTTCAATAAAATCAATCACCTGAAGAAGCGAGATATCTCTTTTTGTATGGAGGGAGTTAATTTTAGAGGAGTGGATTTTAGGTATGGAAAAGCATACATTTGATTTAGATTCACATTTACTGCCACAAATATATAGTCAGAAAGCCCAGCAAAGAGCAGTTGATTTCACCTTCAAACATTATCATCAACTTTATTCTGTAGAGGGTAATGCTTTATTAGTACTCGGAAAAGAAAAAAGCCAAAGCCAACTGAGTAAGTAATAGAGTCAGTGTTTGTCTCTTCTGAAAAAAAAAAAAAAAAAGGAGATTTTCAGTAGAGCTGACCAGATTTTGGGCTGTATCCAAGGTTTTCTGTTCATCATAATGAGTTAATCAGTTCCTATTCAGCCCTGTACTTCCCCACATGAGAGACAGCATCTTTCTGTTACATCCCCAAGCTGTTGAAATCAGCGTAAGTTCCTGACTGCAAGCTTCATTGGCCCAGAAGAAAAGGAAGTGGTGGTACAGTATTATGCAATGACTATTTTGCTTGGGAAATCTTTAGTCCTTTTGATTCTGACTGGTTAGTATTTGTCTGTCTCCTGGATTTGTTGCAACAGCCATCTTTTAAGAAATATTTTCAGGGTGATGGGATATTGCTCACAGGATACAGGTGAGATAAGTGGGTCTTCTCTGCTGGGGACAAGGTGAGGGAGAGGGAGGATTTGTTATATGGTTTGTTTCATTCTAGTGACCCATGGCAGCTGGAACTATTGGTGTGTGGGGAGCACTGTTTAAGTGAGATTTTAATCTTTGCCATGGCGTTGGCAGTTTGGGAGAGGCATCCTTTTAAACTGATTTCTTATAAATCAAATATCTATATATGGAAATAGCATTTGATTAGAAACTGTCTACTTTTCTTCAGCAGACATATGGGCTTTGGTTTCAGAGCATCTGTCTTAATCTGTTTATCTTCACAGACATCCAGAAAGTTTTACCACAGGAAACTGATACAAAGAGATTAAATGGCATTCCCAAAGTCATATAGGAAGTCTGTGGCAGAGCAAGGAAATGAATCTACATCTCCTGAATCCTTGGCTACTATCTTAGCCACTTTTTTTCCCTGCAAAACAAATCTTATGTTAGAATTTAAATTTCTGGGTGTACTTCAAGTCTTACTGGGAGTCCAGATCCATACATTTAATAAGGCCACTGTAAATTTTCTCCAAAGCTCTTCTGACTCAGAAAGTGGAAAAATAAAGTAGGTCTTTTATGTAACTGTGTCAAGAGGCAACTTAGACAGCAGCCAAGCCTTTCAAGGAAAGTGGATTTCCCTTGTGTGTTCTGGCTTATAAATCCTGTCTCTTTTATTTTAGGAATATAATTGTTGCACCTTCCAAAACAACACACAAGAAGCCAACTGCAACAGCCAGTGTCTTGTGTGCCTGTGAATGACCTTGGCAAATGCAAGGAAAGAGGAGTTGGTATCAAATTAATGAAAAGGAAAGACAGAAAAAACAATACAAATGGGTTTAATAACTACAAATAACTCACTTTTGGCAAGAAATCATCTGTTGGGTATACATAAATGAGTCATTTTTTCTCTATGATCTCTCTAATCAAAGGGGAGAATTGGACCCTTCCAGATGCTGATTCAGTCCTCCTGAGATAGGTTTCTAAAATAAGTGTGATGAATCATTTTGTAGCAGCTCCTGTCTCCACTGACTGTAGAGGAGCTTACAGTAGATACATGACTTTGACACAAGAGAAAACCCAAACATTATTTCTCTTATGTATGTGCCAGTTACAAAGCTTTTCCTAAGAAGTAGGTAGAGCAGTTAAGGCATCTTCCTATTTCCTTGCTATGATTTGCTCCAATCACCTGTTCATCTGTACATATTGCCTAAGATTTGAAAAAAAAAAGAAATCATGAAGGAGCTTCTTTAATGTATGCAGGAGACATTTTCCTATACATAAATGTAACTTCTTGTATCTGTGTACAGTTAAAATTCCTCGTAAAAATAAAATCTTTTGAATCACTTTTAGTTGTATTTCTTCTTCAGACAGCTAATGAAGGAAACTGATAAACGTGAAACAAACTCAGAATCTTCCTTGAAAAGACAATGTGTTGTAGAATCTTTTCCTTCTCCAGAAATTCCTGTTCACTTGTCAGTACAGAGAAAGAACAACAAAACTTGTAAATACATGAAGTATTGCATCCTTTTACCAGGACATCAGTGTCCAACTGCTTCTGCTGCCTAAAGTAAAAGAGTTCTTTTAGGCCACATGATGTGCAAATGAAAGGAAGAAGTTGCCTCTAATTTCCCTTCGCTTTCCAATAATTTCTTTTTTCCTCAGGTCAACTTTCACCCAACATCATCTTTTTTAAGGTGTCCATTTAGGCCATTTTTCACTTTAGAATCTTTTTTTCAGTTGTGTGATTAAAGAAGGAATATTTTACCCTTATGCTGTTTAATGTCTAGCACAACAGCACCTGGATATTTCTGCATGCTACCTTTACATAATTATTAAAATAAAACCAGGAAACTAAAAGATCTACTTCTCCTTTGAGTTTGAGTTCCTGCCTAATTTAGAAATCCTTCCAATCAAATGATGATCATTACATTGGTACATATATGATGCAGGAGAACCAGGCTATGAGTATACAAGGTTCATGCACCAACATGCACGTGTACCAAAGAGTAAGTAATGTCTACAAACATAAAGTAAATGACAAACCTAACTGATAACACTGCCTGCAATTCAAAAGCCTAACTGCTGCAACATCAAAACCCAATTTCTATTCCTGTGACACTAGAAGTCTCATTCCTGCTTTGAAAGTCTGCATGTTTTTGTAGGGATCTAGTATTAAATTAATCTTTGAGAAACTTCTGCAGAAATACACTGAGGAAGAATATGATTCTTCCAGTTTAAATTCTAGAGAGAATTGAAAAAAATCATACTTTTTCCACAATGAGTGTGTAACTGTAGAATAATCACATTGTTCTTTGCTTTTAGTTGCTTATTTTGCAATAACCCTACAGAGCTCTTTCTGCCTATTTTTTAACATTGCTTACATTTTTTTACTTCCTTTCTTAACTGCTCTACTGGGCTGGTGCAGGTTCTTGCACATGAGCAGCACTGGGAGTCATTGGGCTATCCACGCTGTCTCTGATGAACTCACCAGTCAAGCTGTCGACCTGAAAACATTCTCCAGCCTCAGGATTCCCTTCTGGCAGCACAAGACCTGAGCTCATGTCTTTGGGCAAAGACAAAACAGAAACCCTGCTTAAAATAGTAGATGATGAGATATAGATTGTCTGGATTTTATTTTTAACCAGGTCAACCTTGTGCCAGTGAAAGTGATCACTGAGATGTCCAATTAAAGTCATAAAGTGATTTGGGCTTGCTGATGAGGACCATCTCCCTCCAGGCTGTGCCAGGGTAACCCAGTCCAGAGCTACTTCAGACTCTGACCTTCCATTCATTCTCTAATACCTCTCCATAGGTTACTTTGACCATGTCTGCTGTTGCCTTTGCAGCATACCTCAGTCCCAACTCATCTCTTCTGCCTGCTGTTCCTGTCCTGGCTGTCTCCCAGATCCCATCTACCTCCTGCTAACTTAGCATAGCACGCTCATATAACTATATGAAGGCACTTCCCATTCCATTAAAGGGCCATTTGGAGTAAATAACACCCAGTGATTTGGTCTGCAGCACTGTGGGCCACTCAGAGATGAAACTGAAACATTCTAATGCTGAATGGGGCTGGTAAACTATCAAGCCTGGTGAAGAAAAAGCAGATGTGTACAATATATACCATGCATCTGTTTTTTCTTCATTAGGAAAGCAGCAGGCTCATGTAGTTCTCTTTTTCAATGAAAATATAGTATGTGCCATTTCTTTAGACAACAGACATTAAACAGTGGTGATTAAAGCAAACCATATTTTTTTACTTGCAGGAACAGATAATTTGCACCTAAGAATATTAAAACTATCGTGCAAGGAGATCTCAGAAACATCAATAACATTGATTTTTTAAGAAAGACTAGAACACCAAGAAGTTCTAGAGGCTTGATAGGAAACAACCATTGATAATAGTTAAGAAGTCAGTTGGAGGAATCGGGGCAAGTATGAGATGAGCCTGATGCTGATCTTAGGCAAAATCACGGAGAGGCTGCTATATGACACTATCCAAAAGGAATGAAGAAATTGTAACATGAAGATGAGAGATGTGCTGTCATAAAAGGCTTGGGTTTGTTTTCTGATTATTTCCTTTCTTTTCAAGACTACAGGGTTGATGGTTAGAGATAGTTGTGTAGACATAATGCTTTTAGCACTCTATAAAGCATTTGATACAGTCCTGTGTGACTTCTTTTTTCATCTGAAAATGAATAAATAATGCTAACAAAAGTGAACATCAGTGCAGCTCATGTTAAATACATCAAAGGGTAACAGATTATAGCAGTTTTTGTGAAAAAGAGGATCATCATACAGTACTGTTTCTACTGGTATCCCATAGTCTCCTTTTCCTGGCTGAATGCTACACAGTGTCTTTATCAGAGGTCTCAAAGATTGGCAGCAAAATTGAAAAATATGTACATTAAAATGTATTGGAACTGCAAGTGATATCAGAAAGAGATCGTATTACCCTGGGTACAAATTAACACAGATCATATGGTAAAGAGGGCTTACTTAAGACATGTGCATTTTAAAACCCATGAATGAAGAGTAGAGATCATGCCTTTAAAATAGGCAAGTGAGTACTGCAAATCAGTAGCTCTGAAAAACATGAGAATTCTAGCAAATGATCATTTGTGAGTTCTGGTGAGATGTTGAGACTATCTTTGTAGACATAATTTTTGGTTACAAAAGGAGACTACTACCAAGTAGAAAAATAAAAGGAAT
Organism: Pelecanus crispus; assembly: GCF_030463565.1. NCBI lineage: Eukaryota > Metazoa > Chordata > Aves > Pelecaniformes > Pelecanidae > Pelecanus > Pelecanus crispus. The sequence continues at coordinate 83,419,441 of NC_134643.1, read as the reverse complement.
ATTAACCCTCTATCTGGCACCACAGAGAGCTTTTTGGGAGTCACCTATCCAGTTTGATGTCTACCCTGCCAAAAGAATGTAGAAAAACTGGAAAGTGTTTAGAAGAAGCTATGAGAATTACCTGAGATTTCAAATACGTGCCTTACAGTGTGCTACTGGTTTGGAAATATCAGATACTGAAAGTAATTTCAGATAATAAATAGCTTTCTAACCTGGCAGAAGATGCAAATAAGATTCAGTGATTAGAAGCTGCAGTTAGACAGGAGTTTGCCTTTGTAACAGGGTGACAAATCAGACATTGGGATTATATTGCTTTGTCTTTCAGCTAAGAACTTGAAATCCAACCCAGACCTGGACACATGGGATCAGTCAGCCAGAGCTCTGGGCTTGAAGCAGAAATTTCTGGGTGAGATGCTGTAGCCTGCACTATGTAAGAGTCAGAGTAGTTTATAATTTTCCCATGCGGTTTTTGAAACTTTTGAAAAACTCAGTTTTCTTGTAGAAAAACAGGACCAGAGTTCTTAGTCTCCAGAAGAGATACAGCCATCCACTGAAGTGCAGTCTGCAGAGTAAGACATGTGGAATAGTTAGATGAGGAAGGTGCCCGACTGGATTGTTTATACTCACTATATCTGTGGCAGACCTGAATGAGGTTTTAATGTACATTAAAATTATTCCGTAGGCAGTTATATACTGTGAAGCCAAAACATTTCCTTTCCTCCACCTCCCCCCTCCCAAGCCCTAAGGCTTTCATTTACAGTAGAAAAATGGAGCCAGTAAATCTATACTGTTCTATAAACAGGGCAGGACAATGTCTGTTAAAATCCTGGGCAATTTCTTGTAATCATATATACTTAAGTAAAATTTACATGATCATTATGAGCTGCTCTTGGGCAATGGCTCTTTGTCAGCCTATAGTGATTAGCACATCAGTGCTGCCAGGACAAAATTCTGTCAGCACCACAAGAAGCAATTTCATCAGGTTTCTTTTTACACAGACTTGCGGCTCACACTGGCCCTGCAGCCTAGGAGACTTTTTTTTTTTCTTTTCCCTAGCCATGCAGTCTGACTCTTCAGATGGAAATTAAAACAATTTCAAGAATGAAGAGTTCTAGCCTGTTTCTAAAAATAGCCCAGATCTTCAGCAGGGGATGTGATTCCTTAGCCATGTGCAACAAAGATGACCTCTTTGTCAGGTCTAGCCTGCAGCAGGAGGTGTCTGCTCCTGGTCTACTTTTACATTGGTTGAAAAATAAACAGCAAGTTCCTCTGGCTGGCTCCCTCACCAAAGGCAGGCAAGGAACATTCTGTACAAGGAAGCACTCACAATCATTTGAGGGGCCAACTCTAATGAAGTTAATTGATGCATCAACGACGTGTGTTAAGCATTAATGCTTTACTAATACGTTCATGGGTTGCACAGCTACATATTATATTAGTGCACAGTAAACATAGTACCGTACATTTGGGATATCCTACAGACGTGAGTTGAAAGAGAATGCATTTATTTTTGCAAAAGGGAGTCTTTGTGCTCAGATCTGAAACTTATGTAACATGCCAGGGACACCAGAATATATCACCTACTTTTCTAAAAACAGTTGAATAAACGAGAAATGTGTGTGATATTTTACAGGAAAAAAAAAAATCATCCCAATAAACAAAAGGTCATTTGAGTCCTATATGAATTACATCTTTTATAAAAACAAAAAAGGGAAGGGAAAAATTTAAAGTTAAAGCAACATGAAAGTCATTGCAATGTGAGCATGATCGAAAATTAACCCCTGTTTTAACAATCTTTAATGTGCAGGAATTAGAAAACTACACTACAGTGCAGGCACATTGAGAGAGTGAAATTTTAGGTAAAGAACAGGGTCCCAGTGCCCTATTAAAGCAGTGCAAAAGACTTAGATGGGATAAACCAAAAATGTATACCAAAACATGTTTTCATTGTGAGAAATACGTGCAGGACTGTTAGGACAAGAATCTGGACCTGTATCTTGGACCTTGAAGGAGCATATACACCAGGGAAACAAGCAAAGTGCAAACACTGTACACGTTTTGCCCTGTCCCAGCTGTATCAGTGTGTTGTGATTAACAAATTCAGAGACATGGAATAACACTGCTGATAATGTCTGGGCTGGAGAGCCATCATTTGGGTTTAGGAGAGAAACATTAGAGGAGAGACAGTGTTGTGTCTCTCTGAAATGGCCTTCCCCTGGCACAAGTTATCCACAATTTAGCTATGTACGATATGATGATGGCCTCCATAACACTGGGCAAAGAGACGAAGTTGCTCAAGAGACAGAACAGGATCTGACAGCTAACAGAGCAGGATCTATAGTCAAGGAAGTATTTCACACACTAGAGCCATTACCTGCTTTAAAGTGAGTGGTAACACTATAAATGTTTTATTCCTGTTGTTGGCTTATGTGATAAAGGTCATCTCCACACACATGAAGGTGCACAAAGAGGCAAAGGCAGGTAGGGGAACCCAGCTAATACCCTGATATGGCTGCTATCCCAGGAGTCATCAGCCCATCAGTGGCTCATCTCCACACACATGAAGGAGCAGAGAGGCACAACGGCAGGTGGGGGCACCCCAAAAACCTAGTCAGAGAAACGAGTCCCCATCCTGGCCCCTCTCAGTGCTACCACAGCCCCATGGTCCACCAGTGACACCCATTAAGATGTATCACCCAGAACATGTCTCCAGGTCACCTCACAGACTGAGGGGGTCACTGCCTGGGGGAATGGGACACTTTACAGGACGCAGAGCATCTTGGGATTGTAGAAAATTTGCTATGGGGTGTTTAGTGGAGGAAACAAAAGCTGGAAAAGGGGAAGACCAAGGTGGTTTGGGAAGGAGGAGTGTGGAAAACAGGGAGAAAAGGGGACAAAAAGGGTTGGTCATGTGTAAACTGTTGCTTGTCAGTACACTTGTCTAGTCACTCCCTCTGCCTGATCAGCACAACCTGTCCTGTCTTCTTAATAAACTCCACTTCTGGGTGACAGACTATCCTGTGTGCATGTGTACGTATGGAGGTCCAAGTGCCAGTTACTGGAGAGAAGACCACAGGTCAGAGGGTCCTGGTCAGAGGGCCTGTGTACCTATGGTGCTGACAAGCGCAGCAAGTGAGGGTGTGCACGTCAGTGTGTGATCACTAGGGAGCATCACAAGATAGATTAAGCATCGAGTGGGTGAAGTGGCCCGGGAGCCAGGTGTGTGTGTGTGTGTGTCTGAGTGGAGGAGGCACCTAGAGGAGTTGACTATCAGAGCATCCCTTTTGTATGTGTGCGTGCCTCTGAGCAGAAGGCAACAGGGGAGATGGAGGATGCAGGACCAGCTGCTGGATGGACTGTGAGGGAGGCTGGTTTAGTGAGAAGGTCTGTAAAGATAGGGTAGGCACACATGTACACAGTCAAAAACTGAATAGGCAAGAATAATGTTGATCTATTCTCAGAATACAGGCATGAGAAGACATCCATTGAATATGAAATGAAACCTTTTGCTGTTAAATACAACACACTTCCTTGGGGAGCTGAGAGTCACAGTGTATTATTGAGAATAAGCAGTTACCAAAGAGCCCAAAATAAAAAGCACAGGGTATTAAGACTACAGAGTTTCAGTCTTCAAGGTTAAAAGCCAATCCTTAACTATCTAAAGTCAGAAAAAATATTTTGTCTCTCAGCTTGGTACACTGTAATTTTCCATTATGGACTTGAGTAGCTCTCAGGACTGCTTGGTACTTCTTACGGTGAGAAGCGAGGTCTACTTTCCCTGTGAGTAGCAGGGTATCTTTTAGATGCAATAAAGGTTGGCATTATCAGTCAGACATTTGTACAGAGAGACTGGGATAGGGAGTCTCTCCTCTGCCGCAGTCTTCTAGTGTGACCTTAAGTCTGTTTTTGAATTTCTCCACACTGTGTTTTTCCCATTTGTAAAGGGGAGAAGCTACAGCCCTTCCTTAACTCACAGGCATTTTTTGAGCCTAAAAAATGGCATGGTGAGGTGTTAAAAGCTATGCCGCTACGAATGACCCAAATGGGTAGGTAAAATGAAAGTCTACACAGAAAGCAAATTCTTTATTAGTGAACTTTGCAGAGGGAGGTGCTTGGACAGATTGGACAGATAGAAAATTAGCTCCTTCATTGTTGATTGTTATTACATAGATTTTCTTACCACTTTTTCCATTTAGGGGTTCTATTTATCTCCATGTTTCCTGCCTTCTCCTTCCCATTTGTTCTGGCATTAAAGCCACCATTAGACAGGCATCTGAGCCAGAGAATCACAGATCTAAACTTCTTCAAAGACTGGAAGATGGAGGATGAAAACAGAGTTTTGGCTCCCAAAATGTAAGTTCAGCTGGGGATTCAAATTCCACCTAGTTTGGGGTAGTGTGATTGTGAGATTCCAGTTCAAGCCCATCTCTCCAGTAATAAGGTGGAATTCATGTCATTAAAATTCTTTCCACAGCACGAAAGGGATGTCATCATAAACACTGCATTATGACTTCCCTACAGGTTGCTGCAGAAGAAGAAACTAACCCAGGAACAGCAGAGACTTTTAAAAAACATCATGACCTTTCAGTAACAGAAAACATGGGAAAATCTAAGTCTTAAAGAAACTAATTTGATTCTGGCTTGGCACTCTGTGCAAATCCCTGCATAAAGAAGAGTTTAGGACAGGGATTTCTGTGTTGCCTCCTTAACTGCAGGCACAGTTTGGCACATAAATATTGTTAAGCCTGAGATCTTGATGAATCCTAAACCAGGCACTGATGCTTCTAAAGTGTAGAGATTAATTATGAGAGTGTCATTGTGAGAAAGGCAACCACAGTAACATCTAAGCTCTGAATCTGGACATGGAAAAAATAACAAAGTAGAAACAAAAACAAAGAAAAGAAACAGAGTCTGTTTTGGAGTCTTTCTAAAAATCATATGCAAGAATCCAGATGGAGAGAGTTCTGGATGCTGTTCATGCCTAACATGATCAGCAGATAGATGAGTGGCTTGGAGACATGAGAAGTGAGCTAGAGAAAGTGCCAGACTGCTAGCTGGGATTTCAAGGAGTGTTTGTGGTAAGCCACATTTCAGATCTTTTTTTGCTGTGGTCTGAGTGCTGTCTTAGAGACCATGAATGGAAACTTAAGGACCAAATATTTTGGGGCTGGTCATGATTTCATGATAGCGATCCCATTTTCCAACCTGTAAGCCATTTCCCTCTTAAGATTTGTGAGCACCATTGGATCAAAAAACCAAGCCAGTCTCACTTCACCAAAAGGTTCATAGCTTGCAGACCACAGTATTAATAAAGGAAAGGGCTATACAGGTATTCTCCTCTCTCCAAGCTTGAAACTCGCAATTATCTTTCAGTTCTCCTCAGCCTTAACCACCCTAGTTTTGGGGCTGGGGAAACTCTCTTTCTCTTTGCATCTTCCTCCCTTTCCCCCCTCCTTGCTGCTACTGACAGCACCCTCAGCCTCCCATCTTCTTCAAGTGGACACTTTATGTTTCAATGGTAACTTTTTTTCTGTGAGATTCAGCTGACCAAGTGGTTTAGACTCCTTCCTTTTCCCTTTCACCACTGCTGGTATGTAAGGAGGCAGCGTTTGTGGCTTCCCTGAAAGACAAACCCTGTAAAATTCCTGCTGTGAGCATGTGCGGTCAGGCTTTTGTGGACAAAAGTGGTGGTTTCCTATTCTCAGAGTTGTTGGAGTGCAGAGTAAAAAGGACAAATGCCCGAGACGATGTGCAGTGTTTATGCTAGGCAAACCTTCTCAACCTTTTTGTTGGTGTCAGGTGCATAGACTCAGCAACAGACCTTTTTTTCTTACTTGCTCGAAGAGGTAAGCTGCAATTACCCTTTGAAAGATAATAATGGTAGCTCCCTTTCTTTCTCTATTCTCTGGAATATCCAATACTGCTTCCTTCGACTGTAAAAGACCTAACTTACCTGTCCCTTGCTACATAGTCTGTCCCAATTTCTCAGCATAAGAGTAAGGCCTGGAAAGAATTATTTGATGTTCTGATTTGCAGCAGAACCTGAACTAACCCAGCAAGCAAGGATCCAACTGGCCTGCAGTTTATGCTTCCTAATCTGTTAAAAAACATATATCAAATGGGAAACACCACGAAAGGGAAGGTTCCCAGATGTTGGAATGGTGTTCTGGAGCCCTAGGGAAAAAGGGTCGTTAAGGCCTGAGTATATACTGCACATGTCAGGTTGTTTTATAGGCTTGATTCAAAGCCCATTAAAGTAAAAAAGAATCTTTACATTATCTTTGATGGGTTTTGGATGAGGCTTATGGATATGGAGGGGTCTTAAGTGACAATTAGGCTGAGCAGGACTGGTAGAAAGTCATCAGAAAGTGACTATCATGTAAAGGGATTTTCAAGCAGAATACCCACAGACTGTTTCTGTCTCTATACTCACATTGCAGGTTAACATGTAAGCTACTCCAGAATAGTGCCCAGCACTCTGTGCCTCTTACTGCTCCAGTACAAGCTACAATCTGGATAAGGAGAAAAGCCCTTTTCCAGTTGGATTTCCCCTTTAGCGCAGCTTTATGTGCTTGTATAATATGAAACAGCCTTTTCTATTTCTGTTCAAGCTCTGGAGGCTTGGATTTCCCCCAGAATTTTTGATTAACAGCTGAGCCTAAATCAGAGCTGCCTGGGGTCTCCTTTGCCTTACTGACACATCATAATATCCTTTCATCTGCTATTCCAAGCCAGTTCCTTGTTCTGTCAAGCAGCTCACTTCGTCCGAGAGTGAGCATGTGGATCCCTCTCCCTTTCTAAGACCTTGCTGAGCTTTTTCAAAGCAGGACATCCAGCAGAGTGGGGCAAACCTCTTTGTTTGACTGACTCAGAACCAGACTGCAAAGGACACTGGATTATGGACTGCAGGCCAGAAGATGGATTTTGTTAAAGGTGGTCAGCTTCTGTACTCCCAGGCCCACTTCAGGCTTTACCTGGGTGGTTCAGGGGCCAAACCGGTAAGGCCACACTTTTCACAGTATCTCATGTAAATTAACGTACTCTGACAGCACCAGCTAGGATCTGCATTTTAGTCCTTGCCATCAGTCATACAGAGGAAAGCCCTCCATGTGTCTTGACTGATGAATAGATTCAGTTGCTGGAGGTGGAGGAGATGAGACTAAACCCAATAAAACTAATTTACAGTTTCAAATGGGCTGCCATTTAACCATCCCTGAATTAACTGAATCACAACAGGCTTTTTACTTCTATTTCTGGAGACTCAGTGTGGCTTGATAGCACTGGTAATGTAAACAGCAAAAACTGTAAATGGTAAATGGCAAAGTGGTAAGATTACACATGCCATGTCTCCATGAGCTGCATGAATAGGAATGTAGTCAGGCCAAAGCCAAAGCTCAGCTGGAGTTGAAAGTAGCAAGGAAGGTAAAAACCAGCAGTTTCCATATGTACATTGGTAGAAGAAAGGCCAAAGACCATGTGGATCCATTGCTCAGTGTGTTAAGGGACATAATGGCAAGCTATAGGGAGAAAGATGTATTTTGTAGGTCATAAAAGGTTATGGCAATTGGGGAAGATTCCTAATGCCTGGAAAAAGGTACCAATCCCAAAAAGGGTAAGAAGGATCCAGGGAACTTGTAGCTGGCCATCATAACCTCAGTCCTTGGAAAAGTTGTGGAGCAAATGCTCTTAGAGGCCACTTCTAAACACGTGAAGGATGAGAAGGTGACTAGAGGGAACCAGCATGGATTTACCAAGGGAAGATGGTGCCCAGCCAATTTCATTGCTTTCTGTGATGAGGTGCCTGACATTGTGGACCAAGGGAGCGAGACGGATGTTGAATGCCTTGATTTTCTTAAGGCCTTTGACACAGTCTCCTGTAGTCTCCTAATCATCATCATTGGTGAGAAATCCAGATGGGCTGGATCAGTGGGGTGAAAAATTGGCTGGGTTGTCAGGCTCAAAGAGTTGTGATCAGTGATGCAAAGTTCAGCTGGTGGTCAGTAACTAGAGACATCCTGTTTAGTGTCTTCATTAATGACCTGGATGATGGGATGGGGTTTACTCTCAGCAAGTTTGCAGATGGCACCAAATTGGGAAGCGCAGTCCATATCCTGGAGGGCAGGATGGCTATTCAAAGGGACTGGAATAGCAGGAACAGGCTGAATAAATGGGCTGACAAGAAGCTGATGAGGTTCAGCAAGAACAAGCACAAGGTCTTACATCTTGGATGGAATAGCTTCATGCAATGATGCAGACTGGTGGCTGACTGGTATGAAACAGCTCTGCAGAAAAGCATCTGGGGGTCATAGTGGATAGCAGGTTGAACATGAAGGAGCACTGTGCTCTTGAGGCAAAGAAAGCCAGCAGTGTCTTGGGCTTTATTACGATGAATATAGCCAGCAGGTCTAGGGAAACCCTTTCCCTCTATTTGACACTTGTAAGACCATATCTGGACTACTGTGTCCAGTTTTGGGATCCCCAGTACAAGAAGGATATTGACATATGAGCTCCAGTTCAGTGGGTGGCCACAAAGCTGGCAAGAGGGCTGGAGCACATGGTGTACAAGGAGAGGCTGAGACAGATAAGCCTGTCCAGCCCAGAGAAGAAAAAGTGAAGGGGACACCTTATTGCTGTCTGCAACTACCTGATCACAGGGATTAGAGAAGATGGAGACAGACCTTTCTTGGAGGTGCACAGTGATAGGATGAGGGCAATGGGAACAAGCTGGAATGTGGGAAATTCCAAACAGACATTAGAAAACAATATTTTTACTGTGAGTGGTCAAATAGTGGCATGTAATTTTCCAGTTTCTTTCAGGCAAAATGGGAAGAAGGCTTTGAAATCTAACTGCCAGGGTTTACCCCACATTAATTTTTGAATAAGTGCATGTAATGCTATAACTGGATGTTTACACTCTGCTGATGTTTTTAGGATATTCTCAATCCTTTCAGTAATAGCACTGTTTAATCAGACCAAGCAAAGACTAAAGTCCTCTGTAAAAAAGGGAAGAATGTGCAACCTTCATACTCCCTTTACTGTTGCTATGGGTACATTTACTTCTTCCTCAACATTGACCCCCTCTTTCAAAAAAAACCCCACCAGAATACCTCTCCATAGCAATTGCTGAGAAATATCTACTGGATTTTAAAAGTTCTACTCTCAGACAGCATCCAAGAATGAAAAAATTTCCAGAAAAACCTAGGAACAGAGATGCAGTGGAGCAGGGAGTGCCTTTAGAAACTGTTTCATAACTTTATAATTGTGATCACCACTGAAAACTCCAGCTGAAAGTTGAAGGTTAAAACACATTTTTACAAAGCAGGTAGATGTTTTGGTAGGCAGTTTTTGGGCACCATTTCATAACAGAATCCATAGTCTGTCATATTTGTACTTTCTGTCTTTGGCCAATTGTATTCATTTTTAACCTGGGTAAAAATCTATGAACTGCAATAAAGGTCCTTAGAATCAAACTTCTTACTAAACTATTCCCTATAAGTAGGAGTATATTTTGTGTAATTCTAAATTCTCCTAATTTCTTCTAATGCTGAGAAGATGAGAGGTTAAAGCCTGTTCCCTAGAAGTGAATGGGAGTTCCACCATTGCCTTCAGTTTTTTTCTACCTCACTATTTTGCATGCTAAGAATTTTCTCTCTGCTTCCAACAGGGGGTTTCTCCCTTGCCCATGCAACTCCTTCAACCATTTTATCTCATGGTGAGATTTTCGGACAACTGTCAGCCCTTTATTTGTTTCCTTATTTTCTACAGCATAAGGGCAAGGAGGTTTCATGCACTTTCTATGGCGCTTTGAACCAACACCTGCCCACATTTTGGAAATCATTAGCCAAAGAGATCTGAATTCATCTGTTCATGAGATCATTCTTTAGATTTCCATCTTAAAAAACAGTGATAGCAATACAAATATCAAAATGAGTTATGGAAGTATTAGTGAGATACGACTGAATAAGAAAAATAAGTAAGCTTTTACCAATGCTCTTTACCCTTGCTGATTTCAAACTCAAGCATATTAAACCCTGAACCATTCTCAAAATGACATACCAGAACAGTCCCTTTTCACTGTTCCCCTTTCTGGGACAAGATGGACAGTATTTGCTCTAAGGAAAGCTAAGACCTTCCCAAATACAATGCCATTAATAAAGTGCCTACTGAACCTGCCACCTATGTGGTGTCATGTGGAGGCAGCAGTGGATGAGACTAGAAACAGAAGAGTGTTGAAGCACATTGCCCTGTGATTATCCTTAGTGAAGACATCAGTTCAAAAGAGCATTTCGGCCAGAATAATTTAACAAAGCATTTATTAAAGCTGCTGTAAATGTCACCCAAACTCATTCCTACCTCCAAGTAAGCAGCAGTTAAAGCTGGAGGGACTTAACGGTGAAGGAGAGCCACCTTCTTCCCACTCTAACATCTCAAGCTCAGCCTTGAGCATAGCTCAGCCAACTCCCAAGCTGTTATCTCCATTGCATATTCTTCCAGAATGCCAGATTTATGTTTTAAATGATTCTGCCCACGCTTTTTCCTAAGTATACAGAAGATGGTGAGTAGTCCTCCAGCATGCGTAGGATACATCTTTCCATCCTGCCTGCTAATGATTCTTGGAAGCTTTAGAAGTTTCATTAGCAAATCTGTAGTTTACAATTACACCACTGCTTTTACACAAAAACGACAATGAGGTAACTGACTTCAACCATCAGCTCAGATTAACTGGAATGTAAACACCACAGACTTGGGACAAAACTATGCAAAGGAAAAGAGGAGTATGACATTACTGTAGTGTTACATTTTGTCTGGGTATGTAAACATAAACAGGGGTTTTTAAGCAAAAAAATTGACTTCTCACTTCCTATTTAACAGTTCCATTACATAATGTAAATATGTCAAAACATCTTCAGATTCCTTCATGCTGAAAATCAGGTTATACTCAAACAAAGTTTGTGTGTGTCCTTCTCTGGCAGCTACCAATTAAATGTCACTGTTTTAAACACCATTTTTAGAACTGGCTTTTATACATTGCCTGATGAAGTCACAACTGCTTCCTGTTAATTGCTACACATTTTACTAAGATGCAGAATTGACAGCACACATGTTTTCTGTTGTTTGCTTGATTGTTTGATTTAAAAAGAGATTAAGTGTGGGAGGGAGAAGGGGAGCCAGGGGGACATTGATCAAGAGATTGGGAAATGTTTGTCCTCTAAGCAGTCCCTCCAACACGAGACAATTTCAGCCACTCCATCCTCCCAAGCAGACAACTGTTTCACTTCAGGTGTGGGTTTTTCAGGATGTCGAGGTGCTTTATCACCGATGACAGCCCTTGCCACAATGCAGGCTTCACACAAGTTCTTCATCCATTTTCAGACTCCTCTACAATTCCCAACTTTATGCCCGGAGGCAAAGTACCAGAGAAAGGTTGTAGTCCTGTGCTGCAAGCATGGCCTCATGGCATGACCCTGGGATACTGCCAGGGGACTCATATCTCCCCTTCCCAGCAAGGCTGCAGCCCATTACTCAAAGTGGAGAGCAGGAGAGATCCCAGCATTTTCCCACTGATACTTTCCAGGATCTTTTCATGTGAAGATCCTGTGTTTATTCTCCAGAGACCTTGTGTAAACCAACACTAACTCATGATCTCCTGTAATACAGGCAGCTCATAACTCTAACAGGCCTTGGAGTGGACAGTATGAGAGCATTTGCCAGCTGAACCAGCTGATATCCCCCATCAAGCCCACGCTGTAACTCTGACAGACTAGGTTAAGTGTGATACTGGCATCCGCTACACCTGCAAAGCTTGACACAGTGCTTTAAATTATCTGAGCCATCAAGATTACATCCTAAGTCAAGAACATAAAAAATAGCATTTTTAAAAGACACCAGAAAAATTGATCCCTTAGAGCAACTGACATTGTTTTCACTGGGAAAGGGACTATTTCTTTCCCCAGTATGTTACTATCTGAAAAGGACAGTTAACCAAACACCTCTCCTGGTATAAAGTGCAAATCAAGGCTTCTCTGAAAGCAAAGACTATCAGACATATTCTATATGCAAAATAACCTGAAATAACCTCTCAGTGAAAAGTGCTTAAGCCAGCAAGTGAATAGAAATAGCACCAACTACTTTGGTGACCACCTGATCCAAATCAATCCAACCAGATGAGATTTTGTGGGATGCTATTGTGGAGACAGAGGGTTTTCTATCTGGTCTGTTTGCAGATAGAGCATACAATCTTGAAAAAAATCCTTGCAGTATCCACCATTCAGCATCAGCATCTGCCTTTGGGCAGGAAAGCTTAGATCACGTTCTCCTTCATTCCTTCTATTATGGTGGTCTTTGCAAGAATGAAACTGAGGTGCTTTCTAAGAAATCACAATAATCAAGTGCTATTTATGCCATGAGGGATAGCAATGCAGTGCATTCCCTCAGAGTCCCCTGCACACCTTTTCAGACAATTAATCTTGTTCCCAAAACAGCTACCAGACCCAATTCCATACATTGAAGAGGAGATCATGAATCCAACCTCATTCTGAAGGCAGAAATAACAGGGGTGTGGTAGGACTACAACAGCCAGCTCTTCAGTCCTAAAGCCTGTCCAGCAGGCAGCGAGGCGTGTATGTTAGTCTTTATGGGGGGAGTCTGAGTCTCAGGAGCTGCCAGCTAGCCCAGGATGCTACCCACCTCTGTGTATGTCAAGAACATCCCAGGTCCTGATGCTGGAGCTCTTCTCTTCCTCAGTTCAAACAGGCACTTGTGCACCAGCACAAGCCCCAGTTCACCATCACTTACCAAAAGGATTTGGCAGCGCAGGCACTCTGAAGTTTTAGGTTAAACACACCAGTCCCGTGTTCCTTCCAACTCCCCTTTGGTTTTAGACTGCATGGAGTTTGTGGCACGAGTACATCAGCTGTTTAAGGACTACAGTGGATGGCTGTGTAAAGATCTGGCAAGTGATAAATCACATAGAGCCTCCTTTGCCTCAGACACATACCAGGCTTTTCCAAAACTCCACTGAAACATGTTTACACCTTGTGAATCTGGGATTTTGCAAATAACAGAGATTGTTATGCCAAGGCTCTTTACTCACTGACCTCTATGAGAACATCTCCTACAATAGACCTGGACCTCTCGCTGACCTCTTCCTGTGACCAGTCAGCAGAAGCATTGATCCTTTTACTTTTTTGTGGGGCTTTTGGTTGTATTAGAAATACATTTTTATTCTGAATATACTCGACTCTGTCTTTCTGTTCACTTCAGTAATTTTTAAATCTGGCCCTGAATTCACCTTGGACGCATATGCAGTGAGAGGGTGACTGAAGGAAACACCCCTGCTTGTCTGAACATCTGCGAGATGTGAGCAAAAAAACAGAGCAAGTTCAAGTTACCCCTCCTAAAAAAGTAACAGATATGAGTAAGAGGTACCGCTCATGAGACACCTCTGTGGAGTAAACATTTTGGAATAATATTCCAGGCAACAACTACAGAGGCTCTAACAACAGATTGACCAGCCATCTATTACATTTCAAACAAAGTGACTCAAAGGAAAATCTTCCAAACAGGCACCGCTGGGCATTTGAGTCAGCCCAAGCAATGTTTTAACTATTGCTTTGCCACAAAGCATACATGTGGCTTCTGTAAACCATGCCCTGGTAGCCACTTTTGTATAAATGCATAGCACATCTGACTGTTTTTTCCACCAAATTTCTAAAGTGAGTAGCCATCACAGTGTGCTGTTGTTTCCTCTCAGTGTGTGATGCCAGGTTCAAATTAATTATTTAGTTATTTTAAACCTTCCCCCCCCTCCCCCCTTAAATAACATTAGGATTCTGGGTTAGCTGAAGGCCTAAAGGCTGGTTTTAATTTAAATATAAATAATACCCAGAACGACTGTATGATTGTACTAAAACCAGATTGTTTTCTGTTCTAAATGTTTCACTGATCTTAAAATTGGGGGGGGGGTGGGGTGGGGGGGATGGGATGTCCAGGTCCTTTTTAGTCTGAGGGTACCTCAGATCTGTGGCATTCTGTCTCTAGAGAAGTAGGTCATTTCTGAGATACCATTAGTTTACCTGGAAATGTATTTACCACACTTTACCAGCACATCTATTCAGTACGTCGTTCAGAAATCATGAGGAGAAATCACACACTAGTAAGACTAAACACTCTTGAGCGAGTCTCAGTTATGGCAAGTTCAGCAGCAGAAAAAGAAGCTGTGGTGAGTGCAGTTACTGAAATTTTCCAAATAAATAAAGCAAACAAGTTGCTCCAGGAAGAAACTCATACCTATATGATTTATAATAGTGGGAGTTAGTCCATGAAAGCAAGATGAACCCAGCGAACCAGCAGTCAGAGGCCACCCATGGGCTGCAGTGTTGCCTGCAGTGCCTTTGCTCCTTGTAACCAGTCTGTGACAACTGGTACGGACCTCATCTGTTCTGAGGTGTGTGCGGCTTCTAGCAATGCTCAGAAACTTCTGTCGGCTTGAAGCTGATGAGCTGATGAGCTCCAGCGTGGGTTAGTATCAACAGGGAAAAATATAGGGATCCTATTTACAGCCTGCTGGCAGCAGACAGGTAAAAAAAATAAAAAAACCTTTCTCCAAAATCAATGTTTGCTTTACTGAGGGCCTCCTTAGGTGTACATTGGAAACAATTCTGTCTGTCTTCCACCACAGTTAAGTCACCCTACAGTTTGGTGTGCCAGCCAGTAGTAGTTAGCAGTCCAGAATCAACAGGTTTCAGCTGTTGAGCAGTACCAGACCATATTGGCCAAAAGCAGATGGAAAATATTAAAGGTGACATGGCACCTGATGAATGGTGATAAGAACAAAAAGTAAAGTGGGAACTGGTGGGCATCTTGGCTCATTTTCATCCTACTTGTGACATGACATAATGGCCAGCACCACTGATGTGAGGAGTGTTTTTAGCAGCAGGACTCCTCCCATCCAGCATGAGCCAGCCCCTCCTTTCGCTCCTTCTCATCAGCCACTTCCAGCTCAAAGGAGGTCATGTCCTGGGCCTGATTCTCTAGTTTAGTCACTGGCACCCTGTAAAATCATTTCATCCTGAGCAAAGTCACACAAACAAAATAAAACAAAATCAATGAGAACTCTCATTTCCTTTGATAGGAGGAACATTATCCCTGCTGTTCAAAACCATGGCTGGTCATCCAATGCACAAAGCAATGAGAAAGAAGTGCAGCCTCTGAAGGCAGGCTGAAAGCAAGAACCATGTACTTTGGCTGCTTTCTGATTATCCTGTCTACATGTAGTTCTCTATGCCTTCATCTCTGCACATGAACTTTCACTATGACGGGCTTCCAGATCCAGAAACTGGGTGCTACTAACTCCTGACATTCTCATTTAAGACTAAAATAATTTCTTTTCTCTTTACCACTTCATGTCAAGAGATAGGATTCAAGTCTTACGTAGTCCATGTCCCTTCTGACCTCATTCATATGGATTTTAGGTGCTAATGGAAAGGTATTATTAAAGCCCTTGCTATGGGGTTTCTGGTTTTTCTCATCAAGTCAGTGGAGCGACATTTTCAGAATCATGAACTTGGTTGTGTCAGATTCACTGCCTGGCAGATTCACTGCCTGGCTTTCCAAGCTGCAGATAGATAATGTTCCTTGGCCATTGCATCCTGTAACAAAGCATTTCAGGCAGGCACAGCAATCTCAGTGGCTAACACAACACTAAACCACCAAAGCGCCTGGGAACCAAACAGCTCTGACCCTGCTGGAGATAGTGTGTTCTCCCTTCTGTGGCACAGTTTTGTGAGGCTACCTGTTATTACTAGCTAGGTGTATACAAGGAACAAAACAGATGATGGATTTCTGCAGCAGATCATGAAGCCAAGCAGCGCCGGGCAATGAAGGCAAGTATGGATTTTGATTGGCGCGATTTCATTAAAAGCAGAAGGAAAAACATTTTCTTGCTACCTAAAAGCTATTTGCCAGCATTAGCTCCCCAGCCCTACTGTGTCTTCTGGGGCTAGTGGACATACATGCCATCTTAGAGACTAAGTGAAGTCAAAGGTATTCTACTTCAGCACAAATCTGTCCTCAGGCAGAGACAATTGCAAGATCAGGCCAAAAGCATGGTAAGGTATTTATGCCAGTGGACTTTCAGTGCAGAAGACTGGAACTTAAGTTCCTCAAGCAAGGAACAACCCATAAATGCAAGGTGCCTATTAGGAGTAGATTCCTCCACCGTACTTGGAAAGCTTCCTCCCTTACAATGTACCACCAAAGCAGCAAAAACACGCTCCTGTGGACAGAGAGGCTATAATGCTTAAATAGTTATTTCATCTTCAGCTAACTGGTGGCACTGCACCCACCAGTCCCCTGGTGTTCTGCTAGAACTTGTGCTGACAAACAACATGCACTTCAGGGCTTGACCTTCTGCAGGCTTGCCAGTTCTGCCAGGGTTTTGTTTACACACTTGGCACATACTTCAATGAGCCATACTGGAGCAGACAGCTAAAGTAGGCTTTTTTGATCCTCAAAAACAGAAGAAAGGGTTTGTTGCAAATCATTCCAGTACTATCAGAACCCCTTCTGCCCCCACCCCCAATCTTATTAAAAAGAATGTGCACGGTTATTATAGTGATTCTATGTTGTCATAATTATATCCTGAAAAGTGTGAAATGTGCTTTTCCACATAATTTACTGTTTTCCTGTGATTCATGAAACCTCTTTTCTCATAAATAATTGGTCACTTCTTGTTTATGTATCACCACGGTACATAGCTCCTAGCAGGCCAAAAAAAAAGACACAAATCTAACATTTAATCGTTACATCTACATACAACCTACTCCCCCCCGCCAAACTCCTTGCTTTTTACATCCCCCCATAAAAAGAAGGCACAGATTTTTTTGATGGAGGAAATGTTTCCTAAAAATGATCCTGACAGTATTACTTTCCTTAGCACTCGCAAATTTTTTTGCTTCATGCTTATTTTGTGCTTCATATTTTCCAGTGTAAAGAAAACAACCAAAAAAAATCCCTTACAAACAAACTGAGATGATGGAGAAGGAGGAATGTTCTGAGTGCATGGCTGCTGGGAATGGCAGCTTTCCAAAGACCAATTTGTTTATTCCTCAGGGGAGGTAGATACAATCAAAATGATGCTTATCAATAGTCACCTGAATTAGAAAGCACCTCACTATGTTCTCAGAATACTGTTTCAACTTCTAAACACTTTTGTGACACTTTATTTTTACTGTGCAGTAAACTGAGGCACAAATTAATTTGTTTACAATGACTAGTCAGTGAGTCACTGCTCAAGTGACTCTGCAGTCAAGCTTTGATTTGCAAAACTCCTCCTCTGCCTTCAACTACAGCTTCCTAAACGGACTGCATGATTAGCTCAATGTGACATCTGTGACAGATGGATGTGTATCTCCGTATGTGTGTATGTGTATTTGTGGTTCCTGCCTTTAAAGCTGAAGGCCACCTTGTGAAGTATTTTGACAGCAGATGAAAAAAAAAATCCAAACAGACAATTATATTTCTGCCTGACAGCATCGTACCATGGCAATCTAAAAATACGTCAGAAAACAGAAGTCAGCAGGAACACTTAAGAACATAGGAAAAACCATCTTGGCTTAAGACCAGCTATCAATCTAGTCCAGTAGGCTGTGTGATTCTGCAGAATTAATGCAAAAACTGAATGCAAAAGAAAAAGAAAAGAAAATGTTTGTTATTGGGAATACACGAGGACATTAATCTCCTTTTTACCACAAACCCAAAGCAACATCAGGTTTTAAGACTGGGGGGAAAAAAAGCTGAGTGGTTTTTACCTCATATAGACATGAGTCAATACCAAAGCCTCAAAATCTGATCTTATTGAAAAAAGGAGGGTGAGCTGTGAGGTTTTTGTTTTCCTTTTTTTTGGCAGCAAGGTAGAGACAGGAGGGAGTGAAAATTTGGCGAGTGGTGGGGGTTAGGACATGGGAGGAGAGAAGAGGACAAAGGAGAGAAAAACAACTGCTTGGAGTCTAATCTTCTGATGCAAATACACCTTAGCAGCACTGGCTGGAAAGCAGACTCAGAAGTGGAAAGAATTTCTGGATTCAGATCAAGACAGCAGAAATATCTTAATCTTTGCTGGGCCATAATCTCCTGAGACGGCTTGTGAGAATCTGATCCTGTCATTCTCAAACTAGAATCTTAAAACTGATTTGGACCAGAACTACAGTCGGTTTGAAAATGTTATTACTTCTTCCTGTGGAAAAAAAAAAAAGAAACAAAAATGGAAAAAAATTCAGCCAAACCCAAAGTGCATGGACTCATTACAAGCTCAGGAAATCAACTCTATTTAAATCTCTTTCAGCACCACTCTCCAACTTTAATAGTGCGTGTGTGGAAGCAAATATTACACAGAAGTTCATCCTCCCCTCCTGGTCCCCTGCCTCCCTGCCCCCACCCCAACCCTAGCTGTACATCTGAATGGTCACTATTTGTTTTTTCTTTCTGATTAGGCTTGTCAAGGCTTTCTCTCACTAACCACCACTGTCATTCTTTTCAGCATTGCTCACTCTGTTTGTGATCTTCATTATCACACCCTTGCACTCTTGTGTTTAGTTCAGTCCCTGCTTTGCTGACTTCTCTGGTGCCAGCTCCCAATGCTACTCATTCCTCTCTTATCAGCTGCTTGGCTGTTCCCTTATTTTATCTTCTCTCATCCAGTCTTCTGATTTTCAGGATGGAGTATCTCAATGCTAGCTGAGTTCACCCAACTTTTTGTTTGCCATGCTCTTGCACTGCCGGGACACTCATAAGCAAATGTGTGCTTAGGAAGGAAGGACTTCATCCTGAGAGCAGTCTCTCCTCACCACTGGCACTGCACACCAGCCTTTTCCTCTGGACTGTGCTCTTTCTCCCTCTTTCGCATGTTCTTATGCTTCTAGCTCTTGCTGATGGTCTAACAACATTGTGAGATGAGGAAAGACCCATGAGAGACTCCCGCTGGTTTTCCAGCCCTGTTGACATGACTGAAGCAGCTATGCACTTAAACAAGTTGCCACTGAAGCTCCAGTGTCAGTGCATGTCTGGTGGGTTGACCTTGGCTGGCTGCCAGATGCCCACCCAGCCACTTGCTCACTCTTCTTCCTTAACAGGATGGGGCTGAATGAGCTCATGGGTCAAGGTGAATACAGGGAGATCATCTTATCATCAACAGGCAAACCAGACTCGACCTCGGGAAAAAAAATTTAATGTATTGCCAATTAAAATCAAGTTGGATGGTGAGAAACAAAGACAAAAATTAAAATAACTTCTCCCTTCCCTGCTTTTTTTCCCCAGGCTCAACTTCACCCCTTCATTCCCAACTCCTCTACCCCTTCCCTGCCAAGCAGTGCAAGAGGATGGGGAATGGCAGGTTACGGGGTCAGTCCGTAACAGCTCCTCTGTGCTGCTCCTTCCCCCTCACACTGTTCCCCTGCTCCAGTGCGGATCCTCTCCATGGGCTGCAGTCCTTCAGGAAAAATCTGCTCCAGTGTGGGCTCTCCGCTGGCCTCAGTTCCTTCAGAAAATATCCATCTGCTCCAGCATGGGGTCCTCTGAGGGCTGCAGTGTGGGTATCTGCTCCTGCGTGGGCCTCTCCATGGGCTGCAGAGGAAACTCTGCTCCAGTGCCTGGAGCTCCTCCTCCCCGTCTTTCTTCTGACCTTGGTGCCTGCAGGGCTATTTCTCACACTTCTTTTCCTTACTCCTAACTGCCTGTGCAGCGTTTTGTCCTTTCTTGAATATGTTTTCCCTGAGGTGCCACCATCTCGGCTGAGGGGCTCAGCTGTGCCCTGTGGTGGGTCCCTTGGAGCTGGCTGGAACTGACTGTGTCCGGCACGGGGCAGCCTCTGCACGGCCCCCTCCTCGCAGAGGCCACCCCTGCAGCCCTCCTTCACCAAAACCTTGACACCAACACTCAATACAGTATGCATTTACTATTATTCCATTATTACAAAGCCCTAACCTAAGTTCCAGTAACTGGAAGTTCACCTTTTTTCTGAATCACCAGCTATATCTTCTAGAGGTGGATTCACTGATCTCTTTCTCTGCATGTTGCCAAAATAACTGAGGAGAATTTGCAGAATTGAGGAGAATTTGCAGAACTGCAAAATATTGAGGCCTTTTTTTTTTTTTTTCTTTTTTTGGAAGCCTAGCAGCATGTTTCTTATCTTGGCTACAACTGTCTAACCTTGCTATTTTTATTTCACATTTATTGCAAACAGTTTTGGCCTGTGCCATTTGTTCAGTCTTGGATTGTCTTTATGTCTAGGCAGATATTTTCTTGGATGCTCTTCATTTCTCTTTACTGCTTGATATTACTTTCTTGTGGGAAATAAATACAGTTTTCACTAGCCCTGAAAGCGCACCCTGTACATTGATAACTGAAGACCACTCTTTGCAACTATCCCTTTTCGCCTTGCTTACCAGGTAACCCTCAGGCACTGAATTCACTTTGAAATGACTGGACCTCATATGTGTGCAAAACTCACATGGCTCAGAATTACCACACCAGTGCATAGTCTGATCTGGAAGTGGTGAAGACAGGCCTTTCCCAGGGGACAACGAAAGCCTGATTGTTCTGAGTAAGTTTATTTAGGTTTTTTTGATGTACCTGTAAGATCGCTAATGATGATGGGCCATTTGCTCCACCCTCCTTCTGCTCTCTGCAATGCTGCTTCCCTTGGGAAATGCATAGCGGCAGAGCTTTTTGACATGACAATAAAATGACTCTCCAGCATGGCCATTTATTCATTCGCAATGCCTTATATGTCAAACCTCATGGGCTTGGAAAAAAGAGTCTTTGTACTTATTAACTCAGTCTTATTCCAGTATTAATTTTTTTTTTTTTTTACAGTACTAAATGACAACTTTTTGCAATGCTGAAGGATCATAATTCTTTCACAGATTTTCCCCTTTTTCCATGCACAAACACAAGCTGCCTTTTGGTCTTGATTTGTAAATGAGAACCAGTCATTTTCTGCTAGTTTCCCAGTCAACTGAGGGAAAGACACTGTATTCAGTGTGCTCTGATGGGTCAAAGTCCATTGCATTGTCTTTGCTTTAATGAACTTCTATGAAGACCCAATATGCTTGAAAAAAAACTGTCTCCACTGAGAACCTGTGATTAGCCACTTTTATTTATGTTCTTTATTTTTAACCTTAGTTTTGATATATCCACAGGGTAATTAATAGGGGAAAGAATTACCATCTTTCCTCAGCAGTACCAAGTTCTCCTCTACTTGTTGGCAATCATATTTAAAATACAATTGCTGCAAATGTGTGTTTTGATCATATCAACTCTGCCCATTTTATCATGTTTTATTGTGTATCAGAATGAGGTAAGACTTGGACTTTCTAATGTGAAGAAATTTTCCTGTAAACAGTATCATCGACAGAATTTTGACACATGGAGCAGTTGCTGCTTTCCACATTTTTGCCTTATCTGTATCCAAGCTGCCTAGCAGCCTGTCAGTTTGGTATGTAATAAGCCAAATAATGTGGGAATGATTAATTCAGGGTCTGCATGCTTTTATTCACATTTGTGGCAGACTGTCAACAAGAACTAGTGAGGACTCCATACTATATTGAAACACAGAGGCTACTGCTCTGGTAACTGCACCAGAAGCAGTCTACCAACTCAGATTGCATTGGGATTTACAGTTTTTACACAAAGTTAAGTCCCTCAGTTTTCCAGTGTACCCCACAGCTGTGACATTTGTTCAGGGAAGGAGAGCGATCCCTTTTC
Organism: Pelecanus crispus; assembly: GCF_030463565.1. Lineage (NCBI taxonomy): Eukaryota > Metazoa > Chordata > Aves > Pelecaniformes > Pelecanidae > Pelecanus > Pelecanus crispus. The sequence continues at coordinate 83,397,679 of NC_134643.1, read as the reverse complement.
TCCTGAATAATCTAAATGAAAAATGTTTGTCAAGAGTTCTGAGGTTATACAATGTAGGACAACCCGACAGAATGGCACAATGCTTATGTTTTCTCATTAGTAACGGAAGACTGTAAAATCACAAATGAAGCCAGTGTTAGTGTAAAGCCAACCTGAGAATTAACCCCAAACCTTCACCCTGAGGGGCAAGTGAAGTTATGACCATGTAACTGAAGTTAACAGCAGGACAGGAGAAGCAGGGCAGAAGTGTGATGCCCTCCTTCAGCTGAACCACTGACCCATTCCAAGCACGGGCACTCCCCTGATGATTTTATCATAGGTTTTACAATATTTGATGTTTTCCTTAACACCTTACCTCCTGGGATCCTGTAAATCTTAGATCTCATAAGGGCAAGAAAAGGCTTTCTAGCACTTACATTTCTAGGGGAAAGCTTGTTAAGGATTTCAAAACTGTAAGGCACATGAATAGAGCATAATTATTTATTATTAAAATTACTAAAGAACACTCTATGACTTTCAAAAATATCTGAAGATCTTGGAATATTTTATGAAAATGTTCGACTATTTAGGATTTTATAGCATTGTCAAACACATATGTATTGGGGCACTAGTTTACTGGCCATTTAATGAGAGGCAAACACAAGGGTCAAAAGTAGCCAATTCCTCAAACATGTCAAAAGAACTGCATGCATCACCTCTCTACCAAAGCTGAACCTAAAGCTGAATGATACGTGATGTCATTTCTGCAAGATATGCTGATACATGCTAGAAAAAAGTGACCAAAGCTTGGTAGTGATGACAACAACTAATGTTTAGTTCATTTGCAGGTGTACGTGAGTACCTTGTCAGCATCCTGCTCCCTGGTTGTAGGAGTTTGGGACAGTACGGCATGGGAAAGCATGAAGGGAGGAGAACTGGGTTATATAGGGATTACTTTATATCTGCCTATGCAAAAGTGAGCAAAGGTCCTTGTTTTGCTTACTCTTATGGGCCAGGCTAAAACCAATCCTCAGGACTTCTATAAGGAAACGAATGAGACTACTTCACTATCTCCTCTGTGTGAACCTGGAATTGGTTGTGTTATTTGTTTTTTTTAACAGGCTCTTGTTTCACATTGCTTTAGAGGTAATCAAACTTGCCTTTGAAATGAAACAGATCCCTAAACTGAGGAGGATGAAAACCAGTCTTCTGAGTAATTCCGTCTCATCAGCCAATTTTAAGTGCTAAGGGCACTGGACTCTTGCTTGAAGACACACAGTAAGATACATAGAATACCTTTCATTAAAAGAATGCTGAAAGTCTTCCTGTACTAGCAATCTCCTCCCCTATGCAAAGACATATCAGCAGTTTTCACTAAAGAAACAGAAAATGAAATTCAAGCTCTTTTCATACAGTCGCTTTCCTTTCAGTGTAGCATCTGAAGTGTCCTTAATACAATGCACAACAGGCAGCTATATAAAATTCAACATTAAAAGGCCAATACAGTAGCACAGCATGTCAGGAACCACTGCTGAGTACAAGATGTATTGTCACTGTGAAAGTGTGATAAAACATTTCCCTCCAAGACTCAGAACACATTATAATCTATGTAAGTGGGGGAGTTCTCCCTGCAAATTTTGAGTAGGCTGATAGATTTGGTGAGAGAAATTGGCAGGATGACTTCTTTGGAGATGGAAGCACCATGTTCCCAGCTGGACTCCAGGCTAGAATGCTTTTTAGTATTTCTCTCTTTCTTTGTCAGAGAGCCCTTTCTGAAGGTGGTATAGCTTATTTTCCCTCAAAGCTCCATTGTCAAGAAGGCAAGGCATTAGCTAGAAATAATGAGCAAAATCCTAGCCTCACTGATTAACAGCAGGAGTAAAATCCACTAACAAACTTTGACTTGCAAGTCAGAAAAGAATACCTCTGTTCTGGTTGATTTCTAGACTCTTTCATAATAGTATGTATTTTTCAGAGCACTATAAAAAACATGACTGACCAACAGGCTTTCTTAATTAATAAAACCAAGCAAATTTGGCACCCCAGTTTTGTCTTCTTTAAAGGAAAACAGTATCCATTTCACTGAGCTCAACAACAGTAAGCCTAGAAAGTGTGAATCAACTCTCACTATAATGCAGAAAACCTAATTTAAAGTTGTTAATTGACATTTCCGAGCTTTGTCCTGGAGGCAGCTGTAATTAAAATATTCATGACACCAACAGTATACAAAGCGCATAAAAGACTTTAATCTACTTACTAGCTTGATTTATTGAAGTTTAAACAACAGGAAAAATGTGATTAAAACATGTAATTGGTACAGACAATTGTGCTAGATGATTGCTCTGTGAAAACCAGCATGCACTTCTGGATGCTTATGCATCAGAACAGGTATTAATATTTGGCCCCAACATAAAATAAACAGATCAACCATCCATTTGGATGCTTCTTAAATACAGTGGAGGATGACCTCATCATCCCCTCCTTCAACTCATTTGTTCTTTGAAGAATTTGTTGGAGAAAAAAATATATTGAAAACTGTGCATACACATTATGACTATGATATTTGTGTTACATATTGATATAATCAAATTGAGTGCAATTTGATGCTCATCTTGCTTGTAGGTATTTGTATTCTTCTGAGTAGTCTTGTCATTCATGAACTGCGTAACTATCAGTCTTTTGTAGATCTTTTCCACTGCTGTCTTGAGCCTAAAGGAATTTTTATTCCAATCTCTGTAAATGAAAAATTATTTCGTCTGAGACATAAACACATTTCTCATTCCCAAGAAGATGACTAGATGATATATTATCTTTGAACACAACATCTGGATCTCTTTCCTTTTTATTTGGCAGATATTTAAAGACTTCTCCATTGTGTATATAACTGTTTTTAATATTAGTGTAACAATCAAGCAAGAATATGTTCATCATCCTGATACAGTAGTACCCCCAGCGAGCACCATTCCTCCAGAGAAACTCCCAAAACGTTCTGTCCAGGATGCCCAGGAATCTCTACTGACATTTGTCAGACTAATGTATTTGGGTCTCAACATGTCAGCCTTGCAATGCTTTTAAGCTTTAAAAAGCATAAACTTTTATTTTATTTTATTCTGAGGTTTTGGATGTAATTTTGAAGTACAGATTCTCATGTAGTACTGTTTTCTGAGAGATGAGACCTTCTGGTTAAATTGTCTAGGTCCTGACAGAAACCACTGTTAAGCTTGAGAAGTTCCAAGTCCTGAAACCAATTACTCCTTAAACTGCACAGGAAATATGTGAATCTTCATCTTTCTTTTTTCTTGACTCATTTTGCTGTTTACAGCTGAGAATTTTGTAGGTTCAGATGAATATTTTCTAAAGGATTCAGAACCTCCTGTCTGCACTTCTCATTTGAACCTGTCTATTCTGTGAAATCACATCTTTTCTTTTAATATACCACAAAGTTCACATTATAAAATAATACCTCTTTGTCTCTTCTTCCTCACCAAGTCCCTCTCAAGTCATAAACCACAATACTATTATTTTGTTTTTTCTGTATCTAGAGAACTTCTGTTCTTTCAAATATCTTTGCTCTCACTACCAAAAGAGTATGGAGAAAATAAATTCCACCTAGCTTACAACTCCTCCATCATGCTCATAAAGATTTATGAAAACACTGTTCCTTTTGCCCTAGGGCAAGGAACATATGAAAAACATGCAAAAACCCCTTAAAAGCACAAAATTGAATATGGACAGTTTTCTGAAATAATCATGTTTTCCAATGCCAATGTTATTGTTTCAAACAGACCAAATGCAGTTCTTTGTATTCAGGCAACCACTGAAATCTTTGGCCGCTGACACTCCAAGACAGATTTTGACTCATTCTAACACTATCCATAAAAAACCCCAAGATGCTCTCATTTGTATGACTCTTTGACCCTGGCAAACTTATTAAGATTCATCCAGCTTTTTATCAAACTACTATCCAGGTGTAAACTTCATCAGTCAGTTGAATTTGCAGGTGTCATGGTTTAACCCTAGCCAGCAACTAAGCACCACACAGCTGCTCACTCACCCCCTCTGCCCCGGTGGGATGGGGGAAAGTTCTAGCATGTCCAGCACGGCAGCACTCAGCGGCAGTGTGACTTCATTCAGGCCACAATAGTCTACTGTTAGTCTCCACACCCCATTAGACTTTCACACTGGCCACATGGGACTGTTAAAGGGTGAGCGAGTCTTGCTGATCACTCCTTGGCTCTCCACAAGTCAACAAGTCAGCTTATGGATGGGAATCAGGGAGTCTCGGTTGGTGCGATATTGCCGCTGGTGCACCGTTGCGGTGATCGGTACCTGTTGTTCTTTGATGCTCAGCAGCCTCACAATAGAAGGGTCCTCTGAGAGACCAGGTAAGGTAGACAGCTGTTTGATTTCCTCCACCTCCAAGGCAGCTATACCAAAAGCCCACCAGTACCCTTTTGGGTCCTTGAAATACCCTCTCCTGAGGTAGTCTGTACCAAGGACGTAGAGAGCCTCTGGGCCAGTCACAATGGGGTGCTTTTGCCACTCATTCCTGGTTAGGCTCACTTCAGCCTCCAATACAGTTAGCTGTTGGGATCCCCCTGTCACTCCAGAAATACAGATGGGTTCTGCCCCTGTATAGCTTGATGGCATTAGGGTACACTGTGCACTGGTGTCCACTAGAGCCTTATACTCCTGTGGGTCTGACGTGCCAGGCCAATGGAAGAGAGACTTTCTTTGTATTGCTGGAGTTGGCCAGCTAATTCATCCATCTTCTGTTCCTCTCCATCTTTCCAGGCCATTACTGCCAATGAGCTTGCATGCGATGATGGTGTGCTCTGTACAAACCTCTGCCACGTGGGTCGTGTGTACCTGACTTCATCTGGATCTTTGGATAACTGCTTGTTGTCCAGGTCACCATAAATACCCTCCAGTATGGCTAATTGTGCCTGGGAAGATCATGGAGCAGATCCTCCTAGAAGCTCTGCTAAGGCACATGGAGGACAGGGAGGTGATTCGAGACAGCCAGCAGGGCTTCACCAAGGGCAAGTCCTGCCTGACCAACCTAGTGGCTTTCTATGAAGGAGTGACTGCATCAGTGGACAAGGGAAAAGCAACGGATGTCATCTGTCTGGACTTCTGTAAAGCCTTTGACACGGTCCCCCACAACATCTTTCTCTCTAAGTTGGAGAGATATGGATTTGATGAGTGGACTGTTTGGTGGATAAGGAATTGTTGGATGGTCGCATCCAGAGGGTCATGGTCAATGGCTCGATGTCCACATGGAGACCGGTGACAAGTGGTGTCCCTCAGGGGTCCGTACTGGGACCAGTGCTGTTTAATATTTTCATCAATGACATAGACAGTGGGATCAAGTGCACCCTCAGCAAGTTTGCAGATGATACCAAGCTGAGTGGTGCGGTTGACATGCCAGAAGGATGAGATGTCATCCGAAGAGACCTGGACAAGCTGGAGAGGTGGACCTGTGTGAACCTCACGAGGTTCAACAAGGCCAAGTGCAAGGTCCTGCACCTGGGATGGGGCAACCCCCAATATCAGTACAGGCTGGGAGATGAAGGGATTGAGAGCAGCCCTGTGGAGAAGGACTTGGGGGTACTGGTACATGAAAAGCTGGACATGAGCCAACAATGTGCGCTTGCAGCCCAGAAAGCCAACCGAATCCTGGGCTGCATCAAAAGAAGCATGGCCAGCAGGTCGAGGGAGGAGATTCTGCTCCTCTACTCTGCTCTGGTGAGACCTCACCTGGAGTACTGCATCCAGCTCTGGAGCCCTCAGCACAAGAAGGACATGGACCTGCTGGAGTGGGTCCAGAGGAGGGCCACAAAAATGATCCGAGGGCTGGAGCACCTCTTCTATGAGGACAGGCTGAGAGAGTTGGGGTTGTTCAGCCTGGAGAAGAGAAGGCTGCGGGGGCACCTTATTGCGGCCTTTCAGTACTTAAAGGGGGCCTACAGGAAAGAAGGGGACAATCTTTTTAGTAACACCTGTTGTGACAGGACAAGGAGTAATGGTTTTAAACTAAAGAAGAATAGATTTAGACTGACTGGATATAAGGAAGCAATTTTTTACAATGAGGGTGGTGAGGCACTGGAACAGGTTGCCCAGAGAGGTAGTGCAGGCCCCATCGCTAGAAACATTCAAGGTCAGGTTGGACAGGGCTCTGAGCAACCTGATCTGGTTAAAGCTGTCCCTGCTCACTGCAGGGGGGTTGGGCTAGATGGCCTCTAAAGGTCCCTTCCAACCCAAAGCATTCTATGATTCTATGATTATAATTCTCTCAGGTACTGGATACCTCTCTCCATGGTGGTCCACGTGTCTGGGTGACATACATCATCTTCCTTGAAGGGCTACCTTTCCTTCGCGCCTGACAGGAGTCGCCTCCAGAGGCTGAGGACATGTGGCCCTTTTCCCATTGCTTTGTCAATGCCCCCTTCCCTAGAAAGAGATCCCAGCTGATTGGCTTCCCTACCCTCTAATTCCAAGCTACTGGCCCTGTTATCCCAGCATTGGAGCAGCCAGATGCCAATGTGCTTGCCTGGATGACAACTGAAATCTTTTTGCATATCTCGCAGCTCACTCAGGGATAGGGATCGGGTGGTTACCATCTCCTTTACGGGTTATGCCTCTTCCTACTCCTGTTCACGTGGTGGCCCTGGTTCATCTTCATCCCTTGCTAAACGAGCTGATTTTCTTGTGTATTTTTTCTTGTGTATAGGGGCAACTGATACCGGCATGGGTTGGTTCTCTGGTTCAGCCACAGCGCCTGTCGCAGGGGTTGGAGTAGCTGCAGTGCCTGTCATTTTCTCATCAGATCCAGAGGGTCTGGTCCCCTTGCAGGTTCTGAATAGTGTTGAACAGGGCTCGGTAGGCATGGGCCAGGCCCCAGAATGTTGCAGTGATTTGTGTCTCTCTCGAGTTGCCAGGGTGACAACATACTTTTTCCAAATACTTTAGTAGTTCTTCAGGACTCTGCACTTGTTCAGGGGTGAAGTTCCAAAACACTGGAGGTGCCAACTGTCCTAGGTACTTGCCCATACTATCCCATATACCCTGCCACTCATAACTATCCAGCCTTGGGGCAGATCTCTGGGTGATAGCCTTAAATTGCTTATTAACCTTAGACAAAGCCAAAACAATATTCCCAAGAAATACCAATAGATGTATCTTAACTACCCAAGGATGTTCAAGATACTGAAAAGTTATTGTAATGAAGGAGGAAACATCATAGAAGAAGGTAGCAAAGGTGCCATTCTGTATTACCTCATAAAAACCTCTCAGACGAAGACATATAGTAGCTAATTGTCTCCATGAGGTGATACCCGAAGCATGGTAATGGCTTCAGTACAAAACCCAAATACCAGATAAAGCTCAGGGTCAGTGTTTCAAATCTCCCAGGCAAAACATCACTAATCACTGCAGAGCACAGCAAACTGCAAAAAACACCACCAATCTTTAATATGTACAGCAAAAAAAGGAGCACAGTGCAGATCAGATAAACTAATATCGAGAACAGATGAATCAATATTATGACCTGAAACTGTTAACAGATTCCTTAATACGCTCTGGTTGATCTGTTATTATCTCAAACCCTTCGTGCCTTGCATTGGGCACCAAAAAGGACTGTCATGGTTTAACCCCAGCCAGCAACTAAGTACCACACAGCTGCTCGCTCACTCCCCCTGCCCTGGTGGGATGGGGGAGAGAATTGGAAGAGTAAAAGTGACAAAACTCGTGGGTTGAGATAAGAACAGTTTAATAACTGAAATAAAGTAAAACAGTAGTAGAAATAACAATAACAATAATAATAATAATAATAATATACAAAGCAAGTGATGCACGATGTAATTGCTCACCACCTGCTGACAGATGTCCTGCCAGTCCCTGAGCAGCGATCGCTGCCCCCCCGCCAACTCCCCCCAGTTTCTATACTGAGCATGACGTCATATGGTATGGAATAGCCCTTTGGTCAGTTTGGGTCAACCATCCTGGTTGTGCCCCCTTCCCAGCTTCTCGCTGGCAGAGCATGAGAAGTTGAAAAGTCCTTGACTAGTGTAAGCACTACTTAGCAACAACTAAAACATCAGTGTGTTACCAATATTATTCTCATACTCAATCCAAAACACAGCACCATGCCAGCTACTAGGAAGAAAATTAACTCTATCCCAGCCAAAACCAGGACAGTAGGAGACAGAGCATTTCATAATGACCCCATTTTCTTTGTCAAGTAAAACTAGTAGTCAAAGGGATATATAACAAATGGTAGCACCTTATATTTACCTTCATGTTTCCACTACTGGCAAACCTGATAGTAAAATGGACTGATTTGTATCTTTGTGATAGTGATTTTGTTGATATAACTGAATGTGTTTTTTCTACGCATTTCAGTAGGGAATACTACAGAGTCACTGTTAGTTCTGATGTACCAAGGGAGAAGCAACTTACTTCAACGAGAATATGAAAATACATTCTTCTTAGCAGTAGTACAGTAATAATGAGACACATATCCCCTCACCTAGGTCTCAGCCAACAGCTTATCTCCCTTCCCCACTATACCATGAACAGAACAATTGCTGACATTTTCTTCAAAGAACTGATCATGAAATCTGCTCTTGAAATAACTTCTCGGTACATTTCCAGAACCATACAAGGACAAAGCTCTGTGCATTATATTCACTGTAGTTGCAGTTCCAAAAAATGTGAGGAAGGATGAAATTTTGAGCTGGAAATAACCAACAGCAGAATTCCTGCTGACTTCCTGGGAGGCAGAACTTCACAATCACTCTCTAAATATGTAATCTATGGTCACAAGAAAGAGTGGCATGTTTAAGTAATGGAATTTTTAAAATAATGGCCACAAAAATAGAGACTGGCCATGTATCATCATGACCAGCTATCTTTCAGAAAATTTATGTAGCAAGATCGATGTGAAGTCTTAATTGATGCCCTAATTTGGTAGTAGGACAAGAACTGAAACATCCTTCAAAGTTCACTCAGTGAAAACAATTCTGTTTCTCCCTTGGCTAAAGGGCCTCCTACCATTACACTCTAGAGAAGATCAGTTAAGACCAGCTTCTTTTTAAACTCAAAAAGGTGCAAACCCCTTTGGCTTTTGTGAGAAGACAGAATATTTTAACTTGAAAAAAGAGAATGAGTGTCAATGACTTGCCATCTGATGGTGATCTATATCTATTGAAACAGATTTATTACCAAATCTGGAAAAAAAAAAAAGATATACATTTATAGCATGTTGTTCATAATTGTATTTTTAGGATATCTGTATTAATAAAGATCTCATTTTTTCACTAGCGTTTACTGTCAAACTGTTTAAAAATGCTATCTGAAAAAAGTAGAATAGTCTGAGTGTTTATTCAATACTACTTTCTTTGTGTATCGTATTATCCATACTGGACAATGGAAAGCATCTAAAAAATGCTGGTTTTGTAAGTCTGAAATGTGAGGAATTACAGGCAATATAAACAAACGTGAATCTCTGACGCATATTAAAATTGTTATAATTGTTATAATTACACAGCATGTAAGACATGGATAAAATGCTGATACCACATCTATTACAGGAAATTATTTTTTTTATTATTATTATTATTACAGGAAAATAATAATAATTATTATTATCACAGGAATGACGTATCACTGAAAGGTGATGCAACAAGTTTAAAATACACACTTTACAATAAACAAGCTCAATCAAAAAAAAAATTAATCATCTTTAGTTTGTGTTGCTAAATACTGTGCGGTCACCAGCACCTACAGTTGACTCACCACTTTCAGGACATTACTATAGCTCTAATGTAATGCTAGCGATGGAAGCATCTCCACAGAAATGTAAACACCATAACCTACCATGTAGCATGTGGCAAATGCGTACCTGTGGCAAATGGCATAAAGCAAGACTGAGCTTTTGCTCCACGTATGAGGGAGCTTGATGAGGGCGTTTTTAGCTACTGCATCACTGTGGCAAGTGAACTGCTTAGGTAATGTCTACAATGAGAGAAGCCTACACACCTCAGTGCTTTCCTTTAGCTAACAAAGCATATGCTTTCAAAGGCAAATACGCAAGTGGAGCCAAAGAGACTCAGACTGTTTCCCCACGATGTTCAACTGTTCAAATGTGACCCTAATTCAGCTGCAGTATTATTAGTTTTATGTAGGCTTAAAAATTAGTAAGAAATCTGTGCTTAAGCTATACTAGGAGGTAAGCCATCAATTCTTGAAGCCTTAGAAGAACAATATTCTTGGACAGATCACAGAAAAGAACACATTTCTTTCATCAGTTCCTGCAAGGACATTGAATTGAATTGAACTGAATTGAATTGAAGGCCCAAATTATACCCATGTAAAAAGTGTTTTCGAGACCAATGTTTCTTTGGCACATTTATAATCCATTGCTGAAAAAGGAATGTCACATATGTTATAAAATCTTTCTAGACAGTATTCAGAATGGCCGTGTAAAAATTTTTAAAACAATCTCATCAAAAGGTTAGTCACTCCTGCAACAGAGTTTACAGTACCTAAACTAGTTGAAGCAAACTATGTATTTCAGGTAGCTCAGTGTAGGCTGCAATGCAGCTGGGGAAGCAGGAAGATATAAACGGCTAGTTAGACCATGCTCTGCTCTATGCTTTAACACCTACCCATCTGGAATCAAGAAAGCTAACTAGCTGTAAGCTAGATTGGGTATGCCCAATTTTACATTTGCTAGCTCATTTTACATCTGCACTAAGTCCGTTTGATAACTGCACTGACACTATACATGATCTGAAAGTGAGCATAAATTGTATCTGTCCCCTTGGTGAATAATTTTTATCAGTGGCTATTTCCTGCTAGGAAACAAGATGAAATCTTATCACATATTCCCTCCATCCAAGGGGCGGGGAAAAACCTGTAAGCTCAAATATGTGGACATAAAAAATACACAGTGGAAGAGGAGTGTCTAGAGTGCTATAACAGAGTTTCAGTGTGAACAGGAATTAGGCTCTTTAAGGTCATGTCTATCCAGATAATTTCAGACAGTCAGGAATTAACGTTGCCATTTACTAAGCTGGCAGGACATGAGGCAACTTTTGATCAGATGCCAATGTAAAGATGCACAAAAATCTCAAAACACTAATGTGATCTCAGCCTCTGGAATGACTACTACTTTTTCTTTGTTCTGCCTTCTTATGGTGGAGCAAAGGAATTCAACGCTTCAAGGAATTCAAGTGTCATTTGTCAATGAGATTCTTAGAGCAAGGCAAAAATTCAAGTATTCCCATATCTTAATTACAGACAGCGTACAAAGTGTGGCAAATGATTTCTTCCTTGTTAAACAACTTGTACACACATAGTCTCAGAACTAATCTAGAATTCTGTAATGGAAGCAGATAGGGAGCCAACAGAAACACACAGAAATATAACACATGTGTAGGACTGCATGATATCACAATATTCAGTATGCTTAGTAAACTATTAGTTACAAATCCCACTGTTCTGATCTTCTCTGTTCTAGACCATCAAACACAAGTGTTAAAATAGAATGGGCCTGACCAACACCAATGAAAGACATCATTATATACACTGGATCTACCATTACCCTGTCTTTTAGGTTACTTTTAATACACACCATTGATTGTTTAACACACATCTTCACATAAGATTTATGGTTTATTTCTAATATAAAGTATACAATCATATATAGAACACGTATTTTATACGAGCTTTGGTGATATTCTAGACTGCAGACTCACTAGCTTGAACATTTTAGTTCTTGTATTTCAATTCTAAGGATTAGTTCTAGGGCCTCTTGATCCTCCCATTACATATCAGTCTTGCCAAAATTGTTACAGTAGCAGCCATGCCTCAGAGGCAGACAAGGTTCTACCCTGTAGGCCTTGAACATATTATTTTCTCTTATATGTCATACTTCAGTCTGTATGTAGAAATAATTAAAAAAAAAATTGTGATGTCACCTTCTAGGAGCTAGACCGGGTTTTGCAAACTTCTCCCTGCCTTCCCTCCTCCCAGATTTTCACAAACTGTATTCCTCTATGGTTAGGCAGAGATAATGAAAAATAAAATTAAGCTTTAAAACTTTGGAAGCAATGTGGAGAAGATGGAGGTTATTGCATACTCCAAAGCTTGCATACTGGATAGGTCTTTTTCTGCTGGGTAACTAAATTTCTTCCCCGAGACTTGGTGTTTTGAGTGTAATCCAAGACCCCAGTCCAATTTTGTATGTCTGTGGTCTAATTCTGCAGTTTTGCTTGCAGGGTAGAGGGAAATACTGAAGGACTGAAACTGTCAAAGATAAGAAAAAAATACCTACAGTTCTCTGTGACAATCACAATATTCAAGAGCTGACATTAAACAACACATGATGTTCTAATGGAAAAGATACACCATAGTTGCCAGTGAAATCTTGATGACTCCAGTCATAAGCTTCTCCAACAAATGCTTTTTATGTATTGTTGCAAGTCAGAATACAAAACTCTTTAGTGGCAGAATGCTGATATACTGCTAAGGCTCTGGCTTTGACGGGGAACACTTTGAGGTCTTTAGTAAAAAGGAATACTATTCCATGTACAGGCCTAGAAGTGAAAACAAGAATGTTGAAGTTTGTCTAGGAATCTACTCATACCACATTTCCACAATTAAACATAGATTGTGAGACAGCACTAGACAACCAATTTCATTTTACACCGCCTCTACTTTCCAAAAAATCCCACATGGACATCTGTGTCATCTTTGGTGTAGTTGACCAAGACAAGAATTTCACTGGCTTAGGAACAATTAAGTAGGTGAGTCATTAACACTGAAGTTTTTTTTTTGTCTGCCAGAAGAAATGGAAACTGATCAGTCAATCAAGAAATATCAAAAAGAAGACTGGATTTTCATCCATTTGTAGGTTGAGGTCATTGTCTAGTAAAACCAGCATTATTTACTTCAGTGAACCTTTGCATACAGAAGACAAAACCCTTGGTTTTGATTACACAAATGAAGCACAGAAAAAGATTTATATAAAAACCTAAACTCCCTGCAATACATATTTCATACTGCCAAATACATATGCAACCATTTGATGTTTCCTTATTGCTATAAAAAAGCAATTTATGAAAAGTGACTGCTGATGCAAAAAACCACCCACACAACCCCCCACCACCACCACTGAATAACAAGCAGCACACTAAAAAATGTCTGTTAAGTCCCCCATTTAATCACAAGCTCACCATAAGAGGTATCATTCTCAGTTTATTTACATTTCTAAGCATGAACATTTATTTTCCCCTATTTCATTCAGAACTCTTTCATAACTAAGGCCCCAAATTGACAATCAATAGAGTGTAGGCACAGAAATTCCCCTCCATGCTGCCATTAGCAAGACTAGAAAGATCTACAACTTGATCCAAAGTCCAATAATGTCAGTGGGGAGTTTTCCTACTTCCTTCAATGGGTTTAGAAAGGGCATCTGAGGTCAGCAAGCTGCACTCCTCATTCTGTCAGAAATTCCACTGAGGCAGTGCAGTATCAGTCTCCACATAATTACATACATCTTCTTCCTGAAACTGAGGTCAGTCACATTAATCGTACTTTCATGAGAAAACGACTTTTGGAATCAAACTAGCTTTGTAAAACAGAAATAAAATACATACTACACACTGGTTATGGCAATTTTTGCACTACTCTAAAAAGATGCACTGTTTAGTTTTTAAACTTTTCTATTACTAGAGCTGGAGTTGTTTGTAAACGGCTAAAGAAATGCCTGTCAACACTCTTATGTTTCAGTACTGATTCTTCTGTTATACATCAAAAGTAGTAAGAAATAATAAGCTCCTCAGGCTCAGCTGAAGCAATACACTTGGGCATATACTTTGGAAATAGAGATCGATTTATATCTATATTCGATTAAATGTTTTTCTCCATTTTTTAAAATATGAAAAATACTGAAAAATTACATCAAGACATGATGCCAAATTTAAAACAGACATAACAGGGAAACGTTTTCATCATTGCTGCAGTTATCTAGAACTTCAACCATGGGCTACTAGAAAATATAATGGAAGAAAAATCATAAATAAACCCAATTTTTTCCAGGGATTTTTTCCCATATTTGCTATCTGATAATAGTAGTAAAATAAATAAATAAATAAAAGAACATAATCCACAAATACTTCCATCAAGATAGTTTCGGATCAATCTTGAATCAATGGTACAATCCCAAATGATTAGAATATATTCGTCATTTGCTGGATTGAGATTTGCAGCTTCACAAATCACATTGTATCAGCAGTACTGAGAATGTCAGTCTCTCTGTTTTCTTCTGTAGTGGTTGGCTCTTCGTTTAATAAAATGCTTAACTGTTTCTGTGCACATGAGAGGAAAAGTTCCAAACTATACAGATTTCTCTGACGGACAACTTGATCAAGCTGTTGAAATAAAAAAAAAAAAAAAAAAAGATCAACTTTAAGAAAACCTGGAGATAAATGCCAGGGTTTGTTGGCAAAAATTCAACCATATTTAACAATAAAAATTCGACAACCAAATGCGACAACAACAAAATAGCCTAAGTAACTTCTATGCGTGCAATTCAGTAACAAATTTTTAATGAAGTATTTGAGTTTCTTCAAAATAAAATGTACATAAGACTAAAAGTATCTTTCCAACAGTTGTCAAATTCTACACAAGAAATTTGAAAAAGCTAAACAGCCTAGCTGCCACAGTAGATAAATCCCCACAGCATCTTTTAAAATTGCACTGTTGCTTTTATAAAAGATACTGCTTCTGCTTTAAAATGAACACTACATACAACTGCATATTCAAAAATTCGAAGTCTACTGTAAATGGGAGCATGTTTAAATAGTTCCCAGAGGAAAAGTGGTAATATTCTCTGCCTACTTTGTTTATTCCAGCATTTTGTTGGAGTCCCCGACTGTCAAACAACGTGAACTATATACTTACTTGCAGTAAAGACAATGGCCCTTTCTTCCCCTCCAAAAAAGATAACACCACAATAACAAGACTTGGTAGGTTATATCATATAAATGACATAAAAATACAGTTTACGAAAATGTATTTGAATGTTCTTAATATCATAACATTAATAAATAAAATGCACTGCAGAATACCTTTCATTTAAATTTTAAAGTGTCAAACAATATCACAGTTGTGAGATGTTTTCAACTTGACTATCCTTTAATCAGCCACAAATTCAACTAAATACATATATAATAATGACATAGGGTGAGACTGAAAGGTAGTGGTACAAGGATAATAGGACATAAAAGTTATGTCACTCAAGAGAAAAGAAGTAATGGAATTTGGAAGAAGTCCAGCTCTGCACTTCTGTCAAACTGTTGTGCACAAGTCCATAAGCAACGTCTTGAACTCTGTAGCACCAGCAAAATGCTAATGTGAGGCCACATGGCCCTAGCAGACTAAGCAACTGGTCTAGCAGACTGGTGGCAACCATCTGCAAATGGCCGTTTGTTGGGGTTTTTTTTCCCCAAAAACATATCATGCCTCATGTATCTAGCACTCACAGCTTTAATTATAGCTTTCAACACAAACTTGGATCCTATAGTATCTCTCTGCACATATATGCTCATCATTCAGCAGTCCAGTTAGTTGCTCTAACATCTAATATTCACCTGAATAGACATTTTGGTTTGTAACAGATATACTTTTTTAAAAATATTAATACAGAATGCAAGGCCAAGTTAGTGATACCTTACCACTTCACTTTGCAAATGTACTCAGGGTATAGCTGCAGCACTGTGACTGAATCTACGAAGGAAAACATTTTTATGACCCTGTGCTTTGCTGCTCTTTAAGTTCCTCTAACATGCAAAACCAGGCTCTGGTAGTTTGAAAATTCTGGCATTTTGTTTCAACAAAGATGAATGTGTCAAATCTAGTCACAATTAGAATACAGACATATTTTCTAGAAGCCAAACAATCATAAAACCTTTCTTCAGTAATATGTCTGCATGTACTTCCCGTGCAAATTTCCAGCCGTTGTGCAAATTTTGCATCTCTTAGCAAAAGCAGGCATTAGTCCTCCATACATAGCCTGATGTGAACCTAGCCCACTGATTTATAACAGATTTTAAAGCAGATCTAGTTCAAATACATTTCAGAAAGGTCTGCTCTTGATATATTTAAGTAACAGCTGCTACTGACAAGAAAATGGAAGACTTAGAAACAGCAAACTAAGCTCTAAAGAAGCTGTATCTAGAAAAGACAGTCTGTAACAAATGAACAACATAAACACACT
This sequence comes from Pelecanus crispus, assembly GCF_030463565.1. NCBI lineage: Eukaryota > Metazoa > Chordata > Aves > Pelecaniformes > Pelecanidae > Pelecanus > Pelecanus crispus. The sequence goes on along the minus strand of NC_134643.1, from coordinate 83,381,415 downwards.
GTTGTGATGGTGCATTTATTCTGTTTTGAAAGGTATCTTGTCTCCTTCCTCTTCTCTGGTCCAAAATATAAAGAACATTTTGCACAGGGAAGTTTGCAGATGTTTTTGTGCTTGTGACCCATATTTCTCTGGGGAATGGGCAGATATAGTGCAATTCACATAAAATCACCTGTTACGTCTTAAGAAAGAACATGAGAAACCTCTTTCTCTAAACATATTATGTCATCAAATTCTGTTGCTTCTGGTAGACATATCAGTTGGAGGAGCTTAGCATGAAACTGATTTTCAATGGTTCCCTTTTATTGCATATTATATCATCTATACTCCTAGATAGTTCTTCATTGAGCTTTGACCCAGAGCTGTGGCTAAACTCTCAATTTTCTTTTCTTGCAGCCTTTCCTTGCAGATTCTGCTTTAAAGAGATCAAAGTAGCTCGCCAGTTGTGTGTTCTGATATGCTGCTGTTAGCTTTCTTTACCAAGGCAGCAATTTCAAATTGTATATGGTTAAATTCATTTCACCAAGTACTAATATAAATGTTTAATGTGCATAGTGACTGGCTGCAATACAAACATAACAGAATGTCTTCAGGCTTGAGAAAGATTTCAAAAGTCTCGAATTAAGTACATCTTTGAGGAGTCTGTTGAACTCAAGTGGTTAGTTGGTAGTCTCCCTTTGTGCATAGGAAAAGTTTAATGCTTGTTAGAAGTGTATGTAAATTCAGTAACATAAAACTTCAGAATTCATGTGCCCTTTGTCTGTTCAGTTTATGTACAAGCTTTGCCTTGAGCAGTACATTTTAAAATTCTTCCATGCTACAGTAAATGACAAAACACTCTGAAGAAACCTGGGATCTTCACATAACACAAAACAAGAAGCAGCAAAATGATGCTGGCCTTGAAAATGTTACATTTAAATATATTCAGAAGGAGAACATTCCCATTAATGGAGAAATTGACTGGGAAACAGAACCAAAGTCAATGAAGCTTTGTTATATAATATATTGTTTAATGAAGCGTTAGCAATGGACACATTTTTTTGAACAGTGCCTCAACATTGCTGTGCTTCTGCTTGCATAATATACCATGAGATGTGAAAATACGTAAGGCATTTTAAATCTTGTTTTTCTAAACAGTCTTCCCTCTATATTTTTAGGTCATGTTCACTTCATGGAATGATCTCATTATTTAAACAAACATAAATGGACATCTGGCAAATTCAAAGTGAATGTGACTCATATGCAAATGTAATCAGTATGAGTAACATATTAGGGATGGAGCATTCGCACAACCAAACCAACCCAACTGTTCTAATTCCACAGATACTGAAAAATGCACCATGTTAGTCCAGATCTGCGAGAAGGCAATTTTCTACATCACACCATCACTATTGTTATTACTATATCAATGTTTCTCTTCCATCATGTGAACTCTATCCAGTTCGAAGTTCCCAATTCTGTACATTGTGTCCTACTGGCACAGCTTTAATTAGCTCGAAGTTTTAACATTCCTGAACATCATTATTTTAAGTTACTCAATGGTATCTTTTTAACCCTGTACAGATTTTTTTTTTTTTTTAAGAACCAGAGCTTGCCTCTCTATGTACTTTTATAGAACCTACTGAGGAACTGGCTATGTAAGATTTGGAAAAGCAGTTCCTGAACTCCATAGGGTCTATACCACTCCTGAAATTCCCACCATTATTGAGACACATTCATTTTCCAGAAATGAGCTGATTCTTGCAGGACGTTCTAACACATTCACTGCTGGTTTTTCCCTTCTTTTTAAACCTTCAGTCCACTTTTGAGAGCTAAGTGTGATTCCACCATCCTTCTGGCCGAAGATGACTGGATGAGACTCCCTGTGGGGTCCCGCCTCAGTCATATCCCTAGACCACCCAGAATGACGTGCCTTTGAGCCACGTAAGGCATGCCCTGAAGGGAAGCATAGGCCTCAGCAGAACTCCTATCATTGGATGCAAAAATTTGACTTGGAAAATAAAAAGAAAGGCTCACACATAACTGTGCAGAATACTGCCACCAGGTGACTGTTTTCATCCCAGGCTGCTCTATTTTATTTTATCTTCCCCTGTATCACCTCATAAACCCATAGCTCAAACCAAAGTTAATAATTATTCTTAGTTCCGTGTTTTCTTAGCTTTTATCATACAGCTCAAATTTTCTGTAAAATGGTATGGAAGTCTACATGGCCGATGTTAAAGTAGAAAATAGTTTCTTACACAAAGAGCTGAGCATGTGCATCGTCCATATTTTCCCCCTGTAATATCTACCTGCAAATAGCTATATTATCATGGCATATGTGCTTAGCTTCCTGTATAGAATATTCTCCAACCCGTTAAACATTTCAAATTGCTAGAAGAGAAACCTAGTCAGAACTCATTATAAATAACTACAAACTCTATAAATAACTACTATATGTCAGAATTGTATTATCCATTATGAGTAACTAATAAAATATGGTAAATATAATTTTAGGTTTAGCACTGAAGATTTAAGGATGGAATTCTGATCTCACCATAGTAAATATATGTTTCGTTATTAATCTCACTGTGGCCTGAAGTTCACCCAGAAAAGAGAAGAAAGCAAAATTAATGTTACATATGGCTCGTCAATTTTCCCTTTTGTATAAACATTAAGCTGTTTAAAAGTGTATTTTTCAAAACTATTTCTCAGACAATACTGCTTTCCAATACCATATATATTTGTAGCTGCAGAAAATGGTAGCTAAATTTGTACAAATATGTATTAAACAATTTCCTGTACTTCAATGATAATCAGATGATTAATGTATTCAAATGCAGTTCAGCTCACTATTCTGGCTGTGTAATACTAACACGAGTAAAAGTTGCAATCTTCTTTTTATCACGAGATTCAATAAATACAAGGACCAGAGAGTAAAAAAGAGCAAAGATGTTGAGTAAAAAGTTTTTAATTTTACTTTTATTACTGGTATTTTTCATAGTTGATCATGCATATGTACACTGTAAAATAAATAAAAAATAATCATGCCATTATAATCTAATGAAGCACAGCAGTTTCCCTTAAAAGTTACACAATCAGAAATCAGCTTTTGAGTTCTGCTGATTTCTTATGAAACTCATGCACAGAAGTACATCAAGAAAACATTCTAGCACAGTGACATGCATGTTTATATTCATCCATAAAGGGCGGGGGTGGGGGTGGGTGGGTGCGGGTGGTGTCTGTGGGGAAGGACTTCAAATCCTGAAAAATATCCTTGTCACTCAAAGAAAATCATGTTCATGCAAAGACAGAAAATTTCAAATGCAAAATGAATGTTTTGGGGAATTGAAAACACAGAGATTGATGTGTAAGAGAATGTGTTCTGAAGATCGGAGTTTGGCAGGTCTAGATTAGTGAGGCTGGTATAAAGGCTTTCCATTTATTTAGTGTTTACAAGTAGCTGCTTGTTAGCTGTTGAATAGGATTCATTGGCAAGGTAATTCTTTGAAGTGGAATATTGATGAGCTACAAGTAATTATTTATAGACATCATCATAGCATCATTACATTTTTTTCAAAGGACTAGTAGTATGATAGTAGTAGACATTTCCTGTCCCCTTTCTAAGTAACATTCAGTAGAAAGGGGACATTTTAATACTGTAGGTAAAAGCAATCAAGATAATGTTGCAATATTTGTCAAAGTTTATCTTCTTTTATTTAGTCTTCATTTCTCTATGTATTTTCATGATTGATAAATACACCAAAGCTTTGTCTAGTCGCTGTTTGCAAACTAAGTCCTTTCTATTTCTTATTTTTCTATATGGTTTTGTATTATATGAATTTACTAACTAAAGAACTTCTTTTAAAAACAGTAAATATAAATTAAAGAATAATGATACACGTCCTTCAGATTATGATTTTTTTGTAATTTCATTAAATGTCCTCATCTTTGCAGAAAACTAATATAAGCCTAAACTAACAATAAGGTGAACTTACATTCATGCATGAAAAGACTCTGGAATAATTTTTCATTTTATTCTATACTTCTAACTTAGCATTGTGTGATCAATAGTTATATGGAAGTGTCCATGGAGAACAGAATAGTAGTCAAAAGCATTGATAATGGAAGACTGCTCTTCTAAATATTTATGTGCTTTATAATTAAGAACTTGAGGAAAAAATTCAAGTCCCTTTGAAATCAGTGGAATCAGGAATATACTTTAGTTAAGTATAAGGACTAATTTATTATGACTCTTGATTTGTTCATGCACGTAAATGATTTACTAAAAAATTCTGTCAGTGGCACTCTCTCCTCTGTGCAGGGACCTACTCCACATAGCCAGTATGATGCTAAAATATACTGGGTTGCTCAAGAAGCAGTTAATCCAGATGTAACACAACTGCTTGCTTAGAGTCAACCATTGATGCTGCAATTGAATTCACATTTAGGTATTGCTGTTTATAATTATATGTAATTATATGTACACCTGTAATAATATGTAATGTTTTCTTTAAATCATTCTAGCATCAGTCTACATTATAAAAAACAGTTATGGCCTTTCTGAACAATGGTCTGAACTTCAGTGCTAAGTGGATAAATGACTGCATTTTAAATCTGTAGCCACTTTCTAAACATTTTTAGAGAAAAAATATTTCTGAAAAATTATGGGTTTTCTTGTATGATTAAAACCTTAGCTTTTGCAGACTCCTCCTGCCCCCATTCATGGTGCGCAATAATCCACTCAAATGGACTATTGCAAGTTAGTGTTAGGATGCTTTGCATATACTGCACTGGATATTGGCTAACAAACCCAGTGTTCAGCAGAACATTAGAGTGTAATTACAGACTCATAAATGTCTTATATTTTGATTGGTAGATGTCCCTCTGAGGAAAAGTCAAAGATGAGGGGTTTGTTCGGTACATTTTTTATGATGTATAGGTTTTGTTGGGTTTTTTTTCCCTCACAACTAACCCACACTAGTGAATGAGCCTGACACGATTCTGAAAAATTCCATAGTTGCAGAAGTTCAGCTACGTGATTATATTTTCTAGTAAAACTATGGACTCAGAAAGATTTCCCAGTGCACTAACATGAACTTCTCCCCACAGATTCAACAGAAGGCTTAAAAAAATTCCCTAGCACATTAAATAGACCATATAAAAAAATTATTACCTTGAGGAACCTGCAAATCTGAGAGTTGGATGAGGAAACAATGAACTACTTCCTCTCATTTCTATAATGGATGAGAAGGTAAACAGATCCATATGGTACATATGTGTGGCAGAGCTTATTTTAGAGTTAATCCCAGAACAGGACATTTTTGTCTGTCCACCTGTGAATTTCTACTATTGATAACACTTACTAAGCATATAAAACCAAGGTTCTTCATGGCTGTAATTTATACAGTATCTGCTACACATTAGAAAACCATCAGTGTTCAAGACTGAACCTCTAGGAAAGAGTGATGTTTAATAAATTATATTGCCATGTGAAAATGTTTCTTTCTCCTTAAATAAATAATGCTGCAACTTCTAAACCTTAAGGATTTTATGCTCTGAACTTGATCAGTGAAAGCATTAAAATAATACCATATGTTGGACACATCTTTAAAACAGATTTGCCTGGTCTGCTGAAGGTGGTGGGAAAACACCCTGTCAACCCTCTCAGAATCTCCACTGTCTCCCAGCTGGACACAGGAATGTAAGAAAATACTAGCTTTCCTTCATATAAATAAAAGAAGGAAATTTGCTTTCAATCAAGGAAACTAGATTGAGTGCATAAAGGAACTAAAAATGGTTGCAGCACCTGCTCATACTGCTGTAGAACGTGAAAAATGGGCATTATCTAAATGCACAAAAATAATAATGGAAATATTTATGTGTAGAAACACATAAGCAACCTCTGAGGTGACCTACTTACTTAACAGATTAGGAACATAGGATTCCTTGACCAAGTTATTTATAGATTATTGCCATACACTAAATATATAGTTACCATAATTGCTACTGTAATTGCTGATTGGTCGAGCAATCTGATTCAACATACTTAAGACAAACATACAGAAATATATGCAAACTATACTTAAGCATCTAAGTATCTTATACAATGAAATGCACTTGCACAATCTTACAAATTGAGGCCCTGAAGCTGCAAACTTTTGGATGCAGGCAAAACTTTGACCACAGTAGGGCCTCTCCCACTATTAAAAGTCACCCATGTATATTATGTGGACACAAATCTCATGGATTTTTAAGTGTTTCCAAAACTAAAGCTTTTGCAAAAACTTGTTGAACATGTAGAAAACAAGTGTCTTTGTTATGGGTTAAAATCAGATGCATGGAAAATGCTGATTTAGTATAAGAAGCAAGTCAGATTTTTTTAATACTGATCTTTCTCTTCCTCCTCATTGCTGAGGAGTGACATTCCACTGTGCATCTATTGATATGCACAGCTTTTGTCTGTTCTTTCCAAGATCATCGGATTTTATAATGCTGACATGAAAGCTGCAGCGAAATGTGAAGTTGTTAAAATTCACTTCTATCTACAGGCATTGAAACAAACTGCGCTCTGTCATTTCTGGTTCCCTCTTATGAGGAAACCTCTACTAAAACACACACTATCTTTAGTGTTAATATATCCTGCTTCTCTTTCTAAATAAAAAACCAAAATACCTATATCACCACCTTGTGTCTTTCTCTTGTTTAATGATTGAAGAGTATTAAATAGACTACTTAAAAAGTAGGAAAGCAAAGATCAGTTCCACTACTAAAATAAATAACAAAATAATTAAATTTGGTACCTGTACATTAAATGAGAAATGCATATATTTGAACTAATAAGAGTAGAACAGGGAATTATTTTGCAGCCTGCTTCTAATGTTTTATAGACTACAGGGTGAGTAACACTGGCTTAGACTGGGCTGGTTTCAAATAAACCCAACTTCCCATGTGTTATGGCACACAGGACCAATTCATGTTTTGCTCTGGGCATGATATTTTCTACCGGTTGTGTGAACGAAAAAAAAAAAGCAAGAAATTATTTGAGATGGACACAAATCACAGGGATTTTGATCATCCCCTATTTATTCAAAATACTTTTACGTTATCCCCGTTCATACTCAGCATCTTAACTTTCATTATACTTCTGTGAATGCTATTATGATTGTTTTATAAACGGAGACATGCGAGTGATTCTATACTGTATGTCTTCCTGAGCAAGATCTGATTCTACCCAGCATGTAACTCAGCGGTGTCTGCAAAATCTCCGACTGATAAATGGTTAGCATTTGATTCTGGCAAGTGTCTGTGTAGCTTCTGATATACAGCAGATTACAGTCCCCACAAGGTAGGCACAAAGCAGAAGATTAATCACAATGTAACTAATAGTCAAATTCATCAAATCACCTCCTCTGATACGGAAGAAGGAACCAGAGAGATATAACAGCACCTAAACAAAGGATTTGTGACTCAGACTGCTTTCTATCCAGGCTTATCAGATCCTGAGTCCTCATAGAGGGTAGAAGTCCTTAACAGGTTTTTTTTTTTAATCTTGAACTGTTTCAAGTACCCAAGTCAGTCTTAGGCACCATCATATGCTGTTGTAATATGGCTACAAATGACTTGGCAGAGATTACACAGGGCTTCTGTGGAGCTTCATAACTGCAAATTACCAACTCTCCAGGAAAGTGCCTGAAGACTATTGGACTATGCTTCCTGAAAAGTCCTGAGTGAAGGGTTGGGTGCTAGATCTGGTACCAAAGATCTGCTTCATTTGCCAGTATGCATACATGCTCCACATTAATCCAGGGTAAGCATGTTTGGTTAAAAGCAACAGAAATTTTCCTACATACATAAATTATTATTGTTGTCAAACCAAATAAAAAAAAAATGTTATCTGACAGGTTCATGGTGAGTCATGCTCACAGAATTGCCTTGCAGTATTAAGATGATATCTACAGAACTGGCTTAATTAAGCCTAAGTGAAAAGCAAACAGCAAATAAAGGCATTAGCAAGAACAGTATTTTTTATTACTGTGAGAACGTATTTTACACTATCAGGGAATAAGTACATAAAATAGAAATAATCATTGCATCATAAGTGTTTGCAGTGGACAAACTGAAAAAAATATCCAAATAATGTGCATGACTAGGCAACCATAGGGTAAATCTTTCCACAGTTGTCTAACTGCTATTCCATTGCCATGAGTGCTTTCTAAGTAACTATATCTAAAGTTATTCTTCATTAATAGGAGATTCACCAGGAGCACAATTTCCTTGCCTCTAAGAAGAAATATAACAGGTGGTTAATAATGCACATCACAGAGAATCATTGTTTTAGACTGGGAGGTGAAAACCAATGTTATATACAAAGCTGAAACTACAGATAACATAAGGAATCCAGACTGTAGTTATTCTACTTAGATATCATATCAAGGAGTCTGGAGTTATATGGTTATCTGAAGCTTCCTGTGAAACTGTGATACTATATGCCACTAGCTATCTCTAAAGCAAAGCATCTCCTAACAACACCCTGGAGTTTCGTACACAGTGAAGTAGCGTGCGAAAAATCCTACCTCTTAGTTTTGAGGAACACTTGATTTAACAGTCAGGTTTTCAGTTTTCATTTTAATGAAACTTTAATTATAAGATGTGACAGGATGAAACAATATATACTTGAAGGCACAGGCAAAGATGATATCACATGAAATACAGATATCTTTCTAAAATTACCACTGTAGATTAAAGTTGATGGATTCACATGAAGAAATTTGACAAGGAAAATCAGCCTGCAGTGAATCTGTGATAAATTTAGCATTAAGTCAGTGGTAAGCACATATATACATTAAAATAAGCAATTAAGCATTAAGGTTCAGGGAACAGAAAATAAATTTTCGACTATTCAGATCGGCATTTTTGAGATCACACTACTGGACTTCTTCAGTATTGAGAGGATTGAAGCTTTTGCCAATGCTTTTTACTGACGGACACATTTTACTGGAAACCTCAGTTTGGAATTTGAAGCCAAACTACTGCAGCAAAATTCAGGACAGCTGCTGGAGAAGCACTTCATAAAGCTGCAGCTGCAACAATGTCATCAAAGACAAGACCTCCTTGTTTCAAAACATACACAGACTGAGTACCCATAGCTCTCAGCAGGTCATCACTTAGAACACCACAAGCAGAAGATTCTAAAGGAGGAGGAAAAAGTCACCAGCAAAACATAACAATCTGCAGGCTTTATGCTCTATACAACTCCAGATTACTTCTGCAACTGCCAGCCAGCGGAGACTTCTCAACAACACCAGTATAGTACATTCCCCAGAGCAGCTTCCTTTGGTTACTAAACTAGCCATTCTGCTTTTTTTCCAGATGCAGATTTGTATTAAGGCTTTAGAGTGAAACAACATCATCAAGGACATGCAACTGCAAATAGAATGGTAGCTTTCTACCTTGGCAATACCTTATTTTACATTACGTAAAAAAAAAATAAAAGGACAAGAAACTGTTGCTAGAGCAGGGCAGGGAGGGGGAGGTCAAGGCAGGGAAAAATACCCTTGACCAAATAATATGAGTCAGCAGTCTGCACCCAAAGCAGAAAAATAACATATATACATATTAACTATGTATAATATATATATACATTTAAGTCACTGAAGCATCTTGCTAAATTTCTAACACATGAGTAAAGACTGCTTAGTCTTTTATTGTTCATGCTGACATAAATACAAATGTTGATTCATCTATCTAATCTTACTATTGTTGTAGGTAAGAAAATTTACTTCTTTACATGTTTCTCTAGCTTCATAGACAACTTGATTAAGTCTCAAATTTTGATCCTACTGGCTTTGCTGCAGGAATCCAATTGCAGGAAATAATCATAGGAAAGATTCATCAAACACATATGGTAAGGCCAACTTTCCCATCTACTTTTTTAAATCAAAGTTCAGCAGAAGGGTAAAAACAGTAAAAGAAAAAGACATACCTGAAAAACAGAGCAAAGAAGCTGCAAGATTTGGGATAAAAATAGCTTGAGAATTTCTGCATATAACCAGTTCTAAAATGTTTCCAATAATTCCCCAGCTAAAAACCTAACAATAAAAGTAAGCAGATAAAAATACTGAGGTTAAAGTATCTCCACATTAAAGGACTTGGGCGTAAATGAGAAGCAGTACAAAAAAACCAAACAAACACTAAACTCTTAATATTCCTCAGCTGTAGCAAAACACATTTGGGAACAGAATAAACCATCCTTATGCACAAAGTTATCTACTCATTTTATTTGTGCGTGAATAAAAGAAAAAATTCATTCCCTCTCAAAATTGTACAGCCAAGAGAATCTCTTAAATAATGGGACTTTATGGTGGCCCTGCAACTACCCTAGGCTTATCCTATCCTGGTATATGGGCAGAGAAATTCTGCAGACCACAACTTTTTTTTTTTTTTAATTAAGATGCACGTGAATTCTGGATTGTCACCACACAAATCTGGAGACCACAAGAGTGTCCTTGCATGTCATGGAAGCACAATGGGAAAAAGGGCCTTCTGTATTCTGTCCTTGTCTCTTCGGGGCTCAATTCTAATGTAATTAAAATGGTATCACAGAAATACAGGAATGGAAGAGACCTTGACCCAACTTCTGAACTTAGCACTGAGAACTCACAATAATGTTGATCAGAGTGAAACAACTGCCTCTTCTCTCTTGCAATTTGACATCCTTGCAGGTGCATGCCAAAATGCCTTTGCTGAGCACGTCCATCACTAACTTTCTAAAATTCTTTAGGAATCCCATTGTGCCAAGAGAATGGTACAACATGGACTTACAAAAAGCCAAGAAGTTGGCCTATGACTAAGAAAATAAAATTGCAAATGATTTGCTTAGTTTTAGTTAATCCAAGTTGATCATACTGAATTGATTAAATTTTGCATCAAGTACAAAGTAATGTGGATTACACTAACTTAAAAAAGAAAATTTATAACTGCTGCTGTATTACCAAAATACCTAATTATATATAAAAAAATTCTGAATTAAGAAATGTCAGTGAAATACAAACCATCGGAACACAAAGTTGGTTACAAGCATATAGATGAATTTGAAAGAAAAAGACAGCAAATGAATAGAAGTCTTATTTTAATAGGAATGACAAGATCTTCACCAAGTCCTCCTCCTCAAAGCATTTACTTCTTCAGTCTAATAGAGTATTAAATGTCTAACCTCCAAAATTCAGCTGACCTAACTTTTTCACTAGGATGGTAAAATAAGGGTATTCATGTTCATTCATACACAAGGATCCATAGTTTTTTCTGGGTTTTTTATTAGCTTCTCTCAGTCAATCTAAAGCTCTCATGAAAATGCCTATGGACAAGAGTCACGAGTTGCTTTAAAAATGAGTAATTCCACACATCTAATTAAGAACTTTGAATTTTTTCTCTACTTAATCTCAAAACAGATGTTGAGAAAGTTGTACAGAATGCAAAATAACCAATCTTGAAACAAATGATCTGGTTATAATTCTCAGATTTTCCGAAGTACAATATAAAATACTGTTCAGTTATAACACTGAAGGATGAATCAGGCGTAATACAGGAGACCCTCGGTTACAGAGGACAGGAAGTGTGTAAGGATGCATCACTTCCTCCTGTCACACACAGCCTTCCTAATGGACAACAGAAAGAAATATGGAAGTCTTTTCTCTTTCCTCAGCAAATACTTGCAGAATAGAGGGACCCTTGATGACAGATGTTGCATTTCCCTGGACCTTGAGTGTTGCTTAATCACCTAATGATGTGAAAAACACCACCATGATCCACTGATGGATACATCGGGGTGACATTAGCACAGTGTACACTGCAAATCTTTACTAATGCGAACAGAGCAAGCTGAATGCTTATGTGATTGCAGACCAAATCCAAAGTTGATATACCTCTTACAGTAATTATAATAATGCACATTGCATTAAAAACACAATATATCTAAATCTCAAGAGTAGGTTTGAAATAGTGTAGTAGCAAGTCATCTCACTGTTGAGCATTGTAATTCATCCTGTTATTTTTTCCCCTTTTGGTTTTGATAGCACAATATTTTCTCAGCAACACCACCACTTGATTTCAGCTAGAATCTCACCCGACTGAAGATTACAGCCATAATCTCAGTCTTTAAATTTACACAGTGAGGCACAAAAGGCTATATGAAACAGTTTTAACTTAGAGTAAAGAATTTCAAGCTCTGGCAATTTTACTCTAAAGTAATTGTAAAAAACATACAATAGGTTATGTATATAGTTTCAACTAAATTGCTTTCATCAGCATAAATGATTACTCAAGGAGTTTGAAAATTATAATTTTGGTTATTTAACAATTTCCTTTGGATTTTAATGAATCTAAGTGGCAGACAATTGTATTTTTTTAATCCTTTCCATTTTTAAAGACAAAGTACTGTAATTTCCAGGAAATTAAACATTCTCTTAAATGCATGATGTTTCAGTATTGAAAAGTGGCAGAAAAATGCCCTAAGACCCTCTGAAGAAAAATGTCTAATAGGATCTATAGATCGAAATACTATATTCCTTCATCAGAAACTACCATTTCATTTTAATATTTAGAAACAGTAATTCCAAAGCTTATAGAGATTTAAAAGTTCATGAAAAAATGCCAAGCTCGCTTCTGTATCACATGCGGTACGCTGCTTCAGTATGCCTTGTTCACAGAGGAGAAAAAGGAGAGCCAGGTGCACCAACTCATCTTACACCACAACTTTACATAAATCCCTTATTTAATCCTTTGGATTTATACTGCTCTTTGAGTTGGGTAAAGGAGCACTGTGAAAATGCTCCTAAAGCCTCAATGTAAATGTTTCTTTAATCCTATTAAAGCCACAAAACAGGCCCAGCTGAAGGAGCAGGAAACTGAGCTAAGGAACTCTCAGTGACCCCATCACTACTGTCTCTCTTGGCACTGACCCGTTGGTCACAAGTTCATTGTAGGCATGGCACAGATGTTCTGACATCAGGCTGATTCAGGACATCAATATGTGGACCCCCATAACACATATGTACATACCAGATGGTGGTGTGTTTTGTAGTAACATGAAGATTTGCATTGGTAACTTAAAGCTGAATTATTAAAATAGTTGATACAGAAATAGAAGATAGGATTAAATGTTTTTAAATGCGACTTTGTTGCATTACACAGAACTTCGTGTTCCCCAAACATGACATTGAATTCAGCCAAAAATGATACAGGTCTATTGCTTTTCTTTTAAAGTCAGAAGAAGAGGAAAAGTTAAAAGAAAAATACTCAAGGTGACACCACACTTTAAAAACTGGGAAACTGGTCTGTTAAAAAGTGTTGGTGGTAACATTTAGGGTTTGGACTCTCATTAATGTGGCCCCAGGGAAAATATAAACACTCTTTCTGAAATTAAATCTTGAGTTTGCCCACCGCAGTCTTGTTTTCAGCTTCGGCTGCTGGCACTTCAGCCTGCAATTGAGGCCTTGCATCAAATGCCAAGCCAAACATTCAGGAACAAGAATAGTAATGACACCCTATTTTGTTCTAAGTCATATTAAAATATAGCAAGTATTAAAAAAAAAAGAATCAGTCAGAGATTAATAACTTAAAAGAAACTGATTTTCATAACCTCTCCCACTTGCACTTGCCTTCAAAATAATAAACCTTCAGAATAAAGCTGTGCTTGATGCTTGAAATCAAGCACACTTGCAAAACAGTAACACATATCAAAGTTCTGATAATAACGGGCCAACACTGAAGGGTGTAAGTTTTACCTACAGGAGTTCAAAAATAAATTCTCCGGTTTTGATGCATGATTTTGCACATGACAACACAAATGGATCAGTAAATGAAAGTCACCAATCTGTAACACAAGTTTTTCAAGAAGGGTCCTTCCTATTCACAGTGAAAAGATACACTAATATCATAACTCTGCTACTGAAACATTTCCTATCAGCATCTGTTAAGCTCTCTCTCTTATTCCCACCTTCTTTTCCCAAACACACTGCATTTGAGGTAACAGTGTGCTGCTCCAGCTATTAGCTTTTTTCCTTTCTCTCTTCTGAGACTAGCAGTAGCCTTCTGTAATCTCACAATGTAGATGGATTGAGAGTACCAGATAAAAATGTACGATATATCCCATCGCAGGTAAGGAATTGGGATCTCTTGCCCAAGAAGGGAATGGTCAGCCCTGCCTATTCTACCCTCAGCTTCTGTAATGCCACACAGCACATAGATACAACCTCCTATATGGGAAAAAAATTGCAGTTTGGATCTACATGGGATGTATGGAGCATCTTATATAACCACTGCTCTGATACACTTTTCCCAGATGGGAATCTCGGTTGTAAATTGATCTGACTCAAAGAGTAGACTGTAAATGTGACTCAAAGCAGTGATTAAAGACAGCTTACCTGCCACTGGAGAAATGGAAAATTTGAAGAATGTGAACTTACTGATTTACCAAGGAGACGCAAGAAAGGGTATGCCAGGACTTCTAAACAGGACGCATTACGAGATGTTCTACTGCTAATGCATAGTGGTCACTTGAAGAACATGAGATTATGATACACTCTAGACTTCTACCCAATATACCAAGTGAATTCCAAGGGGTTTTTCTGTCTTTATTTTGAAAAGCAATCATTAAAATCAGCTCCACAATATGAATGACAAAGTGTGACCAAGTAGGTGCCAATTCACGGCCTAGCCTACATCACTGTGTAGAAACCCCCCACTTTTATTTGCAGACTTCCTGGACTTCAGTCAGAAAACATTAGATAAGCAGATGCTGTATGCTTGTCATGCCTTTCCTGAAGTATATAATTGGAAAGAAGGCAGAGTGCTGGATCCTTAATACTGTTATAAGCTACAGCTGAAAAGGGCTAGCAACAAGCACTTTTTAACTATGCAAGCACATCAGCACTCTTCATGGCACCATGAAGTCAACTATATATTGTAAAAACTTGCAGATTATATGTGTACAATCTAGTTACTGAAGTTACTGTAGTAGTTTATGGTAACAGTTATTTTCTATTCAATTATATTTTAGAAGCCTTTCAAAGCACATCATTTCGCATTCACATGCAGTACATTTCTGAAAGGCAAGTAAAGGGTTTCTTCTTTTACTTCCACTCATCATCATGCCAGTCAGTTGTATAAATATACACTTTATTAGAAACAGTGAATAATTTTGCAAGTTTACTTAAGAGGAAAAAAAAAAAGACTGGATGAGCACAGTTGAGAAGTTTAGGCAATATAAATAAAGTAAAAGAATTAATTTAATATAAACGTGAATATCACCCCAAGAAGCTGAGCTCTTATAGTGTAATTATCATGGATTTAAAGCTACATTAGGATTCAATTTTCAAGAAGAGATTTTGCTGAGTTGCAATGGTTATTGCCAATAGATGTATCACAAAAGTAGGTACATCATGCATGTATAGAAGCACAGAGAGGAAAGCAAAGGTGCAGTCAATGAGAGAAGGTAAAGGAATTCTCAGCTAAATAAAGCTCAGAGATGTTACCTATATAATAAATGCCTAGAAGGCAACCTATTTAATAATTTCAGGAAAGACAAAATATAGATAAGCAATAGCTGAACTCTATGTCAACTCTTAGTTGGATAGAAAGCCAAAATGCTATAAAAATTGCTTTAATTGCAATGTGCCACAATTATTATGATAAGCTTGAAGACTGATGTATGGGCAAGATGAAAATGGTTCCAGCCTTGTGACATTTCCTCAGTGGCAGAAACACCAATTACATATATAGATTTTTCTACAGCGATAACATCACCTTCGAAGAAGTAGAAAATTAAAAATTATTAATAGAAGCAATGAGAAAAAAACATAGACTTTTATCTGTCTGATAACAGGGGCCAATAAGCCATTGTTATTTTCTATTAAAGTGATGTTTGGGGGTGTTTTCTGGTAATAATATTGTTTTCAAATGACTTTTTATAATCACAGCCAGTTTCAGCTACCAGACAGACATCTTATGTCTCTCTTACTGTGCTGATTTTCCCCATTAATCTAATTCTTAATATAAAAAGTGTTATAAACTATAAGGTCCTTATGAAGACTATATGACCTAGATGCTAACTAAGGCATTTTTTGCCAATATTGTAGAGAACTAAAATATTATTTCAGTTGCAGGACTAAAATATGTCAAGGGAGAACTTTTAGTCTGATTTGTTTAAGAAAAATTTCATTGATCATTTTCTGTGATAATTTTGATGGATGAACAACAGAGCAACTATGTAGAGGTACATGTATCTTCTCATACGGCCAGCCTTTAGCAGTGCATTATAGGCAGTTCCTCAGACAATCTGAACAACCCAAAGGAATTTGCTACCTCTCCTCAACAGGGTAGATAATTAATTAACGAGATTAAATTAGTTAATTAAATAATTAACGAGAATGTTTACCCTGAACTTCAAGCATTCTCTTGCAGTCTTTACCTTGAATAACCGAATGCAAGATATTAGTTTTCATCTCAAAAACCTTCTCTTAAAATATTAAACAATGATGAACCATGTAGACAGAGGCATCTTTCTCCCTATCTTCCAAAACTCTCTCTCTCTGAAAAACTTTGAGATGTCTTGTGAAAAATGTTGCCATCATCCCTATCTCAAATTAATTTTTTTTTTAACTGATGAATGTTATTTCAAAAAACAGCTTAGCCCTTAGAAGATTCCCTAACAAACTCTGGCCTGCGCCAGTATTAGTAAAATGTGCTGATAAGGAAGACCCACTCTTCCCCAGGGAGTATGAACTGAGATAGGAGGCAAGGAAATCTGAAAATCTGATTTACAAACAAAGAATGAGTGGGCATTTATACTTAATGTCTCTAAAGATTATTTTGAGAGTGGTTTTTATGTAAGGTATCATTTGTTTATTATCAGGAGAAATAGCAGCACTTCTTTTCAGTTTTAAGTTCTTTCATTACCTTTTTCCATTTCTACTATTTTACTTTACTAATAAAAGTGAATTAACATTGGTTAATTCTTTGGTCCTGAATCTAAACAAAGAAAAAAAAGCAAAATCAGAATTGAAAATACTTCTAATAACTTGTTCCATAGTAAAAAGGAACCCCAAAGATATGCAAATTTTACATAATAATGGCACAGAAATATTCACTGCCTTGCTTTGTCGGACAAGTTCACAATTGTTAATTAAAAGCCAGATACAGTAACCCCAACCCACAGAGTTACTTTTTGGAACAGAAGTCAAAGGCAGAAACCTAAAACAAGATGATGTTTGACATAACCATGACAATATCTGGCCATTCATATTTGACTTTAGAGACTTTGTATGTTCTTTAGCACATCACTGCCCTTAATAGACTACACTTTTCTTAACTGACTGATGATTCAGTATACCAGCCAACATCACCTTTAAACAAAGGCCTGATTCTGATTTGTTAACTGAACATTTAACAACATTAAATGTTTCAGTTTCTGAAGTCAGAAACTGAAATCTCAACTGGAAATCTTCGTCTGAACACTAAATACATGATAGCTTTTCTGCATGGAATGTTTGTCCTCATCCATTTCTATGATTTTTATTGCTCTTAGTTAGCCCATTTCCTTTATATATTTGTAAAGAAATCCTCTTCCTTCTTGTTCACTCTCCTTTCTGTGCTGTTAGACGATTTTATTTATTGGGGGAATTCTGTGTAAAAATAAGACCTGTAGTTCCAGACACAGTATTAATAGAATCACCTGCCTATAACAACCTTACTCAGTTTTTAGAACAGTTACATGATGTTGACAGTACACATAGAGAATCATTAATAAAAACATATAATTGATCCTTGCGTTTAGATTTTTTTTTAATAGAATACTTCAGGTTTGTTTTGAAAATATTAGATACTTCTCAATACTAGACTCCTCTAGAATTCCAGGTCTTTTAAATTTTCTCTGATCTACAAGAAATAAAAACAATTATCTGTGGTGTCGGCAAAAAACAAGTATTGAACATAAACTACTTTTACACTCTCTTTTACAAGCATATGACTCAAATAATAGCCAGGTGATCAGAGTTGAGAACTCAGATAGCTTTACGGAATATTCAGCCACCCAGTTATTTCTGATGTGGAAGAATACAATAAAGATATTCTCTGTGAACACTGCAAAGAAAATACTTCACTTATTAGGAAAAAAATCTACACAGATAAGAAGGGTTATAGCACCTGTAACATAGATCATCTTCCACAATCTATATTGATAAAGGTACTTTCAAGATAGATTTTATAGGGTTTGTAGCTGATCTACAAAATCAAAGGTAAAAAATCAGTTCTAGAAGTGCATTCATGATAAATCAAATCTGTATGACTATATGTAATTATGAAATGTAACACATGGAACTTCAAAAAAACTGAAATGCAATTTTGCATGATAACCAAACCCAAAAACCAGTGTGCCAGATAGACTACTCAAAAGGCCAAAACAAAGGTGCAGTTGTTTTCTTCAGACAAAATAAACATACAAAATGCACTCCAAATATAGTACATTATTAAAAATAACCCTGATACACAAGAATGGCCATAGAAGAAATTAGGGGTGTTAATCTGATGTACTCATAGATTTTTCCTGCTGTCTTGAGTATAACTTGATCACTATCTTTCTTCCCCTAAAAAGCATTGTGACTACAATTCAACTGCACAGAGAATGAAATGCACAATTCCCTTTCCTAATTTTAAATACTTGTTTCTTTCCAGAATAATCCCACTGAAACTGGGCAAATGTATGACTTGCACTTTAAGGTATAGCCCAGATCAGCTCACCCTCTATAAATGTGTGTTATTAAACTCTAGCATTTTCCAAATATTCCAAGTCTTTTTCAGAAAAGAGCAAAAATATTTCCTGTTCTTCTAGTTACATGGTAAATAGCTAAGCTGACTGTCCTAGCACATACCAAGCCCCCATATAGGTAACCTCCCACTCATCCCACTGGCTGGACAAATCTGCACAGAAAGCACCTGGTCAGGGAAGCAGGAAGTGGGCCTGGAATTCTAGTTTCCAAAACTAATTGTATTATTACCAAAGTAAAGGAATAATTTCTCTATACAAAGCCAGAAGAGAAACTTGCCAGGTTTTTCTTCACTTTACAGTAAGACAGACGTGGCTTATACCAGCTTGCCAGTGATTCTTAAATATAAATAAAATACTGTTGTTGAAATAGGTCCTTAGTTTCCATAATATCGGAAAAAATGATCTATGAAATACTAAACCCAAAAAATATCTCATTTGGATATTCGCAATTCTGAAGCGTGCACTTATATTTTGGTAAATATTAGTCAGAGAAACGCAATATTTAGTTATGCTTTCTTCTAAAGGTTATGAGGCACAGCTGCACAAATCATATGGGAACACACAGCAGTACAGTGAATTTCATTACAATGGTTATACCTTTGCTCACAGCTTCTGTCCCTTAAATTGGGATGGGAGTACATTTGTGACAAGTGTCTGTGTCTTTCAGGGAAACATGGGGTGCATGAAAATAAGTCTGTTGTTCAAATGATTACTCAAGTCCTAACACATAAGCTTTCCCTTGTAGGCCAAAATATGCCCCTTAAAGTCAATGAGAGCTGTGAACAATGTAGCAGACAAAACATGACTGTTTAATATAATAATTTTTGTTGTCAGAAAACAAGCAGTACATTTTCCTGAAGGAAGATGAATGCCAATGTAAACAGGAAAAATTAAAATTTGTTTGCTGGCTGGCTATGTGGGTACTAGTTCAGGAACTAGAAATATAAGAAATGTTTACTTTAAGTACTTACCTCATGAGTAAAACTTTGTCATTTAGAAAATTTCTTTAAATAAGCTATTCAGCACAAGATTTATTTGGTAGAAAAAACTTTTTCTGTTGTGGCTTACTTTCTCCTATATTCATTTTTTTTCTCTGCACAGCTAATTGTCACAAAAATTAAAAAGTACATAAATAATAGGCACAGTATTCAAGTACTGCATTTTTGTCTGCTATAAACATGCAAACTAGAACACATTGAATGAATATTTTTTTAAGCACTCAATAGCAATGAATAGGCAGTAAATTACTGACCTATGAGATTTATAAACAACTTTCAATCTGTAGCACTGACAATTAAAATACAGGAACTGCACAACAGAATACTTTTGTAGACCTCCATTCCACAAAACTTCCTAACATTTGTGTGATTTTAAGAGTTAACAATGCCTAGTTTTTAACAGAAGGCAAACGACATTTGCAGATTATGTTGAAGAAGCCTGAACACTGTCCAAGTTTGAAAAAAATATGAAGCAAAGAATTTCCTGACCTTTCTAACAACAAATAATTGGAAACAGATCTTACTTTGAAGTACAGTAGTGACCAATTAACTGCTTTGATCATTAGAATTTTTATAAGACACCTGGAAATATTTTGTTTTTTACTTTTATTGACTTCAGCCTTACTCAGTTTCTGGACAGTTTACAAGGACATGGTCAATGCGAAAAAAATCACATTTCTGTCTGAAAGTTTCATATCTACTTGTAAGCAACCCCTAGGGTGACTAAAAATTAAGTGTATTTGTAAAAAACAACTCAAAACACCATGCTGTTTCTCTCAGTTTGCCCACTTTTCACTTACTGAACATGCGTGAAGGAACAACAGGAGACTAGAAGGCAAATTGTCTTACTTGCCTCGGTTCAGCGCGAGTCAAAAGAGTGGTTAACTGCTTCACAATATATCAGTGAAATTCTTCCTTTCCCAGCTCTACATCTACTGATGAGGCAGGTATTTTAGAAGTTGTGAGACCGACCTTACTCTGAGGTAGCCACTGGCAGAGGCAGGCATACACAAAACAGGTAGGAAGCAAGTATGATGGTGATATTCTGGAACTTTCTCATGCAACAGGGAGTGGTAGATATTAGGAGGAACTAAACCTCAGCCTGAACATTCTGGGTGGCACTCTAATCTGGATAGATGTCTCCTCTGACAAATAGACATACACGTTCTTAAGTCAGTGTTACACAGGAACTTGAAACTGTAACACTTAAATGACCTGATGTCCTGAGTTAGGAGCCCAGAAGAGCAGATTCTCTGAGTAACTACTCTCCAGGGGGAAGATATCCTTTGGGAGCATAAATATTCCTTGAGTCCATCTCCTGCTGTCAAAATAAAAGAATTTTACTGCTTTTTTTTTTTTTTTCTTGTTCTTTCTAAGGAAAGCTCAGTTCAGCACTGTGTATTTTCCTCTGAGTAAGGCTGCCTTCTGTGCAACTTTTGTATCTCAGAAAGCAACTGTATTTTTTCAGTTGTGGCACTAAGCTTATAATGAAAGTAATTTTGAAAATGGCTCCTGGGAGCTATTTTTTACCCTAAAAAAATCCTCATTATTTTCCACCAAATAAAATGGTGCAACACATGACAGCTATATAGGTTGTGGGAACCACAGCATGGGTAGCATGAACAGGGAACCAAACAGGGATAACTACAGCAAGCTCTACTTGCTGCTGCAGCTACTGACCAAAAAAAGACGACAGCGGTGAGGCTGACAACTTGGAATAATACCAAGTGCATTTATTCATCTAATCTCGCTATGACTCTTTATCTTCGACTGAAAATACATAGAGTATACAGAGAGTAAAATTACTGAATTCATAGGAACACTTACGTTAATCCTCCCAAACACAGATTCATAGAGTTGGTCAGAGATGTTATCTTCTGTTTCAAAGTAAATCTCATTTACATTGCCTAACAAGATGTATGTTTCATGAAGAAATGTATTCCATGAAAATACAATATCTAAAACAGGGTGTCAAACTGATAAGCTTTTGACATCCTTATTTGTTTTCATTCCTCAAAATGTTTACAGAAATGCTTTAAAGTAACATTTAACTCTCCTGGCCTGGATGATGTGCTGAAGGCATGCATAACACAAGTAGTTTTTACTTTTAAGTACCAGGTTTTAATTTCATATTTTAATTTTAAAAAAGTCTTAAGGAAGTCCACATATATATTATTTCATGAC
The DNA here is from genome assembly GCF_030463565.1 of Pelecanus crispus. Classification (NCBI taxonomy): domain Eukaryota; kingdom Metazoa; phylum Chordata; class Aves; order Pelecaniformes; family Pelecanidae; genus Pelecanus; species Pelecanus crispus. Next base: position 83,359,434 of record NC_134643.1, on the reverse strand, counting down.
ATGAAAACATAATGGATGTATTAAGAGCTCAGTTCTCCAAGCTTCCTGGGACAATTAAAATGAGAAATATTTGGAATTAGACCTTGAGTCATAATTAAATTTTTAGCATCCTTCTGCTTTCCACAAGTTGTTCTTTTTTTTTTCTTTTCTGGTAGACACAGAAGAATTGATTGCACGTATGCCAAAAAAAGAACTCAGATCAGAAGTGTCTGTATATAGTACTGAGTCAACAAACGGTACATGAGCCACAGGTAGGTCCTACAAATGTGATAGCTGCTGCTACTGCTGCTGCTACTACTACACTGGTGCCCTTGAGGAAATGGAAGACAACCAAGTGCCTCCTTTTGTAATTCCCCATGATGTAGCACACAGCCAGTGTATCTGGCATTTTTTCCAGACATTACCTTGTTTAAAAAAAAAAAAAAAAAAAAAAAAAGAGTTGCATAATTACTTCTACTCTCTATTCACTTTGTTTTCATAACAAAAACATGAGAATAGGCTGTACGCAACAGGTCACACCAATGTCCATCTAGTGCAGCATCTACCTTTACCAGAGGCAAATAGCAAATACGTAGAAAAGAGTGTAACAGGAGGAGCATGCACTGAGTCAGTTACTACTTTAGCCAGCACAAAATATGTTTGCATTTAACAGCTCTTGATGGAATTTTCACCCAATAAATTTGTCTAGTCTTTTTTTGGTGTTTTGGGTTTTTTTTTTGTTTGTTTGGGTTTTTTGTTTTTGTTTTTGTTTTTAAGGAATCATTTAGGCTTTCAGCATCTACATCTGGTGGCAAGGAGTTCCATATTATGGGAAGAAGTATATGTTGTTGCTTGTTTTGCCAGTGACGTCTAACTATTTGCTAGACCACTTTATCATCATTAATGTCATATTTTAAGTATTGTTAATTGCAGGATTTCATGAATTAATTTTATGATGCAGTGTTCAAATGCAAACATGTTTGCATGCAAACAGAACGAACTGTATGATCAGAAGACTCTTTTGTATTGACCAAGTTAGAAGATAGCAGCTTTGAGGCTTCCAGTAAAATAAAATCATAGGAACCTCTTGGAACAGACATAATAATAGCACCTAGCTTAAGACACAAACACTTCTGAATGTTCGTATTTTCTCTTGGTTTTTATAAAGAATACTTTTACAATATGATAGGATATAAACGATCAACATGATGAAGGAAAATTCAACCATGTCCACAAAGTAAGTAAAAAAATTTATAACTTCTACTTAAATTTTTCAACTGCACAAAGGATCAGGTCAAATACAAAGGAGAGGGTAAACCCAAGATACGCTCTTGTGTACTGCTTCTTCATGAAATATTTAGAAAACAAAACCATATGATGATACTTTTTCTTTTTAACAAGAAATTCCAATAAAATTGAAACTAATGGAAAATATTAACTTGCATCTTTGCAAGTGCCAAACATCTGTTTCAGAGAATACCCAGATCAATTATTTATTTGACACTGTCGTGGTTTAACCCCAGTCGGCAACTAAGCACCACATAGCCGCTCGCTCGCACCCCGCTCCCACCCTGGTGGGATGGGGGAGAGAGAATCAGGGGGAAAAAAAAAAAAAAAAGGTAAAACCCATGGGTTGAGATAAAGGCTGTTTAACAGGACAGTAGAGGAAGAGAAAGTAACAATAATAATAATAATGATAAAAGAATACACAAAACAAGTGATGCACAATGCAATTGCTCACCACCTGTTGACCAATACCCAGCCAGTTCCCAAGCAGTGATTGCTGCCCCCCGGCCAACTCCCCCCAGTTTATATACTGAGCATGACGTCATATGGTATGGAATAGCCCTTTGGTCGGTTTGGATCAGCTGTCCTGGCTGTGCCCCCTCCCAGCTTCTTGTGCACCTGGCAGAGCAGGGGAAGCTGAAAAGTCCTTGACTAGCATAAGCATTACTTAGCAACAGCTAAAACATCAGTGTGTTATCAGTGTTATTCTCATCCAAAACACAGCATTATACCAGCTACTAGGAAGAAAAATAAATCTACCCCAGTTGAAACCAGGACAGACACTACTGGAAATAATTATTTTAAAACACAAAATGAACAGTACTGTAGACATTAAAAAGTCAACCCCAGGAATGGGAAAAAAAATTAATCACAAAGAGAAAATAGTGCATAAATGTCTTGCACAAAATCTAGTATGAATAAGTAACCCTAAAGAGAAAAAAAAATCCAGGCAATTAAATTATTTAAAATGTCAAATGACCCCACAGTAAAAACCCCAAAACAGATAACTCAAAGAGTAAGAATTCCTGTAAAATAACTAGGAAAATTCAATTAAAGTTTTATGTTCCAGGATAAAGCTGACATTTTTGAGGCACTTGTATTCACACAAAAATCAAATGGGGCTTTTACTTGCATAAGGAGCATAAGCTCCTTATGCAAAAAGGGTCGTAACACTCTTCACTGATGATTACAGAAAGAACTTCCAAACAATTCCATATGCAAAAATAATGAACGGTTACACTACAGCCACATTACCAAAGAGAACAAAACTTAGAAGGGCAAAAGCCTCTCAACTTTGCAACCGTGTTTTAATTGCTCTGTCTGGATGCAGAACAAACTAACACAAAATTATTACTACTCTTTTATTTTGTCTCCTAATACTTTTACAGATATACAATGGACAGAAATGCCAACTATTGGGAAAGTAATAACTGCATTGCTAGGATTCAACAACCCTGTACTGAAGAAAGCAGTAAAGAAGCAGAAGTGAGAAGTGGTTGACCTTGTGACCAGAGGACTAGGCTAGAAAGCACATTAGGCAAAAAAAAGGCCCATGCTGCCAAGGATCATCCTGGCCCCTGCAGTATCTCCATGTGAATGGCAAATTTATGAACTGACTGATTCCTAATGCAGCTTATACCATAAATTGGAAAAGGATTACTCTAAGCACTTCAAAATGACACTTCTATGACCACTTGGGAAAGGAATTAGATATAATGGCAAAAAATTAGTCTGATAACCCAAAAAGTCCATTCCAGTCTTATAACCTTCCTATTCCAGAAAATCTAGTTATAAATCAAAGTACTTTCAGAAGCCAATGTGCAAAATCAGAGAATCTAACACAGAATGAACAGAACACCCACAACCATCACTGCATGTTTTTTAAACAAACCCTGGACTTGTGAAATATCATATTTTAGTCAATAATTACTAAATTGCTACAGCAATTTTTGTGGTGTATGGCTAAGCCATGCATTCTTGCTTCAGTTCTCACTGATGAAAGACTAATGAGAGACTGTGATAGAAACATTAAGTTCTCTTTTAAATCCCGACATGCATTAGGTTAGACTGTTTCAGAACATGTACTTTATACCTAACAGAATAAAGACAGACGGAATTTGAACTTAAAAAAAAAAAAAATCAAACTTCGTATTTCATAGAATCATAGAATGCTTTGGGTTGGAAGAGACCTTTAGAGGTCATCTAGCCCAACCCCCCCTGCAGTGAGCAGGGACAGCTTTAACCAGATCAGGTTGCTCAGAGCCTCGTCCAACCTGACCTTGAATGTTGCCAAGGATGGGGCCTCCACTACCTCTCTGGGCAACCTGTTCCAGTGCCTCACCACCCTCATTGTAAAAAATTGCTTCCTTATATCCTGTCTCTATCTATCCTCCTTTAGTTTAAAACCATTACGCCTTGTCCTGTCACAACAGGCCTTGCTAAAAAGATTGTCCCCTTCTTTCCTGTAGGCCCCCTTTAAGTACTGAAAGGCTGCAATAAGGTCTCCTTGCAGCCTTCTCTTCTCCAGGCTGAACACCCCCAACTCCCTCAGCCTGGCCTCATAGGAGAGGTGCTCCAGCCCTCAGATCATTTTTGTGGCCCTCCTCTGGACCCGCTCCAACAGGTCCATGTCCTTCTTGTGCTGAAGGATCCAGAGCTGGACGCAGTACTCCAGGTGAGGTCCCACCAGAGCAGAATAGAGGGGCAGAATCTCCTCCCTCGACCTGCTGGTCACGCTTCTTTTGATGCAACCCAGGATATGGTTGGCTTTCTGGGCTGCAAGCGCACATTGTTGGCTCATGTCCAGCTTTTCATGTACCAGTACCCCCAAGTCCTTCTCCGCAGGGCTGCTCTCAACCTCTTCATCCCCCAGCCTGTACTGATATTGGGGGTTGCCCCATCCCAGGTGCAGGACCTTGCACTTGGCCTTGTTGAACCTCGTGAGGTTCACACAGGTCCACCTCTCCAGCTTGTCCAGGTCTCTTCAGATGACATCTCATCCTTCTGGCGTGTCAACCGCACCACTCAGCTTGGTGTCGTCTGCAAACTTGCTGAGGGTGCACTTGATCCCACTGTCTATGTCATTGATGAAAATATTAAACAGCACTGGTCCCAGTACGGACCCCTGAGGGACACCACTTGTCACCGGTCTCCATGTGGACATCGAGCCATTGACCACTACCATCTGGATGTGACCATCCAACAATTCCTTATCCACCAAACAGTCCACTCATCAAATCCATATCTTCCCAACTTAGAGAGAAAGATGTTGTGGGGGACCGTGTCAAAGGCTTTACAGAAGTCCAGATAGATGACATCCGTTGCTTTCCCCTTGTCCACTGATGCAGTCACTCCTTCATAGAAAGCCACTAGGTTGGTCAGGCAGGACTTGCCCTTGGTGAAGCCCTGCTGGCTGTCTCGAATCACCTCCCTGTCCTCCATGTGCCTTAGCAGAGCTTCTAGGAGGATCTGTTCCATGATCTTCCCAGGCACAGAGGTGAGGCTGACAGGTCGGTAGTTCCCAGGGCCCTCCTTTCTTCCCTTTTTAAAGATGGGCACAACATTCCCCTTCTTCCAGTCACCAGGGACTTCACCTGACTGCCATGACTTGTTAAATATCATGGAGAGTGGCTTGGCAACTACATCAGCCAGTTCCCTCAGGACTCTGGGATGCATCTCATCAGGTCCCATCGACTTATGTACATGCAGGTTCCTCAAGTGGTCTCAAACCTGATCTTCCCTTACAGTGGGAGGGGCTATACCCCCCTGGTCCCCATCTTGGGGTCCTTCGACTCAGGAGGGGTGAGGACAGAGGTTGCCAGTGAAGACTGCAGGCAAAAAAGTTGTTGAGTACCTCCTCTTTCTCCTCATCTGTTGATACTAGGTCAGCATTCTTGTTCACCGGGGTGGGTATGCCTTCTTTAACCTTCGTTTTCTGGTTGAAATACCTGTAGAAGCCCTTCTGCCAAATTCAGTTCCAGCTGCACCTTGGCCTTCCTGACCCCATCCCTACACAACTGGGCAGCTATTGGGGTGTCTACTAGTTTGCTTAGAGTAGTTAAAAATATGGAATGCTCACGAATCTGAGTGTCATTTCCTACTGTTCCTCCACTCCCCTACAACATTTTAAGTTTACTAATCTTCATCAGGACTATGTAGTCATTTAAAAAAAAAAAAAAAAAGAATGAAAAAAGTAGACTTATACTGGCAATAGTTTTACCACAGTTTTTTTTTTTACTGGAATCATTTGGTACTTTTTGATTTTGAGAAGCAACTGAATTGGTCTTATTTTGTTTGTTTTTTAAATACATAATACTGCCAGAAAAATGAAGCCTGCTTGCATTTCAGTTCTCAGTCTTAAAATGGGATACACCATCCTTAGAATTAATAAATTTAACAACAATTGTAACTTAACTGCATACAAAACTGTAACTGGTCTTTTCCTGGAACTCACCAAGTTTACGTTCGTAGTTTGAGAACTGAAACTAGCAATTTAAACGTTAAATATATAGCAGTGTACTGAGCATGAGACCATTTCTAGATTTTCTTTGTCTGATACTGAAATAATTTTTATCCCAAAATTTAATAGTTCATGCCATCTGAAGTAAACAGCATCAATTACAGTACATAAAATAAAATATGCAAACATATTTTTGCAGGATCAGGTCTACAAGGATATTTTCCACCGGATAGCCCATTTGGACAACCAGACCAAAAGGTAACAGGTAATTTACTTTTCTTTCATGTTTACTGCAGGGGAATACAGCATGAGTTTTTTCTCTAGCTGCTGTAGAGGAGACCTTTGGCTCATGGTAAGTTTAGTGATACTAGTATATGCAACCAACAGGAAAGAAAAACAAAAAATACACAGAAGCTAATTAAGCATATATATTAATGTCGTGGTTTAGCCCCAGCCAGCAACTAAGCACCACACAGCCACTTGCTTACTCCCCCTGCCCCGATGGGATGGGGGAGAGAATCGGAGGAGTAAGAGTGAGAAACACTCCTGGGTTGAGATAAGAACAGATTAATAATTGAAATGAAGTAAAATAGTAATGATAACAATAACAATATAATAATGATAATAATAATAATAATATACAAAGCAAGTGATGCACAATGCAATTGCTCACCACCCGCTGACCGATATCCAGACAGTTCCCGAGCAGCGATTGCTGCCCCCTGGCCAACCCCCCCCAGTTTCTATACTGAGCATGACGTCATATGGTATGGAATAGCCCTTTGGTCAGTTTGGATCAACTATTCTGGCTGTGCCCCCTCCCAGTTTCTTGTGCACCTGGCAGAGCACGGGAAGCTGAAAAGTCCTTGACTAGCATAAGCAGTACTTAGCAACAACTAAAAAAATCAGTGTGTTATTGACATTATTCTCAAACTAAATCCAAAACACAGCACTGTGCCCGCTACTAGGAAGAAAATTAACTCTATCCCAGCCGAAACCAGGACAATTAATTAATATACTCAATGCTTATCTTTTTCTTTATTCTATATGCATTTATGGTATATAAAGCTTCACAGAAATTAGTAAAGGAATGTATAGGCAGTTGGACTAGATGATCACTGTAGGTCCCTTCTGACTGAAATATTCTGTTCTATTCTATAATTCACATGGAAATATTTACTTCCCAGTGTTTTACTGCTGGCATGCAGTTGGATCCATACACCATTTCACCTGCTAGAAACACAAAATGTTGTGTGGCTACCTAGCTAAAATATATATATATATATAAAAAAAAAAAAATCCCCCGCTTAGTTGTTGGCATTGAAAATCTTAACTGTGTCATTTGAAAACACTGAACAGACCGAAATTCACTGAATTCAATCTTTTCAGACTTTTTGAATTATTTAAAAATTGTTTTTATTAAGTTGCTTTTCTTGCTTTCTAACTGCAAATTATTTAAAAAAAATCATCTCAGCCAGTCATATAAAACGTAACTATCTTTCAGGAATTGTCTTCATAGAACAACAGGCACTACACTCAACTGTGTAAAAAGAAAAATCTGTAGTTCTACATTGTAAATACAAACAACAGACCAAAACATGTCCTTTAGGAATGCCTTCATTACTTCAAAATAAGATTAAGAAGCAGGGGAGATTAATATACTCCAATACTGATTTTATTTTATTCAGATACTACTTTTCTGCTATTTTACAGTTCATTTTCAAGCTTATTTCCTGTTCAGAAATGAACTGTTACTCCTGTAAATCAGATGGCTTGGCTTCTCTCAGACCAATGGATTCTGAAAATTCACTTTTACTACCTTGTAACAATTGCTATCTTCCACTCTACAGCTTCATGGACTGGTGCATCTGGTGCAGGCTGTACCTTGTTTTCTTCACATCTTAGATCAGTGAAAGGAGACAGCGCGTAAGCAAATGACTAGGGCAAAGGTGTTGCCCAAACATTACTTTACACAGGAAGCTAACATACTTCTCTTGTTCTTTCACTCACATATTTGGAATACTTTTGACATACCTCCAAAATTTCAGTCAATCTTGTAACTACATTGCACACGAGAGCAAACAGCAAACATGAAAGTTCTTGCACTTTGGGACAAAGCTACTTTTATATTCACATAATTCAGCGCTAGTAAACTGAAGCGAAGAGTGTTCAGCGAATGGGCGAAAGCCCCACATGAAGTGCATACAAACTGAAGCAGGGATGGGCCTAGCCTGTCTTTATATTCCAAACAGAGCACCATGTACCCATTAATCAAGTCTTTAACCAAAATATTACAAAAGCAACACAGTTCTACAGCTCAGTGGTAGGGCACTGCTATGCCTCTGTCTCATAGTCCAGAGATCATGGTTTGGGAATTGTAATGCTAGGCCATAGTTTACATGCCATTAGACTCTACTTCTTGCCCTGATCTCCAGGTAATAAATACAAATATGAATGCATACACACACATACAAGCCTACACAGAGACATGCAAATGTATGCTACCACATCAGCAGGATGTTTTAGCAAAACAAAACTGTTAACCCTTAAAAAAACCCCAGAGCTGTTCCACCTAGTAACAGGGAACCCCTTCACATACATTTAGTATAAAAACAAACACTAGAATTTTTAAAGAATTAATGTAAAAAGCTGGTAAATGCTTCCCACTCCAATCAGTAACACAGGCAGAGTGAGCCTCAACGGCTGGCCTATGTGACCTGTTGTACCTTAGGGCACATTATGTACTGGGGTCTGCCACCGTACTCGCTGTTTTCAGAGCAGTCAGATGACCAAAGACCACAATGCAGGGCCAGAGGTTATAGGGTTATGAACATCAGGTAACAAAAGACAATACTGAAATTAGTGAATCTTGAGCTTACACCAAAAAGGATAGACCTTGGTACTCATGGACAAGTGCTTCCTTACTCTTTACTCAACTCACTCATACGAAACTGAAAGATTTTGCTTCCCTCTACATCCATGTCTCATGGATACAGGTGGCACACAATACTGCACTGTATCCGTGCACTGGATACAAACCAAGAATAACATTTATTTTTATGACAAAAGTGAAAATAGCGCCTTGCCATTTAATCATACTTCAGTGCCTATCTTCTTTTTACCTGTGCGCTACACTTTACCTCTCTGCCCTCATTTCCCACCCCACTAGCAGCAAGGTAAAGCATTGTTTTTCCTTCCTGATACGTATATGCAAACAAGAACATATCAATATTACAAGGTCAAATACAGCTTCAGGCAATTAATAAAGATAGTTTGCTGGACCTTTGCTGGAGAAAGCAAGCCTGGATAATAGTTGTAGCAAGTGTATTCAAATTTGACTCAGAAGAGTTCTTCAAGGTGTTATGACTGTTTATATAAACCTCTACAAGTTTGATAGCTATGGAAGATGTCTGTGAACAGATATGACCATCTTACTCTATTTCAGTTTTGAAGCATGCTTCCGGATGGTGGTGATTGTGAAACAGTCGTGAAATAATACAGAGTCAAATTCCTGACTGAAATTTCCTTCACATCTTAGATATCCAGATTCTTAAGATGTTACCTGTGGCAACATAAAAACCATTTTTCTAGTATAAAATTCTTCATTTAATATAGAACAGAGAAAATAAAACTAAGATTCCAGTACATAAGTTGAACTGTTGCCAATGCAGTGCTAAATATCTTTACAAACTTGGCATTATATTTGAAGTATGACAAAGGCATAATCACAATGCATTGCCCATCTTTCATTTATTGCATGAAAATATATGTTGCCATCACAGTTTCATTTTTTTTGTTTTAGCTTGCAGTGTCCTTAAATCAATGGTGAAGAATTGCCAACAAATTCTCCACTAGCTTTAGAGACTTTCTTTGTCTTGAATACAGAGCAAGTTACCTTTGTTCTTGTCTTATGTTGGGCATTTTGCATGATGGTATTATTGCATTAGTTTCCATTTCTTCCTCTTAATTTTAATCTTACCAACCTCTCATTTTTAGTATTAAAAAAAAAATGCATTGAATCTTGCTTGTTTGCACATGAGAAAATATGAACAAAGAGACTATAAACCACTTTGTTTCACTGATACTGACTGTGACTCATTTGTGGGTAACAATGTCAAACATATGTGTAAAACTGCTTAGTTTAACTCTTGAGTTATTTATCTGTGTGTTGTGGTTTAGCCCCAGCCAGCAACTAAGCACCACACAGCCACTCGCTCGCTCCCCCTAACCCAATGGGATGGGGGAGAGAATCGGAAGAGTGAGAAAAAATCCTGGGTTAAGAACAGTTTAGTAATTGAAATAAAGTAAAATAGTAATAGTAGTAGTAATAATAATGATGATAATAATAATAATAGTAATAATAATATACAAAGCAAATGATGCACAATGCAATTGCTCACCACCTGCCGACTGATACCCAGACAGTTCTCAAGCAGCAGTCGCTTGCTCCCGGCCAACCCCCCCCAGTTTATATACTGAGCATGATGTCATATGGTATGGAATAGCCCTTTGGTCGGTTTGGATCAACTATTCTGGCTGTGCCCCTTGCCAGTTTCTTGTGCACCTGGCAGAGCATGGGAAGCTGAAAAGTCCTTGACTAGCATAAGCAGTACTCAGCAACAACTAAAACATCAGTGTGTTATTGACATTCTTCTCATACTAAATCCAAAACACAGCACTATGCCAGCTACTAGGTAGAAAATCCATCAAATATGGTGGATCTATAAACACCCCAGGTATGGAAAAATTTTATGCATATGACATTAAATTATTTAGATAAGAATTTTATCAAAGACAGGGTATGTAGCTTCCTCAGCTCTAAAGAATTCCCATTGGAAGACTACTATCAGGAAAGAAAAGGGTTGAAAAGTGCTGTGTAAGGACAAAGGAATATCAATTACTTGCTTTTTGCTAAGTAACTTTCTACTAATTCAAATAATTTCAATGCCTATGTCCCACATACTAAGTGACTGTTAAACTGTACATAGGTTACTGATATGCTGGATTTATGGTTGGTAAGTCTCTGAACACTCAAATTGTCTAGCGTCTTGGCTCTCAAAAGTAACCACTATTTTAGCACTAGCATAGCTAGTATATAACTGAAGTCAGTTTTGGAACTGCAACAGGTGATTTCTATGGTTTACTTTCAATGTATATGTTGACACAAATGATTTCTACAAATAATTATCAGTTCGATCTATTTTTAAAGAGACTCATTCACAACCAATTCTTTCTAACTCAATGTAAGTATTTACTACTATATATAGTACAGTACAATGCTGGCCTACATTTATAATGTACTGCAAAACTTGTGGGATTGCCAGATGCAACTTTTATAAACTGTTGTAGAAATTCTTCTAAGAATCCAAGTAGAAATACAACTGTAAATGCTCATTAGTATTTTAAAATATTTGTAGCAAATACATAACTGACCAAATATGCAATTGATTTTCTTAAACTGATATCACAACTATAATACTTTTACTAAAAGAAAGCTTTAATGCAATAAATGACTAAGCAAGTTACAAGATACTTTGAAAACCGGTATATACTATATTTACCATGAGGGATGAAATGTACTTTGTACTATTACAAAATAAGCTTGATAAGAATCTGTTTATGAGTCTTTTCCTGAAGCACTCAACCACTGCCAACGAAGTATAAATACTGTTGTGCCCATGTCCCGTGGTTTAAAGGATTCTACAAACTTATTTTCAAAATAATGATGAAACATATATGGTGTACACTACCCTTGCAAGTTTGTAACTGGGACTCACCCTGTCACTAAAAGAAAAAAAACCATCACTGAATCCCAGCCAGGGGAGTGAGGCATTTTCCCTGAGTTCTTTCTAAGAATTCCTTCCAAAAGCTGCTACTTTTTAGTACAGTCCATAAAGTATATTTATTACTCTGACAGGTGCATGGGCTTTGACCCAGGTCCATTTACCCTGCCTCTTAGGTAATCATATAAAAGCTATCATGCCAAATGATTTGGAGTTAAAAACATCTTCCACTCTCAACTTAAATACAGACAGACTTTATAAATCTTATGCCAGAACAAGCTAGCTGTCCTTACATACATTTCTTTTTTTTTTTTAAATGAATGGAAATATGTGTCAATTGATCAATAAGGGAAAGAAATTGACTGAAATACTTTGAAATTCAAGAACTCTATGGAATGAACAGAAATGATGCTCCTACTAGATAAACCAAAGAGGATATTGTTTCTTTGAAGATAACATTTTCATTGATTCACTGATTTGTGAAAACTTCACAAGGACAAGACAGACTAACAGTAGTCAGACAATGCAATAATGGCAATAAGCTCCAGCTGTGTGTAGGTGGAAAGAAAACAGAAGAAAGTCTCCATTCCTGATGCAAATGGAAATCTAAGAGATTAAGGACAGATAAGTTGCTATTGAAGTGCCTGCAGGAAATTAATGTCAATTCAAAATGTTGTGATCTAGCTGTCAACAGTGAGGAGGCTGCATTAGATGGACTAGATGATCTGCACTAGTGGTTCTATTGACCAATTTATTGATACAAGTTATTTTAATAGTAGACCTATTTTCACTTTCCCAACAGCTTACCCTTTGTAAATGACCAGCTTCAGATATAAACAAGGTCAAACATCCTTATGGATCGTGTTTTCCCTGGATGTCTGTTTAAATGTCTTTGCCAGTAAGACCCATACTGCTAAATGTAAACTCTACACACAGCATAACGGAAGAGAGCTCATCCAGTACTAATCTGAACTAGAAGTAGAGTTAAACTGCTGAAGTTAAATCCTATTTCCCATAATACTATTCAGCCCATAAAAGCAAGGACTAGAAGAGGCCAAACACATTATTTCTACTTCCTTCTCAGGACAATGTTACCAATTAGATTCAAGCTTAGTGATGTTATTTATTGAGAACACTAAAATAACTGGATTTGATCTTGGGCTGCTACCACTATATGAAAGAGTTTTTTTAAATTACTTTTTTTTGTTTTATTTTTACAAAGAGCCTCAAAGGGGAGAAGTCTGTTGATTTTTTCTCCTTCTACTGAAAGCAAATCAAACTGTCTTTTAAGTTACATTTTACTGTTTATACACAAGCATTAAACTTAAAGCATTAACAGAATACCTGAAACTAAGTTTCAGAACATTACAACATTTCATAACAAGGCCAAGTGCATTGGCTATAAATCATGCTCAATAGAATACCAATATATTTTCAGGCTGTCATATAATATGGGCTGAGAGGAAAAGTTAATGACCTTTGTGTGCATGCAAACTGCACAATAAAGTTCATTTGTAAACATAAAATAGCATCTGTTATTGATACTGAAATGCTTTCAATGAACTGAACTAAGATCACAATTTGAATTTGACAGACTGCATTTATGCCCCATCTTTAAGTTACTGTAATAAGAAATATTGTAAATTTCAACCAATGTATTCATTTCTGCTTTTCTGCTTTTTGGCTTGTGATGAACTTAAAATTCTATAAATATACATAGAATCACAGAATGCTTTGGGTTGGAAGGGACCTTGAGAGATCATCTAGCCCAACCCCGCCTGCAGTGAGCAGGGATTGAACCCTTGACCTTGGCGTTATTAGCACCACACTCTAACCAACTGAGCTAATATATCATAGTAACAAATTGTTTGAAAAAAGGAGTGACAAATCTCAAAACATAACTTCTGATTCTGTTTTCTTGTGCATTTTAAGACAGGTTTCAGGATTAATAAACTTCATTAATTTCTCACTGCATGAAGTGAAACCCATTAGCCACTGTAACTCACCCTTTTCTGCTCTTTAATGTATTCCATCAGTTCTTCTCTTGTCCGTTTCACTGCCTCTTCGATTGCCTTTTCACTTCGTTTTTGCTCCTCCATTAATGCTTCCTTGACAATTTCCTTTTTAAAAGGAAAACATGTAAGTGTAAATATTAAAAGTATTTCACAAATGTAATACAGGTCAACCCTTTCCTTCCTACTAAAATATTATCATGACCACACTCATTTCTCAATGATAGTTATCCTAAATGTATGCAATATCTTTACAAAAATCTATAAATTCAGTACTTTGATCACTAAAGGGCCTAAAGAAGAGCAAAATAATCACATTAAAGATTAATAGATACATAATGTTCCCTGAGAGCAGAAGAAAAGGAAGCAATACAGGTATTACATTCCAACAGAAGCAGGAATGTACTAGTTGCTATTAATAAAATAGAATAGAATAGAATAGAATAGTTCCAGTTGGAATGGACCTACAATGATCACCTAGTCCAACTGCCTGAACACTTCAGGGCTGACCAAAAGTTAAAGCAAATTATTAAGGGCATTGTCTAAATGCCTCTTAAACACTGACAGGGATGGGGCATTGACCACCTCTCTAGGAAGCCTGTTCCAGTGTTTGACCACCCTCTCAGTAAGGAAAGATTTCCTAACGTCCAGTCTAAAACTCCCATGATGCAGATTTGAGCCATTCCCTTATGTCCTGTCACTGGATCCCAGGGAGAAGAAATCAGCACCTCCCTCTCCACTTCCCCTTCTCAGGAAACTGGAGAGAGCAATGAGGTTGCCCCTCAGCCTCCTTTTCTCCATACTGCACAGCTGTTCAAAATTTACATAAGGGCTGTTCTAACATCACAATAACCAGAGTCCTAAGGACAATAAATTTATTTCCAAACCTTGGGAAATGCTGGGGTCATTCTGTACACAGCAGTAAAAAGCAACAATGGACACACCACCTCCCCCCGCACCAAAATCAGCATTACCCTACATCACATCAGTACTACAAATGCATCACAGTAGACAAAGCCAGGAACCACTTCTTAAAACACCTCTATCGCCTCCAGTACAACTTATCTGTTTAAGTTATCAGCTCAGGAAACAACTTGGACCAAAGTCACTGTCCTAAAACTTAAGTCTCAGCATCCCAAAGCCACTCATGAAATAAGTAATAACATTATTTAGCCAAGTGTTTTGTTTCCAAAATTCAGGATAATGAAGTAACAAACACAAGATTCCTGAAAACAAACAATACAAAAATGTAACATTTTCAGAAAACTACAAAACATCCAGTAAAAATAATCACACAAAGTTAAATGATTTGGAGGGGACACCGAGAGTGTCTCACAAATCAGGTAGTGGCCTTTGCAATTCCTATGCTTTTCTGCTAGATATTCAAAAGTGGAAGTAGCAGAAACACTAGTGGTGTGCCTGCAGAATGAAGCAGGGATTTGTGACACACACTTCTATTAACATTATCACCAAGCTTAGTGCATTCACATTTAGCATAAACAGTAAGCTGTAGTCAGAATTTCATAGGATGAAATTTATTTTTCTTTTTAAAGAATAAAAAAATAGAATATTTGTATTCTTTATAGCTATTCAGGAATATTTTTTCTTCAGGAAAAAAAAGATTTGGTTTTTGTTTTTATTTTTTTGGCAAGAAGCTCCACAGTCCTTCAAAAATACATGTGTGAAACTTGGAGAAAAAAACCTGATAGCTGTTGCAATACTCATAGAAATTGCAAATAATGCTGTTACATTATTTTTTTCTATGGACCAAAATTCACCTCCCGTTCCTGCACCACAGCCATGCACCACAGAGATACCTGAACTGAGGATCCAATGATGCATAATAAAATAAATGGGTAATCAAAACAGATGGCCATTGAGGCCATGTTGCAATTGCTCTGAGGGAGGGTTTGGAGGATAGCACATGGAAAAGAAGAATCTCAATTTCCCTCTAAGAGCAGACTTTCACAAGACTCAAAGCACTGCAGCCATGGAAAAAATGGAAATTAGAAAAAAATTGAACTAATGGAAAAAACAATGGTTTGAAAAAGGAACACACCAGGACTTCTAGTGTATTTATTCACATATATGATTTTTTTTTCTAACCAAAACTTTTTGAAAATTAATAGTAAATATACATGGACCATCTTCCTTATTACTGTTTGCTGATTAGACATAACACTGCATTACTAGCAGGTGCTGAAAAGATTTGTTTATAGGTATGCTTGACTGCAGGGTAATATAGACATTTTATGACATATTTACAACTTAGATTTCTCAGAGTGGGGAAGGTTGGTCTATGCTTTGTTTCCCATCCCACCCCCCCCACCCCCAGATCTTTACTGGCCAAGGACGAAAGTTTAATTTTAAGAGAACATAGTAAACAGAGCTTTACTTTAGTAAAGCCTTTGACACCGTTTCCCACAGCATTCTCCTGGAGAAACTGGCTGCTGATGGCTTGGATGGGTGTACTCATCTCTGGATAAAAAACTGGCTGGATGGCTGGGCCCAAAGAGTTGTGGTGAATGGAGTTGAATCCAGTTGGCAATTGTTCTTACTCAAATTTTGAGTGAGAACAGTGTAATTAGAAAATGTATATAAGACTAAAGAAAGCACAGGGTATTAAAGAACTGGGAATAGCTCTTCAACATACTAGCTATTCCCAGTACCTTTTGGAATACGTATTTGCTTTCTGAAATACTGGGATTTTGGAATATGCACTGGTTCAGGATTATTCAAATTTTTCTGAACTGTTGGATTCTGGGAATATATAGCAAAACTAACATTTATGCTGTAGAGTGGGCCATCGAAAAACAATGAGGGACTTGGCTGAATTCTTAAATCTTCCACTTTTTTGAATTTCTATGGAAGCTAAGAGGACCCTCCTTACTATAAAACTCTTTAAAAATGTTATGAATGTGTCAAAGGAAAAAAAAGAAAGTAAAAAGTTAAGGCAACTTCTTCATTTAATAATATAGAAGTAATCAGTAATCTTTTGTCCCTTGTGGTAAAACAAATAAGGATATACAATGTTAGCAAATAACATACAAGCCAGGATGCTATTGAGCTTCTTGGCCATCTGGGCACACTGCCGTTATTAAGTAAATATTAAATTATTATTGCCATTCTTAAATAAATATTAAATTAGAATAATGCCCACTAAGCAACACCGTTTCTACACAGAAAGTAAAACTAAGAAACATTTTGCACCACTTCAGTAAGAAAAAAGATAAAAATCAAGGATAACTTGATTTATTTTTGGGGATTTAATTATTCACAGGCTTTCAGGCTCTGGTCAAAATGACCAAGTCTACATTGTACATACACTGTCAGGCTTAGAAGAAATCAATTACTTTGGTCTAGTACTTAAAGCATTCAATTTAAAGTATTCAGTTAAATCATGACACTTGTTTAAGTGGAAATAATGACTAACATAAGGAGAAATACATAACTTTACAAATGTTTGTGAGATGAAGATATAAGAAATGAAACAGTACAAGAAAACACACAGCTTTCTTCCCAGGCTTATGTCTAAAAAGCCAGACATTACAACCACTAACAACACTATTGAACTGGCTGATTTAGTTTGCACTGTCCCTTACTCACAGCTCACAATGACCAAACAGACATCTGTGTAACAATGACAAACCACTCAAGACTATCAAGAAAGCTTTGCTGTGGTATCAATGAACTGGGAATAAAACTCTTATCCTTTCCATCCAGTTTTCAGAAGGCTTCAAAGAGCAAACATCATACAACACCCAGTCCCCTAGCCAACTCAAGTCACATGGTTTTGCCCTGTCCTTCGAATTACTCAGCAATACTAGTTTTTCCTTGTGAAAAGAATCTTCACTCCTTCTTCTATATGACCTGTCACGAAGTGCTCTCCTCTAAGTTCTCAAAGTCACTGTCTGTCTTCACTCTGTTTCTGTCAGTCATTACAGTAAATTATCAACTGATACGAAGATTACTGAAATTCTGATATTACCTATTACTACTGTTTAACAAAGTCTTAGCTGCATGTACATACTGTCAGCGTACGTGCTTACTTTTCCTTCATCTCTTTCATTGCTCTTTCCTGTTATGCTATATCTACCTTTAGGTTTTATCCTAATTTAGTTTCTGGTTGCAAAGGTAAAAATTGGCCCTTCTTTCATCTTTACTGAAAAAGAGTACAGCATTATTTGAGGCTCTTAGTGTTATTTTAATAGATTCAAGAAAATGGGAAAGCCTAGTTTCCCATGAGAAGCTAAGGAAGAGCACTCCACAAATTGCACTTGAAATGCAACTCTTTTTTTTTCTCCCCCCGCCGCGCCCCCCCCCCCCCCCTTTTTTTTTTTAAACATCTGATCAGAGGCTGAAGTACTATATTATAGTCACTTCTACAGTCACTAAAGAAGTTAGCTTCTTTACAGGACTTATATATATGTCCTTGACAACAGAGAGAAGATTAGAATACCTAATAAAAAATAAAACAAAGTTATTCGATTACTCAATTGACAAATCATATTCATCCATATATTAGGAATCACAATCACATAATCACAATATATATATCTGCAAGAAGACAGAAAGAAAAAACAGTGTACTGTATACACCAGAGAACTCCAGTCAGTATTTAAAAAAAAAAGCCATACAATGGTTTGCAATTTTATAGGAAAATTCTTTTGTTTCCCCACAAGGATCAGGTGGCAGTACTAAATTTTATCTAGGAAATGCAACCACAGGCTGCAATGCTAGTGGTTTTTCAGAAAATAGTAACCCTCAAATTATAATGTCTGTGGTTATAAACTACTACAAACTACTTCTGAAGTCAGACATAGTTAAAGTCTGCATGCAGTGGCCTACTCCTTTTCCAGACTTTGCAAGCATATTAAAAATAAACTGATCTAATGGCAGGGATCTCTTTCCACTCAGTGCTACTAAGTTGTATGCTTCCTCACACACTCAAGATTATACTTTTTTTTTTGTTAATGAAAAATGCTTTTCTGTGTCCTTATGGAATCTCCATGGTCTCCATAAACACCGGACACGCTAATGTTTCTGCAAGAAGGTGGAAAAACAAGAAGAAAGTGAAACTGAAAATATTGGTTGGATATCCTCTTGAGAGAAATACAAGCAAACTCTCCCACTGAAAGTTGAACCTTGTAGTAAAGGCAACAGAAATTGGAGAAGATGTCCTTCAAAGAGCAAGTTCTTCTCCAGCACATTACGTGACACTGTATTATCAATAGCCTATTCGGGTAGGAATCATGATATTGAGAAAAAGCCCCAATGACTTCTTGTATGAATGCACAAGATAATGAACGTGAACAGCAATGTTATGACAGTACAAGCCTGTTGCTGAAAAAAATCTTTTTTTCTTCCAAAGATTAACACTCCCCCACCTAATCAAAATTCTACATAGCCTAACAAAGTTACTCCTGGAGTTGCAATACCAAGTATGCCATTTTGCTGGGTACTTAAGAAACACAGAATAAATGGAGTATTTCAAACTCTGCCTACCCTATAGGTTTCTGTAACCTATGTGTAAGATGAAACAAATAACAAATGGACAAAGAAAGACCAATAAACTGATACTATGATACTGTCCCTTAACTGGCAACATACTCAATGCTTTGTATATCATATATGAGAAGAGTTTTGAGGATGTATTTAAGGAAATGAAATTGATATTATATATTATGTGGAAATCCTCCTAAGTACAAAAGCATCATAGAAGAAGTGAAAGTGATGCCAATATCATGAACGTTTTATAGGTAAAAGTTGATCTCCTAGTAATAAGTACTATAGATATAGTGAATAATGATGAGAAAGAGACAAAAGGGAACTCTGGAATAGAGACAAAAAGCAGTTTATAGCCTATTTAACAAAGAAAGAGTGACGGAAAGCCCAAAGTAAAGTGATCATTATGGCAGTATTCTGAAAGGACAAACTGTAATTGTTAGGACAGGCAAAAAAAAAGCATTAATAAAAATAAAGGAAAAGTGGGAGCTTAGATGAAGATTGTACCTATGCTGTTAGATATGATATCTCATCTCTTGCAGATATGATGCCTAAATGACCAGCAACATGTAAACAATTATATTTACAATTAGATCTGAAACAAAACTGTGATACAGTCCAAATCAACAAGCAACATGGTTGGTGCTGAAAGTACCAGCAAGTATCTGGCAAGTGGGAAAGAAGAAAGGAAAGACTAAGAGACCTATTGAACTTCAAGTGATAGTGATGCATTCATAAAATGATGTCAAAGAGATTTATCAGTTTTTTTAGTGTAGAAAGAAATAGCGCTCAAAGTGGACGTGGAGTAAAAAGTGAGTTAGGCTTCCAAATTCGGTATGAGTCAAGAGACAATTTGCACAGAAAACACAAAGCAACTGTCTAAACCTAGGGAGGCAATAGTTCCTGATCCTGCTAAAGAAGCATAGTATCACGGAGTACCACAGAAAACTACTGCCAAGCAGCTACCCTGTGGTATCTTGCTTCTCTACAACACAGGGGTTCCCAAACTAGCCTATCTCCTGCCTTGCCAAAACTACCAGATTGCCTGTTGCATCACACAGAAACAAGATGCAAATTCTGCAAGTTACAGGAGGCACAGATCATTGGAAAACAGCTCTATCTTAAAAATGGTATAATGATTTCATAACAAAGTTGTTGGGAATATCATACTACCACGTAGCACATTACTTAAAGTGGTAGAGGAAGAAATGGATTTTTGCACCATCGTCATTGGAATAGCAGTTGAATGCATGTTTACACACCAGCAGTTCAGGAGAAAGTATATGTATGAAAGAGATGAACAGACAGGATAGAAAGAGATTACAGGAGATCAAATGACAAAAGTTCTGCAAGGATGACCCTGAAAACTACTGTGTACAACAAATGAAGAAAATAAAGACAGGTAATTGGATTCACAATACGAAATTCATTCACAGATTTCAAAATCAGGAAAGGGGCACGCACTTGTACTCAATATTCTCCATTTTTTTTAAGGTCAGGAAACTGTGGTGCCTATAAACAAAATCCCATAGTTTTGATACCTAAAAAAGATATGCTGGGGCATCTATCTGCACAAGTAGTCTTACTGGACACTAAAAAGATAAGACAAATGTATAAACTCCATATATTTTCTTTTTTCCTCATGCTCTCCTCCAAAATATTCATTATACACCTACCGATTTGACGCATGAGAAAATAAGTTCATTTTACAGATTACAGGGCTAAGAAAGGGCCATTCTACAGCTAATAAATCTGACTGAAAGCTAGACTGGGAAATAACTTTTTAGACAAACTTTTTTTTTATTAGTTCTTCCAACCTCCTCAAATACACAGCAATGAGGAAAAATTATTATTTAGACAAATAATAATTCTCAACAAAAATTTAACTAAGTTAAACAACAGTAGAAAAGAAACAAAAGCCAGTTCTTTAAGTATATGGCCAATGCCTTCATGTTTTCACTTACGTATCTTTTGTTCACTTACATATGACCAGGTATGGAAATCCTTAAGATATTCAATACAAAATTGATTCAGACTTGCCAAAACTATCAATAGAAGCACCGTTTCAAGCAGATGAGCATGAATACCAAAAAAGTTTTAATAATGTAGCAGGTAAGTAGCCATTAATTTTTTTGCGATTAAGCACCGTGTGTTCTAGACATTTTACTTTTACCCTCTAGGCAATGGCATATACTGCTATTCATAAACTCATGGAAAAACATTAAATATACTTTAAAGCCTATACAGTACAGAAGAATCAAAATTCTTTCAACTATTTAGATGTTTGCCAGTAAAATGATATTAATACATTCCAAGATAATAAATTACAAATTTACAAATTTATTGTTTTACAAAGAATGCCACCACATGAACCCTGAGGAGCGTGAACATACTCAATTGTCTTGAATGCTTAGAGATTTACCCAGCAAAGACTATTGGAAAGTTCACATTTTTTTCCCGTAAGCTTTCTAGCTAACTTTTCTTGCAAAAATATTTGTTCTTTGTATATCTCAGTATATCTCAATTGTGGTTTGGCTGAATGAAACACTGCAGCCTCAGTTTTCCTGAAATACTTTCCCATTGGTAAGATCATTTTGCCTTAGTGCTTTTGCTCATATCCAAGAGGAAGCAGAGTTTATGTTAGTTCTTTTAATAAATTAAAGGCCTTTTTCTTTCCTAGTTATTTGCAGTCTTCAGAACACTTGAGTCTCTAATGTGTCTACTGTGTGGATTATGGCAATGATGAACTCAAATTTAAGCCTTCAGGAAATGACAAAGGTGATTCTTTGCTTCGAGTGCTTTAGGAGAGTTATTAATTTCAAGCTATGACATGGACCTAAATTTCCAGGGCTCACCCTGCAGCTGCCAGCTTTCATTTTACTTTTAATGAATTGTCTTTAAAACAAAAATTGTTGTGTATAAATTCTCTTTAGCTTCTTTTGCTACTTCTCTCCCCCTCCCCCCCAGTTTCACCTCATTTATGTAATTGAGTATTTAGCTTTGTGAAATGATAAAATGTAAAATGAAAAACTACCATGCAGAGAACTCTATGCATGATAGCATTATAGGTATGGTAGCTACTGCTATAGCTACCCTGCATTGCCCACTGATTATAGATACAACATATAGATACATAATCTCTAATAATACACTAATTATAGATACAACATATCATCCTTTTTTATGCAAGACTGCATGGATCTCATCATCCTACATCCCCAAAGAATTTTTGGATTTCAGTTTTTTCAAAGAGTTTTTTTCGAAGAGCAGAAAGAAGATGACAATGGAGAGCACTGTCCATTGTGTTTTCACTGAAGTTTATAGCTATACCCCAGGAGCTTCACTGCAATTTTGAATTCTGGGGAAAAAGCTTCTGCTTCAGCCAAATTACCTGTTATAGTTTCTCCTTTTCTAGAGGGCAACTGCTTCTTTATTCAAATAAGTGTTCTAGAAAAAACATTCTAGTTGGAAGAATTTCACCAAGCATTCCTCTCAACACTGACAACTACCAGACATACTAAACTCTCCTTGCAGGGAAGTTGCCACTGTAAAAAATGCCATACAATGTATAAAAAATAGAGAAAAAAAAATACTGGAGACATGCCAGGCTACATGCAGCCTGCTGAATATATGAGTTCCTCATCTATAATGACTTTTCAATGTGTTGTGAAAGGATCAGGAGGTTACTGTGCAAATGAACATTATCTTTAATCAAAAGATGGCTCCTTTCAAGAAGGAGAGCTTATTCTCCCTGATTTAAAATGCAAGCCACCCCAAAACTAAGAAAACTCTTCTGAATTATAAAAAAAGGAAAAAAAAAAGAGGTCTCTCTCTTATAAAAGCACTAACCACCTGGATAACACATGTATAAAACCTGAAGATGCTGCTCATCTCAACCAAAAGTAAAGTCCTCTTGAGACAGTACTCCAGAATAACTTTTACCATTTCATTGGTGATATAATACATCTCATTTTTCCCTTTGGAGTTATAAGGCTTCAAAGAATATTATCTTCAATTTAATTAAAAATCCCATGTCTCTAAGTAAAGACCCCAAGTCACTGGAACAGTCAGTATGTCTTAGTTCCTACTTGCACCCTAAGTTTATCTTCACTCTGCTGTTTCATATTTGGTAACAAAATATTTTATATTAATCATGAGGTATTTATTAAACTGTCCCCAAGTCCCCAGATTTTCCCCTGGCAATGTTCAATTAATAAAATAAATCTTATGTGGAAGTAGCATCTCCTTATCTGCAGACTCAACATCTATCTGACTGAGGACAAACACTTTTTTAGGAAGAAGTTTTGTCAAGCATAAGTATCTAACAAGTAGAAGCAATATGCACGAAGCTTCCAGATTTGCATCCAGTATGACCCTCCTTCCTGGCCATTCTGCAACAACAACAACAAAAAAGGTCTAAAAAAATACTTGTATCATCCCTGCACGGTAAACATTAATCTTTTTTTCTTTTAAACAAATTATTTAGAAGATGAAGGGAAATCTTACCACCCGATTCAGCAGAACTGTGATCTTCAAAGCTTTATTGTTGCTATGCTGAAATTGCCTGACCAAAGAAATGTTAACTAGCATACTTTAAAGTTTTTTCCAATTACTTTCTCATATATAACCAAGTTCTGCATTGTTCTTCTAGTGCATGTGTTCAAAAACTGGTGAAAAAAATAACACCTTTTATTTTATAAAGAAAATTAGTGGATAGTAAACTCCTCCTTTAAAACAAAGAATCAAAACTCCTAAACATATTTTCTGGTCTAGAAGGCAAAGGAGAAGCCAACAAATTCATACCATTACGACACAGAAATTTATTTTCCCTCATCTTCATCATTTAAATGTTTTACAGATACGCAATGGTGCTGCAGTTTTTGAAATATGTCTTTCTCATCTAGTTTATCAACTCTTGCCCCATACATATGACAGTGTGCTTTTCCCTAATGGTTCATCTAGTTTTACTTCTCAGTGTTTTACATTGACATGCATCTTCTCTGTTCTTAATTTACAGCCATTTGACAGAAATTCTTTTTCTTAAGGCCAGGGTTGTAGGTTCTTGGTTATGATTCTCAGTGGCTGCTGACACTGCACCCCAGCTTCTACTACCAAATTCACAATTCTCTTGAGGTCCTGTTTGGCCGTCAGATCTGGGGTCTCCATTTCTTCTGTTTTGTTCTTATTCAACTCTGACACAGACCAAAATATATTTAAACCACACAAATTGTAAAGTGGGTTTCTATCTCAAAGAAAATTATAAAATTTTGGATGTCTTCTAATTTTTCCATTAATTATTCCCAGTGTTACTTATGTGTGACACGACTGGAAGCCATTCTGCCTCACCTCTTTGCAGAAGACTACACTGACCCTTTCTAATCTTTCTCTTTTAATTTTGCAGACTTACAGTATTAGTGAAGGAAAATTCCTTCTCTTTAATACTATGCTTATTTTCTTTGTTTTAGTTCAAATCAGTAAAGCAAATCTCTTCAAATTAACTTACAGCAGAATAAAATTAAATTTTAATCTAGGTTTCTATGACCATTACTAATGTGATGCGGGACTAAAAAAGAAAAAGACAGAGAAGTAAATATAAACATATCTTTTCTTTCTCACACACAGATTATTTCATCTGCTGATAAATTGAAGAAGATAAACTAAGAGAAGAGAGATTTTGTTAAAAACAAGTCAGACTTTTCTTTCCTAGTATTAGGTTCCAAAATCATGAGTTAGTTAGAAAGACAGTTCTCTTTCTTGAAGTAACAGTACTGCTCTTAAAGCTCTTTTTATATGTCTGATACCAAAAGATTAGTTTGCATGTTCACTTACATTCAACTACACTTAGTTGTTTCTTTACTTGGTACTAAACATAATAATAGTATCAGGTGACAATTTTGAAGAAGGAAGCATAAAGAATTATACAGCACAGCATAAAGAATTAAATGAGGCAAGTGTTACACACCCACAATTTTACATCTCATAGTCTAAAATGTTAGACTGTATGTTTTACTTTTGACCATTACAGAGTTGACTTGACAAATTATGTTGTCTAAACAATAATTCCAAGAAAGTCAATAGTGCAGTCATATCTCTTGAAAGAGAAATCTTATATTAAAAAAATATAAATAAGAAACAATTCTGAGTGGAAGGCTCTACCCAGAAAAATTAATGTCTGCACACAAACTGCCTGTAGTCCCAAGTGTTCTTCATTGCTAAACCAAAGCCACATCCAACACTGTATAGAAGCTATCAGTCGGCACATTAGTTCTGCAGGACTTCTTTTGTTGTCAGAGAATTTTAGTAGTTGTCATATGTTTATAATAGCAATGGCCTAAAGGAGGCAGGCAAATTCTTGGCAGAGGTAACAAGTGAAAATTCCTGCAAAAAACAAATTTCTACCTAAAAGTCCATCCTCCCCAAAGAGTTTGTATTCGTTAATCAGAGAACAGAGTGTAACTTTAAGTATGCTGTACATTTATGAGAGAGAATTTTGGAAAACACAAGAAAAATCTGCATTTTCCTTAACTAAAAATAGATTAGGTATTTGAAAAATGAACTTAACTCAAAGAAGAAATCATCATATATTATAACTGAATAAGATAAATTATTCCTGTTACTATCAAAGTTGTCAGAGCTATTCAGTATTAAAAAAGATGGAATTAACTAATGACTACACACATGACTACATCAAGAGCAAGATATTTAGAGGAAAATTAATCACAACACTCTACAGTACCTCAGTGCTACTCACTGTCACAAGTACACCACTAGATACTCCAACAGTATCAACTGCTTGATCAACTAGCAGCTCGAGGTGAAAAACTATCCTTTTGAAAGGCCTGAATTTCTTCCTCAGAAAAGCACTGACATCTCAGTTAGTCTCTTAAATATAAAGACTGTCTGAAATAATAGACAATACTTCTAATATCATCCTGTCCTGTGACAAGTTCAAAGGCAATATTAACAACAAGAAGAAACTCTGGCAGAACACTCCACTGGGAAGGCAAACCTACCCTGAGTTACTATGTCAACTTAATCCGCCACTCTCCCACCCCTGGGACATTTTACATGCTCCCCAAAGCCATAAATACAGAACCCTGGCTGACCTCATGCATCCTTCACCAAAATCTTCAGGATTCATCAAAAGTCTCCTCAAACTTCATTACCATAGTCATCCTCCTATCAATCTCTTCATGTTCCACAAGCTATAAAGTTGCTGTCTTTTTCTTTATTGTAGTAAAGAACTACTTTATTGCTCTCCCTTCTATCAACAGATCCTCTACACCACTAGTACCAATTCTTATTCTGGACAGTCTAAATTATTTATATCTAACTAAACCCCAAGCAACTGTTCTTAGCTTGAATTTAGCTTTGAAGCCAGCTGTTTATCTTTTTGATGTAAACAAGAGTTTGAGTGCCTGAAGGGTTATCAGTATAATAAAATTACAGTCTTGAAAACTGACACCTTACCACTTGGTAACTTTACATTCAAAAGAAGTAAACAAGCTATATACAAAGTAAAATCATTCTATTCACACTAGAAATGTAAGCAACACAGAGCATAATAATGGTTTAGCATCAAAAACAACTTTCTGTGTAGTTGATTCAGTATGAGGTTAATAATTCTGTTTAACACTGGAAAGGGAAATGGGGTCTGTTTCCAAACAGCTGATTTCTAAACTTCTGTGATATGCTATTTTACTTTAAACTCTAAAAGTCTTTTTTTTGTTTTGTTATTCAGGTCATAAAAAAATATAGTACTATCAAATTCCAACACCCAAATGAAATATACCTTGTTTAAAATTCTTCAGACTATAACATTCAAGAATGCCACCAAGAAATCAATGAATTTACACACTGTTCCCCCAAGTATTTTCAGCATTCAACTTTTGGAAGAGTAATTTAACTGCTATTATAATATGTTTAATTTGTAATTCCTGCAGTTGTTAAAAGCAATGTTGGGAATGTCTCTCAATTTGCGTTAAGTAGCAAACAATTATCCTTATAGAAGCACCTCTCTAAAAAGTAACCCCAGAAACATTTCTGGTTCATTACAGGTTTACGTTTCCAATTTTTGTAACCCTCTCTTTATTTTCTACCTATTCTATTTTTTGTCTTAGAAAAATACCTTTCTACTAAGAGAAACAATGAAATTCCATCTTAATAAGGAACAAATGTAATGTCTCTTCTCTTCCATAGGCATAAAAAAGTCACCTAAACTGTCTACAATATAAATGCCACTATCTGAGCTAGTCATCTTGGGCTCCTCTTGAAGTCAGTGGACAAAAGCAGGCACTTACAGGGCACGATTCATCTCATTTCAATACATGTACCTGCAAAGGTCGCAGGAATTTTGTTCTGAATGAACCAACTTCTCTCCATACACATAGTCTAGATGAAGATAAACTAACAAGATCCCTGTGCATTGCAAATATCAACTAGGTGCAGTGATGAACAATAGATGTCACAAGAAAAATCTACCACAACGTTAGGAAGACATTCAAAAGAAAAAATAAAATACACAAAGCAGATCCATGGAAGGGTAAAATATACTAACTTGATTATGCTTTCTTTGCTCTTGCATGGCTTCCCAAACAGCCTGGGCAATCTTATGTTTGTCACATTCTGCTTTCCACATTTTTCTTTCTTCTGCATGAATCTTCTCCATATTTCTCCTCTCCTCCTCTACTGCTTTCAGAACAGCCTCCCGCACTACTTCTTTTTCAGCCTTTGAAACAAATGAAGCACACATAAATGACCAAAATACCCAACATGGATGCCTAATACATATTACTTCTTCTAATGAGATTTATGAGCTGACAAGATATGGGACCTGAATATTTTCACTTCTTAAGTATGAGCTTAAATTTATCTTAAGGCGCTACCAAGCAGGTATTACCACTGGGCAATGACTTTGTAGTTACAGAAAGAAAAAGAAAGTTACAAGCAAGGATCTTAAATTCCCACATACTGAAAACACAATGTATCATAGCTAGCTTGCTTAGTGCCAACGCAAAAAACATGCAGCAGAAACCCCGCAAAAGTAGGTACATCATGGGCCTCTCTACATTGCTTAATATTCCCACATATGAGATATTCCTGCTTTTATCTACAAGTATCTAAAGTCCAAAACCAGTCTGAGTGCTTTCTGTGGCAAAGTAGCCAACACATACTTAAAACAAATGCATCTTCCCTCCCAAAGCTCCTTAGCTATACATTCTACAAGAAGTCATTTCATCTTTTGTTTTTTTCCCAATGTTTATGTTCAACCATTACATGAAATCATCAGAAGACACACAGTGTATTTGAAGTAATAAGGACAGCTTTACACATGCTGAACCACACAAACAGATTTATCAGCAAGACAATCATTGCATAATATCTACAAATAAATAATGGCAGGCTGAAGTTCAAAATAAACAAACGTGGGCTGACAAACCACACCCACACACCCCTCAGTTTCAATAAGCTTACAGGTCATTCCAATGCCCTTTGGTGGTGATTATGGAACTAGTCAAGTGAAGTTATAAATGGCAAAAAAATACTGGGTTCCTCAAATACCTACACTTATAAATAGAGCTGTTTCTTCCAATTCATTGGGACTTGCTTTTATATTTTTATTATGTTTTATAAATGCTAAATAAAGTTAAAAAAAGCCCTATTAAATTAAGATATTTTATTATACACACATTTTCCCCTAGATACCAATCACATAACAGTTGTTTTTTGTGTTACTGAATGTTGTTCAGAGAGGTGCTCAGCTAGTGTGCATATACTACATATGAAGATAAACGGGAAATGATAATATTGCCTAACCAACTGTGCTAGGTAACATACATCACTAGTTTTCCCAGTTCATTATATGCAACTGAAATTTTGTACTGGATTCTACATCAGTATTAGAAATGGAAGATTTACAAAATTACTATCCTAACCCCAAAGCACTTAATAATGAAATACACTGAAGAAAGCATATTTAAAAGAGTGAATACTCATTTTTAGTCAAACATCAACTTAAATAATTGAAAACCTGTTAAAATGTCCAAATTTTTATAAGATTTATAAAATAGTTGTCCTCATTGAAAATGACATTTAACAAAAGTTAAATAACACACAATGCTAACTGTCTTACTAAGATCATCATTTGACCCTGCTTTCTAGCTCTTCAAATCAAGATGTATTATGTTGTTAACTGAAACACCACGAAACCAGATATTTAGGTAACACCAACAACTGAACTGCAATATTGTGACTTTTTATTATAAAGTAATGCAGAGGCTATCTTAGAGAGAAGTAAGTTACATGGACTATCTGTATTAAGGTATAGGATAGAGCATGTACGTTCATGACTTATAGAACTAACTTCTTTTGAACACAGATGAGAACATAGTTTGACAAATTGAGTTATGAAGTAAGAATGAGTTGCTGAACTTGGCATTTGTAATGGCACACATGAAATCCACATTGCATGTCTACTACTTAACAAGAGATACCTTTGCAGCAGCTGCCACAGCCTCCTTACTTCTTTGTCTTTCTTCATCCAAGCATTTGTCAAGCAATTCCTGTAAATGTTATGAAAAATTAAATGCAATACACAGTAGAGGTGTGGCTAAAAATAATTTCAAACAGTAAAAGTCCTTGAGAAAGCTTCCTTTTCCTGTCAATGACTGTGACAGGATCATTCCCAATGAACTCCATGGTGCAATCAGACCCCTTTTTTTTTTTTTTTTTTTTTATAAAAGCAATACCTTGTGTTTTTGCGACTGCTGCATCAAAGCTTCTTCTATCTTTTCTGATAACACTTCCTTCTCTGCTTCCAAAATGTCCAGAAGTCGCTGATGCTATTGGGAGAAAACACCCCTATTATTGTAACCACAGTCTGCTAATAAAATGGACAAAAAGAACTCATCCAAGACACTTAGGTTTAATGACATATACAGTACTCCTTTAACTGATTTCATGACACAAAAAAAAATTACAATAATAAGAAATGTTTAGCTTCCTGATTATCTAATATTTCCCCTCAATCTGAAGACTATTAGGAAAGAAGTTGAAAAAAAAAGGAAGATCACTATATAAAGGCAACACTTACAAAATCTATGAAGAGAATCTAAGCAACACCACACTTTAAACATTTCATCTAAACAGCTGCAGATTTTAAATTATGCTTGCACTGCCTCTCAGTTATACGTACAGAGGGGAGAAGGCAAATGTATTTTTTTCAACCATTTGTGATACCATGAACTTTGAAAGCCAGGAAATGAGAGCAAAAGAGAATGCTGCTTTCTTCTAATTTTCTTACAATCCAAAACATTTTTTGAGGGAGAAAATGAACACTGACATAAAGTGACCAAGTAGTCTATATGTGGATGTATAATCTGTCACTTGTTCTTAATCACAACCCATTTATCTATTTTTCACTAAACCAAGTAAAGCATTTGAAAGATGTGGGTTTTGTCTATAAGAACTAAGCTGTTTTCCAAAACTAACAATTATTACTGGAAATTATTGTGTCTGGCATTTGTCATGAGACAACCACTAGCAAATCAGTACACTTTTTTACATGTTATTTAAGAGATGATATAATCTTAAAGTATAGTATCAATACATAACATTTTACAAGATCACCAAAAGGAAAGTGTAACAGTAGAGTTTTATATTAATAAAAGTGTAGATAACTAACATAAAATTTTTCACACAAACATTTATGCAGGCAAATATCCCTCTCACCAGAGTTTCGAAGAAACAGTCATTTCTGTTTCATGAATTTTATTATGTTTTAATTATAAGTGTCTCTAATGGCTGCTAGAAATACATTACCAAACTGCAATAATATGTTCTGAAAAATATTTTTTCATTTGAAGAATAGAATAGAAAACTTCTAGACTGCTTTATAAAATAAAACACCTATCTGCCCTTCCAGGATAAACATGTAAAGAGGCATTTCCTTGTGAATTTACTTAAAATAGGTCTGAATGGAGCAGACATATTCTAATGGAAAACACCTGTGGAAGGAGTGGTGAAATTCACATCATGGTTATACTTAATGATGTGTAACTAACTTTTCTTGTGGACTCAGTATTTTCAGACATTAGCTTTAACTATCAGGGCTCTTACAGAAATTATTTTTTCCCAGTAACTCAAAGGTGAAACAATAAATGGATTTTATTAGTTAAATGATCTCCATGACTCTTCACTTGACTGACTGCACAGACTACAAATCTGTTATTTGACTTTTATTTGAAAGAATGACACAATAGAAGACAGATATATGCAAATATTTTATCAGACATATGCCACAAATCAAAGTTTACTAACGTTAATTAAAAGACTGAAACTTTATTTGCTTCGGTCAAGAATCAGCGAGAGACTTTCTAAGCAGTGCTCATTAACGAAAATCACCTCTATCTTTAAAACACCTACAGCAGAATGGCAGTCAACATGTTCAGCAAGATTAGAATTTCTAGTATAAAACTTGCAGGCATTTAATTCCACTCTGACTGTGACCATCAGATTTTTATGTTAGATATGAAGACTCTGTATGCGTATTTCAAGTTGCCATAATGGGCCAGCTACCAGATGTATTTTACAACAATACCCATGGGACTACAATTTTCAGCCTTTAAACTTCAGGGAGGTTTTAGAAATTTTATTTTACATACACGTATAAGAAAACATTCAAGCCCACCCTGGAAGTCCTGAAATAATGCAGACATTTGCATTAATACAATATAGAACATGTATCCATGGCCAATGGAGACAACTAATGGCTATTCTCCCTGCAGATGAAATACTTTCATGACTACAGCCTTCCACATGACCCTAACCTCACTACACAGTTTACTTTTCACAAACCTGTGGTAGAGCTACAATCCTGAAAAATACAGATATTGGAACCAAAACTTTTTTATCATATGGAAACTTGAAAAGTTCTGATCTCTGAAGTGGAAAACACAAAAAACCAAAAAAAGTATCTCCTTCACTGCAAAGAAGAGTGCACAACTAAATCCAGAGACCAACTTAGTACAAAACAAGAAAATGTTACTCCAGCTGGTTGTTACAGTAATAAGGAGTTTAACAACACCTGGACGTATCTGTCAAATTCAATCAGTTCCATGGAGATACAGCATACCAAACAAATGGAAATATAAACAGCAGTGTAAAAGAAATCAGTTTGCTTCTTGTGGAAGCGTAAAGGAAAATCTTTTAAAATACAATATACTGCTTTTGCTTGCCACTTCAACTACAAAAAAGGTTACTTAATGAGTAAACAATTACCATTAAAATAAAGGCTGCTGTGACTGCCATTCGCAGTATGATCACTTTAATTGAGCTTAGGACGTCCTATTTCCTTGGTAGATTAGAAAATCTATATGGTATTACATTTTGAGTTTTATGGAATTCACAGAGATTCAGTAAGAATTGTATTCAGAATTGTATCTGTGTGTAAAAACATAGTAGTTCCTATTTTTCAAGATACTAGAGGTAACTGTGAGCACTTTCAAAATAAAAGCTAATGCCTTCTGGCATATTTCAATGCAACTTATTTTACATTACATTGAATCTCCATTTCTCATGGAAACATAAAATTTATAATTTCAAGATTGTAAGCCTCTTGTGAATAGCTTGGCATGTCCTTTCCTATTATAATGTAAATGTTTATTCATGTGGAATAATCGTTCCATAAACGGTTACCTTCATATCTGAACTTCCAAAAGTTCATATATCATCACAAATGTTGCAACAGCTGTCCATACAACCCAGTAAAGCAAATTCTCTTGTACTAGTCCTAGAGAAATACCTTGAAGAACTGTTTATTTGGCTTCAGAATTTCTATTTGGCCAAATAGTTTTCTTTTTCAGAAAGAAACATACCTTCAGCTATTAAATTACATAAATTATATGAAAAATAAGTAACTTAAGCAAATAAATTAAAATAAATAAGTAAAAAGAACAGACAAATCAGAATAAAATAATGTGAACTGCTTCTCCCTGAAACAGGTCTTGAGTCCAGAAAGCCCATACTGCATAGTTAGCATCGATACAACAAAAAGGATGGAAGCTTCCACTCTGCATGTAATTAATAAGCAATTTACTTACTCATCAAGAACTTTTATTTTTTCACAGTACTATGCCCCACAGTAGTATTAGCCCTCATATGAAGCCTTGGAATATCCTTGAAAGCTGTGCTTATTAAAATGATATAAAGCGAGCTCAGTGGTATTATTAATCCATTCTACAGAAAAGAATGCACCACCTTGTCATGTGAGTTCCTTTTTACAGAAGCACAGATCTTTCAAAGGCATACTCAGGTATCTAGGTTATGCATAACACTTGAGCAGAAAATGTGGGAAATTACAGATAGTAAAGGTTTCTGTGCATTCCCTCTTCTGACAGTGATCAAGGAAATCTTAGCTATTTCTGTATAATGACAGCATTCTGACAGACTGAAAAAAAGCAGTAATGCAAAGGAAATGATTAATGAATGTATGAATAGAATTCCAAGCTGTTAGTTTAAATGCCTCTGCACAGCAAGCTATTGTAACCCTTCTGGAACTAGTCTTTAAATTAGGGCAACTCGCTTTGTACTTCAGATTTTAAAATAATCCATATACAGTCTATGTAGAAGTTATTATATAGAAGCATTAGGCACATAAATTTTCTAGACGTATGCAGAATGACTTTGGACTCTGCTACTAAATGGCGACAATGAAATATATATATATATTCAGTGCTTCCTCAGTTGGTCTTTCAGATGAAGTTATTAAAGGGAGTTGAAGGTTAAAACATAAACATATAAAAGGTGACAGTTTCACTTCAGCACTATACATTTGAGAGCTTTCAAGTGCTCTTGTATTTTTAGCTAACAGGAAATAACAGGATGTTTTAGGTTCATTTACTTGGCTTGTAGATTTTTGTTCAACTACAGTAAAGGTCTATTAGCAATACAGACCATTGCTGCATTAAAGATCATATGTGCAGAGATAAATGCCTACAGCTAAGCAAACTTACCTCGTAACCCCCTCCCCTTCTCAACCAGAATAAAAGCTACAGAAAGGATGCGAGTTGAATGAAACTCATTCAGCATTTCCAGTTTCCACAAGTAAAAATTATGAACATGTTCCTCTCTCTGTTAGACAGTATTAAAGGAATAAAGGAAGACCATTGAGACTTAAGGTACCACTCTGGGCTAACTATACCCTGAATTTTGATTCCCAAGCATTGTAGAGGCCACTTTCTCTTAGGCTTATCTGGACGTCAAAGTTGGAGGTCTCGTGGTAATTGTACCCATCAAGAGGATATTGCCCATGCTTCAACAAGTAAACCTAATAAAGGCCTTCAAGAAAGAGTGATCAGACTCCTTTAAGTAAGCTAATGAGTTCATCAGACCTAACAGTCCTATGAAAATTAATCAAATTTATTCCAGTTTTCCTGTTAAAGTTGTGATGGAGACCTACTTATGGAGCCTTATGTTTGGAAAAAAGCACCTAACCAGTGTAGACTATAAGACAGTATCCATGAAGTTTCTCAATGGAAGTTGAAGTGAGGTTTTTCCTTTATTAATCAACAATCCAAGAACCAGAAGACAGGTAAGAAAATTCTAAACATGCTGGGGCTTTGAATCCAATTATCCAGCTGTTATTAAACAAATACACCTTACTGACTCTGTGGACTAAAGTGCAAAAATGGAAATTGATGAGAACTTATGACTACAGATAATGTTTTATTTAAAAAAAAAAAAAAAAAGAAGTCCTGAACTGGAAATATAGTGGATGAACCAGCGTGAGGCCAAAATAAAACTCCACTTTAGTGCAACAGGAAAGTTTTCAGCCAGTGTAAGTTTGCTAGGCTTCACATTCACACTGTGCATGTTATCTATAAGGCACAGCAGACAGCACAACATTATGCAGAGATACTCAGCCAGATCTAAAAACCTTTAGCTGAGGTACCACAAATAGCATAGCTCTTTAATGCATCACTTTGCCTAAACTAATTTCCACAGCCCAGCACCCTTACCTAGTCTTCTTTCTGACAAAGCTATAATTTGCTTCCTTTTCTTCCTTAGACAGGGAGTGTAGGGTTAAGAATGCAAAATTCTGATGTGTAAAAATTCTGAAAAGCAAATTGTAGTAGGACATGATGGCCAAATGAGACACAAGAAAGTGTTTTCTAATAAAAGAAAAAAAAAACCCAAACTTTTTAGAAAAGTGGTATTCCAAAGTGGAAATACTAGTATTTCTACCCTACTCTCTGGTAAGTAGCAAGAGAGGGTCAAGACCAGTCTTCTGAAAATCAACTTAAAACAAAAGGCATTCAAAAATAGGTTATAATGTTTTCTTCCCTGCAAGAAATTCTCTAGGCAATGGTTCCAAATGAAAATCGTTTGATGTAGATTCAAATATAAATACAGAGGTCCTGTGGTTTTTCTTGATTCCTGTAAAAAAGTAGTAAAAAAAAAAAAAAAAAAATTCTTTCTTTTTTTCCTGGAATGTGAGTCACAGAAGACATTGTAAACAGATTTAATCACAATAGCAACTAGTCAGTCTTTTTTTTGTTATTTTAATATATTAAATTTATTTCTGAGGAATCATGACATTTTTCTTTCAGGTAAGCATCTTCTGAAGGATTACATAGTATATATTAATTCATGGAGTGAATGAAATAATACAGGATATGAGCTATTTTACAGCTAAAACACTGTATTAAAGCTATTAATAACTAATTCAGTACAGTTATAATTTCTTGCATATTCCCATTAATCCTAAACTGCAAATTTAAAGAAAAATTGAAAATAGGGTGTCTTGCATGAACTAAATACTTTTAAAAAACATAGATAGTTTCCTTCTGGGCCCTGTACTGTTTCATTTAAAAGGAAATGAGTACAGGATTTCATCCACAAATGAGGATGCAATTCTTTTGCTATAACTAATAGGCATCCAATTTATGTTTCTGCAGACTGGTTCCTTCAAAAAATTGAGTAAATCATCATGCACAGATCACCAAATTCAGTATGGATATATCCATTTTGTTAGCTGCTGTTCATAGCTTATGTAAAAGTAGTCAGATAATCATTCAAAAACAAAACAGCAAACAACATCACAGAACAACCAAAGTTAATATGAACATCCTAATACTAAACAGAAAAAAAAGCTTGCATTATTTGTAGTAGCGCTGCAACAAAATAACAATATTTCAGACTTCCACAGATCTTTTGTCTGAGGAAACAAATTTCACACACTAATGAAATGACACTTGGAACCTTCTTTTAATGGCATCATTCTGAAGAACAGTATATTAAGACGTATGTATGTGTAATTCACCCTCAGTGAATGACCAGTTTTTCTTGTAATAAAAATCTACTGAATTTTTTAACCTAATGAAACTGCATTGTAGTTAGTAGTTTAACAGAAAAAACACAGGCATAATAAGACTTTATCTCTCATCTCCGGTATAATTTTTTTTTCCTACTTTCATTACATATGGACATAGAACAATCCCTGTCCCTTGAGACTTGGGAAAAAGTATCTTCAGAAACATTTAGCAAATGTTTCAGTACTTCATTCATCAGCAGGAATAATAAACCACTGGACTGGGCTTTTCAAGAATTCACCAATTCAAATTTGTTCACCTATTTTAACAAGAAACCTTCTTAACCCACAAAGTTCTACTTTTATTTCTGTCTCTCATAAAGGAATCTAACAGTAGGAAGAAATAACACAGGTTGTGGGAAAAATCTCTATGTGAGAAGGAGATGACATAACAAAAATACACAGTTATAGCATCATGACTTTGTAATGTTATCAAAATATGTCCATTTCTACATTCGGTTCAAAATACTATCCTGCAGAAAAAGGCAATCTTATTAAAACACTAATAACAGTTTTCTGCTCCTGTAGAAAGGCTAGCTATATTTAGCACCATATTCTTTTCTACTGCACCTTTTCTTCACCACTGCTAAACTATGCCCAAGTCAAATGACAAGGTCTGGTAATCATAACTGGTTTCCTACAGTGTCCTCACTATCTGTGGCATCTGAGTGTTTGGCAGCGCAAGGTGGAAAATCTGTCTGAAGAATTCCAACATCTGTTACATATTTCCACTTCCTCAAATTATAACTTATTACTGCATGGTTGAACTGTATCTTTTTGCTAGTTTGAGGTCCAAGTGGCTAACAAAGCAGCAAAACTTTTCTAAGAGAAAGCTCAGGAATCAGCAAAACATTATTAAACCAGAAAAGTTAAAACAATGAAAATATAAAGAAAAATTATAATAGCAGTAATAAAATAACTAAGCCTATACTTGTACTCAGGGTTCCACTCAGCAGTATACAGACACTATGTAAACTGTATAATTTGAGGCACATCAGAGGCTGAAATTAAGCTTAAAACATTTTGCTACATGTGCGCTTTACTGTTTTTATAAATAAAGTAAGAAACTATACAAAGTCATCTAATAATGAAAATACTTTTCCCAGAAAGCATACATAGCAATAGAGACTACTAAAAAACCCACAAACTTCAAGGTCCTAAGGATACAGAAATACGGAACTTCAGTAAAAAGTATGAAGAAAAAAAAGTATTAATTGGCCCTTCTCTTTTTGTGATCTAATTCATTTCACAGCCTGTATGAGTTCTCACAGAACTGCTCCATCTATCAGGAAAAAATAAAAGGAAAAGAACTCCTAAAATATGAGCAATATAAACAGCAAAATGGTCAGTAATGGAAGATAGCAAAATGGAGGAAAACCATAATTTTTCAACAATAGTTGACAGAAAAATAACTGAGGAGAAAAATCATATTATATTACTTAGTTGTTCAGTATTGACAAGAGTTGATGATATAAATTCATAACAAGTAATAAAGATTTTAAGGAAACTTGTTATATAAGCAAAAGACAGAAAGCAAAAATCACACTAGAGAGCTACTTTCAAGTGGAACTTGACAAATCCAAGGAAGCAAATGCAATTTCCAAGTCAGACTTCTGGTTGAGACTCTGAAAGTATCCTGGCTGAATTAACAGT
The DNA here is from genome assembly GCF_030463565.1 of Pelecanus crispus. Classification (NCBI taxonomy): domain Eukaryota; kingdom Metazoa; phylum Chordata; class Aves; order Pelecaniformes; family Pelecanidae; genus Pelecanus; species Pelecanus crispus. The sequence continues at coordinate 83,321,388 of NC_134643.1, read as the reverse complement.
GCTAAGGAACTGCAAAATCATCCTTTAACTAGCTTGTAATAGTGGACAGATCCAAATGAAGTTAGAAGACACTGGTAAGGATTTACATTTTTTAAAAAAACAGATATGCCTTTGGATCTTAGCAATGTAACTTTTACTTTGGAAGTAAATACTAAGCAATACTGGATAGAAAGTCAACACATACAAAACCAAAACACGGAAAAAAACCCCACAACCAACCAAACAAAAAAAAACCCTTCCCAGCACAGGAATAGCTGATTCTTGATCTTTTCGCTCTAATTCTCTCTATATACGCAGGAATCATGGAGGTATAAATGACCCAAATTGACAGCAGGATTCCAATAAATACATTTTCCCCCTTTACATAATCAGGAACTACCAGAGAATAAAGAAGTTCTGAGAAAGTCTAACTTCACTTTTGGCAGAAGAGCAGCAGACCTGAAAAGACATGTCTAGATGAACTATATTTAAGGATGAGATGTTAGGTGCAAAGTGAATTAGAAAAAACTAACAAGAATAACTGATAGGAAGCACTTTGTTTTGGAGGGAATGAATAAACAATTATTCCCACAGCAGCAAACTGCAAGATTTTTGAGAACTGAGAGGAAATGCCCAAAGAAGGGGACATGATAAACACTGTCAAGAATTTCCAAAACTATCACAGTTGGAATTAATGAACCAGAAATGTTATATCCATTGCATTCTTCATTTTTTCAGTCTGCCAATCTTCAGGATTATTCAAGTACTTACTAGTCTTACTGCAAAAATAGGCTAATGTCTCCTAAAAATGCAAATATTCAAAATTCTCTAAGAATCTAGTTTGTATATGCTCCCTTCAAGATCAGGCATTAAATAGATTTCAAAATTACTACTATTATATGGGAAAAACATAGAACCTCTTTTGTTTACAAGAGAGGAAAAAATAAATAATCAAAGTTCATAGAATAAGCATTATTATATAAACATGCTGCACATTGTGAGTAGATACAAAACCAAGATTTGAAATAATAGAAAATTACACTTCCTGACTGTGGAACTAAGTTGCTGAATTAAATAAACATTTTCTCTGGCAAACAAACAATCACTTGCTATACAAGACAAGTATTTTTTACATTTGACATTTCAGGAAGTGTCAGGGATCTTACTGGTACCCTTCACAGAAGGCTATGCATCAAAATGCATTATCCAAATACTGGAGGAGGTAAGGTATCTATCACATTCCAGCAGCTCGTTACTATTGTCACACCAGTCTTCTGCTTGTCCACAAGCTGTTCTTAGAAGCATCATACACTTCAAAAAACTGAGTTCTAGCAAATGGAACTTTTATTCTGACTGACCTTTCAGCAAATTGTTTTCAAATTGAAGCTAAACCAGTACTTTTCTGAGCGTGTCTCAAAAACAAGGCCACAAGATTTCATGCACCAGCCAACAGATTTTTAACTACTCTTTGTCATACACATGACAGCCAACATCATGATAAAGTACAGCGGAAAAAGAACTAAGGATATGGGGCTAACTCTACTTATCTTAAATGTTTTTGCATCTACAAATGCGAGATTTCTTTCAAAGCTTCACATAAAATCATCACGAAAAATATCAATATGCAAAAGTGCGGAGGAAGCATTTAACTGAGTTCTTTCCTTTTTGTGTGACACCAAGCTGTGTTCTGTCTCAGCAGTTACACTAGCAGCTCCTTTGGCTTCTTAAACTAAGGAAAAAATTTCAGCATCGTATACTCTATACAAAGGAAAACTGCAGGCCACACATCTTTAAGGGTTTACTGAGTAGAAGAAAAGAAGTCCAGCCCAGGAAAGGAATATGCATACAACGGAACTGCAGAATTAAAGACTTCTATTCCTTGTCTTTCTTTATTCTGCCCTTACGTGAAGAAAAATGGAAAATATGCAGACTAACAAAATTAAGGACCACAGTAAAATATATCCCCCTTAACTACATCCAAGCATGAAAACACTATACAGAATGTCCAGTTGTATCTCTTTGATTAATACTGTTTTCTCAGGAAGACATAGAGAAAAAGAGGAATATTGTCAAGTCATAATTTAGAGATGGAAATGTGTGAGCTGAGCCTTACTTCACGTATACTTTAATCCCTCACCATTCAAGAATACCTGTTTCACACTGTTTAGAAGACAGTAAGGAAGGAGACCATCAAGGCAGGGAAAGAAAAGTGCAAAATAAATAAATAGAGGGAAAATGATTTCTCATAAATGAGAAGTGATTTGCTGCAGGTATTTAAAATTTTATTTTACCTTAATACAGACATCACTGACTGTTTTTAAAAAAATATAAAAATCAACCTCAAACAGTCTACCTTTTTAACACCATCTACTTTGAATAGTGAGAGAAGTTTCTGATACATCATCATTTCCAGGTCTTTCAGTGAAAACAGGTCATTCCTTTTACATTATCATGCTCATGGTATAGCAACCTTAATGTGGAAATTCCTTAGAATATCCTAGTCCTATATAATAAATAATTCTAAATAACAGATGCTTACTTACTCCGTCTTTTTATGGTGCCTTTTACAGTCTGTGCTTTTTAAAGTTACTCAGTCTCTATGTCTTCCCTATGTACAGAAGAAAAACCTACTTTGATGTTTGAACAGACTACTTCTATTCAAACATTGGAAAACAGGGAAAGCTGAAAGACACTCTGTTCCACATACTGAAGTATGGAACAGCAGAATATTGCCAGTGATACCTGCCTCTGCTAGCTGCATCCAGCATCCAGCCCAGACAATTACTTAGTTACGAAGTCTCAGTGACGAAACCGTATTTCTCCATAAGTATGACATATATTTAGTGAACTTAAATTTTTTATATATATAAAATTGCTGCTCTTTTCCTGCGAAAAATCAAAGTATGCATAGCCTGTAGACCTTTTCCGTGCCTCATTTGTCATAAAAGATTGCTAGCACTTAATAAAGAAGGTAGAACTATGATCTAAATTTGTCAGTAATCTCACAATGAGATAAATTTTACTGTCAGATGTCTGGTTTGTTTCGGGGTTTTCTTTGGGTTTTTTTGTTTGGTTTTGTTTTTAATATTCATAATTTGTAAGATACATATTGTTCTATCCCATGTGGCATCTCACTTCTAGCACTGACCACAATACCTGACTATTCTGAAGCACTTTCATTAACTTGCTGTTATGTGTGCCTGTGCCTTCATTTTCTGTGTATTAAAAATTTCTGTTCAAAAATTTGTTGATCGTGTTTTTCAGTATGTATTTTCACACAGCACAAGAGTTAAATCACAAGATCAAAGCTGATGGTCATTTTCAGGAGGCAACATCAAATATGTTTGTCTCAGAAAAAGATAAGGATGAAATTTGTGATTTTTCAACTTGTAATAAACTGATGTGTTTTCCAATGATATTGTCAAAAGCTAGAAATGTACAACTGACAGGCATTGCTTTCCTAAATATTCACTATATAACATAACTGATTCCTGGCATAGAGGAGAAGAGTTCTTATTGTCCTGTTCCTTGATGAAGGGCACCATGACCCTGGTGCCCCCAAATATGCCATGAGAATGACTGGTTTGCTTTTTGACATGTTGATATGAGAGTGTATTTCATTGAAAAAAACAGCAGCCCTAGAGATTGTTCCCCAGGAAGCATCCATTACAGTGATCATGAATTTCTTTGAGGGAAAGGGGGAAGTGGACCCATAAGCTCCAGACGTAGGGGACATTTGAGATCAGGTATTGAAGACAGGTGACATTAATGGACTAAGAAAAGGGTAGATGTAGAAGTACCTGGCATCTGTGGGCAGTAACTGAATAGTAACTGATACCGCCAGCTCATCTCTCAAGTGTTTGTTTCAAAAGCAATGGATAGTGATAACGATTAATAGAGGGACACTTCACTGAGAGGCAGGTCAGTATACTATGTCAAAGAGTATATTGAACTTCAGGAAGGTAAACTAAACTCAAAAACAGACCAGAACTTTCTTACTTTAGGATCGGTGGGGAAGGCACCTGTCAGAAGGGCCAGAATAGGAAATGGCTCAGAATTTTACTTTGGAGAAGTTTCTGCAATTTTAGCAATGTCTTAAACTGCAGACCTATGCAGTTAGATCTAGTAGAAGAGTACAGTGAAAACATAGCTGACAGACCTGAAACAAGAAATGGAACTGAAGAGGATTTGTGCTGACAGGCTGATGGTTCCCTCCTGCAGATTATGATGATGATGATAAAGATGTTACCTATAGCTAGCCAGTATGCTGCAAAACCTCACATGTAATGATCAAAGATTAGTAACAGAAATTTGTCCAGCAGGAAACTGAGATAAACCATAGAACTAGGCCTTTCACATCTTTCCCTGTCCTGGAAGATACAGCCTTGTACAATGACCATATCAGATGTAACTCTCTAGACAGACTTTTAACATGCATCTCCATCACTGGCACAACACCCTGATAAAATACAGCTTCAAAATCAGAAACTTAAATAAACTCTAACAATAGGTAAAGACAAACAGAGAAAAACAGCCTTTACTCCTTCTTGAAGAGACATTTTTGGGAGGGAGGAGTATGGGAATTTAGGGGGAAAATGGGATTAGGATAAAGCATTGAGGAAGGAGTTATTACATGAGATAATCTTGATTTTGTGGAACTGGAAATAAAACAGCAGAAAATTTAGAAGGAATGGCAAATGAGGACAAAAAATTATGTGCATTGGCTGTCCTGGTTTTGGCTGGGATAGAGTTAATTTTCTTCCTAGTAGCTGGCATAGTGCTGTGTTTTGGATTCAGTATGAGAATAATGCTGATAACACACTGATGTTTTAGTTATTGCTAAGTACTGCTTATGCTAGTCAAGGACTTTTCAGCTTCCCATGCTCTGCCTGGTACACAAGAAACTGGCAAGGGGCACAGCCAGAATAGTTGATCCAAACTGACCAAAGGGGCATTCCATACCATATGACATCACGCTTAGTATATAAGCTGTGGGGAGTTGGCCGGGGGGCAGCGATCGCTGCTCAGGAACTGTCTGGGTATCGGTTGGCGGGTGGTGAGCAACTGCGTTGGGCATCACTTGCTTTGTATATTATTATTACTATTATTATTATATTGTTATTGTTATTATTACTACTAATATTTTACTTTATTTCAATTATTAAACTGTTCTTATCTCAACCCAGGATTTTTTCTCACTCTTACTTTTCTGATTCTCTCCCCCATCCCACTGGGGCAGGGGGAGTGAGTGAGCGGCTGCGTGGTGCTTAGTTGCTGGCTGGGGCTAAACCACAACATTGACAAAGTTCTAGGTAGGCTTAAAATTTCAAAGGCAAAATACTGCTTAAGGAAAGAGTATTAGAAGGGAACAAAAAAGAAGCTATGTTTGTGTACAGAACATACTTGCACTGCGTGATTACCACTGCGCCAAAAAAAAGTTCTTTACAGTGATACAGATACTCATAACTCTTCATGTAAAGGTGGATATGCAGGTACAATCCCTTAACATAGAATATTAATCAACTTGGTGTATAATCATTAGTAATCACTTCAGTAATCTTAACTGTTAGCACAGAACAAAATAATTTGAACAAAAACAAATGTTAAAACAAACACCAAAGCATAGATTTAAGGATAGATGTATTCAAAAAGAATAAAAACCACTATACACATTTCTCAGATCTCTTCCAACAAAGATTTATGAGTGAACAAAATTTGCCAGTATAAATCCTATTTTATTAAACTTGATAGTTCTACCATAAGCACTCACACTTGTCTACTTGATTAGGCTTCAAAATCCCAGTTATATATTACAATTAAAGGTGGTAAACCTTGATTGAGTTGAATGAGAAATGACTTGGAACATGTAACAAAATGTTTATGAACAAAATGTAAACCTTCTCTGGGATCCAAAGGGGGTGTTAAATTGCGTTAAATGTAGACATGATATGAACTGGGCACTGTGTTATGTCATAAATACTCTCCTGTCCTACAACCAAGAATAGGTCCCTTACATTGTTGGGTTCTCCCCAGGTAAATCTGAACCTCTTGAACATGTTTTCACATTTCTGTCCCCACTTGTTGGTTTGCAACGCAAATATAACAGATCACAGGAGCAATACTTTTGCTCAGTCTGTAAGTACACCCTCAAAAAATCTTCCTATTATTCTTCCAGATTTCATGAGACTCACTCCTTTTTAACATTCAGAAAATGATATCAAGTCAGTAAACAATATGTTCATTTCAGAAACACAAAACATTTTCTTAAATCTCATTTTTACTTGCTTTTTACGCAGAGCTTTATGGTAAGCATTAAATAACTGTAGTTCTGTGCAATAAACTCTGCATTTATGATGGAATCAATTTCTCCAAACTATTACATCTTTCCTTCATACTGTTTATACAGACGCTTATATATTTAATACATGTTTGCACTAAGTGTTAATTGATATGGTCAGAACAGTGAAATGGTCATAAAACACTGTTGGAAATGGTGGAATACTTCAAGTGGACTTTTAATGAATTTAGGACTAATATACCCCAAGAAAATTAAATAAACAAACAATTATCCTTTGTATTTTCAGTAGAATTGTTGGTAACAGAACTTAAAAGGTAACTGTTAATACTGTTAATTGCAATGTAAATAACTTCAGGATGCTATTAGCAAATTAGCCTTTTTTTTTTTCTTAAACTTACATACTAACATTCATTATTATTTTGATTCAAGAGCTGTTCGTAAGTCAAACCAAAATATTTTCAATAACAAACACCAGGCTTACACAGTTCAGATACTCATCAGTAATTGCTGTGATTCCAAATACTTGCTATGCAGTGTGCTTTTACTCAAGTCATGTTAATTGAGCCAATATAGGCCTATTTATGTCTATATATTTCTGAATATTATGTAATTCTTCGTAGCTAGGTTTGTTTTTTTTTTATGTAAGATTTCTATGACATAAAAATAGGTCTGGACAACAGATGTTTGTGTCTGCCGTCTAAGAAGCATCAAAAATTTGGACCAAATATTTGTGCAAATCACATACAATCAAAGTTTGCATTTAACTACATAAGTTAAAAATTATTGCATGTATTTGTCAAGACTACAGAAAATGGCAGCTGTTAAAGGTGTAAGTATTAAGTTGCTGAGACTTTTTCTCAGTGTTACACTCTTCTTGAATCTGTTCTAAGCAGGTTTAAATATTATAAAACGCCTTTGATCCCAACAGATCAAGAGTCATTATTTATTTTGCATTTTTAAATACTTGTGTCCACTGTTATGCTGTGGACACAAGGTGAAAGACTGATTATTTTCTTTGGTGATCATATACATTAATATTTTTTCAAACAGAAAAGAGCTGAAACTAGAAGAAAATCACGAAGATTTTTGTATTTGCACATCCATACCTGAGCATTAAGAAGTTCTTCACATTTGTGAGAGTGTTTTTCAATTGCTAGTATATACTGTTTTTCAATAGCTGCTTCTTGCTGTTGAACTGTAGATTGTAGCAGTGCCTGCAAAAAGAAAGCACAGAGTATTCAACAAAGATATAACTGGGATCTTTATTGGTAACTGCAGATCTACTAATACTTGTGTATAACCAGAATGTGGAATGCTGTTATAAATTTGGAATGTGCAACTATTAAAGTACCTTTCTATGTAACATTACCTTGTTTTCAGTCAGGACTAAAATTTTTTGGATCTCAGATTTCTTATACACAGTCTGCTTAAAAGAGAGAAGCACGTAGAAGATAGAAAGGGAGAGTATTTCTGTTAAATATACTCAGTTTAGTGGGACCACACAAGAAGAGAAGCATATGAAAGCTGCTGAAGAAAAAAAAAAAAAAAAAAGCCAGACATATTTCCCTGGCTGACAAAACTCCACATCCTCTCGGCACAGTGTAAGATCCCATGGGCCAAGCATGATCTTCACAACCACAAGTCAAGTAAAAGCAGATGGAAATTCTGAGTAATTTAAAACATAAAAGAATGCCCCCCCAGGAAGTTCACACTCAAATGTGAAGCAGTGGAAGTCAAAGTGTGGAAAGTCAAAGTACCGAGACAGTAACAAGATGATGATAAAATTACGAACTCTGTGTATGCACACGTGTGCATGCACACATGTGTATTCACATGCACTTGACTGAACTCTGCAGAATTTTCAGCATCTGAACGCAAAAAGAGAAATAAAAAAATGTTAAGATATGTGAAAAACCAAATTACTGTTTGAGGAATTACACTCAGGCTTCCTTAAACAATGATGGTATTTTAACACAGAATTTACTTAACTCATGCTATGCAAGCCTTTTTCCCTGATTTTATAAAATATTTATGTCACTTTCCAAATATTCATTGGGCTATTTATACACAATGTGGCAAACTATTTTTAACTAGTAATCAATATAGTGAAGTAGTTGCAATTACTATGTAAGTTAAAACAGACATAAGTTTTATAGAAAACAGACCTTTGGCCCACAAGCAGACAAGAAAAAAAATCCCATCTTTCAAACAATCTTTATTTTAAAGATATATTTACTTCGTGGAACATAACATACACATTAAATACAAGTTTGAATACTTAAAAAAACCCCAAAAATGCATACAAAAAAAGCCTTCTGACAATTTTTGAACTACCTTTCCAAATTTTCCACTAATTAGACTCCTATGCCAAAATCAGTGTTCTTCAGTAATGCTATAGTATGGTAGCAGTTTTCAGCATAGGTTCAGAAAGATTTAAAAGGTAAAGAATGGTGCTTAACATATACTTTGATCAAAGTGTAAGAATACATTTACTGGTGTTTGCAGGGGATTTAGCTAGCCACAAGTTTACTTTCATAAAAGCCAATTTCTTTCCAACTAAATTTAGTTCTTTTATTGATATACATTCAGGCAATCACAAAAACTTAACTCTCAAAGAAGTATAACTTCTGTATGTGAAACTTTATATGTTAAATCCTACTGTGTATTAACTAGAATTGCCACATATCACTGGCAAAAAATAAGTCTGTACTTTGGGGTATGGGGTTTTTTTGCCTAAACTATTGTGACAAGAATTGTTTCATGTAACTGGCACAAAAGAAAAAGATAATTAAATTCTGATCTTGGGGAAAACAGTAACAGAATGGTCATTAAGTTGCAATGCTGTTTCTCAGATAGCTTCTTGGTCATGCCAAGGGTTGAATCACTTTATTCACTTCACTATGCAAACTTAACTGGCAACTGTTAAATTCATATTAAATGGTATAAAGAACTTTTACTTTTCAACAAAATAATTACTATTCATTGGATGGCATGTAAAGGTTAAATTTTTAAAATTTATTTTATTATTATTTTCTTTAGAAAATACATAAAATTCCACATTCAAAAACAAAAGTCTTCCTTTTCTATCATACACACTGCTAATATAGTTTAAATAGTACTACAGAATTGATCCTGTATTTGACTATTCGACTAGTTGGTCGAGTAAGGAGACAGAGAGAAAAATCCCCCTATGTAGCACAGTACTTCAGAGAGCTTCCATGCTGTGCCATAAAAAAATAGTCCATACAAAAATCTTTATTTTCTATTGAGAGATGCAGCAGATCAGCCAGTCAAACAAGCCTTTAAAATACAGAATAAATTATTTATGCCAACGCCCAAATCTTTTCAAGTCACTTAAAAGAAGATGAGGTGTGTCACATAATACCCTAAAATAGCAATAACTCCTTATTATAAAAACAAGATTTCCCCTTTCAAGAGGAATCTGAAGATTCTCAGAACCTTATGGTTTTAAGATATGCTTACAATCAAAACAGAAAACTGAGGACTAATTTATTTTAAAGTGTAGAATGATTTTATTCTCATGAGAAAATTTTTATGCTCAGGACTGATCATAATTATCAGTAGTGTCAGATAAGGCACTTCTATAAAACTGAAAGCCTACTCTTCTGAAGTATGAACAGAAAAGTGTCAGAAAATTGGCATGACTAGATGAATGTATCTTTTTAAAAATTTTTAAAATAAAATAGAAGCCAAACTTGATAATTTCCTTTAATTCTAATCTAACATGCAGTTGTTGCCTAGGACACTACTATGTTCATTACATATATCCTACATCTGCTTGGTTCTAGCTGACTATAAAAAGTAAATACGAACATAAAGATGTCATAAAACAATGTCTTTCCAAGATTGTAAGAAAAGACAAAAAAAAAAAAAAAAGAAAAGAGTTAAAAAAAGAGTTAAAAGGTCATTTCTTCTTTGATCACAACCATCATTTAAGGTTTCTTAATGGGGTAAATACAGCAGAGATACAGGATATCCATCCAAAGCTTTTGCAAATTTCAATATAATCAACTGCTTAAATTACTAATTAAAAACCTAATTTACTAATTAAGTAATTAACTAAAACATACATTTAGCTATTTGATGATAGGCATTTCTAATTCTTACAGTTACATACTTCCTTCATACAATGACACTAAAAGTCTTCTGACTATTCAGGGCAACTACTTACCACTGCTGAAACACCACTTTCCTCCTTAATTAATTACACAATTATCCTGGTGGGCTGATGTTCCACAAATCTGTGGCCACTGACCTATTATCAAGCTGGCATTCTGGAATAAGTCTCCTTTTAATAGCTCATTGAATCATTTCAAGTAAGGTTACAGCAAAATGTAGCCTATGGCATCTGTTGCATGAAGCCAAAGGGTAGGATTTCAACATGGGTCCTCTTGGTAATCCACTTCTCCTATGTATTGTGCAATGAACTTCCTTGACACAGGGTTGCAAAGGTCATCCTGTACCAACAGCCAGTTTCAGGACTGTGATGGCAGGAGGTGTCAGTCTTGATGTGGATCTGTTTCTACACTCCTATCACATTTGTTGCCTCAGTCTACACTCGATACAGTCACAGAGGAAGTGGTGGGTTCAGATTTTCAGGATTTCTTTACATTTATCAACCAGTCCTTCCTGTTTCTTAGCTTCCACCTGCCGCCACTTTCTCAGCACAACACATTTCACAAGCCCTAACTACATCTGCCTTTAACCAAAAGTGAGGTCGCCTTTTAGGTCTTTACTAGAGCCAAATAAACAGTCATCTGTTTCAGGGAGTTACTAGATCTTCTTTTCCCATTTGTAATTTCCTCAGCTTTCAAAAATCTTCTGCCTCCCAACCCCTCATGTAAGTCGTTGTATCAAGGAACAGTTTAAAGGACTGTGGTACCTTAGATAAACAACTACTTAAAGCGGTTTGCTTAAAATTCAAATACAAGGCCACGCATGAATCTAAGAACTAAGTGCAGCCACTATAGTGGCTGCATAACCATAGTTATGATCATAAGTACATCATCATTTGAACTCATGCCTTTCCACTAATCAGAGAATTTACAAGGCTTATGTACTAAATAATCAAAGTATATTTAGGTATAATAAAATAAGAATAGTTACATCTTCCCTCTGTCTCCTGAAAAGAAAAATATCACCACAGCTCCAAGTAATCAGACAGACAGATATACATTGCCTTTTAATATTTCCTTCTTCCCCATATCTCATATTACACTTTTACCATTACTAAACTGGACAAAAAAACATTAACTGAGAAAACCAAGAATTAATGTCTACACCGACATGGTTTTACTAGGTTTGGTTCCAGTATAATTAATTTTCAACTTGGTATAAACTTCTTAGTTAATCAAAGCTAAAATTCAGTCAAATTTTAAGCCTCAGACTTTAATCTATAGCTGTTTTGGCTTGTAGATCAGAAAAATAAAATGATAGTAGAAAATAGCACTGAGAAATTTACTAGGGGAAGAAAAGGGTGCCAAATTAACACATATAGATTTAATTCCTCTAAAACCAGAATTACTTCTGAAAATTACACTGATTTAAGGTATTCAGTGGGCTTTATATGGTCAAAGAAAACTGGGACAAGAATAAAATTCCTCATATTTTAATAAATTAGCTCGGTATCCTCAGTTTCAGTATAGGAACTTAAGGTGACTCAAAGAAGTGACAAGAAACTATCAGAGTCAGATACGGAATAGCAAACCCTTAGGTCCCTTTCCAAAATCTATCAGGTATCAGATGGATTACAATCTGACATACAGTTGTATTTTCTTCCTTTCAGAAACAAACGAAAGAAATCATTATATGCTTATCTCATCTTATCAGGACTAAAAATAGTGGAATTTAACTAAAAAGGAAAATTAGGAGTCTGCACTCTGTCTCAGTCCTTATTTTCCTTTCCCAGAGAACAGGAAAATGGCTCTTGAACCACTACAGATGAAGCCACATTTTTCAAGTTCTAAAATTTCAAAGCTTCATTCATTATAGTTCTTATTCTAGTATCCGTATCTCTGGATTCTTCTTAGTAAAGCAGCCTTTACAGTGCAAGGAATAACAAAATAATAGCAGAATTGCAGAATGTACTAGAACCTTGTACATCCTTGGCAGGGGGAGTGGAACTTGTTCTGGTGTCTGTAAACTATACGGTTTAGTTGTATGATAAGGTAATTTAAATCCTAGAATTCATTTGGGAGAAGTTCTATCTTCTACTTGCTATTTGCCACTTGGAAATAATTCATGTTCCCAATACATGTCATACTCCATCACCAAACTATCTTATGTTTTCCATTCATTGTTTCTGGACATATATACATGAACAACTTTGGGGAGGTCTTTAAAGAACAAATTAACATTGTTAACGGGAAAGCCAAGGAGTAACATGCATGCTCACATTTAACAGTACCTATATATGTGGCTGCACCAAATGAATGCTCCAAGTAACAGGACTTCTGGGATAATAATGACAGCAAAGCAAGTTGTCTTCTGAAGCTTAAACTATCAGAAATGTTCCAAACCATTCAAGAGATTCTGCTGCTTCCCTCCTTTCTCTTCACTCTCCTAACCCAAAAAAGCCATCAGAGAATTGATCCTAATTTTCCTTCACTAACCAAAAATGCCTGGTGGCTTCTGACAGAACAAAGAGAATAAAACCCCTTAAGAACAAGCTCTCTAAGTTCATATCCATTTTAGTTTTATATATGATGAGTTATAAAAATCACAGAAACCATTATGTCCTCAAACCGTTATCAAAACCTCCACATATTTAAATGACAGTACAAAACATTTTTAAATAGTTTGCAGAAAGATTAGAAGTGAATGCATCTTAATTTTATAAACTGGAATTTTATCACAACAAAATAAAACTTAAGTAAATTAGTCTGAACCCCTGTTTGAACTCAGATAAAGAGCTAACGTTAGCTTTAAGTTTCATACATTAGAATAATTTTGGAAGACTCTGAGTTGAAACTAGGTCCAAACATCATAATAAGAACTTTATGCATAATCACCTTCGGGTTTCCTTAAGGGAATACACATATGCATTGGGGTTGCTGTGGCAAGGTTTTGGTAGTGGGGGGGCTACAGGGGTTCCTTCTGTGAGAAGCTGCTAGAAGCTTCCCCTATGTCTGATAGAGCCAATGCCAGCCGGCTCCAAGACGGACCTGCCACTGTTCAAGGCCAAACTAATCAGCGACAGCGGTAGCACCTCTGGGAGAACATATTTAAGAAGAGGGGAAAACAAAAAAAACCCAAACCCATGGGGACACAAACTGCAGCTGGAGTGAGGAGTGAGAATATGTGAGAGGAACAACTCTGCAGACACCAAGGTCAGTGAAGAAGGAGGGGGAGGAGGCGCTCCAGGCACCAGAGCAGAGATCCCCCTGCAGCCTGTGGTGAAGACCCTGGTGAGGCAGGCTGTGCCCCTGCAGCCCATGGAGGTCCAGGTGGAGCAGATACCCACCTGCAGCCTGTGGAGGACCCCACGCCAGAGCAGGTGGATGTGCCCAAAGGAGGCTGTGACCCTGTGGGAAGCCTAGGCTGGAGCAGGCTCCTGGCAGGACCTGGGGACCCGTGGAGAGAGGAGCCGACGCTGGGGCAGGTTTGCTGGCAGGACTTGTGACCCCATGGGGCCCCACACTGGAGCAGTCTGCTCCTGAAGGACTGCACCCCACAGAAGGGACCCATGCTGGAGCAGTTCGTGAAGAATTGTAGCCTGTGGGAAGCACTCACATTGGAGAAGGTCATGGAGGGCTGTCTCCTATGGGAGGGACCCCACGCTGGACAGGGAAGAGTGTGAGGAGTCCTCCCCCTGAGAAGGAAGGAGCGGCAGAGACAATGTGTGATGAACTGACCACAACCCTCATTCCCTGTTCCCATGCACCACTCAAGGGGAGGAGTTGGAAAACTCAAGAATAAAGTCGAGCCTGGGAAGAAGGGAGGGGGGAAAGGTGTTTTAAGGTTTAGTTTTTATTTTCTCATTATCCTACCCTGAGTTGACTGTCAATAAATTAAACTAATTTCCCCAAGTCGAATCTGTTTTGCTGTTGTTGGTAATTGGTGAGTGATCTCCCTGTCCTTATAACGAAAGGCTCGTGGGTTGTGATATTTTCTCTCCTCTATCCAACTGAGGAGGGGAGTGATAGAGTGGCTTTGGTGGGCACCTGGCATCCAGCCAGGGTCAACCTGCCACAACATCTTAATTACTCTATTATATGCTTTAGCAACAGTCAGAGACTTAAGTAGTCCTGGAATGTAATTGACAGCACACTGCATGTACTGTGGGAACACTAGAGAACTGCATCACAGCATACAGACTAGAGACTGAAAAACTGTACTGTACCCAATCTGAGAAGAAAACTTTAAAGAACAGAAAATGCAAATGATCACAAAATTTTATCCTGTATTTCTACAGGTTGTGTTATGTATAGAGTACTAGATGCTTTCTAAAATTTGTCCTCATCTTTGGAAAGGTAAAGGTGCAATGATTAAGATTTTGCCAAAACCATAGCACAGACACTCCAGCCCATTTTTAATACAAATCTATTTGCCCAGCCCTAGTGCATACTGTCTTAATTGTACTGGCAATAGAAACCACAGCTGCTTGCCCAGAACAGGATTTATTGCATGGCCAAAAGCTAGAATTTATGAGAATCCTTCTTGAATTATATAGCCAAAATATGGACTGTTACCCCAAAATTCATCCCAAATTCCCTAACAGTAACAAATTGCCAAATCTCTTACTCTCAACTCCCTCTTTTTATAGGAGGAAAAAAGTAGTCAGGAAAAAAAAAAAGCAAGAGGAAAAACAGAGCAGAGTTTATTATCCCCTCTCATCTCTTCTGAAAAACAGTATAAAAGCTATTCCAATCCATGCAAAAAACAGACTTCTCAGATGTGTAGCATTGTTTGAAAATGTTAAACCCACTCACTTAAAACATCAGTATGAAACATGTGTCATGGTGTACAGGCTGCTGCATTATGTTCTATAATAGAATCATAGAATCATAGAATCGTTTAGGTTGGAAAAGACCTTTAAGATCATCCAGTCCAACCATTAACCTACACTACCAAGTCCACACTAAACCAATCAAGGGCAGACTAGACTAAACCATGTCCCAAAGTGCCACGTCTACCCGTTTTTTGAACACTTCCAGGGATGGTGACTCCACCACCTCTCTGGGCAGACTGTTCCAATGCCTGACCAGCCTTTCCATGAAGAAATTTCTCCTAATTTCCAACCTAAACCTCCCCTGATGCAGCTTGAGCCCATTTCCTCTCGTCCTATCAGTAACTACTTGGGAGAAGAGACCAACACCCACCTCACTACAACCTCCTTTCAGGTAGTTGTAGAGAGCCATAAGGTCTCCCGTCAGCCTCCTCTTCTCTAGGCTAAACAACCCCAGTTCCCTCAGCCGCTCCTCATAAGACTTGTGCTCTAGACCCTTCACCAGCTTTGTTGCCCTTCTCTGGACATGCTCCAGCACCTCAATGTCTTTCCTGTACTGAGGGGCCCAAAACTGGACACAGTATTTGAGATGCAGCCTCACCAGTGCTGAGTACAGGGGGACATCACTTCCTTAGTCCTGCTGGCCACACTATTCCTGATACAGGCCAGGATGCTGTTGGCCTTCTTGGCCACCTGGGCACACTGCTGGCTCATGTTCAGCCGGCTGTCAACCAGCACCTCCAGGGCCTTTTCATCCAGGCAGCTTTCCAGCCACTCTTCCCCAAGCCTGTAGCGTTGCATGGGGTTGTTGTGACCAAAGTGCAGGACCTGGCACTTGGCCTTGTTGAAACCTCATACAGTTGGCCTCAGGCCATCGATCCAGCCTGTCCAGATCCCTCCATAGCGCCTTCCTATCCTCCAGCAGATCGACACTCCCACCCAACTTGGTGTCATCTGCAAACTTACTGAGGGTGCACTGTTACTCAAAAGCACTGCATCAAAACCCTTCGTCAATCCAAAAGAATATCCTCCCTGATTTCTTTCCCCTGCTCAACCATCATTAAGTAACTTTTGCTTAAGTAACTAAATACAAGCCAGTACATCAAACACCTTCTTTACTTCAAAACTCCTGAGTCAGGATGGCCAGAACAAGTCATCATAAAGTTACCTAGTGAAAAGTTAAGTTACCATATTACTTAAAATGTATGAACTATATTAAATACCAGTATTAATTTCAGCAATAGTACACAAGAATATCTATGCTTCATAGCATTAGACAATGATTCATCTAATTCAGCATCTTGTCTCCACCACTAATTAATTTCTACTACTTTATTTAAGGGCAAAATATAATTAACCAATTGTTGAATGATAACATGGCAGAGGACACAATGAAAATTCTTTCCTGACTGTTGGATAAGATGTATCAACTCAATAAAATGTACTATTTGACTGCTTGTGTTATAATGCAGTTATTAGCTAGTGCACATACTATATAAATAACACTATTTAAAAAATTTCTGAAAATGTCTTTTTCAACAGAATCCAACTTATCCACTTCAGCCCAAGATACCGCATATTTTCATGATCAGGCTATTTTCAGGTGAGCCTTCCTTTAAATTAAAATGAAACATGCCCATATGGGTGCTATGGAACAAAGGGGGTTTTTTGTACAAGTGAATATTAACTAAAATGAAAGCAAATAAACTCCTGCTAAGGTCAGAGTCAACTTGCAATTTACAATGAAGTAGGTTCTAAATGAAATAAAACAAAATGTTGAATTTTCTGAATTGTTTCCACTCATAGTCAGAGCAAGCTCCTAAAGCTTTAAACAGAGCTCGTGCTGTGAAATTTTACATATCAAGTCAAAAAGTATTTCCTGTGGAAAATTCTTCTCACAAGTTATTCTTTACAAAAGGTCACCACATTTTGATGCACATCAGGGTACGAAGAAGCTTCATGGTTTCACTAATCACTGTCCTTTTTACAGTGTGAACTGAATTTTAGTCAGGTGCTTCAAAGACATAACATAAAAGACATTTGAATCAAATACAACAATAGGGCAACGTGCTTTTTGTTAAGTGGTATAACAACTTTAGTTTCATTTTCAACTGCTTTTGGTATATCAGTACTGATCAACAGCTTACAGTTTTAATACTATGCTCAGTTTATCTAGATATCTCAGTTTCACTGAATGTGAATTTAAATAATTTATTTTCCACAAAACACTGTTCTCCCAAGACTCCTGCCAGAAACAAACTGGAAACTCACTCTTAATCAAACCTTTCAATTATTATAATATTTAACACCATATTTATTGTTCTATAGTCAGAACCACATATAAAAAGTCATCCTTACTAAAAAGGGAGGGAGAGGTATCTTGTTATTTTTACAATTACTTCTAAAATATCAAGATGCTTTAATCAATAACAAAGTATTTGATAGCCAGGTCTTCAGAAGATTGAGACTTGATTGTACCTTGCTTTTATCAGAATTCTGTAGAAAGATTTTTATAGTACTATGCACACAAGTACTCCTATACTGTAAAAATGACAAGGAATCTGTCCTTTTCTAGCCATCAGCTCTTCATGACAAAAACCAATATTGTATGATATTCAAGGCCCACTTGAATTGTAGTGCAACTTACACATGGACGAGTATAGAAGTTGGAAGTGAAATACAAGCCCTTGCAACAACTTTTGAATTTATCCTTTTATTCATGTGCTAGGCCTTTCTGAGCCAGTATGTCATCTTGGAAACTTTATAAGCTAAGCTGGTGTCTTAAAGAGCTGAGAACTGGCCACACTTCAAGAGTTTTCCCTCCTAACTAGGGATAAACTATGTCTAAAAAAAGATATCCTGATTCTAGATTAACTTATTTTGTTATGAAATCTTTTAAATTTTCCTGTGTTTATTAGATGGTAACCTTTCAGTTCAGAGGGCTATTACTGACACAAACTTTTTTGAAAGACAACATGATGGCCCCCACATATCCTGTACTTTGCAAATCTGTTTGTTCTCACATTCTAGGAAGCTGAAAAAACCCAACCACCTAACACTGAAAACTGACAGACAAAACTCTCACTGTACGAAGGGCTGGAAAGGACTTTGCATCTTGAAGATAATTTCCATAAAAGGAAACACACATCTGATTGATGCAAGCTGTCTTTTAGAAGACTAATAATTGCATAAAATATTCTAAGTAAATAAATACCATCAAATAAATACACCTGCCTGTAACCTCATATTCTTTAAAGCTTATATTAGAGGATATTTTATATGGTGAGATACATAAACAAAACAGATTAAAAATCTTAACTGGTCTATTTACAGAACTATGACAATTTCAGAACAAAAGGTTGATTAAACAAGCAGAGGAAAAATCCTCATGTTGCTTGTGGTAAGTATCTTAAAATGTGACATTATCCCACAAGCATCATTTCCAAGATCTACATTTACTTTTCTTTACCGTAGTTAATTACCAGGGATAAAAGTTTAAAAAAATAATGACAAGAAAGACAGAAATTAAATAAAATTAGGTGAACATGAGAAGGGGAAACTTGGCCTACACAGAACACTAAGTTCATTTTTAATTTGTTTTCCCATGTTAATACAAATTTTGTGACTGTGTTGTAGATGGTTTATTTGTGGAAATGAAGATAAGAATGTGAGATGCTTAACAATGGCCAAGGTTTTGGAGGGTTTGTGCTACAAAGTGTCTAATGTTTCTCTGTTAATGGCTTTCCCAGCACATTTGGCAAGCTAATATTCCAAAGACAACTGCAATAATTCTAAGGGCTTTGGTATATTCAGGTCCTTGAAGTTAGATCATTCACTATTTGACTTCTTGTGTAAGCTCCATTTTTGACACTTGCCATGTTAGAAAAGACCAGTCACAACAAAGATAGGAACTGAGAGGATTTAGTCTTAAACTTGAGTGCCTGGTCTGCCTAGGGATAATATACTAATGAAAGATCAACGTGAAGAAATGTCGTCCCTTTTACAACAAATAATTCCCCAAAATACAGGAGAGTGACTATCAGAAAGTCTAACCCATTTTCAAGCACAGAAACAAGCAACAACAACAAAAAGTCAGCTGCAGTAAGTCTGCAAGGAGCTCTAAATGTAAGAAAACTGTGAGCTTTTGGTTACTAACTCGGCAACCTTGTAGATAAAAGTGAAAAAATGGCAACTCTCTTTTCCTTTGTACACTGAAAGAAAGGCACTTTCACAAATCTACCAATAGGAAGACTTATCTATGCTGGGAATACAGAAAAGGCAAGTAGTCAACTCTTTTCCATTGTTGTTCAACCCGGAGTTTCAATGCCTAATTTAGTGGATTTGGGGCTTGAGGGATTCTGGGGATTATTTTCTGGGGCTAATGATGAATGGTTTTACACAGCTATCCTTAAACAACTAATGTTGGACATTACGTTCACTTATGCTACAACTCTGCTTAGAGTGGCATCACAAAATTATAATTGGCTGGTATCAGAGAGGATTAGTCATAATTCCAACAGTCATGACTGCGACAGAACCTCATTTGGGCTATGAGCAAGCACTTGATTGGAATAATCTGCATCAGTTCATTTTATTAAAACCTAAGGAATGGAAAATAGGAGTGTATTCATCATAAGAAAGATTTTCCTTCCTATGCCTTCTAAACAATTCAGTAGACTTGCTTAGG
Source organism: Pelecanus crispus (assembly GCF_030463565.1). Classification (NCBI taxonomy): domain Eukaryota; kingdom Metazoa; phylum Chordata; class Aves; order Pelecaniformes; family Pelecanidae; genus Pelecanus; species Pelecanus crispus. The sequence goes on along the minus strand of NC_134643.1, from coordinate 83,301,456 downwards.
TGAATTTCCACACTCAAGGTAATTTGAGGATTAATTAGATAGTACTTACAAAATCTACTGAAAACGTAAATCACTTCTGCATATAAATGATATCCATTAGTGTAACACAGTCTTAAATCCTAAAGAAGACATATTTCAGCACAAAGTTAAGCATGGCTAATCATAAGTGAATTAAGAGAGTCAATGAATTCCACAATTCTGTATTTCACTAAAAGGACTAATCTGATTTAATTTACATTCTTAAACAAATGCTATATGTAGGACTCCTTATTTGGTTATCGAACTACTAACTGCCAATATGTCTGGTAAATATAATAAATCTCTAAAGATACGAGTAGTTAAAAAGTCCCCAAAATGTAAAATATTACTTTTATAATTACAAAATCACATTTGACTCATTTACTAAAAGAAAAAAATCTTAACCCTGTCCCATGTTGAAATATTAACCATGAATTAACATTTTAAAAGAATCTATGAGGTTTTCTCAACAAAACTACAGAACAGTTTTTGCCTTCACTGAATTCTCTGAAGATTCACTGTTACTCCTTTTTTTTTTTTTTTAAAGTACATGGTAAAGGGTTACTAAGAAGGTATTTAAGCTATAAACAACCAACCAAAAAAAAGCTTGATTTTTTTTTTTTTAACCTAACAAACATTTTTGATTTTTCCTGCTACCCTGAAGAATAACTTGCTGCATGTTTCCAGACAAGGTTGCTTGCAGTATTTTACTCAGAGCCTAGCATATCTGATGTTATTTCCCTTCAGAGTACTGTGATCTCATTGACCGAAATATGGCAAATAACCACCTGAGGCAACAGTAAGACTTGTATGAAATATATTCATGCCATGGTTCCCTGGTATTAAAGAATGTCTTTATATAACTTGATTATAAACAGTCTATGAGAAATAATATGCTAAATATAAATATTGCTTAGAATCACAGTACTCAATTAAATCCCTCATCTTTTGTGCCAAATCATAGAAACTGATAAACATAAATCTTCTAAGCACAGCAATTACCAATATTTCAATATTAGCTAGAACACTACTAACAGTTGTTAGCAATTATTAATAAGCTTTCTTATTATGAGTTGTTGCAAACATGTATGATGACTAGAATTACTTTATACTTTTTCTGCAGCCTATGACATGGGCTGCCTTCAAGCAGAGGGTCCTAAAAGCACCATCAGGTCCCCTACAGAGTGGTGCTCTCTCAGACTTGGAACTCGGTAGGCCTACCCTACATGCGAGGAACAGAGTCTACAAGCCCCATAGAACCTAATTTAAAAAACAGTCTTGCATAACAATAACATCACAAATTTTGCAGCAGACTTTGAATCCAGCAGATAGCTCTCCTGAAGCTGCAGATCCTGACACCACCAGAAAGAAACATACATTGCAAGTAAGTTTTGGGTATTTGCTGAAAACAAACCAACCAACCCACCTACCCTCCCGAACAAAATATTGCAGGCTGCTTGACCAGCAGGTCCTAGACTCAAGCTTTCAGCTTATTACCTGAATCACAAAACGCAACCTCAATCCTATCCTTTTTACCTTGCCAGTTCCATTCCAACCCTAACTAATGTTGGGGAATTTTTATCGTACCCCTTGAGGCAAATTAAACATGATTGTGCTTACACATAAAAAGATTTAATGAACAATGGAATGGACAGTCTTACCTCCATAAGTAGTTCTACAAGGAGTCTGCAAAGATGCAACATGAGACAATTCCTTATATATACTTGCACCAGCACTGATCATGTGAGCATCAGCATGGGGTACCTTAGCCCCATGCTGAGTTCATCCCCCAGAGTCAGCTCTGTTTACCAAAAGTGGCTCCTGAGCACTCACATTCCAGGATGGATTGCTACAAGACAACACTGCAACATTTCTTAGCTCATTACCAGGGGAAACCTCACTCCCTTACATGGAGTCCTTTTGCTGGAAGCAGGAATGCCAGAGACAGGTTTAAACCATTCTACAGTTTGGCCTTCTTGCTGTCCATGGCAGATCATTCCTTGGTCATGAATTACTGTTGCTGAGCAGTTACAATTTGAATTTCCCCTTCACTACATTGCCAGATTTGTGTTCCAAGCTCACAACTGCCTACCAGGTCTCATGTCTCCCTTCTCATTCTCAATAACAGCCTTCTTTTCCATGCCCCACTATCAGGTTTTTTTTTCCCCATCAGATCTTCTTTACCTCTTTAAGTCTAATTAGAATTCTTAGCTTCACCTACTCCTTCTAACTTGATTCAGTTTTTGTCCTCTGTGCATTTCTTACTGGAAAGTTTCCATAACAGTACAAAAGACACAGATTTATCCTTCATGGTAACATCCAGTTCTTTCATCTTACCAGCTGAGAGGAACTAGGAACAACATGAGAGAAGAATTTCAGATTCAGCCTTATTCAATCCTAAACTCCTTCTTAGTGCTGTGTAGACAAAAACCTCCTGAATTGCTCTGTGAGGCTGCTTTCGTGCAAGTGCAGTTTGTTGAGACTGAGGAGGTCCAGAATATGGGTATGTGATAGATAATCAAACCCAAAGTCTACCACAATTGACTAAGCATTTTTGTTTTGTTCTGGTTTTAAGTTCCATTACTAAAAACGGCTAACCTACTTTATCTGAAGTTTCCCAAAGTGCAGAGTGAGAAAACATGTCATGCAAAATTTCAGGCCAAACAGTCTAAATTGGAAGCAACAGAAAAGACAGTCTTAAGGTGAAAGATGTTGAGAAACCAGAATAAGCAGTACTAAAGAAGACTGCCTGTAGTGCACACTTCTTATATACTATTACAATAATATTATTTGTAAATTGTGTTATCCTGGTAACTCATTTACCTTGAATTCCTCAACAATAATACTCAAGGCTTCGTGTCCAGCTTTTCTCATGTCTTCTAACTCCTGCTTATGCTTTTCCTGTACAAAAACATGGAAAGATTATATACAACATAGGCACCCAACATAAGAATTTTAATTAGGAGAGTAAAGACCAATTATTTTCCTCATTTTTTGGTATCTTTCATGAAGAAATGCACACATCTTGGCTCTTTAGATATTATACATATGCTTAATTCAAGTTGGTCCTAGTCTTAAACTTATTTTTCTTTATTTCTTAATTTTACTTTATTAGTCCCCATATAATTCTAAACGGTTCTCCAAATTTTTTTTAAATTTTCTTTGTTCCTCTGATTTTTCTGGTTTCCTGGTATACCTGTGGATGGCAGGACTTTCAAATCACTCAGTGTTATTTACTGCCTATATTAATAAAAATGTTGAAATGGACTAGTATTAGATGTAGCTTCCTCAGAAGAACACACCCTTCTCCTACTCATTACATAGCTCCTTTTTTATCTTTTTTTTTATTCTTAAGGTTCCCAGGGAAGTGTTCTTGCATAAAACATACCGAATATGTTTTTCAAATAAAGCTCTACTGTTTAGTTTTTATTTTATTCACAGTATTATGTAAAAACAACATAGACAGGAAAATTCTAATGTTTTTGCCTTTATATAAAAATGCTTGCCTGTAGTTTGCTATCTGAGTCTGCAATGTGAACACCTCATTAGGCTCTCATCAGCATTCACTCTTATTGATGAGGAGCATCGCTTTTTCAAATCACCAATTAGTAAGATGATGAAAAAGTTTCCCTCCTCTCTCATTCTATGCTTCGGGGATCTGTTCTTAAATCAGCTAGTACAGCAGGTCATAGGTCCTTTAAATCAACTTGGAAAACTGGTGCAGAAAGCAGACAGACATTCATCACAAATCTTACCTTGCAGTGATTACAGGCAAAACCATACACAACTTACACTACATATTTATTGCTTTTTGGATGGAATTCAAGTTGAAATTAAATAATGCAATTCTGTGTTTTCTAAGATCTGTATGTTTGAAATAAGCAAAACCTGTTGTCTAACTAAGCATGTTCAATCTTATTATGAAAGGCCATATAACACCATTAAAGATAAATTAATCTGTCTGTAATTCCATATTTGATTAGAGGTTTTTGCTGCTATTCAGTTCCTTTCTCCTGAAAGTCCCATCTTAGCAAAACTTTTGAAATTATAGCTATGCCAACTTTTTATCGTTGGCCCAAATATTCAAGATTCTCTTGAATAGAACTGGTTTTTTTGTGAAGCCCTACAAGAACAACTGATATGAAGCAGAAGAATTGAAGATGGAAATATTTTGAACTGTAAATAAACTACTACATCAGATAACAATGCACAACATCTGGGTACATCAGTTTAATCACATTGTGATGCACAGGTATTACTGACACCACAAACTAGCTAAACTCAGATGTTATATATGTTAAAAAAAAAAAACCCAAAGTGCTGAGCTAGAAATATTTTTACAGTACAAAACTACAGAATTGGTATAAGGGGGAAAAAATGTAGTGCAGTGCTTAACTCCAAAACTTCACAAATCATGAACAAACAAGTTCCCTGTGAAAGGTGAACATGGGGGAAAAAAAATTAAAAAAAAGTAATTACTATAGTAGCATATCCTGGATTCACAATATGAAAAAAGAATTACATAGAAAGAGGAAGTTAATAGTAATTAATTATTTTAGCTGAAAAAAACCAAACCAACAAAACCAAAACTAAAGAGAAAGCATTCCGTGTTGAGGAAAGCCTTTAAATGAGAAGAGTTAAACCAGTAAGATTTCCAGCTAAGATCTGTCAGAGCTACCTTGAACGCAACAATGAGACATAGTGAATCAAGCATGTTGAACGAGGAAGTAACATATTTCATTCTGGTAAAAAGTACAGTGCTTCTCACTAGCATTACCAGGCAAATCAGGACACAAAGCAACAAATGCAGTTTGTCCTCTTACAATAGATCTCTCAAGTTTTTCAGTATTAGTGACTTGTTAAAAGTCATACACTAAATGCAAACTGATATCACAAGTTGAAACATCAACACCAAGGTATAACTACCAACATGAAGATTCCATCCAGCACATTTTAGAGTACTAACTTTCTTAAAATATCTCCTAAAGTAAAGGAAAAGGTCATTAGGAAAGAACTAATAGTAAGGCATCAGTTTTGCTTGAGTCAGGACTAGCAATCCATTTCTACAACAGAGGTAGAAGAGAGAATGGAAGGGCATTATTACAAGCACATAGACAAAAAGTTTAAGGTCACATCGCAATGCTCCCTCCAAGTAAGGGCTTAATCCAGTCAGATGAACACTACACTGCCTTTTTTCTGTGTCTATTTGCAAGATTTTTCAGCTAAGACAGCAGGCCTGTAAATTTATTTCTTTTTGCTTGTAAGGGTGAATTTAAATTCTTTTGAGGATGGCTGGCCTTTTCTTCTGAAATAAAATACTGTTTCAAAATCTTACAGATACATCACTCAAAGGAATGTGTGCTTGGTCCTTGTAATATCTGATAAAGTGACTGTGGGTCTTGTCCTTAAGTAACATATTTTGGAAGTATATGCATTGATTTACTATCTAACAATAAAGATATATCAAAGTTCCTGAGTTTCACGATTTGGCTTTGAACACAACAGACACACTGCAAGAACAGCAGCATACTCATTTGATGAACAATGGTCATGTCAGTTCTTCACAAATCCTCAATAAAATGTGTACTTTCCATAGGAAAATGAGTTTAATGAATTGATATAACTACTGTTAGAATTATTACTCTGCTTGTAAGAAAGAAAAGGGAAGCACTATGAAAAGTTCTGAATGGTGTAGACCTGAAATTAAAATGTAATATTCAGATCTCCTATCAAGGAGAGAAGAATTTTGTGCTTTCTGGCTCTTGTAGAATTCTCCTGCATGGTTTGCATGACTTCGGAAAGGTTTTTAAAGAACATTGTTGTCTCCTTCCTTTAAGTATTAAATGCTTTTAAGAAAGGAATCAAACATGAGTTCAGAAGTTTGAAACTTCAGTAAAATCATCTTCAGAGGACTTTCACCCTCTCCCCTTGTGCCTTGTGATGGACAGAATCTCACATCAGAATGCTGACAGTAAATAAACTTGGAAGACAGAGGGGTTTACTTTATTTTGTGATCAAAATCTTGACAATAATTTCAGAGAGCATGAGGCATTCTGCATGGACACAGTATGAAAGTAACAGGCAATTCATTGCTCAGTGGTTATCAATGTTTCAATATTTTCCATTTTGTGACTCTTACATGAGGAAACATGTCATTGTGAACAATTTATGCATAAGAATATATGCTTTAATGCTACCAAATGTGTGTGCCTTCAGAAATACATCAAATAAAACTCGAATAATAAGGATTGACAAAATGAGATCAAACTTCGAAAGTTTTCTTAGAATCTAAAATCCAAGTGACTCCAGACTCTCCTTTTCTTTTGTTAGACCCCTGTGAATCAAACCACTGTAGAGGCAGATGGATCCAAATACCTGTTGAACTTCTGAGAGTTGCAGTTCCCAAAGATGCCACTGGGCAGAGAAGCCTTCTGAAGCGGGGGTGACAGCAGGAAAGGTTATTGACCACCCGCCATCCAGCTGCTTGTCACTGCCTGCCAATTGCATTAGCACTTCTTTTAGATCTTTTAACTGAATTGCCTCCTAAATATTTTTTTTTTAAGTTTTAAGTGAACCATCATTAGCACAAACAGCTTAGACAGGGTTCTTTGTTAACATCCAGCATTTCGACAGAAATGCAGGGCATGTGTTTCCACATACTGGGAAGTATAAGGGTAATACCTCTCAACAGAGTAGTATATTAAGATCCTCAGTAAGAGGATTTGTGAGATCTGATGGGGGAAGAAGAGAGCTTAAAGACCTCAAACTTATTTTATTTCATTACATTTACTTACCCTGAAATTGATATATTGTTCTGCTAACTTTTTAAGAGGCAGACTGTCTTGAATTGTTGGGGAAAAGTGCATGCCACTCACAGGCTCTGCACATATTCCCTACTAACCTTCCACTCTGGCATGCCTGCATGTCACACATATTGTAACATCAGTAAGTGAAAGCATATACAAGAGGGGAAGAAAAAGCTACTCGCTATCTCACTTTCTTCTCATCTAATTCAAAGCAACTGCAATTCTTATTATCAAAAGTGGGTGCTTAGAAAAATTATTTTGTGTCAGTTCTCGTAACATGTATCAAAAACAGCATCAAAAAAGTGACTTGATATTGCAAATTAGAATCATAGAATCATAGAATCGTTTAGGTTGGAAAAGACCTTTAAGATCATCCAGTCCAACCATTAACCTACACTACCAAGTCCACACTAAACCAATCAAGGGCAGACTAGACTAAACCATATCCCCAAGTGCCACATCTACCTGTTTTTTGAACACTTCCAGGGATGGTGACTCCACCACCTCTCTGGGCAGACTGTTCCAATGCTTGACCACCCTTTCCATGAAGAAGTTTTTCCTAATTTCCAACCTAAACCTCCCCTGATGCAGCTTGAGGCCATTTCCTCTCATCCTATCGCTAGCTACTTGGGAGAAGAGACCAACACCCACCTCACTACAACCTCCTTTCAGGTAGTTGTAGAGAGCCATAAGGTCTCCCCTCAGCCTCCTCTTCTCTAGGCTAAACAACCCCAGTTCCCTCAGCTGCTCCTCATAAGGCCTGTGCTCTAGACCCTTCACCAGCTTTGCTGCCCTTCTCTGAACGCGCTCCAGCACCTCAATGTCTTTCTTGTACTGAGAGGCCCAAAACTGGACACAGTATTCCAGGTGCGGCCTCACCAGTGCTGAGTACAGGGGCACAATCACCTCCCTGCTCCTGCTGGCCACAGTATTCCTGATACAGGCCAGGATGATGTTGGCCTTCTTGGCCACCTGGGCACACTGCTGGCTCATGTTCAGGACCAAACACAGCCATCTGAAAAGGAAGCAAATGGCTACATATCAAAGTACCTTTTGATAATAATCAGCCCACAACAGTAAACACCATAATAATTTCACAGTCCCAGTTCTATAGCAGGCATAACTAACACAAAAAAAAAATCCAAAGTTTTTAAAATAACTGAAGAAATTAATTTATATCATGACTATTGAATTTATGACATTTTCTCCACAGGTATTTTTTTTTCCCTTGTGATCAGAGCAAAAGAAATTTAATTTAATTCTTCCTCTTTTTTTATTAGGTTATCAATAATCACAATTTATAACATTAAAAAAGATCAGAGCAGTAATACACAAATAAAGCAAAAGCCACTACTGCAAAGAAGCACTACGAGATCACATTTATACGTGGGAAAAAATGATAGAAGAAATAAAATCAATTCAGGAAAAGATCCCAAATTTTTGCCCACTTTTACAAATAATCAAATACGATCCATAAAATAAAATCCTGTATTCGGGGTCAGCTAATACTATTGTGCTTTTTACATTTTACATTACTTACTGATAAACCCTGTTTAAAAAAAAAAAAAAAAAAATCAGTAAAGCATGCCCATAAAACGGTAAGTTAAAACAAAGCACCCATATTTTAACTGAAGAAATGTTTCTGTAATACCCATTAAGAGTTGTATATTATTACATATGACACACAAGCCAGTTATGAGTTGATGCTGACTGTCGATCCTCTGTAAGGCTGTTGTATTTTCAGAATTATCTGCAAGTCCAAGCCAACATCTTAGAAAGCTATATACTCTTTTCCCTCCTAATTTCTGTCCTAATACAAAAAGGCAAACTGTAGTTCCCTGCAGGCAACCAAATTAGAAGACCAATTTCAAATCCATCTTACACAGTTTTGCTGTATACAATTATAAATCATTAAGACTCTTCACAATAGACTCAATTCCTCCATTTCATCAAGATTTTCCTCTCCACAAAAACCATTAGCTCTTCTTTTTCTTTCAAAGCATCATTTTAAAAAACAGTAAGTAAAATTTAGTATCATAATGATTCTGTTAAGAAACAGGTAACTTCTCATTTGAAGATACACATTTCTTCCAATTCACCCAAGTATAGAGAAAAAATCATACTACTGGATACAACAGAAAATAAATCACTGAAAAACTGAGTTAAACATGATGAGAACCAGTCCATAATGGCTAATTAATATACACACTAGAGTGTGCTATTGTATATAAGATTGGTCACTATTTCTGTTCATGTGAAATAAGAGTGTGAGCTCTCCAGAACTAAGACACAGGATTGCCTCCAGGTCTACAGAAAAGAAAGTAATTTCACTTTGGTCATATCACCAAACATCCTAGTGAAAGATACAGCTGAGGACCTAAAGATAGGGACAAACATTTTTACAGGAAAGAAAGAAAGATTTCAGATTTCCCTATATAACCAAATGAACATGCAGTATGCACAACCTTAAGCTCACCACAGGAACCAAGGAGATACTATCATTTATTTTATACAAGTAAATATCATTGCTACCTAGACTATACAACAGTAGAAGACTTTGAAGTGAATAATGAAGTGAGGTAGCGAACAAACTTTCATGAGCAACTTCCTAATGTAGTAGTGAGGACATTTCCTGCTGCGTTAGAACTGAGCTGAGCCAGAGCTGAGTAAGCGTGAATGGACCAGTCTGCTGGGAGACATTATACTGATAAATGCGAAAAACTATGTAAAGGAAATAGTATGGAAGAGCCTGTACATACCCAAAACTGAAACATAATTAGAGTTCCCATACCACATGTAACTAAACTCTTCAAATATTTGCAGTGTATAACATGGATCTCTACCCTGTCACATTTAAGACATTAATACTGTGTTAAGAACAACTACAGTTTATATCTGTTAATTTATTCTACAGGATGTAAATACAGAGACTTTCCACTGAGGAGGACGTTAAACAAGAAAAACAAGAGCTAACTCACATGCAGAACAATCTGTTAATTAATACTGCGTTCTTAGTATTAATGTGCATTTTGCTAGCAAAACTGTATGATATTGGTAAATAGCACAGTACATTTAGCTCAGGAAGCCTTGTCTGACTGCTTCCAGGTTTCTAAAGCATTATATAGTTACTTTTTTGGGATAGAGCTACAACTGTGCCAGGGCATCTTATGCCACTGATGCTTTCCTACTTCCCCACATAATCTAAATGATGGGACATAGTAGCAAAGAAAGCAAAGAAGAAAGAGCAAACAGGAGAACAATCCTAGGGAAACTGACAGAAGAGAATGCTTCCATTAAACAACACAGTAAGTAATGAAAGGAATTCTTATCTTCATTAGGACATTTTCATGTCTTTTATATCTCAAGAGCATCAGTCTTCAGATTAAATTCCACCACTGTTCATAAAGAACAAAATATTAACTTATATTAACTTAATATTAACTTATATTAACTTAATATTAAAATATTCACCAAGGGGAAGCCATGCTTGACCAACCTGATCACTTTCTGTGGTGAAATGACTGGCTTGGTAGACAAGAGGAAAGCAGTGGACATTGTCAAAGGCCTTACTGGTATTTAGGTAGACAATGTCTCCTGTAAGATCCTCATAGAGAAGCTGTTGACACATGGGCTGGATAAGAAGAAAGTGAGGTGGATTAAAAACTGGCTAAACTGCCAGGCCCAGAAGGTGGCGATCAGTGGCACAAAGTCTATAGCTGGAGGCCAGAAACTAGCAGTGTACGCCAGGGATAAATGCTGGGTCTGATCCTGTTTACTATTGTCGTTAATGATCTGGATAATAGGGCAGAGTGTATCTTCAGCAAGTTTGCAGATGACACAAAACTGGGTGGAGTGCCTGATATGCCAGAGGGCCAAGCTGCCATCCAGAGGGACTCAGCAGGCTGCAGAATTGGCCTGGCAGGAACCTCGTGAAGTTCAACAAGGAGAAGGGCAAAGCCCTGCACCTGGGGAGGAACAACTCCATGCACCAGTATATGCTAGGGGCCACCCATTTGGAAAGCAGCTTTGCAGAAAAAGACCTGAGGGGTCTCAGTGGACAAGACGACGAACACGAGCCAGCAATATACCTTCACTGCAAAGGCAACCAAGGATATCCTGAGCTGCATTAGGTAAACTGTTGCCCGCAGATCAAGGGAGGTGATTCTTCCCCTCTACTCAGCACTGGTGAGGCCACACCTGGAGTACTGTGTCAAGCTCTGGCTCCCCAGTACAAAAAACACACAGACATACACGAAGGAAGTCTTAAAGGCACAGGACCAGGCTGTCCCCGTGTGCTGTAAGATGAACCAGCGGGGAAGACGACTGGCCTGGCTGTACAGGGAGCTTTTGCTGGGACTCAGGAAAAAAAGGAGAGTTTACCACCTTTGGAAGAAGGGGCAGGCAACTCAAGAAGAGTACAGGGATCTCGTTAGGTCATGCAGAGAGAGAATTAGAAAGGCAAAAGCCCAGCTAGAACTCAATCTGGACACTGTAAGAGAGAATAAAAAATATTTTTACAAATACATTAACAACAAAAAGACAGCCAAGGAGAATCTCCATCCTTTATTAGATGTGGGGGGCAACATTGCCACCAAGGATGAGGAAAAGGCTGAGGTATTAATGCCTTCTTTGCCTCAGTCTTTAATAGCCAAAACAGTTATCCCCAGGGTACCCAGCCCCCTGAGCTAGAAGACTGGGATGGGGAGCAGAATGAAGCCCCCATAATCCAGGAGGAAGCAGTTAATGACCTGCTATGCCACCTGGATGCTCACAAGTCTATGGGGCCAGATGGGATCCACCCGAGAGTACTGAGGGAGCTGGTGGAGGAGCTTGCCAAACCACTTTCCATCATCTATCAGCAGTCCTGGTTAACAGGGGAGGTCCCAGACGACTGGAGGCTTGCCAATGTGACACCCATCTACAAGAAGGGCCGGAAGGAGGATCCAGCGAACCACAGGCCTGTCAGCCTGACCTCGGTACAGGGGAATATTATGGAGCAGTGCATCCCGAGTGCGCTCAACAGGCGTGTGCAGGTCAACCAGGGGATCAGGCCCAGCCAGCATGGGTTCATGAAAGGCAGGTCCTGCTTGACCAACCTGATCTCCTTCTATGACCAGGTGACCCGCTTAGTGGATGAGGGAGAGGCTGTGTACGTCATCTACCTGGACTTTAGTAAAGCTTTTGACCCAGTCTCCCGTAGCATTCTCCTTGGGAAGCTGGGGGCTCATGGCTTAGGCAGGTGTACTCTTCTCCACGTAAAAAACTGGCTGGGTGGCCGAGCCCAGAGAGTTGTGATGAATGGAGTTAAATCCAGTTGGCAACCGGTCACACGTGGTGTTTCCCAGGGCTCTGCTCTGGGGCCAGTCTTGTTCAATATCTTTATCAATGATCTGGATGAGGGGATTGAGTGCACCCTCAGTAAGTTTGCAGATGACACCAAGTTGGGTGGGAGTGTCGATCTGCTGGAGGATAGGAAGGCGCTATGGAGGGATCTGGACAGGCTGGATCGATGGCCTGAGGCCAACTGTATGAGGTTCAACAAGGCCAAGTGCCAGGTCCTGCACTTTGGTCACAACAACCCCATGCAACGCTACAGGCTTGGGGAAGAGTGGCTGGAAAGCTGCCTGGATGAAAAGGCCCTGGAGGTGCTGGTTGACAGCCGGCTGAACATGAGCCAGCAGTGTGCCCAGGTGGCCAAGAAGGCCAACAGCATCCTGGCCTGTATCAGGAATAGTGTGGCCAGCAGGACTAAGGAAGTGATGTCCCCCTGTACTCAGCACTGGTGAGGCTGCATCTCAAATACTGTGTCCAGTTTTGGGCCTCTCAGTACAAGAAAGACATTGAGGTGCTGGAGCATGTCCAGAGAAGGGCAACGAAGCTGGTGAAGGGTCTAGAGCACAAGTCTTATGAGGAGCAGCTGAGGGAACTGGGGTTGTTTAGCCTAGAGAAGAGGAGGCTGACGGGAGACCTTATGGCTCTCTACAACTACCTGAAAGGAGGTTGTAGTGAGGTGGGTGTTGGTCTCTTCTCCCAAGTAGTTACCGATAGGACAAGAGGAAATGGGCTCAAGCTGCACCAGGGGAGGTTTAGATTGGATATTAGGAAGAATTTCTTCATGGAAAGAGTGGTCAGGCATTGGAACAGGCTGCCCAGAGAGGTGGTGGAGTCACCATCACTAAAAGTGTTCAAAAAACGGGTAGACGTGGCACTCTGGGACATGGTTTAGTGGGCATGGTGCTGTTGGGTTGATGGTTGGACTGATGATCTTAGAGGTCATTTCCAACCTTAATGATTCCTAGTTTTTACTTTCATTAAAAAATAATCCAGCCACCACGCCAGGAAACATGAACTTACTACTCTACCCTTAATTGGTTTAGTGGTGGACTTGGTAGTGTTAGGTCAATGGTTGGACTGGATGATCTTAAAGGTCTTTTCCAACCTAAATGATTCTATGATTCTATACTGGAGAGAGTCCAACAAAGGATCACAAGGATGATGACGGGACTGGAGTATCTTTCACATGAGGAGAGAGATGGAACTGTTTAGCCTGGAGATGAGAAGGCTCAGGGGGATCTTATCAATGTATATAAATACCTGAAGGAAGGGTGCGAAGAGGACAGAGCCAGGCTTTTTTCAGTGGTACCCAGTGACAGGACCACAGGCAATGGACCCAAACTGAAACGTAGGAGGGTCCTCTGAACATCAGGAAACACTTTTTTACTGTGAGGATGATCAAGCACTGGCACAGGTTGTCCAGAGAGGGTGGCTGAGTCTCCCTTCTTTTGAGATATTCAAAAGCCGTCTGGACATGGTCCGGGGCAACTGGCTCTAGGTAGCCCTGCTTGAGCAGGGGCATTGGAGTAGATGATCTCCAGAGGTCCCTTCCAACCTCAACCATTCTGTGAACCACAATCATATTTACCAAGCCCTAATCGACTAGGTATTAATCATGACGCTACTTGTTTTTCCTCACAACTTTTCCACAGAAAGTACTAAAAAGAACTTGCTATTGTATTACAAAGCAAACAACAGTGGAGTGCTGCATACTTGCGGACCTATCACAGCTGAAGTCTTCCAAAGGACCCATTGCCTACAGTTCACTACAGCATATATGCTGTTTTCCAATATTTATTCTGGATACAACCTTTTATTCCTAGTTTCAAACATATGAACCTTCAAACCTCAGAGTGAATATAATCAAAACCACCATTTATATTAACAAAACTATAATTGAACTGAAGATACCTTCTGTGCCAAAAATCAGTAACATTTCCATCTGCAGCTTTGTTAACCTTTGAGAAGTCATCAACATATGTTTTAGAAATATAACTAATTGAAATAATGCATACTGAATTTTATAGAGTTGTACATAACACTTGTATTCATAACACATAATGATATTCATGGCACATTCCTAGAGGATAGCTTTAGTCTTTTCATGTATGTTCAATAACCCAAGACAACTACAAAAGAAACTTGACACTCAGTCCAATAGCTTCAAAAGCATGCCAGCAGAAATTCCACTTAAGCATAAATAAAAACTTTCTAAGATTTAATTCTAGAAGATATAGAGTAACAACTCATGGCATCATTGTATGTCAAGACTTTAAGATTAATATACCTTTGATATTTTTCCAATGTAATAAAAGGACAAATTGTTTTCTTCCTTCCTTGTTTTTGCAGTATAGAAAATAAGCTGAAGTATAATGTAAACAATCCTATTTACTACAAATATAAACAGAAAAAGAAGCTACATATTTTAATCTCCTTTTAATTTTCAGTATCTGAACTATTTTCTTTGTTTGCCTCTTGATACAAAGCTCAGGAAGCAAACAATGGTGATAATGCTTACCTCTTCCAATCTTAACTCCTCTTCCAATTTGTAAATACATTTTGGAACACTAGAAACATTCCAAATCAGACATGCTAACTGAAAAACAGCTGATCAACAGCTATTTCCCATCTCAGTATAAGCAAAGCAGCTCCAACACAAAGTGGCAGCTGTATTTATTCAGGGCTACAAATGCTTGTTTGTTTCCTGAAGACAATGAATGAAGGCTATGATGTGCAAGTTGAACAAAAATGACAGAACTTGCAGGACAACCAGAGAGACAAATAATCATGTTTTGATCAAGCTGTTGTATTTGTTGCATTAGAAAGGTGACAAGAATTTATATCAGAGGACGAAATGAACAACAGTTTGGGAAACTGAGCAGCAAGTCAAGGAGTTTGGGATAATACAAATGCCAAGAAAAACAGGTACTGAAGACGACAACAGCAGCACCTTACATAGACTTGCTCAGCTGAAGATGTAGAGGACAAGCTTCTCTTGACCTTGTTGTTGAAAAGAGGTTTATGAAATAGAAAATGAACACTTGTCAGACCATATTGCCCAACCCATAATGCAAACTGCATCTGCACCTTACTCCAACACTTTCCTTGCAACCAGAGAACTGCTATCAAATTGTAAACTTTGTTTTACATACCTGACAAATTTGTAAATAATCTAAGCACATAGAAAAAAAAACCAACCACAAAAAACCCCAAACAATCCAAAGAGACACAAGCTACACATTTGCCAGAAACAACAAAAAAGTAAATCAAGAAAGCAGGAGAACTAACTTCTTCTCCCTTATTTTAAGATACAATAGCACTGCTATGATTTCTGAAGGAAAGGGTTTGTTCCCTAACCTCAGAAAAATTCCAACTAGCAGGAAGCATCTCCCACAGTCCAGAAAAAGGTACCCAAATAACAGATACACAGATATTATAAGACCACCTTCTCATTTCTTGTTGTGTATCTTAGGGAACTAGTCATTCAGTTCCACATTCTGAATGACTATATTTTGCTTACTGTAAAACCTCACACAGAACATAGATACGTTGCATAGTATTAGCTCCTATTCTAACAAGGCAGATCTATTCAAAAATACCAAAAATGTTATATTCCACACAACAGTGATTTAGGTTTACAGTAACTGATATTTTGATTAGTGTAACATTTCAAATACTGCATTAATCAGATTTTTGGTTCAGGCATTCCTAGCCCTGCCCTTAATTGCTAATGTCTTTTTGCTGGCAAGGAGGTAGGCCAGATTGGAGTAAAATATTCCAAATAATTCAGCCTGGGGAGTATCCCCTGGATTTGAGTTATGACCTTAGTGACTGGGAGTGGGCTATTTATTTTTCTCGGTTTATGACCAAAGTATTAAATCACAAAATCACACAATCATTCAGATTGGAAGGGACCTCTGGAGGTCATCTAGTTGAACCTCCTGCTGAAAGCAAGATCAACACTGAATTCAGACCATATTTTTCAGATTCTTGTCCAGTCGGACCTTGAAAACCTCCAAGGATGGAGATTTCACAACCCCTCTGGCTAAAACATTCCAATGCTTATCTTCATCACAAAAATATTTTTTTCCTTATACCAAGTTGCAACTTCCCATGTTTCAATTTATGACCTTTTCCATTCATCCTGCTGCTATGCATCTCTGCAGAGCCTGCCTAGCTCCATTCTTCTGACAACCTTGTAGGTATTGGACATCCGCTATTAGGTTCCTGCTAAGCCTTCTCTTCTCCAGGTTGAGGTCAAGATATACAGTTTCCACTGCGTTCCTCTCATCCACAGTCTAGGTGTTTCATCACAGAAGGCAATCAGGTTAGTCAGACATGATTTATCTTTTGGTAAATCCATGTTAGCTATTCCCAATCACCTTCTTCATGCACCCAGGAATGGCTGCCAAGAGCACTTGTGCCATGATTTTTCCAAGGACCAAAAGGCTGGCAAGCTTGGATCCATACATCATCCTTCTTGTCCTTCTTCAATAATCAAAGACTCTCCTCAGTCTCTGAGCTGATACAGAACTCTCTCATAGTGACAGCCAGCTCTCTCATCACCTAACTAAACCAGTCTGCTCTCCTGAACTCTGGTCTGTCCTCTCCTATGCTCCGTGGTCTGAAGCTGCTCATTTTTATGACAACCTCACCTCTTCTTCTTCCCTGCCTTTTTAATGAGTTGATATCCATCATCCATACTACAGATCCAGCCACACAAAGTACCGCAACACATCAGTTATTTCAACAATGTCATAGTTCAGCCTCTGCACATGGAGCTCTAGCTCCTCCTGCTTGTTTCCCAGATTGCAAGTATTTGTATGCGCACATTTGACATGGGCCCCTGAAAATCCATTCAATTTTTGTGTTGCTTGATGAGTGGGAGTCTGGTTTTGGTTATTTCTTTTACCACTTCCCACCTCTGAGGCGACTAAACTCACACTTCTTAAAAATAAATAGATGTTAAACTCATATGTGACAGAAGAAAAACAGTCTTGCTTCCCACCTTTGCAAGCAACATATAAGACAGACAAAAAGAGATGACAGTGTTTAGTTCCTAAAGTCTGTGTTTAAGACCTTTGGCTTGATTATCAAATATGATCACAACCTCTAGTTGCCTGTCATTATGAAGTTCCAGTTGTACAGTATTTGTAACAAAAAAAAAAAAAAAAAAAAGCACCAAAAAACCCACCACAAAAAACCCCTCCTGCTTTGGAGCTTAGATACAGACCTAAAGAGCATTCCCATGTGAAAACTGTAACATGCATGTATTTATTTTTTAACTTGTGAGCTAATGAAAGGAGATACAAGCCGAAGAAAAAAGGAATTTCTCCATTTTACTTACTGTGAAACACTGATGTCATTGAACTAAAAGCAAAACTACTTACTCCAGAGGAGAAAAGTTACATTACAGGGGGGTGGGGAGGGCGGGTGGAAAATCTAATCGATCTATTAAAAGGATGATATAGTTGATCTATTCTCTTTCTCTAAGCAAAGAAGTCTCTTAAATCACAAAAAAAAAATCAACACTTTTTTTAATTAAGTCAGAACACATGAGATGTAACATTCTGAAAAAAGTCAGCAATGATTGATACAGCATTAAGTTACTTATAGGTAACTAAAAGCTATTATAATGTTGGGTTTTAATTGGGTGGTTTTTTTTTTTTTAAATTTAATTGCAAATTGAAAAACACATAGAGCTGCTAGATTTTAAAAACTACAGATCATTAAGCTATGTCATCTCATGCATTTTTAAAAAATGTTACTATTGTAGAAATTGACCACAAAAGGCAAATGGATTCATACAGACAAATATTCAAAATTCTAAGTCTATAGTGAAAACAACAAAAATACGTATATGCCTGTGCTTTTCAAAAGATACTCTAAGAGGAATAAAACTCAAGATTCTTAACAGTGATGTGGCTGTTTTATTTATTTTACACACTCCATTTCCTTCTTGATGATATCAAGACTTAAAAAAAGAAACTGTGAGAAAGATTCTTTGAGAAACAATACCATTTATTTTGTAACAGGAGTCAGTCTTTTTGAAAGCAAAAGAGCAGAGTATTAATTGAAGGATGAAACACGAAGTTGGGGACAAGGTCAGAAGAAAAATTTAAGTCAAATCCGGCCTTCAGCTGAAAATTCTATTTACTTCAGTTGAAGCTGTTCGTGGATATGCAAAGAAGAACTTTCCCACTATAGAAAGTCTTCAACAAGGAAAGAACTGGGGAAAAAAACCCACCCCAAAACCCCTAGCACCTTCTCTCCTACCCAAACAAGGAACAGAGATAAAGTGACATGAACAGAATTAACATGGATAAAATTTAATTTTTGTCATCTTAGGAGTCTTTCCTTCTCCCATTGTCTCAGTTTGAGAGCTGCACTCTCATCCAAGACTTGCACATGCATACTTTTGAGGCAGCAACTGACTTTTCCATTACTGTATCTAACACCCATTCACTCTCTAGATCTTTTTCACTTTGTCATTATATTGCTTCCAGAATACATTCTTCCCCACTGCCCCCTTCCCTCCAACAATGGTAAAACCATGATTCTCATCTTTGAAATTTTTTCTTTGGACAACAGCAACTCTCTCCACAGTTCCCTTCTTTAATCTATTCAATATGCTGCAGTTTCAAGAACAAAACAAAACAAAACACCCCCCACAAAAAACCCCACCCAAAACCCCACAGAAGGGGAAAAAAAAAAAAAAAAAAAAAAAGGCAAGAACAGAGACCACACTTCCCCCCCCCCCCAAAAAATCAAGAGTAGGACAAAATAATAACAGCAAGAAGCCTCCTGTTGCTGAAACAGTGAAAGGGAGAAGCAAAGGCATTCTAATTTGGACACAACTTCCTCTGACTCTACAAACTACGACCATACATACGCTGCCCCTTTCCAGAGTCCCTTGGTTCCTTTCTACAAGCCAGCTGGCAGGGATGCAGAAACGAGCTCACGCTTTCTTTGTTGTATAAGACAAATTAAAATGTAAATAGATTTTAAAAGGCTGTAGCATTAGGACTGAATTTGATGGAAAGCTTTAGCTGTATTTTAACTTTGTTTGAAACTTCTTGGTATTTTACACTATGTCAGACCTCCCACAAATTGGCTAATCCAGATGAGAAAAATCATGATTAAGACTCGTTCTTGTTCTGAGCAGCTCCCCTCTTCAGAGGGGCACAAACATTGCTTACAGTAAGGCTCTTTTCAAAACATCTTTTCAAAAAGTGAAAGCAAATCCTGCTGGAATATAGCCTTCCTCAACTGGATGCATGCAGATTTATTAAGCATATGTAAAGGTATTTAAAAGGCTGGAGGACACATTTAAAAACCTAAAGTAGTGCAGCAGCGATTAAAAATACAAAATATCAATAAACAAATAAAAAATTTGTTTCTTCCTTAAAAAATACTATTGGGTTTCTGTTGTGCAATGGAAGATTCATCAGCTATGGCAGTGATTGGTATCTGATAAGATAATTTAATTGGTGGTGACAGAATAGGAATGTGTTGAAAGTTTATGAAATACTGTCACAGGAATTGCAACGTCTCAAAGAGCTATTTTTATTTAATCAATATTCAGTTATCAAAAGAATGTGCAAGTAAAGACAGACAACCTTGATGTAAGAAGGGGGCCAAGTGCCACTAGACCTTCATCCATGTGAGAACTATCTCATTAAAATATTATATGAAATATGAGATATCTTCAGACTACTCCTGTAGCCTTTGTTACAGGATAGCTACAACAACCTCCTTCTCCCTGAATGCGAGATGTCCACTGTATTTTTGGCTGAATACCATAAAGCACTGAGTAATTTTCCTCAGTTAACACTGTCACCATATTTTTAGTAAACAACAGTGGTATAGGATATCTAAGACCTGCTTAACCTAGCTTAAAACAATCACATTGACTACAGTGAAGTGATACATGGCTAAAATGCATCTTCATAAGCAATGGATCCAAGTCCCATTCACTGAAACAACTTCTCACCACTCCAGCTGCATGCAGCTGCTTTCTGGCTGGTCATCAGGGGATTCTGTGCAGGTAGGGAATTCCCAGGTGTCAGAGAAATGATCACACTCCATATGAAACCCAGGAATTGTTCTCCTCTAGTGACCAAAATTCCATTTGTCTCTGTTTACAAGGGGGAAGTTCCTGAATGAAGCAGATCCAATGGAAGTGACAACAATATTGAAAAATACCCGATAAACACTGGAAGACTCAAGAAGGAAGAAAGGAGATCAAAATAATTCAGATAATTTCATAATCTAATCATAATATGTATATATAATATACATATAATAATAGTCTAGTACAGATTTTCTTGTGTTCAAGCTAAAGTGTTTAGCACAACTCACTATTAAAACTGTCAACAAAAATTGCAACTGCTACATAAAAATAAAAAGCATGAGATTAAGTATTCCTTAATGGAAACAAGCATCAAGCATCTTCTTACTTACAAAAGTAATTACAAAAACTACACTATTGTAGAACTGTAATAATAAGAATATCTTCTTAGCAGTTTTAAATAGTAGTTTTTAAACAGTACAAAGAGTTGTTTCTGCTTTTTAGGGGTTTTTTTTGGTGTGTGTGGGGTTTTGTTTGTTTTAAACAAAATATTTCACAAAACAGTGCCACAAAAGCAGGCAGCAAACTGAAACACTGCCTGAAATTATGGTTTAGTTCATGAAGATGAAAATGGCTATCTCCCTTTCTTCTTTATCACTAACAAGAAGGCTCTTCAAACATAAAAATTACTTTTCCAGTTACAGTTTGAATATTAGGGAGGTCCAGAATATTTTTCATTACTTTTTGCTTATGAGCTCAAACTACTTTTTTCCTTCTTAGCTCCCCTGAACTTACCTAGACTTATTTCAAACTCTCTACCTAGCAGATGAATGGAAATTTACTTTTCAATGACACACTCACTTCTTTCTATATACTTATCTCAAAACTCAGACTATACTCTCAGCCCTTTGAAAACCTAGCACAAGAACTTGTATTGTTCTCCATACATAAAAAGTAAATACATTAAGTGCAGAATTACTAGCTGAAATTATTCTTTATATACAGAAAAATATTATAATACATGAAGAAAGTCAAAATTGCTCTCAGTCCTTTATCACAGTATCTTGGGTTATTTTTTAAGCATTAATCAGACTTGCATTTTCACATGTTAAGTTAAATTTCATTATGGTATTTATTTCTGGAAATTAATGTTGATCATCCTAAACAATTATTTGCTTGAGGATGCTTAGATTTGTAGTGCATATCCAAAACCAAAATATTGTCTATCTAGCAATACATTTAAGTAATAGATTTATTTTTAAGGAATTGCATACGACTATGAAAGTCTGTTTTATCTCAACATCCTTCAGGTTTAAGAACAGATGTTCTAGTTTTCATTAGTATCAGTTTTCTTTAAATGATAAAACTTTAGCCAAGAAAAGTAAAAAAGAGTTCTCAGTACTTCAAGTACATGATTATTTTAAATGTCACATGCTGTTCTGGACCTCTTAAGCCTTTAATGAGGAAAAAAATTATACAAGTCTCAGCAGCAAAACTTTGTGGTTTTTTTGTTTTGTTTTGGTTTGTGTTTTTTTGTTTGGTTTGGTTTTGGTTTTTTTTAGAACAGTAACACTGAAGTAACTGAAAGTAATTAGTGTCACTATGGTTATCTATAAGCAGAATCAAAAATAATCAGTGTAAGAATATACACTAGAAAACTGCTTTGACCTTATAAAAATACATGTTTATGTGAAGTAAAAAAAATAAAGATGGAACAGCACGCTAGTTATTTTGGTATATAATTAGAGCTGACTTTTTACCTTCCTTATCTCCTCCATCTCCTAAGCACTATTTTATCCTTTAAAGTTTCTCATAATCAGATGGTAGTTATAAAACCTTGATAATATAAAGTTGCTATGTTATATTCTATTGTGATCACTGCAATAACTAATACTTTACCACTGTAACTGCTTTCCCAATATCAGGAGCTATACAGAAATGAGATGTTATGCACCTTTGCAGTAGTTTACAACACTAGCTATTTGTTGAAATTAAGATGCTATGTATTTTGCCTACGTATTAAAATTTTGGCAGTTTACACAAGTAAAAAGAGCCTAAATGTTAACAGCATAATTAATAATGAAGTTAGCGAGTTGACAGAAAATGCATGAATAAATTTAACTTTGACATGTAAGTCACGAGCTTTTCTTAGTTATGTATTAACATCTAGTGCTAGATTTGTGTAATTAACATCTAAAGATTTAGATTAGAATACACTTATAGAAATAAAGTTGTTTAATACTTGACAAACTATATATTTTAACTGATCAAACTGTTCCAACACCAAATGTGTACTATGTATAAATAAAATTGAATACAGATTGAAGAAGTCTCCAAAGAGCAACGAAGCTGGTGAAGGGTCTAGAGCACAAGTCTTATGAGGAGCAGCCGAGGGAACTGGGGTTAGTCTGGAGAAGAGGAGGCTGAGAGGAGACCTTATCACTCTCTACAACTACCTGAGAGGACGCTGTAGCAAGGTGGGTGTTGGTCTCTTGTCCCAAGTAACAAACAACAGGACAAGAGGAAATGGCCTCAAGCTGCACCAGGGGAGGTTTAGATGGAATATTAGGAAAAATGTCTTCAGGGAAAGGGTTTTTAAGCATTGGAACAGGCTGCCCAGGGAAGTGGTTGAGTCACCATCCCTGGAGGTATTTAAAAGATGTGTAGGTGTGGCGCTTAGGGACAGGTTCAGTGGTGGACTTCATAGTGTTAGGTTAATGGTTGGACTTGATCTTAAAGGTCTTTTCCAACCTAAATGATTCTATGATTCTAAGTAAATTTAAAGGTGTTTAACTAATAGGTTAATTAGGTAACAGTTTGTAGTTTATTAATGAATTACAAACTAAATAAGATGATTTAGCAGTTAAAGGGTAATGAAGGGACAATTCTTCAAAATTGTTCCCAAAATATCATCCTAATATTTGCTATGCATCTTATTTCTCCCAAGCATATAAATATGAAATACAAAAATGTTGTTAAAAGTATTGACTCATTTTGACTCATATTAGCTGAGATTTAGTATTTTGATATTAAGCAATGGTCACTAACTAACCATAATTACACTGTCTCAGATGCCTTACATTGAACACAAACAGGACTCAAGTGGATCTGGAGACATGGAGTTGCTTTGGTACTGTTCCCCACAGTTTTTAAGAAAGCGCCTGCCAAGTAACAGACAATCAGCCTAGAAGCACTGACTTAACAGCACAATTATCCAAGCTCTACTCTACACAGGTTTCTTAATTTTGAGTACAATTTGCACATTTCCATTATCTATTTCCACAAGAGCTAGATTCAGTGAAAATCTTGATAAGATAATCTTGGTGGTAAAGAACTCCAATTTATCAGTATTAAATTATTTCGACATTTCACAACCATCTCAATTAGAAGTTCCATATTAAATAGAAAAAAGATGAATCATCCTGAACATACTCAGTGTGAATGCACAAACAGAGATGTGCACTAGCTGTAATGGACTTGTGAAACACTGAACGTAAATTAGTCAATGCATTCGAATAAACCTAGGATACGCTGGCATTAAACAAGTCAGGCCAGTTAGAAAGCAGTCAGGACAAGAGTCTTGTTTCAAAAAAAAGTATTTTTACTTACACACTAGAAAAATGAAAGTTGTCTAAGCACAATTTCTTGCATATCTTTAAAATCAGAGAGCCAAAGGAGGTACATAACTGTAAAAGAAAAATGCTAGGCACACTGTATGACTGTAACTGAATACTACATTACAATGCAAGTTAGGCATTGAAAGCTGTCAAGTAACAGCACAATAGCATAACAGAGGTACATCTGAACACAGCGTATTTTTAAAGCAAAATTAGCATGCTTAGTCTTATATCCACTCTTCTAATTAATTATTCTGAAACAACACAATAAAATAATTCAGAAAAAAAGAATTCAAGTTTAAGAGGAAAATATAAAGGCAATGGAGCAAAATCTTTTCCCAAGAGAAATAAGAAGTTATTTTTCCTCATACTGTGGAAAAATAAAGACAACATCAAAACTGGGGGAAAAACAGGACAAAAGATAAACAGCTCTGAAATTATTAATAAAATAGAGACTTTGAATAAAAATGAGTGTCTGAAAGAAGAGTACATAGAGTAACACTAAAAAAAATTTAAAAGGTGAAGAAATAAACGTGAGGTATCTGGCACACACTTGAAAAAGAGGTGGGCAAGGGATTGTTGCCATAACCATAAATACCTTTTAACAGTTCAGCAAAAAGATGCATTGCTATCTGTGAAAGTGCCTTTTCTGAAATCCTCCATTTTAGAGTGTTCCATAATTTTAAACCCTACTGTGACCTGTGAAATTTCCTGGAATCTCATTTACAAATTTAGTTGCAGATACAGTAGATAACTTTTTTCACACCTATTTTTCATTATTAGCATTCTGTCTCCTCTATGTCTGCACCTAAAACCAACCTAAATATTTTCTTAGAAGATGATATTTAACAGGATGTAAGTCATACTTTAGTTTTGTAAGAAAACATACATTTTCTAGTACTCCAGCCACAAAAAGCACCTACCTCCAAGACCTGTTTCTAATCTCCTGCAGAATACCTTCTCCAGAATCATAAATGCACTCTTCTGGAAGGAAAGACCAGGAAGGCGACGATAGGGTGTTGCCTTTTATGTGAGAGAGGAGTTGGAATGTATGGAGCTCTGTTTTGGGGTAGGTGATCAGTCAAGAACTTATGGGTCAGGGTTAGCAGGCAGACCAGCATAGTGGACATTGCTGCATCTGCCTGCTATAGATCAGGTGGTCTACAGGAAGATGATGTAGATGAGGCTTTCTTCAGACAACGGGAAGAAGCCTCATATTCACGGGCCCTGGTCCTCATGAGGGACATTATCCACCCCAGTATTTGCTGGAGAGACAACAGCACAGCACATGCAATCCAGGAGATTCCTGGGACACACTGATAACAACTTCCTCAACTTCCTAACACAGGTGACTGTGGAGCAATCTCTGAGGCACTCTATTGTACCTGATACTTAAAAACATGGAAGGACTGTCTGGGGATGTGAAGATCAGTGGCAGCCTGCCTTGGCTGCAGTGACCATGAGATGGTGGAGTTCAGTGGAAGGGAAGGAGCAGGGCAAAAAGCAAGATCACAACACTGGACTTCAGGAGAGAAGACTCTGGTCTCTCTGGGGGTCTGCCTGGAAGAATCCCATGGGATACAACTCTAGAAAGAAGGCCCCAAGACAGCTGGTGGCTATTCAAGGATTATCTTCTCCAAGCTCAAGAATGGTCCATCATGACAACCAGGAAATCAAGCAAAGGCAGCAGGAGGCCTGCATGGATGAACAAGAAGCTCCTCACTAAACTCTGTCATAAAAAGGAAGTGTACAGGAGGTGGAAGAAGGAGCAGGTGACCCAGGAGGAACACAGAGCTGCTTTCCAAGTGTGTAGGGATAGGGTTAGGAAAACCAAAGCCCACCTGGGTCGTGGTCAATGGCTCGATGTCCACATGGAGACCAGTGACAAGCGGAGTCCCTCAGGGGTCTGTACTGGGACTGGTGCTATTTAACATCTTCATCAATGACACAGACAGTGGGATCAAGTGCACCCTCAGCAAGTTTGCAGATGACACCAAGCTGAGTGGTGCAGTTGACACACCAGAAGGATGAGATGTTATCTAGAGGGACCTGGACAAGCTGGAGAGGTGGGCCTGTGTGAACCTCATGAGGTTCAACAAGGCCAAATGCAAGGTCTTGCACCTGGGACGGGGCAACCCCCAATATCAGTACAGGTTAGGGGATGAAGGGATTGAGAGCAGCCCTGCAGAGAAGGACTTGGGGGTACTGGTAGATGAAAAGCTGGACATGAGCCAACAATGTGCGCTTGGAGCCCAGAAAGCCAACCGTATCCTGGGCTGCATTAGAAGAAGCATGGCCAGCAGGTTGAGGGAGATGATTCTGCCTCTCTGCTCTGGTGAGACCTCACCTGGAGTACTGCATCCAGCTCTGGAGCCCTCAGCACAAGAAGGACATGGACCTGTTGGAGTGGGTCCAGAAGAGGGCCACAAAAATGATCTAAGGGCTGCAGCACCTCTCCTATGAGGACAGGCTGAGAGAGTTGGGGGTGTTCAGCCTGGAGAAGAGAAGGCTGCGGGGGCACCTTATTGCAGCCTTTCAGTACTTAAAGGGGGCCTATAGGAAAGATGGGGGCAATCTTTTTAGCAAGGCCTGTTGTGACAGGACAAGGAATAATGGTTTTAAACTAAAGAAGAATAGATTTAGACTAGACATAAGAAGGAAATTTTTTACAATGAGGGTGGTGAGGCACTGGAACACGTTGCCCAGAGAGGTGGTAGAGGCCCCATCCCTGGCAACATTCAAGGTCAGGTTGGATGGAGCTCTGAGCAACCTGATCTAGTTAAAGCTGTCCCTGTGTACTGCCGGGCAGTTGGGCTAGATGACCTCTAAAGGTCTCTTCCAACCCAAAGCATTCTATGATTCTATGAATCTGGCTGGGGACATGAAGGCCTACAAGAAAGGACTCCACAAGCGTGTTAACAGCTGAAGGAAGACTGGGGAAAACATGAACCTGCTGCTGAGTGGGGCAGGAGCCCTGGTGACAAAGGACATGAAAAATGCCTTCTTTGCCTCAGTTTTTACTGGTAAGACTGGCCGTCAGGAATCCCAGGCCCCTGATACCCAAGGGAAAGTCTGGAGCAAGGAAGATTTCAACCCTCAGTGGAAGACAATCAGGTTAGGGAACACTAAAACAAAGCCGACTTAAACAAGTCCATGGTGCCTTAACAGAATGCAGCCACAAGCACTGAGGGAGCTGGCTGATGTCATTGTGAGACCACTCTCAATTATCTTTGAAAGACTGTGGCAATCAGGGGAGGTTCCCAAGGACTGGAAGAAAGCAAATGTCATGCCTGTCCCTCAAGACGGGCAGGAAAGAGGATCTGGGGACCTACAGGCCCATCAGCCTCACCTCAGTCCCCAGGAAGGTCTGATCCTTCTGAGCAACTGATCCTAGAAACCATTTCCAGACACATGAAATAGAAGGTGTAGTCAGCATGGATTTACGAAGGGAAAAATCATGCTTAAGCAACCTGATAGCCTTCTATGGTTAAGAGTGGTGGATATTGTTTATCTCTACTTTTCTCACTACAAGACAGACATTGAGGTGCTGGAGCATGTTCAGAGAAGGGCAACAAAGCTGGTGAAGGGTCTGGAGCACAAGTCTTATGAGGAGCAGCTGAGGGAACTGGGATTGTTTAGCCTAGAGAAGGGAAAGCTGAGGGGAGACCTTATGGCTCTCTACAACTACCTGAAAGGAGGCTGTAGCAAGGTGGGTGTTGGTCTCTTCTCCCAAGTAGTTAGTGATGAGAGGAAATGGGCTCAAGCTGCATCAGGGGAGGTTTAGATTGGATATTAGGAGAAATTTCTTCACGGAAAGGGTAGTCAAGCATTGGAACAGGCTGCCCAGAGAGGTGGTGGAGTCACCATCACTAAAAGTGTTCAAAAAAAAATCGGTAGATGTGGCCCTTTGGGACATGGTTTAGTGGGCATGGTGCTGTTGGGTTGATGGTTGGACTGATGATCTTAGAGGTCCTTTCCAACCTTAATGATTCCTAGTTTTTACTTTCATTAAAAATAATCCAGCCACCAAGACAGGAAACATGAAATTATTACTCTGCCCTTAATTGGTTTAGTGGTGGACTTGGTAATGTTAGGTTAATGGTTGGACTGGATGATCTTAAAGGTCTTTTCCAACCTCAAAAATTCTATGATTCCACTTTAGCAAGGCTTTTGACACTGTCTCCCATAACATCCTTATAGACAAACTCACAAAGTATGGGTTGGATAAGTGGACAGTGAGGTGGACTTCAGAATGGCTCAGTGCCTGCGTCCAGAGGGCAGAAAGTCTACCTGGTGACAAGTGGTGTACCCCATGGGTCAATACTGGGGCCAATACTGTCTAACCTCTTCTTTAATGACCTGGATTATAGGGCAGAATGCACCCTCAGCAAGTTTCTAGATGATACAAAACTGTGAGGAGTTGATGATATACCTGATCACCTTGTCATTCATTGGGTCCTTGACAGGTTAGAGTTTAACAGAGGGAAATGCTAAGTCCTGCACCTGGGCAGGAATAACCCCATGCACCAGTACACACTGAGGGTCAAATGGCAGGAAAGCAATTTTGCAGAGAACTACTGTGTACAAAGGTGGACAATCAGTCCACTAGTGTATTGACTACACCACTCGGCTTGGTGTCAACCGCAAACTTGCTAAGGGTATACTCAATCTCACTATGTCTAATGAAGATATTAAACAGTATTGGTCTTAGTACAGACCCTTGAGGGGCAATCACTTATTATTGGTTTCCATTTGGACATTAAGCTGTTGACTGTAACTCTTTGGATACAGCCATCCAGCCAATTCCTTATCCATCTAATAGTCCATCCATCAAATCCATATCTCTGCAATTTAGAGGCAAGAATGTTGTGAGAAACCGAATCTCAAGAGGTCCCTTCCAACTGCAATAATTCTGTGAATGAAATAGATGTTTTAGATGGAATTTTTCTACTTTATCACAATTATTTTTAAAACAGTATTTTTCAGACTAAGAACTGATATATAGCGAAAAACTCACTATAAAACATCATAGCAAAAATATAACAATGACATAACTGTCAAATACCATCAGATGTTTTCTGTGAGTCACTAACCTTGTGACTGATATTTATTAATTAAACAAAGTAGAATTGAGCTTTCACATGTGTTTTACTGCTAATGTTGCAATCAAAAGCAGCAGTCAGTCACAGCAATACACTGGATATCATTTACTCCAGGCCAAGACTCTGAATCAACTGTAAGTCTCCAGTTTCCATTAAGAAACACAAGATATTTTCAAATTTGAGAGATTTCTGAAGATTCTTATGTGAATTAGTTAATCAATTCCCATTTAAAATCCCAGGTAGATTATATTAAAATTGCCACTGTTATTTCTAGTGTTCATGTGTGGCCAAACCGAAACAGTCATTAAACATAAAACAGCTAGCGTGCAAGCATGGAAGCTGTTATGTTTAACCTACTTCAACAGCTGAGAAACAGATATAGGAAAGACAGCAAAACAGTATGGTATTTTTGCTGTTTGCATGAGGCAGACATGTCAGTCATCCTTCGATCTCCAGAGCCAGCTCAAGACAAGAAAACCTGTTTCACAGCCTATGGTTGAGTCCATACTTTCAACCCTCCCTCCCCAACCTGAACTGAAGTTAAAGTGAAATTATTCAAAATCTAATTGAAACTATGGCACAAAAAAGGCTACAGCTATGCTTTTTTTGCTATAAGCATTCTTATATGTCATCACATTTCACTAAAGGAAAACAGTAACTTTCCTCTTAAACTCATATAGAGATGTTGGGGGCGGAAATATCTCAGAAAAGCATAAATAAGTTCTTCCTTTCAATTACCAAGTTCAGAGATTTGTTGCATTAAACACATCAAGGTATACTTAGCTTGCAAACATAGGTAAATCTGTCAGCCCCTGCTTCATCAGTTCCTCTGTAATGGAGATAACTTTTGCAGTCAAAATGATACAAAAATAATTTCACAGGTGAACTGCAGTTTGAAGAAAGAACATTATTTACTCATGCTGTACTTAATTTTAGGTTCAGTATAACGGCAACAGACAAATTCTTGGATGTTATCTTCCATCACTATCATAATTTTTTTCCCCCAAGAGCTATCCCCCCCAAATAGAAAAGTTGGTCTCTTTATAGGTCCTGGTTTCAGCTGGGATAGAGTTAATTTTCTTCCTAGTAGCTGGCATAGTGCTGTGTTTTGGATTTAGTAGGAGAAGAATGTTGATAACACACTGATGTTTTAGTTGTTGCTAAGTACTGCTTATGCTAGTCAAGGACTTTTCAGCTTCCCATGCTCTACCAGGTGCACAAGAAACTGGGAGTGGACACAGCCAGAATAGCTGATCCAAACTGACCAAAGGGGCATTCCATACCATATGACATCATGCTTAGTATATAAGCTGTGGGGAGTTGGCCAGGGGGCAGCGATTGCTGCTCGAGAACTGTCTGGGTATCGGTCGGTGGGTGGTGAGCAACTGCGTTGGGCATCACTTGCTTTGTATATTATTATTACTATTATTATTATATTGTTATTATTATCATTACTGTTTTACTTTATTTCAACTATCAAACTGTTCTTATCTCAACCCAGGAGTGTTTCTCACTCTTACTCCTCCGATTTTCTCCCCCATCCCATCAGGGTAGGGGGAATGAGCGAGCAGCTGTGTGGTGCTTAGTTGCTGGCTGGGGCTAAACCACAACTTTATCAAAACAGGATAAAGACATATCTGTTTGCATGGGAGTACACTATATTTACTATAGTATTAACACACAGGGAATACTTCGTCCACAGAAACTTGTATCTTCCAATACAGGATACAAAATTTTTTCATCATATGGCCAACTAGCATTAGGAAACACGACCATTTCACCCTGTCACTTCAACTGCCAGTGCTTCCAAGAGTTTGTTTTGCTAGACATCCAATGGCAAGATTGCTTCTAGAAATTACTTTAGGAAAGGAATGTTCATACAAGGCCAGGATTGCTTATGTACGCTAAAAGCACAACACTGGGGTCTTCCAGAACAAGAAGCTTTCTCTCTTTCTCTCTGGGATCACCTGTGTTCATTCCAAATATGTAAACTTTAACACGTTTTTACTGTCAACATGAACAGGACTATTATTCAAGGAAGATGTGCATTTCAGATTTCTCTCATGTGTCCTCAGATTTCAGCCACTGAGTCTCCTCACAATATGGACAGCTGATGGATCACATATTGTAGCTCTAGCGCTGACTAGAAACGGACAGTGTTCCTGTATCAACAACAAAACAGAGGCTGGGGAAGTTAGACAGCGCAGTTTGTTCTCTCAAATGCTGGGAAGCACCCATATTAAAGACAAACTTATACTCCCCAGTTGTCAACACTGGATAAGAAAGGAAGTGAAGGCAGACGGAAGGCACAGAAGGGCTGAGTTTATCCATTAGGTAAGTAAGGTCAGGAACAAGTGGGGAAATAGAAGAAGGAATAAAAACAGAGAAGGAGGAGAGGACAAAAATCCAGTGATGCAGGGAACTGGGAAGGAAAAGGTGCCTTAGGAAAGGTGCAAACCAGAAGAGTTACCCCTAACTCACAGTAATCCGTGCCCTATGCACACCAGCTATTCTGTGTCCAGATCAGCGCCACATGGCATCAGTTATAGGACAAGGTCCATTAGAAGAAGTGCTAGGCCTTGGACAAGATCACATCGGGAGTAGTGAGGAGGGGTAATATCTATGATTAACTTCTCGCTCCTCAATCCCTATTAGTAATTTCTATTTAACTTTTAACTGCTCTGCTCCTCCCCTTCTTGGAACACTGCTACATTTTCAGACCTCAAAACCACAGTTCTCCAAAGCTGCTTCACCCTTCTCAGCTACAAATATCTCTACTTACTTCTGGAACATCTTTTGTCACCATTGCAAAACTGAATTTTGCCATCAGCAAGACAAAATTAGTTACCTTGTTTCTTGTTCTTGGAATTGCAAAAACATAATGCCAACTGTCCAATAGAAATTCTTTTCATTATAGGAAGTTTAGCATGTAACAACTAGAGCTAGTATTTACTTATTCAGCCATTTATTTCATTAATATTGAGATTACTAAGACATTGTTTGAATCTAAAAATCGAAGATTTTAAGATACAAAATGAAATATTATGAGGCTTAATGGAATTCTGAAAGCAAGAAACTTCATGAAGTGTGGTGGTGGGGCAACAGTTAGGGCACATAATTTTAAAAACTAAAAGAAAGGAAAAAAATTAAAAGGATCCATACACACAAAATCAGTCCTCATCACATTAAGCCACATTATTTAACATTCCTTTTCCAACACCTTCTGACCAGAAACAAATTTTTACATGTATTAGGCACAATTTTTGAGATTCGTATTATGTTCAGTCCTAAATTATAAGTACATCAAAATCACTCTTTGTACAATTCTATTTAAAGGCAAAATTGTATGATGAAGCTAGAGTTAACATAAAGTTTTAATTCTTATATACCTTACAAAGTATTCTGAAGTTTTGAAGTGTCATCTCCAAAAACAAGGAGACAGACACAATAAAGTATGCATTCTGCTTTATATGAATGTGTGTGATATATGCATCCAATATATAAAAAACCCCAAAATTAACAGGCAATATTAACCAGAATAAAAATAAATTCATGCCTCAGAATTAGGAGGGAAGAAACTAGCCCAAATTCTCAAGCTTACCTTTTTCTGTCTTAACTGCACGTAAGGTCTTTTCCCATAACTTGAAGCTTTATAATTTAATGTGACATTTGCACAGGTACATCATTCCCAAAACATCAACAGTTACAGAAATAAATGAAACAACATCTAATACCAGCAATGACTGTACTTAGGTTACCAAGCCATTTAA
The DNA here is from genome assembly GCF_030463565.1 of Pelecanus crispus. Classification (NCBI taxonomy): domain Eukaryota; kingdom Metazoa; phylum Chordata; class Aves; order Pelecaniformes; family Pelecanidae; genus Pelecanus; species Pelecanus crispus. The sequence continues at coordinate 83,268,738 of NC_134643.1, read as the reverse complement.
TCCCAGCTAGGTGTTACTGCATGACCTAGTGAAGTTTCTTTGGATCATTATGTACTGCTCAGTCACTGTTTTCTTCAGTATAAGCTTCCTTGCTTGCCTTTCATCATTTAAACAGGGAGTCTATCTGACCTGCTTTTTTACACAGAAAAATATTCAAAATGAAATTATAGTATTAAGCTAATTCATTTTTAATCATGACTTCTTGCAACAGGAATATTCCTAAATAAAATAAGCACATTTAAGTCACTTTTTCAATACAAATTTAGAAGACGTTCCATTAAAAAAAGGCAGAAGAGAAACCAAGGATTCCAAAATAAAACATTTTTGGTGCTTTCAAAACAACTATAGATTTGTTAAATTAGAAGAATGGATATCAGTTGCCAAAAGAAAAAAGAATCTATTTAAAAAAGAAGGTTAGCACCACATCAACTGTATTGTTCTTTAGAAAAACAGCCTGCTTAACTTCCAGAAAGAGTTGATGATGGGGGAGAGGGGTGGGAATGTGTTTAACTACAACTAGAATTTTCCAGCAGCAATGCAGTATTACTTGAAATGTGACTATTTGGTAAATCAAAGAAATAGCAGGGGGAAAGTATGACACAGTTCTTAGTGAATCATCAGAAACAGTTGTCTGTAGATAGACCAAACATCAGAAGTCTTATCAGCTAAACAATCTGTCCAAAGAATTAAGTTTCCACTCAGAGTGCTAGAACCCACACACTATTTTCCCTTCTCAAATTAAATGCTCCCTCTCTGATTTGCAAATAAGAGAACATCACTTACTAAACATGAGTATTCATTTTGCTATTGATGATTTTTCAGTATATTATAAATTGGGGTTCGGCAGTTTTAAAATGCAGCATTTATTCATTTCTACAACATATTGCAATGGGGCTTCAGCAAAATTTTAGATTTATAGGATTAAAATGGTGACTAATTCTGCATTATGGTCAAAACTATGTACTACGTACTAGCACTAAATGTCTTGAAAATATGCAGCACCTCACATTTAGAGAAGAGCTGAGGTGTTAAAAGTTGAGATGAACATGTACATATGACTGTGTGATCAAAAAAACGGAAAAAATAAGACTGACATACCAACAAAAAACAAACAAAAAAATCAGACATACATTTGCACCTGTTTCCTTCCTGTCAAAATAAGCAAGGAATTATAAGGCTAAAATTGCATTTATGCAACTTTATGGTTGTAACTCTGCACACAAGTCAAGAAAACTAAAATTACACTTCCGACAGTAATTTTAACTCAGCTACATTTCGTATGCAAAGAAGTTAGAATTACATTATGTTATTCTTCCTCTTAAATACTACAAACACCAAAGCGGGAATGTGGGAATCATAACTCTAATTTTACCAGCTTGTATGAACTCAAGCTCTCAAAGAGACCATTGCATTAAATAGCCAAATAACTCTATAATACTAGTTAATAGCAATTTGTTTATTCTATTTAGGAACGCACTGCTGCCCCTTTACTGTCTCTGGTTGTTGTAATAACATACGGAAACAAGAAGAATGTGAGAATACTACATAGTCTGTTCAATCTTGATTTTTTAAAGCTCATTTTATTTAGATGAAACAGAACTTTTTACTTTTCTCTTTTACACAAGCATAAATGTGGCAACACTCCACTGTCACCCATTGGTTAAATGCTAACACTATACCAAAGACTTGGAATTCTTTGGAATTCTGCCTCCCGCCACCCCCCCCCAATTAGGAGAAGTGATTATCACTCCCCTTCAATTAACTCTATCCCAGCCAAAACCAGGACACAGTACTACCAAACTAAATATAAGGCTTTTTTCACACCTACAATGAAGAAAGTTTGTGACTAGTCCAGAACACAATTCACTTCATCAGCATGCTAACCCAACTCAGAAAACATCTGTAATATGCTTTATGTTCCTACCTTGTCTTTCAAAATATTTTTTTTTAAATATCAAAAAACCTGAAAGCATATTTTATTGAAACAGTTTTGTGACAACAAAACTGTGGTAACACAACTGTCACCCTTGACTGAGGCAGAAATCAACAGGAAAATAGAAAAAAAAAAGAATTACTGGCTTAGTTGACAAAGATTAATGAAATCTTCTCTCAGAACTAAGCATAATAACTTCACAAAAAAGAGTCTAATGTAAATACCACCTTGTTAAATATCTGACTAACTGACTGTCTCTATTACCTCCAAACCAGCTTTTGAGAATTCCCTATGTCACAAGTGCCGGAAGCCAGTTAATTTGTAAATATAAAGATACATGATATAATGCATGTTCATGTAAAAAGCAGTTAGAACTATCTCATGAGGCATTTGTTTTACATATTATACTCAAATATTAACATAGAAATTTCATTTAAGAGGAATTAAGTCAATGCACACCTACAGCTTAGGATGCCAGAATCAGTTCAGTTGGAAGTCTTATCCTGACAGCTCCCAAAGCTATGCCAGAGTCACTACTATAGTCTGCTCTTAAGCTTTTCAAGTCAACAACACTAATAACCAGCTGTTTCTACTGGAAAAAAGAAATGCTAGCAAGACAGACATCTGTACTGTGTAGCTGCCAGATTTACTCAGTGTGTGGCCACAGGTGTTGACCCTAGTGTTGTAGGAGCCAAAGGAGAAAGACAAAAGGAATTGGCATTAAAAGCTGTACTAACAGAAGGCATCCAATATTCAAGTTTCAGGAAAGTAATTTTAACTGTCAGCTCTTAGAAGCATGACTCACTTTTCTTCTCTGATTTGATTCTGGCTATATTCAGAAGACAACAAGAGGAAGTACATGAGTTTTCTACAGAGTAAGTTAAAGGTTATGACCCTTTTATTGCCATTCTTGAAAACTGTAGTACCTGACTCAAAGAGGTATGATACAGACAGACTGATACTTCCAAACCTCAGTAACATTTCCACTACTTAAATACTTCTGCTTGAAGAGCATCATGAAAATATTAAAAAATAAAATTCACTAATTCTATTGTCAAGCGTTTATGATGATCGCTAGCTTTAGCCGGTATGATACTCCATAAATCAGAAGGTTTTTAAGCAAAACTTATTTTTACAACATAGCTAAGCAAACAATTCTTTCATTGAGTAGGATGTTACACACATAAAAAAGAAAAAAAAAAAAAAAAAAAAAGATTAGATGATTGTATTACCATAAGTTCTAGGAAATACTGCAGCCAGGAATTCAATACAAATTATTACAGCAACCCTTACGTACAAATGGGAAACAAACAATGCAGTAGCTACTTAAAAACCATCCACAGCAGCAAAAAAATTAAATGAAGCTGAATTACCAACAAGAAACTTTTGAAATGTTGTAACTGTAATATTTAGTTTTCCTGCTACAACACTGGAAGAAAACCAAAAGCTTCAATGAAAAATTTGTCTTTTATGTGAGACTTCACACATATATTTAATGAACGATGTTGATTTTTTTCAATGGAAGCAATTTTGATTCTATTGTCTAGCATCTAATTACACTTTACAGATTCTTATTATGCAACACAAACTATTCCATATTCAAGTCAGCTCATACTTTTCCAATAATGGGCCATAGCTACTCTGAGCATGCTAAGTCATACTGTTAACCAAACATCTACTGTGCAAAGTTTTCTCTCCATCTGTTCTATGAAATAGATCATAATAAGGACGAACGATCCAAGTTACAATAATGTACAAGTGGACTATTAAACCTGTATTCCCGCTAATGTCAAAAGTCAGGCTCTGATCTAAAGACGAAATTCTTTAAATTCAAAAGGCTTTGGAGCAGGCCTCTAGATACTTCACAGAGTATTTGTTGGACATAAATATACTCTATACCAAACCCTCCTGAAAAAAAGTAAAATACTACAAGAAAGAAATTACCTGGAGCGTCTTGTAATGATCTTGATGCGAAATTACTTTTTCTTTTCTTTCCTTCAAGAAATCCATTTCTAGAATACTATGTTTTTCCAGTAAATATTCTAATTCCTATAAAGTTTACAAAATAAAATATGTGAAGTTACAAACATTTGCGAATTGTGAAAGTACAGATTCAGTTAATCATTCCAACTAATGTCATTTCTGAAGACTAGGACATTTGTTATCACAATATACACAGAGATAAAAGGTTCTGCAAGAAAACTCTGATTGCAGTCTTTAAATAGAGACAGCATTTTCAAGAAGTATAAGGTATTTAAAATCAAAGACGTCCTATGAGAGGTGGTCAAGAGCACTGAGTTTGTCTAGTTTGGAGAAAAGGAGGCTGAGGGGTGACCTCATTGCTCTCTACAGCTTCCTGAGAAGGGGAAGTGGAGAGGGAGGTGCTGATCTCTTCTCCCTGGGTTCCAGTGACAGGACGCATGGGAATAGTTCAAAGCTACATTAGGGGAGTTTTAGACTGGACGATAGGAAACATTTCTTTCCTGAGAGGGTGGTCAAACCCTGGAACAGGCTTCCTAGAGAGGTGGTTGATGCCCCATCCCTGTCAGTGTTTAACAGGCATTTGGATAATGCCCTTAATAATTTGCTTTAACTTTTGGTCAGCCCTGAAGTGGTCAGGCAGTTGGACTAGATGATCATTTTAGGTCCCTTCCAATTGGAACTATTCTATTGCATTATTTCCATATTTTTCTGCATTTGAAAAAGCAGCATATTAAATATACTTTTAGCAAATGGTTTCACTAAAAAGGCAGAAATCCCATTACATACAACCCTAATGATCTCTACCTACATCTCCAAAATTAATAAAATTTTAAAATATCCTGTGATCTTGCAGAGAGCCAGCCTAGAAGCCTCACCAACATGAACCAACAGGCAGGAAGGAAAATTACACTACTGACAATAAACTTCAAAATTATTTGCTATACAAAGAGCTAAAGATTTTTATTTTTTCTTAATGCAGCTGTTGCTCCTACCAAACTCATTCTTACTATACATAAGCTGTTGGCACCCTTTCAGTTGCTCAAGAACAACTATTTCTGCAGCTATGCAGGAAGCCAGCACAGAAACAAATGACCTGCCAGATCACTGTACAGCTATTCAAACAAAGGCACAACTGAGAGGGTCATAAGCAGGACAGAAAGAGCAGCAGGTCTGCTTAATTCAATCCTGCTTTTGGACAAAATAATAAAAACACTTCTTGAGATTCACTGTCTTTGATTCAGCTGTAGAGATAGAAACTGACTGTGCAACACTTCTTCAATTCAGAGCCTAGCTCTCAACCGATCTCCTCTTACAGTCTGCATTCATGCTTCCCTTCCAGCCCTCCTCTATACACCTAATTCCTAGCAAAATCAATCCATTCCAGACATCCTCATATTTGGCCGAGTTACTCATCTTCATTTTCATTTCCAACAAGCCATTTCCTCCTTCCCTAGCACACCTTAATAGCTATCAAGGAACAGTATTAAAAACAGCAGAAATTAAACTTACTCTCCCATGCCTCAGTGACCTTTTGCTAATTCAGACACATACCTGTGCCTGCTTGGTACTCTATCATTTTCAGGTCAGAAGGAATATGAAGAATTTCATTACCAGAGCTCGGGGGCGGGGCGGGGGGGAAGAAGGGTTGTGTGTTACATGCATAAGACAGCCAGAGGCACTTTCAACTTCAGTGACCCCACACTCACTCCCAAAACATGGGAACCACTATACCTTCTAACCACATGGCTCCATGCTAAGAAAGCTTGTCTTTTTTTCTTCTTTTTTTTTCCCTGAAACTTTAGAAAAACTCAGCCTAAAATAGACACCAGACATGAAAAAAAAAAAAAAAAAAGAAAAAAGTATTTTGACTAAATTTAGCCAATTTCTCTGGAATTTGGCTTATTTCTACAAAAAATGCATTGCAAATCTCTGCCAGCTCCAACTATATTTAAATCCTATATAAATGCCAAACATTCGCATTAAAAAGCTATTCATACCTTTCTAATTTTTAATTTTTCTTCTTCAGCAGTGCAAAGCTTGATTTCCAGGTTTGCAACAGCTTGTTGAAGGTAGCTCTTTGGTTCATTTGTTCTCTGTGTCTCGGCATCAACCAAAGCAATGGTTGATGTAACCAAAGTCTTGTCTTCAATTACATTCAAAGAGGCAACTGGAACATCTGCTTGAATCTAAGTCATACGAGAAACAAAACGGTAAAGGAAATGGTAAAGGGATTTTAACATTCCAGTCAAGTCAAATTTCATTTCCAGATGACATTACAGAACTTAAGAACTTTAAGTATTAAGGTTACTTTTTTGAAACCACACTTCTCTGAAATTGACCATGCACACTCTCATATGTAGGATGTGCAAGCCAAAAAGAAAGCTCCAACAATGGAATAGTAGCTAGTAATTCTAGATGGATTCACATCAATCCTTCCAATCTCCTTGACTGCTTTTCAAGAATACTTTAGGAGAAGGCTTTAAGAAGGAGGATGGCACAGTTATCTCAGTTTCCAATGAGGTCAAAATACTCAAGAGGTGAGGAGACAGAAGTGAAACTGAATCATCTGTCTCAAAGCATCAGGCTTACAGGGAAATAAACTCTCCTTGGATTAGTCACTCCATGTTTTCACCCAATGCAGACTGCAAACAGTAGCCACGGAAAGGGAATACAAATTTTTTGTGCTAAAATAAATATCTCGTCTTGAGGCTAGACCAACAGAATAAGAGTAATTGGGACATGTCTACAACATTTAGTTAATGCTATTTCAGTGAACTGTAGAAGCACAAAAACTGAAACAGAGGCTTCTAGAATACACAACCCAAAACAGATGAAACACTGATAATAAGCCCGTATTTTCAGAAAAGCACAAAAATCAATTAGGTGAGGTTTAAAATATTTTGTGGTATAATTAACAAAAGCCAAAGCTTTTTTTTTTCCTTCTTTAAAAAAAAAAAAAGGCAAAAACTGGTTTATACCACAGCAAAGGAACTTCAAAGAAAAAAGCTGGTAAATTAATTTCAGCTGCCACATTTTCAACAACAATTTGAAAGCCAAGAGCCCTTGAGAGTTGGGGAGGAGTGGTGAAAGGAACATCTCAGTAAGTTTAAGAGAGGTTTGACTGATCTGATTTAATCCATTCCCTTAACACCTTTTATTTCAAACATACTCAAATAATAGATTGACTTTTCAATAAATAAGTATCTCTCAAAGGATTCAAAGAAAGAAACAAAAATAGCTGAGATCTTGACTGTAAGTGGATACATAAGATCCAGTAGATAAAACAGCCAGAAAGAAAACTGCAGTTTGTGCTCTGAATTCCCCTTCTGTAAGAAGCACAGAGAACCTAGATGTGCTAATTCTACTTCCAAGTACTACACGACTTTTGGCAGTGCCAGACTCTAATCTTGAGCTGTTGGAACCTGAAAAGTTGAAGTTTTTTTTAACATGAAACCTCAAGAGGCTCAGGAGACACAATTCTAGAATAATACAGTTCTCCTAACATCCTCCTCTAATAGGTGTAAGAATATTTTATTACAGTTTTATGCCCACCATCTTCCTGTAGCTTTATCCAAAAGTGCAAAGTCTGATCCCCATTTCAAAATAATCTTAAAGGACCTCCTCTCAACACCCCTTTCTCCCTTTAGTAACGCTTGCTAGTGTTGTATTCTTTAGTTTGTATCATTTCCTGCATTAAAAAGAGAGTTTACAGAACCCTGGGTCTGTCAGTAGCTGACCAGAACAAGATGAGGAAGACTGAAACACGGCCTACAATTAGAATTTGCACACATAATTATTCAGAAGTAACAAAGTGTATTTATTATTTTTAGTAAGATTACCTAACCAAATTACTTTTTAGTTTTTAAAAATACACCTAAGCCTTAGTATTTTGGAATATCCAAAGTGCTCTTTCCAGAGAGCACACAAGCTAAAGTTGCTGGCCTAGCTCAAACAAGAAAGGATTCAGGTTATTCCCATTTCACCGTTAGCCAAAATCAAAAAGGACAGGGTCTGTTGTGGCTGAAGAAAAGCATATATTGAACTTCCTGACAGTAATAGAAATTTACTTATCAAAACATTGTCAGAGAGGGAGATGAAGAGCTTTCAACACAGAAAATGACCCTGGCTGGCATCAGTCAAAAAAGCAAGCAAACACTCCCACCTCTCAAGAAAAAAAACCCCACAACTCCTGGATTTCTAAGAAAATTTCCGAGGTATTGTTTGTATCTGGCCACACCTCTTCTTCACTTTTTTATAGGCTTTCTCCAGACCGTTAGGCTGGGAACAAATACAAAACAATAACTAATGCATTACTAAGACTGAATTATTGGAGCTGTACTAGCCACACTCTTTGCAAAGTGTGAATATACAGATGGTGCTCAAAGGAAAAACAGTAAGAGTCAGTTTAATCAAAACAAGTATTTTATACAAGTTGTCTAAATAGCTGTAGATAAATGCTCTTAAATGGTCAGATTATGGAAATCTGACTTAATCGTGAAATTCAACTTTCACCGTAAGCGTGAAAAAAAATAATAAACCAAGTAAGTGCTGGAAATGGGAGGATCACTAACTAGCCCAAAATACTGATTTGTTCAGAGAAAGACAACAGCACTTTCTAATTCAAGTATATACTACTATGCATCCTGAAAGAAGTAACTTTACAATCAATAAACTTGTTCAAATAGGTGTCACTGCAATCAATGGCAATAAAAATTCACTTGGGGGTGTAAATCTATTTAATTTTCGTCCACAGCAATCTTGCATTCTTGTGCTAGTCTCCAGGCAGAAATTCTTTTCCCTCCCTTGCTCACCTAATCGTTCAGTTAAAAACTAAACACGTTCACCCCTGCAAAAGAAGTTAAGATCAGTTCTCAGCAGTATTGCAGCCACAAGGAGAGATCAAGATCACACAACTAGGACTGCGTCAGATCACAAAAAAAAAAAATTAAACTTTAAAAGTGATAGGGGAAAAAAATGAAGTAAAATATAATAAAATAAAAAAATAAAACTGAAATTAAGTAAAAATTAAATGTTAATTCTCCAATCCTAAAACCACTTGAGAAAACATACAAGTATGATATGTATGATATATGTGCAGCCATAATCTTTACAGCTTTAACACCTTTTTTTTAGAGAACCCTCTGTTGTGGTTTCCTACTTTCATGCCTAGCACTATCAGCATGCCTTTAACTTTTAATAACTCTTTAACACACTTACCTCTCTTGCAGTCCATACCAAAGTAGTATGGTGTTCCCCAGTTATAGGATTTAAACACAATTTTAAAATTATTTTACTTCAAAGTCTGTATCACAGAAATCCAAGAACCGCCTTTTGCTCTTAAAAGGCAATTCAACCTAAATTTGCACAGAAAAGATACAATGCTAAGATATTTGATACATTAAGTGCCCATACTGAAACACAAAAACTGTGATTTTACCTCTTCTTCAAGAACAGTTGGGTTTATAACATTGTTGGCTGTTTGAATAGCTGTTGCCACATTATCACTTGATAAAGTGAACGAGTCAGAAGGAACCAGGCAGGAAGAAGGCATGGAGTGCTCCAGAAGAACGTCAGGAGATATATGGACTTCAGATACTAATTCAAGAAATGAAAACAGAACACATACACACAATATGAAGCAGCATTCAAAAATTAATTCTGTTTCTGAGATCTATACCTAGCAAAACCCGTCACAGTAGCAACAAGTATAGTCATACTAATGTAAGGTTACATACCTCTTACAATCTGATTGCACTAAAGAATAAGTCCATACAAAGTTCCTGTACTTTTGAGTACTATCAACTTAAGGATATCCAAAATTGTAGTTACAATAAAGTTAGACTTGTAACTTGCACAGAGCTTTCACAAGACAACTCTCATCAAAAGCAGCAGTTTTAACTTTTGCCTCTTTCCACTCACAAAACCTTTCAGCTTCAGCATGATCTTTAATCAGTTTAAGTCAACTGTAAAACCGTACTTACAGTTTCCTAAGTTTTATAAATTTTAAAGGTAAAAAAATCCTCAGCTGTCTTAGAAGACATATACAAACAGCTTACCAAGACACATGATAAAAGCAGTTTTACATTTTATAAGACATCAGAAGATAACAACATAAATAACTCTCTAGCTACTAAAACTTAAGTGTAATTAATACTGGAGTGAGAGCTCTTCCATAGCAATTTCCATTTATGCCATAAAAATCCTGAACAGTGGACCATCATTATCAACCTGGCATAACAGAAACTTGAGCACTTTTACAAAAGATTCAGATACAAACTAAACAAAAAGAAAGAAGAGAAAGCTTTGCATACATTTTTAATTTAACAGCAAAGTCCTGCAAACTTGATATGGTCAGCTACATGTATGCCTTTACAGTAGACAAAAAAGTATATCCAATTGCTTTAGAAAAAGCAGCTCACATTATCATTACAAATCCGGTAAAATGTCAAAGATGCCACTATCCCAGAGCAAGGCTCAGACTCTCAGTCTCACTGTTTAATACTGCACAAGTACACATATATAGCGCAAACAAGTGTATACATTGGCCTAAAGGCATTCAAAAGAGCACACTAATCCTTGAATCCAGGCGCTCTGTCCCCCACCTCCTTTACCTCCAGTTCTGGGATTCACATTAACGTAGATGAGGTTTGCATGTTCCTCTAACAAAAAGAAGACAGAAAATAGACTACGAGACAAGAATATCAGGATGCTAATTGCATCAATAGTAGATTTGGACATGGCGGGGCGGGGGAAGGGGGAACCAAACCAGCTGAGCAGAAAAATGGAAACTTGGATGAAAAGCCTAGAGGACAGTACTTCAGCAAACATAACAGGAAACAGTTTAGGTAACCAGGCCAAAACAAAACAGGACTGGGACACAATTGCATCTTTAACAGTTCTCCAGAATTGGAAATGGGACTTTTTAGGCTTCCTTTATGTACCATAACATATCTCTGAAATCCACCAAAGTATTCTATTCATCTCTCCCCTACCCTTCCAAACGTCTGCTCACAAAGGCAACTTCCTATAACCATCACCTACTCTTGTAGTTCAAATAACGGTGAGATGACAGAGAAGATGACCTTTTTGCTTCTAAAAAACAGTGAAGTCTCAGTTTTATGCTATCACTTAATACCCTGAATTTCAGTTTGAAATCAATTTCCAACACATGGAAAGCCAACTAAAATAACGTACCAGGCAATTTTGACTGAGCATACAAGCTGCTTCTCTGACTAAAACTGTCAACTCACAAGGCAAAACCTAGCATGACACTGATCCTTATGGTGTTAGTGTTCACCCTTTGGTGATGATCACTATAGGCATAGTTCCCACATAAATAATTGATCACAAAAGTAAAAAAAGAAACTGAGTCTGAATACAGATGAGGAATGACTCATGATGAGACTCACAGAGATTAAACCTTAACATATTCACATATTTTAGGGTATCCAATACTAGACGTAAGGCTTCATTTTTCAGACAATACAGTTTTATGTGGAAGCTTCTACAATCAAATTGAGCTTTCAGTTATTTCCATTACAGTAATGAATGCTTAGCATTTTGAGGGGGAAGAAAAAACAGAAACAAAAAACCCACCTCAAGTTGTCAAAATAAAGCCTAGGAAATGAGGAGCAACAACTGGTGACCACCTCTGAACACTGTGGTTTAAAATTATTCAACTAAATACATGACTTTGCAAAAGACAAGAAAAGGTGGCAACTCTCCAAGGTATCATTCAAACATCTTTTTTACAAAACCTTCTTTTCACTTTCAGCAATGTTAAAGATTCATAAATTAGACAATCCTAGAATTACATGTGCTATGTCTGTAATTCAAGCTCTCTTAATGCCTTGTTCTTATGTATGTACTGGTGAATTTGAATCAGCATTTTAGTTCAGCTCAAAATTTGCTTATGAAGATGGCCTCTCAAGCATTCCTGCTTCCCCTGCCTTAGTTATCATAATGGAACAGTTTCAGAACCCCTGAAACAAAATTTGCCTCCAACAAAACCTGACTGGACTAGAAAAGCAGCATGTACTCAATTACAGGTATATCAAAAGTCATATGCCCAAGAAGGTTGAAATAAGATGCAGATATAAGTTATTGCCAGGACTGTACTTAAAAAAAAAATCTGATAATTTCTGAACCCTTGACTTCCCAGTATGAAGAATATGCTATCACAGGTTTGTATGTAAGAACTGACAAAACGATGCAGTTTGTTAATAGAATCAGAGATCAGTAACAGCCTGCAATCTCGCTCATAAAACAAAAATTCTGTATCTTTATGAAGCTCAAACAATTATTAAAGTTACTGGGGGATCAGAAATTCTGAAAACAAAACCAACTGGATGAACATGAACTGTTAAATCAACATTCCACGAGTTGTATACTTTTGAGCTTCAGAGTGAAGACATTAGATATGAAACATACCACTGAAAAAATAAACATTTACTAATTGGATGTTGTTTACATCTAGCAATTAAGATGTCAGCAGGGATCTGAGCAAAAGACCATATAATAATTCTTTAACATACTTTTGTCGAGTGTTGCAAACTACTTGCAGCACTGTTCACCTACATGTAGGTTTCAGCTGTTAAAAATAAAAAACCCAAGAAACAAAAACTATATTTCCATCCTCAACTACCCATGTCTTCGATGATACAATTCAATGACCCTTTAAATTATACTGTATACACTGTAAACTGTATCACTGAACATTTTCAGTTAAAAGTAACATTCAGATAGAAAGTTTAAGACTGGTTTTGTGTGTCCAAACTTCAGTGATCTGCTTAAATCCCAGCCCCACATATGGTTGCTCAAGCACAACTGTGTGAGACAGGAAACTGTATTCTATGAGGCAGGAATTTCTGACAACTGTAACATCAGAGCTAGAACACAGGGATATACAGCCTGCATAATGCTGAATAAGCAGCTTAGGGAAAAATAAACTGAAAATTACTGTACCTACAGACATCAACCAATTTACTTTTGCCCAATATGCAGCAAACTAGCAGACAACAGAATATGTCAAATGCACTCCAAAATACATAGTAACAAACACCAAATAAAATTAACCTATCATTGTCAGTGGAAAACAACTTAATTTATGAAAGAAAAACAGAATCTGCTCAAAAGAAAAAAAACTTCTTTTCCTGTGAAACAAAAAACAACAACTAATAAATTTAATTCAAAACACATGAAGTATTTGCTGTACTTACACTGCTTTTAGTTCAATGTAAATGGATAACTATTAGAAAGGGTTAAATTGCTTAAAGAATGAGTGGAGGGACACATTAATAGATATCAACTGACACCTTATATGACCATAAGAAGTGTTGTATGAGTCTCAGATGGCATGCATAGCATTCTACAAAGCTGTAGGAGTTTTAGTAGTTCCCTTAGCAGTTTTCCCTTTCCAAAACCAACGCTTTTAATCACCGTATTTGCAGATCACCGATTCACCAGAACGAGGAGTATGTCCATATCTGTTGGGGAATACAGACTTCAAAAACAAGCAAAACATAAGTCAGTGTTAATTCCAAAAGTGTAACTGGAATTAGGATCAACAGGTAAATGTCCACATAGTGCTGAAGTTGATAGCAATTTCTCTGTTGACTTCAATGAGCTTGAATGTCCTCCTGTCAACAGGAAACACTTGGCTGCTTCTCTACACATACCAGTTTACAGTGGTACATTGACATAGAGAGGAAGAAAAACCACTCTAATGTGCTTTCAACATGATTTCTTATAGTTCACAGCAGAAAGCTCTTCCCCACATTGTATTCTCCCAAAGCCAAACTAGTCTAGAAAATAAGTAATTACATATGCTATTCCAACATCTTAAATCTAAGGTCATACGGAAATACTAATTTTATTTCCTAACTTCTTATTTAAGTAAAATTTATATACAGCTACCAAAAGTTTACAACACTGCAACCATTTAGTTGAACCTCAGAAACAAATCTTTCAGTATTCAATGACTACACAACATAAGAAAACTGAGAACTCATTCCCATTAGTTCTTTGGGGGGTTTTTTTGTTGGTTTTTTTTTTTTTTTTAAGAAATTGGTTTCCAGAAAACTGCCAAAATATTCAGTCAATATGACTGTCTTTTAAAGCAGTTGGCAACTAAAAGGAAGAGAGAGAAGAGGTGGTATGTAATCTAATAAACATGCAACAAGACAATGGTTTAACCACATGTAAATTCTAGATAGTCAAATCTGAAAAGTTATACAACTTATTTTTAAAGCAGCATATCCCAGGCAATGGAAATGTTAGCAAATGAAAAACAAGACTGTTCCAGAGTTAAATGAGGCTGTATACCATTATCAAAGACCTTTGAAACCTGTCCAATCATGGCAAGGAATGAAACCAGTTCCCTCCAATCTCCTTAGGGATATATTAATTTCCTACTACTATTTCCCACCCCTCCATCATCCCTCCCAAGTCAAGATGTTAGCATTCTCCAGAAAAACAAAATTTATTATGAAAAGAAAAAACAGAAAACAACCATTTCAACACAACAGCTGAAAGCAGCACCTTTCAAGCCATGCAGATGTCTGCTTACTTCTGCCCACTAGTGCAGATCACCCCATCTCATATTGCATAGAATACAAAACACCTGTTCTTTCAATGCTGCAAACAAGACCATCACAAATACTGAGTTCTTAGTTGAAACATGAAAAAGGGGCTTTGCATACATGGAGTCCACCTGCATTGTTAATGAAAGAATATTAGAACAAGGACAAAAATCTTCTCCAGTAATTTCAGGACGTTCAGTTATCCAAGCAGGCATCGAGAATTCTCACTGTCAGACCAAGCATCAAACAGCCAAATTAATCCAAAAGGTAAATCAAGAGCTTCAAAATTATATATGCTACCTCCAGATCTCCTTATAGGAAGTAAGCATATTGACATGACACAAAGCATAGAAAAGATTCCCAAAAGAACTTAATAAATCAACAAGTAAGTAGAGCTCCTCTGACACATCTTTGCTCCAGGAAGTACAGAAATTATGTTTCAGTCAAAAATTAATAAGTAAAATAACCTTGGATCAATACAGACATTAAAAATTAACAATTTTTCTAATGTATGTGGCTGAAGGACAGAAGAAAACTGAAGAAAAGCGTTACCCTGTAAGCAATCAAACCAAGTGAACTTGGGAATGCAATATGGCTCCACATTAAGACATGTAAATTTACATGGCTACGTGAGTATTACAGTCAGCAGACACTTAGTCAATACAACTGATGGACACAAAGAAGCTACTCAAGCTCACCCTAAAAACTGAATTCAGCTTTTGGGCATCTGAACAGCTGTTCATCCAGCTCATGGACTGAACTGATTACATTGCCATTAAACAAATGGAGGTTGCCTAGGTCATGTAAAACAGTGAAATCGAGATGGTTCTACTTTAGGGCTGGCTCCATACAGTTGTGTTCTTGTCCCCTAGTTCTTTTAGTTCTGTTATCTCCCATGGTCCTAGATGGTAGCTATAGGCTATAGCTCTTCTAAATCTCCAAATGTGTTTCAACATCAGACAGCTTCTATAGAATCTACAGTGACTGGATCCAACCTTCCTTTTCTCTGGTGAAGCACCAGGTCAATCTCTATCATTACTCAGCTCGTGATTAAAAAAAGAAGTGCAATTACCTAAGACTATAAATGATTTCACTGTAACTAAGCAACATATTAAAAATCCATAATGGGAGAACAGGGACTGAAAGCAATAGCATAAGCCTCATTTTCTCATGAAATGAAGCTAAAAAAAAAAAAAAATCTCCACCTCATCCACAGTTAACACTACCATGAAGCTGGTCTCACCTAACACTTGTAAACAAAATCATTCTGAATCCACACAGCTTGAATCAGAAACACCTGCTCAGACTGCACTTCCAACCCATTCCCAGATGGGAATTCTGTCTTAATTTCACTGAAAAGGCATCTCTCACCCTGCTTTGTCTTTTTTTTTTTTTTTAAATAACTTTTGTTTTAGCTAGAACAATCCACACAGATAGATTCATGAGGCTCCATCTCAGCCAAAACAGTCTTTTTTTGGTGAACATCTGCTTGGTTGTTCCATCTGCTCCATTACGTGAGCTCCTTCTGATGTCCAGAGAAGAATTCCTGCCAAAATGAAACACTGACACAGCATGTAGAGACCCAGATCCTGTTCCTACTATTCACTATCAGCAACAGACATATTATTCATAACCTTAGAAAAGCAGAGATAACACCAGAATCTATTGACATGCAAGCATAGTGCTAAATTTCAAGATCCTCCTTACAGACATAAAGGTACAGAACCTGGCACCTACAGAACTGCAAGAAAATTGACAGTTTTTACATCTCTTCTTCAGGAAGAAAAAAACCCTAAAACAAATAAATAAATAAAAAGTAGGTACTTCAATATTGCAGCACACACTTACTGAATTGCAAACTGACACCGCTCTTAAAACTTTTATTTTTATTAAGTTGTATAAGTGTATTTCTACTACTAAGCATCTAAAGAAGAAACAAAGCAAAACTGCCTTACAAATAATTATTTCTTTCATTGACATATCTTGCTTATCAGTTGCAAGGACCATTCTAGAGTCTAAAATATTTGAGAGTTACTTTCTTAAATAAATAGCCTATCAAGTTACCCCCACTAACATCTCTGAAGTCAATAACACCACACTCACAGTTAGATTTGGCCACTGTATTAAAAAATAGCTCAGTTTAACTATTTAATATTAGTGTTCAATAAATGAAATTATTTGAAAACAGCACAACTGTTACATTTTTTTCCTCAAAAAGTTAGTTTATGAATCCAAAGAGCTAAACCCCCTGACAAGTGCCTTACAATAACAAACATGAGTCTTCTGGCCAGCCATAATAATTAATACAGTCAGCCTCTTTGAATCTCTTCTGGGAACCAGGGAGACTAGTGATAAGGCACTCGAATATTCCATAATTTATTTTAGAGTTCTTAAAAACTTACATTTTTGTTTTCAGTTCTGAACTGTATTTAAGTTTGAGGCTTAAACATAAGGCATAGTACTCCATTACTGTTCACAGAGAGATTTCATCTTTCCAAAGAACAACTTATTACCAAAGTGTTTTGGTTTTTTTAATAGATTTTCCTCCTTTTCAACTTTATGAATACAAATACTGAATCTCTTGAAATAAGTTAATTTGTTCACAGCAACATTTGCATGAAAAAGTCACATAAAGACGTCACAGTAATAAAATATTCTGAATGCAAGGGGTTTTCTTTTAATTTTGAAATACTTAAAATACCTTGGTATAACCTACCCTAAGACTTCTGTGTCACAAATCATACAAAAAACTTCCGTGTTACTTACAAATCATTTAAATTCTATACACCTTATTAGATTTAAATTAGACTTCATGAGATAGACACCAGATAGCTATATTGGATTTAATTTAATTAAACACATTCAAATATGCAAATGAATTTAAGCAGTATTTTTGAATAACAGTCAAAATGACAAGGTGAATAATAAAGTTATTTGGGAAAATATAGATTCTTTAGTATGTTTTCCTGTATTTCAATAACACATAAAACTAACTATTCTGTAATGGATGAAAGCCAGTAGTGCCAGAAATAAATAAATACATATATACATTTGAAGAACATGATTTATGGAGACCTCATATTAAGACAAATCCCTGTCTTATTTTTAAAACTATAATTAGTTGGCATAGTTTACTCAGCACAATAATATAAAAACAGGGAGAAATCTTTAGCTCTTGACCAAAGAATAAAATGTGGGCTGTTTTGGGTTTTTTTTTTCCCTAATGCTGCTTAAGCAATGCTTCTTTTTGTGAAAACAGTGAAATCTAAACTAAATTTCCACAAGAAAATCAATTCCCAATCAGTTAACACCTCCTTAATCTTTTAGTTCTACTGATATGTACATTTATCCACTATCAATGAGCTTTTATTAATTTCTTAAAATCCAGGCAGGCACCAGGCATTTATATAAATTAATAAAAGTTGCTTCATAATGTTTCACTTTCTGCTTGAGATAAAGGATGTGTAATATATTTTCTAACTTTCAAAACTGCTTAAGTAAAAGAGATCATCCCCCTCGTGCCGCCCCAAAGCAACTAAGACTTTATCACAGTCAAAGAAATCTAATGGAGAAAGCAACATGTTCAAGTCCTATTTTTAAGTTTACTTTTTGTATGTTTTCCCATCATTTGCAACAGACCTTCCATACTCAAAAGAACATCCCTTGAGTGAAGCAGCTCTGTTTCTTCTTCCCATGGGATGCCAATCAGCCTTTGAACTGGATAAACTGTACTTCTCTTTCATTCCTCAAGAAAGTTTGAGAAGTGCAGCTTCCCAGAATAGTAACTCAGGAACATTCTTATACTAGGTTTTCACCACCGCCCATTCCTCTATTGCGTATATACGCCCTTCTGGGCACTAATATTTACAGTGAATACAGAAGGACAGCAGTACATTATTAAGAGTTTTTATAGTGATTCTATCAATACCTGTAGGAAATGCTGCCCAAGCAATAGCAGGGGACGTAGTCTGCTTTTCACCATTTCCACACTCATAACTCTCTGCTGCCTAGAAACACGAAAAAATTGTTACATTTTACAAAATGCTATAAAATCCTATAAAAAGAGTAGAAAATAGTTAAATTTCAAAATTAAGTCATCCAAATAACATACCTCAAATCCTCCAAAGTCATCGTCATCCATCTTTCAACTGGTACTAGAATACAGCAGAAATCTTGATTTAAAAACAAGAACAAAACCACTGAGCTGTTATATCCCCTTTACTCATAAAATAGCAATAAATACTTTGTAAAACCAAAGGCATAGCATTAGTTTTAAAGGACAAACTTGGGTAGCACAAGTCAGTATGGTCAAATCCTAAAAGCCCAGCAGTATGAAGTAATACAATGCTCTACACTGCAGGAAAACGGGTATACTTCATTGGCCAGTCTCATAAAAGAAATGTGCTTATTTTATGATCAGCTAGGAATGAAACGGCAAAATGACTCATGTATTTGTACTTCAGTAACATAACAGATGAGTAGAGACCTTCACTTGGATACAACTGCTACCTAGTTCACCTATGCACTCCTCGTAATCTCATCATCTCATTTCGAAATGAATATTCAGTCTCTCATCCAAGTACTATTTCCACAAGTTACCTGAAGTCTTCCTGATTTACAAGCTCTACAAAAGATCAAGGGACCTAAGTAAGAACTTTTTCACTTAGAGGATGCAAGGGCTAAAACTGCAAGATCTCTCTTAAGAAGCACTATTTTACCCATCAAGACAGATGAAAAAATTGGGTCTTTTACAATGGAATTTGAGTATCTTCAAGGGAAAAGATAAGCACTGCCCATCAATATTGTCAAGGATCTTTTGAAGGCAGAATGTAGAAAAAGCTTTTCAAGATAGGAAAACAGAAAGATGGTATTTTAAAAGCTGTATCTATCACTCTCAAGTATAGCAGTCAAGTGCCCAGTACCTCAACAAATGGTACTGAAAACAGCAGATAATGTAGTCTGGATATTAAAAAAAAAAAAAAGATCCAGGAAGTAGGATTTCTGACCATCAGATTCCAAAATGAAGAATTTTCTTCATTACTAATGAAGACGATCCAATTTAATGCAATTACGATCTACCCTGTACTTCACAGTTTTGTGTTTATGATTTAAAATACAAAAATATTTTCCACTGTTAAGTTGCTTTTCCAAATCAGCATAGTGATTAAATCCAAAAAAATTTCCTGCTTTTCCCATCTCTTCTTAGCTGTCTGGCAACATCAACACAAACTGCAACTTAGAAAAAGACTGTGGTGAATTTCTGGAAATTTTTCTGCTACCACAGAGGTCCTTCCCTAGGTTTCATGGAGGGGCTGATTTAGATTTTACAAACTGATCAGCATTTTTGAGTTGTAGCCCTGAATTCTGTGGCATTTTGATATATTTATAGTTAAACTGCAGTTCCTTTAACAAAAATGCAGGATAAGTTACTCAGTTAATGCAAGTAACTCAAGATACACACGGCTGTTCAAAGAAGGGTATTATATGTATTTAAAAAAAAATATATCATTCTGATACGTGAATGAAGGATGATCCAAAAAACCTTTAGGGTCTTTAAAGAATGTCAAAATGTTTGTAAAGTTAATTGACTTCAGTTAAAATAGACTATAGGCTGATGAAACTTTTATTACTGTGAAAACACATACTCAGAAACAGAAGAATTTAAGGGGTTTGAAGGAAATCTCCAAATTAAAGTATTAGAATGTCAGAAGGGGACACTTTCAGTTTATATCCACTGCTGAAAATCACTACCAAGAAAAACTTCAATTCAAACACACATCTTCGAAATTTGAACAAACTAATTTCCAAGTTCTTGCTGATGAACTTAGTTTAAATCACCACTAACACAATGTAAGCAGACAGAATCTGTTAAAGAAGAGTATTGTCCAATATTCACATGTGGTATAAGAACTAAATATCTTTTTAGTGATTGCAAGGCATTTTGCTGGTTTTATGTTGGTTGGGTTTTATGTTGTTTTATTTTAAGAGAGAAAGAAGGTAGTTGGGTATTTTTCCCACCAATGTTAACCTTAACTGGTCAAACATTCATGCATTCCACTGACATTCAGAGCTTTAATATAAAACTCAAAAAAGTAATGCATGCACACACAAATGATAGCAATGGAAGTTGTACAGACAGACCACCACTGCTGAAGCAGGCAGCAACGCGCAAACAACTGAGACTGTTAATATATTCACATTACCTACTATTAAATGCCATCCAAAACAGACTGATGATTTATATAGGTACTGCAAAATGCAGCATTCAAGTAGCAATCCGAGCAGTCAGTTGGAGAAAGAGAGGCTTTAGAAAGACAAATAGGTATTTTATCTACACACTATGTATCACATTAACAGGTCCTACAGGCTCTACCCAAAGTTACTTCAAGGGACCACAGTAATTACTTCAAAGGGCCACAGCAGATTTTCTCCCTGGAGAACAAGACACATTATTCCCATTGTCTCAGAACTGCTTATGTCTCAACTGGAGAAAGCACATTCCATATTCAGCACTGTGTTTTCAAAAGACAAACTGGAACAAGTTCAGAGGAGGGCAACAGGAATTAAAGCAATTTTGGAAAGGCATGCTAAAACGGAGAGGCTTTTTTAAAAAAAAAAATTTAAAAAGCCAAACAAAAATACCATTAAAATATGAAAAATAATGTCCTACAAAGTGATTAACTACTTTCATTTATCATGAAATGCAGCACTGACATAAGGCAGTAAAGTACAGAAGCCTCTGTAGGCAAAACATGTTGTTAAATACTAGTGAGGATTTCCAGGAAGGCAACATAAACCCCTACAAGGGAATTTATAAGCACCTATGTATACATAAAACAGAAGTAACTTTTGATAGAGAAAAAGGATGTGGGGCAGAAGAAAAAAATGCAGAACAACCTGTTACTGAATCCATCATCTTTGTTATTACATTTCATATACAGTTTTCATAAGTCTGGTAATGATCACAAGACTATTTCGACCTAAGATTACCTTACTGCACAAATTTTAACACAGACTTTTCATGGCTGTAACAGCATAATTAATCTATGAATTATTCCACACATCATTTAAATGGAATAAAAAAGAAACAGACCTCAAGCAAGTCTCAGTAGTATCAATGGTGCTTTCACACCTAACTGCTAATCCTCCAATTTCCAGTTCTTTGGAGATCCCACAGGAATTCTAGGCTAAGTGATTCTCAACCAGCTAGGAAGGACTGTTTGCTATTTGTGTATGTATAATATATATTCATACATGTACATACACCTCTGTTTTCAAAGACAAAGCTAAGTTTCTAGCACGCCAAAAACAAATCCTGATTTGTTTACATGCTTTGTTTGCTATAGGCAAAAAAAAAACCCAAACAAAATCAGAATGAAACTGGCAAACTTAGCATGTATCACAAGTAAGCAGGCAGCAAATTAGGATAGATGAGCATGGATGAAGTCCTGAGGGATGCTGACATAGGGCACTTCAAAAACTCAAAGGCTGGGGTGTTCTCTTCAGCCAAAGAGTGTTAGTGCAAGAGCTCTTACTAGGAGATGTCCTTCCAAAAAGATGTTTCTTCTTGCATAAAAAGAAAAGGGTGCTTTCTGCAAGGAGACAGGAACAGGGCCACACCAATGTTTTAAGAACTGTTTAGAAAAAAATTAATCAAGCCTATTTTTAGCTAGGAGTCTTTCATAGCCCTCAAAAGTACATGCACATTTAGCTCCAAAAAATGTTTAAATAATGTTATAAACTTAACTGATAACAATGCTGAAAATATGACCAAATACACAATTTCTCAATTCCACCCCTTATTCTGGTGATGGAAATGCATTTCTGGCATAAATAAACAGCAGAACTAGCCTAACACCTCACACAGAACTGCAACAATTTTGGAAGCAGCTTTTTTTAATCAATCATCTATTCCAAAATGGGTAATCAGACTTTTCTCTCCTCACAGACTAGGAACATTATTTGTGGCACCGGAATAGGAAAGAATACATTAAGTGCTGACAATCTGCAGAAGGATTTAAAAAATAACACAAAAAGACGAAACAACCCACACAGTCTTACCATGACTAAATGTGGTCTCTTAAAATATGCCTGATACTGGAATTAAGTAACTGTAAAATTGGGCAACAAGAAGTCAACCTCAAAATTACAGATTCATAGAAATTATGGCTGGAAAAGACACAGTAGGTCATCCAGCCCAGGCCATTTCCAAAACATTACAGTTCTCAAGACAGTCATGTCTTAAAAGGCTTGAGAAGCTCTCCAGTCACACTCCTGTGAAAAGAAGGAAACTTTTTATGGATCATAAATATGTAAGCCACTGCATTTTCAGTAGATTGTATCAACAAGTTTGTATTGATCAAATCATACAATAATTTAGGCCAGAATTCAGACCAGCAGGTCATGCAATCCAAGCCCCTGCTCAAAGCAGGGTCAACACTGCATACAGATCAGGTTGCTCAAGACTTCGTTCTCTATAACTGATAACAATGCATGACGAATATATTCAAACACAGACAGCTGTGCATATCTGAGGTCTTTGCAAGCTCTCCTACATAAAATGCAGTCACCGAAGCCTGACATCAGCTTAAGGTAGGTCATGAGAACTTTGTGAAATGCACTTACCTAACAGACATACCAAAATCATGGTTTTATATACAGGAAGATCAGGAGCCATTCACAAGGAATAAAACAGAAAAATGTAAGCTGGGGAAAAAGCCTCTCTTCCCCATTCCCACTGTTAGGAGAAGAAGGAATGTTGTAATCCCACCAGAAATCCCGGTATTCTTCATATCCAAAAGGCAAAAGTGATAGAGAGACCAAACAGTGAATTAAGAAGGATTCTTCGTTCCCTTAAAAGTCTACCTCTGCTTAGTAAGAATTCAAATTAATCAAGTCCTGATCTATTACTTGATAAATAAAATAGAAATCTGCCTCAGTAATAAAGACAATTAATTTTGCCAGGTACATTCAACTGGATGATATATTACCTGGCCTGTAATTTTGAGTAAGTAGCTAACTGACTTGCAGAATTTTGTACCTTTTAAAGGAACAACTTACGAGCATATTGCTGTTTGTTTTCTCAGAACAGTATGTGTGGAGCTGGCTGAGGGTGTGGCTGCTGCATTTGTATTTCTGGCAAACACTGTTGGTGGTTAACCCCTACCTATGACAACGTATCAGTTTTACTTGTATGTTTATGCTTACTAAATGACTCATTCAATGTGTTCAATCTAGGACACGCTTATTAGCTGTTTCTTCACCGGACACAACACAGACCGCATTATTTGAAGAATAAATCTTTGGCCAAAGCTGAAGGCTCCAAAAAGCCTATCCAAAATAAGTACAAGATTAAAAAAACAACAATAAAATAAAATAAAATAAAAAAGTAGTAATTTAGAAAGCATATATACTGGCAATACCTTTGCGATAAAGAGCAGAACAGATGATAAATTTCTGTATCACAAAGTTCTAACAAGCTCAAATGCACTTTTCCTTATGGCTCTTCTGCCAAAACTCCAAGCACCTCTTAGCAATTTTAAAACAGAAACAAACTTTCTTCTTTTTACCCAGCTGATACAGACTTTTCTCCTGCTCTATACCAATTACAGTTGCAGGATAAGCATGTGGCATCTTAATAACTTATAGTAGCTACTAAGTCACTAATTAGAAATTTTTGATTACAGAATACACATATCCAAAAGGATACATAGCCCAAGAAAGACCAGAATATGAATGTACAGCATAACGGAAACTAAAATAAATTTAGAGCATCTGTAAAATTTTCTAAAAGAAAAAAAAACAAAACAAAACAAAACACATTTCTCACCTCACTCCTGCTTGAGATCGCAGCACCAAAAGTAACCTGTTTAGTAACACTTAGACAATAAACAGAGGAATACTTTTCATTTATTTTGACCAGGAATTCAGTGGCATGAAAAACAATATAAATA
Source organism: Pelecanus crispus (assembly GCF_030463565.1). Taxonomy (NCBI): domain Eukaryota; kingdom Metazoa; phylum Chordata; class Aves; order Pelecaniformes; family Pelecanidae; genus Pelecanus; species Pelecanus crispus. The sequence goes on along the minus strand of NC_134643.1, from coordinate 83,244,289 downwards.
TTATCAAAGACCACTGTCAAAACAACAATTAAACAATAGCTACTAGCAGGTTTAGGTTTGGGGTTTTTTTTTATTTGATTTGGTTTGGGGCTTTTTTTTTTTTTTTTTGAGATTGAGGAATTCCAACTTCCCTTCCTAGCATTAAGGCTAAATTCTTGTAGCATACCTGTCAGGTATCAATTTCTAAAAATGGTAGCTGTAATGAGGTACTGAAATGTAGGTGATTTTTCACTTTCTTCTTCAAAAAGAATGAAACAACATGATGCAGTAATTCTTAATCCTTCAAATCAATGGAAAGTTCAGTCCTTTTACTGTTTTATTTTTGTGACTTCCAATTCTGTAATTTGCCTTATAGCAATACCTTGTTTGCAACAAAAAGCTTCTGCAGACTTTTCTTTTTTTTCCTTATTAAAGCAGCTGACTATACAGTAAAATTGAATGGAAAAATTTCCTACAAAGACAGCATGATCCATGTGGTTAACATTCACTTAGCTTTTTTTTATTTAATGAGTAGAGTTCACAGTCTTGCTATAGAAAAAGAGGGAAAGCTTTTCTATAATGGGAAAGCTCTTAACAGCTCCTAAATTCTGCATTAAATTTTCAATATTTATCATCTGTATCTAACAATAAAAGTATACAATTGAGCAGGGGCTAACATCACAAGACCATGAGGACATGAGACCAGAGGGAAATTTAGGACCATCTTCCAATTTGGAAAATCAGACTGCATTAGTAATTACCATAAACATGATTTAAAAAAAAAAAAAAAACCTTGAAAGTAACAAAATTAACACAAGACTTCTATAACGGCCTTTCCCACTTTTATTTAAAAAAGCATTTTAGAATAACAATGAACCACAGCATATGGCTAATCAATACACCTTTTATAAGCATCATAATGGTGGCAAAATTTTCAACTGCATAAAATCACAAAGAGTTTGTGCCAAAGATATAATAATTTAGTTGCATAAGAAGAAATTAGGCTAATTATTTCCTCAGAGATACTCAAAATTCTTTGACTATTAAGAAATATGCTACTTCGAGTGCTCATTAATGAATCTTGGATAAGCTATAATTTTTTAATGAGATATCTGTAAGACATCTGGCTAGAACCGAAGGTAAACATTAGGAAGACCTTTTAAGAAGAAATAGAAATACAAGCTTTTTATCATTTCAGAGAATGACATGCCCAAATAAACTCGGAAATTCAATTAAGTTTTCTATTTTTAGAAAGGTGGGGGGGTTTATTGTTCTCAATTTTTGGTTTGGGTTGTTTGGGGTGGGGTTTAAGTCATTTTTAAGCCCAATACAAGGCAAACACAGCTTCAAAATTTTAAGAAAAAGGAGAAAATTAACTACTTTAGAAAGTGCCATTTAATATTATTCAAACCAATGAACCATTGCCAAATGCATATAGCACCCACATCTCTTTATATAGAGATGCAAACTGATTTCATGCTACATTAGAAAAAAGAAAGCCTACTTTTTTTTTTTTTCCTTGAAGTAGAGCATCTAAATCCCTGTAGGTATACAAACTTATGTCTATCTGTACATGCCAGTTATTAAAGAAGGTGGTTAGATGAGTGGACTGAGAAACTAACATCTAAGATGCAAGGCTGAGACTGAAACAAGAGTATTTTGCTTCTTCACTCAAAAAACTGCCCCTTTATCTTTCAGTCAAACAGACAATACCACCCCATACAAAGTTGTTCAAGGGCTGTATGCCACACCCATATCATGAGATAGTGAAAATCAGGCATCACCAAAATGCCAATGTTCTCCACCATGTTACAGGGTGTATTTAGTCATATAATAGGACATGTAGGAAAACCCCACCACCATGAAGCAGTATGCATATCAGCTCCATAATGAAAGGCAGAATAATATGGCAGTTAGCACCTGTATTTGAACACACAACAGAAGCATGCCCAATCACATATTAAAGGAAGTAACTTCAAGGTTATGGGGAAAAAGAAAAAGACAACACCACTGAACACATCACAGGAATTTTCTCCTGGGAAGTGAGGCTGGTTTATTTCAATCCCAGTACTGACTTAATAAACACTTCCTAAATAAAATACCTTTTTAATAAAAAAAAGAAAACCCAAAGCAAGCAGATGCAAAACATCACCTATTTTACAGTAATAGCTGCTTATATTACAATCGATTCAACTGAAATCTATGGGACTTTTAAGAGAAACACGAGTCTGGCCCTTTGTAACTAATTCTTTTCCGCAGCCCAAGCAAACCAATACAATTGAATATATTCAAGGAATCACAGAATAAATTTAGTTTGGGAAGTGTCTCAGGAGGACACCTGATGTAACCCCACCTTAGACACTGTATCAGCCTGTTTAAGGCCACATACAGTCAAGTTTACAATACCTGCAAGGGCTCCAGTCTAACAAGGCAACAGCAGTCAAACACTAGGGCAGATACCCAGAGAATTTTCTTTTCCTACTCACCTTTGTCATCTATTCATCTACCCATTTATTCTGAAGAATCTGCAAAAAGTTTCAACACTTAAAGATGACAACAGCACATTAAGGAATATGACAATAAAATTCAAGGATTGATTTACACAAAATAGAATATGTAAAATAAAAGTCAATAGCTAAAACTTTTCTATCAATTCCTACAGTGAAATTAAGAATTGAAAAAAAAAAAAAAAAAACCAACCCCACAGCAATAACAACCACAAACACCTCCGCCCCCCAAACAACCAATAACAAAATTTTTTTTACCACTTAGTCCTTTTCTCAGGAGACACCCCCTGGACCAAAAGATCCAGATCCTGTAAGAAGCATGTTAGATTCTATATCTTATGATATGATATTTCATGCCTAGCTTCACGAGTAATTTTGAAATAACACTACTTACATGTAACAGTGCTGTATGTAATAAAACAGTAGCAGCAAAAGCTGTAGCATTTGTACCAGTTTCATGTAACAAGAACATCTTATGCAGTCTGCAAGACTTCTATAACTGCCTTTCCCACTTTTATTTAAAAAAGCATTTTTAGAAGAACAATGAACCACAGCATATGATTAAACACCAATAAATATACCTTTTATAAGGATCATGAGGGTGGCAAAATTTTCAACAACTGCATAAAATCACAAACAAAACAAAACCTCTTCTTTAGCTGGATATTGTCCTCATTAAATAAATTGGAATAAAAATATTCTTTACAAATCATATTCTCATCTGAAAGGTACTGAGCTAATATGAGCAAAAATCTCTGAAATGCCACAAAAATAATAGCTATTAAGATAATCTGCAAAATCAATTCCACAAAAATTTGTGTTTTAGAACTTGTGGGTCCTCTTCTTCACCATACACTTTTGGCGTTTTTAAACAGTGCTTAAAGCAGGAAAAAGCAATAAATTGCAAATGCCAAGTCCATTTTACTTCCCTAGATCAGATACAGCTTCACAAAAAAGAAAGCCAGGCTCCATTTTTACCTACAAGAAGAAAAGGGGCTCTGATAGCTCCTACAGAGAAGGCAGGTACTGGTTTTCAAATTCACCTAAGTCATAGGAGAGAAAAAAATGACCACAGCCTTTTGTGGAAAATGCATTCAAGAACTGGCAATTCCTCAGACATATCCCAGAAGGAACTAACATCAGAAAACTACCAAAACCATGTTTTGTGAAATCTGATCCCTGAAAAGCTGTTAAGAAATGTATTTGCAAAAGGTATGATGCACTGAAGTAATTTAGAACAGTGAGTGACAAGTAACGAAAGGATGTAGACTGTGACCAAAAGAAATTACTAGTGGGGAAAAAAGATGCAATATTAGATAGAAACTGCATGACTTTCACTCACTGTTCCTGAACTCCACATATACGTAAAATTAACCAAATAAATGGTGTGCATTTATGTATAGGAAAGAATGAATATAAATTGGGAGAGAAGTGCTAGATCAATAAAAAGGTGCAAACCCTAAGCCAACATCTAAAATACTACTCTGCTTGTGATTCAGAAATAATTGCTGAGGTTGACTTCAGAGTATTTCCTGAGGTAGAGATCTACCACATGCATGTACCATTTTTGTCTATATACCAGACCACAACCCATGGACCACATGGGGATTCCATGTGTAACCGTAAGTACTCAGAGGATAGCATCATTCAGAAGAAAAGACTTTGCAAGTGTCATAGTGGTACTTTTAGCACATATTTTCAACTAAAAGGCTGAAGAGAGAAAAGGTCACTGAGATGAACGGGGGGGGAGGGGGGGGAAGAAAAGGGAAAAAAAACCCCACACAACTAAGAAGTCAAATATGGATTTAATTCCAGAGGGTTACCTATTGACATGGGTAATTACAGTAACACATGTACTTCTTGACTGAGGATCTTTTCTACATTTTTGCCCATGATTCTTTGTCAGCTTCTCCCAACTTTTAAGAATTTTACACTTCAAAAATACGAACTTCTTCATTCTAGATATTCAAAGATTGTAAGGTTTTATTTGAACTTAACTCCAGCAGAAGTATCATATTACCATAGTATTCAGCTTATTTCTCTGTCTCCAGAATCTATACTTTCTCAAGACTTAATTCTAACAACTTCAATAACTGAAGATTTTATAGAGTCCTTCCAAGGTCTTCAGTCTTCACCATAATTAGTTTCTTGTGACCAGAACATGGAAAGACTAGCTTTTGTTTCATTATAAAAATAATCATACAGTTAGCTAATGTTTAAATGTCTCTAATGTCCCTCTCTAAACTTTCTCTATCACAAATATCTTTTTACTTCAAAAGCCACACACTTTTACAAAATATACATAAACTGCTGTGAGAAGTCTGACAAAGCTGACACAATTCAAACGTATGTGCCTTCTGGAGGAAGAACCTCTCCCCTCACCAAGCCTTCTCCCCATCCACCCCCAAAAAACGCTCAAAAAGTAGCTTGAATTAAACTGGAATTAACATTTCTGTTATGCACAGCTAGGCAATACAATGTATTATAATTAATCATCATCAAGTTCAGATCAACAATCTCTGTAACCCTTATTCAGAATAATGATAGTCAGAAGCCCTGGAAATTAGTTTGCATTCTACAAAAAAAAGGTAAGAAAAGTGTGACTTGTCATCTGCTAACTAGGTCACAAAGATCAGACACCAACAGCCCTGCAAACGCCTGAGCACAAGTGACCACAGTAGGCTAAAAACTTAACTCTCATGTTTAAAGTATTCTTACTGTATTAGAGATCATAAAATTGGACACAGTCCTCCAAAAGACAAAGCCAGGCTGTTCTCAGAGTTGTACAAGGATTAGGACAAGATCCACAGGAAAAAGTCAGAACAGTGAAAATTCTGACCAGATATTGGAACAGACATTGTGGACTCTTCATCCCTGAAGATATTCAGAACTCAAGTGGACAGGGCTCTGAGCCACCTGCTCTAACCACACCTGCTTTAAGCAGAGGCTTGGACTAGAAAACCTCCAGATGTCCCTTCAATGCATGGTCTATGATTCAATGCTTTCATTTTTATCCAGAAGAGTATACTAAAAAAAAAAAAAATCCAGAATCATAGAAGTAGCAGCTGTAAAAACGTGAATCCACCTTTGAGATTGTTCTTCAGTTGAACTGTACTAATAACTACCAACATCTGTCCAGGATCATTTTAGGATTGGGTTTGCTAATGACAAATGAACCAACTTCAAGAGAGAAGCATGAAAGAGTACCTCTAGAAATCTTCACTGTTTTAGAGGGGGACAAAAGTAGCAAAAAACTAATGAAATATCTGCATCATGAGTTCAAGGAAAAAATGTCTTACATAAATCTCTGTACTGAGAGATGTTTCTTGAAGAAGGCTGAGGTAAACTTAGCATAAAGAAAAAAAGTCTTGACAAGAAAGAAAAATTGCATGGGGATGTTTCTTCTCTGGAAGTAACAGAAAATTTAGTCAATTCATTAAATTGTTCAAAACCCTCCCTAAAAATCATTAAATTGCACAATTTGACAGTGAATATGGTAAGACATCTGTGAATAACAATTCTTCTTTCAAAAAAGAAAACTTTAATGTTTCATAATGAATGAATGGCTTTTTGAGCCAGTTTTAGTAGTCTCAGTCTATTTCTTCCTCTTGACCTTGACAGATAGAGTGCTTTGCTATTGACCGCTTGTCTCAAGAGGAGAGCTGAATATCAGTTGCAGACAGTCCATGCAACTGGGCACTCCAACTATATGCTTAATTTCTGTAAAGTGTTTATTCATGTAATATCATCTTTTTACTTGGAAGCAAAGAAATTAATGTAGTTAAAAGAAGGTTTGACACAATCTTAGTAACAGAGCATCACAGCAACAATTTAATATGACAATGTGTCAAACAAAAACATAAGTCCTTGAATACATGCTCATATGGATGTGTGGTAACTTGTACAAATGTCATTAATGCTAATAAAATAGAAGAGTGCTCAAGTCCTTACATATTAAGAAAGAATATACCCTTTACAGGAAAAAATAAAAAAATTTGGTGTTTTTTTTTTTTAAAGAAACAAGAAACAGGATAATACTAGATTTTTGGCATGATGCACTGCCTAGGAAAATCTGGTGCTGAGTGAATCACTGATTCCAAAAACCAACACTACTTCCACCAGAAAAAGACTCTTTCATGTAGAAAACAAAGTTTAAAAATTGAGCGGATCACCTTGTTATGCAGTTAAAATGCAGCTTTTTCTCTCAATTAAAAATAAAATAGTAAAGGTCAAAATATAAAGGATGCTCAGTAAACCTGATAGTTAAATATTATGAAAGGGGTATTGTTTTCCTTTAACTTGTGCATACATAGTTTGCAAAAACTACAAAATGTCAGAGTTTACAGAATATTATTCTATCTTTATGTTAGAAAAGCTGACAGGTGACCATGGATACATGGGGGGGGAATCACTAGCACATGGTAACTTTCTTATGCAAAACAGGATGTAATACCAATTATACTAAATAAAAATAAATAGCATTCCTTTATTATTATTACTGTATGTCTCATAATAGGCAGGAAGACTCACTTTTCCAATTAATAAAACTCCTTCCCTCAGCTTCCTCCAGACCCTGGAAATACAGTACTTCTCATAGGGACATGGTACGAATTTGAGGCAAGAAAAAGATATTAACCTATTTCTCCGACATGAGATGATAGTATCAAAAAGAATAAAAATTCTGTCTCAGATTTTCAAGTCTTTGTGAACATGCCTCAGTTGCTAGTCTTAAAACAGAACACCTTAAATAACCATAATAATACTCTCCACCCCCCAAGTGGAAATTCAGATTCTAAGAAAGTTTAATCCAAACACTGAAATAAAACATGACTGGTAATTTTAAAAATTTTTAATCCTGTGTATTGCAAGCTCTGGATATACTGTTAGAAGCAGAAAAAAACCCAGGCATTACTCCCTCCCACACGGAAAGAAGAATCCATCACCATTGCACCTTTTTCTCCCTTTACTAAAACTTGAAAAGAAGACTTGATGACTTTTTGTTCACACACCAAGCAGATGAATTTGATTTTTCATATTCTCCTAAAAAGAAGGTGCAATTCATGGAGAAGCAACTCAAGATGTGTTTTTAAATTAATTTTCTTATTTATTTTCTCTATGACTCTCATGAAGCAAACTGGAAAGGTTTCACATTGTCCAACCCCAACCCTTGAACAACTAAAACAAAAATGCTAATCTGCTTTCCAACAGAAAACATTGCTGCCAGAATGTCTGTGCACATTATCTTTCCTTTTTTCTTCTTCATGTTTGGTCTACTCCTAAGCATCCAACACAACACTTTCATCACATGACTTTGACCAAATGGATATTATCATAATTCTATGTTCTCTGTTGCAATCAAGAAAAATATATTTACTTCGCAAGGAAAAGGTTGATTGCCATTGATGCCTTTGTAGTATGACAAGGAAGCTAGGAGCAGAGATCACAGATCAGGCCAGAATGAAAATGGGATTAGGGTCCAACACCTAAGACCTTTTCAATCAGACAACAATGCTTTGAAGTAATTTCTTTCCCCAAGTTCATTCTTTAAACCTACTACACATAGCTAGGACACTCTTCCATTCCCAAAGTTTTTGACAAAGATGGGTAGACACTACTGTGCCCATTTCAGAAAGGAAGACATTTTCTAAAAGGTCCCCTATCCAGCAAGTTACCAGGACATTTAAGTAATTTAAGTACCAAGTACATGATGAGGGCATTGATATCAAGAATATTACTCATCACTTAACAATTAAGCAAAAATTATTTCTCATTCAAGAGGAGTTAAACTCCCCCCATCCCCAAACAGACAACAAGATACCAGCCAGATTCTCCACCCATCCTATAATCCATTCAATTTTGTCTCCTTCCCTAGCTAGCCTACAAAGCTAGGCAGGGAGCATGCCAGACATGCCCTAGAAGCACAAATGCAACTTCCTCTTCCAAGATCTGCACAATTTCTCCTCAATTCTACTAGCAGGTAAAATATCATCAGATAACAAGGCTTAGCAAGCAGATCCTTCCAGAAATAGAAAAAAAAAACCATATTCTGCTATGCCACTAAGCAGACATTGATCACCTTCAAAATGCCTCTGCCTCCTACAGTACCCCTCCAAGACCTCTGGTTAAACTGGAAATAAATGCATGCCCCTGGAAATAAATGCATGCCTAACAGATATTCATCCTAAAGCATAAAACTACCATGCATGTAGAATACATATACAAGAACAAAATAATGAAAAACTGTAGTGAACTTGTATATAATATACTTGAGAATTCATGGAATTATTTAAGTTAACAAGGACCTTATATAATCACAGACCTTAATAGCTTTTGAAATGGCACTGTTTAAAGAGAACTACTGAAATTTATCAAAAAATTGCTATGCAGAAGTGATCCCTTCTGGCAACACTGAGGAAACAAGCAGAACATTCAGGTTCCAAAGAGTAAACTACATGTAGAGTGGTATCTTTTAACTACATTAATTACTGGGCAATTACATAGTCTTTAGTCAGCAAAATTCCCAATGAATACAAGTTTTGCTTGACTAAAGTCAGCAAGAAAAAGCTTGGAGTATTTGAACAATAACCGTTAATACCCTATACTTACACTCAATAATAATAATAAAAACAATGCATTTAACAATTAAAAGTTTCAGGTAATTACTATAATTTTCTTTAGAGACAAGAATTTTTTTTAGAGAAAAACATTATGTGAATGGAAAACCTCAGCTAATCCAGTCATTTTCTAAAATATCAGAGTGTTAAAAAATATTAACAGAAAAATCACAACTATTTTCCTTCACTCATGAGTAGTACATTAGGCTACTTCTATAATCAAACCACTATTTTCCCAGGACAAATATTGCTGAGTGCACAACTTGAACGGAAAATTATTATCATTAACATTTCACTAAATAAGAACAAAGAAAAATCCTTTTTTTAATCCACAATGCCAAAATAATTTTAACAAATTAAACTCCAGTGCCTTTAATGAGAGCAGCTCAGAATACAGCCTGGCTGGCTGTCACTAGGATACCAAACAGGAGGTACAGTCTGCCAGAAGACTACAAATTCAACTCTGCAAACTGTTGGTCTTCTTTCACCTTTCCCTCACTTCTTTATTTAGCATATGGTTCTGTAATTCAAACCTAATGGAGGGACCAGGATCGGGTTAATAAGCAAGAACTACACAGTAGCCCCTGCTGTAACAAAGATACTGCCAGTGTTCTATCCTTCATCAGTTTTACTAACTCCAGATGTTCCATAGTCATTTATAGTTTAACCAGGTTAAATACAGATATGTGCATTTTTCCATGGGATCCAATGTTGACATACAATTGAATACAGTTTCATTTTTTTAAATCAAACACTCTTACTTATTATCTAGACTTCTAAACTAGACACTGTAATCAGATCATAGTGTATTTTACACTGTGAGGAAATTTGAACAATTTAAGCATAGCTGCTACCTGAAGGCGACCATTTAAAATAAAAAATGTGTTACGTTTTTGCAACAACTTTGTTAACTTTTTTCTTTTTTTTAAGAAAAACAGTTCAGGTATGTTAGAAAGATAATCACCTCATTTCTGAGTGTGTGTTTTACATACCATGTAGATCAGCAGTAATAAAAGTTACTTGAATTGTTTTTTTATCACTAGTTTTGAGCACTCTCACTACTCAGTATTCTTTACTCAACTTTGATATGCATGTTTTTTACTAAAACATGTCTTTAATATATTCACATCATAATAACTGGATAAATTAACTTCCTAAATCTATCTTAAATACATTCTGGAATACATTAAGGCAATCCAGCAGGTCAGCATCTTTACCCTCGTAAAAACATTTTGAAACCTTTTACTGATAAGCTCATTTTCTAACAGTATTACCTTGTCCCCTTTCAAATGCGTGACAAAGGTGGTTTACTTCTAAAAGCATGCACTGAAAGTACTAAGGATTTATATTACATATTTTCGGCTTGCTATCATTTAAAAAAAACCAAACAAAACAAAAAAAGAACTAATAACTTTGCTCAACTGTGCACATACCACTGGGACAGCATGTGTGTGTGTATATATATGTGTATAAATATATTTAAGAGAGAGAAAGAGAGCACGCACTTATTTTCAGATAGTAAACCAAAAAGAATCTATGTATACCAAAGTATTCAGGGCACACAGTCAATTTAAATTTAATAGTTTCCAAAAAATAAATATATTTTGCCCCTATTTTTGAAATTTTCAAGCACATTAATTCCTGTCTCTTCTCCTTTTAAAGAAAATGTGTTTCTTGAACGAATATTGCTCTTTCAACCCTAACAAAGGACAAGTCAGGCCTCTCTGTAAACATTAAAGACAGTCCATGCACGTATTTATAAGGATAACTCCACCAAATCTCAGGTACCATTGATATTCATAAAGTTAAAAAGCATGTGATACAGCTGTCTAAGCATTCATTCAGTAGGAAAAAAAGTATTGACAAAAATCCTAAAACAGAAACTATTTTTTATCTTCCGGTAATAAAATGAATCTGATCTTGGAGTATCAACATCTCATTTTGCCATTCATCATACAGTAATTCATATTAAATTTCTATATTTTTAAGTGGACTGTAACTTTTAAACAAAAATGTTTTGAAATTCAGTTTCTGAGACCCTTTCCACAGTCATTTTGGAATGCTACTATACATTATTGCTAATCAAGTGTGTAAGAACTTGTCCAGGAAAAAAAAAAGTAAACCAAACTGTTTAAAGCTTCCCATGTAGCGGATAGAAATATGAGAAAAACTTGAGAACCCACCAGCAGAATAGACTTGACTGAAAACCAGCATTTCAAACTAAGTACAACTGTTCTTCAATCTACAGTTGATCAGGCCAAGACACTTGATTTTCGCTCCGGCAGCTTATAAACTAAAAGCAAGTCGACTGTGGCATGTAGATCACATGGAAGCCTCTTTAGAAGCTCTGCATTATTTCAGAAGTTGCACCCCATGGAAAGTCCTTTTAAAAGCTTAACTGGCAAGTGTATGCTAAAATATTTTGTTTTCCATCTAAAACTACACTAAATTCCAATCCTCAGACAGGATTTCCAGTTTATTTCTCTATATACACACACACTAAACTCAAGAACTGTAACATAGGGAAGTGTTGTTAAAGTTTTGAAAAAAGAGTCAGCCTAGTGCAAATAAGTTGACTGTAGGTCTTTTTTCCTTCAAAATTAAAAAAAAAAGTCACTGGCCTGTGTTCTGCAATAAATAAAAGATATTTAAGTGAAAACATAGGTATTTAATATTAAAGGATACTAAAACAAATTCAAAGTAACGCAATTCCAATCTTTCCCTCAAGCCCCACCTCAAGATAGATGAAATCAATTCTAGCAGTGTGTCCTGGCAAAGCATTTAATGAGGAAAAATTCAACTGTAAAGAGCTACAAGACCAGGTTTTCACAAAAGTACATAGAATATCGGATAGCTTTTACCTACATTCACCTTATTCAAAAACCCTAAGGAGACACGGAATGAACTTATAATTATTTAGTACATTATTTAGTATATTTAGCAGTTATTTAGTATATTTATTATTTATTTACAAGCTAACAGAACTTCAGAATCTAGAGCATGTACAGAAAGCACTGTAAGCAACAAAATCTTTTCATGGTACTAGATGAGAGGTTTCAAACAGATCAAGCTCTATAATCAGTATTTTCCTAATTACTTTTTACATGTACTTATTGGTGTCCCCCATTCTATGAAGACTTCAACTGTAATTAAAATAATGAAAGACAGTTCTTTTTTATTCTTCTCCTTACAATTTATTGTGTTTAAAACTCACTTACAGCCAAATAATTATTCTGATTAAAAGTAGGCTCTTGCATTGGCAGCATGGTTCAACACCACCTTCTTATTTACCAAACAATCAATTCTGTGCAAGAAATTACACCGCAGCAAGACCTAAAACAAATACAATCAAGAACAAGCACAGCGTATAAGTAGTCTGCTGACTTTTTGGCTCCAAAACATTTGAAAATAAACCATTCCACAGGCCTGCTAATGGAAAGCAGAAGAGGAGTGGCTTAAGAGTGAATTTAGCATTTGTCTTTACTTGTCAAGGGCATCTGTACATATTTACACAGACACCAAGACTATTTCAAAAGTATATTGTTAGTATGGACTTTTAAATCAATATTCAAAGCACTTCAGTTTTGGTTTAGCAGTTTTGTACCACAATCTAAGTTTGCCATTACCACTGCAAACTGAGCTAAGGACTCATTGTCACATCCACTAAATAACCTCTGGGTGCAAACTGCCTCAGAGGTTTTTCAGAAATATTAACAGAAAAGCACAGCCAGTGCTATTTTCCTTTGTGTAAAAAGCTACCTTTTTGCTGGCCTGGAAGAGAAAAGAATTGACTAGCAGTAAGTAAGTATTATTTACATGTCCCCCAATTGAAGTTCAAATTAGTTTGGGCCCTCAACTCTCTACAACAACCTAGCATCACAAAACCATTTCCAAACCTTTGCAAGTTTTGTATTTGGAACCTTCAGATCTTACCTGCAGCCTAGCTCAATTAATCAGGGTCATGTATTACTGTTACTACCCACTCTCTCACACATTAATTCTCACAGATAACTTAGCATCCAAATTCACTTACTTCCCTAATCTAGATGGTACTCTGAATATAAGTTTCACCAACTATTACACCAAGGGATATCTTCTAGCAAACATAATCAGAACTGCTCATCTCTTCAACACCTAAAAACTTTATATATTACTCAGTAACAGTGTCTTTTAAATATGAGCTATACTTCTTGTAGCAAGGCATGGCTTTCACATGTGCCTTTCAACGGACTGTGATCAGGCACCAACAACTGTAGGAAGTAGATGGTAAAGCATGTTACACAGTAACTTAAATTACTTATACTGTTCTTCACAGCTCATACTTCGCGGCTACCATCACAACCAGAAGCGTATTAATCAGCAACCTTTTAGTCCCTTCCTCTACTGCAGGGGCCAGCAGTCAGAAAAGTAATACCCACATATTCAGCCTGAATACACAGAACTAAAAATGGAAAAGAAGTTTGCTCCATGGACAAACTTCTCAGAGGAGAAGAGCATGAGAAAAAAAGTTGTAACTGCAGCAGTGATACTACCTATTGGCCAGTGTCATCTGTCCAGGCTTAACAGCAGCCTAACGACACAACAGTCTGCTGCCTAACTTAGCACAGGCACACATTAACTAAAGATACTGACAGTCCCTTGCACAAACCATCAGGAAATGCTGTAAAGGAATATTAGACGTAAACAAATGTGTTAGATGAATCAATGTTTTTTTTTTTAATGTCAATCCCCACCCCCCCAGCTTAGGTCAACAGTTACCTATTTCTAACATATGCAGTTTTGTTTTATTTTATTTTCCTAACAGGTCTATTATCGCTTATTGTATTTAGATTCCTACTTTTCACCCATTATAGCCAAAACCATATGCAGAAGATTAGGCTACTTTTCTGACATCTCCTTTTCCCTTAACTTTACACCCTAGTAGAAAACAGAAATCTAAACAATGTATCAGTGGAACAAAGACTGTTTTATCTTGAATTATTTCAATTGAATACAATCCCCAGGGAAGGAGACAAAAAATTGCTTATGAAATTCTAATTTTAAGGCTTTTAACACAGTCTTACATAGATCTTGTATATTGAGTTCAAATTACTTACAAAGCTGCTGCAATGGGTTGGTAGTTTCTGCTTCTCAGATGAAAGGATTTTATTTTTTGGTTTTTAAAGGTTAAGTTACTTTCAGGGCTAGGTTAAGCAACCTGTTTTGCTCTGCATTTAAATGGAGTAGGGGATTATATTCACTTTTCACAACTGGGTTAAGAGTAGTCACCATTAACTGAAACTGAAGTCTGCTGCTGCTTATAGAGTAAAAGGCATAAAACACATTTCAAAGGGGTCCCAATTGTCCTCATAGATTTCTCTCATTAGAGAAGACTATGCAAAGTATTTCTTCCCTTACCTCTTAAGATATTTGAGAACACAGGATCTTTATTTTACTGAAAAAACAAAAAAATTTCAAAAAATCTCCCACCATCTTCCTTTTCTTTGTTAGCAGTTTCAGTTGCTTTTATAGTCTAAGTTCTAGATCAGGTGTGCCTGGAATTCTTCACCAAAAATGTACACAAAAAGACGGTAAAAACACAGTCTAACTCCCAGCTTCTATATCACATCTGCCCAACTAAACATGTACCCAACTCTGACATCTTGGCCATAAAGAAGTGAGTACTTCAAATAATGCCCCCTCCCCACAAAAAAAACCAAAAAAACCCCAAAAAACAAAAAAGCCAACCCAACACAAAAGAACATTGAACTTTCAGAAGTCCTGAAATTTATCTTACAGCTACTGACCAAGCAGCAGTTCAATCTAACAAAAATTAAAATCATAGGTATGTATGACCTCGTAAATCCCCAGCTCGTTTTACACAAAATAACTCATCTGCTAACAAGCTGGACTGAATTTGGACCACTGATTTGGAAGTGATAGATTCTGGACCCCCATCACTATGTCCCCAAAGCATTCTGATCTGCCCTACCCTCACACCTTAAGAATGTCATTATAAACATTTTCAGTAAAAAACATACAAGCTGCAATACTTCTAGCAAACTTCAGAGGGACACCAAATAAATATCAGTGGTTTGTGCTAACAGATCAGAATGCATGTAGTCTGTTTTGCCCTTTTTTTTTTTAATAAGGAACTGTATTTTATCACGTACAGATTTTGCCTCAAAACAAAAAATAAGAAGCTGACAGCAATTAAAATATTTTCTAAAGTCATTACTGTCTTAGCAAACACTTCTCCCTAAAGTCAGTCTGTAACTCCTCTAAAGCGAAGCACAAAAAGTTTTCCCTACCACACAAAACGTTATTTTTTTTAAACAGGACTGTCATAGGCCACAAGCTCCTACCACATCACAGATCAAACCCTTTCCATTTTCTTACTACTACTCATGCAGTAAGCGCAAATCTAATGTGGCAAAGGAACGAAAACTGATGTTCAAAGACCTCAGGTAAAAACACTGCCTTTCTGAAGTCCAGGCATTCCAAACAAGGGCTGCTGTACTAAGCAAGGCAAAAGGTATACCTACAAGAAGATAAAGACCCGTCTCAACAACAGATACAACCCAATCTAGAAATCTAATTATAAAATCATATTATAATCTGTTTGCACCTTTGAATATAATACATGTACAAAAATCCAATATAATTCATTCTATTCCATAAAAAAGAACTGTCTTTTGATAGAGATATTTATACCTTCTGCAGTAACATTTATCTGCTTTTAAATCTTGAGAATATTTTCATCACAACCATATTATAAAAACCTCAATGAGCATCAGAAATACAAAAAATATCAACTTAGAAAACAAAGACTCTTAGAAAGACTTGAGTCCCTTAATTATTTTTCAGAACAGGACCTGCACGAGCACAGTGACGACATGATGCTACTAATGCTTTCTCTTATCTCCACAGACTGTTAAATGCAAATTACAGTCCGTATCCTGCACCTTTCTAACATGAGTGGTCCTATAAGTTTTAATGAGTTTGTCAATTGGCAAAATGTTTTTTAATTTTTTTTACATTTAGTTAAAAAATAAACCTTTTAATAAAAATTAATAAAATGTTTACAATTTTTGGTTTTATGTTTCATTCATTCATTATTAGTAACATTAATGACACATAAAAACATTAGCAAAGCATAGTGGAAACAGTGACAATAAGTACAAATTCTACAAGAACAAACTGAAAACTGAAATCCACCAGACTCTCAGTGAACAACTACTGACTCTGAGGGACTCCACAACCCATTTCTAAAATGGAGTCAGCTCATCTCAGAATGAATTTGTGTGGGGAAAAAAAAAAAATTAAAATACATTTTGCATCCTTTACATTTTTCCTAATGCTTTACCATGTAGCCTGAATCAAACTGGGATCAGTTTATATAATCCTATACTGCAGAATCACATTGCCCTAATGTTACCAGTCCCTTTAGATGCTCACCTAAAGCCAGAAGAAACCCCATTTATCCACTGAAATTTCTAAAGCTTTAAGCTCTCTTCAGCATTACAGAAGATAGGTCTCATGTAAATAATGTGAACAAGGAACTCAGGAGCCCAATTCGTCATTTGTAGCAGGTACCTACATGCCATAATCTTTAAGAATATACTTTGCCCCATGAAGGCACAGGGCAATCCCTGAGCAATTTCCAGTACTTTAAAAATAGCCTTTACAGACTGTAACTAATTCTCTGCAGCCAGGCTCAGGAGGTAGTTCCTGACAGAGACACCTCTGGACATTAAGAAAAGCCCCAAATAGTACCAGGGAAACATGGACCCCTAACCTCAGCAAGGATTAATGATGAGATTTTCCCAGAAAGCAGGTACCTCTTCTGGGTACGTAACAACAGATGAAGCATCTCTAAACCTGCTCACCTTCTTACAGATTTCTCCTACCTTCATTCAGTGTGCCCAAAAGAACATGTGCAACAGCAAGTATGTCTACAGCAGTTATTTTCTTGAAAAGTCCATAGCTTCGAGCAAATACTTGTCATCCCTTTCAGCTCACATTTATTAAGTATCCTCGCCCAGAGCTGCATCTCTTCCCCAGAGTGTTCACAGAATAGAAGATTTCAGTTGGAATGGACCTACAATGATCATCTAGTCCAACTGCCTGAACACTTCAGGGCTGACTGAAAGTTCAAACATGTTAAGGGCATTGTCCAAATGCCTCTTAAACACCGACAGGCTTGGGGCATTGACCACCTCTCTAGGAAGCCTGTTCCAGGGTTTGACCACCCTCTCAGGAAAGAAATGCTTCCCAACACCCAGTCTAAACCTCCCCTGGTGCAGCTTTGAACCATTCCCAAGCGTCCTGTCACTGGATCCCAGGGAGAAGAGCTCAGCACCTCCCTTTCCACTTCCCCTCCTCAGGAAGCTGTAGAGAGTAATGAGGTCACCCCTCAGCCGCCTTCTCTCCAAACTAGACAAAAAGAGTCCTTGGCTGCTCCTCATAGGACATGCCTTCCAGCTCATAATATTCGTATTGAAGTAAGTGTGAAATTTTCATTACATTTTCACACGTTTATTGTCACTTGAAACAGATGATTGCAAATTGTGTATTTTTCTGCTTCTATTCAGATCAAAAAGACTACAGTGCTTTGGCATGGCTGTGTTGTCACACAACAGCTCTTAAGAATGCAATACTTCATAATCAGAGTACAATACATACAAAAACTGAAACACAACCAATAAGCATACTGAAACATTGACATTCTCTGTCGTAATGCCACTGTGAACTGCTTTTATAGAAACAACACATCACATTAAATCCCTTTTTAAGTCCTTTGTTAAAGTAAAAGCAACACCTCTAGTAACATATTCAGGGCTACAGCCTTGAAATTGGCAGTCTTCCAACCGGAATAATTTGGGTTTGGATGTTTTGTACCTTAACATGTGCTTGCACACCTGATATGCTTCGTTGCCAGAGAAAATAGTTTTTAATAGCCAGCCCTTAATGCCAGTTTCCAGCTGTATTCCATGGACTACAAGCAATCTACTCTCCTGTACAGATTGCTTTGCCCTGTACAGTATCTGCTACAGCCTTATAAACTAAAGGGAAGATGAATAGGAGCAAGAGTCACAATTTGGAACAACCCTTGCTACCAGCATAACTAACTACTTTTTCCTAAAACAAACAAACAAAAAGCCCCAACCATTATTGTTGCACAGTCACCTAAAATTAATTTACATATGTGCACAAAAAACTGCCATGTTTTCGAGAAGGACTGCACTAAAATAAGAGAAGCAATATTCCTGGAATCTAAAGGTGGAAGAATTGGACAAGACCCAACTTACGTTTCACTGCACATGAAAACTTGCCTGACCAGTTAATATTGGAGTATTACAATGTCATATGTTATCAGATAAGGAGATTCACAAAAATTAGCTAAAACATTCAAGTTTGGTTCTTTGATCAAGAAAATTGCTGAATAGGTGAAAACATTACATTTGAAAGCTATACCAGAGTTGCTAGTGGGAACCTTAAAAGTCAGAATGTAATCCTGTATCATTTTCAGTAAGTAGAGGCTTTTAAAGCCAGTGTTCCATAAACTGCCTGAGATTTTAGATCTTTTTTTACTAAGTTAGCACTATAGTTTGGACATGCTTGATTTTCCGAAAACTAAAACTTAGAACTTTGTGCAAATATAACAGAAGACATATTTTATATCAACTGAAATTAGCACCTTAAACTAAAGCCATTTTCAGATTCTTCTCTGAAAGACATACAAAAACTGAATTGTGATCACTTTAATGACAATTGGCAAAACCTGCTTTTCTTATATAGGCATTATCCAGGCATGAGAAACATTTTTCTTTCTGAGGATCCAAAACACCTTTATAAATATTATGTCCATTCCTCTAGCTCTGTTTCAAAGGCTTGAAAAGTTTACCAGACAGTATCTGTAACTGTGATCAACAGGAAATATTAGCATCATGTACGCAAACAAACTAAGGCAGACAGACGCCACATCCAGCTGCTGAAAAACTGCAGAAGAGTTCTATAAAAATGCCACCCCTAAAAACCTCTTTAGGAATATCCATCATCACTTTAACAAACAAGTACATGTAAAGTAATACATTTAATTCACTTTCTTTTAATTCAAAAAGTCCTCCGTGATTGCTTGAAAAGAAATTTATGAGTACATAATTCTGCTTCTCCAACCATACTCCAAATAATGGAATTTACATTTTTAAGCCTTGGTTTCATCGAAAGGGTGGACAGAAGCCCCAGAATTCATTTCAGTCACTCCACAAAAATAAATCTGTCAACTGAACAATGTAAAGGAAAAAAGCCTGCTATGTCAGAAAAGCAAAATTCTTCACATTGGTCAATCCCAAATTCTTCAGGAAGAAAGAATATCAATCCTACTGTACTTTAAGAAAGTCTAGATACTATGTCATTCTACATTAAGAAAATTACAAATCACTTAATTCCTTCCTGTAAAAAGAGCACCAATTCTGGAGACTTAGGTCTGGAGAGCAGGTACCACTGCTTAAGGGACCAAAGGGAAAAAGGAAGATTAAGGTTGCAGTAGGACTTATCAGAAAAGCTAAATCCCAACTGTAAAGTATTTATTTTTACTAACACAAGCAAGAGTTATTTCCACATAAATCTTAAATCTTTAGGAGGTGAGATAACCAAAATGGAAAAACAACCCCCACCTTGAATTTCTGATGCATTCTTATGATTATATATATCAAAGTAATCAAGTGTAACAGATGTCAAAATACAGTATCTGAAAGTCACCTTGCAAAGACTTTTTAGATAATCTACCACTTACAATGCACTTAAAGGTAGATTTAGTCTGCATGACTTAGAAGTCACACTGTCTGCAGCCTGGAACCTCTAGTGTGCTAGGGAAAAAGCCCTACACAAAAGGAAAAACATAGCTGAGAAAGTATCGAGATTGGTTTAACAAGAGTTTTTTTCTTCATTATTATGATCAAATTAGTTTTACATAAGCAGAAAGAACTTTCTTGTAAGGGCATTTAAGCATCAAAAACTGCACAAATGGACAATAGCAGATTACAAAACACACAAGCATATGAGACCATCACAGACTGAAATAACCACCTTGAATGGACTCAAATGAGCATGGGCAAGAAGGTATTGCGAACTTTACATTTAAAGATTCACAAAAAGCTTGTTTCCATCATACCACAAACTTTTTTCCATTTGGTGTTGCAAGCTTTCCTGGAAGTTGGTTTTCAGTAAGCCAGAAGGAATCAAGCCAACTGCTCAGATACACACCATACTTAGATGTCTTAGCAGTTCTGTAAACATTTGGAGAATGCCAGTTATTGCCCTTAAGATTGCGATCCAATTGTTCTTCTGGACCAGAAGTATGCATTATAGCATAATTGTATTTTGGCACCTACAAATCTGTGTAGCTATCATCATCCTGAACGTCAGCCTGACACCACATAAACAGCTAACATTGTCTAGACAACATATATTCTTCAGCAAGCTCTGGCAGCACTTGTGTCACTTGGAAAGAAACACGAAGAAGCTGGTCTAACAGCCTATGGTGCTCAAAAACATGCAGAAGACAATCAAGGAGCACATAATTAAATGCAAAAGTACTTAAACTGCATTGAGAGTTCTAGTGAGGCACTGACTGATCAATATGTCTTAAAATCCTTGTGAAGGTTTACGTGTGAACATCACAGACGTAAATCTGTCACCATATATACTCAG
Organism: Pelecanus crispus; assembly: GCF_030463565.1. Classification (NCBI taxonomy): domain Eukaryota; kingdom Metazoa; phylum Chordata; class Aves; order Pelecaniformes; family Pelecanidae; genus Pelecanus; species Pelecanus crispus. The sequence goes on along the minus strand of NC_134643.1, from coordinate 83,223,495 downwards.
TTTTGAACAATTTCTATCTCTAGGTAGAATTAAACTGGAAGGAAGCCTTAATTATAGCAACAGTCAGAATAAAGATCTGGATAAAAACATGTCCAAAGGTGACAGACTCTATTTTAACATCCACTGTCTCAACCTGGTGTGTACAAAATCCACCTACCTCCTCAGATGAGCTACAGTAAAATACCACCTCAGCTTTAAGGTAGAAGGAATCAGCATGTGGAGGCTGTGATGTCCCAGACAAACAGCAGAAGGCATTATTGGTGAAGCTATTCACAAAGACATGTTGAGGCACACAGCACAGAAGTTACTCTCCTAGTGTCTTGTGTTTAATCATCTTCCTTTCAAAACAGCATAAAATAAATTTGCATCGGATTCTCAAGAAGCTCTTTAAGAGGTTCTGAAAAAGATTCTGGGATTATCTACTATTCACTGAGCATTCAGGCATCACCTGTTTGAACACTGCTGTGATTTTTTTTTCTTCAAATCCTACCAGCATGGAGTTCACTACTGCACTTGTTAACAGACACTGTCTACCCTGCAAACTCTGTTTGAAAACGGTCAAGTCTACTACTTCCTGTATTAGTGACTGAGAAACTGACATCCCCAAAGAAAAAACAATGAAGTACTAGAACACTGGCACCAACAGTTACTTAGACATTCAAGCCATGGATATGGAGGCACTCGGAACAAAGTCGTAAGTTTAAGAAATGTATGCAGAAGAGCAAAATCCAAAGAGCAGGAGAAAGCAAAACAGCCAGAAAGCACTGAAAACAGAAACAATTAAGCAAGTCTACAGAAACAGGTGTTCAAGCACTGTGACAAAAACTACCCAAAGCTCCACTAAAATGCTGCAGTAAGATGGCAAGAAACGTGTTCACAATGTGCAGTTGAAAGGCAAAAAAAATTGCTAAGATAGGAAAGTAAAACGGCTTAGAAGATAAACTATAGTCTCCTGAGAAGAACCAAAGCTGCAGAGACAGTTCATCAAGGCAGTACCCCAGAGCTAAAGGTTAAGCTCGGGTGGTGAGGTATTCAGAGGATATAGTCAACCCTATTATATGTATGAGGTCTCAAAACCTAAGATGTTTAAAGACCAGATTTATAGAAAATGTCTTAGATGCGTGAAGATTCAGACAGAATTTCAGAAATACTTCAAGACCTAACTCCATTTATGGTAAGAGATATTAGGCACCTCTGAAAAATCAGACTAGATATTTCACCACTTCAGATTCCAGACAACATTTGAAAATTGGCCACGCACAGTTTGGCCTCAGAAGTGGAGAAGTCATAGCCAAGATTTCCAGACCTCTGGGCTAGAGAACTACTCACAAGGTTCTCCTTCCTGTTGACAAGGATATCAATTTTCTGGTGCAGGGAAGGAAGGCTCCTGTTGTTCCTCTAAACTACTTTTAAAATCCCCTTTTGTAGCAACCCTTAGTCACATCACTAAGAACAGCCACCACAGCACACAGATATCAACACTGCTGGGCCATAGCTGTGGCACAGGTAGGGCCTGGACCTGGGGGCAGCACCGGAGGAGGAGTCAGGCAGATGAAGGCAGGCCTCGCAGAGACAATCACCAGCAACCGCTGCTGCCAGGCTCTTCCACCGCCGGTACCAGGCCAGCTCCACGCCCCGCACGACCCCGGTGAGGCGAGGGCGCTGAACCAGCCTGCGAACAGCGCCTGCCTGCCCCCCAGGCTTGTCCGGCGCGGGTGGGCAGCCTCTACAGAGGAGGGCGGGAGGCGGCTTCCCCCCTTCACTTCAGCCCGCTCCGCGGCCGCCCCTGTCAGAGCCCCGCGGCCGGTGGGGCCGTTGGCGTCCCGAGCCCGCCGCCGCCAACCGCCGCGCCTCGCTCCCGCGCAGGCAGAGAGCGCGCGCGCCTGCCGTTCAGGGCCGCCGCCCCCCGCCAGGGGAAAACCGCCCCCACGCGCGCGAGCCGGACACGCACGCCCGCCCCAGCCCGCGCGGCCTCACCCGGATGTGGATTTCACGCCGCTCCCCTCCCCCCCACCCCGCACCCTCCCCTCCGGGCACCCCGCGAGTCACGTGGTGCCGGCCCCGCACGCGCGCGTCGGGAGCCGGCGGTCGCTGATTGGGTGCCGACGAGGGGCCCGCGCAGGGGCGGGAGTCGCCGCCTGAGGCGGGAGGGAGCGCGCTCCCGGTGGCGGGCTGCGGCAACCGCCGCAACCGCCGCAACCGCCGCAACCGCCGCAACCGCCGCAACCGCCGCTCGGGGCCCAGCGCCGGGGCACGGGGCGCCGACGACGATGGGTGCCTCGGGGAGTGGCTGCTCATCCAGGGACGGCTGCCTGGCCGCCGCGGCGCCATATTCTTCCTTACCGGGCCAGACACGGAAACCCGGCTCCACTGGAATCACCGGCTGGCGCCGGACTGGGAGCAGCCCCGGCCCCGGGGTGGAGCCTTTGCCTCTTGGCCTTTGGTTCTGCAGTCAGAACGTAGTTGCTCGCCCTGCCTGCGTGGTGGGCTTAGGCTCGTTGCCTCACGCTTTGTCCTCGTACAGCAGCGGCATGTTTAGTTAGCACCAGCTGCCACCCTTCTGGGTCGTCACAGAAAATGAACCAAGAACTGACTGGACAGTGAAGTTCAAACCAGCCCCCGGTCTGGACAGAAGGAGAAGATAAGCTTTTGGGCAGTCCTCTCTGCAGTTGCCATAAGGTGCTGAGAGGACATGGTGTAAAATGGCAAAAACTAAGACGGAGCATCCAAGTCGTGAATAACATACCATAGTGTGATGAATTGGAGGAGCTTAACTGGTTATTTTCGCTACTGAACCTATTCTGTGGACAAAACAGTTTCAGTAGCTAATAGAATAGATACTTATTTAATGAAATGTGCATTAAAAGACATAGAATGAAAAAGATCTAGCATTATGCCACTGGAATAGTACACTGCATTAATTTTCATATTCCATACTACATGAAGAAGCAGAAAATACAATGGTTTAGGCTGTATGTCCCATTACACCTGACTGCAGTGTTCCCAAAGGTGGCAACAGAACATGATTTTTTTTTGTAAATAACATAGGCACCTTTATCAGTCTTTTTGCAAGTTATGCCATGCATTAAAAAAAAAAGACTTGTGCCTGAATCAGTGTAAAGGTTGAAAGTTTGTTAGACGAAACATTCATCCTCAGCAGCAATTCTAAGGGCTCTTGTTTTCTGCATTAGTTAATCTTCCACTGCAGTATTATCACAGCTAAAGACCATTATATAGGTCAGTCAGATGGTAGAGTTTCTTCTTGGATGTACAAGGGGGAAAAAATCTCAAGAGAACCTTTTTACTATTCTGTGTTAATACATGGACATTCAAGCAGTTCCATAAAGTTTTAGTCAGTAGTTATTTCATTGGTTTCTATAATACTAAAAGTGAAAATTAAGTTTCTCAGGACTTCAGGAGATCCTTTCCAGAACTGTGTTCAAACATGCTCTCAGGCCAGGACTGCCTGCTCCTGTTTTTTCAATAAACTGAATATTTCACTTTTTTGACTATCAAGGTATTATTCTCTTTGTACAGATTAATGCAAATTTCTATTACTGATTACTAAAGACAGTAATCCTTAAGTATGTTATGTTTATAATGAATGTATTCTCTGCAACATGTTCCTTTTCTTATTTAGAGTTTGCCATACTGTTTTTGCAGGAGGAATAAGCATATTCTGGGCAAAAAGCCAAGAAAAAGTAGCTCTTACCAAGCTAAATTAGGTAATTACATTTTCACTGTGTTTTAAAAGCACAGCTGTATCTTTTGGGTTATGAGAATTAGTATATAATGTACTTAACTTTATACTTTTCTTCTTATGTAAGGGAAAATGTCCCTTTAAAATGCAGACTTGTCTAATTAGCTCATTTTCTCCATTTTGAAAATCAGTAAAAGTAAATTTTTAAGCCCATTGCTTATTATACTTTTTTTTTTAATTTTTCCTGAGTTTAATGGTTTATAGTGACCATTATCAGATGTCTCTTACTTTTTTCTGTGTCAGAATTTGGTAGATGAGAAAAAAATGAAAGCACTTTTGGTTTTATTTTCCGTTAAAACAATTATATTAATATTGTTTCTCAATACTTTTCAATACTATTTTAATGACAGATGATAAGTATCAATGAAAGGTGACCTATAGTTACCCAGTTTTCTCTGTGGTAAGAAAATGACACCACTAATGCCATTCTCTCAGTAACTGAAAAGTCTGATAAAAATCATGCTGTGATTTTGTTAAGTAGATACGCAGTAAGATTACAGTATCTTAGAGAGGTCCTTGAAGCCTATAATCTAAAATGGTCACTAATGTTCTAAGACTTTTTTAGTGTCTGTAAAAATTGGGTATGCAACTTCTATGTGCATGTATGGTAAACTAATACTGGTCTAGAAAACAAATTCATAAACTATTAAATGTATGTTTCCTTAATTTAAAGTGCTCAAAAATTTCTTGAAACAGTATGCAGAAGTGTCTTGTATCTTTAATTCGTGCATCGGAAGAGAGGAAAGTGTCCCTAGTATACTAAAGCAGTTCCAAAAAGAAATCAAATATTAAGGTTTTTCATGTATGATAATGTTTAGCTTGTCCAAAAATCAATTTCAACATCAATTCTGCACAATTTAAGATTTTTGTAACACAAGCCTCTATCTCTGGTTGTTTATTTTTTTTTCCCAAATTAACTCAAGTGGGAAAAGTCCTTTAAGTCTATAATTTTGTAAATATCTGTATTTTATGGTTTCCTTGGGGTATGATGTGGTTTTGTTTTGATAATCATCTTCCCTGCTGAGTTGCCGCAGTGTAGCCCTTGAAATATGCTGCTATTGGTGAATCTACTTCAACTTTTACTTCAGCTGACCTGTCTCAAGGTACTTTTCAGTTAATTTTGAAAATCTCCCTGGATAATGCCCCTTATATTTTAGGAGTATTTCCTAGTGTAATGCACCCCAAGGAAATAGACCAAAAATTCTCTTACTGTCTAACACTGCAGTTCATTGAATACCCTAATTTGGACAGACCATCAGTATAAATTGTTGGCATTCTTCCAAAGTAGTACTGATTCTTGACAGCCACCATATTTTGGGAAACTAAAGGATGAAGAAACAAAAAGAAACAAGAAAATCCATTTGCCTCACTCTCAGACTCATTCCCTGAAGACTGAAATGGACAATTTAATAATGTAAATTCAGCAAGTAAAGAAAAAGCAAGAGGAGGAAACACATTGCAAGCTATACACTGATTACAGTTTTTAAAAGGAATCAGGAAGTAGAGGAGGCTTATATTTCGACTTAAGATTGAATGTAGCAATTAGCAAAAGGTTGATTGCTTATGTTTGGTAGCTGTATACTCAACTTTAAACTATGTTTCTCTCTAGAGTTTTATGAAATATGAAAAAAGAACTTTCATAATACTTAGATTACTGAAAAACAGAAAGTCCAGTATAATTGCACCCAAAATAGTTTGAACCAATCTAAGACCAAAAACTTCTTAATTTAGGCTGAATGTTATTGTTATGTCTCCTAGAGAGCAAAGTTTATAGAGGTTCCTGTCAGTTCTGGAACTTTTTTTTTTAATTGATTCAGCCTTACATGGTAACATTAGGTGGTTATAAATAAGTGGGTAATACCACCCTTCAGTATAGCAGTTTGTGTGGTATGAAGCCAGTCATATTTGTGGGTCTTCCAAATCAAACAATGTTTGTAATGTTATTGGACTGGATGCTTTTTTAAATCTTTGTAGAGAAATAAGAAAAACTCTGTTGAACAAGCGTGATTTATAAAGTAGATATGGATTGATTTACCACTATTAAATGCCATCATTAACCTGAAGAGCCAGCTTCCTTATTGAGGGAAATTGATGATATAACTGACAACAAAACGAAGTATTCACTTTTCTTATTCTGAAGTAGACTGAGACAATGGGACGTAGGGGAGTAAGCTTCTTTGTATCAAAGATTACCACTGTTTTAATACTGTGCCATTCAACATTTTCAAATACAGTCGAGGCTTATACCATCTAAAGTCTTTATGATCTGTTGTTTGGTGATCAGCAGGAAAGAATGGACCAAGTTCGGCTTGTTAGCAAACTGTCATTTCCATGATAACAACCAACATACTCTCTCATTCTTGTGGTCAACACTAGAAGCAAGATCCAAACAGTTAAAGAGTTTGAATGGGCAGGAGAAGAAAATACTGTGTCAACCCTGAAACTAGCCATCATGTGCAGACTAGTTTAGTCAGTTTCATCAACTTAAATCTCTGATTTCTCCCATATTGAGGTCACTGCTCCCATCCCCACCTAGTTCAGTCCTCACTGGTATTACCACAATTGGCAATAAAGCAAAAAGCATATTTGTTGCTAGACCACAATCCGCCTGCTTAGAAAAATTCTGCCACCCTTTTCTACCCACTAAAAAAACCCACAGTCAAAGCATAATATAGTTGTTTGCCTTTTAAGGTTTTATAGGAAAAATCATGGTATAGAAATCATTACGATTTCCTTTCAAGCAAATTTACTAAAAAGTAGACATTTAAGACTCCTGCTGTTAAACAAAAGGCCTGCTATAGAGTACCTTTTTTTCCCAGCCTATTGTAATGTATTTCTCCTTTTGGATGACAGTAGCAGAACCCAGAGGCCAAGTTCTAAAGTATTTTTTCCCATTTATAGATTCTGTCTATTGGCAAACTCTTTAGGCAGTTATAGGCAGAAATGTAAAGTTTTCTCCAGGTTCATCAAGTAGGCATTCTGATAAAGTATTGTACTGTACCTGCCATCTCAAGTCATGCGATCCTGTGTGTGCAGTGGACTAGTAGTATCCACTTTACTAAGCTTCTCTAATTGTTACAGCTTTTGTGCATCCAAATACACACTGTACTAGGTGACCTGGTGTTTTTGTGGGTTGCGTGGTTTTGTTTTAAATATTTGATCCTGCTGTTTTTTAAATCCTATGGAAGTACTTTTGAATTTGCAATCAGTAATCTATTTTTCAGCTACCTTTTTCCAGGTTTAATTGATTTGTATGTTAAGTGCATTTGTATAAGCAGCAATGCTACACAGGAGAGTTCTTTGTGAAATCATGTTAAAAGGTTTAAGACAGATTTTTGATTCACAAGAGCAACTCTTAAAATCTGCAAGAACAATTTATGAACAGTGCTCTTCAAGTGGTATTTTCCTACAGTATTTTAGTTTCCCTTATTTAATGTTAAAATAAATAAATATTTGAGTTCATAGAAATTCTAGAGAAAACAATATTGCACAAAGAAATCACCTAGTTAATCATGGAAAACTGCACAAGTGCTGGGAGTTTGGTTAAGCTGTGAGGGAAATGTCCAGGTAGTCCTTTTTAAAGCCATTGCAAGCATACTTGCAGCACTTTAAATCAGTCAAACCTCGTCAACAAGAACTAGGACTGTATTCTTCAGCTGGTAGCTAATGTACACACATTTTGAGGGGATTTGAAAGAGTGGACAAACAAGGTCCATAAATTCTCTCAACACCAAGTTCAAGAACTTTGAACTTCACCCAAAACAAATAGTCTGAGGACAAAAGTATTGCCATTTGAAAATAATTCTATTTTTCCACTTGGCTTTCTTAGAACTTAGTATTCAAGACTTCTGTGGATCATTCTGAAACATAAATTTATTTCTAACATAATCAGTACCTTCTCCGCAATGTTGCCAAAGTACATAAAGTTAAGCATATGTTGTGGGTTAACCCCAGTAGGAGATAAATTCATTAGGGCAAAAGTTTTTCTAAAGCTTTTGGTCGTCTTCCTAAGTTTTTGCTGTGGTGTTGTTTTTCTGCATTTATTTTAATTTTTAATAAATACATAAAAAGAAAAGGGCAGGCTTTGCAACACTACTGGATTTATCCCATCAACATGGTTTTGTGGAGACTACCTCAAGGAATAAGAGAGCAGTTAAATCATGCTACTTCACTTACTTTTAGTACCTTTAATCAGAGTAGAAATATTTGAACAGTAGAGCTTTATCATAACGATTTTGTTTGTTTATATTTTGCTAAAATTACTGAGAAAATTTATAATAATAACTTTGCTGTATTAATAGCAATGAGTTGATACAGACATTAAGTAATGTAGGAAGTCATGTAGTCAGTCCTGAACTTCCCTTAAGCAGGAACTGGCACTGTTCTCTCTAAGCTATGGAAATCCAGAGCTGACAGTGTAAACAAAAGTGTCCTATGAAGCATCTGGGAAACTTAGTTTCCATTGCAGTTTTACCATAGGTTTAAATTCTGGCCTTAGGACTGAAGCATATGAAAAAAATACAGCCTTCAGAATCATTCACATAACATGGTACAAGTATTGCTTTACCATATCGAGCACTTTCTTAAATGATGCTCAGTAACATGTATGCATCTAGCCTATAATCATGATTGACCTTAGACTCTTTGGCAAGATTTTATGTCTCATGGCCGCCCACCCCAAACCATAGAAAAGGTTTGCAAAATTTTAGTTGATAGAACCTCAGAAATCTCAGGTGGACGGCCAAACAACTAAAACCTAGGTGCAGAATTTTTCAGAGAACTTGAGTGAGCAACTGTCCCAGTTACTGAGTCGGGCTGAGCTGGAAGGTTACAATTGAGCAAAGACAAGGTTCTGTAAAGAAGGTCATCATCTGAGCACCAAAGGACAAATACAGTTGTTTTGGAATGGCTATTTGGAATTGTGTCTCCTATAGTGCAAAGTATGACTCCAGTACAGTAGTTGAACCAGATGCAGTACCACATTAGTCAGTCCTGGAATCCTCTCTCACCAGATTTGCTGGAACCAGGTACTGCATCAGATTGGTCAGCATGTTAGCATATCATTCCTTATGAGTATTTTAATATTCACTCTTAAAAATAGCTTGCAGTAAGGCCTAATTGTATTGCAGATGAACTCCAAAAATTATTCCAAGAAAGTTCCTTACTATCTCACATTAAAATCTTCAGACTGGCCTCTTCACAATACTGGAGTTATTTATAATCGACTATGACTTTGTTATGTTTGAGACAGATGTAGACAAACAGCCAGAAATGTTGTGGAACAAAAATTCCTCAATTAGTTATCTTTGTAGAAAGTGTGCATCCTTTTCTGAGTCCTGGACTTTGTCAGCAATGGTGGCTGCACCCATTATTGTTGGACAGCTATTACATAGGGAATGGCATTCTTTCCACCAGGAGTCAGAGGGGACTGACTATTCCTTTCTTCAGCAGTAATCCAACAATGTCAGACAATTGCACCAAATCGGAGCCCTGAAGGAATTTCGGTCTGGTTTTATGTATCCATGTCTAGATATGGTCAAAGATCGAGTTTGAAATTACACTGCTAAAAGGAACACAGATTTCTGTTCCACTCCTGTTTCCTGAATGAAGACGTATTTTTTCCATCTCTTCACACTAAAGTTGAGGGAGAATGAGCTGTCTCTGGAATTGCTTCTAGCAGTCAGTCATTTTTGCTGGTTGACCACTTGCAAAATAGCTACAGTAGGGAGTCGTTCATATTAGAGTTCAGAATAACTTATTTAAAAATGCAGGTAGCTGGAATGTAGCAGTGGACAATTACATTTCTCTTTCAGTCCTAGATAAATTAATCTCTATCTTATTAATTAAAGTGGCTTTAATGCTGTTAGTTCAAGTGGTTTACCAAGAACTTATGTAACCTGTGTAGTTGTGTTTCATTATGTAAGGAAAAAAATTCTGGAATGAACACCTGAAATAATAATTATTTCTTATATTACTCTCTGATACTGAAAAATCATGACATGAACATAGCAAAAGTTTTGTATAAATTACATCTTCTCGTTGTGCAACCACATGATAAGCCCTTCTTTGGGATAGCATCGTAGTAATAATCATCAAGCAAATAGGCAATTACTATCCAAATCCTGATTATTTACCCATCTACTGGAGCTTGTTCTTCCATTAGAAGCACTCGCAAGTAATCCAGCTGCTATGCAAATATTTAATTAAAAAATATAAAATATTAGTTTGACTAGATATTTTTATTGAAAATAGGTAAAGCATGAAATGTTGGTTAATATGAAAGTGTAGCAAAAAACCTGCCTGACAAGCAAAGGAATACAGGTAGCATTGAAGACTTTTGACATTCATAAAATACATTATCACCTTGGGGAAATTATTACAAGAATACACCCCTTATTTTTCTTAAAAAAAAAAAATTCATTGGACAAACCTGGGAAGTTGATGAGCAGGTGCTCCCAACTCTTACTACTGTCAGTGGAACAACTGGCTGTAAAACACATTAAGATCTGATCTTATCCTGTGTTTAATTTTCTTATACTGATAGGCCCTCTCCTCCTCAAATCATAGAATCATAGAATGATTTGGGTTGCAAAGGACCTTAAAGATCATCTAGTCACAACCCCCCTGCCATGGGCAGGGATACCTTCCACTAGATCAAGTTGCTCAAAGCTCCATCCAAGCTGGCCTTGAACACTTCAAAGGGGGGGACATCCACAACTTCTCTGGGCAACCTGTTCCAGTGTCTCACCACCCTCACAGTAAAGAATTTCGTCCTAATGTATAATCTAAATCTACACTCTTTCAGCTTAAAACTTACCCCCCCATTCTATCACTACACTCCCTGGTAAAGAGTCCCCCCATCTTTCCTGGTGGCCCCAGGAAAGTACTGGAAGGCTGCAATAAGGTCTCCCCAGAGCCGCCTTTTCTTCAGGCTAAACAACCCCAACTCTCTCAGCCTGTCCTCACAGGGCAGGTGCTCCAGCCCCCTGATCATCTTCGTGGCCCTCCTCTGGACCTGCTTGAGCAGGTCCATGTCTTTCTTATGCTGGGGGCCCCAGCGCTGAACACAGTACTCCAAGTGGGACCTCATGCAAGTGGAGTAGAGGGTGAGAATCACCTCCCTCGACCTGCTGGCCACGCTTCTTTTGATGCAGCTATCAAGCTATTGCCACTCCAGAAAAAACCCTGTTGACCATTTAGCAAGTATTTTAATTACAAAGACAAGATAAAATGTTTGTTACACTATAAACTAAGACTGCTTGACTCTTATCCTCAGAAAATGCCAGTATAACATTAAAATAAACCTCTGCTTACAATCTACCAATGTTACTTTAAATGCTTGGCAATTATTACTACCAAAACAAGCATTTAAGAAAAAAAAGGACTCCTGGCTTTCTGGTGAGCTGTTTCAGTTGGCAAAATTTGATGGCCACTACTGTTGGTCATTTTCATTAACCAACATTTTCATTTCATTAATAAGCAAAGGAGCATTCACACTGCAAATACACTCACAGCGCTGGAAAGTTATATTCCAATATTTTGCATTATCATTAAAATGCCAATATTAGTTGGTATACTTTGGGCAATCAAGGAACTTATGAGGAAATACTGAACAGCTGGCGTGGCCTGAAATGTTACAGACTCTGAGAGTTTACTTGCAAGATATTTGTGAAATGACTTATGCTGCATTTCTCAGTTGCACAAACTATTATTAAACCTTTAAAGTAGTGGAAACATCTGTCTTTTGAAAATATGTATTAAGAAATGTGTTCCTATGTTGAAAAAATTAGATGAATATTCACAAAATTAGTCAGGAGTATTTTGACCTTAATCCATTGATCCACATTTTAGCATATTATATACATTTAAAAAAACATTATTTATTAGCATAATATAGTGGTATATCACAACAGTATGTTATTTGGATGAGTGAAGAAAGCAAAAACATAATTCCAAAACTGAAGATTTTCTGATTCATTGTGAGTTACTATATATGAGGGAGAGTAATTGGTTTTACATTTAAAAAATTTAGACAAATATGTACCTTTCTTAAACATGGAGAAATTAGGCCTGTATTGACTTTCTTTTCCAGATTGCATATTTGTTTAGAAATAGAACTTCTACTTGGTAGAAGAACATTAATATTCAATGTAAATAATGTAAAGATTTTGAAAAGTTAATTTATATACTACAAGTATCTTTTTAAGATACTCATCTTGGAAAAACACAAATAAAGGAAAAAAAGTACTTAGAGGACTGTACTTGTGAAAGTAAATTTACATAGTCTCAATACAACATGACAGATTATTATGGGAGAGATTAAAAGGAAACTAGTTTTCAGTTTTATAATTTTGTGTATTTTGTGGACTTAATAGAATTCCATACTTAATCAGTTTTATTACCCTTAGTCATTTGTCTTGCTGTTTGCATGGCTCTTATATACAATGGCCAGCAAAGAACTATTTAGACAAAGAAACTAATAGTCTGGAAGAATTGGTAAATATGCTAAATTACATTTGTAACTCATTTTTAATCCATTTTGTTGGCCAGACATCAGGATTTAAGATGCCTGCACCTGAATAATATTTTTCTCTTTTTGATAGATATTTTTCTGGTTTTGATAAATAAAAACACTGTATTGCCATATCTTCTTTTCATGGCCTTCACACAGATAGCTAGAATAGAACGTTCTAAACTATGGTCTGGTGATAGTTGGCATTATCCAATGTTAAATCAAATCAATCCAATTGTTTTAAAATCAATTCAATCCTTTCTGTGTACTTCAGTGCACATGGAATTAACCTTGAACTGGAATAATTTAGATGGAAGATCTTGGAAAGCATTTTTAAATTATATGATAGCCTGTATCATAGATATATTAAAGGAAGTTTTCACGTACGTTAGGTACAAAAACGATCCCTTTGCTTGTTTCTGACAAGCTCTCTACAACTACCTGAAAGGAGGTTGTAGCAAGGTGGGTGTCCGTCTCTTCTCCCAAGTAACAAGTAACAAGGATGAGACTCAGGTTGCACCAGAGGAGGTTTAGATTGGATCTTAGGAAACATTTCTTCATGGAAAGGGTTGTCAAGCTTTGGAACAGAATGCCCAGGGAAGTGGTTGAGTCACCATCCCTGAAGGCATTTAAAGGATGTGTAGGTGTGGCACTTAGGGACATGGCTTCGTGGTGGACTTAGTAGTGTTAGGTTAACGGTTGGACTCAATGATCTTAAGCATCTTTTCCAACCTAAATGATTCTATGATTCTATTCTATGATATGGTTTTCAAAGATGAAATAATAAATTGAGGTGAAAAGAATTTTCTAACTACTTCTTGGGCCAACAGTAGCAGATTAGTATTTGACCAATGACTTTTATGAACAGTTGGAACAAGCACGAAGTATCTAGTAAAATTCTATGTAATCTCTCTCTTGCTGTGTTGAGAAAATTGTTTGGCTGAGACAACTTCCTATAATGTGGCAGGTACACACTCAAGTAGCGGCGCAAAATTTTTTAATTGTTTGAGTAATACAATGAATATGTTAATGTTTTAGGAGGATGAGTCTCATGTGTTGCCAAAACCTGATTACTGGAAGTATTTTATAAATTTAACAATACAAAATATTTTAAGCAATTGTCACATTTTGTGTTTATCTTGGTAGGGAAAACAAAATAACATGTAAGAAAAACAAAAATGCTTGTCAATAAGACAAAAATGAAAGATTACTCTAATTCCAGTTTAACTGAATAAGTAATAAATCCTAAACAATCTAAGTACTGGCAAGTAATTTAGTTCTAAAACACTTTCAGTTTTCATCAATTTTAAGTCCCTGTAGTACAGATAAGGAAAGTTTGTTTAAGACATTATTTTGAGACATATCTTGATAATGTCATCTTCATTTAATAAGCAAAGACAGACCAATAGTTTCCATAACTGGAAAACTAGACCAGCTATACAGAAGATAACACAGGAATCTTCTGACAAGTGTAGGTCATATACAGACATCATTTTTCAAATACCTTTGTCAAAATGCCACTAAACAAGTCATGGCAGCCCTCGCACCATGAAGATTTCAGCCAAACCATGTTACTAAATGTCTTTTGTATTTGTATTTAATGCTTATGCTTTTAAAATATTGCACTTTGTGTCATTTATTTATGTGACTAATTATTAGATGAGGTACACAGTAAAGTGGAAATCATGTGTACAAAGTATCTGCTGAGCAACCTTTTGGTATATGAAAATACTATTTTTCAATGTTTTCCCTTCTGAATTTCGATTCCTTACCCACAAAGAATGGAGTAGAGCATGAGCAAAACACCTTTCAGTTGGTACCATGGGATTTAAATTCCTCTCAATTTTCAATCAGTTTGACTTGACTGTTACTCTGTGCTGTGGACCCATTACTGTATCATTGCATAGCCTCAAGAAAAAAAAAAACCAACTCATTTCATGCATCTGTGGTCCAGTCGAGTCATTCTTGTCACTGCAAAACTTTGTAGCGTAGCTTATTGTCATCAATATCATAGCCCTACTACTGTCAATTACATTATTCTGTATTGTCTACAAATCTGGCTTGTGTGGTACTATGTGGAGCAAGCTAACTTACAGAAACTTTAGGAGTTTTTCCTCAGTTTTTATTAGAATAATTGAGGTTGGAAAGGACCTCAGGAGATCATCAGCACAACCTCCTGCTCAGGTCAGGATTAACATCAATTTCAGAGCAGGTAGCTCAGAGCTTTATCAAATCTGACCTTGAAGACCTCCAAGGACAGAGATTCCACAACATGTTCCAATGCTTATCTGTCCTCTCGTTTTCTGCTCTTCTGCTATAAAGCTCTGGAAAAGTCTGTTCTCTTTTATCCTCATCTGTCAGCTTTATACTCTCAAAAAGCAGAAATCCTATTGGAGCAGATAGGCTTTTAAAAAGGTGCACCAGAGAAGATAAAATTTATAAAGCAACTGAGGTAGAGCATTGCTGCAGACATTAGAACAAAATGAACTGAGTGGCCTTCTCAGTTTTCTCCTGCTAGTGCAGTCTAAGGTCAATACAAGCCACTCATTACCAAGGAGAACAGAGGAAGTCCAATCTGATATATCCTATGCCAAATCACAGCCTTCATATGGTAATGCCACATCACCAAAGATTTTTTTCCTCCTGTGAGTACTGTAGACTGTCCTTCCTACCGAAGAACAGACAAGCAAGAGTAGGGGGAAGTAGCAGGAGGGGAGCCAGGAGTCTGCTGCACAAGAAACAGAGAGGAAGGCAAGTGGAACATTATGCAGGGATGTCATTCATTTTCTGAAACAGCAAAGTTGATTGACCACAAAATTCAAGCAGTCTTCTTCACACTACACAACAGCATTAATCTGAGGACAAATTTACTTGTGGTTCGTTTTCCCTACTACATCTCATATGTAATGCAACAGGCACTCTTCAAATTTCAATTTCCTTTGGGTTTTACATTTCTCTTAGATTGTTTTATTGTTCTCTCAGGATCCTTGCTTTTTTCTGTTGTTTGATATTACTGTTATTTAAAATTTTTTATTTCCATAGGAGTGTGCTTCAGTATTGGCAGATTACCTATACACATAAAAAATGCAAGTGCATGAGGCACAGGTAATGGTGACATAGTGACACCCTCAAGACTTCTAGAATGCTGGGGTGGAAGGGCAGGCTAAGAACCTCAGAAGGACTCTCCCAGTATCACCTATGTATTGGTTAAATAGCTTCTGTATTTCATACAAAACCATGTTTGACACTGCCCAATATTAGTCAGATTGCTTCAAGGGAATCAGTGCTGCTTACTGTAGTGCTAGTGTGTGCAATGTGAACTTCCAGAACACTGATGACCCTTCTGTTGACAATGGTTCTGTCAACATTTGCAGATTATATATTAAGTGACTGGAAAAAGGGAAATATTGCACCCATTTTTAAAAAGGGTAGAAAGGAGGACCCTGGGAACTAGCGACCTGTCAGCCTCACCTCTGTGCCTGGGAAGATCATGGAACAGATCCTCCTAGAAGCTATCCTGAGGCACATGGAGGACAGGGAGGTGATTCGAGACAGCCAGCAGGGCTTCACCAAGGGCAAGTCCTGCCTGACCAACCTAGTGGCTTTCTATGAAGGAATGACTGCATCAGTGGACAAGGGAAAAGCAATGGATGTCATCTATTTGGACTTCCGTAAAGCCTTTGACACGGTCCCCCACAACATCTTTCTCTCTAAGTTGGAGAGATATGGATGTGATGGGTGAACTGTTCAGTGGATAAGGAATTGGTTAGATTGTCGCCATCTAGAGAGTAGCGGTCAACAGCTCAATGTCTGGATGGAGGTCAGTGACGAGTGGTGTCCCTCAAGGGTCTGTATTGGGACCAGTGCTGTTTAATATTTTCATCAATTACATAGACAGTGGGATCAAGTGCACCCTCAGCAGATTTGCAGATGATACCAAGCTGAGTGGTACGGTTGGCACACCTGAGGGACAGAATATCATCCAGAGGGACCTGGACAAGCTAGAGAGGTGGGCCCATGTGAACCTCATGAGGTTTAACAAGGCCAAGTGCAAGGTCCTGCACCTGGGACGGGGCAAGCCCCAATATCAGTACAGGCTGGGGGATGAAGGGATTGAGAGCAGCCCTGCAGAGAAGGACCTGGGGATACTGATGGATGAAAAAATGGACATGAGCCAGCAGCATGCACTCGCAGCCCAGAAAGCCAATCGTATCCTGGGCTGCATCAAAAGAAGCAGGTCGAGGGAAGCATTTCTGCTCTTCTACTCCGCTCTGGTGAGACCCCACCTGGAGTATTGCATCCAGCTCTGGGGTCCTCAGTACAAGAAAGACATGGGCCTGTTGGAGCGGGTCCAGAGAAGGGCCACAAAAATGATCAGAGGGATGGAACACCTCTTCTATGAGTAAAGTCTGAGAGAGTTGGGGTTGTTCATCCTGGAGAAGAGAAGGCTCCAGGGACACCTTATTGCAGCCTTTCAGCACTTAAAGGGGGCTTATAAGAAAGATGGGGACAGACTTTTTAGTAGGGCCTGTAGTGATAGAACAAGGGGTCATGGTTTTAAACTAAACAAGGGGAGATTCAGACTAGATATAAGGAAGAATTTTTTTAAGATGAGGGTGGTGAAACACTGGAACAGGTTGCCCAGACAGGTTGTAGGTGCCCCATCCCTAGAAACATTCAAGGTCAGGTTGGATGGGGCTGTAAGCAACCTGATCCAGTTGAAGATGTCCCTGCTCACTGCAGGGGGGTTGGGCTAGATGACCTTTAAAGGTCCCTTCCAACCCAAACCATTCTGTGACTCTATGATTCTAAGTACTGATGCTGTTGATATCTTGTGCAAAAATCATCAGTCATGGTACTTTAAACAGCTTTAGAGTCACCAGATTCTTATTTAGATCGCCAAGATCCAGAATCTTTTTCTTTCCACTTCTCTAATTTTAATCGAATTTTAGAGTTTTATCGTTGCAGAAATAGGTCCTTCGCTAGGGACAAAAGTCATTGGGGTCTTCCATACCAACCTCTGAGATTCTATTCATATTTTTCAGGCTTTAATGAGACTCATGAAATGTACTTCAAGCTACAGGGTTTGCTTCCAGCACCTGGTCAAGATCATAGGATTTCCATTCCCTCAAGATTCTGAGAAAGATCCTATAGGTGTGTCCATATTAGCATTTTAGTTTAGATCAGGAGTGTGCTTTTGAAGTAAATTTCTCAGTTGTCCCCACTTACAGCACTTCAAGTCACATTGTGGAATAGTCTTAGAACACATGGGCTGAATTCCTTTTAAATGAAGCTTAACTGGAAGATGCCTGCCAGGTAGTGCACATAATACCCCCAGCTGTTAATAATTGTTTGGTGTATAAGACCAGATAGAGCCAGTCATAGAATCATAGAATCATTTAGGTTGGAAAAGAACCATAAGATCACCAAGTCCAACCATTAACCTAAGACTACCAAGTCCACTACTAAACCATGTCCATAAGCACCACATCTACACATCTTTTAAATATCTCCAGGGATGGTGACTCAATCGCTTCCCTGGGCAGCCTGTTCCAATGCTTGACAACCCTTTCCATGAAGAAATGTTTCCTAAGATCCAATCTAAACCTCCCCTGGCACAACTTGAGACTGTTTCCTCTTGTCCTATCACTTGTTACTTGGGAGAAGAGACAGACACCCACCTTGCTACAGCCTCCTTTCAGGTAGTTGTAGAGAGCAATAAGGTTCCCCCTGAGCTTAGTTGCTCTTCTTTGGATGCTCTCCAGCACAAAATAAACACCCTGGTAGTAGCTGTCTGAAAAAAATGGTTTTGCACCTCTTGTCTCTACCCCTAAACATAGAAGGAGTTGTACTCAAGAGGCCCAGGGAGTCCTGGTGGACAACAAATTGAACATAAGCCAACAGTAGGCTCTTGTGGGGAAAAAGGCCGACTGCATACTGGGCTGTATTAGCAAGACTGTTGCCAGTAGATTGAGGGGCACTTTTACACAAATCTGATTTTATTAGTTGGGATTAATAGAATCACTGAGAAGTTTCATATAATAGTGAACTCAGACCGTGAAAAGACTACGCTAGCTGCCACTGCTGGCATTCAGTAGGTACTTTTCTGTTATATAGATTATGAGCTAAGTATTAGGCCAACCCTGAAGTTTTCTTCATTGTGACAAAATGGCTCCACTGCTTTCTTTGCAGCTGTGGATGGAAGATTTCTTCTTCCAATGCCCCTAAGCAAGTAATACAGCATAGTGGCTTTGTGGCCTATAGCTGAGATGGAAACAGGACTTGAGTCTTAAGTACAACAGAATCAGATCTTGTAACACATAATCACCTCAAATATTCAGTTACTATCAAATGTCTGTGTATTGCTAAAGGAAGGGGATTTCTGCTCATTTTTTTAGAGAATGAATGAATGACTCTATTGTTAATTAGAATCAGATTGCAAAAAGTGTTTGCATTTGTATGAAGAAACTTCAAATTGAAAAGTCACTGTTCAGTCTTGCCCACAGTTGTGTGCACATACTTTCTAAAATCAGCAAGTGTTGGCTAGCACTGTAGCAGATAAATGACACATACACGTGTGTCTAGGGGCAAGATTGACCCCACAGGCTGTAAGACTTGCCACCACCTAACTTTTCACATTCCATAGACATGGTGTGGATAAACCTAATTCACAGTAATAAGTGTGCCTGTACGTTTTAAAATTCTGATAACACTATTATAAATGTTCTTCTACACAGTTTAAACACCTATTTATAAAGCAAAATGTGACTTCCATTTCTGTGTACATTTTCTATTCACTCAGGTTTACTTTGTGAGGGTTTTTATTTAACAATGGTATTCTAACTAGAATTATAGAAAACTAATTTTCAGGCACATGTCAAGGAAATTAACAAAGGTATGTAAGACAGGAATTTTCATCAGATAGTTGTTTAAATACCTGTTTTCTATAGTATGATACCTATTCTCTTGTACTTTACCCTTCTAGTATGTCTGTATTTTTGTGTGTTTCTCAGAGATATGAAAGATCTGCAAAGGTACAACCTCTGGAGTTGTGCAGACTGCCCCAATAGCTTATGTTTAGACTCATTCTAGGCTCAAATAGTTAGAGAATTTTCACAGTAGGAGCTTGGACTTGCCAGGTATTCCATATGTGCTGCACCTTTCATGACAGACCCTCCATCTGTGCTCACCGCTGCAAACATCTACATTATGACCATGTAGTCAGACAGATTTGATCTACAAGACCTTCAGCAATGGTCTGCAACTGAAGCATGTATAAGGTACACATCTGTGACAAGGGGATTTCCAAAATCAACCTTCTGGCTGGCAGGTTAGGGACGGATGCCCTATGGCCTCACACCTTGAATGCATCATGGAGTCTGTGGCCTAATTTGACTATTTCACTTGCAGTCATCCAAGTGTATCACAGGTGCTCAAGAATTACATCATGTAGATTACATCCAGTCTGCTCATCATGGAACAGGCAAGTGTGTCCCTGCAGGGATAGTTGAGGTTCCCTATGTACAAGTATAAATTCTTTGTTTTTTAATCTGTAGTTGTATTCTCCTGTTGCATCCGGATCAGAGTCATATTCCCTCTGTGGCCTTCTTTGTACGCTGGTTAGAGATTTGTTGGAAGAAAACTTTTTCTTCCTTTAACTATTTCCAGAAATTTTATTTTTCTCCTAGGCCCATATAGTTCCCTTCTATATTGTTATTTACCAACCTGTTTCATGTAATAGCTGTGTAATTATATAAAGACTCCCCCAGGAAGCAAAAGTCTGTTTCAGGCCTAACAGATTTTTAGTAGAACACTGAGATTATGTTGATATTGAGTCATGGCGGAAGGACATGGCAAGCTGATACACTGTTGGAGGACTGGAGCCAGGTCAACTTAATTCAGCCATGCCCATTACCTTCTGTAACAATAGAGCTGAAGCATAAATCAGATCTCAATCCTTTGTTCTTGTTCCTTCTCTAGCATAGAGTTTATCTGCCAGTGAGCAAGCTGGCATATGCTGAAGTTGAGTCTGAACATGCATTAACACGTAGATCATAAAGGTGTTACAGGAACTAAATTTTAAGCTTGAGATTGTGCAAACATGACAGTGCAGATGTATCCTGAGGAACTGGGAAAGTTTATGCTCCAGAACAGAGGCTACTGACAGCCTTTATTTAGGAGATGACTGTCATTCTGAAGTCCACTGACACATTTCAGGTCTATTGCTTTGTTAGAGCAGGTATTGTAAGAAACCATGGGAGTAATTATGTGGTACTGATAGAATCTATCCAACTTCAGGAACACAGGACCAAACCTGTTCTTAGTTTTGCGAAGGGATTTGTTCTCAGGGATTCCATTTTGTTTAGGGTGGGTTGGTTTTGGCTTTTCTCCAATAAATATCCTGAGGTTTGTCTGAAGTTTCTCTTCAGTCAAAATTTACATTTTTTAAAAAAAGGCATTCATTAAGCACATTCTTTTGAAACAAATTATGACACTACATCAGCACTGCCAGTTATGATTCTTTGGTGAATCAAAAGACGAAATGAGAGAAGAAAACCATCATGAATCAAGTGTAAGTGTAGACAGTGTCTGGTTGTGAAAGATATTCAGTGGCAATCATAGCTTCTATCAGGGCTCTGAAAGGAGGGGAATTATCAAGTTATGGTAGTCATACCATGGACATTCCCAGATAACTGTCAAAGGCATAAGGCAGGGGTTTTTAGTGAGAAATTGCATATCATTTCCAGAAATGGGTAATAATCTTACTCTACTGAAACTGAAGATTCTTCAAATTACTCAACTTCTGTATTGTTTGCACTACTTATCTATAATTTAACTTTTTTTTTTCCAAGGATTACAGAGCTGGGTAGTTGAAGGGGCCTTTCCCTTTACAGGAAAGCAAATACCCTGCCCCCAATCCTTCAAAAGATGCTCTTCTTATATGTAAGACTTATAAATAGGATAAGACATTTGTAAGACAGACAAGTGCTGGCTAATGATACTAGAACTGCTGTTTTTCTATAATTAGTTTGTCTTAACAGCATGGAACCCACATAATGTTAATTATGATTAATTAGTGACCAGCTGATTATGCTGCCCTGATCAACCTGAACTATCAGTGGTTTAGGAGCAAATAACATAGTGCTGTGATAATTATTATATCTACCTACACTTTAAAACATTTATATACCATTAGATAATAAAAAATGCTTTTACAAGTACATCAGCAATAAAAGGAGAGCCAATGAGGATCTCCATCCCTTGCTGGATGTGGGGGGAAACATTGTCACCGAGGACAAGGAAAAGGCTGAGGTATTTAACGCCTTCTTTGCCTCTGTGTTTAGCAGCCAGACCGGTCATCCCCAGGGTACTCAGGCCCCTGAGCTAGAGGATAGGGACGGGGAGCAGAATGAAGCCCCCATAGTCCAGGAGGAAGCAGTTAACGACCTGCTATGCCACCTGGATGCTCACAAGTCTATGGGGCCAGATGGGATCCACCCGAGAGTACTGAGGGAGCTGGCAGAGGAGCTTGCCAAGCCACTTTCCATCATCTATCAGCAGTGCTGGTTAACAGGGGAGGACCCTGATGACTGGAGGCTTGCCAATGTGACGCCCATCTACAAGAAGGGCTGGAAGGAGAACCCGGGGAACTACAGGCCTGTCAGCCTGACCTCGGTGCCGGGGAAGACTATGGAGAGGTTCATCTTGAGTGAACTCAACAGGCAAGTGCAGGTCAACCAGGGGATCAGGCCCAGCCAGCATGGGTTTATGAAAGGCAGGTCCTGCTTGACCAAGCTGATCTCCTTTTATGACCTGGTGACCCACCTGGTAGATGATGGAAAGGCTGTGGATGTCATCTACCTGGACTTTAGCAAAGCTTTTGACACCGTCTCCCATAATATTCTCCTTGGGAAGCTGGCAGCTCATGGCTTGGACAGGCGTAGTCTTCGCTGGGTAAAAAACTGGCTGGGTGGCCGAGCCCAGAGAGTTGTGGTAAATGGAGTTAAGTCCAGTTGGCGGCCGGTCACGAGCGGTGTTCCCCAGGGCTCAGTTTTGGGGCCAGCCTTGTTTAATATCTTTATCAATGATCTGGATGAGGTGATTGAGTGCACCCTCAGTAAGTTTGCAGATGACACCAAGTTGGGCGGGAGTGTCGATCTGCTGGAGGGTAGGATGGCCCTGCAGAGGGACCTGGACAGGCTGGATTGATGGGCCGAGGCCAACTGTATGAGGTTTAACAAGGCCAAGTGCCGGGTCCCGCACTTCGGTCATAACAACCCCATGCAACGCTACAGGCTTGGGGAAGAGTGGCTGGAAAGCTGCCTGGCCGAAAAGGACCCGGGGTCCTGGTTGACAGCTGGCTGAACATAAGGCAGCAGTGTGCCCAGGTGGCCAAGAAGGCCAACAGCATCCTGGCTTGGATCAGGAATAGTGTGGCCAGCAGGACTAAGGAAGTGATTGTCCCCCTGTACTTGGCACTGGTGAGGCCTCACCTGGAATACTGTGTCCAGTTTTGGGCCCCTCACTACAAGAAGGACATTGAGGTGCTGGAGCATGTTCAGAGAAGGGCAACAAAGCTGGTGAAGGGTCTGGAGCACAGGCCTTATGAGGAGCAGCTGAGGGAAATGGGGTTGTTTAGCCTGGAGAAGAGGAGGCTGAGGGGAGACCTTATGGCTCTCTACAACTACCTGAAAGGAGGTTGTAGTGAGGTGGGTGTTGGTCTCTTCTCCCAAGTAGTTAGTGATAGGATGAGAGGAAATGGGCTTAAGCTGCATCAGGGGAGGTTTAGGTTGGAAATTAGGAGAAATTTCTTCATGGAAAGGGTGGTCAGGCATTGGACCAGGCTGCCCAGAGAGGTGGTGGAGTCACCATCCCTGGAAGTGTTCAAAAAACGGGTAGATGTGGCACTTTGGGGCATGGTTTAGTCTAGTCTGCCCTTGATTGGTTTAGTGTGGATTTGGTAGTGTAGGTTAATGGTTGGACTGGATGATCTTAATGGTCTTTTCCAACCTAAACGATTCTATGATATGCTGCTGCAACACTATTAAAATAATTTCATTTTTTTTCCAAGGTAGAGGAAAGGCTATTATACTAAAGAGGTAAACTTATTCATAATGCATTTAACATTCATTTGTATGTAATTACTTTCCTTGATTGCTTCTGCAAGTCTTTCAGGGAGTAGTAAAAGAGAAAACCACTATCAAAACATAGTTATGAATCATTATATTTAACTACTCGGATTTCAAGTTCATTTTAGAAGCACACTGAATTTCATTGGCTTTTGCATATGGCACATTTAGCTTTTTGTTTTCCCTCAAAAACAAAATAATCAGGCAGTTTATGAAATGCTTTAAAACAAATCTGAATTGCAGTTTCCTTTTCTGAACCTGCTTTACATTTTCAGTGGGTGTGTTATCGAGGTACATTTCATTTTGGATGCATGAAAACAATTTTAGCAACTACTTTCTACCAAAATGAACAGTAGTAGAGCTAATTTGCCATAGAATTATCTACTTAGCTGACCCTGTTATCTGTGTAGAAGAAGTGTCTGAATGGCTTCTGTAGAGCTTGAGAAGGCAGCATTTGTCTGCAGACATTTTAGTTGAGGTTTTAATTGAATATAAACATGAACTAGATGAACTTGGGCACTTGAAGGACTCCTGAGAAAAAGCTATCACTAGTAATACGGGACTGTAAGTTCTCATATATTGTAAGGATATTGCATCAAAGCTGTCACTTGGTAAGCATATCAGCCTTTCACTTCTGTCTTAGAAACCAACAGAATGCTATCTAAGTGTGTTTAGCCAGCTGAAAGCTATCAGAGAGTTCCTCCAAACAAACATTGTTTGAATTAATACGTGATTTCCAAACGAGTTACATTGGCAAGGTATAAGGTAACATGTGGTTTAGAAAAATAAACCTGGATAAAATGAAAACAGAAGCAGCAGAAACTCTGTTTGGGTCTTGTATGAACTCTATGTGGATCTTATCTCATGGTAAATGACTGAAAATTAGAAGTAATACTCTAAGGAGAAAAGGTCAAGACACAAAGGAAAAATTTGAATATAGTGGAAGCATCCATTAAGTCTTATTTAAGGGTAGAAGTGAACATTTGGTAACACATCAGTGAAATTGCTATAACTTATTATATAGGTATTATTCAGTTCTGATAGTACTACTGGCATCTTTTTAAACAAATTTCCTTTACATGTGAGACTTGAAACAAAGACCAACAATGTTAATGAGCTAGTTATCAATTCTGTTTTTCTAAACAGACAAAAGTGAAGATGTGGAAAATCTGGGAGTATTAGCTGATGATCAAGAATGACTGACTGAAGAGCTCATGGAAGAAAGCAAGCCAAGCATTGCTGTAGTCTAGTCACCTCGGTTCTCTGCATTCTCCAGTCCTGCCTTTTCTGGTTTTATTTGATACATGGTATTCTCTGATAAAGCACTTGTTGATCAGAGACTATTCATGGTGGTAGCTTTGAGATATGAGTAAAATGGGACTGTTAATAAGAGGAAGTTGCTTAGGTGCAGAATATAGATTATTATTTTTTAGAGAGCTCCTCACCACGGGATCTGATCGTGTACAGATCATTCTGTAGGTTAAGAAAATGCTGCCTGTATTTTTCAAATGAAAGGATAAGGCTTGTGGAAAAAAGGTGAGGAAGCTGATAGGTGAGGTTTAGGCATAACTGGGCAATGAATCTACAAGTCCTCATTTCCTTCAAGGTATTCTATGCAAGTACAGCTCATTTAGAAAGACTTTGAGCTCTGATCTTTTGAGCTGCAACTTGCAGAGTCAAATCAGTAAGTACTGCAAGAAGTATGGGAGGTGAAAGCTATGAGATATCTCCCTTTTTTATATAAAAGAACATTAATGTGGAAGAGGTTAATTAAATGAGAAATTTCACTGGACTTAACTGATTTTCTGTTTGCTTGTAAACTCACATTGCTACTAAACATTAATTTATAAAACCTATACAAATACTTAAATTTTGAAAGGTTCACTGAAAATCATTTAGGTTCTCTGAAAGTCACTGCTCATTTCTTTTTAAGAAAATCATGTTATTTTAGTTGTTTCCATTTGGTGAAACCTATTGGTCAATGGCTAGACACCTTTAGCATTCAATATAGACTCAGTGTTCAGTTGCTGATAAATACATAAAAGCATTTTTGTCAAGAACAAGACACAGCATGGTCTTCAGGACTTTTTTGGATTTAAATTATATCTAGTAAGCCACAAAGTTTTCCTCTTCTCCATTTCTTTAAGAATTACATTTTTTCATGACCATGAAAGTAGACAATACAGATGCATCCTCAAAATGATCTGTAAGAAACCATCTGTTAAAAAAAAAAATTGTGTTTGGTTTTCTTAATTCACATACCCATACAGACCAAACAGATACTTGTCCTTTTTTTAAAACACCTTTGATCTTCTCCATATAGCATCTTCTACCCCAAATAGATGAAACTTAGATACAAAGCTGTTTCCAGAAATTACTATGATCCTTGTATAAGCAATTGTGTTCTAAGATTCTTAAGCTATTAAAATCTATTGTAATCTGTTTAATCTGTTGGTTAAGAATTGCTTCTTTCCTCTATCTAGAAATCAAATCAGTGAAAATATGTTTTATTTTGTTTTGGTTTGTTTTTTAAATAATATTCTTCCTTGTTTAATAATACCACACACTGGTAAAGGATTAGTCAAAAAAGGTTAAAATAGGAGGAAGTTAAAGTTAAAAGTTAAAAGGAGCAAGTTAAAATAAACAAAGAAAAAAGAGGTGCCCCTTTAGGCCTATTTGGAGTTATACAGCAGGTACAAGAGAGGATTGACCCCTCAGCTTCTGATTTACACTAACCTTTAGTCTAAACTAAAGTCTAGAGGGAGCCCAAGTTTCATTTAGACGTTCCCTTGACCTTATCTGTATTTATCTAAAGAATATCTCATTGTCCAAGTTATAGGCATGCCACTTCCTTTCCCTGCAACATTTTTCCCCCATGAAATCCTAGGAGCTCAAATACGCTGGATAGAAATGTATGCTCCCTAAATTTTCAGCAAAACCGTCCCTGGGAGCAATCTTAGTATAAATTACTATCAGAGGGATAAGTAAATAGGTTTCCAGTGTCCCCTTACCCTTCCAGATAGTATCTCCATCATTTTTTATACTTCCAGTCTTAAAATATCTCTCTTGTGTACAGGCTAGATAGCCATGATCCAACTACTGAAGAAGCCAATTAAATATTTCGCAAGCTGAGAAAACCCTGTAGTTGCAGGTAATGACAAAGAAAGTTGTTCTATGCCAATGCTGTAATTATTTAGCCAACCTTTATAGACATGATTGTATCTCCACACAGTTTTTACACACCACTATTTGTCATACCGTCTGTAATTTAAGAATTCTCTGGTAACTAATTGTAAACAATTTATCAAGCATGACATGTTTATAAAATCTCCTTCCATTCTGGCTCATATTTAGTATTCATTCATTTTCATCAGCTGTTAAAAAATAAGATTTAGAGAGATCTAGGTCAACTGAGTCAATTTGATTAAAATTTCCAGCATCTTCTCACTCTAGATCATCTGAGTTTAATACCATTGCACATTATAATCTTCCTTCAGTTACTGTGGAAGGGGAAGTGCATAGGTAATTCCATGATATTTAGTACATGTACTGTGGTAACAATGTGCATCTAATATTGAAGAAATAAAATTATTAGTCTTTTCCTGCATATGCATGACTCCCCTGAAGATGTCTGGGAACTGCATATATGGGGGTTGGGCTCGATGATCTCTCAAGGTCCGTTCCAATCCAAAGCATTCTATGATTCTATGTAAGGCAAATGTTTACGCTAAATGCTTATCTCTGCATTTAAAGAGGTAAAAATGGCCTTGAAATGAATGACTGGAGTCATTAGAGTTGTACTCAGCAACTTGTAGCCAATCTTTATTTTGTAGTCAAAAATTGTGAAAGCTTCAGTTTGAACGTGATATTTGGCTGCTGCAAGTCTTACTTTTCAGAATGGTCGTTTGAGTTGTATCTTTCTTTTTCAGGCAAGTTAAAACATATTGCATATTTGAATCCACATATTTAAGCATATTGCTGCCATCATATGGTTATATACTTATTTGTCAGAATGGTATAATGAAAGCAGTTCTCCATTTTAAAAGAAACATTGTTATGTAAGGAAATATAAAGTTGCACTGTGAAGTAGTAATGAGTGTAATAAAGTTTCTAATCCTTTTTCATGTTTAGGCTGTAACAGCTCTGCCTGTCTCTGAATATGAAATACACTGTCTCCTGAAGCTAAATGAGTAAGATGATGTTCTGTGTGATCCATACAAGACAACATAAAGATAATATACTTAAGTATTAGTCAGAAAAAATACCGTGGGAGAGAAGTTAGTGGGAGTTTTGCCTGCGTAAGGAGTGAATAAAAACTAGGAAAAGCTGTCAGAACGCATCCCAGGTGGTTACAAAAGTAATCATGTCAGTGTGTTACAGTACGTTAAATCAAATTCAGTCTTACTCCTTTTGTCTCTGATCATCTGCTTTTTGGAGCTTCTCATACAACCTTCATCAATTAATATGTTGGCTGTCCTTGACTGGTTTTTAAAAAATGACGTAAATTGTCTTTTCAATCTCAGGCCTATATTTGTGCTGGCAGGCACAAGTCATGTTGAAGCAAATGCTTTTTCCTTTCTGCTTATTTGTCCCATAGAGATCATAAGCCTAGCCAATCTGACAAACACACAGTAACAATGTGGCTAGTAAGAAAAAAAAAAAAAAGTGGATAGGAAACAAAGAATATCTCACATGAATATATTCTTTAAAAACTTTACTTGGGTAGAGAAAACTAGTGCTAAAATTAATGCATTTTTTTAAACATTTTTGGAAGTAGTAACCATCAGTGTGATGAAAACTGTCAGTATTTGAAGACAAAATTGCTTTTTTTCTTTTAACTTTCAGTAGTATAAAATCTCACATGATCAGACCTGTTCAATTTACCTCAGATCATCCAGCCTGCATTAATTTCTACAACATATTATTTCCTTTGAAATAATTCTACAGGAAGTAACAAATCTGTAGTTACATATTTGTGCAAGGTTAACTTACGGTTAAAAGAGCTGATTCATGTTCTTATAGGAAATATAGCTAACACAGCTTACTCAGCCACCATAAAATTGATTCTGACCCTATAATCATAATAGAGGAAAACAGTGGAAGAAAAAGGGATAGAAAGGACGATAGTTAAATATCTTGGTCAATCAGTGTAATGAACTTTACTAAGCTCAAAAAGATGTGTATCTTCCTCAGCTATAAAACAAGGACATAATATTTCCAGGTGAGCTTCATTGTATTGGTCCAAAATTTCAGAGCAGATCAGCAAAACGGTATATTCAATAGAGACTTTAATTCTAAGTAAAGCTGCCAAACTGCACTAGACAACAAAGATAAACCTCATTCTCATATATATTGGAAACAGATGGTGAAGGGTTATAACAGTTTTATAAACATGAGTTTGGAATTACTACATTGCTCGTAAGTGATGAAATAACAAGTGCACATTCTTATAACTATGCAGCAGTTTATTGATCCAAAGAAAGAAATGACAGAAGAAAAAAAATCTCTACAGTGGTGTTCTCTCCCTATAGAAGGATTTTTTCCACCTTTTTTTTTTTTTTTTATCTAAGGGGTTGCAATATGAAACTGGTTTTGCACCTTCTATTGCCTGAGGATGCTCATGTAATGGCACAGGCCATTCTTCTTCTGTTTCACAGGTATCTTTAACATTTGTGTTTCATAAGACTTATAGAAAAGCAGAAGAGGAAAGCTCAAGTCTCTGGCTATCCCTGCCATATATTATACAAATAAAATGAAGTACCAAATCTCCCTTGAAATTCCACTCCTGTGGCAGCCAGCTGCATACTACTTCTAGCATACAGTGGAGGTCAGTAGAAGAGGAAAATAGGTCATCCCAAAGCTGAAGCATGCTAACAGAGGATTGTCTGTGGCTAGCCTTTTGTCTTTCAAGTCAAGAAGGATTTAGTTAGAAGGATGTAGTTCCACTGAGACAACCTTTGGTGAATTGGCACAAAGAGACAATGTGTTTAGTCAGGCCACAAGAACCCAGGCACTTGGGACTCACTACCAGTACCTTAGAGCCAAAACCAATTTCTTATATTCCAATTAGGAACCATTCCACAGCAAGGAACAGCAAGGGCATATATTGCTGCTAATAGCAGCAGCTCTTCTTTTGGTATTTTGTGTTTTGTTGGATTTTGGATTGCACCCTGTGTAGTTCACTTTGAAGTAATCCAGTCCTGAAGTGTGAAAGCAAGGATCCTAACAGCAAATTTCACAGTCCAAGGTAGCATTTCAAGCACAGACAACACAGCATTTTCGGTAGCTTCTGCTACATGAGCAGAGAGCAGCTGTTATCCGACATAACCGCAGATTTGCAAACATAAGGAACAGTGAAACAATGAAGGATTTAGTGGTTTTACAATTCAGTTACTATGCCCAACCATGCCATCAGTTTAATCCCAGTTACACTGGATGAATCAGCAAGATTTCATCCTTCTGCAGTTTCACCAGACTTTTGGCAAGTCACTACTGCACTGATTGTTAGAGGAGTGATAAAATGGTGATAACATCCTAGAAACAATACCTGGATCTTATTACTCTCACTCACCCAACAGTCTAAAATAGACATTGAACAGGAAGGATGACAAGGCAGATCTCCAGTGTAGTCCCCCATCACAGTGCCTTAAGGGGAAGGAAGTGAATTTCACACAAGACATTCTGGGAAAAGCAAATTAGGAGAGAAAACAGCAATTCAAAAGCAGTGACTTTTGTGTGATATGAAAGTCAGTGAAACTTGGAAGAGAGGTCTAGCAGTATTATTGTAGACATACAGTCATGATTCATTCTCACATCAATGCAACCAGTGCAATTTCCATCCCATACCCATGCAAATAAAGTGACTGAGAAGGATCAAGGGGCTCTGAGATAAGTAGATCTTTGGGAATTTTCTTTACTGCAGGCTCTCCTGTGATTTTAATGAAAAATAGAATGCAAATAATAGGTTGATAGTTAATCAAGTCACTCAGCATCGGATGTCCATTGTTCTGTGTTACAAAACCAGTTTTTACATATCTCTCACACATGTAAAATTGAATCAAAAGGCTTAAAAGACTATGTAGGATTGTGAGATTATAAAGTACTCAAACTAAGGGACTATCAGAATTTTGGGTCACCTTATGTATATCCATTGAGATCATGATGTTAAAGACCATACTGTTTTTTATTTTCTCCAGGGGAATCTGTCTCATTGACTGCACAGGGTGGACTGTGTTCATTCGGTTAATGGATAGGCATGGAGTATTTGTAATAAGGGTTTTTTCCAGTATGTGATATCATGCCCTGTTTATTGCAAACTGTTGGATCCATGATGTAAAAACAGAATTATGCATTTCTCTCTGGCTTTGTGTTTAATATTCATGTCTACAGTTTATGAATGCTTCACAGATATTAGCAGTATTATTTCCACAAGGCAATCTCAGAGAACACAGTATTATAGGTAGAGAACAGAAGCACAAAGATATCATATCAAGGTCAAAAGTTTTCACTGATTTTGTGGGTCGGACCTTGCATGATCTTTTCAGAACATAAAGAATTATCTACCACTTAATGTGCTCAAAGCACAGGTCCCGTACATGTCAAATATGGTCCTGAGCTTTACGCATTTCTGTAAATCGGGCCTAAGGCAGACACCTAGAAAATGGAGAATATGCTTACTGATCATCTGGGAAAAGACAGATTAAAGTCAGCTGTCTGTTATTACATGGGAAGCAGTAGGGTCTAGAAGAGAATCCTCCAGGTCAGTATCTGATAGCTGTGAAGACATTCTTTCTCTTACACTATGTTCTCTGCCTTATGACTCCCTTTGCCTTGGAACTCTGCTCTAGCTAAAATTTCCTTCATTATACTGAAAAAAAAAAAGGGATCTTGTATATAAATAACTCTGACTATATAATTAAAGGTGATATTATGACTATGTATGTGGTGGCCAAATTAAGGTTACATAAATTCTAGTTTGGGCTTTTCATAAATGTTAACATTTGACTTTATGACCATAATGCATAATTCTCATGTAATGTTTTGTTTCTTCTTAACATTTTAAGAAATGACCTGGAAAAAAAGTACTGTATTCTGGCAGCGTGTAAAATGTCAGTAGGATTGGGATCTAGATCCACTGTACTGCTTTGTCCTACATAAACTGACAGAGTAATTGATTGCAGGATGACTAACCATTGTCTAGGCGAACCAGCACAACCAGAAATAATACATTTTTCTAGCAAAGTAACAACATGATGCCTTGTAATTCCTGGTTCCACTCAGGACTGCATTCTGCAGTCTCTTCTTTCCAGTCCCAGTCTCTTTGCCTTCCCCTGGGATTTTTTTATCCCAGACTTTGTTTTCTTGTACAGCTAGTGAAAGACAGAGCTGATATTCACTGGACAGTTGTCCAGCTCTTCTTTCTCCTGTCACTCTTGCTTGTCTACGTGCATCAGACTGGGAAAGTCTAGGCCTAGCCTTCCTGCTAACCACTTAGTTGTAGCTTCAGGGAGTTCCAGTTCCAGGTTGATGAGAATAACTACTTATCAATTTCTTCTTCTCCTATGCCCAGGCCTCACGAATATCTTCCAGTGTCTCTCCTTCCTGTCAAAGGCCAGTTCAATTCTACTCCCTCCTCCAAACTCTTGCAACTTAACCCCTGTTCTTCTTCTCTGCGTGTATTCAAACATCCTCCTTCCATCTCCCTGCCTTTCCTTGCTAAAGGGACAAAATATTCCAGAGCATCTCTCTTCAGATATCTGAACCTGATCTGTATGACTAGCACAAAGCAATCCTGGCAAATGAAAGAATCTGGCCACTAGTTTTCTTTCCAGTGCATCTGTCTTTCGCACAAGATCTGTAAATAGATCTTAGGGTTTTTTTTCCTATGCATTTTGATCAACTGGTTTCTTGTTTTCGTAGAATCATAGAATCATAGAATGATTTGAGTTGGAAGGTTCCATTATAGTTCAACACTATTTTGGTTTATGTGTTTTCAGACATGTGCAGAACACTTACTATGCTGTGAAGTGGATTATATAAGGAATAAAAATGCATTCTCAATTAGATATAATCAAAGTTTGATTTCTGGCTCCTGCTGTAAGTTTGAGCAAGGCTGGTTCTATAAGTCCTTCTCATCTCCACCCTGTATCACTTTACTGCAAAGAAAATAAGATTTTACATGCTGAATAATAGTGTGTTAAGTTAGTGGCAAGGGAATGTTTTGCTATTATGGGATTATGTTTATACAGAGGTGCAAAGGACTCCCACACACAAAACCTGGTGATTAATTGGGTATTGTGGGTGCTTGATGTTTTTAATTTAGGCTTTTAGAGATTAGTAAGCCCTGCCGCCCTGTGGTAAATAATCTTTCTTCACCACAAAATAGTAAGTATTCATAGCTTTTGAGCCTATATCCTGCTTAATTATGATTTCAGTTGAGAATTAAAACAAAAGAAATGTTGAACCCTGTAACTGAGAGCATTAGCCATTGCATTTAGACCAATTTTCAACACAATTGAACTGAAAAACCCTCCTTACTTGATTTTTTTTTTTTTAATTTTTAAGTGGAAGTGGAGTTATTCATCTGTTTTGAACTGCTGTATGTTGTCAGATGGCTACATTTCAGTGGGCTTGCTTTATGAACTCAGTTTCTTTCCAACAGCAGAAGTCTATGAACTTCTCAGCAACAGGAGGGCCTTTTGGAGAAAGCTGGGGGCAGAGAACGGAAAGCGATGTCAAAGGTACTCAACACTTCCCTCTCCTCCAGGGGACAAGCCAACTCATCCTAGAAATTGCGCAGCAGAGTGAGAAAGTGTACTGATTCACTGTACATCCTGGGTAGTCTTGGCCAGAGCAGGTTCTGTGGGACCCCACCCCTTTCTTTATTCATGGTAACATTTAAGTCGCTTTTGATTGCCTTTCCACATTAAGCAGATGTTTTTATTAAGCTCTCCAAGGTGACACACGGGTCATTTTCTTGGGTGGTTACTGTTAATTCAAAATCCAACAATGTGTATTAGTAATATCCTTCCAACACACCTTATTTTGAGTTTTCCATCATGAACTTCCTCTGCCATTGTGCTGCCTAATTGCCTAGGTTTATCTTGACTAACTTAAATAACTGCTCAGTTAAATAATTGTTACTTGTTAAAAAAATAGTTCCATGGCAGATTTTGCCACCATGCTGATTAAGCCCTTTTCAACATTAACGAATGTAGTGAAGTTCTCTTAGTCTTACAGTGTTCTGCGGCTAACCACTGCCATATTGAAAACTGACCATTTTGTTCTATTCTGTTTTCTTTTAGCCATTTTGTGATCAAAACACAACTACACATCCCACCTTACAACTTTTTAGTTTCCTTACTAGCCTCTTGTGAGGTATACTGTCAAAAGCGCTTTAAAAATCCAAATAAATTATGTCAGCGAAAAAATTCTTGTTCCTCATCCAGCTGAATTCTCTCAAATGTTCTCTGAAAACTGTCAAAATGTACTAATCTAATTCAGAAAGAGAGTCAGGAATGCTAGTAAATTGTGGTTGATTTATTTGTTTTTCGTAGTTGGCAATAACTGTATTGATGCTATGTCTGGCCCTAAGCCACTTATATTCATGTCAGAAAAATTAGTAGGGTTAATTGTTGCTCTGGGATTCTACTGAACAACAAACCAGAAACAAACAGTTTCTGGTACCAAAGGGAGGCAAAAAGCCTTTATTGCGCACCTGGCCTGTCTGGGAACTGTGTGTTCAAAAGTTCTGGGCAGTAGTAGCAATGGAGGTACTGGGCTGGAGGTCAAAGAGCACTTTTAGAAACTGGATGAGGTCAAAACTCTGTGTGAAGTGAGTCCCATCACATCCCATAGTGTCTGCCTTCCTGCTGCCAGAAAGCTTTAATTGATTCCATGGAAATCCTCTCACAGCTGACCTCTCTTTGCTGCCAGTTTTATATGTCTGGGGGACAGGAAATATTTTTGGCAGGGAGAAGACAGGGAACATGCTGAAGGTAGTAGAGAGAAAGCACGATCACAGAGGGCTGAAATTGTTTTATTGGAGTTTGTAAATTGACTGGGGGAGAAGGGAAGTAGCCTGATTCTGCAAAAGATAAGATGCTAGATAAGGGTGATGGTATGATCTTTATTGCTAAGAGATATAGTAATCTTTATGGAGGATGCCTCTTACTGTCTACAGGATTAAGTTCCATTCAGCCTTTCAGCTTCCAGTATTGAATTGACATTGGACATCTCACCTCAAGAATCTGGCCTGGAATACCAGCATTCTATCGAAGTGATCTGAAGAAACAGTCACAGTTCGTTCTTTTAAAATTTCATTGTCACTCATCAGTATGCACATTTGCTCAATAAACTTTCCTAGCTGCACCAAATATATATATTCTAAGCAAGCCTCAAAAGGGAATAACTTAATGTAATGGAAATAATTACCAGCAAGTCATGTTATGCTTCCTGCCAGTTCAGAAGAACACTGTTTTTCCAAAAGTGAATGTTGTATTGCTGCTTAATAGACTCAACTTCAAAAGAAATGGTGAAAATCTCTCTTTTATCTTGGCAGAGAAGAACAATGGCACCACCATACTCCCAAGCTACAATCTAGAAATGCTTTGAACTTAAGTGTATGATCCAAACACTGTATAAAACTGTAAGATGAAAATTGGCTAGACTGGGAACCTCTTTTCATATACCTGTAGTTTTGGTGATATCAGGAAACACCTGCTCTCACATTTCGTATGTTTGCAGTTCATATTAAGCAAATTTCCCTGCAGATGGAAATTTATCTTTTATTTAATGTAAATTTGGATGATACACTAGTCAAGTTTCATCTCTTTTGGTTTCATATATCACATCACTGAATGGCTGATGGAAGCAGTTTAAAACGTGTGGGTTAAAGCCTGGCCTCTTTTATGCTAAGGGGAGTTGCACTATCAATTTCTTTTGAAATGGTTATCAGGGGGTCAGACTTTGAGCAGTTCTTCTGCAGTGATGTCAAGCAG
Source organism: Pelecanus crispus (assembly GCF_030463565.1). Taxonomy (NCBI): domain Eukaryota; kingdom Metazoa; phylum Chordata; class Aves; order Pelecaniformes; family Pelecanidae; genus Pelecanus; species Pelecanus crispus. Next base: position 83,188,095 of record NC_134643.1, on the reverse strand, counting down.
GAGCAATGCCACTGAAGTTCTTAACATAATGCCAAAGCAAAGTGAATGAAAACCACTGCAAAGCACAGCTGTTGACTCAGTGGCATTACTTTTTTTTTTTACTAAGGCATCTGTACCTTTGTCAATAAGAAGCAGGATAAATTAGCATTTGTCGAGATATTTGTTGCCTTATGTTACACATTGCTGGCACAGAAATGGAAGTGCCACTAGTTCTTACAGCTAGACAGTTTTAAACCAGCTTAGGAAGATCTATGTCACGCTGCAAGCAATGGCTACGATGGATTGTCAAATGTCCTTTATCTCTTTTATTCTTGTTTTAACATAGACTTATTTCATACAATGCATGGCCCACAGATGGCACCTGAAAGTACAGTATCTGTTCCAAAAGAAATTCCAGGCTCATTTTTTTTTCCTCATCTTCTTCCAAGAGAAAAGCACACATACTTTTTGTGTGTTATGGCCTTATGTAGGACACCACCCACAACCTCACCCTTTTTTCCCCTTCCATGGATAATCTTTTCACAGGGTGGAGAGGGGATGGGATGGGATGGGAAAAAAAGAGTTGCTTTCATGTTTTCTAGCAATGATTTTGTCTACAACTATTTCCTTCTTGACTTCTTACTCACTGTTTATGAAATTTCCCTGTACTTTAACAATAGTATTGTTGCCACAGCTGCACTGATTATATTTCCCTAACTTCTCTCATTTTGGGGCTTGGAATCAGTGTGGTTTGTTTTCATACATGGTAACTTGGAACAGCCTATAATAGCATTACAGAAAGCCTTGCTAATATAATTGTAATGTGCACACACACTACTTTCTCTGCTTTTTTTTTTTCCATGATCAAATACCTAATTTGTTGGGGGGGTGGGGGGGGCATTGGGGGATGGGGGTTAATAGTCTGTCTACAACAAAAAGTAAAGTGCTGGTTCCAGATAGGAACATTGCAAAATGTAGATCTTTAAAAAGCATATTAATAAAGGGTCAGCTAATGTTTTAAGTATTTCATTGCATAGCCATTATCTGCACGGGTTTTTTTAAATCTGCTATATCCATTCTCCTCTTTAAAATAATAAAAAAATATACCCAGAAAACCATTCAAAATATATAACCTATTTTGATTAGTTTTATTTTAGGTTATCAAAAAACTTGTGCCCTTCTCAGCTGATATTCAAAATAAAGATTTGTTTCTTATTTATGCAAAAACTTGTATGAGCACTTTTGCAAGGCAAAGGATCCTGACAGTGCAAGGTTCATCCCCACTCTGCTGAAGTTCACCCTTTGAATTTCAGGGCAAGTCCCCCTTTGCTGAAACACCACTCAATATTCTTGGTGCCCTTGAATAAGAAGGATGTGTATTAAATAAGTCAGTTTAAAAAGTCCTTCATTTGCTGGATTATCACCTGGAGACATACGTATGTAGTGAACAGCTACTGCAATCAGCAGTTCCGCAGCATAAAAATATGGGTCATGGGACATTCAGTTAGACATATTAGGTAATGCAACAGGACTGTCTCACATTTAGATTGCATCAGACACCTGTGCAAGTCTTAACACACTGTATACTTTCCATTGTTTCCAGGTCTGATTAGTGCTGACAAAAGATGGCTCACTGACACAAAAATTCCCTTAACCTGCAAAACCCAGACAGGATGAAATGTGGAAGTCAGGACATTACCCTCCTGTCCTTCTTTGCTGCACAGATGCTCTCAGAGAGTTTTAAGGTGGTGGGGCAGAGCACGAGTGATAGTGCACATGTTCTGGGTTGCCCTGCTGCAAGCCAGCAGCTGAGAGTCACTCTGTGACAAAAATCTTGAGCAAATGCAGGCCCCTTATTGCCCCTTATTGACTACAAGCAAGACAGAAGAAAATATCTTCTAGTGTTGTCCTCCATTAAAAAGTTCTCTACACAAAGACCTGTACACTAATGTCACATAGAAAAGTAAAAGGAATTGGACACTAATGGTATTCCACTGTTACCACTAAATCAACCAGTCTCAAACAAATAACTTAGAAGAAAAGCAGACTGGTTTTTTTTTTAAATTATTCCATTAATTATTCCATTCCTTATGTTCTACATAATCCATCCCAATTACAGTATTTTTCCTAGCACGTGGGATATAAATAAGGTAGTTATTAAATCCAGAGTCGATGAACAGCCTTGGCTGTTTGCTTGGCACTGTTTGCTTTTATAGATGTTCCCTATATGACGACTTCCAATGAACTAGAATTGCAGCATTCACAGTTTCTTTTTCTGGTATCACTGCATATATTTAACTGATAAGAAGCAGGAGGCAGCATGCTCAGATTCCTAATACATTAAAGAAGAAAGTGAATTTAAAATCCAGAAGGCGAGTTTTTTTGCAGCCTCCTAGTAATTGCTTTTTGGCAAATTATGTTTGAAAAGAGAGCCAAAAGCCCTTTAGAACCAAGCCTGGGAACCAGATTATATGTTTCAAGGTTAATCAATGCTCTCGTCATCAAATGCTCTCATGCATTGTCTACCAGATGCAGAAAAACCTTAACACAATTAAAAAGCAGGATTGTCTGCACAGGCCACAATAGATTTTTCTCTTAAATTAGTAGATAGTTAAAAAAAATAAGTGTCTGATGTTGAAAGAAAGTGTTTGCACCAAACAAATTAGAGAGGTCATCAGTCAAGACTGTTTAATACTAGTCAAAATAACACCCTTGCAATAAACTGGCAAATCGAACATTAGTTTAAGTTATCTTTTGTTGTAAGCACACAAATTATATATGCCTAAGGGAGTCTGTTGTAACTTGCATATATTTAAATCTGTTTCATGATGTTTTCATTGTATTTTATGAACAGAGTTTTCTATTTCTCTTTACAGATTAGCTTGCCCCTTACCTTATTGAACATGTTTGTAAGCTACCAGATGCATGTCTGAAAAGAAAACCATGCTGGTGACTGCAAGCTAAGACCAAATGATAAACTTCTTGCAAAATTGGTGCAATTTTAAGCTATAACTTACATAAAGTTGCTCAATTTTTATTGAAGTCAAAAGCTTTCTCTTAATATGGCATAAAAATTTAAACTATCCTTTGAATGCACTGCTATTTATACTCCAGTGGAAAAAATTCTGAGTGCCACATGTATGTTACACTTGTAATTTGAGTATCAACCAATTGTCATGAGTTTTGAGCATAGCCTTCGTTCTATAAGCTCTGAGCAATTAATTTCCATATTTCTCTTATTGATCCCTATTTTTGCAAGCGTCCGTGCTTCCTGGTTTCGTCTAATATTAGAAGCAGAAATACTGAAACATCTCAGAGCAAATCGCACAGATTTGTCTGGAAATACTACCGCAATTTTTTTTCCCTAAAATTTCAAAACTGTATGCCCAAGAAATTTGGGAAATGTGTACTTCCTTAAGTACTTTCCCGAACCTAAACTACCAAACTCTCTGATACTGACCAATTGGAATAATATAAGAGAATTAATCCAGTAGAGATGTTCTTGCAGAGGTTAATATTTAGGTCAAGGGGCACGAAGATCTCATTCCTGTTTCTTCCTCTTCTGATGTGCTGAAAAGAAAGCTATGTGACCTCTCTAGGCTGCATTCTATAACCCTGATGTTGAGAAGTCAGGGCAACTTTTTCAAAATAAAGTATGGCTCAGGGTGAATAAAAGGGCATCAGGAAGTTTCTCTTTACCACTACATCTTTAAAGGCATTCCGTCTCTTTGATTCAGTGGAAGTTAGGTACCTTGGTCCCTTTTGTACTCCCCAGCATGTGTCTCTGAATTTTTGGGTAATTACACCACTTAAAAGAAAATCCTGATATCTTAGTCTTTGGGGCTGTAAATATTTCTGCATGTGCTCAGCTTTAAGCACATGAATTGATTCATTTATGTTACCTGATCCCAGATCTAGCAACTCAGAGGTTTATGCAAAGATACAAATATTTGCAGGTCAGGAGTCTTATTTTCCCAACATTAAATAATATTTAAGGGATTGGCAGGGGCGGGAAGTTACAGATTCATCTGCAGCCTTCTGAAAGTGTGATGTGATCCTTACACACAGAAGCAACACCATTTCGTGTGGCTCTTACAAACAGGGTTCAAGTTTGAATTAGAAAGTTCTACATTCAAAGGTTCTACATGTTATCTTCTACATGTTATCTTCTACATGTTATCTTCTACATGTTATCTGTTATCTATTCTGTGCTTCTGCTTAATGTTAAGCAATTGGTTTTATTAGTTTATATCTGTAACAGGTCATTTGATGAGGAATACCCTGCTTGCTAGTTAGCCTAAAAGGAATATTCTCTGTATTTGTCTCTTTTGATAATTGACAGGATCGCCAGTTTTAGAATGAAAATGGCTACTACAGGGCAAGGAAGAAATGTCTTTTTTAATCCATATTAGTGCTGAGTCAGTCTAATCTATGGCACAAGTTGGCTCTTATGGTCATATAAATTACTTGGCTAGGGAAATATCCCCACACACACGCATTGCAGATGTCTATCAACAAGAAAAAAAAAGGGTTACCTAATATGTCATTCAAAGATCAAGTCAAGATGTTCCAAGTATATTGGCTTTTTCCACTGAAAAAGTATTCTGAGTTACTAGATCATTATCTCTTCCTATGTTGTTTTGGCACTCCATCCAATATTAAATGTACATTTTGTTTTCTCCACAAAATACATTAATAAATTTTAAATCTCTTTTCTTTATAGCTGTAAAAATTGCACAACAATTTGGCTTTGCAAAACAGTGAACTAGTGCTTTGCATCTTTCAGTGTTTTACCTCTGTATCTGAAGATATCCTTAGGAAAAACAGTTGTGCAGTCTACATTCCTGCAATTACTGTATATTATATTTAATTAGAAAGAAGAAATCTACTGCTTATTTAAAATAGACATAACACACTTCGTCAGATTATTTTGAAGCACAGACACAGAGAGGTTGTATTTTTTTGTAAATTGTAAAGACAGAGAACAGCATTTTCATTAAAAGAAAGGTTTAGATTTTGCAGGAGGACAGTGAAATATGGAAATTGCTAGCTAGCAAAAATTTTAGCCTTAAGGAATAGTCACAAGGAGTAACTTACGCTTTTTGCTTTGCAAAACATGGGGAAACAGGTGACGCTCACACAACCTAGCAAAGAGGAATTAAAAAGGGACATCCCTCTATGAGAGAGGATAGTTGCATTTTAAAGAAGTTTGTGCAGAGAAAAGAAAGATCTGAACTGACTTCATTGTATGCTTTTGGGAGGATACTATAGCTACTGTTGGCAGCCTATGGGAAGCTTGACAGTCACCTTAATCAACGTTCTTCTGTATTTCACTATTCAGGCATCCGGGCTTCGTCAGGAGAATGTTATGACTCCTTTGCTCCATTGTTACTGTTTACCTTTGCCAGACTTTCCTCTATCAAACTATCTGCCTTCTATTTTACACTGAAGGAAGACAAAAGCCAGGGATGAATATAGTCACTAGAAATCTATCTTATTAATCTCTAGCTTGTTTGAACAGGAATCTGCTTTCCAATAATGTTACCACTGGGTCTGTTTTTTTCATGTCACTTATCTCGCCTGTAGCAAAGAATATACTAGAATTTAGACATACCACAGAGGTAGGTCTCTCAGAGGAGCTTGCAATACACTAAGTCACAAAATAATCTTGAGTGATTACTTCAGAACACGCTGCTTCTTGGAGAAAAGCATCATTTGTCTGTGTTGTCATTGTCAAGTTAAGGACTGTAGAGCCCCCTGGTATTTTGACAGCTATATTTTTTCCTTTTTTGTCCAAACCAACATGGTTAAAAGTTCCACCTTTCTCCCATCTTTCCTTGACTGATGATAAAAGGGCACTGAGGGATCTAGGGTGGTCAGGCAGGGTAGTGATTATATTTTCATATGCCATCAATAAGCATTAACTTTTTCTGGAAAAAGAAAGATGGTCAAAATTGGAGATGTTAAGAAAACTTAAATATTTTTGTGTACTGAAAGTCTCCTCAGACATACCCCACACTAGATCTAAAAAACATACAGAGAGAGGGCATTACTCAGCCCAAACATTGCCAGACTATCTGCTGCCTTGCAGAGGGCTAGCTCACCATCAGTAAGTGAGGGCTTAGCTTTCTTCTGAAGTCATCAGCTGCCATTACACGTGGACATGAACGTAACTTAGTAAACAGGCTTAACTATTTTTTTTCCTACCTGAAGAAATATACATTGAGAAGAATAAGTCTCTCTGAGAATTTATGGCATCTACCCCAAATGGGTCTGACAAGAACCATTGAGAGACCAGAACTCTTCCACATGCACATCCTTTCTACTCCATATCTGGTGGAGATCTCCCCTTGGCCACATCAGGCAGATGTAAGATGAAAGAAGACACAATACTGTATCTCCTTCACTAGTTATTTGTGTTCTAGCCTTACTAGCTACCCCAATGAAAGGATGACTTGTGGAAGAACCATGAACACAGACTTTCTCCAGGTTCTGGCTGTTTTCCAGCCACATGGCTACCTCACAGAGAGCCGACATCAGTTGGAAAATTAATGGGCATGGGACATGGGATATAGAGGGGGGTCCCACATACTCTAGAGGACTTGCTTTGAACATACCTAAGGCTGTGATTTCAGGTGGGTAATACCAAATAGGTGATTTTAGTTTGAGGAAGGAGATTAATAAGCAATGTTCTTAATAAGCAATGCAAGCAATGCAGTGCAGTGATTTCAGGGGGGGTGTATTTTTAACTCCAGGTCTATTTCAGATATGTTTACAATAGTGATGGAGTAGGATGATATCTGGGTAAGAGACTTATCTTTGTTTCCACATCTCCTGGCATGGATCAGGTTTTCAAGAGTTTCTGTTCCAGCACTGTCAACACTGGCCTCATCTTCAAGTTTTTTTTAGTCCTTGTTTTCCCTTCATGATGATCATGGAATATACTACTCGCTCTATCTCAGCTCTGTGGGAGGAAGAGTGAAATCAGAACAATGAAGACTGAAGGGTTATAGTAACAGAGAGGTAATGGTAGGACAGAGTGAGGAGAAAAAGTAGAGAAAATGTTGGATGCAAGAAGCCTTCACAGTAAAGTGGGAGGCTCTGTGGAATCACAGGAAAGGACTTAAAAAATAAACAAGTTTGGAATCTTCAAAGACATAACAAATTATATTCTAATAATTAGCCTAAGGAAAACAAGCCTAAATGAGGGGAAAAAAACCCAACACCAACACCCCCACCCCCCACCCCCCCAACAAAAGCAAGGACCAATAACACAGTGAGAGCAGGTTATTTATAGCTGTCATGCCATGCAAGTCATGCTGCATACCTTAATTTGCATTTAATATTTAAGAAATAGTGCTAGTTTCTAACCCAGAACAGTTTCCTCCTTTGCTTGGAGGGGGAGGGTGTTGTATGGGCACTGATCACCTAAGATCTGAATACTTTCTGAACAGAATCAAAAGCAATAGTGAAATTCAGAGATTTTTCTGACTTTTGCTTAGAATCCTAGGGTAACCTAAAACACTTTTTCTGGTTCAAATTTTACTTTTCCCACACAACTTCTAAATTTAAGTGAGGAGAATCAACATCCCTTATAAGACCTTACCTCCTTTTTTGGCTGTAGATATTATTATTCTTCATTAGTTATTCTATTACAGCAGCTCTCTGATGGCCGTTTGCATGAAACACTTCATGAACACAGAGCCCTTGTCCTAAACAGCTTCCAAACATTGGGACTAACCCCCAGTAACAAGGAAATAAAACCGCCGCTTAGAACACTGATGAAATTCAGGGTGGGAGCACTGGTATAGAGTCATTATCAGATTTTTTTCCCCTAAGCCTACACACATATCCAGTTACATTTAAATACTTTTAAATGTGATAAACTTCTATAAAATAAAATCAGACAGAAGCTTTTTTTCAAATGGAATTAGGAACCATCCAGTACTGAAACATCTAGCATGCCTGTATCTTGACAAGTCTTCTTTCTTGATTGGTGTACAAAAAAAGACCTTTCATATTACTAGAGCATCTTAAACAAGAGGGATATCAGAAAATAATTGTAGGCTTGTTCATATTAGGGCAGAATATACAAACCACAGTATATCTGTGAAGAAATAGAGTTCCTGTCTGCTGTTTTTTGTGTGTCTAATTAAGTACAGATTTTTTGGCTACTAAAACATTTTGCCAGAGCTACCAAGAAATAAAACCTAAACAAGTCAAATAAAGCCATGAATGGATACATACTGCGGTCCACTTTCACAGTAAACCTGGAAACCTCCACATGCAGGTAAGCCCAGTTCTTCTAACGTGGCTATTTTTCAGCCGTGCTATTTCTGACAAACTCTTACTTAGCTGTCCTGGAAAGACCATCTCTAAACAAGTGTTGTTTTCACTTTTGTGTGCTGAAGAAAATCACTGTAGTGCACCTTTTGATCTTGTAACTGGCTCTATTTAAAAAAAAATGTTTGTACCAAGCAGATGATCATGCAAGCACCTCCCAAGCCACCTAGCTGCTAGAGAAGACAGAAGGGATAGAAAGGGGCAGAGAGAATGAACGGAGCAGAGAATTGGGATCCACAGTACTGAAGACTGAGGTTCTGCCCCCACTGCATGAATTCCTAGCCAGGGCTCGATGACAGCAACTACACTCAAGTTTGTTCTCTTTAATTGGCTGACATCATATGGTAGGCTGTCCTCTATGACTCCTACAAAGAGCTATGAAGGGTGCAGTGTTGCCTGGTAGATCCACACAAATTCCTGTGCACTTTTGACAGTGGGACTTTCACTGCACACCACATTCCCACAGCACTTCTGCACATATATTTTGATCCATAAGTAAGGAGGATCACATAACAGCAGAATTTTCGGTAAGCCTGTTCCTCCCTGGAGCTTTGCCTATGGACCTCTAGGCACATCTGACTTACAGATGAAGCTGGGGGGTATATACAGAGATTTTCAGTGAAGAGGGAATGGCAGTGTTCATGAAGATGTGGGAAGCAGTGGAGTTTCTGAGAGGGCATACTATATACTAATAGCTGACATAAACTGAAGGAAACAATTTGCACACAGTTTAATGGTACTATAAAACTTGGGAACTCTGCTACCAGTCCTGACCACCATCTACTGGCAACTTATCTATTCCATTTGTATAGACATAGGGTACCCAGGCAACACAGAGAGACTCCCTTTTTTGGCTAACAAGTAACCACCTTCACTCCCTTAAAAATGTTTGAAATGCTTTTTGTACTGTTTTCCTTCCCCTCCCACCATGCAACAAGGACACCTTTAGGTAAGAAAACCTCAGCGAATAGGTCTCCAGAAGCTGATTACCACCATTGGCTGATGGGAGTATTTCTTATGGAAGGAAATGAAGCATCAAACTGGCTCAGAAAACATCTGAACTGACCGGTACCTTTTCCAGGAACTCACACAGAACCTAAAGCAAAAAGGCTTAATATATTGGAAATGGCAGGAGACACTTAGTGTTTTTGTTAAGAAGTCAAAGGATGCTATCATAAAGATGGAAATAATAGCAAGATCCTTTACTTGCTAGTTAGCCACCTCGCAAAGTTCAGGGACATCCTTGCAGACCTTACCACACCAGCACAGGGTCTTATCCGGTTAGAAAGTTTCACAAGGGTCAGTTACTACTGTTGAACCTTAATGAAATGTGACAACAAGTATATGCTTCTTAACTCTTCCATTTCCAAATCCAATTTCTTTAGAATATGATGTGCTTTAGAATAAGGCGATTTCTCACTTTTACAAGACAACTGGCTAGAGAACGAGATCTTAGATGAAAGTTTGCCTTGCTTGCTCTATTGATGGACTGAGAACTTCATCACATCTCTAGCGCTCAGTTTTTTTCAAATGGGAAAACTGAAATAAATACCTTATCCTGAAATTTGGAATTTATCTATGCTGCATCCAGAGGACATCAGCAGGAGACTAGTCATAACAGTCAAGCTACTAATTTCATTTTCAGATAGGAGTAAGTTGAGAAGTTGGATACAAAAACATGGGATTTTGAATACGTGTGGTTAGTGCAAGAGTGAAATAAGATGAAGGATTCATCTTATTCATCTTAATAAATGCAGGGAAAGCCACAAATAGTATTCTCATATTCTTTTATTTTTGATCCACGGACCGAAAGTGTATTTTTAATGCAGAGGAACTAAATCATGCTTGTCCAATGTATTTTCCATCAGCTTGAAGTTATATATCACTGTGCGCATTTACATGTATTGAATCTTTCTGCAATATCTTTATGGCTGATAGCCAGTGGGATTAATGGAATGTGTGAAATACCAGAGAAACTGTAGATTGAATCCCTAAAACAAAAGCTAGAGAGCAGGGTGGTCCTGTGAGTTCAGTTTGCACTTAATCTACTGAGTCATTTGGTGACCTTGGACAAGCAATCTGACCTTCTGGCACTTTGGTGAGGCCAACTGTAAAGCAGTGTAAAACCAAGCATGGAAGATTAATTGCTGCAGAAAGAACTGAGTCATTTTGGTAGGATAGGACCACTTAAGCACCCCTTCTGCTCATCAGAAAATTCCTAGATAAGGCGATACGCTAATATGTGTTTGCTTGTGTCTATAGTGATCAAACTTGGAAAAATAGTTATTCTTTGAAGGTATTTGTCAAGCCTTACTGAGCTACTTCCTCTCTCTGCAGTGTTTCTTTTGTAGACTTCTCCATTGCCAGACTGAGTTACAGGCTCAATGAAAAAAATTATATATATATCGGCCACCAGGCCTTTCACTAAGCTTGGGAATCAGAAAAGGTATTTCAGAGGAAGCGAATCACTGGGTTCTGAGCCTATTCTGAAAGCAAAATTTTGATGTTTGAAGGGTCCCTCTGGTTTTACTTTTTTTTGTTTTTGTTTTTTAATGTCTGTGAGGTGAGCCCAAGGCCAGACCGAGGATTGCATCAGGAAAATGGAAAGACAAAAAGAAGAGAGAAAGAATGGCCTCAGCCCTAAAATAGCACTGCAAAGGGCGTTTTACTTGGAACTTTCTTTCAGCTGACATCAGTCAGGGTAAGAAAAAGATTTTAGTTCAAAAGTGTAAAGCTAAAACAGAGCATTTAAGGCCGGATGTAACACTCAGATCTATTTGGTGTCTTGAAAAAAATGAGCTTCCACCTGGACTACAATTTTAATGTTTTTTTCAACTTCAGAAACATTTGGTTTGTTTTGATGTCTTTGACCCTGAATAAGAAAAAGGCAGCACACAACTCAAGACACACTCAGAAAAATAAAAGGAACTGAACTGCAACAGCAGCTGCTTGGCTCTTTTATTCCTGGTGAGTTGGAAATTTCAGGAAAAGCCAGTTTAGAACAGTGGGGTTTTAAGCCAGACTTCTGATAATCTCTGATGTCCAAAGCCAATGCCACTGGGAATTTTCTAGCAAAGTCAACAACACTGAAATTTTTTACTATAATGTATAGGAAAAGGACAATTCCCTTTTTGTCCAAAAGCTACAGTTTCATCACTGGAGCTCCTTTAGCCATAGCTTGTAAACCAAAGTGGGTTTTTAGGTGTATTTTCACTAAGCAAGACAATATGGCAAGCCTGGGAGCCGCATAACTATGGCTGTGCTCTTCAGTAGGAAATAGGTTTGTCTGAATCAATACTTGCAGTGATGCATCTTAGGTCTACCCCGTGCTCAGAAAATTCAGTGAAACTACCATGTTACCCAGACCAAGTAATCTCCTTATTCCACCAAATTGTCTGTCATGGATCCAGACTGTAGTGCATAAAATAGACAACAAGCAACTTGAAGATGAAATTTCACCTAAACTTCAAAAGTGAACATCCTTCCTCCAAATGCAGAAATGGGTGGGGGAAATAATGCCAGTATCAAGTACATAATGGGAATAATATAAGTAGGATCTTGGGCCAAGTGATGAGACCACTTAGTGATCAGGAATAGGAGGATTTGTTACTTATTCATTCCAGTTGTTTGTGTTTCTCATATGCTTTTATGCAACTAGAGATGTTTTTCAGCCCTAAATAACTCTTCATAGACTAACCCCAGCAGGAAAGGGATGCTAAAACAAGTGTTTTCAAAACAATATCAGACATATACCACAGTTCCTTATTATAAAAATTAATGCTATCTCCAAGAGCTTGGCTTCTTTAATTAAGATGACTTATGTGGATGAAGTGGTCCACTGGCAAGTGAACAGATTGATGATCTGCTAATTACTTTCCCCAATTCATAATTCTAACCACTATGCTACTTAAACTGTGTTTCATTTTTGTACTGACACTAAATGGAAAAGAAGGGGTGAGGGAAAAGGAAAAACAAGTCTTCTCATCAGGCAGGTTTGTACATGCTTAGCCAGCTCTTCTGTTCTGGTTTTAAGGCAGAAGAAAAAAAACATTGAAACATAAAGCAGTGTGGATTGTATGGAAAAATTGACTCAGATCAAGTGCCTGGCCAACACCACAAAATGGACTGGAGACAAATCTGATAATTAGAAAAAGCAGTGAATAACAAAATATTTTTGACTCATGCCATATCAGGCAGACTCCGAAAATTCTCAGAGGCAACAAAACATTTTTATGCTAAAGCAATGCCACTGATTTCAGAGGCATTATACTGGTGTAATACTGGAGTCAGAAATTAAGCCCAAGTTCACCTTATTATTCTGTGACAGTTCATTTTCACAGATATTTACTCGAATTGCACAAACAACCAGGTAAACCAGGAGTGACCACACTTACGTCAATTTTGTTCAACTGACATAAACAAGATTATAAACACTTCTATTGTATTAATCTGATTTACAGTGCCTGAGTTTTGTGTTTGTTTTCTTTTTAGACCAACTGGCAAGGGTAAACACATATGCTGACCAGTCCACAGCAAGGGTGGGATAAACATCATGACTATCACACAAGGGATACCATATAGGGGTAAGTATGTCTGATGCCTGGTTTTCGTCTACTGCTGACACTGCCACTGCCAAGCCGAGCAGGTAGTGGAAGCTGGAAGGCACACTTATCACTATAAGGGCTGGAAAAGAGAAAAGATTTGCCAGAAAGTAATCAAATAGGAGCAAGAGAAGAATAATGCCTGTGAAGGATCCAGAGTGCAAAACAAGGACAATAGCAGGTATGAGAACCCAGGAAATAGCTGGACCAAGTGTTGGAGTGGAGAGATGAGGAAAGCCTCCAGAAGAAGCCAGAGCTGAGAAGAAATGAAGCAGGAGGATATATGAAAGGGGAAAACAAGTACTTGAACAAGAATCTGAAATGAGGTAAGAGGATGCACAACAACCTCTTGTCACAGCTGTTGCACAATATATTTAACTCCATTCAAAGAAGCAAGATGACAGTAGTCATAACAAACATAGGTACCTTCACTATTCTTACCTGGATGCTTTAAATGGCTACAGAAGATTAAGGTTGGTCTTTAGAAAGCAGTTCTGTCTTTTTACACATAGCAGTATTGCTGTTTCTGCTTAAAGAGAGTCTGAGGAGTTATCAGAGACATCCAGTGTGGTCTCACGTGGTTCCAATCTTAATTTGGAGGTATATGAGGAAAGTCAGGTGAGCAGTGAGTCAGTTCGTGCTGTCCCTCTCCCCAGAATGTTTGATTCTCATGGGATTTTCAACTAGATTTTCTCACTTTCCTGAATATTAATGAAAAGCAAACAGAAGTTCCATGTAACAATTCTGGCTGGAAGTTTCTTGGGCTGTGACAATGTCTAATGACCGCCCTCCCAAAGGTCTCTGTTGGCTTATGCCTTCCTGCCACTCTCCTTCTTGTACTTCACTTGTAGAGCAATACATGAGTGATCCGGAGGAATGGGGAAGTGCATTGTGAGGGCAATTTGTAACCTCTGGCTTGGAAGGAAGCTTCCTATGTGTAACTTGCAAGTAGGAAAAACGGGCTGAGTGAGGACCTCCACCTTTTCTAAGCTACAGTGAGCTTTCCTTGTCTTTGTAATTGCATTGGGTTTTCATGGCAAGGTTTTAGCAGCAGGGGAGCTGCAGGGCTGGTCTCTGTGGGGAGAGAAAAGGGGCTGCCCACCACAGTACACAGATGAGCCCATCAGCCAAGCTGGTGGCACCTCTGGGAAAACATATTTTTAAAAGGCCAAAATTCACTCATGGCAGTGTGAGGAGTGATGAAAGTAAGTGTGAGAAACAACCCTATGTATGTCAAGGTCAGATAAGAAAGAGGGGGAAGAGCTTTAAGCACCAGATCAGATTCCCCTGCAGCCTGCGGAAGAGACCACAGTGGAACAGATTTTTCCTGCAGCCAATGGAGAGGACCATGTCAGAGCAGATATCCACACTGCATCCCATGGAGGATGCCATACTGGTACAGGTTTATCCTGAAGGACTATAGCCTGTGGAGAGGACCCACAGGGGAAAAGTGTGAGGAAGAAGGAGCAGCAGAACAGAATGTCCCCATAACTCCCCCACTTCCCATCCCCTTGCACCACCCTGGAGGGTGAGGGGGAAGACGTAGAGGTGTTGGGATTGAAGTTGAGCCTGGGAAAAAAAAAATAGGGGAGGGGAAGGTGTTTTAATTTTTGTTTTTGTTTCTCACCATCAAACTCGATTTTTATTTGCAGTAAATTAATTTTCTCCAAGTCAAGTCTGTTTTGCCTATTGACAATAACTGGGAAGTGCCTTCCCTGTATTTATCTTGACCCACAAGCTTTTTCATCTTATTTACTTGTCCCATCTGTTGAGGATGCATAGTGAGAGAGTGGCTGGATGGCCGCCTGGCAACCAGCCAAGGTCAACTCACCACAGAGAAACACATTTTTATTTTTACACTCCCTTCTTCATCTCATTTCCTTTAACTTCCTCTCTCTCTAGGAATACTGAAGCCTAATAAAGAAAGAAAAGTACCTCACGAGGTCACCTGTGATGACTCTGCTCTAAGCAGCAGGTTAGTTGAGCCAAGTAGCCCAGTATGTAAAAGCTAATGGAAATTTTGAAGAAGAGGAACACTATCCGGAATAAAACACAAAGTAGAAAAATTACAAGCACCAAATAAAACTTTTCCCCCTTTGCGATTTGTGTGCTTCAGTTGTTGGATAAAAAGGAAAGCCTTGTTTCCAAATAAGCCATAACTAAACAGTTAGCTGCAAAGAGCTAAGTACTTACTATTTGTCTATGCTCATTTGCATAGCACATTAAGCAGATGTAGCAATGCTCTCAACTTCCATGTGCTACTCTGCCATCTGCATCATACATAGAAGAAGCAATGCCAGATTTGAATAGAATTTTGGCTCAGAATTTAAAAAAAAAAAAGGAACAGAAATCTTTATGTGGAATTCAGCAGCATGAAATTGGATCCTTCTGAAGTTCTACCTTAGCTGCCAATGCTGAAGTCTTTCTATGACCAGTCTTCTCTTGAAAGCATCAGTAGTGCTGAGAAAATACACACAGGAATCGCAGAATTCACTCCTTTTAAACCCTTCGGTTGCTGGATTTCTCCACAGCACTGAAGCTGTTGTCAGAGGCCCAGTCCACTGAAGTTATTTAGAGGTTGACTCTAGTATCAACCCTGTGGCACCTTCAGTTGTCCTACATATTCTGATTCTGATCCATGACTCTTTCAAGGTTTCATGTCAGAGCATGATATGCCTGAGATTACATTAGGTTTGTTCTACCTGGACTAACCTGCAGTAGGTATTTCTATCAAGTTAACTAATGACTGAATGGTTACCTTTAAAAAAATCAACATTTTCCATCAGATGCCATAAAAGGATACCAGAAATGTATTTTTATTCCTACTTCCAATTATTCTTCATTGGATGACAATGCTGTTGTACGTATTTTGCTGGTGTAGGATCTCTGCTAATATTTTAGGTAATGACTGCAGAATACTGAATTATAAATTGAGAGAATTAAAACCATTCAGAACTCCATTTATGAAGATCATTCCCATTTCTCAGTGATAATATTATCTACTAACTTGCTTAAATTGCACAAAGAATTATGGCTGAAAAACTGATTACCAAAATACACCTATGGTTCCTTATTCCTAGAAGGATCCCCTCAAAGGTAGTAAACATTTTCTGAAATCTTTAAATTCACTGGCCAGAAGCCGTTCTAATGCAGGCACATTCTAAAATAACATTTTTTTCATCCCAGTCTCTGTTATTGGAGAGTTCATTTAGAAATGTTTAACAAGATAGAAGAATCTGCATCTGCGAAAGAGAAACAATGTTTGTTAGAGTACCTTTGACAATTAAAACAATTTGAAAACTGTTTAGCAAAAGCTATTCTATTTAAATAACATCAGTTAACTCCAAAATTAATCTGGAGGTTTTTCCTCATTTGTGCTTCTGCCTTTTCTTGAATCTTTAGTAACTCTTCTATAATAGATTATGAAGATAAGCAAATTTAAATTAACATAAGTGATCATGTGCTTGTATTCTCTGTATTTCTGATGTAGTAATTTTTATATATACACACATATTTCTATAGAAGAATTATATATACATAGCATTAAAAAATGTGACTTTCATCTGTGAGTGAAATGCAATGTCTTACACAAAATAGGGAAACTATGGAGTCATAAGTTTAATCTCTCCAGTGTCTGAATCTTGGACTACATTGTTTTTTTGATGTGTAGTAGTTCTACTCATCAGACACTGACAAATATTATCAATGTCATGAAATTATCAAAGCTGTTTGACTTTATTCTGATTTGGATCAGAATAAAAAGGTGAAAATTCTACCTGAAACAGAAACAACTACAAAAAATGATTATTGGAAAAAAGTAAAGTTTGAAATCTAAAAATGCTCTCTGAATGAAAGCTGTCCAGATTTATGCAATGAACGTTACTCATGTAACATCTAAAACTCGCTGAAGTCACTGAAATGGTGGGAGTTTTTTCACTTATGTCACTAAAATTTGGATGACACCCATAACACTCTATTAGCATCCATAAAATGCTTTAAAAATAGATGATGTAAGGAACATGGTCAGTTATAGAGCTTTTCTTCTCATTCTTTGTGTCAGAATCAAAGAATGTAAGTCTATGTCAAAAAGTGTTTTATTAACATATGTGAGGGGTAGATGGAAGCAAAGGTTTTAAAAAGCAAAGTTATTGTACTATTCTGGAATCAGGGATCACAGCACAGAGAGTGGTTTCTTTGTGGCCAGAAGGGCAAGTGATACAAAATGGTATAAATAAGGTCCAGTTCACTATGAAGAACAGTAGCAAAATTAGGTAATTACCATTTGTGATTTGGCACTATGGCACATTTCAGGATCATAGGAGCTTCTGAAAGAGGAAGCATTTTGCAAATATTACTATACTATTCAGATTCTTGAAAAATTACAGCCTTTTACATGTTAGGTTGTATATTCCCAATGCAGGAAGAGAACTTCGAATCTACAGCTGCTGCTTGGTCAAAGGTAAACCATAAGGTAGAAAAAGATGGCTTTTGTAGACCCCTTATTCTCAGAAATCCATAGCTTTCTGGTATGTATCTAAATGCTGAAAGGGCAGTCGTACCTGCAAAAGAGTTTCTCTGGATTTAAAGGCAGAAAAGAGGCTAGCAAAAATACTGAAGACCTTTCCTTGTCCTATCTTGGCTCCTGATTTCCTCATCTGTCAGCTTTCATGCTCAATACAGCTGTAAATGTCTGCCAGCCAGTGAAGTACTTCATCCAGTCTGTAAGTTCCTTGTATCAGCTAATGGCTAGATACACTACAATGCCAGCCTGTGTTCTAGGGTAGATAATACTTCTTAATCCTGGTCATATGGTCACAGAAACTGAAAGGCAGTGTTTATAATAACCTCTACAGTAATTGCTTTAAATAAACTGAGAAAAATAAAATCAGTAATCCAGCCCTGAATCTATACTTAAGTAGAGACAAGACTTTCCAGAAACATGGAGCAGTTTTATACCATGCAGATTTTCAGTGCTGTTTAGAGATCAGATTTAATCAGGTCAAGAATATTTTGGCTTTTTAAGGTATGTCTAGTATATAAAGAAGCTGCTGAATTCTGATCTGTAACAATTCTGTTATTCTAATCTTTAATCCTCACATGGCTTTGCTAGAGCATCATGATTTTAACCAACAGATACAGTAGCTGCCGCTGAAGAGTCAGATACCACCCATGGATTCTCAGATGTCTCTTTCTTACATTATAAAGTAAACCCATACACAAACCATATACATATGCCACTCATGTCACTACCGTTTTTTTCCTGCACTTTGTTTTTGCTGCTTGCTGCCATTTGGGTTATGAGTCAGTGAACTACCTTAAGTGGATGGTTCCATGCGCCCAGCTGTGGCTTGACTACTGTCAGCAGAGCTTTGTGTTGTCATGAAGACCCATTCATCTAGATCATCTTAGAGGAGATGAGGCTGAGAAGTATGTAATCACTTTGCATGAAGATGTATCTTTTCCTAGAAGTTTGTAAAACACATAGCAAGTTGACATCCTGGTTCTACAGGGCTTCTCTGGAAGCTGCAAAACCCAAGAGTTACGGAAATGGAACCATATGTCTGAATAGTTAAAATTATTGGGCATGGTTATTTTTTAATACTAGATGTTTGCAAAAAGTCAAACCAAAACACTTTTCTAAAAAAATTCACTGCTTTCAACTTTCAAAAAGTTGCCAGAAGGTGGAGAGGTGGAAAAAACACTCTAAGGTCTGTGTCACCTGAGACAGGAAGATTTATGAGAGTAAGATAATAGAGCCAAGATGTTCCAAGTTCACCTTCCTTACTCCTTTAGCTACCACTTTGTCTCACGAATGCCCAGCATTAACTGAATAAGTTAGAAATGTTATCTAATTACATGATACAAAATCTTAACATTGTTTACATTGCATTGTTTACAGATGGTAACTTGACAGGAAAGAACAGTTATGATGATGTATAAAATTAAAGCTAGAAAAGTGAGAAATGAAAAGCTGAATATTTTTGATACATATTTGCACAACCTGTCTTCCTACCAGTTGTTTCCAAGTTCTGGTTAAAGCACCTATTTTTATTTCAGCTTAAGACTGGCCTTTTTTCTGTACAGAGATTGCCAAATGTGACAAACCATAAACCGTTTGTCAGCAATTTAGAGCATGTTGAACACAGTGCTCCATGCTGAGTTTATGGGTGAGTTATGCTGACTGCTCTATTAAAGAAGTCTGTACTCAATCATTTAATCAATTGAAAAGAGAAACACTTTCAATTTTCATGTGATCAAGCCCACAGTTATGTCAGACCGACAGCGATATTTGGCAAGAAACTCTTCCTTCTCTTTGGAGAACTGTAAAGGAAAAATGAAGTAAGTTGAAGAGCAAGGGTTTTTTTCATTGTCAGTGAACAATGGAAAACCAAGGGTGAATTCTACATCTGAGATACACGAATGACCACAAGGGTGCTCTAGATGAAGATCCTCAGCTTGCCTCAGCTAAGATGGGAAATTAATTCTTAAATAACAGATTAAAAACCTAGTTCTGGCATAGGTAGTAGAGAGATCACAGAAGATGCCATCCATAAAGGATCACCATGCAATTTTTATGATGACACTGTTAGGACAGGTCTCTAGATGCAGTTTGTGACCGCTCAGCACAGACGCTATCAGTAGCGTTTAGACCTCAAATCTTTGTGTGCTGGTTTAAGAAAACTCTCACAACAGGTACCTGCAAACAGTTTCAGTTCATTTACTGATACAATACTGTAGCCTGCTAGATTGCATAAGTAAGTACAGCTGGTTTACTGTAAAGCAAAAAAAAAGGTCTGCAAAAGTCTTGGAATAAAACATCCTGGAGTTGAAAACTTTTCATCAGTTAGCAGTGATATTTTATACTGATACTTTTAAAGTATTTTTGTTTACCTATCCGATTCTTCACATTACTCCAGAATATCCTTACAATTGACTTTCATTTTATGTTTCCAGTTATACTTTGAGGTCAGAGTCTGATTTATTAGCTTGTCCTAAATATAAATTGAAAACGTTTGGTGGCTGGAGCCTTTTGTACTTATGCTTCATGATTATGGAATCAGCTTCTTATTTATATTCAGAAATCAGAATCTGATTTGGTTTTTGAATCAAAACTGAAGAGTCATGTATTTGATGCTGGTTTTAATCAGGTCAGATCTGTGAAGTTTACTGGAAATTTTTCTGAATGGTGATGTAGAAAAACTGTTATGAAAGATCATTACCTTCTTTTAATGAATAGTCCATTGCCAGACCTTTGAAAACATAGAGCAATCCAGAATTCTCAAGCATTTATTTGCATAAAGTTTATTTTATGTGTGAGGAGGTAGTGAAATGAGATACAAGAACTCTAATACATAAAAACTGTGTGAAATATAGCCCCTTAGTGCATAGATGGAAAAGTCTCTGTAATTCTGGGTCATTCTGACACAAAATTAGCCTGCCTTTACAAATAAAACCAATATATCAAACCTTAGCAAACCTTGCCCTAGATTCTTATCTTCTTCTACCTCCGCCCCTACTAACTTCTCTCCTCAGAAGATTTCCTGGCCTCTTGTTTTTGTCCTCAAATTTCCTGGTTTTCTGTCGGTACAGAAATTGAATATAACTACTTCTGTTGGTACAGAATTGAATACTACTGAACTATAAAGTCTTGCATATGAACCCAATCTGCACAAGTACTGACTTGCAATTCCAGCATAAATTTTTTATCTTAGAATTTAGTACACATGTCATTAAGATTAACTTTTTTTTTTTTTTTTTGAGAATTATTCCATTCTTACTAGTTGATGATCCTCTGTGTCGGAGTTGGTGGGCTTTCAGAGGAACAGAAAAGAGAGAAAGAACAGTGGCACTCACATGACCCCACACTACTTCATGCTATTGGAGAGAAACTGAGTTGTTACATATGTGTCCAAAGGCTAATTAAAAATGATCAAGTAATGACAGCGAATAATTGCTCTTTCTGCTATGGAAGGGAATCCCCACCCAACTTTGCAACTGCTGCCAGGGACTTGCCTCAAACTTTCTGTCTTCTTGTAAGAGGGGAAGTGGAGACACTAATGACTGATTCCAATAAGGTATTTACGTCCATTTCTGCTACCCCATTTCCAGGCATTAAAGCCAAAACAAAATTTGCTTTCAGGGTAATATACTTCTCCCGAGCTCTTTTTCAATGCAGGGGTTTTTTTTAGCCTGGAGAATAAATTCTTTAGCCCCATTCAGAAAGCAGCCCCTCAAAAGAAAAGAGAGATTAGACCTGACAGACAGCAATGTTAAATAGAAATGTAACATATAAAAAACAGATGATGAAAGAAACAGCTGTCACTGGGCTAGACTAACTAAGCCCTTGCAAAACGGCCCCAGGCAGGCCTTACTGGGAGTATATATGAGGGTATAAACTGAGCTCACTGGATTCTCTGAATTACCCTTTCCTTCTCCATGAGAAGCTGCAATTGCCCATTGCAATCATCATCATCTGATGGCAGCTGGTGGTAGCAGGGGGGAACAGGCAGAATGGGGAATGAGCTCCTTCAGAGTGTGCATGATGTACTTTTGCTAAGATCAAGACTTCAGCTTTTCACCCCAGTGCTTTTTTTCCAGCTGAAGAGAATAAGCCTCATTGTTCTCAGGGTCTCATTTAGGTTTGGTGTAACTCAAAGACTGAAGTTTGTGTTTTCAAAAGAACATCTGAAGTGTGTTCTGTAGGCTGTGAAATAATATATGACTCTTGAACACTAATGTCCTCTCCTTATGCAGAAGACAACTGCTACATATGCCATAGAAATCTAGCCAGGACTGAAAACAAGGAAGAAGAAAGAAATCTCTTACATCCTACTACAAATTTTTGAGACGTCCATTCACCCACCAGAAGTGTGTCTATTTTCACCCTCCTGTCTCAACAAGACCTACAGAAAAAAGCTGAATGAGACTGTAAGAATGCTGAAAACATTTACTCATGGAAGAACATTGTCAGTAACAATTCACAAAGAGAAAAAAGAGAAATGAGCCCATGGGAAATGCTCTAGACTGAACCATGTTTTATTTTTGCTAAGCTCTGCATGCAGCTAGACCCAGCTGATAAGGTCAGAGAACCAAATGGTGTGCAGTGTTGTTCCAAGATGCCAGGAGCAATAACAGAAGTACATTTGCATCCTAAGAAGCCATGATAGATGGGTGTTTATGAAATATTTTTGGGTGCCACATGCACACCCTGTTTCTTAATAGCTTAGTGCTGCCAGTCACGCAAGTACAGTGAAGAGGTCAGCGAAAGGGCAACAATGTAATTTCAGAAAAGTCACTAAAGCAACTCAAAGCTACTGAGCTTTGCCTTCCTTGCTATTATTTTGTGACATAAGCTTTTGGGAAGGGAAGAGGCAGCTTTCACCAGCAGCTTACTTGCAGCAATCGCAAATCATTCCCTTGCAGTCACATGGTGATGTTCCTTGTAACACTGACATATGCAAACAATGTTGAAACCATGGAAGTTAGTATGTATATATTGTTTATGTAAGAGTGTGCGTGTGTATAAATACATAAGTATGTGCAATACTTATGTAAGTAAATATATATAAAACTACTGACACTGAACTTTTGGACTGAGCCGTGGCAAAAAACAGAGATCCGAAAAGTAGGAGGCAGGTCTTTGATTTGGCCTCTTGAGGAAGGAGACAACAGACTACTTAATCCCTTTGCCCCTTCTTGCCCTGAGCTCACTGCAGTCAGAAGGGTGTGCAGAGTCAGGCATGTTATGATTCATTCTGTATGTGTCATCTGGTAGAACTTAGCTGTAAATGCAGCAGTCCAAATTACCACATAGTTTATAACATGGCCTAAAGTGCTGATCTATAATATTCTTGCTCCCTTCTTTTCCCCCTTATGGCATGTTGTAGCAGTTCTCAGGAGTCTGAGGAAGACAGGTGATCATCAAGCCTACTGGAAGTAGCTAAGCAACTTAAGGTACAGGTATTATCCCACTCGTGACTACCTGACAAATGCTCAGTTTGTTTCCCATCAAGGACAGCTAAGTTATAAAACCAGATCAAAGATTTCGGCCCTAATTCATCACAGGAAAATTACCCTGTCTAATGCTTACTTCCTTTCATTCAATTTCTCAAGATCTTTGGAAAACAGCAATAGTCAGTCTGCCAAAGTAGAGGATGTAACTGTAGGATAAAAAAGAAAATGATTCCTCTTAGATCAGTGAGATATTTTATAATTCTGCTTTTCTTTTTACAAAAGCTAGCATACATCATGACCTAGAATTCATGATCACCCAACAAACTGAGCTCCTAAAGGCCTCGTGAACCTGATCCAAAGTCCATGGAAAGGAAGAAAAACCTTTCCGTGACTTTTGGATGGGGAGCACTGAACCAGTATTCACATTCTCTTCAATACGCGGTTCTTACTGGAGAAACAGAATAGCAAATGCTTGAACAGAATACTGCACCAAAGCACAATGCAACTGTCTAGCCACTGACCCAGCCTCTTAAATTCTGCACTTTACCTCAAATGCTGGATTAAGTTATGCCCGTAAGCTGGGAGCCTGCTCTAGTGTGGTTTGCTTTCAGGTATCTGAGTTTGGCCTCAGTTCTCACTAGCTGGGGTTCATTAACCAGGATCAAAGAACTGCTCTTTTCAGCTTGAGCTTTGGTAACCACAGCCTAACCACAGGTAACCTTTGGAGCAACCCACATTGTTCCTTAGCTAGCTGGTGCTTCAAGCCCTCATCTGTAGCTTCTGGCTCCTTCTGTACTTTCAGACTTTGCATTTTGACACCAGACTTAGGTGCTTTCTGATTCCTGCTTCATTTGTTCTATTTCCTATTTCTGCCTTGACTCTGACCCTAGACATTGTGAATTAAAGGGTTCTTCTTCCTTTCATGGCTTATTTCTGCTGTCTTCATTTCAGGTGACACCTGTATGCAAGGGTTTTAATATTTCAAATCAGTTCTTCAGTGTTTGCCAGGAGCCTTGGAAAAGCACTCCATTTGCAGTGGTAGAAGACTTCATGAACAATGGACTGAAGCACTCTGGCACAGCAGTGGCAACAGGCTCAGACTATGTTTTTATTGAGAGACAGATATCCCTTGAGCAGAGAAACAGTGTGACTGTGCCTCAGAGTGCCTTAGGGAGAATCTTTCAGCAATAGTATCTGCTTTAGGGAACAGAGATCAGCGATTCAAGCACTGATATTTCCATGGTTTTCTCTAAAGAAAAATTAAGCGGATTCCCAGTGAAAGAAGACAATCTAAGAAGTCCCACTAGTGAACATATCTATTTGTTCACAGGAGATGTGTGACACGGGAAGCAGAAGCATACACTCCCTCACCATTTTGACAATGCACCTGAAATTTGCCGTGACAGACCATCTCTGAAGAGTAAACAAGTCATTAAATCATTGTTTTCTCTGAGGCTGCCTGCGAAGAAACCAGCCTATTTCAGCATCAGTCATTTAATTTATGGTACAGACAATCTTGTACTAGAACTTGAATAGCTTCTTGCAGGTTCCCAAATACTTGTGAAGCAGTGCTTGACATGAGAAAGGAAGTGTCAAAACAGAGGTGAAAGCTCTGTGGTCTTTTGATAGACATAATAATCTATCATTTTCCAATAGGTGCCTTTAAATGCTGTTTTAGATTCCTTTCCTCCTTGAAGTCCTGATCCCACTGCTGGTTTCTAAATTATATTGACATTCTAAATTGGATTGTCCAAATCTGAAATACTTCAGCTCTCTTCTTTAAGTGTGCAGTACTCAGCATCTTTGCAATGGTTTCACGAGCTTCTAGAAAACTGATTTGAATCAGATGCTTGCCTTTATTTATCTGCCTTAGGAAAGAAAAGTCAAGTTGTTTACAATAAGTAAGTAATGGCCAAATGCTAGTGTAACTGGTCTGCAACTAGTTAGAAATCAAGATCTGTCTGCACTTGGATGTGACATGAACTTGAGTGTTGCCGTTTACAAGGTACGGTGCAGAGTTTATAAAAATGCTGGTTCAAAAGGGTAACATTGGAAAATCCTCCTTGCTTTATCTTGAAATGTGATCTTCTAGTCACATGGACTCAGAGAGAAGTGAGGCACACTCATTCCTGAAAAATTGTTGCTTATGTTCATTTCAACAGGGAGAAATCAGGACCAGCATATACCTCCAGAAGCTGTGGTAAAAGCTTTCAACTGGTAGGACTAACTTTGTAAACAGAAGGTGTTCTTTCCTCTCTTATAAATAACTGATATTGTTCCATTCCCTCTCAAACCATAGTACATAGCAAACCTGGTATTTCTGGTTGCACACATAAGTTTGCCCTTCCCTATTAAATCTTTCTATTCACTCTCTGCAGAGATTTTTGTGGCAGTATTTATTATGGATTCTGTATAAAAACAAAATGCATTTTTTTAGTATTCATAGCTTTAACCTCAAATCATTCTATAATGATATTATGGGTTAACATGAATAAGCAAGTCTAGTTATAATTGTTTCTATTGTTGACAATAATGTGTAGTTTATACCTCCTGAAATAAAATGGTATATATTGCTTCAAGGACTCATGCCAAGCAAAAAAGTAAATTGTGTCACCCCCTTAGCAACAGTGGTTCCAAGAAAGCACTTTTATGGATTTAAGTTATGTGTCTAATTACCAGAAAAGAGCCCTGAAGCCCTGTGTATTTAGTATACCCCAACCATTCTGTTTCAAAACTAAGAGCACCATAAAAATGGAACAATATCCCATACCTAGTATAGATTGTACTTAAAGAATGACTTTATTTACACTTATTTCATAGTAGGAATCTACCTCGTGCAAAATAATTAAAAAAAACCCCAAACCACTAATATTTCTTTCAAAATAAAAGTCCTTAAATGTCTATTCATCTTCACATGTGTTAAAGGTTTATGGATATGTCCTGCTCCTGAAAATCTCTGCCCATGGGTGGTACTACTCCAACAACAGAGCTTCGGTAAGGTAAAAGAGTTTAGCCAAGCAGATCCAGCAACAAGTTAAATCATCAACTTCCACATTATACGCATAATCATAATTCCTTGAAATTCCTGCAAATGATGACACAGTGAAAGGAAGTGAAGGATAATAAGAGCAAAAGCTGTTTAGAGGACTCCATTAGATGCCATTACCAGCCTGGGAGGGGGATTCCTTCCCAAGTTTCCAGGCACACATGGGAACTGTGTTCACAACAAATTCACTGCTCTGACTGTTCTTCATGTGCAGCTTGTTTGTCAAACTACAATCGGATTATCTCCGCAAACTGACTCAAAAGATAAGCCTGATCAGAGCCCAGTCTCTTCTGTCCCTCTCTAGCTTCCCCCAAGGATATTAACACCTCATCAAGCAGCCTTGCATTGATCATGTCCTTTACAGCAACCTCTTTCCTTTCCCCAAAACAACAAAGCACATTCTCATCCATGTGACTACAGACTTGAATGAATTATTTTAGGAAAGATTAAAAAAACTATATAGAGTGTGGGACTGGATAAAGTGTTGATGTAGTAACAGTTTATGAACAGTTAGAAATTTGTGAATAAAGATGTCATAGATATAGCTCCCATTTCTAGGATCTGAATGGTGCATGAAATACCTGACTTCTAATCTCTTGAGTCATATTTGCCCTCTCCAAATGTGAGGTTGTTTTAATTGTGAGAGAGGTGTGAGATGAAGATTGCAAATTTGGGATTTGTGAAGATAAAAAAGAGGAGGTGAGGAAATTCCCAAAGAACTCTGCAGCAGTAACCTAGGGCCAGTTCCACAGAGTCATAGGACAGCTGAGGTTGGAAGGAACCTCTGGAAGTCTCTCGACTAACCTCCTGCTCAAAGCAAGGCCTGTTTTGAAGATAGATCCAGTTGCTCAGGGCCTCATCTGACTGAGTTTTGAAAATCTAGGGAGATCCAATAGCCTCCCTGGGTACCTTTTCCAGTGCTGTGCCTTTCTCAGGTGAATATATTTTCCTTGTGTCTAACCAGAACGTCCTTTCCTGCAATCATTTGCATTTCACTTTGCAAATTTGAGAAGAGTCTAGTTCTGTTTTCTCTATGATCCTCCTTTGGGTAAGTGAAGACAACAAAAAGATTCCCTCCCATCCTCCACTTAGCCTTTTCTTCTCCAAGGTGAACAAATCCAGCTCTCAGAGCCCGTCTCATACATCATGTGCTTCATGGACTCACTGGAGTACACCAACACCTTTCTTGCACGTGAAGCCCATAACAGGACATGGTACTGCAGGAGCAGCCTCTCAAGGGCTAGGCAGAAGGGAGAAATTGCTTCTGTTGGACCACTGGCAGCACTCTTACTAAGGCAGCCCTGGATGTGTTTGGCCTTCGTCATGACAAGGACACACTGCAGACTCGGGTTCAACTTATTCACCACCAGGACATCCCAGACCTTTTCTGCAGAGCAGCTTTCCAGCCATTGAGTCCCAGCCTGTACTGAGGCATAGAGTTATCCTGTCCCACGTGCAAGTCTCTGCATTTGCCTTTGTTGGGCTTCATTGGGTTTCTGTCTGCCATTTTCTCCAGCCTGTTGACACGGTGCTGAGTGGCAGCCCTCCCTTCCAGCATGTTACCCACTCCTCCAGTGTGGTGCCATCTGTGGACTTCCTGTGGGCACACTCCATCCTGTCAACCTGGTTGTTGATGAAGATGTGAAACAATATCAGCCCCAGTAACCAGCCACCAGTTGATCTTCAAACCTCTCGCCGCTGTCCTTCAGGCATAGCAGTCCAGGCAGGTTTTCACCCATTTTGTAGTCTATATATCCAGTCCCTTCTGCTGCAGTTTACTAACAAGCCTGCTGCGGGAGGCTGTATGGAAAGCCTTGCTGAATTCAAGGTTTCAATTTTTTGTTGTTTCATCTCAGAGTTTTCGAGTTCCCTGTGTGAACTCAGCCACAGTGATACCACCCCAAATTTGGTATGGAGGTGGGAAGGAGTGGTTAGACACCTAGTAAGAGATAAACATTTGAACTCTTCTACCGCTTAGAAAATTTAAGACACGAAGACTAAGTAACAGTGGGCATTGTTACAGACCTGCCAGCATACCTTTCTCTTGTATGGCAGAAATATCAATTTCTCCAATCAAGCCAAACTGTACAGCAATGAAAACAGAAGCCTTCTCTGAACTGGAGACACATAGGCATGTCTTTCTTCTGAGACAGATCTATTTAAGACAGAGGTTCCTCTTCAGTCTCAGGAGGTAACAGTTAAATTCATTAATTCCCTGCATGAGTTCCTTTTCCCCCATCCAGCTGCATATGAATTATTTGTGCCGAGTCTGGTTATTCCATCCAAGTGTAAACCTTAAATTAGAATAACTGAAACTCAGGAAGGATGATTATCTCAGGCCACAAAAATAAACATTTCCAGCTTTTTTGTTTTCAAACTTACTCTAAGCTTTTTAAACACAAACACAATAGCCCTGAGAGGCCATATCTGACCTATAAACTGAAGGCTGTAGTGAATTAAGTATATTTGCTTTGTTCTGCAGATGTTAGAAGTATTGCCCACAAAATATGACAGGTTCAGTTAATTTTCTCTTAGACAAATGTAATGAGCATCTGTTTTGATTTTTCTCAGTCATTGATATGATTTCCTTTTAAACTTGATACTAGCTGGTTTATACAAGTGTGCAAAAGTTGTAAACAGCCAAAGATGAAGCTGTTCCAATGCTGAGGAACATTTATTCATTCCACTGTTATCTTTATACTAATAATACCAAAAAAGTCAGGAGTATTTCAAAACACAGCGGGATATTTATGTATAAACAGGGTCCTATTTACAGAAGTATTTTATGTGTCTTTGTAAATATTATATACAGCATATGCATAAATATATGGATGGTGTTATCCTCATGGTAAGCTTAAAATCATAAAAACAAACTGCAGAACCATGCACTAAATAATGTTTATTACATGGCTTCACAATTTATTATGTGCTTCTGAACACCTCATCTGGGCTTTCCCTACTAACTTGCCTCTTTTGGGACTATTTCTACTATTCCATAGTTCTCAGCACCTTTAAACAGCTGTTCTTTTCACTCTGGGCAATGTACCCCAGCAAACTGTTTTTTCTCAGAAGATCCATCTGTAAAATTCTCATTCTTGCCTCTCGGCTCGTTGAGGTGAGATAGGCAGGCGGCACCACTAACCTTTTAAGAGGTTTCTGAGCCCAAGTACTGGCATAGACTACTTCTCTCATCACTCTTCCACTCATACACCAAGATGGAAACTCAGTGTCATCTCTGATTGCTGAATACTTGTCAGCACTCTGCAGTGCATACGCACAGAAGGAAATGGAGGGGCTGTTTATCATGTAGCCACAGAGTCTGGACTCTGCTAAGATGGGGATGTGAAACACCACAATAGGGCATGCTTAGTGCTACTGAATGTAGCACAGAAGGTTTTTGACATTTTTCCAACCCACCCCTAAAAAACCCCCAAACCTCCTATACTATTCAAACTGTGGGCTGAAAAATGCCTGTTCCACAATTATAAATCAACCAAATGTAAACTGACATTTTTGGAACCCACAAAAGGCACCTCCCTAAGTCCAGATTTATCCTTCCAGGAAATTTTCAATCATACTGTGAATGATAGAAATATTAGGATAATAAAAAAAGGATGAGTTTATGTGTGTTTCATGCATGAAGATGCAACAGTAAATACCACTCTTCTTACAACAAATACAGTGGAAAAAAAAAGCCCTAAATAGCTTCCCAATGACTTGTGATGCAACACCAGCTCTGGCATTAGATATTGCATTTGTTTGCCTAGCATTTCAAAAGCTCTTGGCTAGAAATACTGACTGCATGGCCTTTTTCAAGTTTCTTTGTTCCGTATCTTTGGGGTAAGGAAGGCTCATTCAGCTTGCTTGAATGCACTCAGCTGTTGTGAAGGGGTACCATTTTTTTCCCATCTAAATTCCAGTGGATCTTGAGTATAGCTCAGAGGTAAAATAAAAGATAAAGAGAAGACAGGGAGATAGACAAGTAGTAGGAAGATGGACAGAGTAGAGAGTTCAAGAGAACTAAATTTGTAATTTGGCAATGTTGCCTACTAAACTCCTGTATTTTGTAGAAAACACAGATGCCAAAATACTCCTGCTTAACACTAGTGGAAATACTTAATAAAGCCACTGGTCTTCAGGGAATGTATCTACACCTATAAAGGTCTTATCATTCTTATTGTGATAAAGCCAAAGAGGACCCTTAACAATGAAAAGCCACTATGCTTGATTTCTACTTATAAAGCAATAGAAATAGATCCAAACTGCATTGCAAAGAAAAATTTTCTGATACACTATCAGATGATTCTATGTCTTAAAAAGCCACTCTAAATTGTTTCTTTCTATTTAGTTGTACAACTAAGAGTTGTAAACCTCTTTTGTAAAGGTGCTGCTTGCTTTCCTTGCTGAAATGACAACAAAATAATGTAGCATGTTTTTAAAATTGTCTAGTAATTTGCTTTCTCCTTTGATACTAATAGGCATAATTAAGACATTATTTATTTAGTGAAATAGCTTTCAGCATACTCCCAGTTTCCTTCAGTTGAGGTAGATTTTCTTCCACATGTTTGTTGCATATGGCATGGATTTTATTTATCTGGGACAAGTACAGTCTCGCACAGGGAGGCAATCTGAATCAGAATTGGGTCAAAGGGAAAAGATTGTGTAGTATTTATTTGTGTGTTTCTTAGGTTGAATTACTTTGGCATTACTTTTCATCTGTATGGTTTTTTTTTCTTTATATTAAACTCAGTGTGTAATAACTGCCATCTATACCAGCCACAATTCAGTCCAGTAATTATGCTTATTGTTATGGAACAAGAAATATATGGGTTGAAAGATCAACAGATTGACTGGCACAGATTAACTACCTGAAAAGGCTGTGGTTCTTTCTTCTGCTTTAAGCACATATGGGGGAACAGAAATATATAACAGAATCCTATATAATATACAATATATAAGCCTCTCCATATGGTACAACACAAACAGTAACAGTCACAACACTCGATTTTATGTGTCAGCATAACCAATTTAGATTCTCAAGAGGAAAACTAGTATTTGTTTGTGATTACGTCCCAGATGATAATTCCTCAGAACTCTTAAAGGAATGGCAAAAATATTTCTTTCCCCGCTGCCTACAAAGCTTTTTTTCCTTAACTGAGGAAGTCTTGTAATTGGTCTGAAGTGATTACAGGCTGATATATCTATTAACTGGTTATATACTTGACAGGAATTTGAAAACCATGGAATGTGAAATAATGAACCTTCATTTCAGTAAAAATAGAAATACAAGTAGCTGAACCAAGATCCCAGTCCTGCAATCAGATCTGCGCAGGTGGTCAAGTGCTCTTGATGTAGGGAAAAAAAAAAGTACCTTTACCATTCAAGTTAACAGCTCTCTCCAGACAAAGAAAACACTCAGTAAAGAATACAAATATATGATCTTATCTTCTTCTAAGAAGCAAGACACTTTTTCAGTGTGTTTCATGTCATATCTCACTAGTCTGTGGATAAAATATGGAACATCAGACTATATCTTGATTTTGCTTGGACCATTCTTAAGACTAATATATGTTACTCTGATGGAAAAGCCTATCAGGTGTCATCTAGGGGCATAATCCTTCATGGTTACAGAATGCAAGCCTTCTGAAATAGTTCTGACTAATGAAAATTTTCAAGTTAACAATCAGATTAGTGAAAATGGTGGCATCATGAAAGTCTCTCTGTTTTATCACTAGCAAATGTTACCTGTAAACACTGTAAAACCTAACAGCTGTTAGAGCAGACCAATGCTACTAGGGCTTTTTATGATTTATAACTGTAACAGTCCCATTCCCAGAACAGCCAACTTGTTTTAATGAAATGTAGCTTTCAGTTTCATACTGTAAAGCAATCAGCCTCTTCTATAAATTATAAATTTTTTTGGAGTAGAGACTTAAATTTCCTACAGGGGTGTACTGAAGGAAACATATCTGGAAAAGGCATTCTCTTCCTGTTAATGGCACTACTTGTGTGAAGTTAATAAGAACGTAAATCTTTAGACAAGTTTCACAAGCAGATTCCACTTCTTTGTATTGAACTTAAGAGGCTGATAAAAACAAAGATGCTCTAATATTGGTATTTCAAATAGCCATGTGAAATTACAAAAGAGAGAGCAATATCCAGCTCTCTCTCTCTTTGTAAGGACTTTTGACTGATTATCATCCGATGATTTACACAGTTCCATCCATGGAAGTCTTTGATAAACTGTTTCCAAAATTCACACTCAATTTCCAGACTGCGTTCATATTCAGCTTCATCACATTAAAATGCTATCTTCAGTAGCATGTTCTCTCTATTGGTAAATTTCTTCTCTCCATGTAAGTGCATATAACCCGTTAACAAGTCTTTCCATATCATTCTTTTTGTTAAACTGAGCAATATGAGATCCTTTATTGTTCATCATTCTCCTGGCTCCTCTCTGAACCATCAGATTTATCAGCATAGTTTTTGATTTTTGGCCCAGACATAGCGGCTGTGTCTGGCGTCCTCTGCCAGAATTGCCTTAGTGAATGTTTCCAACCTGCTTCTCGTGGCCTCTGTCCCCAAGCAAGCCTCAGGTATGACAACACTGCATCAAAGCTGAGTTGCCCTTGGGAGTACCTACTGCCCTGTAAGTCACAGAATCACAGAATCACAGAATGGTTGGGGTTGGAAGGGACCTCTGGAGATCATCTAGTCCAACCCCCTTGCTAAAGCAGGTTCACCTAGAGCAGGTTACACAGGATCACTTCCAGGTGGTTTTTTAATATCTGCAGAGAAGGAGACTCTACAACCTCTCTGGGCAGCCTGTTCCAGTGCTCTGTCACCCTCAAAGTAAAGAAGTTTTCCCTCATATTGAGATGGAACTTCCTGTGTTTCAGTTTGAGCCTGTTCCCCCATATCCTGTTGCTAGGGACCACTGAAAAGATTCTGGCCCCATCCTTCTGACACCCACCCTTAAGATATTTGTAAGCATTGATAAGATCCCCTCTCAGTCTCCTCTTCTCCAGGCTAAACAGACCCAGGTCTCTCAGCCTTTCCTCATGAGAGATGCTCCATACCGCTAATCATCTTCATAGCCCTCCTCTGGACTCTCTCCAGTAGTTCCTTGTCTTTCTTGAACTGGGGAGCCCAGAACTGGACACAGTACTCCAGATGTGGCCTCACCAGGGCAGAGCAGATGTGGAGGATAACATCCCTTGACCTCCTGGCCACATTCTTCCTAATGCACCCCAGGATACCATTGGCCTTCTTGGCTGCAAGGGCACATTGGTGGTTCATGGTTAGCTTGCTGTCCACCGGGACTCCCAGGTCCTTCTCCGCAGAGCTGCTTTCCAGCAGGTCAACCCCTAACCTGTACTGGTGCGTGGGGTTATTCCTCCCTAGGTGCAGGACCCTACACTTGCCTTTGTTGAACTTCATTAGGTTCCTCTCTGCCCAACTCTCTAGCCTGTCAAAGTCTCACTGAACGGCAGCAGAGCCTTCTGGTGTATCAGCCACTCATCCCAGTTTTGCATCATCAGCAAACTTTCTGAGTGTACACTCTGTCCCTTCTTCTAGGTCATTGATGAATACATTGAACAAGATTGGATGCAGTACTGACCCCTGCAGAACACTGCTAGCTATAGGCCTCCAACTAGACTCTGGGCTGCTGATCACAACCCTCTGAGCTCTGCCATTCAGCCAGTTCTCAGTCCATCTCACTGTCCACTCATCTAACCCACACTTCCTGAGCTTACCTTTGAGGATGTTATGGGAGACAGTGTCAAAAGCCTTGCCAAAGTCAAGGTAGAAAACATCTACTGTTCTCCCCTCATCTACCCAGCCAGTCATGCCAGATTGGTCAAGCACGGTTTCCCCTTGGTGCATCCATGTTTACTACTCCTGATAATCTTCTTTTCTTCCACATGCTTAGAGATGACATCCAGAATGAGCTGTTCCATCACCTTTCTAGGAATGGAGGTGATGCTGACTGTCCTGTAGTTCCCTGGGTCCTCCTTCTTGCCCTTTTTGAAGACTGGAGTGACATTGGCTTTGCCAGTCCATTTTGCTGTAATCATTATGAAGGTCTTGGTGGTCACATGCTGGCAGGTCTGCCCATGAGTGTCTGCTCATCAAGAGAGCATCTTGCTATTCAGCATACTCAGCTCTGCAATTCCTATTTGATGTATGTCAGAAGGGTCCCCAAATTATCCTAACTCTGCTAACGATGCCATCTTACTTCAGAGTCAGAGTCTATGCATCTTAACAATCTATGCTTCTCAGCCACAGCAGGTTGGCTCACCTTTTATATGGCATTTTTTTCCCACCAAATCCAATATTTATTTTACAAGAAAATCTAGTGCCCACTGTTGGTATCGTGTTTCAAACCCTGTAGTTAGAGTATCTGTATGTCTGCCAATCCCCTGCTGCTTTTTGTTTGTGGGCTTACTGTGACAACACTGACACCAATATGTAGTACCGCTTGGTCCTCAGCTTCTGTCTGTTGACCTCTGAGTACACCTGTGGAGCCTTCGAGGGTAGCCATTGCTTCCTACTTCATCAGCTGGACATCAGCATGGAGAGCACTGGTAGGATCACAGTGTCCTGTTTATCTTCTCTCTATAATCCACAAGAGGGTAGCAGCAAACCTGTCCAATCTGAGCAAATGCTGGAAATCTGCGTGCTTTGGAGACCCCCTATCCTACTGGTGGAGCCCCTGGGTACGTTGTCCTCAGTAGATGTAGCTCTGCTCAAGAAAGGGTTTTTCAATGTCATGTATGTGCTGGTGGGCTTGTCTCCGCCTTTCTGTCATGGCCCTGTAACTTGGCTCTGCCTCACCTCTAGACCCTTTTCTCTCCTCCTCCCTCCCTCCCTCCAGCAAGCTTCCCTAAGCTTCTCCATACTCCCTCCTCCATTGCCATGATGTTGGGAAGCAGGTTAGTTGCACTGTTCATGCCAGAGTTTCATGCTTCCTCCATCAAAATTCTTCCTGGTTTGAAAAATATTTGCCACCTCCTAGACTCTTTATTACTTGAATAAAACTGGAGAAAAAGATTTGCTTCTCATTGCCATCCCCAGCTTAGAGAACATGCTTAACAACACATCACATTGACACACACAACATTTGGCTATACTGTCAGTGTAATTCTTTCAGACATGCCTTCTTGCAAGTCCTAATCATGGATAAAGGAAGGAAGAGCTATGGTTCTGCTTTGTGTTCAACATGCCACAAGGTAGGTAGCATCTTACATATCTGCCAGGTAATAAAATCATCCCAGGGGATGCTGTCTTACTGCTTCTCAGTCACATAGAACTTGAATATTAATTAACTTCTTATTTGAAAGCAAAGTAGTAGTAAACATGAATATTTTTAATCTATTTTCTATTATGCAGTTAGACCTACATTTGTGTTTATTGGTTTAGGGTTTTTTTAATAAAAACTGGGTTTCCTCAAAATCAACTTATTTCCCCTGAGAGAGAGTGGACATTCTCTAGCAATATTCCCTGCCTGGCAGGTCCTTGATTTCACAGGGAGCAGCCACTAGTGGCAGGGACACCTACCTCTGCCAGTCCTCAAGTGAGTTTCAAAAGACCTGGAGGCAGCTCCTGCACCCCTGAGATCCCAGTTTTGTGTGCCCTCAAATTCAAACAGCAAAGGTGCTCCCTCTTTTCTCAACATTAATATCATGGGTTGTGGGGGAAGACTGCATTGGACTTCATACTTACAATGTGGATGCCCACAGCTTAAATGATATGGGTGAAGAAAGTTTCCTAAGACTTCGGGAACATTTTAATTCTCAGTAGAGCTAGTGTATAGGATTTAGTGAAAAGGACTGCTGTGAAATCAGCAATCCATGTTACCATTCCTTAATAAGGACATCTCACTGGAGTTCATAAGAAAGCCCATGATATCTCTCTAAATTTAGTTAAGATACATTTTAACAACTTTCCCTACATAACACATGCAGCCAGGGATTCACAGGTTTATCTCACTCAGCAGTTGTTAAATTCTTTAACAAGTTGCAGTAAGTAATTCCACAAATCAGTGGAAATTCTATATATGGTCTGATGAAACCACCAGCAAGGCAAGGCCACGTGCTCCATAAAAGTCCCTTCTATGAAAACTGCTTTTCTAGTTGCTACTAATTGCTTGAAAAGTAGAACAGATGAATTTGCTCCTAGGCCAGCTTCATAATGTGTTTCATACATCTGAAGTCTTGCTCTCACTTCGTATTGCGGGTCACCACCCAGTTTGGAGGTGTCAAGGACTCTATTTACACCACCACTGTAGTCTGTAGCTAAGGAGTTCAGGTTCAGGAATTTCCACTCTGAAGATCTGCTTCATTTATGTGAAACATCCTGTGTGCTTATAGATTAAATGTATATTATTTTACCTTTTTTTTTCTTATTTGAAACAAAGAGTGATGAAAGTGGCTACATTAAATGTCTTTTGCTATTTTACAATTAAATTTACAATCAATGTGTATATTGTTTTATAATGCACACAATTATGCTCAGTTTTGTACATTGATGCTGTACAATAAAGTGCTGTTAAGGCTAAGAAATTCTAACAGTTGTGGGACAGATCTTTGTTGCAAAGCCCTTTCTGGATGACAATATAAACATTTGCAAAGAAAACCACATTTTGTAAGAGTCAATACTATTCAGTTGCCATTAAGCAACACAATAATTATTATAATAAAGAGTGTCTTACACCAAGTGATCTTGTGGTTCTTAGATGTCTCAGTCTTGCTTTAGTAGTTAGGGCCAAATTCTGCTTCCACTCAAATCAATGGGGAATTCTGCAGACTTCAATGAGAAAGAGACTAGATCCTTCATCAGCTGCAAAAGCTATTTCTTTGTGTATGGTAACTCTTCAAGTGCCATCCCTTTCAATTATACATGTATGCAAACTTGTAGCTTTCCTAATGTTAGTCAAGCAGGAAACACTACCTCAGAGGACTTGAAGATGTCTGTCAATTATCTTCACTCTATTTTTACTCCTGAAGCAAATTTGAACCCCTCCATGGCTCATAATGCAGTTTTAGGCCTTTTATTGTGGGTCAGTCAAAAGCAGGAACATCTAACTTTTGGTTCTTATGTGCTGCACTTTGCTGATGACGTTTCTAACATTCATTTATTCACTGAAAGAGTTAAACTTTTATAGTCTACCTGATGTAAAATGGAGGAGACTTTATGTCTGGAAAGATGGCCCAAATTCAACTATCTCAATAGCAGATCCTCTCTGCTGCCCTCCCTAAGGAATGTTGATGAAACGCACTTCTGCTCGCCAGTGTTGAGTTACACAACAGAAGCCCGATAAACCTTTCTACATTCTATGATTTTCATACATTAATGAAAGGGTGATGATAAGGTATTACAACATACGTGTGCAAGACTGGGCACTGTTTGTTACAACAGAAGGACTAACTAGATTCATTCGAAACGATCTAACCTCTCCCTACGAGAAGAGCGAGCGCTTAATTAGCACAATGTGCCTTGTAGATTTACAGAGCCTGATGCTCGTGCAGGTACAGCAGTAATTAAAGAGCCAGGCTTGCAATTTGGGTGATGTAACAAAGCAATACCACCTGTGTATTGGCCAAAAAAGGAAATATGTAGTACAAAATGACCAGATTACTTAGATCAACATTTTTCATCATCTGCAACTGGAGTTTGTCAGTCCATGTGCTTGCCTCCTGTCAACCAGAGACAAAACATGAACGGGAATATATTTCAGCTGGAATAAGATGTGTGGACAGGCTAGGGAACTTTGTTGTTTCTTACTCTTCACAAGATTCAACAGAGGCTTGGTAGCATCAGACTGCCTGTACTGCTGTCCTCAGAGCTGGCTTTTCAAAAACCACTATTTACCAACAGGTGTTGCTTTGGAGGTATGTTAGACCTACGACGGTAGTTTGCTCTGTTTTCTCACTATGATTAGCTTTGCCAGACATCTGACTCCTTAATGCCAATCAGCATATTTCTACCATTTTCAGAGAGCTGATTAACCCTTTTATGGACATGAAACATGCTTCAAAAGCAGCTTTGGTCATTGGGTAGTCTAGGAAGAGCACTAGTGCTTAGCACACTGGAATCTTACGAGGTACCCCAAAGGCTCTTTATTCTCTGGTAGAGATGCCACAAGGTCACCTCAGAAAAATTTACGTCTGCTCCTTCTGCAGGTGCATTGGTCATGTTCATTACGTACAAGCAGAAAGAAATGGAAGCTCTCTTGAAAATAAAAAAATCTCGTGAGGATGAGGGACTAGACTCATTACTGAGCCAAGAAGCTTTTGTGTGAAAGAGGAAGCAGGGAGCAATGGAGGGGAGGGGCATCAAATCCAGACATTACTTCAGGCATTAATGCCCTAAGGGCTAGCTAGAGATATGTTAGTATGTTTATAGAGACAGATTAAAATCGGATTTCACACATAGATATCTAGCACACCAAGGGTTATGAAAATCCTCCTTGACTAGTGAAAGCACAATAGCATAGTCGTTGGTTGCCCAGCAAACCTGAGGAAGCTTGGCTCTGATTCATGCCAACACACAATAAAGAAACCACACAATGAACAATTGCTTTCGTACTGAACTCAGATCTTTTCCGCTCTGAGGAAATCTTCTCAAGTGAAGGAGGACGAGATCTAAAGGGTAAGCTTGTAGTTACACAAATCACCCTATCTTTTAGGTACACCTCAGTAAACTATTACTCAGAGGGTGAAACCATGCGTTCACCTTCTGTGCCTTTTCACAGCAAGTTTTAGATACAGTCAACCACTTCTTTAAGCCTTTGAGCAATCTTTTTTTTTTTTTTTCCAGTGCCCTGGCCTAACATGGTGGGAATGCCGACATGACATTTAGTATGCAGACAAGAGCCAGGATTGCATGTGCCTTGACCAACTGCCAGCCCAGCCTGCTTGCTCTCTGAGCTGCCCAGACCAGAAGCAGTCAGTGACCAGAATGTGGTCAGTGCTGAGCTGGAGCTAATGTTGCTGTGCCAAAGCTAATAATGCTTGTCTCCCAGCTGAGCTAATGGAAGCTTCATGGTGGCTCACAGAGCTGCCCAAGCAGACTCTCGTCAGCCTGGAAAATACCACGCAGATAAAACCAGTATAGCTTTCAAAGAAGGCAAGAAATGCATGTGCTTATAGGCAGAAGAACAGGGCCTTTACAGGCCACCTGTATCTCCAAAGAATTCAGCAAGTGTGATGCAAACCGAGACGCTCTGGCTCTCTGAACAGTGTCTCACTCCAGCAGTCATGCATTTCCTATTATTGACTGCATTTAAAACACTCTGGCATGTAGATCTGGGCACTCAGTGAACCAGTGAATCAGTAACTTCTTTGCAGTCTGGATCTCAGTTATGCAGGCTATCTACGCTTGTAACTTCTGATCTGAAAATAATGTGGGTCTCTGTTAAGACTCTGTTAATGACCAGGGGGACATTCTCACATTAAAAAATTAGGAAAGAAAGAGGTTTCAGTATCTGTCCTTGTCCCATATTACAAGAGTTGAAGCTATACACCCTTATTTTTCAACCCTAGAAACCTATTAGCCAAAACTAGCCATCTCAGTGCTGTCACCCAAAGGAACAATTTTGGATGGTTTCCATTAAATAACATGAAAAGGTAATACTTCTCCTTTATGTTTTCATGTCATTCCAGATCAAGGAAACTCATAATCATGAGTTTCACTGGGGCCAAAAAGCAGATAGGACAATGTCTCAAACTGTAGGGACAATATTCATGTCCTATAGGCAAGAAAAAAGAGCATGTTACCATCAAATTACTGAGTGTTAACAAAATCATGCATGCATGGAGACATATTTACAGACAGTTGTATCACAAAGCTTAACTCAGCTAAAAGCCTAGGGGAGCATCAGTGAAGTCAGTTGAAGAACTTAAGTATGGTTAGATTCACAGGAACACAGTATTATAGCTATAAGCTATCTGACTATACTTTAGCTAAAGTTTTATTATTAAGGCAGCATCTTAGCTGACCTCTCCTCCTGTTCTGTGCCCTGAATAAGCACATTTGTTAAACCCTTTCTATCCTGTCTTCAGGTACACTGAATCTTCTGTAAAGAAAATGCAATAGGTCTGTGCATGGAAATTTGCATAGCTCTGGCATATTAAAAATAGGTCATAAATGAGTGACTCCCTTTCCGTAGGCCCCTTTCACTACCTGGGACCAACTCATCACAGAGCACTTTATAGAAAAATTGTCAGGGGATTGCACATCAGAACTTTAGTAAAATCATACAAAAATAATCCTGGAAGAAGCCTCAGGGGGTTATATAGTCTATCCTGCTGCCCAAGACAAGACCAACCAACTTCTCCTTGACTGAGGTGTCTCTAATCTCTTCTCATAGACTGTAACCTCTACAATCAACCTCTTTGTAATATTAGAAAGATTTTTCCGAGTATCCAGATTCAACACTCCTCCCTCCAGTCTGACCTATTCTTTTTAGTCCTATCTGTCATAGACATAAGAAAATAAATTATTTCCTTTGTCTTTGCAGCATCCTTTTTATATATCTTGAGCTGCCTCATTTTCTTTTCTGTAGACTATTCATCTACAATTCATTCAATTTTTCTTTACATGATATTTTTTCTAAACCTCCAATCATTTTTGCTGCTGTCCTGTTGACTCTCTCTTCCCATGCAGAGCCAAAGAGAGTGGGAGATCTAAGACACTGGTTCACATAACCTAGTAGGACTTTTGCCTTTTTTGCAATTAGATTATTATTGTCTTATTTTCAATCTGTAACCTATTATCTGTAGCTCCTCTATGATCTTTTCAAATGCCAAAGTTATTTCATTCTTCAGAAAACATTCTGAAGAATTTTCTCCTCCATTTTGAAAGGTGTTGCAATAGATACACTAATTTAATTTCAGCCCCATAATTTGTTCCCAACACACTAATCCATCTTCCTTAATACAGGAGATGGAAACCACAAAAAATTCTGATATTCTTGCAGGAGGTTCAGCTTGAGCAAGATTCTGTTGCAGGCTTCTGTACCTACATATACATATATATATACATATAAACATTTAATCATCTTAAAGTTTGATAAATTAAAGCCCTCCAGGGTTAGATAAGGGAACTTTATATCTTTTGGAAGAGGGAGTTTCCCAGCATCCCAGTGAACCACACAACTGTTGCTTCTAGCTATGTAAGGGCCAAAAATAAAACTAATTAAAGACTAAAAACAATGTAAGTAAAATTCCTCTAAAACTAACAAAAAATAGCCTAGCCTGAAAGAGCTGTGTTATTTTATTCTGCTCTTGAGTTACACATGTATTTACAATACCTAGGGTATGATATGCTCAAAATAGAAGAAAAAATATATAGAATCATAGAATCATAGAATGCTTTGCGTTGGAAGGGACCTTTAGAGGCCATCTAGCCCAACCCCCCTGCAGTGAGCAGGGACAGCTTTAACCAGATCAGGTTGCTCAGAGCCCCGTCCAACCTGGCCTTGAATGTTGCCAGGGATGGGGCCTCCACTACCTCTCTGGGCAACCTGTTCCAGTGCTTCACCACACTCATTGCAAAAAACTTCTTTCTTATGTCTAGTCTAAATCTATTCTTCTTTAGTTTAAAACCATTATTCCTTGTCCTGTCACAACAGGCCTTGCTAAAAAGATTGCCCCCATCTTTCCTGTAGGCCCCCTTTAAGTACTAGAAGGCCGCAATAAGGTGTCCCCGCAGCCTTCTCTTCTCCAGGCTGAACAACCCCAACTCTCTCAGCCTGGCCTCATAGGAGAGGTGCTGCAGCCCTCGGATCATTTTGGTGGCCCTCTTCTGGACCCACTCCAGCAGGTCCAGGCCCTTCTTATGCTGAGGGCCCTGGTAACATATTTCAAAGTTTTTTAGAAATTCATTTTTGTAATTTGTGCACAAATTTAGAAATTTTTGTAATTACTTAGCTGGGATTGTCTACACACTTATTATTGCTTATTCCCCTGATTCAACCTTAGATTTACCCATGTACTTGATCATAGCATATATGCAAATACTTCACATAGATATTCATACAAACAGTTGATTTACAGGAAACTGATGTGCTATGGGTAAAATGTTTTGAAGTGCTGTTACATGAAACTTCGAGTATTTTGAAAATATAATACAATAAGTTTCAACATGTGCAAACTCAAGTAGCATCTCTCTGGGGACTGATTCTTCTGGAAACACTACAACTAAGTGTATATACATTTTAATCTGTCTCTTGCCAGACTAGGTATAAAATGTTTCCCATTTCTCTGGTATGCCATCTTCACAACTACCATTTGCAAACCTGCAATTTAGTATGGTCTGTGTCACTTTTGCATGAATGCTTCTAATTCATCCAGATATGAAAATAATTAACAATTGCATTCCAACTTAGTACTGATCTGATCTTTCCCTCAGTGACATTTTAGGTCTTTACTTTCTACCTCTCTTTCCTTCTATGGTAATTTTAGCTATTTATACAGTAGAACTAAGTATTTCCAGCTGCATTGTATTAGTATCAGTTATTAAATTATACTAAAGAATGGAGTTCTTTAAACATCAAAAGTTTTTTTTTAGAACAGTGCATCTCCAGCTTTTGGAAGCACAGACTATACCAAAGTACCCATGTACTGTAATTTCACTTTGCAACAAGTTAGTGCCCACAGATTTCAATATGCAAAGGAGCATATTTCACAATCCTGTAAGAAATATTCATAGACTATAACTCATCTTAGGCAACTAGTTAGTATCTTCTTTTTTTTCTTTTTACACGAGTCATGAAGGATGTGAGGGGAAAGCAGAAGAGTTGAGAGTAAAGCCAGACGTTCAGCATGAGAAGAATGTACTGAATTACTTGTAACTTTTGGTAACAAGACAAAGATAAAAAATAAAACAAAGCACGGGAGTTTAGCAGATATTCTCTAAATCCTGATCTCTCCACTTTCTCTTTTTGAGGAGCACTGCTGAAGTTATTAAAGTCTTTCTGTTCAGTGTGTCCTTTCAGAGATTGGAAAAAACTGTTAGCCTGGCTCTTTTGTTTTGAGATTACTTTCAGAGAAACGTGAAAATAAAAAAAAAACCAACCCCAAGCATCAGGACCACCTTGGTGAATACCAGTGATGCAAATCAGCTGTTTTGTCTTTAAAAGTGTTTTAGTACA
Organism: Pelecanus crispus; assembly: GCF_030463565.1. Taxonomy (NCBI): domain Eukaryota; kingdom Metazoa; phylum Chordata; class Aves; order Pelecaniformes; family Pelecanidae; genus Pelecanus; species Pelecanus crispus. The sequence continues at coordinate 83,145,014 of NC_134643.1, read as the reverse complement.
GTGCTGCTGAGTGAGTTCCATAATGGTTTGCTCTTTTCAGTACAAAAGACATTCAGGGTCAATAAGAGAGAGAGTTAACTATAGTAGATCAGGATTAGCAAACAGTTGTTCAAAGATGTCTCCAGAAACCTTTCAGATGGAAAGGAAGTGCACAACAGAAATGTACTACCTTATTTTGTCTATCCTGACATACATCACCTTTGAGGTGTAGCTTCATTCAGTCCTAGAAAAGAGACCTGATCTCAGAAGGTGATTTGGAAGGTGAGAGAAGTGGGATTCAAGAAAGTTAACTTGGACAGAGGCCTGTCACACCTGTTACGTCTCCAAGCTTAAACCCTTACTAGGAGATACTTGAACAGAAAGCAAGTAGGGTAGGAAAAATCTAATCTGTCCTGCATATCAATCAATCTTCCCTCTTTCTTCCCTCCCCTCCTCTCTCCTTTGCGTCCTTTCTTGTTTCAGGTTTCAATAGGATATAGCTGGAACCTTCTCCAATATGTTTTGAACACAAACTCCTTTGCTCAGTGATAATGAATTTCACACGGAAACTGCAAGATCCAGGAGCAGATCCCTGCTTTGCCTGTTTCAGATCAAGATCTCGAGCCTGGATTACCTGTCTCTGGTAAGAGCCATGTGGTCCAAAGGAACTCATCCACCCAATGCCTTTTTCTTTTCCTCTTTCAATTTCTGACAATTTTTTCCTGACTCAGATTTCCTCACAACTGATGTAGTTTCATGGAAAGATTATCTTCAGCAGGTCAACATTTTCCATAAACAACAAAAAATTAGTGTCAGATAATTCTCTGCTTGTTCTGTATGCGTTTCTCCTAAAATCCCTTCTTGGATAAAAGATATTCTTCCTGTGACTGCTTGGAGAGAAGATTTGTGTTTAGTTTGTACAGATAGTTGGAGTATGGGAGCAGCATTTGGCCCTAGCAACTGAATGGAAAGGAAGTATGCAGCAAAGTACCAGCTCCTCTTGAATAATATGACTACAGCTCAGAATTAACAGCATCTTCATTAACCAACAGGCCAAGCCCTACAATTTGTTTTTTCTCCTCAGACTTAAGGACAACCATGAGGAAATATCCCTTCTTTTGTCCTGCCTGCACATGCCATGCAGAAAGGTAAGGTAGCAACAAATGGTGAATATATAGGTGAAGAGAGGTGGAGAGATTTTTTTTTTTTTTGACGGACAGGCTGACAAGAGGCAGTGGCAGTGTCTGAGGAGGAAGAAGAGCAAGAAATCTGGGAAGGACACCAAATCCTTGGGAGTGTATTCATCCAATTCCAAGCAGGACTTACCTAATAGTACAGGAAATATATTATCTAGAAATCCCATTTATTACACATACCAAAGTGAAGTTGCGTCAGTTATGGAATTTCCCGTACCACTATCCTGTGCTCATTCAGAATAGCAAGCACTTCAGCCATGTCTTAAGAAATAGCCACCACAATGTTTAAAAACTGGCAAGAGATTTTTGAAGCCTACTTTCACAGTGGTGAATTTAAAGGGGAACAGGATTACTTCAAAACATGCTAACCCTTCAATCTGTATTACAGTACAGCCACCTGAGTGCTGAGAAAGCTGGAGAATAAAAACAGTTTTCAAGCCTTTATTTTAAAGGGTGCTCTAATGCCTGGCCACAGCGTTAATTGTGTTCTCCCAGTTATCAATCCCTAGGAAATACCTGTACACATTGTTACTCAGTTCTGTATCTCAGTTACTTAGCTTGCTAAACCATTTACCAAAAAAAAAAAAAAAAAAAAAAAGTGCTCTAAGTTTCAATTCCTACTGTTGGTTTCTTCCTTGATACTGCACAGAGGTATGCTTAATGGAGCATAGTGTGAAGCATAGATTAACGTAGATTTATTCATTCAAGGAAATGGGCAACTCCATCTACTCTGACAGGTTAAGTGAAACAGTGAAGCAAACCCATATTGCTAGCCTATTTTTACATGGTGGGAAATGAAAAACATAAAATACAAAAAGGATAACAAAACAAACCTGCAATATATCAGGACAGTTCCAAACTCTGCCTAATAGAAGTGTCCATTAAGCCTTTTTTTTTCCTCCCAGCCTTTTGAGTTCCCAATGTACCAAAACGATGAAGTCTGACCACTTATTCTTACTTTATGAATGCATTCTCATAGAGGAAGCATAAAAAGATAGTGGGCATGAAACAAAAATAAGTTTTCTACTTTGTTTATTTGTACCACACTGTGCAGTTAAGCTACTTCTTTTGTTATAAGGAATTAAAAAGTTAAGCAACATATTTAATGCATAAGGAAATAGCTTATTTGATTGAGCTCCCTTGAAATATGATAGATGGCAATTAGATGTATTCTAGCCTACAGGATGATATGTTTTATTCATTCTCTACCAAACAAACTCAAGAGTTGAAAAGATATGAAAGAATACATTTAGCAAATATAGCACAATCCTATGTGAAGCTAATCTTTTCTAACAATCTAACAATGTTATCCAAATTGCCTAAGGTAAAGAATGTATATAAAGGGAGAATGCACATTATGTTTCACTAAAGAGAATAAATGTTGATTTAATTAAATAAAAAGGCTTCATAGTGCTTTCAAAGTAACCACAAATGTAAACACGTCTAATCCCTGGGAAAGTGTCTATCATAGTAGATGGTACATCTCAGTTAGTGAAACTGCAATGGAAACATGACTGGAGCCTTCACATGGAAGCAATACTGACCCAAATCCCTCTTTGCAAAATAAGACTTGTTTTGACCCTGGCTTCTGGAGTTTAAAATAACCGCACTCATGTCTCTGCCATGACCACAGCACACTGCCATTGTAATGCTTGACAGGAGTAAAGTCTCTTCCCAGTTACACAAAGCAATACCCATACTTTTAAAAGTTATTTTGAATAGCCCTTATGTATCTGAAAGCCAAATATGACTGTATATCCATAACACAGTAATGATAATTTTTTATGTCACAGAGCCAAAATAATACCCACTGGTTCTAGAAATCTGGTAAATGTCCTTCAAATTATATTCCAGTTTAGCAAAAATGATCCAACAAAACTTGGGTGAAATGCATGCCCATGCAACAAAATCTATTTATGTTCCATTAAATATTCAAATCCAGTATGAACAGAAATTATACCTTTATTTAATGTGTCCTCTATGTAGGGATTTAAACAAGAATTGCTAAGGCAAACCACTAGAAGAAACATAAACTTGACGTGGACAATCAGCCACAGTTTTTGCTTAGGTGTTACCTTTCCCTTCCCCTTCTTTTTCCAAAACATTTTTAGCGTGATTAGCAAGGACCAGATTTCCTTATCTTTATTACTGCTGTCTCTAATTTGTTGGGTCCTACTGATTCTTTCAGCTGTAGAAAATAAATATTTCACAAGGGGCTCTGTACACCCCTAGAGTCACAAATGTAAGTGTGCAGAAAGCCTTCAAAGAAGAGAGTGAAAGTGCATGTGGACTTGTCTATGCACATACATGTGAATATATACCTGAGTGAACAATGCTTGTTCCCATTGTCATAGCAAGGTAAAGACAGGGTTGTTTTTCCACCACTTCTTTAAGTTAAATCATTGAAGTCACATGTGTCTATGGCATCTTAGGAAGAAATACATGGTGTACGAAGAAAAAAAAAATTTAAAATGTTTGAGAATTAAACCAATAAAACTGGTCAGCTGACAACTAATAAAGCTCTTTAAGAATGGAAAAAATCCATTAAGACTTAACTGTAATTAATAGTAACAACCATATTGAAATTTCTAGGACCTTCTGAAATGCAAACAATGAAAAGTGGCTGTAGATGACCTTCAGCACTTTCTCTCATACACAGACATACACACATCTTACTAATGTCCCTTGACTATTATTAAAAGTAAACACTTTTCAAAATGAATGCAAACCTTATTTGGTTGGTGGAGAGCAAAATGTGATTACTAATTTCTGCATTGCATAGCTTACAATGGGCATCATGCAGAAGGACTTTAAAGGGTAGTGGACAGCCCCCTTAGCACCCTCTGCTCCTGGTTATCCAACAGCGCCTGGGGCTATCAAATATACATCCTTTCTAATGTCTTTACTTTCTAATAGAATAGAATCATTTAGGTTGGAAAAGAACCTTAAGATCATCAAGCCCAACCATTAACCTAACACTACAAAGTCCACCACTAAACCATGTCCCTAAGTGCCACACCTACACATCTTTTATATACCTCCAGGGATGGTGACTCAACCACTTCCCTAGGCAGCCTGTTCCAGTGCTTGACCACCCTTTCCATGAAGACATTTTTCCTAAGATCCAACCTAAACCTCCCCTGGCACAACTTGAGGCCATTTCCTCTCATCCTATCACTTGTTAGTTGGGACAAAAGACTGACACCCACCTCACTACAACCTCCTTTCAGGTAGTTGTAGAGAGCGATAAGGTCTCCCCTGGGCTTCCTCTTCTCCAGGCTAAACAACCCCAGTTCCCTCAGCTGCTCCTCAAAGGACTTGTTCTCGAGACCCTTCACCAGCTTTGTTGCCCTTCTTTGGAAATGCTCCAGCACCTCAATGTCTTTCTTGTAGTGAGGGGCCCAAAACTGTCAGCCTCACCAGTGCCGAGTATGGGGGGACAATTGCTTCCTTAGTCCTGCTAGCCACACTATTCCTGATCCAAGCCAGGATGCTGTTGGCCTTCTTGGCCACCTGGGCACACTGCTGGCTCATGTTCAGCCAGCTGTCGACCAACACCCCCAGGGCCTTTTCCTCCAGGCAGCTTTCCAGCCACTCTTCCCCAAGCCTGTAGCATTGCATGGGGTTGTTGTGACCAAAGTGCAGGACCCAGCACTGAGCTATGTTGAATCTCATACAATTGGCCTCAGCCCATCGACCCAGCCTGTCCAGATCCCTCTGCAGTGCCTTTCTACCTTCAAGCAGATCAACACTCCTGCCCAATTTGATGTCATCTGCAAACTTACTGAGGCTGCACTCGATCCCCTCATTCAGATCATTGATAAAGATATTGAACAAGACTGGCCCCAGTACTGGGCCTTGGGGAACACCCACCACTTGTGACTGGCCGCCAACTGGATTTAACTCCATTCACCACAACTCTTCAGGCCTGGCCATCCAGTCAGTTTTTTACCCAGAGAAGAGTACACCAATCCAAACCATGAGCAGCCAGTTTCTCCAGGAGAACGCTGTGGGAACAGTGTCAAAGGCTTCACTAAAGTCCAGGTAAACAAAATCCACAGCCTTTCCCTCATCCACAAAGTGGGTCACCTTGTCATAGAAGGAGATCAGGTTAGTCAAGCAGGACCTGCCTTTCATAAACCCATGCTGACTGGCCCTGATCACCTGGTTGTCCTGTGCGTGCTGTGTGATGGCACTCAAGATGATCTGCGCCATAATGTGGTCTTTTGGACTCATTGTCACATGTACTTAGGTACTTTTTCAGCACTACAGATGAACAACAGTGAAAGTCTTTGCTTACAGATTTTCTCTGCTTTATCTTCTAGGCCTAAAATAAGCAACAGCTTTACACAGAAGATACCTTCTAGTAGTTCTTTTTCATGCTCCATGCTCACTGAAAAGGATGAAACTCATCAGCGGCAGACCTTTTCTAGGAACCAAGAAAACTGAGCAGGACACTTTTTCAGTCTCTTAAATTTTACATTTGATCATGCTCTGAACTAAATGAAACATGATCCCTCCACCCTTCTCCTGAGACAGGGAGTTAAATGCTTCCTTTTGTCCAGTTTGCTAATATGTCCGTATAAAGTGGAGTGGGTGCCATCACGTTGAGAGAAGTATTGATTTTCCATTTTCTTTGAATTCTGACATTTCACACTCTGCAGTAAGTGCAATAAAGCATTATTAGCACAAGGGGGAACTGGGCACATTTTCCTGAGGACTTCAGAGTCCAGAAATGGTCTGAAGACATGCTGAACTTCAAAAAAATGTAAAAAGGGAAAGAAGAAGGGGGATGAAAAAAGGAAAATAATAAATGATAAAAGGAGGAGAAAGTGGGGGAAAGGGAGAATAAGGTGGGGAAAGTGATGAAGTGTGAGAAAAGTGAGAAAAGTAGTGAAAAGCAAAGGAGGAAAAGGAGAGGGGGGAAGCAAGAAAGAGGGAAAAGGAAGAAAAGTGGGAGGGGTAAAGAAAGGGAAAGCAGGAAAAAGGGAAACAGGGAGAAAGACTGGGGAAGCAAATGCATGACTAGAGTTCCAGTCAAGACAAGATGTAAATCTGTACAGCTTCAGGTCCTACCTGGTTTAATGGTTATGTTTATGTATATCTATTTGTAGATCCTGACTGCTTTTTTCTCTAGCACACCAGTATCTTATCCTTTTAAAATCAGTACACATACACAGGCATTGCACCTTCTGGGAGTCAAAATGAAACATAAAGCCCTTATCAGTCACCAAGGAAAGGGGATTCTTCCTGCTGTGAAAACAAGATGCCATTTTGATAGCAGAGCTTCTGCCTAGAATACAAATAGCATGTAGGCACTGTCTTCATTTTTCCTCAGTCAATTAAGTATCATGTATGGTTTTACTGGTGAAGGCTGGTCATGGGGAGGAGTCCTCATTTAGCCTTCTGTGGTGTTGTAGAAGAAATCATTTCTTTCATCACATCATTCTACAAAGTGTTGGCTTAGAATATAACCTGCCAGAAAATTTATAATGAGTTCTGATTACCCCAGAACAACTAATTGCAAGCAAGGAAATATCTCTGCATTTTTATTATATATTTATATTGTTAAATTTCACTTAGATTCCACCTTAAGCCTATTTTTGAGACTCAGGTATTGCATGAGCCTCATTATGACTTTTAGCACAGGTATTAATTCCTTTCTCAGTGCTAGCAGTTCAATTAACTGCATTTTAAATATATTATTTTTAAAATGGTTTCCTTCATATATTTATCTTCATATACACATACAAATGCACACACATTTATAACTTTAGCAAATGCCAAATATTAAAGGAAATATGCATTAATTAATTCTTAAGTGTGGCCACAAAGTAAAGTTTCAAGAGCAATTAGTTGATGCAAAGATTAAGGCTTGAAAAGACAAAAGCAGGATTCAAAGGAGGTATGGTGAAAAGGAATAAATAAACTAATTCTCCCAGACTTTCATGTGGGTAGACCATGGCCAGAGGCATCCCATTTCCACCTCCTCCTCCTCCTCAAAAAAAAAAAAACAACAAAAAAAACAAAAAAAAAAGAAAACAAAACATCTCTTCTGAAAGCAAATAAATACCTTAACAGAAATCAAGACTCAGCATTTATCCATTGACCTAGCCACAAAAAGTTTAGCAATAGCATGGTTTAAAAAGACTATCACGTACTGTTTTTCTTTTCCTGTTAACAAAGTTTGGTAGATTTTATTTAAATTGTACAAATGTTAAAAGAAGTTACAATTGACATTTCAAGAGGATTCTTCACAAATTAACCATGTAAATAAATGGGAGGATAGGAAGGAGGCACGGAAGTGAGAACTGTACAACTAACACCTAGGATTTACTATCTCCCACTTCTACTAATTTTCTTTTGTTCAAAGTGTGGGGAACAGTGTTCATACCAAAAATAAATGAATCTAGCAACTGGCATGTACTTCTGCGCTGAAATGGTCATGGCAGCATTCACTGGAATTCTATAATTCCCCTTTGTATTGAGAAGGTGTAAAACAATAGTGCAGACCTGACATAATTATGATAATTATGTTTCTTCTGTCAAGTATGAATTCTGAGGCTTTTCATAAGGCTTTTTTTTTAACAGTGAGTAATGTCCCAGACCATACAAATCCTCTGTCTCCATCACCTCTTTAGATCAAGATTTCTGTTAGGACACAGTTTATATTTAGCAATAACAATGTATATAGTCACAGGTATCCATGAATGAACATGGGCAGACAAAGCTTTCCCTACAATCATGCTTGCCTGGGCAAAGAACCTGAATGTAATAGAGCTACATAAAATTCTTGTGCTACGTGTTGCTTGAAAGTCAGTTTTTTTCAGCATAGAGAAGATGGCATGCATAGACAGATATTTTCAAACATACCCTCATTAAGACACCAAGTGTTAGTTGGAAATGGTTTCCCTCCCCTTACTCACCATCTGTTATCACAGCTTTTCCATAACCTAAAACCCAGCAGACTGAGGAGTACTGCTGGAAAATTCCCCTCCCCTTGAAGGTGTAGATGTCACTCCTTGCCAAATATAATGAAAAAAACAAAACAAAACAAAAAAAAAAAATCAGCTTTGGACCTCACCCTGTACATCTGGATTGAGGATATTGAGGCAGATACTTCATAGGGATGCAGAGCACTAGTAGCCTACTATTACATTCACAACAGCTGGAATTGCAGACCCTAATTTGGAGTAATAATGTAATACCATAAAGGCAAATGCTTATCTGGGTTTGGTTGCAGCACTTCAGCTTTCACATCTGACCCCACCCACACAGAGACAGTTTCATCTTACAAAAATGAGGATAAGCCCTATTACCTGTATAATTGTGTCTTTAGACATCTGCATGGCTTACGTTTCCAGATTGTGTTCTGGCAATAGTCCTTCTAAACAAAGCCCTGTCCCCTTCAAGGCTTAACTGTAACTTCAGCTGCTTCCTTGTCAGCTCTCTTCTTAGACAGTCCACCTTCTTCTCAGACCAGTTCATTTCCTTGGTATCACTCCCTCTCTGTGGCCCCAAGCCCCTTTCGACATTTTGCTTTGCTACCCTCCCCAATGGCCTCCATCCCTCCAGTACTAACTCATTCCACAGTAGCAGCAGACAGCACAGTCCTCCAGCATGGGGATCACATTTAATATGGCAGAGTGAACCCTTCTGACCTCACCATCACTTTCTTAACAAGGGGCCCTTTAGCACTTGAAAAACACCCTAACATTAAAAGCAAACAAACAAATATCTTCCTCGAGATTTTAATAGCTCACTCAGTGGTGGTGACAGGTGTCAGACTGACATCACTGGAGAAGAGTTTTCAGTGATGCACACACAGGTTCTGGTTAGGCACTGATAGTGCTTTTTGCCTCCTATGCCACCCCCCAGACCTCCCCTCATGAATAAAACATGGTGCTGAAACCATCACCTGGAGAGACCACCTTGAAGAACAGTGTAATCCCCATGCTAAATTAATGCTTAGGTTCCTAGCTGACACTGCCAAGAGAGGTGCCAGTCTTGATGGTCTTTGTAATGTAGATACCTGCCACCCACTGAGAGCCAGACTGAGAGACCATCAATTCATAAATTTATTCTATTTATTTTATGACATCACATCAATTAAACTTCTATTCTGAAACCTCGGGTTGTAGCTGAAAATACCTCCAGGCAGTACCTTCACATTTAAATTAAAAAAAATCTCACTTCATCTGGCTGCTTCTGTTCCTCCTTCCCGCTCATTGTAGCTCGGAAATGACATACAACAGATGAAGGGTATGGAAACAAACTTAAAATTACCATTTGAGACATTATCCCGGCAGGTGTGCATGTTTTACTTGGAATTTATGAGAAGTAGTAAAAGTTGCGAACCCAGCTCTGCCCATCTTGCCACAAACCCTTTCTGGCCAACTTATATGCAGCATCCCATTGCCACTGGTGGCAGTGGAAGTAGCTATCAGAACCCACTATGGTAGACTCTAAAGAGATACATGTTCTAGTATTGCCTCCCAGTAATTATTTAAAGTTGTCATAAATTCTTTTATATTTTATCTGTTTGAATGTGTATTAGCAATCAGCAGAACAAATCTCCTGCTAAAGTGATGGTTTGGGCCCCTTTCTCTTCAGATGCAAATTACTTGGCCTAGATAAGCAGCCTGTCACTGCTGAATTTCATGACTCATTTCCTGTCATTAAACTAAATGAGATTAATAAATAGAAACTGACAGACAGTCGGCCAAATTCAGCTCTCCAGTGAAACTCATCCCCAAATGAAACTGTGAAGAGAGCCTGGTCATTCACTATATGTACTATGGGGTCTTTTTTGTTCATTGTGGAGATGCTCAAGTATAGTGGGATCACTTTTTCTAACCTCTTTTGTGAAACCCATTCGTCCCAGACAGGCATCCCAGCTTATACCTGATAGGAATTACTCCAAGACACCAAGCAGGTTTTGAAATAAATGAGAAGATAATCCAGTCACACAGCAAAAGCAAGACAAATAAATGGCATTTCAATGAAACACGATAGTCACCCTGTCCTAATACGGCCAGAGAGGAGAAAACATTCACAAAGAGAAGCACCAAGCAGCCTACAGAGTCTTCGAAGGTGTTTTCTCTGCAAGGGTATCCTATTCCATGTGCCCCACTAGTGCCCGTTCTTCTGAGGTACCGACCTGAAACTGTCGCCCACATCCATTTCTTCCCACTTTCCTCCCCAAGATTAGACCTCTTGGTTAAGCAAAGTGATTGCATGAGAAAAGCTGAAAGAGAAATAAAAATCAGACTGCAATTGACACTTTGCCCTGAATCTGATCCTATAGTGCCTGGGCTTGGTGAGACAGAGGAGACTGCTATTGTAGTGGGAGCTGGCACCAGTCCCTGTATGTAAGTTGCCTCACGCTTTCCATTGTAAGGTTATTGCAATCAATTTTTTAATAATGTTAACACCTCTATTGTTTGTCTTTGAAATCTGGCAGAAGTGGGGATTGCCTTAGGGCCAGTGTCATGCCTTTCATTGGTACTGTTAATAAATTCAGATTTGGACAAGTAATAGAGGTGTTGAAAATCACCATTTTTTTACTGTGTTTTCCAGAGCCCAGAGTTATTTTGGCAACTAGCTAAAACTCCCAGAGATTTGATGCATCTGCCTCCATACTGCTTCTACAACATCTCCATGAATGGCTATATCTTAGGCTGGTACAGACAAAACGGCTCTGCCAGTCTACCAAGGGGACTCAGTGTTATAGGCAGAGGTTACCAAGGCTGGTGAGGGGACATGGTATGGTGGCAGCTACACCAGGAAACAAGGAAGGAAGAGCAAGTCACTGGGATGAGACATCTGGTGTGTGGGCGCAGCTGACAAGGAAAAGAGCTACTGAGATGAAAGGAAGAGGGAGGCTCATGGACAAAGATATGATGAAGACATCACTTCAAAGGAAAATTAACTCAAAGAAATAGAACTAGTGTACATCTCCCTCAAATCTCCACTTCACACAAGGAATGACCTTTTTTTTCTTAATGAACTGAATAACCTGCTTCTGTTTGATGACACTCAACCAGAAATTGCTTGTGTCATTATGCCTGGAGGTCAAATTTTATCAATGGAGAACGATAAGTTAGTGTTAGAGCTTTTTCTGCTGTGTTTATTAATGAAAAGCCCGCACCTAATGTGAAATTACATGCACAATGATAGAAGACCCTTATTCTGGTTGCCATCTGAAGGCTTCCAAAGGTAGAGAAATGACAAATTTACAATTGCCTTGTGTAAACCTATCTATTGCAGAACTTAATGACAGGAAAACATTTATACTTTCTCAGCCTGTGAAACATGTTCACTCCTAGTCACCCTGAGGAGGTGGCAAGTGGAAACTAATACACCAAATGAACTTGGACCTCATACACCAAATGCTATCCAGAACCAACCAACCAACTAAACAAACAAACAAACAAACAAAAACAAAAGGAAAGAGAAGAAAAGAAAATGGGTTCAGGAAATACAACAAATACAGCATATCTCCTTAAGTCAAGTATGTGGTCATAGTTCCCTTCATTGGTTTACATTTTTGTGCTTAAAGGTAGACCCCAGAGCAGCAACAGAGAGTGATGGAGAAGAATAGGGGAGCACAAGGTTACTAAAAAGCAGTGAACTGTGAGGCGGTCACATTGCTGATGGAAGGTGGAGGCAATGGCAACCCCTCAAGGCATCATGAACTAGGCACAACGCCTACGCTTAAGAAAATGGGAAGCAGGGTTGAACTCTGGTCTGGTCTGAACTAGGCAGAACTGCTGCTTTTAGCTCAATTAGCCACGTAGCTGAACATCCTAGCACAGCCCTGGGGACTCACATCCACCTTTAGACTACATGCAGTCTTCTAGCCCTTGTCTTCCCAACATCCAGACAAGCACGGCGGTTGTGCTTAAGAGTGCTCCCAGACCTAGCACTCTGGCACACACTGCTTGTCTGCTACCGTCTTCAAAATGCGGGAGCTCCAGGACTTCAACCGTACATTTCCAACTGCACAGTCAGTTATGGAGTTGTTATAACAGAAGTTATAGTAATTGAGTGCTACATCTGGCTTAGCTAAGATTTCTAGATATGATGATAGCCTGCTGTAAGGTTTTGCAGTTATTCAGCAGGGGTTGAACACAAAACATTCCAACAAGGCAGAAGTAATGGTAGTCTGCTTTGGCAGGGGAGGGGAAAACCCTATTCCTATCATTTCCATGTCATCTCTAGACCCATTTTTAGAAAAATCTCAAACTTGGCATGCTGTATAAGCACAGATTCAAACAAATCTTACAAGGTCTTCTGAACTTCCCCTGTCTATCTAACAAAAGGGAAGAATTCTGCAAATAAGAGCGTGGAAATTAACAATTCCCATTCTGACCGAGACTATTAGAATTACCTCTGGGACTACCATTTAATCATTTCCCAGCAATGATTACATATTAATTATTTCAAGGCAATGTTCCAAATTTTTTTCCCAAGGGGCCGTGTTAATATAACCTTCCTGAACTACTCTTTAAGTCAGTATATGCCAAAGGCTGCACAAAGATTAGACAATGTAGAGGTAAGTTCTTTTGCTATATAAAATTCCACAGCTTTTGTAAGTAGACTGGGGGAAGATAAAGTTCATGTCCCACTCAAACTTCTCTTAAGGTATTGCATTTTAATTGCACTGCAGCTTTTGCTGGGTGTTTTTAATATGTACATATATATATATATGAGAATATATATATGAAAAATATATATTTTTTATATAAAAATCATATATATTATTTTTCTGCATGTATTTTCTTAAAGTATTGCCGAGTACTGCCATGCAGTGTTGAAATTCTTTTGTATTCCATCCTATTTTAACAATGAGTAAAGTTATAGTATCTGAGACAGAGCCATCAAAGCTAATGGAAGTGATTCCTTAGGCTTTAAATCAAACTCATGTTCAGATTTGCAAGTTATTTTTTAAGTCTGCACAGTATTTTGAAAGTTTCTGGAAGAAAGGTTCTCTGGAAAGAGGAAAAATCATCATCAGGTATAGCTGTTCCTACAGGATAAATTGTTCTTCAGGAACAGAATATATAATGTAATTCTTATAGAATTGTGTACAACAAATTAAAAGAATACCCAAACTCACCAAATCCAAAACCAAAAGAAACAATTTGTTAAAATACATGTTAATCACAGTTTCACAACATAACAAAACAGTCATTTTTACAATTGTAAATTAATTCTTTCCATTTAGCAGTCAAGTGTAGCAGGAGAACTGAATCAGTTATGACATGGAAACAATGCTCAAACAAATATATTTAACTTTAGGGAAAAGGCTTGTTCATCTCTGCATTAAATGTAGAATGATTAATACTTCAGCTATTGTTTTAATACCTAAAGGGCAACAACTACTATTTTCCCATTAAACATTAGTTCTGACTCAGCGTGCGGTTATATGAGGTGCTCATCTTTGGCTGTGTCAACTGAAAAGGGAGCCTACTGCAATTGCAGCACAATCTGAAGTCAGAGTAAATGAAAAGAGGCACGTAGTCAAAACCTGATGATGATGGTAATTTTTTTTTTTCCCTATCAGTCTACCTACCCATTAAATAGCAGTTTTGGTTTAAGATTTTATTATTTAATCATACATTATAGTCACTCACACCTGTTAGTCTTCTTGCTTACCAGTACTATATACTGCTAGGTGTGTGGTATACTGGGAGAAACCAGGAAAACTTCACAACAGATGCTTTCTAGGTGCAGACATGCAGTTCACAGAAGTACAGTTTAGCATTTCGGATAGTAAATGCTAAAGTTCATTTAAAGTGGATTTACTGAGAGAAAGGAGGGAAGGGGAAAGGACTTTCAGCCTCCAGTACACATTGGTTGGTGTGGTAAACATTTCCCTACCACAAGATGCAGTCCCAGACATGAGGTTTCATAACCCCTTGCCAACCCTTTCTCACTAACCAGATCAGTCCCGAGTCCTCTCCTTCTATACACATTTTTAGTTTTGGATTTTCAGTTCCTTGAAACTTTCCCAAACCAATTCACTTTGGGATGAAACACCCTGTGCCCACTTTCTACCAGAAGGTGATTTCTTCTTTAGTTTAGTTTTAGTCTGAGCAAATCTCATTTATGTATATCTGTGCTTTCAACTCACATGCTTCCCATATGTTCAAAGTCAAGTCTTGCACTCACATAGCTAATAATCACAACCAAAGCTGTAACTTTTGCATGTGGATACATGTAAAGGTTCCTGCATCTTCTACTGACATGAATAATGCTACCAAATAATACTACAAATTTCATGGGACAACTCAAGTAAACGTTGTAACTGAGATCCACCCTAACAAACCAGAAGCTAGGAATAAAAGAATTCCCTAAATTAGGAAAAAAATTGCTAAAAAGAGACAGGAGAGAGAATGAATGTAGTCCAGGATTGTAAGGCACTCGGCACAAAACCACAACTCTGTTGAGCAATATGTGAATTTCTCTCAGGTTCTCAAAAGTGGAGTTTTGCATGAGCGTAAACACTATACCTCAGTTGTTTACCTCAAAGAGGGTCTCCCTAGACAGAAAAACTTCCTTTTACTCCCCAGACCTACTGCTGTTTGCAAATAGATAGGTCTACATATACATACATATATAATGTATATATGAAGTATAGACATATGTATACTATATATGTGTAGAATACATATTAAACATATTTATTACATATAAAAGCACAACCTATCTAGACACATGTATAGGTATATACGAATAATCACATTTTCTTTTTTTATACATTGGTCCCATAAATTCAGAGGATTAGGACTGAGCAACCTGAAGTATAGCACTTCAATCCATACCCAGATCTCTCTGTGATAAGTGGGCTCCTCAGGAAAGTTGAGCTTTTCCCCAGCAAGAGACGGCTTAAAATGCTGAACATGGTTTTTTTCCCCAGCCAGACCACAAAACCCTTTCTCAAGAAAGAATGACCTCATATCTTATTAACCCGAGCACAAAGTGAATGAGCTCACACACACACCAGCATGTGCACACACGCGCACGCGCACACGCCCGCACGCACACAGAGCCCCCAGCATGCACACACGCGCACGCACGTGTGCTCACATACATACTAGCACACATCTACACATGCAACCAAAGAGGCAAGCAAAAGCTAAGAGAGAGACTTTTGGGAGCAGGACTTCCAAGGAAAGGTAACTAAATGTGGCTTTTGGAACCTAAGTTATTTTCTAAAGGTAATGCCTGATGATGTTTCTTCAAGAGCTTTGAAAATTACATAAAGAATTCGCTGATTTATTTTACACTTTCGTTTTTTTCTTCTTCTTTTTTTCAGCCCTTTGGGTTGCTTAGAAAGGACAGGCAATTTGATATTTTCTTTATAAATACACCACTAGGACAGAATACGCAGAAACGATTCAGGACAAGAAACTCTAAAGCTGCATATGTAGCAGGCCATTGCTGTGGAAATGAAATACTATAAATGCGTGAGGGAAAAGCAACCTGAGTTCTGCATATTCTTACATGGTGTGTTTGCACACTGTTGAATAATTTCATAATTCTGATTGTCCTTTGTTGATAAGATACAGTAGAAGTGGAAAAGATACAGAGCATAGCTATTCTGAGAAAAACAACTTCAATTAAGGAAAGGCTTGCACAGGAAGAGAAATGAAATGGACTACAACTTCCCTGCTGGAAAAAGAGATGACAGAGGAGAAATATAATAGGGTCTACAAAATTATGAATGGCAAAGAGAAGATGAGCAGAAAATGACTATTCACTATTTCTCATAACATAAAAAATTAGGGAGAATTCAGTTCCCTCCGCATTAAAAACAAACAAAAGGAAGTACTTTTTCACACAACGTAATAATTAAACTGTGGAAGACTGCCACAGGATGTTGTGGAGGCCAGCACTGTAACCGAGGTCAGAAAAGGTTTTAGTAGAACTCAGGAAGAATAAGTCTATTGGTAGCTATTCAAAATGATGGTACAAATGCATCCTCCAGCCACCGCCTAAATCAGTGATTACGGAGAGACAGGAGAATTTAACTGGAGATGATTCACTTGATATTAGCCTGTGCGTCTGCTGCTGGCCTCTGCCACAGGCAATCCAATGGGCTAGCTGCACCTTGATTCTGACCTAATATGGTTATTCTTATCCTTTCTGAAACCTTTAGATATCAAGGTCTGTATAAAAGTAGGTCCTATGAAATCATCCACATAAACAGAGTACTACGACATTTTCCTTTCATTTTCATTGCAATGTAATATCCTCGAATTGATGAAGAGATGAAGCTACCATACATGTTAACATGAATCAGCAAAAGACTTACCAACATACGATATGGGGTCATTTTTCCCCTTAATCTCCTCATAGTTTCACAGCTTCCTTACTTTTGATACGTGTGCATGTTTTAACGTGTGAATGCTGATTTAAAAAGGACTACTTGCAGGCTTAATGCTAGGCGTATGCTTAGGCCAGTTTGTGTCATTGATTTCATAACTGTAACAACATCAAAGAGTTGGCTTTTTTATAAAATTAATAAATATACGGTATAGACTCATGCAGGGTATTGTATGATGTTAATGTTTGTTGAAGAGGCTAATACTGTCTGAGGCCAGGCATGCAGTAGAAGTTTTCCATGTAGCCCTGCAATGCCTCTCAGTCCTGACATAGGTTCCAGTCCTCTTAGTATTTTAGCCCCTGTTGTGCTTGGTTCTGAACCAGAAAAGCTCAGCCGCCTTTCCTTAACTTAAGCACTTGGGTAGTCTCCGTGAAGTCAGTTTGGCTGTTTGTACTTCCTACGTGCTTTGTTTTCTCATAGGTCTAGTGCACAAATCTGGCTTTCAGCACACTTTCTGTTCCGCTTCTCTGGACTACTTCAAAGTGTGGATTTTGTAGCAGCTGTATCTTTATTATTCATTAGGTATCAAGATGAAGAAACCAAACTCATGTCTACTTATTCAGGATGTTAGCCCAACTCTTGTGAGATGAAAAGTCAGTCAGGGCATAACTAAAAGGGCACTGTCCCAACTTCATAATTTATTCCTAACAAATCCTACTGCAGTTTTCTTAGGATTGCCATAAATTTTCAAGGATCAACATTACCTCTGGAGTGCAGACTACCTAAGCAAGGATCTTATATGAAAACTGGGAGGGATAAGTGGTAATTTTTAAATTGGTTTCCTTAGAACTTCTGGAAGCGCTTTATTCTGTTTACTTTCTTCCCATTTGCATTGTTATGTGAAATGTTAGTAAGTTTTCTGCCAGCCTGTAATCCATAGTAGCTGCTCATATTTAAAATGTGTCCCACTCCTGACATGTTGGGAAGTATCACAGCCCAGTATAATATTTGGCTTTCAAATTTTTGTTTTGCAACAAGAGGACCAACAGTCTAGATCGGCAAAAGTGACTTTGGTTATTAGAGTTTGGACATGAACTTGGCTTGCTAATACCAGAGAAATACAAGACCCTCCTTTCATGCTCTTAATGAAACCATTAATTATGTCAGCAGCTCAAATGATACATCTCCAAACACTTTACATTACTTTGCAAAAGGGTAGTCACATAGAAGTCTTAGAAAAAAATCTTCTTAAATACTAAATTCATTAATTCTAATCATAAATAGATTTCTGGTTGCAGGGATTTGTACAGTCATTTTCTCTCATCCTCTTACTCTGCCATACTGTGACTGAAGATTCTGTTACTGCTTGTTGAAAAAAAGTAAACTGAACAATATATCTACATATTGTTGCCTTGTTGCAACGTAAATGAACTTCCTGAGCCTGAAAATTTGCCATGCTTCTGATTAGCAAGCAAACCGTCTCAATAGACTTCTCACTTTTTAGCTAAGCATTTACTGTACATGTGACCCTTGCTATATTTCCTACAATTACTAAATAGCTTGTTTTGATTAAATAATTGATCTGTTGATAATACTATAAATAATAATAAAATTATTTATCTTTCTTGATTTAAGTATGCATAGCTTCATCTTTTAAAACAGCCTACATTACAGAAATGGGCTTTTATGTGTGATAAACAAAAAGGGATTTCAACTGATAAAATCAAAAGTAGTCTTGAGGAAAACTGCTTATAATTACAGAGCTAGAATAATGCTGTCTGTGCTTTATGCTGTACTACACTTAGGGAGACAGAGAACTTGTGAAGTAAAGCAAGGACCAACATTCAGATTGGTTTTGTTAACTTTCACATAAAATATAGGATCTAATTCTTTATTCCAAAAAGGCCAACTCCACTGTTTGTTTCAGTAAACAGTCGTTGCCTTTCCCACATCACCGGAAGATGGAGTTTATCTGTTCTGCAATGGCATAAAAAGAATAAAAAACATAGTAGCATGATGAATAAAGTAAAATAAACAAGATGATACAAATAAATCAAAATTAATACACTTTGTTACAAAGTCTGTCATTATGTTTATGGCAGAGCACTGTATTCACATGCCTTGTCACAACATAACGAAACTTAAAATTAAACTTCTGCAAAAGAGACTGGGAAAAAAACCCAGTATTTCTTCACACAGCAGTGTTTTCATGGAACTGTGTATGTGGAATTTTTGGACTTAAAGGTGTGATTACATAATTTATAAAGTACTTCCAGCAAGACACTGGAAATAATGACAGAAATGCAGAAAAATTTCAGATATGTCCCCTGGCCGATATTCTTAGGGAACCTTCCAGTACAGAGGATAGATTAAACAATCAGCTCTAACTGAATTTTGGGAGAATGGTTTCTGGTCAGTGAACTGGCTGGCTTGGTTTGGTTCTTTGGAGCAACTTGAAAGACTCAGTATCTTGCATATGAATTACTTAAGGAGGTAATGCAAAACTTAAGATGTTTCTAAAATAGCTATGATAGCAGAGAGGTATAATCAAACTGCACACAAAAATAAATAAGCCAGGATAGAAAAGCTTGGGGATGAGGGTATAAACCAACAGTAAGAGGCAAACTTACTACAAAAATGAGACATCCACAAAGGACAATGATGGACCTGAGAGATTAAAAAAAAAAAAAAAAAAAAGAGAGAGAGAAGAAAGAAATACTTTTCATACTAAGGTAAAAGTTTAGGAACAGGAATACTGAAATATGTTATGTTGTAACACAACTGAAGTTGATTGAAGTTCCTTATAATAATTACAGTATACAAGCAAAATTACATACCTGTGAACTTTGCACTTGGCAAAATATTCCTGCCCTACACTAATGGGATGAAAGAAGACAGAGAAAGCCACAGCATTGTTTTAAACATGCTGTAGTTCTTCCTGTCTTTAAACAAGCCATACTTGACAACATTCCCTTTTTCTTTCTCCCCTCAAAGGAGGAAGCATGCCTTTTGCAACACCAAAAAAACCCCTAGAATCCTTCTCACTAATACTATTCACAGCTGTCTCTAGTTTGACTTCTAGCCTCTTCTTTTGACTAATGCAGCTCTCAGATAAGTTTCCAACCTCTTTCACTTGGCTAAGTCCCAAATCTCCTCCTCTATCCACATCCTCATAAACTGTCCGGTTCTTCTGTTCAGCAACACCCTATTTAAATTCCATGTTGCACTGGGCGTTGTGTTTCATTATGTTTCTTTACTTGGCCATTTAGAACCTTATCCAGATGATCTTTCCTCTTTTTTGCCCTTCCCTTTCTTTGGGCTTTACACCGTGTGCTGTTGTTGAACCTTTCCTTTATGATTATTATGTGTTTGCATTACCATGACAGCTAAGAGCTGAACTATGGACCAAGACCCACAGTATGAGGCCTCCCTAAACACAGAACCTTTATTCACCCTCAAACTATCTTTAGCATGATGACACATGAAATTGCCTCCCTCCAATTCCATCTTTTATTCCATCTCTCACTTGTATAGGCTTGAGCTTAAGCTAAACACGGTTAAGATGTCAGCTTTCACCTGGGTGCTTCACCCCCTGCATCTTAACCCTCAGCCATTGCAAGCTGTTTGCCACCTGGTCTGCTAAAAGAATTGCCCAAATCAGCCTCTTTGCTAGTTATTTCAGTTCTACAATTTATACCATTCATGGCCTTCTGCTACCTATCCCCTTCCAAAATGACAAAAAAACCCTCTACTATTTATCCCTTCCTTTAAATACTTTCACAACTGAACTGCACCTTACTTGGCAGTTCATTTCTTGCCACACTGTCATCTTCACTCTCCTAGCACTACCAGCTTTCCCTGCCTGTTCATCCACATCTGCCTTGCACCCCTCTGTGCTTTGCCTCCTTGTGTCCCTTATGCCATTAAGCCAATTCCTTCCACACCTTTAAATTCCACCTGAAGCCTTTACTTCTGCCTTCATGTCTAGCAGTTACTGCTTTATAGATGGTGGGCTAACTGAAATGGATTTGGGGTTATTGTTGTCCCATTTGTCCTCTCCCTACTTGCTGGTTTTGCTTCCCTGTTGCAATTTGTGTTAAGCCTAAGTGATTTTTGTACCACAGGACAGTACAGCACCAAATACAGCAGAGAGCCCTTATGCTCATTTGCAGCCTGTAGATACTGTCTGTTGTGCAAAAGCTCTGTAGAACATAGATGGGATCTTGGAGGCCCCAGTGCTTGGCAAAACTTAACAAGGCTATCTTAGTTGAGCTTTTGTGTGTTTATGGAAAAAAGCCCAAAAATTTAACAAAGACACTGTTTTGTGCATTCTTACATGCACGTTTTTTCTTTTTTTTTCAGTAAATGCATTTTGAGACATAACAAGTAAACAGCTTACACAAGCCTGGGCCTGAAGCTGAGCACCTGCAACTTAAATAAGATCATCATTGTTTGAGTAGGGTTTAAATAATTTAGTACAAATTGGCTTTCCTATAGGTGTTGACAAGCACATCATCACTACTTACTAATGAGTACAGGATTCCAGAGGACTGCACAGATATCATACTCCTCCTCAGACTGCGCATGTGTCCCTCGAAACAAAGTATTTCATAAACAAGCACCTGGAGACCTTGATTAAAAACACCTGCTCTGAATCTGTTGGGAGGACAGATTGCACAGTGTGCAGATGGTCTTCACAGCATGGGTTGCTGAAATTTCTGATATCCGTAGTCACTGAAATAAAGTTTGTTTCCCTTCCTCCCCCACACCGACCCACACCCTTTACGCTGGCTGCGCAGTGGTTGGTTTCATGAAAGGAGTTTATGAGCGTGCCCTCAAAGAGGTGGTTGAGGGAAGAGTCTGCCACGGTCTGACAGTGACTGCAACCGTAGAAATTATGAGTCTAACAAACCCAGCCTTTGTGACAGGACAGGCTGCTGTTATCACTGGTTACTTTTTGGCCTGTTATTGTAAAAACAGTGATATTTGGTGAAAAGAGGATAAAGGGATCTCAGGGGTAATTAGTGATAAGCAACCATCTGATAAGCCTCACCACCTGTTGCACAATTTCTCCCTATTCATGCCTGTGACTCCATGGATTATTTAAAAAAAAAAAAAAAAATACAGATTTAATCAGGTCTGGCATTCCCCTCCGAGTCCTGCAAGCTCTTTCTCTCCATACAAATGGGATCCCTTTATTTTCATGTTAGTTTTTCTGTTCTACTGCTCTAGGTGCAAGGTTCTTGCAGCAGTTTCAGTGCTGTGCTTTCAAAGATGGAGAACAATAAAGTGAGGAAGAGCTCTGTCAGGTCTGGGCACATGTGAGGAATTTCTGTGATGACTAGGCTCTGAGAGGGTCACTGAAAAGGACTGGAATAGCCATGTGCCTTGAATGACGTAGCTCTTTGCGTGAAGCCCAGGAGCATTTTCTGTCTGTGTATACACATATTTTCAAAACCAATACATTATTCAGGGCTGGAAGCAAGAAGCTTCTCACATTCCCATGCTCAGCTACTGGTCCTTTCCAGAAAGCAACGTCAAGCAGGCACCTTTTGGTTACTTTAGGCATGCTTGCCATACTGCAGGGGCAAGGCTTATTCAAGAGGGCACAGTTAGCTGGACAGCAAGTGCAATACTCAGACAGGACAGGACAAAGACAGGAAAACCACTTAAAGATTTTGTTTCTAACCTGGTAGTCTGCCAAGCAATTGAGAAAGTGAAATATTTCCAATAAAATAGAAGCCAACCCCTTGCTGCTGTTCTGATCTACAGGTTGAAATGATGACTACAGCCTCCTTTTGTCAGGGCTGTGTATTACAACCTTGGATCTCAGTCCTGCCAGCATAGCAACTTACAGATCCTTCCTAGAGCTGTCCTCAGCCTGCACTAAGTATAGCTTGCTTTGTTTTCATGTGCGGTATGACTACAGAGGCCACACCTGAGTCATATGGGCTGCTCTCAGAAAACTCTCCCGTATGTCATTCCCTTATCTGCCAGCTCAAGAACCTGTATAAGACTCAAGTCATCTCAAGGGCTCGGAAGACGGAGTGAGTTCAATAAGGGCTGCAGAACCCAGGAACTCTGACTGTCAATGTCCAGTCCCGCTCAGAGCCAAAACTCTAACTACTTTTTGATTTTTAGCAGCAAATTAGACCTTGTCACCTTGGCTTGCTAAAGCCAAATATTGCTTTACCAACTTTTTGGCACCTTTACATTTCCATCTCCCACAGCCACTGAAATTGCTTCAAGCGTCTGGCAGAAATGAAGCAGTCAATGTTCCTAAGAAAAAAAACCCAGCTTTTAGACCAGACCAATTAACCACTGTTGATAGGTCAGACCAAAC
The DNA here is from genome assembly GCF_030463565.1 of Pelecanus crispus. Taxonomy (NCBI): domain Eukaryota; kingdom Metazoa; phylum Chordata; class Aves; order Pelecaniformes; family Pelecanidae; genus Pelecanus; species Pelecanus crispus. The sequence goes on along the minus strand of NC_134643.1, from coordinate 83,122,162 downwards.
ACACAGAGTATTGTTTCTGATTTTAAGAGAGATGAAATCTGGAGATGAAGGAGCAACTAACTTAATCTCAGTGTATGACAAGGTGTTAGAATAATAAGCAGTTTAATCGTCTTGGGATAAACAAATAACAGTTAATATATAACTTTTATAGTTGATCCTTATTTATTTCTTCAGGTTAATTGAATTTCACATTTGATAAGCTAGTAAATTTAGAACCCTAACCTGCAAGGGTTAATTGAGGCTCCTCTAAAAATGTGCTTGGTCACATCACCTGCTCTCCAAGCTGCTTATGCAGTGTGTCATGGGCAACTCTACAGGCTACATTTCACTATGCATGGCCTGTTTAAAGCAAGTCAGATGGTCATTCCACTTTGCTTATTACAGCTTAGGCTTCACACCCTATGGGACATCATGTCTGAAAAAGTAATCACACTGCAAGATCAAAGAACACTCAAAATTTGGAGAAGGGATGGCCATGTAAGATGCTGACCACCATCCAAAAAAAGTGAATGAAGAGAATCAGTTTGGCTTCAGTGAGAGCTGGACCAGATCCCATGACTTCTGGGAAAAGTTTAAAGATGCAGCTCGTTCCAATGGGAATTAAGGATATGAAAACGGATATTTAATGTAGTATGAAAGGAGAGAATGCAGGATCATTTTACTTGTATAGGAGCAAAGGGAGGAGCAAAGCTCATCTGAGCCAAAGCATAGGATGCGTGTAACAGTTCCAGTCATCTCTATGTTTTAAAACAAACAGCAAGAAGCAGCAAAGTCCCTGGAAGGCAGACTGGAGACTACCAAGATAATTTTGTCCAGATTCACAGGCATGGCTTCAAGCTTCACACAAACAAGTAATTTCCATCAGCCCAGGTGTGGAAAGGCAGCCTGTCTTCTGAGCTGGGAAGTGTCGTAGTTTAGCCCCAGCCAGCAACTGAGCACCACGCAGCCGCTCGCTCACTCCCCCTACCCCGATGGGATGGGGGAGAGAATCGGAGGAGTAAGAGTGAGAAACACCCCTGGGTTGAGATAAGAACAGTTTAATAATTGAAGTAAAGTAAAATAGTAATGATAATAACAATAATAATATACAAAGCAAATGATGCACAATGCAATTGCTCACTACCCGCCAACCGATACCCAGACAGCTCCCAAGCAGCTATCGCCGCTCCCCGGCCAACCCCCCCCAGTTTCTATACTGAGCATGACGTCATATGGTATGGAATAGCCCTTTGGTCAGTTTGGATCAACTATTCTGGCTGTGCCCCTTGCCAGTTTCTTGTGCACCTGGTAGAGCATGGGAAGCTGAAAAGTCCTTGACTAGCATAAGCAGTACTTAGCAACAACTAAAACATCAGCATGTTATCAACATTCTTCTCCTACTAAATCCAAAACAGAGCACTATGCCTGCTACTAGGAAGAAAATTAACTCTATCCCAGCCGAAACCAGGACAGGAAGTCAAATGAGGCTGGAGATGATCCTAGCTGCAACTTTCTCTTGTGTTCCATTTGCTAAAGAAATAGAAACAAAAAATCAAACAGAACTATATCTAAGGAAGGCATACCTTAACCATACTAGCCCCATGTGTCCATGGGGAGGGAGAGAGTCCTCCTTTTTTTGAAATAATCCGCAAACCTAAAGCTAAAGAAAGTATACCTTAACCATATTAGCCCTGTGCGCCACTGGAGAAGGAGACTCGTTCCTTTTTCCTAGCACACCACTTCTTTTCACAACTTGCAGCTCCCTTCCATTGTTATATGATGGCAGTCTGGACTTCTCCTTGTTTAACCAAAAATCCCAAGCTGCGTAGCCTAACTGTTAGATGGGAATTTTTCCTTAACTAAACATCCGTTTTTCACCCATTGGAAAAACTAAATTCATCACAAATGTCATCGGAAAGGCTTTTAGGTCTGGGATGGAACTGAGAGAAGCCAACAGCCCAGGGATTAGGGCTGTGAATCAGAAAAGGGAAGGACTTGAACTCTGGTGTCCCACATCCCAGATGAGTACACTGACCACTAAGCTATTCCAAGGCAGGAGGTGAGTCTGTCTCCTCTTAGAAAAATGTCTAAAGTGCTGGATTTTGTTCCAACACAGCGCAAAAACAAATGGCAAAGCTTCTCCTCCCCACCCCCCTCCTTTAAATTGAATTCTTGTTCTCCAGCCAGCCCAGCTTGGTAATAGTTTTGTGTAAGTTAAATAGACCAGACACGTTCGTTCCTGTTGGTATTTAATAGATATTCGCTCACAAAAACGCAACAAATAAAACAGCCTAACCTATGTGAAATTTAAAGCTGAAGTCAAGATCAGACCTACAGAGGGGCAGCTTAACAGCTTAAGGTTTCAGAGCGCTAAATGAGGGTATACGCAGGGCCGAAAGCACGGCTGCTATTCGCATTTCAAGTGCCAGGGACATTTGGGGCGGGTATGTTTGTAAGTCTCCCTTCGAGAGGGGTCTGCAAGAGCCGCCCGGTTCTTTCAGGCGACTTACATTTAGGATTCAAGAGGAATCGTCTTTTAGGAGGAGAAAAGGCACAGCTGGGCCGGAGCGCTGTACCCACGGCCCCCTCAGGAGAGGGGCAAGCTCAGGGAGCCGGTGGCACGGGGCACGTGGGACTGCGCCCCCCGCACTCCCCACCCGGCCGGGGCGGGGGCCGGGGCAGGGGCAGGGGCCGGGGCCGGGGCCGGGGCCGGGGCCGGGGCCGGGGCCGGGGCAGGGGCAGGGGCAGGGGCAGGGGCCGGGGCCGGGGTCCGTCGGCCGTGCGGAGCGGGCGGCGCGGAGCGGGGAGGCGGCGCGGGGCCGGCACCACCATGGACAGCTCACTGGGGCTCCGCGGCCCCGCCGCCGCCGCCGCCGCCCGCTGCAGCCCGCCCACGCTCCGCCGCCTGCGCCGCCGCGGGGTGCCAGCCGCCTGCACCGCGGGGCTGCAGATAGTAGGGACCGGCTTTGGGAATTAATGACCGACTCTTCGCCCTCAAATTTGACAATCATTCCGTTCGGTGTCTGCCGGATTCTAGGAACCAGGCGGAAGATTTGGCAAAACCCCCTTCAGCTCCACACAGCTTCCACCCCCCCCAACCCCACCCCAGCCCCCCCGCTTTCTCCAGCGCATTAAATTAAATGCATATTGTCTAAATAAACCGCGCATTGTTTCAATAGCTGAACTTGGGGAGCTCCGGCCGCCTCTCGGGTGGGAGAGGCAGCTCTGCTCAGCTCCTCTATCATTGTTTAATAAAGGAGATTAGTGTGCGCAGATGGAGTGCCACGAAACGTCTGGGTCTTGCTGATGGGGAGGAAAAAAACGGTCTTCTCTTTCTCCCCAAGCGATCTTTTCACCCAATGAGAAGCTTACACCACGTCAGACGTGGGCTAAGGAGTTTCTCATCCCTGACAGCCACAGGAGAGTCAGAGGGGAGGACGGCGACCCTGATGGGAGCCGGGGACAGCAGAGGGCAACGGGGCCAGGTTGCGGGCAAGAACGAGTAAGTCCTCGAAAGCCTGCCGAAAATCTGCAAAGGATTGCGTTTGCTACTAGCCGCGTAGCAGCCTTGCCCTCAAGACCACCCTGGGAGCTTTGGAAAAAACACCCAGGCTTCGCACCTCGCCTGCAGAGAGCTGCGCTCGCTGGCTTTGAACCTGGCTAGATCACAGGGCTTGTGCAAGTCCCGGGGGATTCCTGGTCCTCGCAGGACGAGTCCAGCAATCGCTGTTCTGCCGCTCCCTTCCCTTCCCCGCCAGACTCGCAAGCAGTCAGCACGCCTGTGTTTTTTTGCTGAGCACCATTTTTCCACCCTGGGAAGACTGGGGAGGTTAAGCTCCCCGTCTGAACCGAAGCCCTGGACGAGTGCAACTGAGGTTATAGAAATCCGGGAGGGGAAATGACGAACGCGCTTTATTGTGAATAAAACAAGAGGGAGGAGGGAGAGGCGGAACTTCACAAAGGTGAAGGTTGGGAAGTTTGCAGAGCTGAGGATTTCGCCTGCCTCTGAGCACCGGGCAGGGGGTTGCTCATTATTTCCCTCTGTCTCTCTGAGGCTGCAATGGCACCTCCTCCCCAATTAGCTGAACCTGTCCCACTTGTCGCCTTTTGTTTCAGGGGAAGGTTTCGCTCCTGAGCGGCTTTTGGGGGGACCCCGGGTACCAAGCCGCCCACAGCCCCTGGCCCTATTCCCCGCTCGGGAATGACATGCCAATCCTGGAGCAGGGACTTATCTTCCTAGCCAAGCTCCCAGGTCAACTTCCTCGTAGGAAAGCTGATTTATGCCTGTTTATACGTATGGAAAAAGGAGGCAGAAGCCAAGCGCGGCATCCCTCCAAAATCTCATTGTCTTTGAGGCGGGAAGGGGGGAGAAAGGGGAGGCAGAAAACCTAAAATGATAAGGTTTGCCTTGTCGCGGCAGGGAGGACTTGACCAGAAAGGCAAACACAGGGTCCTGCCTCACCTCGCCGCGGCTGAAGCCTTTTCCAGGTCCGAAAAAACGACCGGTCCCTCCGTGCGCCCCGGCTGGGAAAACAACCGGCCGCCGCAAGCGCCTCGCCTTGGCGGGGAGCCCTGCCGTAACCGAGGCCCCGGCAGGTGAAACCCGAACAAAATTGCGCCTTTTCCCTGCTCCTAGACACGGGAGCCGCCGTGCCCGCGGTGCCCCAGGCGCGGAGCGATGCTTTGGCACAGGCGCGGTGTCCCCACACCTGTGCCAAAGCATCGCCCCGCCGGTCCTTCCTCTCGTCCAGCCTCATCCTCTCACACCCCCCCACCCCCGAGGCCAGGGGACACCCGGAGCTGGCAGGGAGAGCGGCCGGGGCCGGCGGGGTGAGGTGCTGCAGGTGGCAGCGGGTCCCTCCCCGGAGCCGCCTCCCCGGGCGCGCATCCCCCGCTCCGCGCAGCCGGCCGGGCTCCAGCCGGAGGGGAAAGGCGGGGGGGGGGGGGGGTGTTACACCCCAGTAAAGGGGATTTTTCGCCCCGTCCTGCCACGGAGGAGGGCTCAGGCTTGCGGTGAGGCTAGGTACCAGGAGGAGTTTGCTCACGGGTTAAGCATTTGTGTAGGTGGCAGGGAGAAAAAGCGCTGCGCCGGTTCTTGCAGATGACAAACAGGCTTCGGGGGGTGCGGGGGGGGAAAGGGCATGGTATCATGGTATGATAGTAAGTCTCCTAAACGGGTTTGGCACTGCTCAGTTCCTGCCATATTTGCAAAGCCATAGTTGGGTTGTATTTTTTTTTTTCCCTCCTCTCTCTCTTTTTTTTTTTTTTTTTTTTCCAAGCCCACTGAGGCAGAGATGAGGCAAACTCAGCCATAGGAAGGTGGTTAGTGATGTCACAAGTTTGGTCTTTTCAATAAAAGCAATAGAGAAGGGTCTCCCTCACTATATATATTAGGAGAAGCTTCTGTTCTTCGTAATAAAAAGAGCAGCAAGGGAGAAAAGCACCTGCTTTTAACACCCTTTATTTAGCACTAATCTGTTGCAGGCAGAATAAAAACTCTGTAGGGCTGGATTTCTTTTGAAAAGTATTACTTTTTTGATTTATTTCACTTTTTTTTTTTTTCTTTTTCTTAAGGATAGAACATAGTTTTGGAAGCGATTGCTGCGAAGATCAACTACTGTTGGCCAGGGTGATCTCTGAGAGGCACAGAGGGCTGTAACTCAAGGAAAAGGTGAAGTAATAAATTGTGAAGAAACTTCAGTATTCCAAGTTTTTAAAGGCTATTTATTTTTCCTGAGTCTGTAAGGGTTGGGTTTTCTTTTTTTTTTTTTTTTTTTTTTTTTTTTTTTTCTGGGGGAAAGGAAATTCTAAAAATATTTGATGGACGTTTTACCTTTAACATCAGCAATAGACCTATGAGTGTGTGGGGGCTATTTTCAGGGGATGTCACAATTATTTTTAATTAGTTGAAAGGGCAGTGTAAATCAAAGAAGCCTATTAGCTATACATTTTAATTTATAGCCTACCAGGTGTTCAGGGAATTTATTTACAGTATAAACGATTTAATGTTTTCAGCATGATTTCTATTTCAGCTCTTATGTTTTCGGTTTTATTTGCCTATGCGGTATGAAATTTGGCTAAGGAGCTGGGCTTTTAAACCGTGGCAGCAAGTGTCGCTTAACGCAGAAATAACCTGCAGGTAGAAAAAGGGTTTGCTTTGCACCTAAGCTTTCTCCGGAAAGCGTTCCTTAATACGGGGAGAGGATGAGAAGGAGCAAGCAGCCGGCACACCTCAGTGTTTTGTTGCGGCTTGCGAGGCTGTTGGGAGAGCTCTGGCTGTAAATCAGGCTGGCGCTGGCAGAACCCCGCGACCCCTCCGTACCTGGGGGCAGCGGCCGCTGCCCGCGGGCAGGTGGCTCCGGGGAGGTTTCGGGGCCGCAGCCGCGGAGGGTGCGCGGCCGCGGAGGGGTGAGGGGGTGCCGGGGTGGCAGCGGGACGGAGCCGGCGTCCCCAGGTGTTCGCTGCTGCCCGCCTGGGCAGGGCCGCGGGGTGCGGGAGAGCCCAGCCTCTGCCGTCGAATTTGCAGGGGGGCCCCCCGCTCCCCCCGGGCTTTCTCCCTGTACCTTACTCCGTGATAGCCGGGGGCAGTTTCTTGCGCAAGCGGGCTGTATAAAGGGGTGGATTGTGTTACCTTTGGTTTTTTACAGAAGTGTTTGCCCGGGATGGAAAAATTTGGTCCCTCCGTCGGGGGGGGTGCGGGGCTGGCGGCGGGAGGGGGGCCAGCCCCCTGCGCCCCATCGGGGCGCAGGGGGCTGGCCCCCCTCCCGCCGCCCCGGGCGCTGGCGCTGCCCGCCTCGCACGGCAGCGCAACCTGACACAGATATTTGCAACGCCCTGGCCAGACTGGCGGAGGGCGAAGTGGAAGGCGAAAGAGGGAGAGGAGGAGAAAACTTTCCACTAATTTACTTTTTTGGCCAGGAGCGCCTGTGTTCATAGACTGCGAGTCCTTCCCTCGGCCCTCCCCCTCAGCCCCCCCCCCCCCCCCCCCCGCTCCCCTTTACTAGCGTTACAATTAACATCATTAGGAATCAGCCCTCCAGCTAATAGGGGAACCGCGACGAACAACGGTAGGTGTGTGAAAGGAAAGGCGGCAACGATCCCAGGCTGGGCTTTTGGGCTTGATCTAAAAAGTGCCCCCACTGATGAGGGGATCGCCCTGCGCTACGGCAGGGGAGGCGCTGACCTAGGGGTAAACACAAAAAGGGAGAGGTGGGGACAGAGGAGGGGGGGAGAGGGAGAGGAGCCCGGCTGCAGAAGATGCGAAGAGCTTGGCCGGAGTCCTCAGGGTCTGCCGAGTGCATGTGCTGTCGGGTGTTTCCTTTTCTTCGCTCCTTTTTGATTCCGGTCCTGGGAAGCGCTGATTTCTAGCCTCCTTTTTGGCTGTGGGTATCCCGCCCGGGCTCTCGCTCTCTCCGCACATGTTCCTAGGGCGCCATCTCTTTGCAAAACCCTCCGTCCTCCCGCAGGTCTCCCAGAGGCTGCTTCGGAGTGTGTGAACACCGCGGGCTCCAGCCCAATCCAACCTGCGGAGCCAAGCGTGCTTCCCAGCCCCTGAGCCTCCCGGGGCTACCGCTCCTCTTAGACCTCTCGGGCTCTCCAGCTAGGCAGCGCTCTTTGCTGGAGTTCCTTTTCCTTGCCACAGTTGTGGACCCAACTTGCAGGAAGCAGAGGACGTGAACCTGACTTTTTTTTTTTTTTTTCCCCCAGAGGTATACTTAAAGACAGATGTATAGATGCACCCCCCCCCCCCCGCCCCCGCCTGAATCTGTGTGTGTGTCCGCGCGTGTGTTTACAGAGAAGAGGGTAGCTGAGCTGACTTTTGGGAATCTTTCCTTATCTGCAAAGAGGGCTCTTCCTGCAACGTAAAGCCCCGAGACAGCGGCTTAGCGGACTAGAATTGAACAGGGCTCAGGGAGACAAATGGACGCGCTCTCTAACCCGCTTCAAATACGAGCTAGATGACTTTTTTAACTAATACTGAGAGAGATCTTGCCTCCGGGCAGCGAGAGACAGAGCGAGAGGGAGGGAGGGAAGGAAGGAGGGAGGGAGGGAGAGGCAGACAGCAAGGGAGAGAGACGGAGCGAAGTTTGGAAGAAGTGAGCTGCTGCCGAGAGCTCAGAAAGTTTGTTTTTCCTTCACAACCTCGGAGCTGGTAGAGCCGAAAGCAGGGACTGCTCGAGGACGGCGCTGGCGCATGTGTCCCTTGGGACTGATCTCCCTTTCCTTGCAGGTTTTAAGACCCGGAGGATACAATGTTCACTAAACTCTTCCAGCAGTGGAGTTTCGCAGTGTTTCTGCTGAGTTATTCCGTGCCCTCTTACGGGAGATCAGTAGAGGGGATCAGCCGCAGACTGTGAGTTTCTCTTTTTCTCTCTTCCCCCCCCCCCCCCGCTTCGGTCACGGTGCGGGTGGGGAGGGAGGTGGCCGGGCCCGGTGGCGGGAGGGGAGCAGCCCGGGGGGGTTTGCAGCCTCCAGCAGCGCTCCCGGCGCGGCTCTGCAGCGCAGCGGCTCCGGGTTACCTGCCCCAGGTGCTCACTGGTGCTGTCTGAGCCAGAGGCAGAGGGCGTTTGGGGCAGGGAAAGGGCGCTTTTCAGCTCTCTGAGCTTATCAAGCTTTTGGGAAGGAGATGTTAAAGCCGAGGGTCTCTTCTTCCGAGGGGAGCAGCAATGCAGCTGTGTGCTCGTCCAGCGTGCGCTACTGCCCGTGCACCTTTCTGCGTCCTGGGAGGGTCTTAGTAGGGAGCACCCCTTTTTATCAAACTGCTGTATGTTACACGAAGTACCATATACTTCTCCAGCACTGGCATGGAGCCAATATTGATAAGGGTAGGGGAAAGATGCAGTAGTGAGGGCCGTGCTGAAACTGAAGTACTGAACAATTCCTTTGGCTTTCTGCCACTTCAGGGGAGGAAAAAAAAAAAAATTCCAAAGGGAGTCCAGTATCTGACTTGGAGGCAGAAGCATGTTTTCTGATAAATGATAATGTAACCTAAGAGAGTCTGTTCAGGAAATGACCTTTTTGCTCCTTCCAAAATAATCAGCATGGTTTATACTAATATCCCCTACGCAAAGTGCAGAAGAGAAGCCACTGGGTTGATGTAGGAGCAGCTGTCTCACACATCTAACTCACTGGCTTTCACTGGACTTGCATCAGATTTTCTAAGGAAGAAACACTTCAGTCATACTGTGGAGGGCTGTATTGTTACTAAGTTCAAAAGCAAGTCAAGTTGGAGAAAGAGGGTTGGAAAATCCGGTGACAACTTACAGGGAAACATGACACGGCAAACTTAATTTCAGATGGGTTTCCTTGGAACTGTTTTCTTACGTACACAAGGACAAGACCTCCAAATAGGACTTCCTCTGCCATTTAAGCAACAAAAAAAATCCCCCAGGTGAAGTGACTTCAGACACACCTAAATTTGGCACCAGGCAGACAGCTATTACAAATCTCCTACAGCAAATTGTGTAGAACATGTTATTGCTGATAATGCTGCAGTGTATTCTTCCCAATCCATTAATGCTTAGCTGTTTTTTACTCCTGCAAACTATTGTTGAGCTATTGTTTCATCTGAGACCATTTTCTTCTCTTAGGATATAGAGGACTCAAACTTCAGTTTCAAAAATTAAAAAAAAATGAAAATAACTGAAGTACAGTCAAATGCTATATTTCCTTGGCTAAGAAACTCTGACCTGGATCTAAGCCAAGTTTGTTTTTTAAAAAGTTAGATTTGCTAAGAAATAATCTTTCTCTTTTTGAAGCTAGCATTGTTCTAACACTTGTTTTTAAAGGTCAGGATTAGAGTTCTTCCCAACATCCCCATGCCATCCTGACAGGGGGGAAAAAAAGTGGAAGCTAAACAGTCAAAATGCATTTCTCAGCTCCCTCTTTGCTATGGCATGTAAAACACACACAAGAAACCAGTTAGCTGTCAGTTAGTGGCATTCACGTAGTTTTGTTTGTGGGTACAGCACAAACACAGACACCACACTCAAACATGTGTCCTGTTTTAATATCACCACAAACCATTCCTAGAGTTAATGGTTAATAACTCACTTAAGCCTAGAGATATTTTTTTCAGTCAAAGGCTTAAACCAGTAATGGATGAAAATACTGAAGCACATTATTATAGCCATGCAAAAATAATCAAAATGACATAGGCCTGGTTCTACAGAATTTACTGAGGCAAATCTCCCATGGAAAGCAATAGCAAATTGTCCCAAGAAAAGATTGCCAGACATATTATTTGTTATAGAAATGCTTTAGCTGCTAAAGAACTTCTGAGAAACCCAGTAATGCCTCAAAGTGAAATTAGATATTTTTATCAGCGTGCCCAGACACTGCAGCATCATGTCTCCAGATCCGTTCAAAATATTTTTCCTAATCCTGAGATAGGTTGAGGAGCTTTCCCTCCTTTTGGAGCCAGGGGCAAGGGCACTCAGTCTTGCAAAATCCAGGCAGTGAGCTGACTGAATCCTTTCCAGTTATTTCGCTGAACCTACTATCAGACCCAACATGAATAGTCAAGGATAACGATGGTTAAATAAGAGCAACTCTGAGACAGAAAGTTGTTGCTTGAAGTATGTTGCCTCTCAGTGACGCTAGGTAGCCAGTGAAAAAAATGAAGAAAGAATGTGCCTGCAAAGAACAGCTTATCTGGAAGTACATGAAGTCAGAATAGTCACAAGTCATGGATTTCTACTGTTTTCCCCATAATGAGACATTAAGTCTTGTATGTACATAGTGTACTTGGATACAGTAATTAGTTTGGACACTCCGGTCAAATACAAACTATCAACCTCCTTCTCTCAAAAGTGCCTACCACATGTAAGCTTAGCATTTACTGCACTTGGTTTGGGGTCAGATTCTTTTTCCTTGAATGAGAGGTGCATTTTATAGAAGGATGGAAGGGACCTCTAGTGGGTCATCTTAACCCTAACAGCCTAATATTTTTTTTACACACTGTACCCAATACATGAACGTAATCATTCCAGTTCCCATTGCCTTCCTACTCTGTGTGTGTGGGTGAGGTATTGTTGATATCTCCATTATGAAGCACTTACATCAGCCTTCTTGGGCAAGTATTTTTCCCTGATTTACAAACACAGGAGTTGTTTGAATAACTGAGGCAGAAGGAGGCAGAAGGTCAAAGAGATATGTATCTACCACATCTTCTTTGTTTTAAGAAGATTTTTGATCTAGAGCATACAAAGGAAATTGGTAGGCAAAATGTAATCCTTAAGTCTGGCTGAGTAATAAAAGTCATGTGAAATGTAACACTACGTAATGTTATACAATCATCTGGAATAACAAAATGTTATTTGGGGCCAGACTTGATGCTAAATATCATACAGACATTTAAACAGAAACGCACCCTCTTTGGCACACTAACCCCTCACATGTCAGTCCCTGCATTATTTTGGAAATGCATACTCGCACACGATGTAGGTCGTGTAATGTTCTTTGACTGCCTTGTGTGTGCTGGAATCAAATCTTTAGGTTTCAGCTCTGTAAAATGGAACAGCTTTTCAGTCAAGAGAACTTTAATAACAGGCTTTAGAGATTCAAGATTTTGTCACAGTGGGTAAATTGACCAAATACACATTACAGGATTAAGGCAGCTTTAGGTTGTCTGTGATAAAAGGAATTATCCTTGGTAGTTTACAAGAGGCAGTAGGAAAGCTTTGCTCATCACATGAGGCATACTGTTTTAGACTCAGTAAAGCACTGAGATTTTGTATGCTTTTTATAAACTAGAGGAGTGAAAGGAGAACGGCATTTCCCATGCAAATATCCTGGGAAAATAGATTACTGAAGCTAGGAATGTAATGTGAGCCACAATGGACAGCTTGACAAGCAGCACAGAAGTATGCCACTCAGAGGAGTCCAAGGTGCTAGTTTTATTAGCATACTTGCAAATCAGACTGACCTTAACGAGAAGGTTGTTAGAGATGGCTATTGGAGAGCTTCAGGGAGTGCACTGGTCAAAAAAATTCTCCTGGGGGAGATCTTGAGCTTGCATTAATGGTCACAGCTGCACTGAAGAGAATGAAACAATATGGGTTCAGCTCAGTACTATCACATTGCATTTTTGCTTAGGGACGTAGAGTTGAAGGGCATAAAATACTCGCCCTGAAGCCTGAAGTCATCCAAAACTGATTTTGAGATTATGACAATGTTTGGTCAAGTGTATGCTCACAAACCTGAGTATATCTTGAGCAAGTATCCCTACTGTATCACTTCATGCAAACCAACAGTCATCTTTCAGTCTCCTTGTGGAATGGGGCAAAGCTGCTGTTTGAATTTTACCCTGAATAACAGAGATGTAATACCACTTGAACCCGACTCACTTGAACCCAACTCACTTGAACCCAATACTCAAAAAGCGTAGCTCTACAAAGAGAAAAAGCAAAGGGAATGCTCTTAAACCAGTGCTACTTGAAGTTGCTAATTTCAAATAGCTCTACTGTTGATCAAATCACAAATCTAAAGAGTTTGGCTGAAGGGACTGAGAAAGACAAATTGCAGAACACTCCCGATCATTTAGCATACTATCTTTGTCCACCACATGTTGAAACCTGGAAATGTAGCAGGATAATTAGGGATGGGATGGAAGGGAGGAATATTCATTCACAGTTATGTATCTTCTCCCGTTTCACCCACATGCAGAAACAACTTCTTATCCAGCTAACTGACCAAATGATTATGTGACAGGCAAGGCAGTGAATTCATTTTCTTTGGCCAGTAAGAATCCAGTCACATGCGGTACCCTGATGCAAGATGAGAGGATATATAGCCAATCTCAGCACATTGAAGCAGGGCAATTGGAAGGATAAACTGTATTATAGCATTCATGGGAACATAGCTAAAATCCCAGCTTGCGCTCTTTCTGTGGTTCACAGTGCAGCTGTGCATCTATCCCACACCAAGGAAAAAGCATGTATTTTCTCACGGTTATTTATTATCCAGGTGCCACTTGTATCTTCTTTCCTCAGACGTTTCATACCTTCTTTGCCAGTACAACATCTCTAAAAGACAGATAGCTAACCGCCTCCCAGTTCCTTGAAAACAAGACAGATGTTAGTGAACCGAAAGGTCATGAACTCTGGAAAAGGACCAGAGACCCACTCAAACAAACCAGGATGCTCTTGAAGAAGATCCACTGAAGAAGGCTGGCATAAAACTCAGAGAGCACAGCAGACAAGAAATTCGGCCCCAAAAGTTCAGGCTTAAAGGAATACTAGAAAGACATCTAAAACCATAATCAGACAGAAGTGGCCAAGCAGTGAAGTCAACGGGAGTGGCTGAGGCTCATCTCTGCTGATGCTCAGGCTGCTGCCTCTCTGGATAGCTCATTATGGACTGAAGTGCCTATGTTTTAGGCACTCAAATTCCAACATTTTTCCATTACGCTCCTGCAGTTGCACTTATTTAAATTTAGAAATGAAATGCACTTTTATGTATTTATTTATGTTTTTGAAGTACATGACTGAGCAGAAGAAAATTATTAGAATGATGCTTTATAAACACTGCTTCCGGCTTCAGTACAAGTACTTGTTATTCCCTCTCTTGCTTGACTGCAGTGCTCCATTATCTGACCCTTTAGTTTTCCTATCTCTGACAACTGCCTTCCTGCTTTTACTGCCTGAAGTGTGATATATTAAGAGTCGTAGTGCTGTCCTAGAACAGAGCAGTGACTAATCCAACTCCAGGTCCAGTGGTATGTGATCGGTCAGCTGAGAATTATTACCCGCTTAGGTCTTTCCCTTCTCTGGAGGGAGCAGCTACTCTGAGCAGCAGGACTTGCTCCAGCAGCCTGACTTAACTGGATGTCTCCAAGCCTGAGAGCTGGTACATAGTCACTGTGGCCACCACTGCCAGAGGAGAGAGGAGCTCTGCCAAGTACTGGGCAATAACCAAATCCTAAATGTTTTTTTCCCCCTCCTCTCTTCTCTTTCTTTAGCAAAAGGGCTGTATCAGAGCACCAGCTATTGCATGACAAGGGCAAGTCAATCCAAGACTTACGAAGAAGAATATTCCTTCAAAATTTAATTGAAGGTGTCAACACTGCAGAAATCCGTGCAACTTCAGAGGTTTCACCTAACCCTAAGCCTGCTACCAACACGAAGAACTACCCTGTCCGATTTGGTAGTGAAGATGAGGGCAGATACCTAACTCAGGAGACAAACAAATCGCAGACCTACAAGGAGCAGCCCCTGAAGGTATCGGGGAAAAAAAAGAAAGCAAAGCCTGGAAAACGTAAGGAACAAGAGAAGAAAAAGAGGAGAGCCCGCTCAGCTTGGCTGAATTCTGGCGTGTGCGGAAGTGACGTGACCGAGAGCCCACTCTTGGACAACTCTGTTACTACACATAATCACACTTTAAGGTAATTCTGCTATATCCTTTTGGGGGGCATACCATATATTTACTGAAATTGTTATCCTTCGGTGTGAGAGGCCGAGGCCTCACTCAATCCTGGGATAATAGCATACCATTATGCCCATAACTGAGCAGTGGCTTTTCAAGCAGTGCACAGTCTCAAGGTGCTTTCTGGAGGTGAGTACCCTTTCCACTTTGCACTGGTGACAAAATCTTTCTTTCCTATGACAAACAATTCAAGTAAACCACTTATTGCCAAAAAGAGCTTTCTGAAGCTGAGTGAGTAGTAAATAAAGTTATTTCTGTAAAAAGAAAGCACATCATAGCCATTAAAATTTCCTTTCCTGTTTTAATTGTAGTGTCTCTCACATCAGATCTTGGTCCCACACTTGGGCCTCAGCAGATTGAAAGCTTTGAGTTTTATTTAAGGCTCTGCATCTATAAAATGGTGAAGTTTTCTTTCCTCCCTCTCAACACCCCCCCTTTTTGGCAACTTTCCTACCCTTACTTTACAGTTTTTCATTTTACTGTTTAACCTTAGGGGAGAACATGGAATATTTCTCTCTTAGTAATATCTGCAAACAACGCAGACCAGCCTTTCACCATAAAATTTTCCCTGCCATTAGGACTTTTTAATTCAGCTCCATCTTTTTGCCAGCTTGTGAAACAATTACGTTGCTGCTGGAAAATATTGAGCTTTGCTTTTGGAGAGAGACGTGCTTCGCTCATGTGTGACAATGAACGGGTTTCAGTGCAGTGGTGAGCTGGAGACTTCAGCCTAGGTGCCCCAAGCAACTCATCCACTTGCAGTCATCTCAGCTTGAGTGGAAGTCTGCACACTTGCAGACAAAGCCAAGGAGTCCGCTCCTCAGTTCTCCTCAAATGTTTGCATTTTCAACAGCAAAATCCTACCCTTTTCTCTCCTCCTCTACTTCACTTTGACAGAATAGAGACATAAGGGAAGCGCCACTTGCTCACAATAAATCCCTTGGAAAGAGATGCCAGCAGTAGGATTTACTAAAATCCAGTCTTGGGTTAAGCTTTACAGGCCACAGTTTGCGACGTGCTCCATTGCCTCAACTTCTGCTGGCATCTACAGGAGTTACCAGCATTCAGGGCTAGGCATTCAGTGTCTCTGACTGTAAACCAGTTAGCATGCCTGTAGCAGTTAGTAGCAAAGTATGAGAGGCTGGTTTGTCTCAGTACCTTAGGAAAGGCACACTCTGGGACTCTGGTCAGGAGTAGACCAACATTTCAACAGGTGCTAAGGAACTGTGGTAGCCAATAAATAGCACCTGTCTTTGGCACAGAAATCTTGAATGTAGGGAAAAAAACTTCAATGGCATTTCGAGTGTTATTTCTTTTTCTTACTATTCTGTCTTTGGTTTTATATCCAATAGGATATGTAAAAGAATGGCAGGTACACCCTGTTGATTTTCCTAGTTCAGCCTTTCTGTTTCAAGTATGGTTGGATGGCTGAAGGCAGTCGGCTTTACTGTGGAGTCCAGACTGCCAAAGGCAGTCCAGCTTTGCCTTCCTGATATTACCCAAGAAGCAGTATTTCTCCAGGGCAAGAAACAGATTACTAAAGAAGATCTATATTTTAGATAGTTAATTGAAGATTATTAAACAAAGAGAAGCCATAAAACAGGAAAATCAAATCCCTCCTTCACAAGTACAGAGCATAATATGCTGGTTCAGCTCTTAAGAAACTGCTAGTATATCAACTGGTAGTTATCCCAGTAGGCTGGCAAAAGATATAATTTCTAAACTTTAAATGAAAACAAGTCCCAACTCCCTGACATGTACTTTAGATAGGGGGAGTCAGGTTCAATGCAGTTGTCTATGTGGTTGTTGGCACACGGTGGGCAAGCATATTTAGGTGGAGGAGTGACCACATCTGAGTGAGGCTGATTCCTCAGCTGTACTGAGCTGAATCAGGAACTTCTACTCTATCTGCTGGTGCAGGACAAGGAAGGTGTGTGCAGACAGAATTTCCATATGCTACACCAGTATAAGCTACTTTGCAGCACCCCGAAGGCTAGCTGCAGCATAGGAGAAGCATCAGTACTTTACAGTGAAGAAGTGGATATGCATAATGCAGCAGGGCAAATGTCAAGGAAGTGCAAAGATAAACTTCAAGCATGCTTTTCACTGTATCTTTGTGCTGCTTTTCTGCTCAACACACTGAACTGAAATCCTTGTGCCAATTTCCTCCTCCCAATCTCGATCCCAAAATTTGGGGTTTAGGTCAGAAAAAAGACCAAAAATAATGTGCTCTCTAGATCTTTTGACTTACTACAGGAAGTATCTCATAAAAGAAGCCAATCTTGCAAAATCTGTGGCTAAATCACAGAAAGCAGCTTGCAAGTAGTCATTAGTAAAGAGCCCATTGTCAAGATGTGGCTTAGCTTAAACTCTAAAACAAAGCATAAAATCCAAGCCAAATTGAAAATGTCACCCTCTTAAAAACAGGCCTGTGTAGTGCAGACACACATATACAGTCGTGCTGTATGAATTGTGTGCCATTATTATACATATTGTAATATAGCCTGAATACACCCTAACATTACTAGTTAATTATTAAGGAGCTTCATGCTAGCATTTCCATTCCAGACACTTAAAATATCTTTCTCGTGGACATTCCAGCTATATTCCCATTCCAATTCAATTAAGCTGTTATTACCTAATTTCCTAAGAAACCTTTTGAATGAGTAGACTCCCTAACGTTAAATGCAGTCTCACTTTCAATGAGCACATAACACACACACACACACACTCACACACCCCCACACACCCTCGCCTTTAAACTCTCAAGGATTTGGGGTTTTTTGTCTCTCACACCCACACACATCTGCCATGTGGAACGCTACCCACAGCTTCGGCAGTCAGTCCAGCAACAGAGCAAAGCCCTCTCCATCCTATAGCTTCACATTCCATCCTATAGCTGTTTTCCACAGAACCAATGTGCATTACAGAAATGTGCTGTTCACAGGGACAGAAGGGAAAAAAGCCCAACCCTTCGGCGTTTTCTGCAGCACCGCTAAGAAGTAACTTAAAATGATATTGTAGTATAAGTAATATACTGATGGGATAGGAGCAAGCTCCGCTTTTGTTCTCATGCCTTCACAAGGAAGGGAGGAGTATGGAACTCACGCCAGGCTGCCAGCATCCCTTAGAAAACACCCAAATCTTAGGACTGTACACAGCTGACTCTTTCAGCTTTGACTGAATGCAACAGGAGTCAGAGCTTAACATGACGAGATGCTTATTTTCTTTCAGGACCAACTCTTTGGCTCGCAGAGGGAAAATTTCAGGATTATAGTCTTTTCATTCATTCAAGCACTTAGAGACATGCTATCAAGGATCTGTTGACTTCAAGACCTGAGCAGCCTTTACTGCATAAGTACTGCATGTATTTGTGTACACGGCAGCATAGAAATATATACCTCTAAGATAAACAGACCCTTGATAACAGGTGGTCTATCAGTGGGAAAGAGACCAAATAAGCCCCATGGGACTGTTTTAATCAGAAGCCTGGCATCACACCCAAGCAGTTAACACAGCAGGGGCATGATTGCTACGGTGTTCAGTAAAGATTTTCTTTTTCTTGCCTTCAGAACAAATTTCTTATTTCTCCAACTGCATTTTTTTCTTTTTAGCACTTGGCATATTTATTATAGGTTGATACAATTATTCTACCTGTAGCACTGAGGAATCTTCTTGCATAAGGCTCTAAAGAAAACTAAAGCCCCTTCCTGTTTCTCTGAGTGTACAACATAGTGGAATAGATGGCCTCAGTGTTGTGAGAAACTGCAGGTCTTCATACTGCTACCTGAGTTGCATTGAAAGAAATATAGTAGATGTCTTGAAAAGATGTCTAAAACTGTTAAACTGGCCCTATTATTGCAAATGTTTACTAGCAAGGCACACCCGTTATAGTCTGTGGCACTCTTGCTATTAATTTCATGTCTATATGTTTGAAGTGAAAATTATGTTTTCTATTTTTCTGTCCTTTTTTTCTTTGCAGGAGGCGCTGACATTTTCAACAAGAGATTTTTGGAAGACATATTGCAGTATTCTGTAATAGTGAACATATGGGAAGTATTAAAATATTTATTACCTGTAAATATTGTAAATGCTGAGAATAAAACCTTTTCCCCCCCATTGCTCTCTGAAACTGCACATTTGGTTATTGTGAATTTTCCTTTTTCCTTTTTTTTTTTTTTGCTAAGGCTAAGACAATTATTATTGTCACATTTACCATAATTTATTTTGTTGACTGGTGTATTTATTTTGTGAACGTATCTTGGTGCTGCTGACTTTCTATATTTTTTGTAACAATGCACTTTAGATATACATATCGAGTACATTGATAACTGACATAAAATATTCCTGTTTTGTGGTTGACTTCAATGAATGCCTACATACAGTTGTTCAAACTGATTTTCCTTTGTGCATGTATAATAGCAGTATTTTAAAATTTGTAAAGAATGTCTAATAAAATATAATCTAATTAAATCATGACTCAGAAGGAAAAATGTGTCCTTTAGGAATTTCAAGAGCAGGAACACTATTTTTTTCTTTACTACATTTGAAAATCGTTTTAAATTTAATGTGTTTACATTGGTTCAAACTCCCACATTTTCACATTAGCTTTTACTTAAAAATCACTCAAAACATATTTTGTTCCAGTGCTCTATTTCAAGTCAGCTAAGTTGCTGAACAACCTGGGGGTACTGTCATATAGGTCAGACCCCGCTGCAGGGAAAGTGCGATACCCAACCTTGCCAGTCCCCAGCCCTGCAAAGGCTGAAACGTTACATCCTCCAAATGAGAGGATGTGAAAAGCAGCCCCATGGGATACATCTCTCACTACACTCTTGGAAGGTGCTCACATGTCACACCCCGCAGTCTTGTTCAAAAACAGACATGCTCAGTGTCCTTGGCTCCCACCAACTTTACTCAAAGATGAAAATGTCTACTACATGAGTAGAGTGTCAGCCCTTTGTGCTTTGGGACCACCTTATGTTAACATGAGGGGGGGAAAAAAAGAGTGTTTCCTGGGTGAATATATAAAGGAAAGAAAAAATGGAAACTGTGGTAGAAGACACAGCACTAGGTACTGTTGCATTGCTTGAATAACTTTTCCCCTCTCCCACCACAAAGATGCCTCACACGGCTCTGTTTCTGAAAAACATCTGCATTAATTTTACTTCTGCCTTATACCCATAGATAATTGCAGTTAAGGGGGAGAGCACATTCATTACTTCATGGCCACTGGCTGAAGAAAACAACAGAAAAAAATTACGATCTATCACTTTTTTTAAAGTGAACATAAGAGTCCTGCTTCCTATCCCTTTCGCTACCACCCACATGTTAATCACAGCAGCTGCTATGGGGGCAACCTGAATAAAAGAGGTTGTTTCACGGAGATATCTGTACTTCATAAAAACCTACTGAATTTCCTCTGTCTCACTCTTTTAACATCAGCAACATCAGAAAAATGCAAGCGTGGAAAAATAAATTACAAATCCTGGGAATTTTAAGATAGTTCTTGTAATTGTTGCTCCATTCTGTAGTTGCCAAGCTTTTCTTTTTTATTCTTCTTTCCTTTTTTTAAGTGCCATCTTTTTCCATTGCCAAAGTACAGCCATCATATAATAGAAAACAGATGTATTTCTGCTCTCTACCTAATCTTCCAGAAAACTACCTCCAAGAAAGCACTAAAAGCAAGAAAACTTGAGAAAAACTTACCCATCCTCCCCCATCCACTTCTCCAAAGTGTGAAATTCAACGCTTCATTATGTCCAGTTAATTACTACAGCCACAAAACGCATGCATAGTTTCCTTTTCAGATGAAAAATACTTGATGAAATGTAGCACAACTGTGGGGTTGCATTAAAGAAAGAAGGCATGGTTCCTGCACATTTTCAACTTGGCCTCCTTGCACATCCTGCCTATTTATAGCATCCAGCTAATGCTTGGATTTACACAACTGAAGTTAACTGCAATATATTCAGAAGATGATTTTGTATCTCAGGATTACCAGCATATCCCAGCTGGAACTAAAACCTAAAGCTATGGTGGGCAGAGGCTATTTATCTTCACCAGAAAGGACGATCCTCAGCAGACAGGGAGCCCAAAAAGCATAAACAAAACCATACACCCAAATACTAAACCTTGGCTCCATAGAACTGGCCAGTTCATAAGGGGAGGCCTGATTTTGAAGTGCCTCCAGTCTCCCCCATACCTTTACGCTGTCCATTAAGGACTTGCAATTTTTTCCTAGTTTCTATATGTAAAATGTAATGAATTTAAGCAAAAGTCCTGTTTTTCTTAAAGACCTTTACGCAGGCCTTGTAAAAGCTGTCTATGGATCCTGTGGTTCATAGACTATGGTTTGAAAGTCACTGCTGCAGACCATTGAATTTAACTCTGCAAAGCTGCATGCAGGTTTTTTTGAGCTCTCGGTTTTGCATGAAAATAAATGCTGAAACCCCCTATTTCTGAGACAAGCTACAGCAGGTTTACCTTCCTAGCTGCGGCGGGCTAAAATCTTCCAGAGATTTCAGTTTCTCAGACAGCTGAACCCCAGTGACTCAACTTGTCCCAGAGACCCTGCAGTAATCAGGACTTATCCTGATATTTTCTGATCTACAAATGTAAGGTATGATTATTTCAGAGGAGGACAAAAATTGTGGTAGAGCTTCAACCTTTGCATTGTATGACCTTTTGGAAGACTGCACTTCACATTCAAGTATGTCTGCCCACTTGAAGTTCTACATGGCACACGTGCACACCTAAACACACCTAAAATGGACAGCCTTATGGGTACAGAGGCACTCCAAGAGTTTGGAAGTACCAGAAGGAAGGTTGATCGCACAGCTTTCATTTGGCCTTTTTGCTCCCACATTACAGTCTGGGCTAGGATTACATGATCAGATGTTACAGTTCTTACTTCTGCCACCTGTTTTCTCTTCCCTCTCTCTCCCCCATCTCTGCTTCCCCATCCATGCCTCATTCTTTTTCTTCTGCTAAAGCCAGAATCCAGCTCTTGTCTTTTCATCTGATGTCAGCTGCCCTGCGCTCTCTTTGGCTCACTGTTTCTGCTCCCACCATTTCTGTCACCGTCTCTCTCCTCACTCCTTCTTCCCTCTCCACACCCCAAGTCCTTTCAGCTCTGTTTCTCCTGGTCCTCACCACCCACAGCCACAATCCATCTTCCCTCCTCTTTGGACTGCTAATCTCAGACCTCACCTTACCCACGTCAGCTTCCTTCACCAGTCTCCTGGCTCAGCAAGTCCCTCTTCTGCGTCCTGCCTCACAGTCACTCATCTTGTGTTTCTCCAAGCTCTTCATCACAGCTTTTCTCCTGGAGGGTTATGCTGTCCCCTTAGCAACCACACCAGCTTCCTCCTGCTCTCTACTCACCTGCCAGCAGGAAAACCAAACAGAGCAGGGCAGGGGGGGCTTCCTCCTCACTGTAGCTTTACATCGCCCTATCCCAGTGCTTTTTCCCAGTGTCCTGGATAAGCAGGCATTGTGGGGACAGTCTGCCTTTGCCCTCACAGCCTCAGAGCACAAGCCCGCTCAGATGGCAGGGTCTGTGCTCCTGGTGGAACATGGGAGCTGGAGGATGGTGGGGTACCTTTGGTTGTCCAGTAAGGGATGTGCACTCAAAGTCCAGTCATACGCAGGAGCTGGACCATGCTCAGTGATGAAGGTTTTCGCTGATAAAGGAGCCTTCATTCAATAAGTGTGATTTTTTTCAGAGGGTTATGACATGGCCAGGTGTTCTTTAAGGTGATAAAAGAGCATTCCTAATGCAGAGGATGCACGTCCAAATTTCCATTTTTTCCCCTGAGCCACAAAGGTGCTAGGGCTTCTCAGAAGAAATTCCAGAATATTTTTAACATGGATAATACAATGTGTTTTCCTTGTTTGGCATTTAAAAATGGTATGACTATTTTGGCTGAAATTTTCTAAAAGACCTTTTGCAAGTTTTCAGCTTGAGAGGTCAAAGATGAGTCAGAATTACAAAGAAATGAAGCCAGGGTGTCATAGTAGGAGATGGTGGACTAGCTCAGATGTGCACTGAACAACTGTCCCGCCTCTGACATCCAGCTAACACATTCAGAATTGTTGTTATTGCCCAAGACCTCCAAGGGGAACCTACATTTGGCACCCCACTGCTGCTCTGGTTTTAAAGTAGTCACCATGTTTACTACAGAACTTAAAAGCTGTTAAAAGACATCAAATGATGACAGCAGCTACCCTGTGCTGGACCTCAAAACCAGACCATTTTAGGCTCTGTGCACTTGGCAGTGGTAGCTCACTAACAGTGGAGTTCCACTCACAGAGTTTGTTTCGTGGTCCTTCGTAAATACAGGCATTCATTTGGCTTTCAAGACACATAAAAAAACCCAAACCAGTGTAGTTTACGCCTCTACTGTGAAATGACTCTATGCTCTCAAGGAAGGGATTTCAAGCACAGGAACTACTTGGCTTAGTTTTAGGCATTCACCATCTCAACATGTGGACGGCACTATTCCCAATACAATGCACCTACAGTGTAGTAAGCATGCGTGTTCACTTACGAGTAAGCGCCCTTGATCTCCTGAGCCACCACAGAGAATTTGGCTCTCTTGCAGTAATTCAGAAAGTAGGGGAATGCTGGCTGTATTTAGTTACAGTCTTTGAGAGTTTAAAACATTTTGTTATTTAGTCATAATTTACTGCAGAGAAAAGGTGCTGGAATAGTTTCTCTGGAGTCTGAAGGTCTTTATTTAATTACAAAACAGATACAAGAAGAGGAAGCACAAACTACCTTTTAAGCACCACACCACAATACCTCCCATAATAAAATGGAAACCATCAGCATGAGGGGTTGGGTCATGTGAGCAACAAACTCATTAAAAAGTATACATTTTGTGCTCTCCTGAGACCACCACCAGTTTCTTGAAGGGCTTCAAGAACAAAGCAGGGAAAGACGGATCTGTATTTGCCCCCAGTTTTAACAACAGGAGCACTGGGACTCCTTGGAGAAGCCATTTTACTTCTTTATCTCAGTTATTATTCAAAATGGGGTCAGATTTGCCCACTTTTCTAAAATGTTCTGACCTCTACTGAAAGCTCGGTGCAGAAAGACAAAGCATTATTGTATAGCCTGCCCCGCGCCCCTCCCTGCCCCCAGTTTGGTTTGGTTTTTTGTTTGGTTTTTTTTTTTTTTTTTATGGTTGGTTATCCCAGTTCTTTCACTCAGGCTATGAATACAGTCACCAGATAGTAAGTCATAGATTACAGTATTCACCCAGATAAAAGTGACCACACTTAAAGACAGTTTCTCATCACCCATCCACCATGATGCCCCTCTAGACATTGACTTCAGTGGAAGTTGTGCACACAACTTCCCATACAATTCTTTGAATATATACCCCCTGGAGTCCTCTCTTTTAATTGGTTTCCTGGACTCTTCTCACAAAAAATTTTTTCCTATAGTTAATGTTAACTAATTTACTGGGGAAAATATCTATGATCGGCTCTCCACGCCTCTCCTTCTGAATGAGTTAGTGATCCAACAGAGTGGTTTGCAATGCACATGCCATGGGCCATCCTTTTCCAATGGCTGGATCCTGTTCCCTGATGATGCAGGTGAGCATCCTCTGCACCTTACTGGGTGCACTGCTATACTAAAGTACATGTTTGGACTTCAGAGAGCACGTTTAAGACCACTCTGTGTATTGTGGGCAAGCTTCCCTTATGGAAAACTTCAGTAAATTTGAAGATAATTTTTTTTCCCCAGTGGAACTACGAGGTAAGCTCTATGTATGTACTAATGAAAATCCACCATTAGCAGCAAGATACTGGAACAGCTTTTCTTGTCATGACTGTGCATGTACAAGCATGTTAGAGGTGGGAGGGATTTGTGTGGATTAATGCCTTTAGAACTACATTTTGTAAGATCTGGATCACTCAAACAGAAAATTAGGGCATGACAAAAGGAAAAAGTATCCCACCTTGTAACCTGAGTTTTCCAGTATGTATCCAAATTTTCCATTTGGTTGCTACACTGGAGGAGTGAAAAAGACCTACTCTGATACATTTCAAGTTTTCACACTGCTAGTTACTTTACCTGTGTTCAGAAACTTATTCTCACTCTCTTTCACCCTCCTGTAGCTGAAAGGACATAGAAACATACAAGCACGTCAGAGTAAATCACTGAGTGCAGCTAAACTCTGGTCCAAATAAGACCAATTGTTTTTCCAATAAGAAGAAAATGTGGCTGTATACCACTTTGTCAATGGTTCAGCCCTGCAACCAGATCAACCCTCAGTGTGAAATGTGAACTGCCCCAAGGTTCCTCATCCAGGCTGGGGCTCGTAGAAGTGGTGACCCATCAATATGAGAACTGGGGGTATTAGTAACCAATTCTTCAATCAGGATTTTAGGCCAGTCTGCTTTCACTGTTCGGAGACAAAACAGGGAAGATTTAGTGCTTTTGCTGTACCGACTTAAAATGTCTACAGTTTTCAGTGCCAGCAGGCAAGAAGTGTCTGTAAATAAATTCTTTTCCTTTCTACCTTTTGCATCACTCCAGTTCCTGTTCCAATAATAACCAAGAGAGATTTACCAGGAAAGCACATAGACTTAATAAATTTTTTGTAAGACAAAATGGGCTTATCATGCTTTTGAGGATAATGATGAGTCTTCTCATTGTGCAGTGATGACATTCCACTCACACGTATGAAATCACAAGAGATGAAGGACAAGTCTCCTTGTAACTCACTGAGTATACCAAGAAGTTAGCTTAAATGTACCTTGGGTTGACAGGCTTGCTTTACAGCCTCAAGCAGATTGAGTCTTATACACCAATATGAGTCCCACATAATTGCTCACAGTCAATCAGTAAGCAAGGATTGCATGGTCTCCTTGACCAGAGGGGTTGTTCACATACACAAGTGCTCGGTGTTGCAACCATGGATCACAGAGAGGTCCTATATGTTTGCTGGATATAGAGTTTATGAGTTGCCCACAGCAAAAGTGTGACAACACACAGACTCTGCAAAGCTGATGTACTCCTGGGAAAAACAGGAGCAGAGCCAGCAGCAGCAGCTGGGAAGATCTGAAGGCTCACCTCTCAGTACAACTGGGCAGCACAGGACAGCATTACTGACAATCATCTGGGTGACAGTCAGTGAGAAATTGGCACCAGTATAAAAACTTGACAAAACTTTGGGTTTTTTTAAGAGTGAAAGATGCAGAGACACTGTTCTTTAAAAGACCTCTTCTCAAGTAGCATAGCTGTTGTGCAATGGCTACAGGAAGTTCCTTACAGGACAGAGTAGATTTGTTTATATTTGAAACACCAGATCATGAAATAAGATACAGAAAATGCTATCTACGTTAATGAAATGCAGCTGACATCCACTGATTTTATTTTTTTTTTTTTTTTTTTTAACATTGCACTTACTCTCATGTCAGAACTCTGTAGGACTAAGCAGATCCAGAGCTCTCAGCTTTGCTCAGTTTCAGAGGCTCACTATTGGCAGGAGAACGAAAACTTTAAATAAATATATCACAATCACTATGAATGTATTCGAGTTATTCAGATAATGATAAGATGACATGGGGTAAATACTTGGAGTTAAGAGCAGCTCTAACGACAGATGATCCGTCATTTATATTTAATCCACTTAAGAGACGTTTTTATCAGACAAAGGCCAACCCACTGGGACCATTAATAGTTGCAGTTATAAAAAAAGCCAGCAGCCAGAGACCAACAGAGACAGACATAACAAGAGTTAGTCTCACAGTCCAAAATCACCAGTAAATTTAGAACACACTTACATGAACAATTTGCTGTGCATGTTATTATTTAAACAGAATTGTACTAAGAACATATGCATGCATAATGAAAAACAACTACAAGGATCTAATTAAAAGTCTCTGAAAAAAAGACCTCAGGAAAATGTGCAGCTCATCCTAGGTGATTTTAACATACTAAGAGGAAAGAGAGCACACTGGCAGGTCGCCTGAAGCTGGGAAAGAGCGTTCTACGATGTGGTCTTATTTGTCAGAGCCTAGGTAGGATTATATGGAACAATCTACAGTGGTATATACAATGCCAGTTAGGTACTGTGAAAGGAATGCATGTCTGGGTGCACTATAAACACCCCACAGAGCTTTTGTTGATGTTAGCAGGAGCTATCCCCTGGACCAGCACACACCCATCAGATGTTGTGCTGCAGGCTGCGCTCACCCGCCCATCATCTGCCTGGTGCACAGGCGGACTCAGCTTGTCCAAGGGCAGGCTCTTCATCCAACTGGAAAAAAAATATCAGTAGCTAGCGCATAATCCAGAGGTTGATCTCACACTGGATTCTTGGGACTCATCCTGCACTTCACCAATATTTTCCCTTCTGCCACTAGACAGGGCTAGCAAGAATGAGGAAGATCTCATAGCAGATGAGATGCATAGCTATCTCAGAACAAAAGTGAACACCGCAGGCACTTCCAAGCAATGAAATCTATGTGTAAATTTTTCCTGATACTGTCTTCAGCAACAGACTAGGAATTCATTCATGGTCATTTTCTTTAACACCCAGACTTCTGCTTTTTTTTTTTGTTGGGCTTGGGCAGGTGGTGGGAGGGATGCTCTAGGGCTATATTCAACTGCCCTTAATCAGGCAAACCTTCCATTGAGTTCACTGGTAGTTTTGCAAGCATAAAAATATTCCCAAAGGCCCCTCAGAGTTTGACAGTGTTTGACTCGTTTTTAACACAATCCCTCTTCTAGTCTGTAATGACTTGTGTCTTTGCATACAGAGGTGTCTCAGTGCTAGCCGCTGACGTCCTTCCCTTTCATTCCTGTCCTCCAAGACTGTCCCATTGGCCCTTTTTAGAGTAAAGATTTATATGCTGTACATAGAAGGTGAGCAGGCTTATAGCTTCAGAGCCTCTGGCATAAGGTACAAAGTAATAGCAACAAAAACACTGACATATGCAGCTGTTTCTTTAAATAAGGGAAGGCCAAGCAAGGTGACTGCTGCCAGCCAAGTCTGAATGTATAAAGAGAACCACTTCCAGAAAGAGGGCTCACAAAGTTCTTGAAAGTGGGACCACCTCAGAGATGAAGTTAGTCCCTTCCCCTCCCCCAGTCTTCCCTGACCTGCTTCAAACTTGAAGCAAATCAGTTTTTCCAAGCCTCTCACCCCCTCCCTCCCCTTGAGCAGTCTGATTTTTCTATGTGAACATTTTGGCAGATCTCAGAACAGTTTTACTCATTCATTTAATAGTCACAAATAATGGTTCTGTTTCACCAGCTAATTATTTCACCAGTCTCACAGATGCATGCCTTTCCTGCACATTTGGTGAGGAGGAAACCAGTGCCCACATAGGCAACAGCAATAATCTGATTAAAAAACTGATGCGTTCTCATTTCTTCCCTTCAACAAGTTTTGCTCTGCTGGTGTTTAAAAGAAAAGAAAAAAAAAAAAAAAAAAAAGAAAACGAAAGAATTAGCCCAATTTCTTTAGGACACAGCATGCAGGACATAAATGAAGAGAACCACTGGAGGTCACTGTGACAGAAAAGGAGAATGAGTCAGATGAAAGCAGGACCTCCAATGCACCAGCCACCCGTTTGAGGTAGTGGTGGTGGTGGCGGCAGGGGCTGAAAGGGTGAGAGAAGAGACTGCATCTCCAGTCTGACTTTACTGGAACTTGGAGGCACTGGCTGCAGAAGCAAGGCAGGAGACGAGGCTCGTGTCCACATCAAAAGCTTGAGTTCTGACCAGGTTTCCCTCCAAAGAATCTCAAACTTTTATCTCCTGTATGTGTTTACTGTCTTCAATCTGACTGTGAAGTGTCCTGCCCCGCTCAGAGCCTCCCAGCTCCGCGCCGTGCTGAATAGGAGCTTTTGTAAAAAACAAAGTTACGTTATATCTTACATATATAATACCATTTTGCTGTCAGAAATACTGTTTTTCCCAGCACCGAGGGAACTTTAACCAAAGGCTGCAGATGCTTCGCCTCTGCCCTGGCTGGCAGTGAGGCTTTTGCGCCCCAGCCCTGTACACAGCACATGGGACTCGTTCCTAAAAGGAGAATCACACATTGGTTACAGCGTCGCTGGCTCTCCAACCTATTTCCAAGAAATGCATAGCTTGAAATCCTTATTCGCTTTATTAATGTGTGTGTAGGAGGGAGGGAAGGAAGCGCGGTGGGGGTGAGGGGGACAAGGCAAGAAACATCACGCCTTTCAAATGTAGGGGGTCATTTTCTGCTTTTTCCACCCTTCCCCCCGCCAGCTGTTAAATCCCACATTTCTCCAGCGATGCCTGCTGCCTCTGCGACAGAGGTATGCACAGCAATCATCACTTGCAATGGCTGAAATCACTTGGCTGGACCCACAGGAGAAGAGGTTTGCAAGTTCATTTGGAATAAGAATCCAAAAAGCTATACAAGCTTTTTTTTTGCCCTTCAGAGGCCCCCTCTTCATCCTGCAGCTTCCTTTCCGCCCCATAGTCTCTCTCAGACCAATTTCTGCTGTGCCCTTAATCCACCCTGTTGCCTTCCACAAGTTTCATATTCAGCACAGAATACCTTATAAAAGCAGGAGAAAAGTGAAATATCTGCTATCAAATAAAAGAACAAAAATGAAGCTGTAAATACTACATCTTGCGAATGATGTCCCTTCAAGAGCAGCTTTCCTTTCTGCCTTGTTTTTTGTGTATGTCTGCATGTATATTTGAGTAATAACTACGCATACATGCACATGCACGTACGAGTGTGTGTGGAAGTGAGAGCCAGAGAGCATATAAAGGGTATTTGGGGATTCTTTGGTTTTGGACTCTCACACACAGTTGGGGGAGGCAAGTTATAAACATATAGGTACATCCAAGAATGAATACTTTAATATTTGCAGATCTTGATGGCTGCCAAATGCTAGCATTTCAGGGATGCATATTCACATGCAGCTGGCGACACACATTGGAAGATACCCAACATTTTGCCAGTTAGGTTCCAGACTTGAAATATCTCAGCAGACCCATATGTGTATCTTAACACCAAGAAGGGAATGTTTCCCCTTATTCTCCATACTCATTAACTAATAAGCAAGCAAAATGGTTTGCTGAGAATAGGAGAATGGAAATAAATCCTTTACTAGAAATCCTGGCCTTTTAGAAAGAGCAAGTTATCCTTCCCAGGGCCTTCAAGTCAACCTGTTAGTTCCCTAACCTGGAGAAAGACACCAAAGCTTATTAGGCTCAATAAAAATCCACCTCCAGTCATCCCCCTTTGGGACGCCTCACCTTCATGATACTTTCTAGGCATTTGTGCTAAACAGTTCACTGCAGCTGGACTTTTTATTTAATTTCATTTTCTTAAGGCTATCACACAGCTCCAACATTCCCCAGGTTGTTTACTGCTAGTCTCACCAGTAAGCCGGGTGCCAGTTTTATTTAATTTGTTTTTCCAGTGGCAGCAACAATCTGTGTGGAAAGCATAAACAGAGGGAAAGAATCTGGAATCAGCAAATGGTGTGCACAGCTGCACACCATAATTTCTGCTAGTGAAAGTTTTAATTCAGTTCATCAGAAGAAGAGCAGAAGAGTTGGAGGCAAAGGAGAGGTGGAGTAGTGGAAGAAATATAGCAAGAGGAAGTAGTAAAATCCAAGGCAGCTGGAGAATCTTGGAGTTATTATAATTAAGGCCCAACAGGTTACAATTTCTCAAAAAAAGAAGTCAAATCTAGAAACCAGCCAACAGGTCTTCAGGAGGGATTGCTCAAAGATCTGGTTCTAAAATACATTGTAATGGAAACAGGAAAATTGCATTCTGCCTTCATTTCTCTCGCAGGTAAGAACATTTCACCAAAACAGAAAATGAGGGGGGAAAAAAAAGTCATAAGAGAAAGAAAACTACAGCAATCCAAAAAAGGAAGTAAATAAATTTAAAAACTAGACCTTAAGAAGCATTACTATTGGAGGTGAAATGTCCAAAATTACATTTTAAACCCCTCTTTAATAAGAATATGACAAGTAAATGGTAAAGTTGGAAACCATGGCAAAAAGCAAGTGTAAATATAAAAATGACAAGAAAACATACCCATCACCTGTTCCTCGAAGGTACCACACAGCAGCCATTATTGTTTGTAGAAGCAAGTTAGGTAGTGAACAGACTGAACTGCTAATATTTATACTTTGAAGCAATTAGGAGAGGTAATGGAAAACAGTATAAAATCAATAGTGCTATTTAAACAGAGAGGAAGGAAGGAAGAATGTTGCCAATTAACAGTCAGGAAATACAATTTCAGCCTGTAATTAGAACAAAACTGCAAATGCTCAGAAAAGCGTCCTCAGCATTTAGAGGCTGGCAGGTGAGTCAGGAGTAAGAAGTATGGCTCCTAGTTTGTTTCTGGCTAAGTATCTTCTGATGTCAAGCCTTTCCCTTTAAAGGGAAAGCAGTTTTTACACTTCCTAGACCATCACATTTTAATCAATCCATTCATCCATCAGGGCTTTGCCACTTGCCTTGCTGAAAGCTTGTTGTAGACCTTGTTCATGCCTCCACGGTCATAACTGCCTTTTATGCCTGTATTCATGAGATACTATTAACTGGCCTGTGTTCAGAGGCAGGGGATGATCATGACTATTACTATTATTGTTAAGACTGAGCTCAACAGAGTAATTTAATCTTCTGCGAGCTTGGCTGATTCCTCCCCCCGCCCAGCAGATCTGTTTCACAGGAGCATGTAGGCTTTCATTTGACCACCCGTCTGGTAATTTTTTTTAAATATATGTGTTTGTGTGACCTTAGGGAGGCTTCTACAATGTTTTGGGCTGCATTTGAAAGCCCAGTACATCTAAGCGTTGTTTCTGGATAAGATGTAGTTGTGTCACTGCTTCCAGATGGGGAGTTCTAAACAAAATCTATTAGATCAAGCTGGAGATGACACAGGTGGAAAGATCTGGAGTTACCACCAGGAGCCATGTTTCATCCTTCCTTTGTAAGAGACTGCACTTCGGTTTGGTTCGAGGAGCCAACAGTAGCAGCAGTCCTGCTCTTCTTCTGCTAGGTCCTGAATTAGCACCGGTGTCTGGATGGGCCGCCTCTTCCTCACAGTACTTGCTTTCCTGTGGCTGATAAACCTGCCTAGAGGTTGCCACTCCTTTCTCTTCCCTGGTGATCATTTATCAACTGTTAGCAGAAGTCAGGGAGAAGGGAAGAGAGAAGGCGATGGCCCACAGCTATAACCTCCAAGGACAGCATGTACTAGGAGGCCTTCACTTTCTGCCCTCATCCCCTTCCCAGATAACAGCTGCAAATGGCCTTGCCATGCTCAGATTATTGTCCAAATAATGCTCCTTGGCAGCCATTTAATTGCTTAATTGACTGTGGATATCAGCAAATTGCTTGTTTTGGTGATGGCATTAGTACAGAAGCACAGCATAATTGTCCTGCATGCAGTCCACAGCTACCTGGTGTCTGTGGGGACAACTGGAGCCTTCAGCTTAACCTTGACTTAGGGCAGACACTATGACACTGGTTCCCATTCATATTTTAAAGTCTGCCTCCTCCCTTGTACAACCTTCCTCGTCTGAAGCAGAAATAACCCAGATAAACCATTCAGCACACAATACTTGATGGAAGAGCCACGGACCAGGGCCATGGTTACATGCCCACTTTAATTAGGCATTGGTTTGTGCTGCATCAGAGGAACAGTCCTGTCCACACTCATCCTTGTTCCACTGCTAGACTTCATGCATGTGGCAGAAAGATCAGGCTGAAGAGCAGTGCTAATGCCAGCACAGGAGAGGCAGAAAAAAGCGGTAGTCAAGGGGAGGATGGTAGAGATACCCCTTTTGGCTGCATGGATTTATGCCAGATTAAAGTGACCATTCAATAACAGGGTGAGATCTCAAAATCTGTGATCGTTGAATTTGTTCATGAACTGACATATTCTCAAGCTTTTTACAAATGTTGACAGCCCTTGCAATTTTCTTTTAATCCAACATCATACAACTGATTGAAGATTTCTCCCTTTTAGCAGTGGCTGACATTCATATTAACATATTAAAAAGAAAGAGTGTTAAAACATATATGTATAAAAGCCTGAGTACCAGACGTGCAAACGGAACTCTTAAAAACAGAAATAGATACAATAAATATAAAAATAAAGTATTTTCAGACAAACAATATTTTTTTTTATTCTGTACTTTAAAACAGCTACAGATGAAGTTAACACAGTGAAAAGTGTATCTGAGTTTTAGCAAAGATTTCAAGGTATTGCTATTGAACTTTACTCATGTATTTGAAAATTGACTTGAACTTCTATAATGTCAGACTGGAAATTGGCTGAAAGACCATAAACAAAAAGGCAATAAGAAAGACTGTATTTTTGTCACAGCTGTCATGTGAGTCATGGATTTTCATGTGCTTTCAAAGTATCCGTGACTTTTGATATTTAGGGATTTTGCATGTGGGCTGGTAAACGTGATGGTTAAAGAGCTGAACCAATTTCTCTGAAAACCTTGAGTTCTGCCAAGTTAAACCCTAGACTGCACGGGAGGCTAATAGAGAGCAGGAGCTCAGCAACAACACTGTGGTTACACAAAGGATCAGACCAGTGAATTCTCACTGAGAGCTTTAATTCCTCCAGGGATAGAGAGATTTCTCTTTCCCCACAACATTTGCAGTTAGGTTGAATTTGCAAAGGCCAGCTCTGGCAAAACAATGACTGAAGCTAAACAGCTTCTCACAGCAAAACATAGCATATTAATTACTTGGGGGAAAAAAACAAACCAAAAACAAAAGAAAGAAAAAAAGAAAAGAAAGAAAAGGAAAAAAAAAAAAAAGACAAGTTACCTATAACAAAAAAAGCACTTCTTCACCTGCATCCCTGCATCTGTCATGTCTCTCTCATGACACTTCCGTAAAATTGTAACAGCACTGAGTCAGACCAAAGATCCATCTGGCTCGGTACCCTGTCTCCAATGCTGGCCAAGAGCAGATGCCCAGGGAAAATTATAAGCAAGAGATACAGTGATACTTCCTTGGAACACTCTTCCAACTTCCAGCG
Organism: Pelecanus crispus; assembly: GCF_030463565.1. NCBI lineage: Eukaryota > Metazoa > Chordata > Aves > Pelecaniformes > Pelecanidae > Pelecanus > Pelecanus crispus. Next base: position 83,088,721 of record NC_134643.1, on the reverse strand, counting down.
ATTTGCAGTTTAGGGACTTTCTGGTTTTGTGTTTAATAGTCTTAGTAGATTTTTCTGCCATGAATTTGCCCACACACTTTTTGAAGCTGTGTAATTTTTTCTTGAAGTTACTGTCACTGAAGATTAATCAAAAAATTCAGTACTAAACAATGATACTAAATAAATATTCAGAAAGCACAGGCAAACTTGCCAAAGGAGTTGGTCCTGTGGTGAACATTCCTTAAAAAAAAGAAGGAATGGGGAGAAAGAAATCTTTCTATTGCTCCATCAATTGCCTGGTCACATAACCAGTAAGAAAAAGTGGTCGAGTATCTCAGGATACACTAGAGCTAATTATACACCAGAACTTCTATATATACAAAATATACGAACAAGAAATAAAGATGGAAAAATAGTGTTTACAGTAAGAGATGCTGTTAATAGCTATTACAGCATGGAGAGAGATTTCAGACAGACAGATGAGGGTTTCCTTAAAAAGCAATGATCAGTCTATTCATCCTTTTCCAACTGCACTTGTTCAAGTGGAAGATGAATTTTGCAAAGGGACACTGAGTTTTCTTCCCTGATTTTTTTTTTTTTTTTTTTTCCCAATCAGCCAGGGCACCCAAGGATTAATTGATCCAGCCAAAAGTCTTAGGACCTGTCATTCCTCCTTTACCTTCTGTGCTATAAACAAAATAACTAGAGTTCGAGTATGCTTGATCAACCATACACTTTTGAAAACTCCAACTCTGAAAGGCCTTACCAGAATAATTCAATTAATGAATTATCATAAGGCTGATAAAAAAGGCCCTGTATCTTCCTTGTAAAGCTCTCCCATTTTGTCAGAAGTGGAATCCTGTGCATACACATCTTTACATTAAAGTGTCATGTTGTTCGCTCTGACATGCCAAGTTCCTTGTGGTAGAGATTATGTTTTCCACTAGCAAACATATCAACTCTGATGTCAAGCCAGTTAGAAACAAAATAAGATTACTTTATTTTAAGGTGGCATTTTATTTTCGTAAACACAGGAAAGGAAAAAGTCATGACAATCAAAATATCGAGCTGCAGAAAAGATTCTTATGGACATTGCAGGAAATCTGTTGTATAGGCCTTTAAAACCAGATTGATTACACTGAGCAAATTAAAATTCTGCATTGAAACTTAGTTTTTGAAAATGCCAGGGCAATCACGTGTCCTTGATTTGCATGCACAATTATAGCATTCATGCATACAAAGGAATATTTGTAAGGGCAATTATTGCAATGACATACCAAAATAAGGCACTAGGTAGGGTATTATGAAAAAGCCAACCTCACACAACTTCCTTATTCCCTGTATCTACTAGTCACTGTGGATACAATAAAACTCAGAAATAATCATGTGCATTGAGCCGGACTTGTGGTGTGGAAGATGTCAATTGAAATTATTGCAATTCAATAAATTCAAAGAACACTAAAAGTGGGGTCTTACATCAACAGTACTGCCAGCTCTGTCTTAGCTATTAAAACTACTTTTCATACTAGGCTTTGGAAAGCCCTACTGTCTTGCAGATGATGTTTCCTTGGGCTCCAGAACCCCATGGGCCTGAGACTGCAGTGTTGTGCTCCATTTGGAAACCCATCACGGAGTAGTTTTGCCCAGCTTTGCCCACCTCTGCCATTCAAAAATCATTAGTCAAAATAAAGGATTTTTTTTTTTTATGCTGCTTTCTGAATCTATTGTTTATCTTTTGATCTGAATTACAAAGCATTAGTTTTCTGTTCCATATACAAATTGCTGACACCCATATAGTGTCTTTAGTGCCTATATGATAGCCAAAATGCCCCTGCTTCCCATTCAGTTTCTGCTTTTAAGGCTACTTCCCTTTAATGTTTTCTGGGTTGCGGGGATAGGGTGTTAAAGTACACATTTTCTGTCTTATTTTCTATCAGTTCTTTTTAGGTTATTTTTTTACTTCGAACGTCCTTGATCACATCCCTTGAACAGGAAGAGAAAGATTTTTTCAGTTACTCCTATTTCAGTCTCTTAAACTGTAGTGGCCCATGGGAATTCCACAGTGCCATCTACTGCAAGGGACTAGAATAACTGATAAGGCAGCGTGGTTTTTTCCAGCTGATCTTACCTTCCTGACTTGTTCCAAGGTCTCTTTTCCTTCTGCACAGATCCCAGCACATTTTGTTACCATGCCAGCTTCTCTGGCTCTTTTGTGCTGTACTTGTGGTCATAGCATTACACTACTTATTTCCAACCCTAATTTTACCATTCATATTATTTTTTTTTTTGTGGGTAGGTATGGCAGAGCCATGTTGGTTTCTGAGGCATGACTATCCCCCCTTGCCAGATCACTGGCATCATCTTTCCTTCAAGAAGACCTCGAGAAATTTCCCTTCAGAGTCTGCCCATGATGATTGTTCATTGGCTAGAGGGTGAGGTGAGAGATTCAAACCAAACAAAGCACTAACATCCTTCCGGAGGGAGCCAAATGTGCTGTCTCTGCAGCTTCTGCTGGCCTTGGAAGGAAGAGATCAGGAGAGAGAAATATACCGCTGCTCAGTTTGAGAGCAATAGAGCAGAGCCTGTGTTGACTGACAATTCGAGCATGGCCTGGCACAGCTCATTGCTTAGCAAGGATCAAAGCAACTAAGGTTCACAAGAGTGATGCTTTTTCCTTTGACGCTGTGAGTTGTTCCATTAAGGTTGGATTTGGAAGCCCAGTGCTTAAGTGGGATATAAGTGGGCTGTAGAGGCCTTGGGTTAACACTCTGTGATGGTCTGAGTTTCAGGCTTTGTTTTTGTTTTCAGGAAAGTTTAGGGTGAGTGAGACACAGTAAGAAATGTTTATCAGCTAACACGATCACCAGCTGACAACGTAAACCCATATTTGGAATAAAAGTTTCTTCAGTATCTCAACAGTTTATTAGCTTTAATATGTACTAGAATAAAAACAATACTAAAAAATGAATATTTGATATCATTAGACTCCACTACACTCAGGCAATTATTCTATCCTGCGTAGTTCTGTGGGTAGATCAAGGAAGCTTAATCTTTCACCATGGAGTATGTAGCCAGAGAGACACTTACCTAGCACTTGCCTATAATTGGGCTAGATCATGTTAAACTGAATGCTCTTCACTGCAGCTGCCAGTGGCTGTAGTCTAAAAATCCCTGTATAATAAAAAGGAAAAGGAATGGAACGGGATGGGGAAAATATTAGGCTGCAAATCACAATATCCCTCCAAGCCAAAGTAAGGCATGTTTATTCCCCAGACCAGTTCTCAGCTCAGATTTAATTGATTACTGTTACGTTGTGACCAGATTTGAGAGATAATAATGAATTATGCATATTATGCAAACTCAAAAAAGAGAATGAAGTACGGTTATCAATTTATATATTTCTTTAAATTATAGGCTTTTATGTACACTCGTTATATACAAATGTTTGAACATTAGTGTATGTTTGACAATTCCAAGCACGAAGATTACCTTCATCACTATAAAAAGACCTGTAGCCTGTTAAGCACTAGCACAGTCATTAACAAGTTATGTTTATTCTCTGATCAGAAAATAGATCTACCTAGCCATGCCAAAGAGACATTGATATTTCTAAAATTAGGCAGGGGAGGTCAGTAATCTTTTAATAGCACTGTTAAAAATGCTATTTGGCATCCTAATTAAGTTACGAATTACAAAAGGCTTTTCAAGCTGGAGCTACTTGCTCAAGGACCAAATAGATATATATAAGGAGAAGTTCCTCATCGAGTCTCAATTCCTTTCTATATAAGTAATGCCCAGGATTCTCGAGTAAGGATTGATCCCAGCTAGTAAGTGTCTTGAGAGCTGGTTAGCTGGTTAATAGGTGATCTAAGGAAAGGGTAATTGTAAGTGTGGTTTTATTTTATTTCTGTCTGTCTGTTTTGTTAATCTTGGAGTAAAAAGAAATTAATTCTTTACTTTTGCTTGGGTTTTTTTTGTTTGTTCCACGGAAAGGGCAGTTGGCAAACCACTGAGGAATTTTGGCAGAATTAGAGTATTCCTCAACGGGGGGACAGGACCACGGCTGTAATGACCGACATTTCCAAGGAATACTCGAGGTTACTGAGGAGGTGCTGAGGTGGTTCCTTGCTAAGCAGTATGGAGGCAAGCCTGGCAGTGCTGCTATTAGAAATTGCTGTGGAAGTGGGGGGCCTTGCCAGGGTGTCTGCACAGTGGGAGAGTGGCTTCAGCACCTGAGACTTGATGGTCACTCACAGTTTTCTAGCACACACAGAGTAAACTGGACGGTGTGACCCTGTTTACCACAGTCCTAAAATGTTTTCTTTTAAGTATTAAATTACAGCTCTCCTACCCCAAAACAAAGGATCCCCTTGGAGTACTAATGGTCCACCCCTGCAATTCATGCTAAATGACCAGAAAGGCCACTCAACCTCCCCCTCTCTGCAGAGGAGTGCAACTTTTCATTGGGTTGGGGGCTATTTTCCCATGCAGAAATGACCCCCTGGGCATTATAACATATGCTCAGTTCATATTTACCTGATCTATTAGAGGCAAAAGCAGTTCTGACAAGAACAGTAATTACAAGAATGTAATGTTCATTTCTACAGAAGGCACGGTGTCTGCATGCCTGGGAAGGGCCCAAGATGCTTACAGCATTTCTATTTTCCATGCTGTGGTGAATTTGGAACTTTTACACAGCTTAAGACAGAATAAATTTCACTCCAGCACAAATCTCTTGATCATTTCTCCTTCAAATGTGGGAAAACAACACTGAGAATGTGGAAAGTGTAGAGCACATCATAAATCCATGGACACAGGAACTCAGAAAGCTGCATAAGGCACATAAGGTCTGCTATAAAGGAAGCACTGTGCTTTCATATTATTTTCTGTTTAAAATCTACATGTGTGGTTTGGGACAAAGGTCTTTTAGTGTGGAAGAAAGAAGGTTCAGTGTTTTTCTTCTTCTTGGATTTTTTTTTTTTTTTTTTTTTTTTCCTAAAGAGAGGTACGTCTCTGGAGAGACAGTGGAGAGATGTGCTCCAGTCTCTAGCACACACTGCTGCAGGAAAGGTGAAATTTTTGAAACCACAGAAATAATACTGAGGAGAACTCGGCACCCAGGATATAGTTCATGTCTGAATAACCAACAGGTGTTTAAGCAAAGATAAAGGTTTGCATGCTGATTGTCATTTAGTGAGTTTCATTATGGATTTCTGATCTTAAAATTGGGGTGTCTTCCTCCACCACCTGATCCTGTCAAAAAAGCATGCATGTTCTTTCCCCCCCCTCTTCTCAGGAAGGCAGAGAGATCCCAATAGACTGACTCTGTAGCTGCTTCTATCTCAGTAGCAGTGCTAGAAATGCCACCTGCATATTCCTACCGCTGCTTTAGAATACAGATCCCTGGTAATGAAGAAGAGTTTATGTATCTGTGTCACCTGGTTTCTTAGGGCATCTGACTCTGTTTCACAGAGCCTGGGAAACCTTCAGGTTTCCTTTTTGCATCTTCATATGCTCAATATGCCTGCTCTTTTCCTTGTCACAGATCAAATGCAGAATTAAAATCCCCAAAGGACTTTAAGTGCACATAATCTAGCCAATCTAAAAACAAATTGTAGGTGAGTCATCTATTTAATGGAAGAAGTCAAATCATCATCAGCTGTGACAATAAATGCTATCATCAACTCTATTTTTGCTAGCATATGCTCTATATTAGGGAGACACATAGAAGCTGAATTTTGCAATTCACATTCACTGTGCCTATCAATGGCAGCAGAGTTAAGGTGGGGCTCATCTCCCCTCACTCTCAATCTTTACACAGCAGAATTAATTCTATAACCAAATGAGTCACTCTGAAGGTCCTTGATAAATAGTGAAGAGAAAGTGGCACTTCTAGAGACCCATTTTAATGGTCTAGCTTCGGATGGGATAGATTATGCTCTAGGAATCATTAATTACATTGATTTGATCCTGACTGTAAATGGAGTGTGACCCATTCAGATATGGTCTTCTATGCTGCAGCCAGGTACACCTTTCATATCTGAAGCAAGTTCTCACAGCACTGCTGGCTGCAGACTCACACAGCTTCTAACAACTTTATTGTAAAGTTAAATGAGAGATAACTGGAGTTTCACACATGATGAGTCCCAAGTTTTGCCCTCATTTACACCGAACAAACCTCAGAGATTGTTCCCAACACAACCATGGAAAAAACACCAATGGAAAAAAAGTTGTCATGCAGTGGAAACGCAGTGGGACAACAGTATGCTAATAGGTTTCTAGCACCTTTCTTGGAAACATACCTCAGGATATATTCTCACCTACCCTGTGAAACTGTCAAAGGACTATCAGTAGGGCAGTTATAACCACGGTGTGGGGTGACTGAGCTGGAGGAACATCTGAGACCCCACAGATCTCCACAAGGACAAAACAGCCTGAAGCTCAGGCTGTTTTAGGAGGAATATAGCCTGACTTCTTTAAAAGAAATTGTAAGCTTCATGTTATCTGTGGCATCTTAAAATGGTTTTTTCCTAATTCAGCCTAACTTTCATTATATTATTTCTTCCTCCTTATATAAATGCACTTTTTGCTCTTTCAAATAATCATTTTAAAAACTACATGCCTAAAAAGCAAGATTTCTAATCCAAATAAATCTGTACAGTGTACGGTATACATACATGTTTGTAAATATTTGTTAAATTTTGTGGTGGAAAGCAAAAGTAAGATAATATTCTCCTCAAGGGAGGCTTGTTTAGGTGCAGTGAATTTCAAAAGTTATTATTATTGCTTTAGGAAAAAATGATTTTTGCTTGTGGCACTAACATGCAGAAATGCCAGAGTGCAACTAGAACTAAAACAACGTGAAAGATTAATCAAATTCATGGAAATCACGAAGACTGTTTCACTGTTCTTTATGCAGCTATTTCACAGCACTGCAAATTGCAGAGCAGTGAGGTAGCTTGCATTTGGCTACTGCTGCTCCCGTGGGCTGCCGTGGGAGAACAACTGCTCTTCTCTGCTCCATAAATGTGGGTTTTGACAAATTGGGGGACTGTAGAAAATCAAGGTTCCCTATTCAAAGAGGTTTGTCTGTGCTGTCTTTCATGCCTGACAATTTAGGATTCAGAGTTACAGCCACCCCAACAGCGTCTCCCATTGTGAGAAGCAAAGTCCTCAGTAGGCTCCACAGAGGATCAATGAGAAGCCCTCACATACATGGGATTTTGGTGCCAGTAGTGGCCATTGTACTATCTGATCCTAGGCACCCAGTTCCCCTGGGGTCCTTCTGCAGGTGTTGCTGGAGGTAGTTATGTCCCCCTTGCATCAGCCTCAGGAGAATCCTGTCACTCTTGTCTATACAAGGAGTCCAGGGACACAGCTAACTTAGCCAGCTCGGCTCAGTTCCTAAAACTGGATGCTAAAACTGGACTCTCCTAAATAATTTCATTTGACTTCTCAGCAGGGAGAGGAATAAAAGCTGTTTCACAGCTGTGAGGTGCCAATTTTCTGGCGATCTACAAGGATCCGACTGTTCACCATAGTGCCATTTCATCTCTGTTTCAAGACAAATGTAGCAGAGAGTGATCCAGGAAGGCAAGAATTCACCCCAAATACCTACATGTCTCTGGATTCTGAAAAAAAGCACAGTGGTGGTGCAGATACCAGGATTAAATGGATTTATTCATCCATGCTAATATTGGATTGGAAAGCACTTGCAGAAACCTTAAGATTCACTGTTAGGATGATGACATTGTTCAATTACAGGTAAAAAGCAGTAGCCACAGAGCAGATAATGAAACCAGTAAGAGTACTAGGGATATCAATCTCTTTAGAATACCCATGTCTACGCATAGACATTTGCCTACACATGTTCAGTACTTTTGTGCCAAAGTATCTTTAATTCTGCAGAAAGTCAACATGGGGGTCTGTGTAAAACCAATGTCATGGTCTCTCACACATGCAGAATTTTCTAAATGCTCGCGCAAGCTTTTATTGCATTGTGTGTAAAGAGGGAAACAGATAGCATATTTAAAATCCTGCCTTAAAACCCAGGCAGATTCCGGCAGGCACCACAAACCTGTGTTAGCACTGCAAGCTGCAGGAGACAGGGGGTTGTACTGAAAAATTTTGTTCTACCATACCATGTAATAAACAGCTCTTTAAAAAACCTCTTCTGGTTACTGGCAGTGTAGGTAGGAGAGCTGACCTCCCACCTACTGGAACTCTCTCAAATCCATGGAAAGAATATCAGTGATTTTACTTTGGAACTGGCTTTAAAAGTGTGCATATCTTACATAAAATCAAAGAAGTTGTCTTTCTTTGAAACAAGAGTATATATATTGTCAAACTTTTCCGAACAGAGCTGGCTTATTTGTCATTGAAATCATGCCCATTCCATATCTGAAGACATTTGTTCCTGTGATGAACGTCATTATCCCTAGAATCCACAGTTAAGCCCTACTGAAATGGCTATATTTCGTATAAATTCTCAAAAGTAAATATATTTTTTCCTAAAACTGTTACTAGGTTATCATAGTTGACTGTCCTCTGCGGTTTTCCAAGGAATCTTTGGGATCCTGTATGGAAAAGTATGGTGTGTTACATATGGAAACATGTTTGCAGTACGTACTGGGCTTGGAAACTTCTATGGCTTGGAAACTTTGTGACACTGAAGGATTTATTCTATCATCAATAGAAATATTAGATCCTTCTGAGAATCTTTCATGGATGTAGGCTCTTTCAATCTAGAAAGAGAGTGAATTTTCAGCTCAAACAAGTGCCCAGCATTAAAATCTCCATCTTGAAAGGACAGAGTGAGTTTTAATAGGCATTTCAGTGCCAAGACGTGTCAGTCAAATTATTATTGGCTCTAGCTGAACTCTCACAAGCTGTTACATTCTTTACCTGCAGCAGAGTGGCACTCAAAAAGGTGCAAAATTCTTCTTTGCTTTTGAAAACACCAATGAAAGTTAAAAAAAAAAAGAAAACCCAAACCAAACCAACAACCCAAACCCTCCAATCTAATTCACACAATTGAAAACCTCTGATCTACATACAAGAAGGGTAGACCCACAAAATTCAGTAGGAACTGTCCTTTGAGAGATAGAAGTAAGTCCACAAAGCCAAAACACTTAATAATTAATGTGAAATCCATAAAAATATCTGATTCCTGACATAAACTGAAATGGACATGAATTCTAGCCTTATTACGCCTGTTACCACACATGCATGTGTATGCATGTACGTACAACGTTACATCAACTTGCTCAAGTCACAATAGTTTCAGGCTTGTTCTTATCCCAGTTCCCAATTTGTTGAATCATAACTGCATCTTGCAAATAAAAACAATATCACTGAAGTGTTACATTGTTCCTATATGCCAGAATGGGTATTTTCTTTAGAGAAAATTAATCACATTGAGAAGAGGAGGAAGGGGGAGAGAAAAAGAGGGAAGGGGAAATCAGAATTGTTATTTTTAGATCATAATGTTTTGAAATGTGATCTGCGCTCTAGTCTAAGATTTCCCAGCTGCCCTGTCTTCTTTTTTTTCCCACTCCTTTTTCTTTTTTTTTGTGAGGGAAGGGTTGAGACAGGAGGGAAAATCGTATATACACAGAACAGCTTTGTCTAGAAACTCTAAAAGTGCGTTTGGTCTTGCAGAAAAGAAGTCCTATATGAATCTGGGGAGTGGAGGCTAGGGGGTGTTTTGTGGGGAATCACACTGCTATGTAATTACAGAACTTGTATACATATAAACAAACTCCACCTTAAGATCAGCACAGAAAAGACTTGCTTACTTGTCTGATGGCCAAGAAAAATTAAACTAGAGCAGGCTATTTATAGAATGAAGAAGAAAACTGAGAAAAAAGGCCCTGATGGCTGAGAGAAAATGTTCTTCTTTGCAAAAGGGTTAGAGTTCTGCTTACAAACTTTGCTAGACCTGGTATAAGTGTCTTTTTCTTTGGACTCCATAAGAGCTATCATGACACAAATCTTTCCTGTAGAGCTTTTAGACTATCTCTTGGGCATGCCTCCAAATGAGTGTCAAAAAGTTTCATTTCAAGACAAGGCTCAAAGTGCATTTCAGATAACAAAGGACAACAGCAAGAAATTCCACAAACAAAAACCTACAACCATTCCTTGCCTGTGTCTTTTTTTTTTTTTTTTTTTTTTTCCAGGTAAGAAAAGTGCAGCCTGTTACAGTTCCCAATCTCCTACACCTCCGGACTCAGCTCACTGTGCTGATCCACGCTTGCTGTGACAGTCTCTAAGGGGTGATCTGCCACCTGAGAACTTCCAGACACCACTACATCATCTGCTCACAGCTCTCCCGCCTCCCGACATAAGAGCTGGAGCTGGAGCCAGGCGGCAGGAAGCACCTGTAAGTGTTTTACATCCACCAGGGACAACACCTCCCAACTTGCAGATGTTTCATCTGGCCAAACACAGTCAGGGACCTACCCCCTCCTCCTCAGGTAGCCAGAACCCTGGCCAGGGTGCTCGTAAGCAGCCACAGCTCATGGGATGAAAGCATTTCCTCTCTGCCATAAAAGCCATCGTTTACTATCACAGCCTTTTTCTCCACTGGGAACAGCTGGCAATGGATATTTTCTCCTCTCGCCCTTCCTCCTCTTCTCCCTCCCATTTTCCACCACCCCCGCACATGCTAAGCCCCAGGAGGTTTCATAGGAAGGAAGAAGGAGGTTGTACGTTGTCTGAGAAGGGTTTATAAGCTGCCCTTCTGGCACAGAACTAGAATCAGGACATTGTTTATCTACATGTCTGAACTAGAGGAATAGGCACAATGAAGCTGGATGCCATTGGGTGGTTCACAATGAGTAAATTAGTCTACAGTACATTAACCAGCACATCACCACAGCTGCAATTCTCTCTCCCTTCCTCTCTGACTTTGACTATGCCAGGTAATATCCTCACAGCTACAGCGCAATGCCAAATGTAGTTTGGATTATTCCATGTTTACTGCATAACACAACAGTCTCTGGAGACAGAGCTGGAGACAAGGCTACCTACACAGTCTGGGATCCATCCAGGAAGTCAAGTCATCTAGTCAAGTTAGGAGGAGACAGAACCAGAGACAAGACTACCAATGTTGTAGCTCAGACCAGAGACAGGATCAGAAACAGGGCTACAACACAGGCCTGGTGGAAATCCAGTCTATCCTGGAAATCCAGTCAGCAACTCAGGACAGCAAGAGACAGGCACATCCGCAACATCACTCAGGCACTCTGGGGGCCCAGGACTGAGCTTAATCGAGCTCATGGACCGATGGGCAGGGGCTGCATGGATGGAGGCCCTGGGTAATGCTGGTCAGGATAACTAAGGGCTTTTGGTGTAGTCAAGGCCCCGACCACTGTAACTTGGCAACAGAGCTTGTAACATGAAAGAATTAATGTCCTTTAGTAATCTAGTAGTGCTCTGTCCCATTGCTCAACTCACCTCAGCACACAGAGTCTTAAAGGGATGGTCCCTCACAGGATTGGTAAGGTCAGTAGATCCATATATTATATTTCCAGATAGCAGTTGTCATGCAGATAGCTAGTGCTTGTCCAGCTACCTCCACCCAAGAATCCAGTAGTGCACGTGAAATAACTTAGCATCCGTGTGTAGACACCCAGATCAATAAGAAAGATACAGCATATTTCATGGTATCTTCAACACTTTGCCCTCTTTAAGAATAAAGCTGTGAATGGAGTACAGAAATTTGCAGAAGTCTAGAAATAAAAGAAGCATTTAAACTGTGTTCTGCAACCCTTTATCCTGGTCTTCGAGATCAGCATATCTAACACCTTGACTGGCTCCTTAAAGCCAACTGGAGAAAGAGCATTGCTTGCTTTGTTTGGGTTCAGCTAGACCTCTTAGTAACACTTGTGTTACATTAATCATTCAAAGCAGTCAGAATGTTCTCCTTTTTTAAACACTCTGTGAGATAAGACCATCAGATGCTCCTGCATGCATATCTGAAGACACCGTATCTCTGCCTGAAGAGAGCCACTCTTAACCCTGTTTTCTAATGTCACATCTTTACCAACAGTACTGTCTCTCTGCTATTCTGCAGCCTAAACATAGTTTTGCAGTCTAAATCCAAGTTGCACTTTGGTACAACCAGGCATTTAAAGTTTTAATCTTAATCTTCAAGTCTGAGAAGAAAAACCCTCATCTAACTGGTGCCATTTCCACTCAGAACCACCCTTGCTGTAAAGTGTTCTATTTTATAAACCTCAGTCCTTGAGGGCAAACAGCCAATTGTTTAAATGGTGTTGTGCAAATATTCTAGAGGTGAACAATCCCCCAAACACCTGCTGCTGTAGTTAATGCCTGTGCATTTACTTCTAGCCATAACATGCATATGTATAATCTCTGTCTGTGAAGAGACGTTACAGAACAAGTTTTAAAAGGGCAGGAATGTTCAAGCCACCTTCTTCTAGCTTTTCTTTACCAAAAAGACAGAAAGAAAATGTGCAGATAAGTGTGATCTCAGACCAAATGGTGAGAGGATTTAATTCTTTCTAATATATCCATGTGTCGAAGACAAACATACATAAAGGAGAGCTGCTATTTTGCATGGAAAAGTAGCCATGCAGTGACTGGAAGGTTAAGCACTTCCCAGCCTTGACAATTTTCTGTGAACAAGATTTAATATAAGGCAGCCCACTGGCTGTGCTGCTTGCCTCCCACATTGGCTGTGGAATCCCTCAGAAGCAGGGGGATCAAAACCAGCGTGGCAGCCGCTGCTCCACAGTAAGGCTATTGACCGTTCCGGTTTGCTGTCCTCCCCTCCGGCACCAATTTACTTGGGTGCCCCACACCCTGTGAAAGCATCCCATCAAACGGCTCGGAGCAATAAGTGAGAGCAGAAACAAGTTCTTTCACAAGCTGAGATGGCAGTTTATGCCCAGAAGGGAAAGAACTGATAAACCTCATAATACTTTAACCTCACAAGTTAACTGCAGGTATTATTCCTATTCAAGTGCTTAATCCTACCCTGACTCTCAAACTGTTTGCCTCCATGTCCCACAGCAACAAATTCCACAGGTTGATTAGATGCCACTTTAAATTTACTGCCTTTCAAGTGCTTTAAACACGTAGTCTTCATTTTACCATGTTGATCCAGCATGAAGAGATAAATGGAAGTGTCCAGTTAATTACAACCCAGTCAGCTCTCATCCTAGTAGAACGAGAGCTGGCCAGGTAACCAAGAGCTCCTAACAGCAAGGATGTTCTTAAACTAAGGAGGTAAGGGTTGAGGTTCCAACCATCTGGATGGATGTGAGAAATGACAAGGAATGTGAGGCTGGGTTTTCTGAAGTGGCCTACCCTTGTTCCCAGAGAAACTTTGTAACTTAGTTTAGTGGGAGCACAGTGATATATTTGAAGAATCCTCACTTTAATTAACACCTAAAATCCAGAAGTTTATTCTCTCTATCAAAAACAAGTTAGGATACTATCATAAAAGTATTTTTCTTTCAGAGGTGAGTCAGCTCCCACAATAATCAATATAGCTGGACCTATTTGATTAAGAAGGAGCATTGCAATTGTGGTTTAAAAACTTAGCATCAGTGTGTCAAGTTCTTCAGTACAAAAATTCGTGCTCCTTCTTTGAACAGGTCAGGATGTTCACCTTGTGTGAGTCTGCAGAAAAATACAAACATCCATTAGTATTCTTTTTTACCACACATTTTAATGTCAGAAAAACCAGTTCCATAAAACCAGAACTCTTAATCATTGATTTAGAATCACTTCTAAATTTTGAATGGAATTTTCTATAAAGTTTGGTTTCAGTAATTTGACACCCATCTGGAATATAGGTCAAAACCCTGATTCACTGAAAAAATACTTATTTATTTAAATAAGTGAGGCTGCTCTGAGATGACAGAAACACTAAGCTACAGATTTTCCAATAGCCTCAGAGCCAGCAATCATCCAAAATAAAACTGTAAGTAACTAAGTCTCAATAAAGCAGAACAAAGAACTGCAGTGGAGTGTTAGGCATAGCTGCCCACTGCACAGTCAGGACCTGGGAGGAGCCAGAAACAAATTAAAATTACTCCTTTTTAAAGCTTGATAGAACTTCTTTCTTCTTTATGCAAAAAAATTAACATGGAAATCCTCTTACTGTGTGTCAGAGATTAGACTGCCTTGGAAGGAGGAAAACCAAGGACCACAATGATATGAGACAGGAGAGAGACACACAAGAGGCTGACTGAATAACTAAGTGTAGATGATAGCCTACTGATTGGGGCTGTCAGGTGGGATATAAAAAAATGAATTTAAACCTCTGCTAAGTCAGTCTCTGCCAACCCACACAAGTGCCCTAAGTAGACAGCTCTTAGCTGTCCCAAGGTGTCTTTGCACATGTGTGTGAAAATATTTTATAAGATCTTTTAGTTTTCCTTGGCCTCGCCACTATACAAGTAAAGAACCTTTCTCGAACCTTAAACACTTTCATGGGATGAAGCACTCATCTTTCTGCTGTTGAAAGCTGTGGACTTTTGAAGTTCAACCTCCTGAAAATTTTGACACAAGGAACTGGCTGTGTTAGTTCTGTAGAGGATTCTGCTATGCAAATGGGCACTGAAGTAATAAAATCATCAAAGCAATGCTAGCTATTCAACAATGAGCTGCCATTTGTTGCCAGAGAAACACTGTGTTGAATGAAATGCATTTAGAAAAACATTACTACAAAGGGAAAATATGAGTAATCAACATAAAGCAATGAGCCATGGAAGCTTGTTTTATGAAATGTCTTCCGGACTGTCTCAAAACATTAGACATGCTGACAGAGATATCAGAGAGTTTTTCTGTTGTTTCTTATAGAGGTGGTTTCAATTTTAGATTCATCACCCCAAAACTATATCAACTTGGTCTACCTGTCATGTTAAGTCTTTGAATGGAGGAGACTGAAAGTCTGAATGTCATGAAAGAACCTGAAAGAACTTCATTCCGACCAATGTGCTCATGGTTATGCCTTTTTTTTTTTTTTTTTGGTCTATTTTTTGTGTGTGTGAATGTCCTCTGGTTCTTCCATATGACTTCCTCCCCCTTCCTTGAAAACAGAGAATCAAATCCTACTCCTTGCACCTTACAATACAGGCAAAGAAATTCTCATAGGAGTAGAGAAAGAAAATTACATTTCAGGAACTTGAGCTGAGCTCTCCAGAATGATTTCCAACCTTGAAGTCTTATTAAATCCATAGACTTGAAATATAACATAGCCTAACTGACTTATGATGAACCAAAATTCCATTTGCACGTAAGCAGCTTTCTTTACAGCATGCCGTATTCTGCACAGAGGGTTGCAAAGTAGTCTGCTGATAGTGTGGGCTAGTACAAAAGTAATACTTTCTCCACCAGGACCAAGAAGACAGCACAGAAGAACTGTGCCTCTTTAAAGCATGCAATTTTTTCCCTCAGGTGTTCTTGCAGTTACACAACTTTGGTTTTGCTTAGGTTGAGAAAATATACTAGGAATCACATGGAAACATACTGTAGGCCTCATTAGCCTGCTGGGTGATTTTAATAACATGCAAATATTTGATTAGGAAAAAATTATTTCCTTACAAATTAAATTAAGGAGGTATACAAGCAAGTCTGGTCGTATTGGCATTCCATGTATCAGCATACAGATGTGATTTTGTTCATCTGCACAAAATAAATAAGTATATTGGCATATTCTCCATCCTGTACAGATAAGCAATGTCTACAATATCAACACCAAGAGGCCAAGAGACATGGTAGCTTAAGTCCATTGCATTTGTTTTTGTTTCAAGGGTATAGGATGGGTTGCAGGTTTAACAAAGTACATTTTCAAGTAAAACATGGAGGCAAAGAGAAAACACAAGCGTGTATGAACTCCCACCTGGGCCTGGATGTTTCTTGATTAGCCAGTCAACAGACCAGGAAGGTAGAATAAAACAAACAAGACCTAATCCTCTTACTCTTTGTATCTTAATTGGCTGTGAAAACACAGACTGCAAAACACTCATCAAATAATAGAAACACTGACTCATAGCAAATCTTTTTCTTTCCTTTTCATTTTATTTTTTCCCCATCTTGTTTCAAGCCTTCTTAGCTAATTTAGGTGTCAATCTACCTTGTAGAAATGCTGTCAACTTTATGACATTGTTTCCATTAGAGTGTGCACTTTTCCATTTTGGTGACTCTCCTTAATAAGAAGTGCCTTCAGAATTAAAACACTTGAGGGTAGGATTATGTCTAAGTATATCCATTACTTTTGCTTGAGGAAAATAAAGTGCTGTTGTCACTTGATAGGTACTTAATCTGCTACAACAGGATCTTTTTTTCTTTTTTCTTTTTTTTTTTTTTTTTTTTTTCTGTAATTCTGCTTTTACCGACTGATTAATATTCTCCTATGACACTTTCCTGGAGAATTTTTCCTCTGGCCATGTGAATTGGTCATCAATAAAGAAAATAACATTCCAGGCATGCAGCTGGTTCTAGCACATCACAGGCACAACATCTAAGCACTTACCAAGCCATTGTGTCTGTTCTGTAGTGCTGTCATACCTCTAGGACCTGCTCTACCTCCTCTGAAGTAACCCAGATGCTAATCCAGATAGCTCTGAGGACAGATGAGTAGCCTATCGAAACAAAAAGACACATTCATCTGACCAAATCTTATTACCTAACTACTCTTGGTAGAGAGCATGCAAAAAGTCAAGCAATTCTAGATGTGATCTTTCTCCTGCACTTGGATTGTATTGGCTTTAGTATGACCTTGCTGGTACTACCCACCTAGTTGAATGCTACAGCACAGGGAAAGGTTGTTGATAATAAAGACACATTTGACAATGCCCAGAGCGGGGTGATAGTTAGAATCATGGACCAAAGGACAGCAGCAGGTCTAGATGGAGATCCACTATTCAGATCTTTCATTGGTTTTATCTCACTCTCCAAACCCCTCCATTAAAGTTACCTTTGTGCTTATCAATGACGTGGGAAGTTTGCTGATATCTCAACAGTCCACTGAAAGCAGTCCACTTCTTGTTCCTGTAGAGTGGAGCCCAGCCCGAAATTCAGTTATGCCACAGGGAGTATTGTCTCCCAAGTGTCTCTGAATAGATTTAGGCAGCTGAGGGAGAGGGATTATTCCAACATTCTCATTACACTCATGCATATTTAGTACCACATGGTCAGCCTCAGGCATCCAAGGACTATGAGTAAGCACTCTACTGCCACACAAAATGGTGAGATTTAGTTTCTTTGAAAACAGAAAACGATGACAGGGGGTTTTGTCCATGTTCAGTTTTTAACTCCCGCTAGCTCATTTGTGACATTTAGTTTTGCCAGCTCCTGCAAATTTGTATAAAGTGATCTTTGGCCCCAGGATCCCCTCATGAATTAATTACAAACTCCTTCAGCCCCATGACAATTCTTCAGTGCCCAAAGAAATCTGCCCTTTGTGTCCACTACACATCTGCTGCTTCTGCATCTGCAACAGATCTTCACCTTCTGACCAAACCTGGGAATGGTATTTTCCAGAAGATTTCTCTACACCTCACTCCGTGCCAAGGCAGAAGTAATTACTTGAAAGGTATTTTGTCCCATTTATTTCCTGGAATGGAAATTAAAAGAGGATGGTGAGGAGGGAAGACAGAACCAGAGTGTAAACGGACTCATTTTTTTGTATAGTGATGGAGCCAGCTCTGCTGTCCTAAAATAACAGGTAGTTTCAGTTCCACTCCCATCCCAGGAAAATAACATCAGATGCTGTCTCTCCTTTACATTCTCTGGTAGCCTGAGCAAAATGAATAGAGGAAGGCATGGCTTAGCCTCCTGCAGAAACTCTCACTGACTGCTCTTCCCCACAAGGCAGCCAGTCAGAAGCATCCTGTGAAAAAGCCAGCTGCAGCTTGGCACAGCTACCTGACTGCTAGCAGCAGGGGTCAAAGACATATGATTAAGGTGAGAGGTTCACCAGCTGGCACTGCTGCTAGAATGAGCTCAGAGACCAGGGTGGCTCCAGATGGAAGTAGTTGCTGATGCTATTAATAAATCCTGTGCTTTCTGTCCAACCCTCCAGCTCCATTCTACTCCCCAAAGATCCAACTAGACTAAAAAGTAGATTCAGGCTTCTTCGCACAACTCCAGTGATAGAAAGCAAGAGGAGCCAACCCTGCAGAGTATTCTTGGCCTACGGAACTTTCCTGCATGGCCAAGGGAGGGCATCATGACCCAAGGCTCTCCCAGCCTTGGCATGACAGGCATGGCTGAGGAAGAGGCAAGTGCCTTGGGCTGAGGCAAATTAATTTAGTCTTGTGGCTGTTCCAGTTCACCCTGAGCCAAGCAGAGATCTGGCCTAGCTGGGAGTATCAGAGTGTGGCATAAAGCCAGCTGTGCCATCCCCTTCTCTAGGGCTCCAAAGATGGAATTCAGATTTTATTTGGCTGGGTTGCTGTGCTTCAGCATCGCTAGGCCGGACATCTTTTTTAGATATTACATTTTACATGTATGTTTTAAATAAATAGCCTGTATTTTAGGAGCACTTAGCCATAAGTATATAAACTGCTCTGAGGTTTACCCCATTGGAATTAGAATGAACCTAATTCATAATTCAGACATCAGGCTAGAAACAGCTCAGCTTCGCTCCACGGACCTATAGCTTGATGTCTGAACTGCCCACGAGACGCCCTCTAATCCCAATAGCTGTAACCTAACCTCAGAGTGGTTTCTAAACTTACTAAATAAATATACTTTTTAAAGAGGAATGCACCATATTTATTAGGGGTTTTGCTCCTTTCAGGCAGACTATCATTTTAGAGCTGTTCCTATGAGTGAGGCTGTGCCGAGACACAACTATATTCAAGAAAAATTGCAGAGCATACTTCTTTTTTTTAAAAGGAAAAGTCCAGCCTACTCTATTTATCTGAATACAGAAAGTATCTGAAGATACAAATTCTTAAGCTATAGAGGACTACCTCCCATAGGCATTTACCCATGCAAAAACTCTTCTTGCATGGGTAGCTGTATGGAATTCACTATGACTGCCCTCTTCAAAAGGTTACCAAAGAATGGGCCTAAACGGTCTACTCTTGGGTTCATCCTTCAATCAACATTTTTTTTTTGCATGCTCACATGCAGCACTCAGGTAAATAAAAAATATCTTCCCAGTTAAACTGGAGTGACTGCATTCATTTTTTCATTAAAGTGTGCATTCAACCTTCACTCCCACTTTGTATCAAAATCTTGTTCATTACCAAGAATTATTTTAGAAGCATCAAAGCATTTTTGGAATAGGAAGGAATACATTAATAGCATGAAAGTCTGGCTGTCTGATCAGATCATGGCTTTCAGATTTGATCTTCATTGATAATTTTTCAACTTCACTCAACACTTCATATACTGGAAAAGGGCTGTGCAGCAGGGACTTTTCTGAATGCCTTAGTACCACAAACTGTATCTGGTCAGTCTGTCTGCTCTCCATGTGTGCCTGGCTTCACAGCAAATAAATGCCAGAAATAGCATTCCTACAGGATTTCCAGTTCAAAAGCCACAAGAATGCTCTTTCTCATGGTATGGCACCGTGCAATAAAATGGTGTCATCTGGAAAATTACAGTCTTGGAAACAAATGTTTTTCCCTCCTTACTGATTTAAATCATCTAAAAATAGATGGGTTGTCACATAACTTTTATATTTGTCAGGGGAGCCCCTCATTTCATCTTGTGACAGTACAAGAAACGTATCCCATAACAAGACAGACAGATCTTCCTAGGGAATCCCCTAGGAATATCTTTTTTCCTTAATTGTACAAACTCCTCAGAAATAAAACCTGAAAGCAATTTATCAGAGGTTGAGAACCCATTCAAGGTCACTTCAAGCAATGATTTCAGGGAGTATTTATATAGCACAAATTTAGGGGGAGAAGGAAGGAAATGTCACGAACTAAACTGCTCTTTAGATCTTCTTTCTGCTTTCTTAAGTAAGACTTCTTAAAACTGACTCCATATAAAATCAGACTGTCACATTTGTTGGCTAAGAGAAACATCATCTTAATCCATCTCCCTGATCAGCACAGCTGAGCCATTCTTGAATGATATTTATCTCTTGACTTCAAAAAGCAGGAAAACCTTGCAGGTGAGAAGTCATGGAAGAATTTAACATGAGAAACCAAGGCTTCTCAATGTTCAATTGATCAGTGAAGAATCCTTTTATTTTTTAACTAGGATAACAGCTCAAAATTATAGGATGGATTATTTATTTTTTAAGGAAGGTCACCATACTATCAAATCCACTGGTATAGAGTCATAGAATGCTTTGGGTTGGAAGGGACCTTTAGAGATCATCTAGCCCAACCCCCCCTGCAGCGAGCAGGGACAGCTTCAACTAGATCAAGTTGCTCAGAGCCCCATCCAGCCTGACCTTGAATGTTTCTAGGGATGGGTCCTCCACTACCTCTCTGGGCAACCTGTTCCAGTGCTTCACCACCCTCATTGTAAAAGATTTCTTCCTTATATCCAGTCTAAATCTATTCTTCTTTAGTTTAAAACCATTATTCCTTGTCCTGTCACAACAGCCCTTGCTAAAAAGATTGTCCCCATCCTTCCTACAGGCCCCCTTTAAGTACTGAAAGGCCACAATAAGGTCTCCCTGCAGCCTTCTACAGGCTGAATAACCCCAACTCCCTCAGCCTGGCCTCGTAGGAGAGGTGCTCCAGCCCTCAGATCATTTTTGTGGCCCTCCTCTGGACCCACTCCAACAGGTCCATGTCCTTCTTGTGCTGAGGGCTCCAGAGCTGGATGCAGTGCTCCAGGTGAGGTCTCACCAGAGCAGAGTAGAGGGGCAGAATCACCTCCCTCGACCTGCTGGCCACACTTCTTTTGATGCAGCCCAGGATTCGGGTGGCTTTCTGGGCTGCAAGTGCACATTGTTGTCTCATGTCCAGCTTTTCATCTACCAGTACCCCCAAGTCCTTCTCCGCAGGGCTGCTCTCAATCCCTTCATCCCCCAGCCTGTATTGATATTGGGGGTTGCCCCGTCCCAGGTACAGGACCTTGCACTTGGCCTTGTTGAACCTCATGAGGTTCACACAGGCCCACCTCTCCAGCTTGTCCAGGTCCCTCTGGATGACATCTCATCCTTCTGGCGTGTCAACTGCACCACTCAGCTTGGTGTCGTCTGCAAACTTGCTGAGGGTGCACTCAGTCATACTGTCTATGTAATTGATGAAGATATTAAACAGCACTGGTCCCAGTACAGACCCCTGAGGGACACCACTTGTCACCGGTCTCCATTTGGACACTGAGCCATTGACCACTACTATCTGGATGTGACCATCCAACAATTCCTTATCCACCAAACAGTCTACCCATCAAATCCATATCTCCCAATTTAGAGAGAAGGGTGTTGTGGGTGACTGTGTCGAAGTCCAAATAGATTACATTGGTTACTTTTCCCTTGTCCACTGATGCTGTCACTCCTTCATAGAAAGCCACTAGGTTGGTCAGGCAGGACTTGCCCTTGGTGAAGCCCAGCTGGCTGTCTCGAATCACCTCCCTGTCCTCCATGTGCTTGAGCATAGCTTCTAGGAGGATCTGTTCCATGATTTTCCCAGGCACAGAAACGAGGCTGACAGGTCAGTAGTTCCCAAGGTCCTCCTTTCTTCCTTTTTTAAAAATGGGCACAACATTTCCCTTCTTCCAGTCACCAGGGACTTCACCTGACTGCCATGACTTTTCAAATATCATGGAGAGTCGCTTGGCAACTATATCAGCCAATTCCCTCAGGACTCTGGGATGCATCTCATCAGGTCCCATAGACTTATGTACATTCAGGTTCCTCACGTGGTCTCAAACCCGATCTTCCCTTACAGTGGGAGGGGCTTCACCCCCCTGGTCCCCATCTTGCAGTCCATTGACTTGGGAGGGGCAAGGAGAGAGGTTGCTGGTGAAGACTGAGGCAAAAAAGTTGTTGAGTACCTCCGCCTTCTCCTCATCTGTTGATACCAGGTCACCATTCTTGTTCATCGGCGGGGAACGCTTTCTTTAACCTTCGTTTTCTGGTTGACATACCTGTAGAAGCCCTTGTTGTTATTCTTTGCATCCCTTGCCAAATTCAGCTCCAGCTGCGCCTTGGCCTTCCTGACCCCACCCCTACACAGCTGGGCAGCTTCCCTGTACTCTTCCCAGGATACCTGTCCCTGCTTCCACTGCCTCTGCAGTTCCCTCCTGCTCTTTAGTTTGACCAGCATGTCTTGACTCATTGCCTGATTTCTTACACCTGGGGGCTGAGAACTCTTGTGCTCTATGGAAGGTGTCCTTAAAGATCTGCCAGCTCTGTTCTGTTCCCCTGTCCCTGAGAACCGTTTCCCAGGGGGTCCTTCTGACTAACTCCTTGAAGAGCTGGAAGTTTGCTCTTCTAAAATTTAGGGTCCTGACTATACTCCTCGCTTTTCCCATATCCCCTAAGAGTGTGAACTCCACCAATGTGTGATCGCTGCAGCCCAGGCTGCCTCCAGTCTCTATGTCACCGATGAGCTCACTTGCACTGGTGACCATCAGGTCCAGTATTGCATCCCCTCATGTAGGAGTGTCTATTACCTGGCTTAGGAAGTTATGTATGTTCTTCCCTATCCATTATTTCTGACTTCGCTCCTCAAACTTCCCATAAAAACATCTTCTCAACACTTTTGTCACCATTTGAAGCCAGTGTTAACACAGATGTTTTCGAAGGGGTTTCAAAACATGACCTGCTCTCCCTAAAATCAACCAGTTGTGGACCAGCAATAGTTCCAATCTCCATGTACTTGCTGACTTTTGCAGAAGCTCAAAGAAAAAGCATGATCCCCATTTTGAGAGTGTCTTATTCCCATCTTTTTTTGACCATTTTTGCCTGATCAGCAAAAAAGCTTGAACTGTAAACTACCTCATTACAAGTCTAGCTCTTTATTTCCATTTGACAGGATTCATGCTTTCACTATTAAGAGTTCAAGGGTTCAGGCCACACTGATGTTCTGAAGCTGCGCAGACACAGAAACTCTGGCAGTCTTTTGATTACTACATTTACAATTCTATATATAATCTATATCGCATCAAGGATCAGAGATTCCTTATAAGCAAAGTAAGCAATAAATTGCAGTGTCTGAATGTGTCTTTGCAGTTTTCAGTGACTCACTTCTGAGAAACGTTGATGATAGAGAAAAGAACAAGTTTACAGGTAGAGAGTAGAACATCAGTTATCATGACTGGCATGCTAAATCTCAGGTAATGAAAGCACATTGCAACAATTAAAAAGAGTGTACATCAATTAAAGGCTGAATTGTTTTTCTTCTGGTCACGATCCTGTTATTATCTCTTTCTACCCTACCAAACTGATATGTGCAAACAAAACTCCAATACACCTTACAAAACTTTTAGCCTCTTTCTCTTAGAAAAGGATGCTGTTTTCTTTGTTGGCACTTAGCTTTCTGATAGCAGCTCTATACTAGTTAGTAATAATATACACTACAAATTGCCCTATAAACTCTAGAACCAAAAGATATATTAAAAATTATTTTTTCTAAGTGGGAAAACCTGCCATTCCTCAGAGTAGAAGTCCCTTGCTGAAAGTACTTCCTTGCCCAGCCCCAATAATTAACATCTTCTGGACTGAAAACACCTCTATTTGGCACACATAGAAGAGAGATTTGCATACAAGCTTTCTTCCACATGCTTTTGTTCAACAGCTGTATACAAGATCAGCCAGGACAGGCACATGACATGCTTTCACATGAAATACACATGTGAGCCATAAGCCTGCTAGAAATTCCCAGAACCACAACATTTCACTTGTCATATTACTTGGCTTCATTCCTACACTGATGGAGTATCAGCTTCAGAGCCTCACTAGGAAAAAGAGGCACCTTACATTTTGGGTTCAGGCATTTGGTCACCCACATTAACAGCAATATTGTAGCCATGTTTTAACTATATATCATTACATCTTTACTTATGCTTTCTGAAAGGATATCTGGCAATTATGAGCAGCGGACATATCATTGTCTTACAGGTGACAGCAAATCAATGGCTGGTGACAGTTCCAACACAGGAAAAATTGCCCCAAAATCTGTATGGAGAGAAAACTCTGATGACCAGATTTTAAAAAGTAATTAAGCTCCTGAATAAGCAGGCAGACACCTACTCTGCTACTGTGAGCTATTCTCATCACCAGAAGGAAATATCTGCAGCAGAGTAAACATATCAGGTTGCATAAATCAGCACCAAAGCAGCTGTGTGTCCAGGTAGACCTAGAAGTGGATGGTGTACCCTTGTGAGGGGCCATTCCATGCAGATCAAGCCTTGGATTCGGTTGGGATTTTTCTCATCAGAACACGGAAATACTTCAAATGTAGACATTACATAGTGCCAGTCACCGAATGATATTGTGCTAGCTGGAATTTGTGAGCATTTCTGAGAGCAGCCACACACACAGCATTTTTCCCAGTTGCAAACAGCTCTCTGCTAATAAACGTTAGCCTGAGGGCTTCCTCCAGGGAAAAAAGGAGCATAAGGCTTGTATTGGCATCAGGAAGGGAGCTGCTGTTGTCCATACAAGTGTCTAAGCATTAAATGGTTAGACTGAGCTTGTATCTTTATTTTTATTCCAGGTCCACCATAATCAGTGCAAGTCTCGCAGCACTGAATTGCCACTTCATTTCCTAATACAGGTTACTTTAACCATCATGACGTGCTGTGACAGCACTGACAGTAACTCAAGCAGTTACTATTACTTGGAAAAAAATACATCAAAAATGTATTTTAATTATGGGGTTTTTACATCTGTTTCACAAGGAAGGCTGTAGTCTGAGTTGTAGATTCTGTACAAACTAAGTGTTCATATCAGAAGTATTGCTACTTCAGAAAATGCTGGACCCTATTTATTTGAAAGCAGGCCCTAGTCTACTCAAGAAAGCCAGTAACTACCTTATCATAAGTCCCTACTGGGCTGACATGATTTTGTCTTGATGCAGGCATTGTTGCTCAATAACTTAGTGCTTGCTACCAAATTTAAGATTAAATATATATTCAGCTCATGTCCACACACATCCTGCCAATGTGAAAAAACGTGTACTCTAGAAAAAAGCAGAAGGAAAGAGCATTAAGCAGCAGGAAGAATCTTGTACCAAAATAAATGTTTTGCTCATTAGATTGTATTTTTGTCCATGTTACTGAAAAATGGAAACAGCAAAATGCAGCTTGTTACAACACTTTCAAGCTTCCTGCATAATTAGATCTCTCTGAAGAGAGGTATGCTAGTGAAGGAATGGCTGAAATTTTCAGAAAACTAGAAATATGTTTAACCAGTGGTGGAGTTGTCTGTCTAAAGAATCTGAATTTATCAGAAATGTCAATCAACAGCTTATGGTTTTGTACATTTTAACTAATAGTTTTGTACATTTTAGCTGTTGCTATGGACAGACCAAAGTCCACTTCAGCTTTCAGTCATGACAGTGAAGGTTTTGATATCATTTAGTGAGAACATGACTAGGCCCTGAGGACCCCATTCAGATGGTCTATAACCTACTAAAGTCCCTATGCTCACTCAGTGGAGAAAGCCAAGCACCTCTGAGGGCCTCTGAAGAATGGTTCAGAGGACTGAAGTAAGCTAAGGACGGAGACGTTGAAAAACAGCCGATAGGAAAAACTAGGCACAGGCACTCATGGGATTTAGGCTGCCTGATTATGGCCTTAGCATGTAGGCACCTTGCCATTTAGTTTGCATGTATGTTTCTGCAGACTGTCAGTGCTTGACAGAAGTTGTTTGTTAATTGTATTCTTTTAAGTGTTAGGGACCTCTGTTTCGGAGCTGCAGCAGCAGAGTTGTAGCCCTGCTCTTCCAGGTGCTTGGGTTGTCAGTTGCTTCCTCACAGTTATGGAAAAGCTAATCTTCATAACTTAAAAATATGAGAAGTGTGCACTCCCACACTCAGTGCCATATCACTGACCACTTGAATATTTTCTGAATATTTGCAATAGGCACTTTTTAAATTAAGAGTTCTTATAATTGCTTTTAATACATACTTGGATTCCTTCTTCTGTATATCTAATAAAGATCTTTTGGACTAAAAAATTGGGAACATAGACAGACTAGGGAGGTTTTTAAAAGTAGAAAGCATAAAATGTAAACAAAATTTACATCACTGGAAAAAGAGACAATTCTCTTAAGAACTGCAATGGAGACATTCATTGTTGGTCTCAGAACTGAATTGGCCAACCTTCAAGAAGCAAAAGAGACTCCAAATCTGGTAAAGCGACTCCTCATCCTGCATTCCCCCCAAAAAATGTCCCCCTGAATTCAGAGGAATTTTCCAAAGGAAGGAGCAGAGGAAGAGAAAGTTTGCCAGAGGTTACATAGGGAATTTACAGCAGAGCCAGGAATGGAGTTAGCTGCTTGCTAAGGAGTTAGATACAGGTTCTACCCATTAGACCACAGCAATCTCTGTATTTAGTTAGACCAAGGGTAAAAGCAGTCAAATAACATCCATCTCCTGACTTTCCTAAAGGCACTGAGATTTCCAGATGAAAAGTATGACATGTGCTCAAAACATTACTTGCCATCATTTTCAGAGATGAAAC
Organism: Pelecanus crispus; assembly: GCF_030463565.1. Lineage (NCBI taxonomy): Eukaryota > Metazoa > Chordata > Aves > Pelecaniformes > Pelecanidae > Pelecanus > Pelecanus crispus. Next base: position 83,062,153 of record NC_134643.1, on the reverse strand, counting down.
TGTGCAGGTTTCTGCCCCAGCTAAGGATTAAAAACACAGCACGCCATTGTTTCGGCTGCATTGTATTCTACTGAGTTTTATGCATACCTTTTTGCTGTGTTAGGTAGACCTCCTATCTTCTCCTCGCACTGCCACAGATCTGTAATGGAAACCAGAAACCTTAATCCAACAGCCTAAGGCCCACCTTAGCCTAATGATCCCCATTGGCTTGTGCCACTAAATATTTAAAGCCAGCAAATAGTAAATACTAGGGAGAGGGATTTAGGTGGAATTTAAGGCTATGTGAACACAGTCTCAAGTGATGATCTGAAAGAAAAAGTTAAAAAGTATGTCTCCTGCTGCGGTGTAGATAGCTATTGAGTCCTGAACCCATGCCATCACTTTGAAACAAAACTAAGTCAGTGACAGCAATAAAAAAGGGGTTAAAAAGAGCTAAGCTCTTCCAAACCTGTATGTAACTTTAAACCAAATATTAGACGAAAAAAACCCTGGCATTTAAGTTGGCACTTAAGTCTAGTTAATGAGGAGTTCAGATTTCCATTCTAACCCTCTTTTTCTGTTGCTTGTAATTTTCTCAAATAAACTCCATTTTGGGCTGAAATTTTCCATGCTTGAGATTTTTTTTGGAAAGTTTATACAAAATCAGTTAAACAGTTTATTTATGTTAGCACTGAAAACAAAAAAAGCCACACAAAAAATTTTCCGTGTATGTTCTGATCAGACATTTTCTGCTCAAAGAACTCAAAATCAGCCACAGTAAAGAATTTCCAAATTTTGCTTGTATGTATCATGGATCTCAATAAGTTTAGGAAAAAACCCAACAACAAACAAACACAAAAAACTCAAGCCAAATCTGGACATTAACAAATTTAGTGTTATAAGTCTTTTAAATTTAATTTTCAGGATGCAACTTAAGTACTTTCTCTCTTTCAAGATGTAGTTTGAAAATTTATAAATATTTGGAGTAGAAACATCACCATTAGCCTAATGACGCTCATTGGATATGTTCACACAGCTCTGAAAGGCAGTTTTAAAAGTGTCTATTAGTCTAACATGCCTTATATACTGCCTCTATGGCTATATCATGGACTGTGTATTTTTTTTTAACCAATTGAGTTAAACTTATCTGAGAGTGTGCCAACCAGCCTTGTGAACCTAGGCAAAATGAATTCCACTTGTAGGGGCTGTGCTTTGGCTGCACCAGTCTGCGAGCTGCCTTGTAAGTCCATAAATCTAGTTTTAATTATCTTAAAGCCACTGATTTCAATGGGAAAAGATAAGGTCCGGTAGTACAAGTTCTCTGAAGTCCTACTCTCAGAAGCAGCAAGTCTTCCCACGTGTCAATAATTCATCCTTGAAGACTGTATACAAAGTCAGAGTACATACACTTCAGTGTGGTCCTTTTTGGAGAAGCAAATAATTTTTTTGGTCTAATTCATCAAAATATCTAAGCACATGCATAACTATATATATATTTATAGGTATGTATACATATATAAAGTATATATGTTAAGTGGCTAAACATACTTAATTGAAAGTAGTTGTTTCCTTGCTGACATGAGGTCAAGAAAAAGATGATAAAATATAGTCTAGCTGAGATTTTGGTATGGCAAAACACAAGACACTAGCTATGCAAAACACTTCGAATATGTGTGACATTTCTTAATGCAGACAACCAACCAAAGCAAGATAAATCAATTTCCCTACTGGCAATGTGTAATATCCGTTGTTTTATTCACCACTAAAAATTTTGTTATTAATGGCTGGGTATGTTCAGCATGCTTGTAAAGAATGTATTTCAATCCCTCTGATGAACGATCTATACATAGACTAAATAGCTTATTTCCACTGAGAAATCTTGCTAGTTGGTAACAACAAAAAAAGAAAAAAAAGGGGGGGGGGGAGAAAAAAGAAGAGGTCATTACTTGCAACCTCCAGCAGTCAGGAAGAATTCAATTCCTTTGTATTGTACTTTCTTACTGCAGGCATTTCATTTCCAGGATTAAAAATCACAAACTTTATTCTCATGAATGACAATTCTCTAATTCATTGTAGACTAGCCTGTATGAAGCTCCTCTCTTTCTCTCATATGCACCACGATTAAAGCCTCACTTTACCAGTGGGAATATTGAACAGAAATATCACACTGGTCTCAATTCACAAATGAAGGTACTGGGTCACAGTTACGCAGAGCACATCAGTGGCAGTATTCCTGCTGTATAAACTCACAACCTTGGCACTAGTTCAGCTAAATACTTAAGCACACATGCAGCATAAGCACAGGCATTTTTGCTCAACTTTTCTACTCATGCTGATATTCCGTTGTTTTTAACTAGGGGTCTTATTACAGCATGTCTCTGAGCAGTTTGGAAGAAGAGAAAACAACGGGGATGGTGCTGCCTTTGGGTAACCTGCTTTCACAGTACTACTCAGTAAATGATGTTTGGCAAGATCTGATGTGAGGGAAATATATTAACTGAAAACACAAAAAGCTCCTGTAAAAAAATCCATATCAACATATTTTGCTGCCTTCAGAGAAAAAAAGAAAAAAACAGGCAGACTGTCTGAACCACAGACTCCCCTCAGTCTCTGAAGCCCACAGACACACACTTTGTACAAATATATGATCTTATATACAGACACACAGATATTCCCTCCCTTCCCCTATTACATTGCTGCCATACTTACTCACAAAGGCGGTATGTAGGCTGTACATGGTAAATACAGACACTATAACGTATCTTGGCACACACAATATTGAGCGTTGGCACGGACACACATGAGGATGTGCACATTATTCCTGAAGCCAAGAAGTGAATAACACATTAGCAGGAAGGAAAAAACCACCATATTCTCTTTACATTAATACTACTTGACACTTCCAATGTGATTTCGAATCCAAGAAACCAAAGCTTTCTCCAAACACAATGAAGACTACAAGTCACTCGTGTTTTCTTGATAAGCACCACTAAGTCCATTGTCCAGTAACTGGTTTCCCTCTCAGCGCAAGCAATTCAATGGCAGGACTAGAAATAGAAAATTAGACTCCTAATTATTCATTGAACATCATCCCTACAAGACAGTCTCACATGACTAGCTGAATGCAGACCTGAAGCAGTGTAATGCACAATTGTTACCTTCTTGCAGTCACAGGGCATAGCCAAACAGGTGGTAAACACACCACAGGCAGCAGCAGGAGCAGTGAGTAGGAGGGCATAGGAATTTTGCCAATGAATTGGCCAGTCCCAGATCCACAAAGCTTCCTTTATTCTGCAATTCCTCCCACTCTATATTGGTCTCTATCATGGTCTGAATTAGAAGAGGAAACACCTCTTAAAGGGAGAAAACACCTCCTTCTGGGTTCTCTCTGTTCTCAAAGGATCAGAGAGGGTGACGGGGAAGGAATGCACCCTACATGCAGGGACCACTTTGCTCAACTTTGCCCATCTAAACTGCACAGCTGGGGACCTTCCTGACAGTTCACAATCAACTGCACTCTGCTCTCTCCCCTCACGCTGCACTGGAAGTACCAGCTTCTATTCATCCACTTTTCTTCTCACATGTCCTTACGTAAGTCTTGGTAAGATGGCAGAAAATGTGGCAAATTTGGGTACCTAGGAGAAATACATATGACTATGAAAAAATCGGGTATTAGCAACAACACCAAGACTTTTAATAGATAGCATTTTCCAGCAACAAAATAGGAACAATTTTCTTTCTCTCTTGATTAGCTTTATTCTGTATCACAATTTATGGGTTGTAAAATAGAGTAATATATCTAAATGGGTATTTAAAACTCTTTATTGACCCACTCTAGTTGATATCAGCAGCTTCCTTCTTTACTTCACCTCCTTTCCTGCCAAAGATTCTCCACATTGCAACATGAATCAGGGGCAGGAGAGGTAAAACTGCCAGCTCAGCATTTACTACAATGGCAGAAACAGAGTGCTGGTAACAAAAGTGATATTAGAAGATCAGGAGTTCAGGTGGAAGAGGGTTAGTATTCTTTATGGTGGACAATTGCGTTGCATTTCTCTGCGCAATATTGAAAAATATTGCCATATTGAAAAGTAATAAATTTCAGTAGATGGTACTTCTTTATAAGAAGTCATGCTTTCAGAAGAGGAAAACCTTTTTCCCCTCCCATCCTTTTCAGGGATATATCTCTATGCACGTACCAGCAAGATGGCTGTACATCTAGTGGTGGCAGTGGTGGGGTGTTATCAAAATATGGTGCCTGTACATCTAGTGATACGTAAATTACTTAATTCTGGAGATGAGGAATGACTGCCTAACTCTGTGCATGTGAATGGTCCAGCATGGAGCAGGTGCTGGTGGTGGACCACCATGTTACAACACAATTCCCTTTGTACTGTGGTGGTTCCGCAGAGATTAAGATTGTTCCCCACCCCTGGTATAATATCTAGTCTACTTGAAAGATTACATGTCTGTTTGGGTGTGAGACAAACCATAAACTGGGTAGAGGCAGCAGTTCTCTTAAGCAAAATGAAATTTGCTGCTGAAGACACTTTATATTGGTGGGTTTCTACAGTACTTAAAAACTAAAACTGAGTAAGCCAGATATCATCTAAAGCTCTAAACATGATAAGCAAACAGTATATGTATGCCAAACTTTATGAGTGGTTAGTTTATTGAAGTTAACACGCTCGTTCACAAGATGTAAAGTTAAGCACATGCCTAGGTCTGTGCAGGACCAGGACTAAGCTGCTGCATTTTGATCAAAGCTGGGGGGTCATCATGGGCCATAGTAGAGTTACTGAGATCCAAGAACAATAAAGAGATCTCCTGCTACTTGGGGATCCTCACTGAGGTCAGTGCTCCGATGCCATCAGATGCAGATTTTGCCCAGAAGAACCCTGCCACTGGGATGAGACTATGACTACTCAGACCCACACAGAAGAATGTTGATTAAGTTGATGTTATTTTTAATTTGTTCAGGGATGGATATCTATAGTGCCACAGAGAGCCCTGATGTCCCTTGGTGGAACAGGCAGTTAATTCCACATTGCAAGAGGTCTGCTTGGAGATTTGAGGTCAAAAGGGCTCCTAAAAGGATTTTGAAATTTTCTCATAAATGCTGAATGTTTAAGTTATGATTAAGTCATGTTTACCCGTTAATTGTGCAGTAAATAAAGCTGTGGCTTTAACCTTCCAGTCATAGCATGGCAGTGTGTTAATTAGGACTAAGAGACTGGCAGCCTGCCAAAGTTATGCTGTATGGGAGGTTGAGAGGTACAATTTGGTTATCAGTTATGTTGACATGTGCTGAGCGTTATGTGGTCACACTGCATACCCAACAGATCTAGTGCTAGCTCTCCCAGTTATGAAAGGGCTGCTGTTTGAAATATTTGGCTCTCAGTCAAAGTCTCTGAGTCTGAAGATCAAGAGTTGGTTGGGGTTTTTTTTCCTCTCGTTTCTATTAGTTTTTATAGATCCACTTTCCCACTTAGAGGGGGATTGCAGAGGGAGAAACAGACTGACTCATATAACAACAGTGCATGAGGCAAGGTTGTGGGGAGAGGGAAAAGAAAGGGTGTAAAGATTTGACTTGCAGCTCTGCATCTATTTACTCTTTTCCCACTATTTCTAACCTCAGCCATTTAACAATACTTGGAGCTTAGTCCTAAGATGGGACTTGAAACTTTCCCACGGGTTGAACCTCCCTGGATTCAGAAATCTGCACATGAGCCATTGCTACACCAAAGCTGTCTACTTTCAAGCTCCCAGTATGTTTCTAGGGCATTATACAGAGATACAGGATAAAGAGATAGAAGGGACAGATAATCAGGAAGTGTGAGGAGGAGAAAGGTGAGAAAAAAAAGGTTGGTTGTTCCTAGAAACAGTCTTGCAAAAATGCTTCCTAGATAGAAAACAGAAATCTAAAGATTCTCGTGTGAACTCTGTCATTTGCATCTGCATCTTAAATTTCTACCTCTCATGCAAGTATCTTTTCCTTGCACCTCTATTCCTTCTCCACAGCATATTTCATATGAACTTGTCAGGATACTAACACATAAAAATGCTATAATCTGTTACAATAGTAAGTCAGTTCTTCAGTCCTGATTCACCAACCCAACTCACAAACAAACTGCACAATCAAAATCCAAGGAAATTCTGAAAGAAAAAGGAAGAGATGTCAGTGGCTGAGGAATTATTATCTGGTGGAGAGAAGTGGCTGGATCTTGAAACAATTCAATATTTGGGGTTTGATTTTTTTTTTTTCTCCTGGTACTGCAGATATTTTTTTTAAAGAAAAAATAGTACCTGTGGTATTACAGTGTTGAAAACACATCTCTAGACTAGGACCCAGGAAATACAGATTTTGTTGTCTCCTCTGATCCACTATATCACTTTCTGCCTGTTGTCCCCCTTTTTTTGTCTGTCAGCAATATTTGTTACAATAACAATCAGTATTTTTTTATAAGCCTGTTCAAGAACAGATTATCTCTTGCTATTTTATTTGCAGAATAAGCACAATGAAAACATTAAATCCTAGTACAGCAGAGAGTGCTTTTTCCACTACCACATGGTCTCTGTCAGAAAACACAGCTCATCTAATATTTATTCTCTACTTACGTGAAAATAATCATTTGCTTTCTCATTCCTCCAATGACAAATTATCATTATATGCCCACTGTTTGCAGAGTAATGAATGGGATTCTATCCAGATGATCCTCAAGAAACAAAAAATGTGGATGTAACTTGTTCCAGTGTGAAAGCCATCATGTTACTTATAAGGAGTTTCTACCCAAATGGATTCTCCAAAAACCTACAAAATTCAATAAAAATGTTCGTTATGCCATTCAGATAGGAACACCCACATTAGGTATGTGGTTATATCAGCAACCCCAGAACAACAGACATATTTCCAATTCATTCAAAGTGGAAATGAACCAAACGGAGGTTAAACCTTTGCCTGGTCAAACAGCAAGCTATTGGCATAGATTAAATTAGAATAGAAAATTCTCCAAACCTCATATTTGTCCTTAATCCATTCAGTTCTCTTGGCCCAGAAATTGCAAACTGGATGCAAAGCAATTACTTTTATGTTTCTTGCTTTTAATCAGCCATAATAGGGACATTTTGGTCTCTTTCAAGATAAAGCTTGAAATCAAGGACAATCTTCTTTGCTACTGTTTGTCTGTCAAGGATATAATTTTTGGAAGACAAATTCCATGGACAATTTTGACAGAGCAGATTACTGTAGGATCTATGCAAAGAATGAAAATCAATTTCTCATTCCCCAAGGGTGTCTCCACACATGGGCATATTAAATTAAAAGGCTTGAAGCAAAAGGTCCCTTTTACTTCATCTTGGTACAACTCTTATTACTTGAAAGAAATATTTTGAAATACCTCACGCTTACATGCAGTTATGCATAAAGGTTGCAGACACAACTTTAATTGGTCCCCAGGACCTTGCTTTGAAGTGATGACTCACAAAGAGTATTTTGTCAAGCCAACTGTGCCGTAAAAATATTAAGTGTGGCTTAAAACAGTAAAGGTTTTATTATCCTGTTCACTTCCTGTCATGAAGCATTGCATTAAATTGTACTTTTAAGGGATTAATGACCTATTTGCTTCATTCCATGCTGCATTTGTGGTTATAAAAGCTATTAAAAGCCATGTTATCAACACCAGTGTTAATGAAGATATTGGAGTCAAGCACAAATATATTCTAATCCATAGCATTAATCCAATTGCCTTTCCCCAGGAGATTTTTTTAGTGTTCCCTGGTGACCTTGCAGCATTGTCGCCATTCTGTGGGCACAGTCAGGAAAGTTAAATGCTTGAGAAAGAGAAAACAGGGAAGCAAAACCTGAACCTATGTTATATGTCTAAAGCCCTCTTGCTTATGAAGGACCATACAGAAGCATAGAAAATGTCCACATCAACACAGGCAACAAACAGCATGATGTGTTATTACTACAGCTGAAAACAAATTCAAAACTATGAGAAATATTCAGGACTTTTGTTTTTGTTATTTTGAACAGACACACTACAAGACTGAAGATTAATCCAATTTATTCAGTAAGAAAGAGGTCAGCAAAATAAGCTTTGTAAAACAATGATGAATTCTTAAATTTTTGTTTATAAATAGAACCGAGTAGATTGATTTCTTTGCTTTTTGGCAAATAGCTTATTCACAGAACTATGTAGATCTGGGAAGGCTGAAACCATTCATGAAGTTGTGCTGAATTTCACAAACACTTTTGACTAAAAAAGATTAAAATGTGGGAAAGCTGAAATGTTTTGCACTGACACTAATTGAAACATTTCAAAGATTTATTTTAAAACAATCTTTTTCCATTTAAAAATAGGCAAAATTTGATAAAATTAAGTTAAAAGTAAAACATTTCAGGCAGTCCTAAAATTGGATCACATTTTCAGTATCACAGCAAACAAAAAACCCATTATTTGTATAGCTTAACACACACATACCTTTTTTTTTTCTTTAGCTATCAAAACGTCAACCATAACAAAACAGCAACAGACTGCTTCACACTGGTATACTGATTGTAATTTCAGTGGATCTCACACCAAGTAACCACCACCCACAGTAACAAGGACACTAGGAAATCAGTACAGTACAGTTATAAACCAATACATTGAAGAGACACCATTGAAAAACTCTCTCTGTTCAATATCAGCAGAAACTGCACAGCAGAGGAAAGGGGAGTCAGGGGAAAAAAAAGAGGAAAAAAGAGAAGTAGAAACAAAAAAAATCCCCCAAATTTTCTTGCACAGTGTTATAGGAGGATAGGTCACTTGGTCATAGACACCCTCCATATGTGGTGACTTTTACCTCTACACTCTCAAGTGCTTTACTGGGAGAGGGGCTGTCACAAATGGGGGCTCCAAGGTTCAGCAACTTTCTTAACCCCACACAGCCACTCAGAGAGAGAACCGACAAGAGAACCCAGCTCAGCCAATGCCAAGTCTGGTCCCTCATCAATGGACCTATTATCTACACAATGCAGTTTTTAACATCTTATATGAAAGACCCATACATATTAAGACGCATGGCACTCAATTTATTTACCTCAGAAAGGTGAAGAGATTCAAAAATTCTGACTAGTGAGTAATTTGTGCCAAAGTAAGGAAATAAATGTGAGCTTTTCTTCCTTCTAGGTTATCTTGTTATTTTTACTGACAGCATGCACAGTTATTGATGAAGAAAATTTGAATGTGACTCTGTAAAATATTCAAAAACATTTGAAGACACTGCTCTCACGAGCTGAATTGTAGAAGGGGCCATCTCTAACACAAAGTGTATATTTAGTAGATCATTGCTTATGCATTGTAAATTAAGTGATTTCTTTCTTTACTTCACCGTTTCATTGTAAAAGCACTGGAGTTGCAGAGAAACTCATGACAAGCTTTCCTTCACATCTGTGTTGAGAAAGCAAGCAGGGGCTATGCTCACTGGACTCTCTCTTGTGAGTGAGCAGGGCAGGAGTGTGTGAGCACCCACGGGGGGAACCTTCTCCCCTTTGGGACACCAAAAGCTCAGAGAAACAGGGGTTTCTCTCTCTCCATTTTGGCTGCTATCATCCTCGCACACAACCCAGCTATCCCAACATGGGTAAAAGCTGACCTAGAAGATGCAGTGAGCAATGAAAGCCTTTGCTCCTCTGCTATGATTTCTTCTGTTCTTCACTTTTTCCTTTTGGGAGGTTTCCATAAGATCTGTTATCTTTCAGCGTAAGTGACACTCTTCTCTCACAAGAGAACAACAACATGTAAACATAGGTACACCCCCAACAATCCTGTTGTTTTATCAGAGTGGCTCCACCAGACGTAAGATCTAGTAGCCAAATTCATTGCAGTGAACCAGGAAAGGCTTGCGAACTCTTGGCTTTACGTAGGTGTTTGATTGATTTTACTCTACAAGTAATGAGCATAGGCTACTTAAGAATGCCTGCACAGACTCAAAACTTTGTTTAATATTCCATTAGCACAAAAAAAAAAAAAAAAGACATTTTCAAAACTATTTCCAAGGTTAACATTTCCAAGGTGGTGCAATTTACTATCAGATATGTGTGGCTTAAGAATGGGTTAATACCTGAATGGTATTAGAGGCATAAGTACCTAAACTGAAGTGGTTACTTGCTTTTTGCACTTCCCTTTTATTTCTCTGATTCTTCCTCTCTTTTTTCCTTCTTTTTTATTCCCCTCCTCTCTCTTTTTATTTTTCTCTTTTTTTTTTTCTCTGATTACCTCGGTAATCAAAGACCATTGTTCATCTGTTTCTCCCTCCCTTCTGGACAGCTGTTGTGCCTTGTTACTGTACATTTCAGAACACAGAAGAAATCTATAGTTTACTTGGACCAAGAAGTTTGGGATATGCAGGTTGTCCATCATGCAATCATATCCTTAGGAAGCACTGACTGCCAAAGAGGAGCAGCCTTCAGTAGACAGCACAGTTAACAGCACATTGAACACACAGACGCCATACCCAATTCCAAAGTTTGGATGTAGACCATCCATCAAGTAATACCAAATGTTATTGATGCAAATGTTGATACAGGTTGACAGTAATTTGCAGAAGTTTTGGCTCTGTATAATTTGAGTTGACTGTACACAACTCTGAAAACTATTGGAAACAGAAATCTATATATACATTACAGGTTTAAAACAAAGCCAACAGTTTATGAGGGAATGCTCTGCATTAAGGAGCTTTCAGAGATGTTGAAGAAAGGCTTTTGCCTCAAATTTCTAGGGAGAAGCTAGGGATTTTTTTTTTTAAGTTGTTTTCTATAAATTTTGTATGCTATATCCCTAAAAATCCCAAATACTATGAACTTCTAAAGCTTTCAATCAAGACAGAGGTGAGGAGAGAGACAAAAAATACATGCCCACAGCCATGCACACACTTTGGGAAATGCATATAGAGCATAAGCCATAGCACTAAAAAATGCATACCAGATCAACTCATCTAGTGTCGATGAAACTAAAGCACATCAAGATTGATTATTTGATTAAAAGCACTCAGGGAGCAAATGCTTGTATCTAATATTACATTTCTCAACTACTCTGATATATTTGATATTTATAAAAATGAAATAATTCCACATACAGAGAGAACAGAGGTAAATATAGGCTAATATAATACTGGCTGTTGATTCTGATTGACATCTGTGAAGTAAGGCCACATATGGTGGTTGAAGTTTAAAAGGATTTTAAAATTAGAAGTAGCGTTTCTGAGCCTAGCGCTGAAAAACCCTGACATTTGCAGTGCTGGGAGCAGGCTGTGAGAGGGATTTCTATCCTGGTTTCCCACCCAGAAGAATATATTTACTGTTCAAACATTTTGAGGCAGGCACCCATGGAAATCAACGGGAACTCTGCCATTGGTTTTAATGGGAGCAGAATCTGTCCCTATATGTAAATATGCAGCAATATTTTTTTTCCTCTGACTGTTAAAAACCACCATCACAACTGGATGGAACCTGGTTTTAAACACTCAGACATGGGGCCTCTTTACCGCAGGAGTCTCCAACCATGTCCATCCTTAACACCACACCAGCTGCCAGCTGAAGGCTCTGAAATGCTGATTTTAATCAAAATCTTTCCTTTCAAATCTAGCTTACAGTTTACTCATAGCGCAAAAGTGCTTCTCAGCACTGGAATTTTCAGGATGCGATGCTGAGCCAAATACTGTAGGCACAGCTTGCTCATAAGACAGCAATCTTGTGGCCCACCTTGGAGGCTGTAATAGGGCTACTGTACTCAGCCTCCCACCCTTGGTGAAGCCCACTAATAACATCTGTTTTATAGCATTCACTCCTGCAACCTGCTAGTTCCTTGGCTCTACTGCTGTCATAGAGAGGATGTGCTTTACTATGCTGCAGGTCTGGTGGAAAGTTGTCAGACTTCAAGCCAAATGTAAAAGCAGCCAGTGCTGAATAAATGACTTGAAGTGCTTTCTCCAGGGACCCCTTCCAGGTCCCAGATAGGCAGATTTGGCCAGTGTTTGTAGACAGTCTTGCTCAGAGGCAAATTAAAAATCAAAATACAGACACCGTTTGAAAAACATCGAAAGCTAGACTCAAACATCCACCAAGTATTAAGACATTCTTATATAAAAATAACCACAAGGTTGCAAATTCATACTTTCCTACTTGGTGAGACCAACTGCAACCAGGAATAAACCTGGAAATGTGTGGGGCAGACTGCGGCACTGCCTTCAGAGAAAGCATAAAACTGGAGGCGGAAAGCTGGAGTGAGAAAAACAAGACACTGTGAACCTGGCAATTGAATCAAGCAGTGGGTGGCACAAGGGGTAGGACCCTCACCTTTACCAGCGCTGCCCATGGGAGCTGCCCCACTCAAGTCAATGGAAGCAAAGCAGGGCACTTGCCAGCTAAACACCCAAGCTTTAACTGGGTAAGTCCATGGTATACTCAATGCCTGATTCACAAACACTAACAAAACACACTCCTCATCTATTGCACTGGCTCTGCTGTGACTGAAGGCCTAGCTTAGGGGGCTTCAGTTTAGGAATCTGGATGCTGGCCCTCGGTACCACAACAGCAGGAAGCCGCCCTGCTTCTGCTGTGTGTGGGTGAGACGCAGGGAGCAGACTGTCACGATTCCAAGACTCAAGTCAGGAGTAGATGCAAGGTCCCTACCTTGCATCCCCTTCTCCTCACAGACGGAACCGATAGGACAAAGATCTCAAATCGTCATGTGGTTTGACAGGAGAGACCGACGTCTTTTGTTTTGACAGGAGAGACCGACGTCTTTTGTTCCAACATGGAGCCATTAACAAATGTCAACTCTCTCATTTCATTATTGGTTTTTTGTACATCCAGAGCATTAAGAAAGCCCGCACTCCAGCTGGCAGGCTTGGCTGCATAAACGGCTGCGCTGACACAACCGAGGGGACAGGGCACAACAGAACGAGTACAGAAGAGTTGTAAAGTGGGAAAAGTGGAGAGGTGAAAAGCTTCAAGCTAGTTTTGCTGCCAGACTTTATCTCAGAGAGCTACAACCTCGGACAAAACTAGCTAGCCATCTCTCAAATCATCAACCACTTCACATGCCCCTTTTTCTTCACAGTTTCTTTTTAAGATTCTCTGACTGGGTTTATAGCACAGCTATGCAAGCAATTTATTGGCACAACCAAGTGGGTAGTGTGCTGTGGCACAGAGGCGGGAACGTGCGGTGAGGGCTGTAAGCCAGGACTGCCACCAAAAGCGTGATACTGTCAGACCACAGGCTGTGGTTGCACACACACGGTTTTGGCAGCAACCCTGACTTCTGCAGACCACAATCTTGAGCACCCAGTCTTGAGCGCCCTTTCTTGCACTGGCAGCCTGGCACTTTCCAAATCTGAACTGACTCATGACAACGTGAGAATGGTGGCAGTCAGGGATGACTTCGAAGCAACCATGCAACCCTCACTGCAGAAGCATGTTTATAGCTGTCACTTTCCACAACACAGAAAGAGTAAGCTCGGTATAGATCTCCATGAACCTCCTTTTACCTCCTTCTGTTCTCCCTCACCAGCCATCCTGCCCCATAGCAGGACTGTGCATCACAAGTTATGTCTCTTCTCAGAAACCCTGTTATCATTGCAAATCTTTAGAGATCTAGGAATTGATAATTCTGCCTCTTCATGTTAGTCCTCTTGCTACGTGTTACTCCTCTTGATGTATGGGATGGCCAAAATCATTCTGAAACCCTACAGGGCTCCAAAAAGTGCCACTTATGATGGTACCGCTGTCTTGATGCTGATTGTGGTTTGGGCATAGCTTGGTCATCAGCTTATCATTGCAAATCCATGCCAGAATGGAAACAGAACATCCTGCCAGTCAGCACTCCATCCGCAACACCATCCAATTCTTCTTACACATCTTATTCTCTATTTGATCCTAGTCATGGTGATTACTTTCAACTAAATCTGGCTAGTTCTTTTCCTGAACAAAGGTCCTGTCATGTCCTTGATGAGTTATAGAAACACCCAAAGAGCCTCTCTAATGAAGCTGCTGCTACCTTCTCAGCATGCTGGCTTCTACTGTATACCCTAGAGTTATGTATCAACTTGAGAATCTACTATCATGATGACACTTGGGATACCTTTCATTTTGTCTGCACTGTTCTTCGATGTTTTAATCCATTCATCAATCTTTTTTTGTATTGTTACTGTCTGAATGATAGAGAAGCAGCAAAACAAAGAGAAGCCTATGCTTCCATTAAAATAAAGTCCATCCATATCTTAACAGAATCTCTCTAAAACACTTTATGCCTCAAGGTTAAAATCATAAATAGGTTATTTCAGGATGTACTGTTTGTACAGTTATCATAAATGCTCTCGTACTATCTGGATTTGGCAATAATTTGAAACGTGTTATAACTGCCAGTGAGGAAAAAAAAAAAATCCCCTAAGCAGTAAGGAGATCAGAATCTGGGACATGTTTCCAAATTGATATTTAACATAATCTTCAGCCAACTCACATCCTCCTGTGAGACAATATTTGCCTGCTTTAAAATGTTTGCTTATGCACAGAAAGTTAAATTCTGCCAAACAACATCACAGCTTCACTACAGTGTAGTGGTGGCAGAAGGTGTTGCTTGCAGCAACTTATTTTAATGATCATCTTCATAAGAAAATTGTGAAACATGGGTTAGGAGACAAAAGGAAGAAATAGCCTGGAATTAACCACATTCTCCAGCTGTTTAAGCATCACAGAGTTTTCTAGGATAGGCAAGCCCTTTGAGCTGTTTAAGAGCCCAAATTTCTACTTTAAAAAATAACATGTATTGTTTTGTTTATATTCATTAGGCATTGATAGTGTTCTTTGTACTGTATCTGTGTGTTTTTGTCAGTAGGTATGTTAACAATAAATCTCTATAACCATCAGAGAAGGAGATGGAAAGAAATAATCTCTTCCAAAACTGAAGTAAGGTGAAGATCCTTTTCCTGTGCTGCCCCAGTTAATCATGCACTGTTACTAGACAACAAATAATTAGTCAAAGTGGTGATATTTTTATCTTTTTTGAAAGTTTTTCTAAATTTGAAAAAAATAAAGCAAAGCTGCTCAAGCCCTTTAATGCATAAAAGAGCCTGAGAGCCCCAGAAGATGCAAGGAGAATTTCTTAATGGGCTCACTTACAGACAAATTGCTTTAAAAGGTTATACATGAAAGTCCTTTCTTCAAGAAACTGATAGGACCTCATGTCAGTTCTGGGATACCTTTATTATTGAAAAGAGCTGCCAACATTTATTATTTCACATCCAATTTGTTGTCATAAACAGTTCAAAAGAATGTGATTAACATCACATTAAAGGGACTCCGCCAGCGAGCCAGTAAAGGAACACAGAGCACTAGGGATAGCAGAGCCTGGGGCTTTGCTCTTGGCCCATTGGGAATGTATTCAAATCATACAGCATCAGACACAAGAAGTGCTGGAGGCAAAAGCAGAATAAACTTAAAAGTTAAACAGAGTGTGACCACGTATATGTGTGTTATTATTGTGTCTTACTGGAGTGCTGTTATCGCAAGCCTATTATGACATCATGATAAAGCTGCAGGCAAATGCATCATATTTTTGTAAGTGATCTCTAATCTCTGGAGTATTTTGACTAGAGGGGAAAGCAAAGTTGATCTTCCATCTTCCACAGCTAACAAGAACTGACCTTCTCTGAATTTCCTTTGAAGACTGTACAGTCCAGCAATAAACAAGATTCATGCAATATGTGTATCTTTAGTTGAGGAAAATCAGAGTCCTACCTTTAATATAAGAGATGAAATGGAAGCGTAGGACAGGGAGAACAGACATACAGTTAAACCCAGGATACAGTCACGACATTGCTAACACAAGTACCAAAAATGCCAATAACATATTGCTCTGGGAACATAGAATTTGAGAGGCCAGGTCATACTTTGTTCAGTAAATCTGTGCCTTCCAACCCTGCTGGTGTGTTTTAGTACAGTTTGGCTCTCTCCTTAAACAGGGAATTATTACTGTTACTGAAAAGCTTAAGAGATTTCCATCATGATCAAGAGCTACATAAACATACAATTAAAATAAGCCTCCACTCATTGAAGCTTTTTATTTCATACAAATAATCTTTTAACAGAGTCAAAACCATGTATTTATTCTAGATAACAGATGCACCACTACTGCAAAAGCAGGTTGTGCACTTCATATAGCACTTACTATAGCAACACCTAGCAACACCTTCTCCCCCCAGCCATTGGGAAGTCTACATCTGTGTTGGAATAGGTTACATAGCTACTTAACTATTTACTAAAGGAAATGTATTATATGATAAATGTTTATAGAATGTATGGTATGCTTCTCAAAAGCAGAACACTAAAACTGTGGAAAAAGTGCATTGAGTTTATCCTAGGTGTGTAAGTTTTATTTTTTGAGATGCTCTTAAACAATGCAAAGTATGACATTTTTATAACATTTGACAAATGGGAGTTTGTGTTAAAACCACATTTGGAATTGTAAGTTTGTGTGGGGCAGAGTACATGCATCATTAAATCCATCTTACCTGGGGTGCAGATGCACACAGAATTTGAGAATTTATAAGTTTTTATATTTCAGATGCTAAGATTGTTTTAGCTCCTCTGTATTTTTATGTGTTGGAAGTGTTAAGTTTGTAATTAGGCATTCAAAATCAGATCAAGTGAGAGCGACTATGTGGAAACAGATCTCTTTTAGACTAAACTTCACATAAAGTTGAAGGAAAAGCTTTGCAGAGGTAACAGTGTAAGAAAGATTTCTGGAGCAAGGGCCTGGATGAATGTGTACACAGACTCATTTATACGCATACACAGAGACCAAATGCAATGAAACCACAACCTTCCTACAGACTTTCACCAGCTGGACAGCTGAAGATATCACAGACTCTGACACAAAAGGTCCCCTGGTGCTATGGCCAAGCAGAGCTGGTTGAAATGCATGCAGAAATAGGAGCTTTCACTCCTAACCTCACTGGGCTGCTTCCACCGAGGCATATTAATTCCTATCTGAGCCTGCTGAGTAATATTTCTTCATACCAAAAAACCCTGAATGCTACGCAACCCATTTGACCCAGCACAGATTAAACTGTCAACTACTGGGAACAAGTCCACTGTGAAACACTTACAGGGTTGTAGGGAAGGAAATACATCTTTGCTTCCCCCATCCAGCCACCTCTTACTGCTTCAAAAAACACTCTCTGGTGCAAATCAATATGGTTCAGTCTGAGACTTCTGCTGTGGGTACTCTGTACTGGCTCCTTATTCACATAGCTCATCTGCAAACCATGGAGACCTGTGATGGCAAAGCCTGGGAAATGGCTTTTCTGAGGACACAAAAAAAAACCTCTTCAATATTCTACAAGCCTAGCAGGTCTTGGTAGCAAACGGGCAGCTAAATAATTTTCACAGCTGTTGGCAATTCTGGGATTCCATCAGCATCATAACATGTGACATCAAAACTGGTATTTGTTCTGCAGATTTGAGTCACAAATCAATGATTATTCCTTCCAACAGAATGGCAGTTTTAAGAGAATAACTCTAAAAAGTGCAATAAAGAACCTTGGTTCCTAAATATGCCCTAACAGCTACTGCTGTCAGAAAATAATGGAGAGACAGAAGTGCAAGGCTGCCCCCTCTTCCCAAAACCATCTATAACACGCAAGGGATTTCCCTGCCACAGAAAATGCAGGAGATGGGAGAGGAAAACAAAGAGTGAAAAAAGAAATGACATCTCTCAGAATTTGATAAAACAAATTCTGGCTTAAAGGAAGTTCAAAAATGGGTGGATGGGTAGGCAGACACCTGCACAAAAGCAGTGTGCATCCAAACCCAAAAGTCTGTTTATCACTTTGTTGCACCCTTTATTTCCAGGTACTTCTGTTTCTCTGTCCGTCTCTTCCTTCGACTATGCACTCCATCTCTGTTGCTTAGCTTAATGCTTAACTAAATCAATGCTGAGTGGGTTTCCTGCGTCATGCTATTCTTGTTTACTGATCACCATTCAATAGTTCTTAATGGACAGTACAAATACAATATATTTTGCAATCTCTTATCTAGAATATATTGTACAAAAGCTGTGGAAGAACTGCACTTCCACACTGGAAGTGAGGCAAGTGCCTTGCTATTTCTGTCCAGATAACATGGCTTGAGGAAGTCTACCCAATTAATTTGTTCCATTGAGCAAACAGTGCTTTCAAAGTTGCAAACCATTCAGAAGAGGAAGATACAGGGAGCTGCTGAGTAAAATTTACAGAAATGGCTCAGAGCGATTGACTATATCTTCTAGATACCTATATAGAAAGACTTTCAGAAAGTACTTAAGTGCTGAACTTAGGAAACATCAGAATCCAATCTGAAGTGCCTGAAATTTAATGCCCCAATGCTTAAGACATTGTGGACCATACTGAAAAATCTTTGCCCTTTTTTTCTAAGTCTATATCTGTGTCTACTGAGTTGCCACTGCTGTACATACTTGTGAACACTGCAGTTAACAGTGTACTCTGTACCCCAATTCTCATTTTCATTGCAGCAAAACATTTTCTTGACGTTTGTCTTCATTTACCTTTAAAGCACAAGTGCATTTTAATTCTGATAAAAAGGCTGGTAGATTTTAGTATTACTATGCACAGTCCATGCTTGCTACAGAGAGTGGAACTCAAATCCCAAACTTGCTGCCTCTGAAGAAAATCTTGAACTTCTGTTAAGACCTCCCACAGAAATCAGGAAAGAATTAATGGGCTGCTGAGTTCCTAATATGTCCCACCCTACGGCACCTGAAGGAAGTAGGTGTTAGACTGGCAGGGAAGAGCTTGACAGGGTGAGTATCCAGCTATTAATGGTGACTAACTGAGAGGCCTGAAGCCAAGGGAGACTGTTCCTAATTAAAGCATCCCTTTGGTGAAGAAGGCTTGGCAGAAAATGAGAGATTTTTCTGGCTGCCAGTGACTTAGGGGTCCCTGATCCCAGGTGGAATGGAAGTATTTGCTTTTTTTTTTTTTTTTTGCCTTCTATTGACCATTAGAGGGGTGAGGAGTCCACTGAGTGCTGGGCCCAGAAGGGGTGAAAGAGTTTATGTTCCTGTAAGTTTATTTTGGACTTCAGGAGCCATATAGAGAGTGGAACTTTTTATGCAATGCAGCTGGCAGAAGAAGATCACTCTGATTTGAAGCTGTTGGAGGGTAGATGGATCAACCAAAAATCCAGAAGGAAACAATGTCGGAGTTACTATTACATTATGCTACTTGGAAAGGGGATTCTCTAGGGGCATTATGGCCACACTGGTCCACAACAGTCACTCCTCAAAATCACAGACAGTCTACAACTAATCTGGAACAGCAGGTTCAAGACACTCTGACCAACTGCCCTAATGAAACCAGAGTGCCAGTAAAGCCCATGCCCAATTGCCCATAGACAGGAACAATTATACCAGGTTGATGGACAGAGAGACACCCTTGTTTCGGGAGCTGCTTTGCAAATACTCGGAGGACACAGCATTAACAAGATTCATTTGAATACTCTAGTAGCTGAAACAGAATTAGAAAAAAAAAAAACAAGGGAATTAATACATAGGAAGTGCAAGCTTGAACATCTGAATTTGGGTGTGTTATATGTTGATAGCTTTGGGTAAATACTTCATTTTCTGAAAAAACACAGTTTGATTATACCAAATAAAGCCTGCAAAAATTTTTGGCTTAGGCAAATAACAAAAAACAGTTGCACATACAAACTGAAGAGAGAAGGGACTATGTTTACCTGGAAATTTGCCAAAACATAGGAGATTTAGGCTCAAGTCCATCCTCCTCTTCAAGGATTTCAACTCACTACTTGGGACACACCCTTATCTTTCCTACAGAGGTGTAGCCTTGAGGTGGTTTGCTCCCAAACAGTTCCTGGAGCTGTTTCACCTTGCATGGAATATCAGCCAAATTTCCAATCCTTGTGCAAATAAATCTTGTTTATTTGTATATATTGACAATGTAAAACAGGAATAATGCATGCCTGTTCCACATGACCATGCTCTGCATTTTTTTGGATATGGCATGGCATTATTATGGCATGGCATTATTATAGCATGTGAGAGAAGGATCCAAATGCCTATATACTTTTTTTTTTTTTGAGGGGACATTGTGGAAAGAAAGAAAAAAGCAAACAAAATCTCATAGCACCATGATCCAAAATAAAACATTTCAATCTCCCATACCACATTTCTTGGTACAAGAAAACATAGACCAGGACACACAACAGTGTTTTGCTGTTCAGAGTCATGAAGTATCAGCAATGTTTTCTCAGTCACTCCCCACAGCATAATTGCAGAGATGTTCACCTTTCCCCAGATATTCTTAGGAAAACATCATTCTCCTGACTACTTTAGAGCCACTGTATTTGAAAGACTTGTGGTAACAGAGATGGACAACTTCACATTGAAATTCAACACAAAAAACACAGGTGGGGCGTATCAGAGATCACACTGTAACAAGATGCTCCAAGTCTTCAGTCTATGCCTCTTTCATCAGCCAATTGTACAGTTAACATCTCTTCAGATTCTTTCAGAATTAACTAATTCACTGAAATATGTGCCTAATTCAAAGCTAGTTCTTTTTATTAACATCAAAAGGGTTTGGATCAGGCCCTATTAAAAAAAAGTCTCTCTACAAGCCTATTGTGCATTTGCTGTATAGGTACACAATAGGGCTTCTGTGATTCCTCTCCCTGCCTCACCTATCATTATACGTACGTTAGCAGATAACATGTCATTAAAGAGTCATAAATGTCAGTCAGAGAGTCATCCAGAAAGGCTGAAGGAAGGTTTCTTGGTCTGCCAAGTAGCAGTTCTGATAAGGGATCACCTGCCCAAGCAGTGCATTCCTACCTCACCACTAACATTTTCTTCCAAATGCACCGATGCCTTGCCACAAATTATTGTGGTTGAAAGGGTTTGAGTTGCAGGGGGAGAGATGGGAAGAGGGAAAAAGGAGTTGTTATTTTAAAACCATTTAAAACTTCTTCTGCCTGCTTCTGCGTTTAAAAATTGCTTATGCCTGGAGGTTAGAGAATGGCTGTTCCTAAGCATCTGTTTTCTGACTTTATCTCCACCTCCACCACTCAAAATCATATTTTATGGGCTTCAGAGCAGTTATCATTAATAGATAATTTACAACTGCAAAATACACATTCTGAAATGACACAGCTCTGGTCTTCACAGTAAATCAAGGCCCTACCTGTAAAAGGGCAAAATTTTCCTTACAACCAACTAAAAAGGCAATACAAAGTGATAACAGACATATATAATATCCCTAGTAGAAAAAGAAAATTATAATAACAATATCCAAAGACGAAAACAGAGCCCTTCTAACATCACCTCTCAGAACACTGTTCAGTTACAAGTTTTTTAACCACAGTGAATAGTGTAAATCTTGAAATAAGTCTAATTTCCAAAGGAGACTAAGCAATTCCATTTTTTTACATTTCAAACCTTGCATAGCTGAAGTCGCATCCTTGAAGAGGTACAAATAAGATTTCCCTATGCTTAGACTGTGTAAATCCGTTATATTGTGGATACTAAGTACAAGAAAGTACTCAAAATTCTATAGAATAATTTTTCAAAGCATGACTAAAAAAACAAACCAGGAAGTTTATAGGCTGTCATTTTGAAGATGCAAGAAATTAATATCAGGAAGATTCTTGGAAAGAGGATTTTAGCTTTTTCTAATTATAGAAGGTAAATAGAGAAAAAAAAGATATCTTTCCTTGGAAAACATTATCTGAGGAAAAAAAAGCATGCAGAAGACATGGATGGACCTATGTATCCTTGGATAAGTTGATGGGGTATCACAAAGGGCAGGAACGGGAAGATCAAAACCTACCTAGCAGTTAGTTTACATTTTGAAGTGCAATATTGCCAGGAATTCCCTACAGTAGGTCTCTTTATCACTTAATTTGCTCTTGTTTACGGGAATCTTGGACAAGAAGGGTTGGGTATAACTCCAAAAAAGACAGGCAGCTTCCAGCATAGAGGAGGTTGACAGTTGCATCAGAAATCTGATTTCTGCAGTGATTTGTGGACTGACAGCATCTTGTAAGTCAAAGTTGAGTTACTGTACAGTAGAAGCAGTGCATTAAAGGTTTGATGTGGAAAAGGAATTTGGGATTTGCAGTACAACATAAGCTATTATATGATCACCTTAGCCTCGTCCAAGAGTGCTACCAGTTTGGAATGCTCATAGATGATATGGGCAAATGTGGGGCAGCATTAGAGCAGCATGCTTGCAGAAAAATGATAGAGCTGTGGCTGCGTAAAAAGCAAAAGTGAGTCAGAGTAAACCACTTTAAGTTCTTAAAATTATTTATAAAGGGTGTCTTATCACAAGGCACACCCTTAAAAACATCTGGAAAATATCAGAGAGTGGAAAATCAACAACAGATCAAATAAGCATAAATTTCATCTGAAAAATGGAGTGAGGGAAGGAGGATTCAGAGAGTTTGCATTCACTGCTGGATCTTAAATAATGGTACAAGTTCCAACAAACAGGAAATATCTTTGCCTAGGTGCTGAACATCTTTCTCTCCTACTGAAGCACATATGAGTTGAAGATGTGTGTAATTGGATACTCTAAAACTGGACACTGTCCAATCTGCCTTCCACTAGAAAAATACAGTAATTGCAGTGATTCCTTTTATTTTATAAGAGACAGTTTGTATTTCAGAAATGAAACATGTTTCACTGTTCTAATTACAATAAAGAAACTGAAACTTACTTTAGAAAATTCCGATAATCATAGGACATAACAACATATGTTTACTGGTAATGTCAATGCTTTTAGAAAAATTCCACATACCATATATAATTGGGATAGCAATTTTAAAGCTGTCAATGCATGATCCCTATCAGTTCACAAAATCCAGACTCTTTTTCCAAACAGCACTCTCCTTTCCGGGAAAAACAGACAGAGATTACACCAAAATAGGCTCTAAGTTGATTAGATAGAAAACATACTCCAAGAATGGCAGTTTTAATATTATAGAGAAAGACGGTTAAACTTTCTGTATCTTACAGCATTTGTTCTGGTTCCCAAGATTTACTGTGGGGATGGGGAGCCACCCTTTGGTGATTATTGTAAATGCAAAATCGATATAACATACCATGGATGCAGATGGTTTCTGCCCTCTGAGTAGGACTCTAGGTAACCGCTTATAAATTCATTGGTAAGACTGACAGATACTCCAAGGATCGTCTCTGCTTTAACACCACTTACAGTATATATCTTACCTTTCAGGGATGATAGGCATGAGTAATCTCTGCTTGTGTAGGGCTCTGAGCATGTTACATGCTAAATGTTGTCATTACACTCTGTGCCTTCCGTTCTCTATCACATTACTGACACAGATCAGTTTCCACAAACTGAATGTCTGTAGCATCATTTCTCACTAAAATAAGGATTAAATGAAACAAAACATTTGTAGCTTTGTAGACTTCTCTTCCAAGAGTCCAAACTGAATAAAGGAAGAGGTTCAATCTGAATTACAAATTACTTTACTTTTTCATCACAGTGATTGACAGACACAGATCAATGTGAAAAGCAGATTAACAAATAGAAAAGACCAACAGATTGCTACCATGTAATTTCAGCAAAACAGACTGGACACTGATGTAGAACAGCAAAATCCTCAAAGAATGGAAAACACAGATATTAAGCCCAAGAAAGGTCAGCCGACAGGGCAGAAAGGGAAGCCTATGGAAACTGGCCAGGGAAATTAAACTTAAGCCCCACACAACTCTTATTTCACATTGAAAACCACAAACCATTCCCGGAAAGGAAGAAACTATTATGCTGTCTCTTAGCCTTGATGTGAGCAACCTTCTTAAATGCTTCTCTGTTTTATGAGAAGAGGATAAAGTTCCCAGAGTTTTCCATTTACTCCTCCCTCAGGACTTTGGAGGCTGTTGTTCTCTCTGTTGTTCTTTCTTTTGACTTGGGATCATCCTCTACCGTGGTCAGCTTTTGCTGGTCAGTATCAAGTAGAATCAGTCCACAAGACAGAGAAGATGAATAGTGGATATGTAAGCACTGGATAACCCAGACACAGCAGGAAAGCAGAAGTTTTGAATTTGGATACAGACTTTAGAACACCAAGACTAAGAAACAGATGAACTGCAGGCTATTAGGTACTGAAAAAAAAAGAAAGAAACAAACAGACTGGAAATAGCCATCAGTTTGAAATAAAGGTAATTAGCAGAGACCAAAATGAGATTACTGGCTGCCTTCTATCCTGCTGCTTGCCATGAAGCAGTTTTGATAACCAAGTAAACAGTTACAACAGTGAGAATATACGTACTTCTTCACGTGCTCAAGATGTCTTTCAAACATTACACTACTACACCAGACAAACCATTTGTGTTCCCACACAATGAACATTCCCACTCATGTGTTACGTTTGGGGATGATGATGGAAGAAGGTGGAGATCTCTCCAAGCCCACATGGTAAGTTATAAGCAGTATCAGGATAACACAGGAATTTCCAGTTGATCAGGCTGCAAGGCCCCTTGGTCTACCTTTGTATCGTTGTCATTCAAAAGAAGCTTATTTGTCCTGAAGTTAAGGACCTTTTTCCTCCCACCACCAAAGAAAAGAGAGCACACTGAATCACTGAACATTGCCATTAGCTAAAAAGCAGCTTTTTAATTATTCTGTTAGTGACTCCCAACCAGTCTTCCTTGCCCCAAAGGGCAGAGGCTGCCCAACAGTGCCTTATGTGAAATATTAACGCGATACAAAGAAAATGAAAAGGGCATGGGACAGTCATTACAGTGTTTGGGGTTTTTTCCTGAGGTATGTGGGCCACCCACATTGCATACTTTTCTGTAATGAATTTTGTCTAAGAAAATTGTATTTATTTCAGCCTGTAGTAATACAGTCCATTTAGATTATTACAGTTTGGTGCTCCCACTAAATTCAACACCAGTTTTGATTTGTGATGTAGTACTGTTAGATGTCAGTATATGAGGAATTTGCACTCTGGATTGACAAAAGGGTCTGATTATTTACAATCTGAGCTGTCTTTCTCTTCGACATTTGAGCAGGTTCTCCAGATTTTCCACTTGGTACCTGGAAGCTGAAACCAACACATAGATAAACCCAGTGTGGAAAAGCCTCATGTCAAAAAGAGTGATCACACCTAAAAGACGATGTCATAGCTTTTGGAGTGACAACTGCAGTAAGAAATGAATGGGTTTGAAAGGACTTGATTAGATACACCACACTTGCAAATCTGGGAGTGATGGGTTTTCACAGTTGATTTGCTAGGCAAGAAAATGCCGCAACTCGGATGTGACTCCCTCCACCTGTATCAATCTGACTGTAGGGTACTGAATCTGGAAATGAAAAGAAATGAAAGAAAGCAGGTAAAATAATGCAACTGAGATAATTTATCACCAGACACTGTCACACTGCTTATATTTATTCTAAAACATTTTTGAAAGAAGAACCTTATGAAAGCCACCTTATTTCTTCATTGCAGAAGAGCCATTGTTTCATATGATAGTGCTGTCAGAAGAGAACAGCTGCTCAGTGCACTGTGTTTTCAAAGGAATAATCACAGGTTTAATTCATTAAATTCATGCACGCAGCTGAATGGTAGACAGTAGTTTGGGCCTAGACGTAACATACTCTACCAGGCTGCAAAAATTCTACCCAAAAGGTGAATCTTGGATATCCAAAGTACCTGTATCCTGAAAGTGTTCAAACCCAAATGTCCTTATTCTGGACCAAAAAGTTTTCTGGGATTTTATGTTTGGGTTGCTATGCATGATCAGAAGCACCAAAATTATGTACCTAAGCACTGAATGGGTGAGAGGTAATTGGCAAGGCACTTCAAGTCTGATAGCTCTTTTAGTCAGCACTGATTTCATGCAAATCCATGGAGAAGCAGGGAGTTAAAAGAACCTTGAGGGAAACATTGCTGCTTCCTCCTCCTCTGTACAACAGGCACCTACCTTCAAAAGAAGATTCAGATTCCTGAATTCCAAGTTAAAAAAAAGAAGACAACTCCGCATACTAGGAACCTGTTCAGGAGAATTAAATCTCTTGTCATGTAGAAAAACAGCTGGTGCGGAATCAGTATCCCTGCAATGTGTTCAGCACATGTCTAATCTGATTATCTCTTCCCTAAAGGCAGCCACAAGGAAACCTTCCTATGGTGACCAAGACCTTCTCCTTTTCCTGTCGTGAAGACACACATTGCACACCTGGGCAGGCACCTTCAGAAGACACTTATGAACTTGTCAGCTACAAAAAGAAAAGGGGCCAACCATGATTATAATTCTCTCAGGCAATAGGCAGGAACTGGGAGAAACTTCCAGAGTATCTATCCTTGAATCCCCACACAGGAGTATTTATGGTGACCATCTTACCATGCTCTTTGTAGAAGCTAACAACTTTGGGTGGCAATCTTGAGGTAATCGCTATCAAGCTCCTGGTAACACAAGAAAGAGCCAACATTCATGTGCACCTGCTTTGGGTGGTGTTGGCAGGAAGTCATTTACACAAATCAACCCTTCCATACCAAGTGATGGATGTCCTGGATGACTGTTATGAAGCAGGATGCGCCCGGTGCAGAATAACGATTGCATGTGCTCATGCACATTTTCCTAACTTGCAGCTTGTTGCCAATTATAATTTGATCTTTAGCACTCAGTACTACAGAATACAATAATGTAACTGAAACTTAAAACCTTTCTGAAGGTGAGCAAACTTCCCCATTTGAATTTATCGTGTTTTTACCTCTGTCTTAATGGTAGCAATAAATGCTGCCATCTTCCATTAAAGGAGCACCTAGTATCCAACCAGCAACCATAAGCCTCTAGACTATTCCTCCCAGTCCCTGGCAAAACATTTAATTACAAATAATTCAGGGGAAGTTCTTATTTCTTGATGGTACCCCAATTGCTGGTACCTTCGAGAATCTCACTTGTTACCATAAAAGAGAGAAAAACGTGATAGCATAAACAATCTTAAACATTGTGCATTTGACAGGACACAGTTTGAGTAACAACTTCATTTTAAAAGAAATCATTCTCTTTGTGATTTTCCTTAAACTTATTATTTACTTTATTGAATTATTTCCATTTTTATCATGTATACTCCTGGTATACAATACCTGGTGAAATTTAAATCCAAAACAATAAGGTTTTTAAACTGAAATCCTAAAACTGTTTCTGGAAGCATTTGTCTTATTATTGGATTTTGCAACTTTATAAAGAACAGAATCAGTATTTTATGCCTACGTTATGCAACCACATTACATTCTGAAACCGGAATTATTTAGAGGGAGCAATATTTCTTCCAAGAATGATTAATGAGCTGAAAAGAAAAACCTGATGCTGTTACAACTCTCGCACATCAGGCAAATACATAGAACAGATCAGCATGTTTTGTCCAAAGGCTGGAAAGCGTCTTAGTGACTCCCAACTGTCTGTAAATATATTATACTTAAGAAAAACACGGTGCTCCAAGCTTGTAGATAAAGTAATATCCCTACTCAGTATATAGACTCCATCATTGTGGAGAGTGCAAGTCAAGTTAAGACCCGATTTTGATGTGTTCTCTTTGAGGTAGAGCCATTCTTTGGTAGCAATGTTGTAAGACTGCACAGTTAACACGTCCTCACTTTGGCTGGATTTTTGGTTTGGTCCAAGTTCATGAATACAACCCCCTACCAGATATATAGTCTCTTCAACAGAGAGCATCTGTTGTTTGCGAACATGGACATCACAAAGTTCAAAGTTGGTCCAGGAATCAGAAGTGGGACAGTACTGCAAAATGTTCATATTCCTATCTGAAACAGAGGAGAGAGATTTACAAATAAATAAATATATTAGAAGGTACTCATGGAGGAGGATTCTTCCTCCCTACAAACTGTATCAGCCATTATTACAGACTGCTAATGTATTACGGTGCAAAAGCATAGCAGACCAGGGAAGAAATACTGATTATTGAGAACTGCAAGTCTTTGCCCTTGACAATAAACTTTGAACATTCTGTTCCTTTGCAGAGGGAAAAATTAAGCTGCTTCTGGCACATTACGTGATGCAAATGGTCTGGGGATGCAGATTTTAGCAGAATAATCCCTACCTTTTAACTTATGCTTTCAATTTTGTCTCTGATATATAAGAAATTTTTATGAAAAGGGAAATTGAGCAATATTCTGCTCTCCAACAGTGATCACAGATGAATCAAATTATCATGAATACAGTATGCTTCATTAATGGCTGTCACGTGATGATTTATCATCCAAGCTTAACTTTGATACTTTGCATTTAATTCCTTAAATCAAAAGTTTTATGGAATAAAATTCATAAAGCTAGTTACATTTCAACAAGTGGCATGGATGACCTAAGGGCACATGTTCAGTACCTCATAAAGAGAGAAATACA